>NC_072867.1:6224758-7474758 GCF_028858705.1 Grus americana | reverse complement strand
GGTCCCTTTTAAAAGAAGAGTTGGCATCCCTGATTAAACGTGGTCTATCTTCAAAGCAAACAGATTCATTTTGGAAGGATTTACCAAGAGAGTTCACCCATCCCACAGAAGGATAGAGAAAGAACTTAGTACTATTAAAATGTAGCAAACACAGGAGGGGAAAAAATTGGTTAAAAACAAAAAAAACAACCATTGTTCCCCTTAGTACTAGGAAAATGTGCCTATTTCAAAAGGAAGTGTTACTTATCAGCCCTAAAAAGCAGGGAACAGCTCTCAAATTGCATCTCCGAGGAAACCTTAACTTTCCAGTATGAACGCATTTGAATTATATACAAAAAATACACTTGCATATTTTAATAAAATCACTATCAAACACCGTGAGTTTTTACAAGCTATCCTAAAGAAGTGCATGACTGCCAAGAGGTTACAGCATCTGAACACTAGGGAAGAACAAACCAGAGGAAGGCTCTGATTTTTGATGAGTAGGAAGCAACCACATTTTGCTTTTCAAATGATAATATATATCTCAAGAGCAAAAGTCAAGGTTAACAGCTTGTTTGTGAGTATATTTTAGAGCAAAGATGAGAGAAAGGTATTGTGGGAAAGAGTGAGATTTTTGTTTGCTTCTTAAATAGAACAGACACATTGAGCACTCTGGATACTTCATTGAAATGGGAAGAAAAGGTAGTATGAAGTGAGGCGAAAAGTCTTCACATAAGGGAAAAAAGCAGAGAATTCTGAGTGAACAAAGTAACTGCATGTAAACTGCTCCTGTAGAAATTTAGTTAACATCTAAAGACACTCCTGTTCCAAACCTTTTTATAGACTTTTAAAGGCCAGTATATATTAAATTTTACAAATCACAACTGAAAATTGCATTTAAAAAGAATGCTATTTTAAAGCAAAACCACTTAAATATACTCTTCTGCAAAGGATTCTTATCATACAAATTAATCTAAGAGACAAGTCTCCTCCTTCTTAGGCAAGCTTTTTGAATAAACTTGCTCTCTAAATAAAGTGCTCCTAAAAATCATCAGAGATTTTTATTACATCTGTAATTTTCACTTCACTGCACTGTTTCAATTATAAACCTAAACAGATAGGCCTGCATCAACTTGGATCTTGGAAAAAAAATCAGGACACACCCACTCATAACAGCAGTTCAGGATTAATCAGGATGACAAACTGATTACTTCAAGCTGGAGGTTGGACTAGATAACTTCCTGAGGTCCATTCCAACCTGCGTTTTCCTATGATCCTACTAAAATTAGAAGTACAATTCTGACACATCTAAAGACACTTTAGGAATTAGTAAGAGGAGTTCAGTAGTCAGCGTTCCATATTTCTCTTTGCAGCTCTGCCTCTAACAGCTCAACACTCCAGACGGTTTATTCAGCCTCACACAAAATCAGGCTCAGCTGAACAAGTATACCACTGCTTTAGCTCAGATACTATACACAGATTCATTAGGTGTTTGAAAGGTGTTATAAATCTGCACTCATATTCCATGATCAGAACACATTCTTAGGTTTAAGGAAGCGTGATTTTTTTCTCTGTGTGTTAAGTGTGTGGGGTTGGTTCAAAAACCATACAGAAGTTGTTTAGTAGTGCCATCTATATAAATGCACAACTGCATTAAAAAAACAGTGAACACCTTACCTTCAGTGCCGGTCCTTTTTCACTTGCTCTCTCACTAGCTCTCTTTCCTTCTAGCCCGAGCTGAACAAACAGTTCCAGCAAGTTCATCAGTAGTTCATCCACAAGGTGTTCTCCTTGAATGTTAGCAGCGATGTTAGCAAGGGCGTTAATGACTGCTAAAGAACAATGTCTGAGAAGAAAGAACAGTTATAAACAAGCAATTCCGCAAAGCTTTATATTTTCAATACTTTCTTCATGATGCTGATAGTAACTCTTATAAAAAGACTGCCAACATTTTTTCACTCAGTTTTTTCTGGGGAGTTGTTTTTTGTTTTAATGGCACATCACTTTACTGATAATTGAAATGCAATCAGTATTTAAGTGAAAAACTATCTGTAAACTTTCATTTAGGATGCTGTCATGGCCAAAAGGAAATTACTTTCCTGTAACAGATATGGCTACAGACAAAAAGCAGCAAAGGGCTGTGTTTCTGGATTGGGAAAGCTCTTCAGCCGAAGAATCAGAACTAGTATCAGCTATTGTTAAAGCTCTGATTGCACTGGGTCAGACAGTATGTTAAAATACACTGACAGGAATAGTCCCCTCAGTTACTCACATTCTGCATTAAAAGATATCCAGCCTACCCCAACTATCAACAAGATCAGTGATAATCTTTAATTGTAACAGGGCCTAAAATGCATACTTACATACTAAGAATTAAATTGTTAATGGTTTGCATTGAATCTCTAACAAATACTGGGACCACATTTAAAAAAACAAACCAAAACACACACACACAGAAGACCAAATGGGACTTCATTAGCTTTTCTAGGCTAAGAGATTAATTACTCTAGTTACAGATAATGTAAGTCATCGATGTAAATTATCATTTACAAACATTAGCTCCTTATAGATTAAAAAAGAAAAAAAATCAATAGTACCTGTAGTGAAAAACATTTTCAGGAATATATTATGAAGTGCTACTATTTTTAAACTGATATATTACTCTCTAGCATCAAAGAAAAAAAAGAATGGTACTGTTTATAAGATTTTTATAAAACATACTGGGAAAAAGTGAAAATTCCTGATGTAGACTAAAGGATATTCGATATAATATTCATACTTCTGAAGGACACAACTAAGCGTTACCTGTATCCATGATCCTTATAGTCTTTTGTGGCAGAGTAAACAACTGAGCTTGCTTTAACACTGATTTGTTGAAACAGATTCCACACCTCCTGGTAAATATATTGCTTTAAAAAAAAAACCAAACAACAACAAAATCACTAAGTAGAGCTTATTGAATACAATGAAGAGCAACCCTGTAAAATGCATTAAGTATTACAAAGTTCTTCAGATAGGTATCTAGTCATAGCCTGAGCAATGGTTTCAGCTTCCATAAAGCACACAGTGGAGGTGCTTGCATTACTGGTTTTAATTGCTCAAATTTTACAAAATTTATTGAGTTCTTTAACTCCGCCTTCCTGATGGAAAACTTTTTTTCCAGGCTTCTGAGCTGTAGCAATTAATTGCTCGGTTAGAGGCACAAATTACATTTGAAAAAGGTAAGCCAGTTAATCCTTGTATGACTGAAGAAGGCAATCTATACTTTTAAATGTACGGACTTACAAGACTTTGAAAGTTAATTACTGATATGAAAAAGCATACTGTGCTATTCAGGACATAGACGAAGTTTATAAACTTCTTAATAACTTTTAAAAATATTGAGTTTGGTATTTTTTTATAGTTTGTTTTTTAAAAAAGACTTTTATTATTTTCTGTGGAGACTAATCTTCTTCACAGGGACAGCATTTTAGACATTATTAATTTTCTGATGTCACAGAGACATGATTGTACAGGCCCATACCTGTGGTGAAGAAAAGAAAAACCTTGAAAAACTTCTGCAAATACAGTTTCTAAAATATGTTTCCTTTTAACTAAAGGGAAGGGGTCATGAACTGGCACCCTCTTGGCCAGTTCTTTCCTTACATTTCCAGTGATGACCAAGCAGCCCAGCTGATCAATGATGAGTACATCGAGATGAGAAGGTGGCTGGCAAAACTTCTGCTGTAAGATCTGTAGGATGGGTTCCATCATTTTTGGGGTGTCCCTCAGTGCCACTGCAATGTGCCCTAGAGCACGAATTGTGTGATCAGGAATCAAATGAGCTTCCCTGTTATAAAAACAAACAAAATAACCCAAAACCATACATGTAGCTGTTCAACAGTTATCAAGATCTCCAAGCATGGTTACATTTCATATAAGAAACAGTTGATATACTACATTTAAACATCACTAACAGCTTTAATATCGCCATTCTATATACTCACCTACTCCCAACATTAACATTAGAGATATACTTGCCCAAATTGGTTTTCAAAACAAAAAACCCCACAAAGATACTATCCAAGAAACCCACACTAATCCATGAACAAACTATTCTAGAAACAACAATGAAAAGAGATAAAAGTGATCTGCAAAACATTAAGATATGACAGTCAGACCAGCTACTACAGGACCTCCCCTTGGAAGTTTCTTGGTTGGCGAGTCTCTTAAAAGTGAAGCAAGTCAAATGCCACAAGTGGCAAGCTGTGTCAAGCCATAAAATATAGCTGAAGCCTAAAGCATACAGCAGAGAGAGTATCGCTCAATCTAGGACTCAAAATTGGCTAATACTCACCAAAGATTTGCTGATTCAATCAGATAAAAATAAATCTATACCTCTCAGTATGAAAACAAGCCCTCAGGTCTGCAAAGATTTGCATGGGAAAATCATGACCCCACATACCAGCTCACTAATCTCAGAGACACTTAATTCTAAAATAATGCTGCCTGTACTTAGAATAAGCTTCAGGGTCACTGAGTGAAGGAAAAATTGGTTTGATGACTAACAACTTACTTATCACTCTCTTGAGAGATGTACAGACGGTTAGATAAACTCGCAAGAAAGGCCTCAACGATCACCGAATCTATAGTCAAGCCAGCTTTCAAGCACCTGGAATAACAACGAACAGAAAACTTGCTAGAACAGCCAGAGGGAAAAAAAGCATGAATCAAACATTTCATTTTTACTACTGTAAATGCACACCAGGTATAAAGAAAAAAATTTATACTGAGATATAAGAACTGATTGCCTAGGAATGCTGCAAATGTATTTTAAAAAATAAAAGTATTTTAAAAAGACTTTCTACTGCTGCTTTCTCCAGCAACAATGAAGATGGGGATATGCAATAAGGCAAGTTCAGAATCCACTGCTTTAGAAACTTTAATCCCTTGTCTCTAGTCACTAACTATTTGTCTTCCCTCCAGCTCTCTGTAGCTGTTTAGAAGGGAAGAATAATCATTACACTGCCCACATTTGAGTGCGTAACAATCCTTCTGTTACAGGATGCTCACGCAACATGATAATCTAAGCACAAAACAAAAACCCAGCTGAGCATCAAAATGGCGACTAGCACGAATTACATATGTGGGAAGCAAAACAATGAGACTGCATTATTATTTTACAATTAGGACAAAACCAGAACCAACAGATGTCTGAAGGAAAATGAAGTCACGATTAAAAAAGGCAGAAGGCCTTTAGAGCAGCACAGAGCAGCACCTTTTAGATGCTCACAATACTTTTCTGGAAGGGAAACAGAACATGCGTTCCAACGTGATGCAAGTCTCTCTCCTACCTGCAGATGTTGTCTATGGCAATGTCACGCAGTTGCTCATACATGGATGGTTGACTTTTCTTGCCAGACATTACATTTAGAGTGGACTCTGAATGCTCGTTGGTTACACTAATCTTGATATCATTACCACCTACTAAGAACACAAGAATATGGAAATCAACACCATTTGAAATACCTTTTTTCCCCCCAAGATGAGAGCACACAGGTAGAGCAGTATCTGGTAAGTGAATACAAAACAACCTACTTTACAACTCAGAGAGCTGAGCTGAAGAACTTTGGAAATGCATGTGCTGTCACTAGCTATACAAGATATTACTGCATTTAACTATTCCTAAATTTAGTCACTATCAGTTTACGTGTTCTACTTTAGCATTATGTACTGCTTTTGTATCAGCAAGTGATTTAAACTGAACATTTAATTTTTCTGAAATTATAACTTGATATTAGAATTTAAAAACAACAACCAAAAAAAACCCTGCCACATGCTATCAAGATGGTATGAGGATAATTATGCATTGGCTCAGGTTGTAGAATCTCCGTCACTGGAAGTTTTTGAAAGCCCATGTGGACAAAGCCGTAAGCAAACTGCTCTGAATTGAATGCAGGAGGTTGACACACGCAATACGACCTTCAAAACTGCAGCATCACACTACAGTTATTGATGATCTCACTCAGGACAAAAGTGCTTGACATAAGGCTATCTTGGTTTCGCAGAATGGGCACAGGAATATTGCTGCTATGATAAAACATAGTTCTACATGAGTGCTTGGCCTTAGATACACTTCTACCAGAATTTGATTTGCGTTCCTCCCCTCCAAAAAATCACAAATGCATCTTCAGTTCCCCCTACAGCTATATCACCAAAAAATACTCAAAAGCATCAACAAGCCATACAAGTTGGAAAACAATCACTAGCATATCCTTTGGAACATGGCCTTTTCTTCTTTACCTGTGTGATACTGGCTATGATACTTGTAAAGTTTCACAAGCACTGGGGAAGGTATCACAAGAAAGTCCCTCAAGGATGGATTGACAGAATGAACCACAACAGGGAACCTCTCACACAAACGACCTAGACCCTAAAAAAGAAAAAGAAGAAAAATAAAAAAGGAACACAGCTTTAGAATATCACAGCACAATTTTTATTTCAACTGTAAGCTTGCAACTTCAACTCAATACAAAAACCCCAAACCAAAACAAACCATACGTAGTTCTGAGGGATTCATTTGTTAGCAGAAGATTTAGATATTTCAAGTATCTAAATTTTTTAGATTATCCTAGAATATGTCACGCCAGTTAAACCTTGCTGGGTGATTTCACAGGAGTTACATGAGATGAAATGCACTCTCTAAAGTTACTGGACAAGTTTCAACATTTAGAGAATCCTGGTAATTTACCATTCCACAACATATTTACCATTGTGTTGTGGAAAATATCACATTTATAAGACTATTAATAGGTGCCCAATAAGAAGACATAAAAACTAGAATAACCAAGTCTTAGTTGTAAAACTCAGTGACCTGCCAGTCCCAGTATTTTAACTTGTTATGTAATAGACTAAGCAGCTAAATATTTCAGAAATTAAATACTGGTTAAAAAAAACCCTCATAAATATTATTCTTCAAGAAGTTGTTGAGCTAAGAAAATATTGAAAGCACTACTCTACTTCAGTTCTAGTTTCTACACCAGACCTCTAAAATCCAAACGTAGAACATATCAATGGCAAGTAATACAAATAGCAGATAAAAAGTGTTATTCTAGCAACCTGTAAACCTCCCCAAACTCTCACTCACTGATACAGTAATGTAAAATACTGTAAAGACAGACCTGCAAACAGCAGATTAGCAGTGGCAAGTGAGCAATGATGACTTTGCTTGAGGTTTTTGACTGCAGCTTCTCTGACAACTTGATGCACAGGTTTTCTGCACCTTAAATGAAAAATCCAGCAGAAAAATTTATGTTTGTCAGATTTGTTATTACACCACACAAAACCCAATGCTTACGGAAATGTCTAAAACAACACAGAAAATGTATCAGCTTCGCTCTCCTCATACTGCAATTCCTCAAAGAGATTTAGTAGTGCTTCTGCGAAAACAGTTTTGCAAACTTGGTACCTGCACCAAACAGCTCTGTCAAACACTATGATTGAAAGAATGACAGTACTTAAAGTTGATCTTGAGGGTACTTCACATTTGACAGAAATTAAGTATTGTGAGGTCCAAAGGAAAAAATCCTTCACGTATTCAGAGGATGTGTAAGAATTATACAACAAGAAAGAAAACTGAGAAAAAGTGAGAGCCTCCCAGTGCTGTTAGCAATGAAGAAAAAACATTTTCTTTAAAAGAATGACTGAGAAACATTTAAGACACTAAGAGCAATAATTAAAAACAAAGTAGAAAATAAGCAGCTGCACATAGCGCAGCAATTATAAAATTTATTGTAGATAAGCCAATAAGATGTTTCTGTTTCCATTTCTATGACGGGACGTCTAACTACCTAGCCAACTAATTTGACAAATTTTTGATGGAAGTTTTACTCTTATATTCTAATAGCAAAAAGTATTTAACTGAAATTTATTTTATATTTCTCTGAGCATCATCTACTCTCAGAGACCTTGTAAGTATTTTTTTACAACTTGGGGGCGGGGGGGGGGGGGGGGGGGGGGAAGAGATAGACATTGCAGAGACCAAAGAGCATTTTTACCTTGCTCATCTTTCACAGCCCACACCATGAGATCCACACAGGCAGCGTTAGCCTGACAACGCAGTTTTAAAGGACTCAGTTCATTGTGCAGTCGATCCACATCATGGAGGATTTTCTGAAGTTCTGATTGACTGCTGTTGAATTGCTCTAGCACAAAATCATGGATTTCCTTCACAAATGAGTTGGGAAGGTCTAAAGAAATAAAAGGAAATGGCATTATACTAGGATGGGAGTCAGTGTATCAGAATAACAGCGTATATAAAATCCATTTCTATGTCATAAATTAAATGATTTCATAAAGTTTATCCCCTACCTAAAAAATGAATTTCAAAGCAAAGCCCACCAGTAAGCAGACAATTGAAATGCCATCTCTTAATCCTTTTAGTGGTGCTCAAAATATTTTTTTTCTATTTCCATAACCCCTTTTTTATATAGAAACATTTCAAAATACATACAGCTACGTGGAGTTCCCAGGAAATGCAAAGCCCCATGTTCAAGCACTCAATACAATGCAGACAACGCTTTGGATCCTAACTGTAATGAAGGATAAGTTTAAAAAGATACAAATACTGTACCTTTCATATAGTATAATGTGTCTCTCAGCATTTTAAACTGAGCAAGATAAAGAGGGTCACTGAATGTTTTGTAATAGAGATCTATATTAGCACCCGTCTGAAAGAGAAAAGAAGCAACCTGCTAGATTCAAAATCAACTTAAGAGAATAACTATTTCCTTCTACATTACTGGAAAACATTCCCCCTTCACCTCCCCATTTTTACACAGTCCAAGACTAGATTTAAACCACTGAAAGAACAGTTCAAACAGGGAATTAGTATTGAGAGGGCATACCATACATAGGTAAAAGATTAATTTTCAAAGTATTAATTATTAAGACAAAAAAATAAAGTATTCAAGTCATTAGAAAAGGAATTTTAAAACACACCTCTGCAACTTCAGCTACAACTGCATCTAAGGTCTTTAGCAGAGAATCCCCAACAATCTGTTTCACCTACGGAGGAAAAAAAAAAAAAAAAGAAGAAAAAAGTATCAGATGAAATTAAGGCTACAAGAATTTCTGGCTGCAACGAGAATAAATACATTTGAGCCTCTGTGTGGTGTTCCAAAATAGCTGGTGCAGGAAGCAGACAGGGACAGTAGTTTCTGTCACTTGCTTGAATTCCCAGCAACTAAACCTTTCTAGAAAAGGGTCTCATTCCCACAGCAAAAACCAATCTTCTATTTCAGCAACTAGCAGTACATAAGCTACCTCAGAACAAGTGGTCTGCAAGACTCAAACAGGAAGAAGTTTATGTAAACTTATTCAATTTTCCAAATTCTTCATGGTTCATATGAGAGCTTTTTAGGAATACTATTGAAGCATGACATTAAATGCCATAAAAATAACATTACACAAAGCTTGAGAGACAAACATCGTCTTTTTTATTTGCAATTCTAAAAGCTTAAACTTAAACTGCATCTATTTCTAGCATGAATACCTAGAATGCAATCTCACTGGAGCCCTCCTAAGAACCCATCTCACGTACCATGTTCAATAGCTGACGGAGCATTTCCAGTGGGATATTAAACTCTTTATTGTTAATGCCATTGAAGAGAGGAGAAACTGAAAAGCTGGAGCTAATGGTAGAGAAATAATAATCAGGATCCAGCGCGCTCCCATCAGGAAGATATGAACCTGATCATAAAAAATAATAGAAATAATAGAAAGTTTAGGGAGAGAGAATATACAAACCTTGTTCAGTGGTAATGTTTAGTAACTACTAAAGAGTTATTTCCAACACAGGCAAGCTATCAGAGGCACATTTCAGCAAATCTACTGGTAAATCAAGACAGAAAACTATGATGAAAAAGTATTTGTTCATTAGAAGTTTACAATCACAGTGGAAGAATCCATTTCACTGACTTCTGTCCATGTCAGAGACACCATTGACAAGAAGTCTTCCCATACTACTGATGGATACATTTACCTGACAAGATTTGTAAATGCCATTTTGTTCAAAAGCATAGAGGTGTACAGAACAGGTTAAGACAAAACTATCTGGCAAGGTTTCCCCCTATATTAGATAAAATGAACCCGTGTCACAGGTTTCATTTTAGAAGAGGCACTGATTCACTACTGCAATTTGAAGGCAAAGAGAAATCAAATTATTTCTCAGATTCAAGTACTCTATTAAGTAAACAACTTAATAAAGTAAGCATACTGCCTTTGGCACTGTTTCCACTTTAGAAATTACATCTCTGCCTTTCTTAAAGTACTCAGTTGCCTGTGCTAAAGTAATGTTCCTGTGATTAATGGGCTTCCAAGCAACACTATTTATTGACAACAACAACAACAGTTTTCAGTCCTTTTTTCTAAACCATTATCCTTGGCCAGAATAAAAGCAAGGTCACTGCTTATAGTCCTCAGAAAATAAGACTATCACAAACTATATTATCAGGAATAATACAAGGGCTGCCTGTATCTGAAATACCTAGTAGAAATTAGTACTGAAAATAAAATCCTGATCAGAATAATCATAACTCTACTAGAGATACAGTTAAAATTATTCCAAAATTTTCACAAAGTTGGCCACTATCCACCTATAGTTTTAATTAAGATTATTTTTGTTCTACTACTGTAGCCTCTCTCTAACCTGCAGCCTTTTTTTTTTTTTAAATTCAAAACATGAAGCCCATAAAATTGAAGTAGTATAGGTTGGTTCAACAGAGTAGACAGAAGACAAACAGGTCTCATCCTACTTGGCAATTTCAGAATGATATTTGAATTACCCTGCAATCCCATGATATGATGAAGGAAGACAGATGCCTCTACAAATAGTAACATGAAGGAAAAAGAAAAGTAATATGGAAGAAATTGGAAGAAATTAATATAAGCCAGGGCTCGAGAGAGGAGAATGACCCAGAAACAGAACGCCGAAACTGTTAAAAGCCTCAAAGGGCCAGACAAAACCAGAGACACCAAAACACCACAGATACAGAGCTAGTCCTCCATTTGATTCATTAAACAGTTTATTTTTAAGCCCTGCTTTGACATAGAACTCACAGCTACAGTGCTACTAAAACTCAGTGAGTAAGAGTTTGTATATTAATTCATGAAAATTTTCACTTTTCTGCCTTTTATGATATAGTAATTAACACGCATTAGCAAGCACTCAACTTCAGTGCCTCCTTCATTATTTCTCCAGCAAATTACTAGGTCTTACACAACGACCCATATCACATTTACTCCAAATGGAACAGTTGATTTAGAATTACACAATGTGCCACAAAGGTCTCAAAATTCCAGACCCTAGTCCAACAATTTAGTCGTCTGGTGAAGCACAATATTAACACTTGTTTCCCAAAGTTACTCAGCTTAATCTCCTGAAATATTTTTGGCCCAGTTGAATTAAGCTCTTCAGTACTAGGCACAGCCTAGCAGTAAGGAAGTCATGTCTCTCAGAAGCCTGCCAGAAACAACTGAGCCTGGAAACCACTGGTGTTAATAATAACTTCCTACTGTCTTTATACCCCAACATTTTTCAGAATCCTAGCAGATATGTGCCAGAAAATTACTGTAAGAATTCTAGAGGGCAGAGAAAGGCATCAAAAGCATTTTGGTTTTCTATTTTCAATAAATAGAAACAAAACCCCCAAAGCACACACTATTGTTTTGCAAAATAATTTACCTTCAAAGTAATGAATTGCAGATCCTCCAGGAGAGCTAGGAGGGGGAATTCCACGTTCAGGACTAACCTGAAACATCACACAAAAGCCATAATTTAAAAACTATTCATAGAACACTAAAAAATCTTCCAGAGATGTTCATACACTTTATAATGAAACACAGCTTCAAGCAAAACTAACAGGAACTACATATTGCCAGGCGTAGCAGCTCAATTCCAACCAGAAATGGGAAGTTGAAAAAAGCCAATTCAGTGCTTTTGTCTAAAGGAAAGAGATCAGAATGATGACTCCTGAACTGGATGAAATTATGGTAATAATCTGTGGTTTCAAAACCGGCATCTGAATCCATTCTTCCCCTAAGACAATGGATATGATATCCACAGCTCCTGGTGAAACCAGTGAGAGCTTTTATATCCTCAGCACTTGTGAAAACTTTAGCCATTAATGCCAGCTTCCCAAATTCACAGACACACATTACAATGCTTTTTCATGAGCATAACACAATGAATAGTATTTGCCAATTTTTCCATGTGAAGACTTATTAGTACAGTTGTTAGTTTAACTATCACTGACTATTCTGTAGCTCAGAAACTACAAAATTACTTTGAAACTCAGTTGCAGAAGCAAAACAAAGATCACTGTATCTGGTCAAATAACGCGTTAAGAGACTACGTGCATATCCAGGCTTAATGCAGTCTTAACTCCACCAAAACCATGAAATCATCTAGGCACTGACTGCAACACAGAGCAAGTCATACCAACCTGTGAGATGCTAGATACGCTGCTAGCCTTTCTCTTTAGTGTTCCTTCTTGGCAGACAGTGAGTAGAGAACTGGGAAGAATGGATCTGAAATCATTAAAGGATCGTCGGCGAATTCCTTCAAGCTCTTCTGGAACTCTCAGGGAATGAGGGGGAATTTTTGGAAAAAGTTTTGAAAGGAGAGCCTCCTCTGAATTGCTGTAGCGACCAAAGGCTCGAGAAATTCCTATCAGGCAGGGTACTGCATACTTGCATAAATATTCTGGAAAACAAAAACACATGTAACAGTATATTTAACAGTAACTTAGAACTTCCTCTTCATGGTTTTGCTACCACTTCACTAAACTATTCCAGCCTAATGTGCTTTACAAAGACTTATTTGTGCAAGTAGAGGAAAAACTATGAAGGTACCACAATTAATACACTTCTCTTGCTTCCATATTTACCAATCAACAACAAAGAGAATACATATGTGCTAAGAGAAATCAAAAGAAAAAGGTGCTCACTTTTCAGGAGTAATCCCGATAATTAGAAAACACAAGAGAAGTTCAGAGGACAGGAGTTAGAAGTATAGCAACAATATAAAGAGTTATTTTAATAGTACCTTTATCATGCATTTGTGGCGTCTGGCACATTCCCAACAGGAACTGCATTACTTGTAGAATTGCATCCAAAATCTAAAGTAATCAAGACAGAGGTAAAAAAAATTACCTTTTGGTAAAGATATATTATTATCTTATACTAGATCACTATAACACAAATGAAATCTGCAAATATTACCTTAAGCACTTCTGTAAACAAGGGGTTTTTTTTAATATGTGACTAAAAAAGTATATTGCCCTCACTCAGCTCACAGAGCTTCTTTTGTAAAGTCTGCAGTTAGCTGGCATGTACTAGCAGAATAGAACTGCAGCAGTCCTAATCTCAGTATCAAAACTTGAATTCTAAAACTCTGGGCTCAGTGACTGACATCCCTAGATATCCAGAATTAACAGCAGACTTAGGAATATCTTCTACATAGTTGACTATTAATTAACACAAGCAAAATAATGCAACAGTACACACATTAAAGCAATTGAGCTCTTTGCAAGAAAGGAAGCAGCTGTGATGTACTCTTCTCTAGACACCTGTCAGTATTGCCGCATTGGAGAACTGGGTACTACATCAGCACAAACTTAAAATAAACTCTACCTGCTCTCTGAGAGATGCATCCCTGTAAGCAACATCTGATAATAACGTTACCAAGCAGAAACTGAAGTTTTCTGCCACTGGAAGCAAGCCTGCAAAGAAACGGACAGAAAATAAGCCACTTAAGCATTAGTAGAGAGAAACAACATAGAAAGAGCAAATAATAAAAAAGCAAGAAGACATCAGTGATTCCCATGTCATACAGTTCTGAGATAGACTAGAAAAATACAGTATTACATACAAAATTTGGAAGAACACTCTAACCATCATAATTTCAGCATGAAATGTTAAAAGAATAATTTTAATAATTAAAAACTTTCCCAGGCTTTCAAGTAATTGAAAAAATTATATAATATTATATACAAGTATTCTTATATTAATTTTAAGATACATTAAGGGAGTAAGTAATGAAGCGGTTTAAATATCAATTAAGCATCAAAGCTAAAAGTAGTTGTACAAATCTCGGGTTCCACTCTCCTGCTCTTAATACTACACAATCTTCTCCAATTTAGTAACAAAATATATTGAGCATAGAATTATTTGGAAAGTGCAATTTATGACAAAGCAGTCAAGCAAGAAAGCTAGGAGCTATTCAACTTCCTCTTTGCTTCTAAAGAAAATCAATATTTAAGGCTGTTGAGTCCGGAGCTAAGAACCTAGCAGGATTTATCACCTCCCCTTGTACCATGTCCTGAATAACCTTTGTTATTTCTATCTCCTGGCTGGCGTTCCATGAGAACGATTGGAAAAACCCAAACATCACCTCTGCCTTTCCGTGCATTGCTTTCTTCTATCCACTGGACTTTGGGAAGACCCTTCAGAAGTCGGAGGAGGTAAGGAACCACATTATCTTTGTGCTAAAGAGGAAAATACTGTATTTAAAATGGAGAAGAAAAGTTCAACCATATCATCTCAAGATATTTTGGAGATATGGAAAGACTACATTAACCACACACAGAACTTGCTTCTAATGATTACTCCACAGGCTTCTTGAATATTGCAAAATTGATTTCAACACAGGCAAATGAAAGTAAAACAATTCAATGCTATAAATCCAATCCTTTCATTCTAGGCAACAGTTCATGCTCCATAAAAGTTGGAGAAAAAAGTTCCAGAACAGTAATTAACCCCAAACAATTTATTAGTTTACAGCATGGTCACAAAATAATTTTAAGGCAGCTAGAAATTCAGAGTGCCAGTCCCAATTCAGTGCATGTGATCCGTCCCATGGCCTTATGTGAGTCACTTAGCACATCTGTGTAACCCCTCAGCTTCCTAAGCTGCAAATCAAAGGATAGTATTTTCCTTCCTTACAGAGTCAGATAAATTAACTGTCGGCTTTGAAAACATCATAAAAATGCTAACATGAAAACAGCTGCCTTATTTAAACTTCATACTGCAAAAAAACCCACAAAAAGGAAAACATCAATAATACGTGTGCAAGCTGTATGATAGTAAATAGATACTAAATAGGAGGAGATTCAGGCCTGATGCAAACCCTAGCAACGATAAACAACTTAAAGCGAGGTCTAATCACTTTGGACCTAGGACTCGGTATATCCTTCCTTTCCTCTGCACAAAACACCACCACGCCCAGAGTTCAAAGGGAAGAGAACCAGCTTGTCATAAACAGGCTGACAGATACAGAAGGGATGTTTGTATACAATGCAGCCTATGTGCACCGTTTGTCTCTTCATCCTGACTAGTCCCAGGCAGGAAAAGGCCTATTGCAAACCTGATGTTCAGAAATATGGTGGAACATACTTGCAATTTAGAAGCATGTGGGGAAGAACAGACAATGACACGTATGGTTTGAGCAAATCGTCCCGAACAGCCGTTCCTTTCTCTCCTTGAGCTACGATGACCAAAAAACACGACAGCAGTTTGGCTGTGGCAGTGCCATGACTACTGTCTATCACATTTGCCAGTACTGTCCTTGTTTCCTTGTGCTCTCCTGCCTGCATCCATCTGTTATCTCTGATCTTTTGATTTATTTTGAGGAAGAGTAAATACTAACTTTTCATTCATTGAACAACTAAACTTGAATTAATCCAAAATCTTTCAAGTTAAATAGAGTTAGCCTAAGCGGGAAAAATACCTGAAGGTCAGATTCAATTAGAAAGATTCCTAAAGCAATAACAGCATCTCTGCGACGTTCATCTAACTGGAAAATCCCATGGAAATCCACTGGACACATACAGAGCAGTTTTTGTACCTGAAAAACAGCGGAGAGAAAGAACAGTGGAACAAGATTGCAAGTGTCAAAACAATTCAAGGGAATAACAGTACACGTGCTAAACTGCCTTTCAAAAACCCACCAGTAGACCTCAGGAAAGCAAGGCAAATAGCTCCCAGCTTCTCTTTCACAGAGCGGAGCTAGCCGCCGTGTCCGTGCCCCACAGCATGCCAAGCAACAGGCCTGGGTAGCACTAACACCGCTGCAAATGTTTCACAGCAGAGAAACCAGCTGACAAGCTGTGGTTTTCAAGACTCATTCAAGCCACCTGTGTTTGAAGTGGATAGTAGTCTTTCCATCTTCTGGAGACAGATGGCCACATTACCCTCTTTAGTCACCAATCTTAATGAGAGTATCTAAGGGCTAGGAAAAAGTGATGACAGACAGAAACTAGAAAAAGACAGAAAAATCTCAGATGTCAAACATTTTTACCACAACACAGGTCGATTTAAAAGTTTTCTTCAACACTTGATCACTGTTTGTCTTCACATCTCAAGAGAATTCTTGAAACTTTTCAGAGCATCATCACATTTACAGAACCCATTCCTGCATCCCTGGTACAACAAAACCTTCCTTCCACTAATTCATTGGGAATTTTGGACGTGCGAGAAATATGCAGCAGGCACATATGTTTACTCAATTCCTGTAAACAAAACCCAGGTGGATGGAGCTTTGGTTACAACTGCACCAATGCCTTCTTCGTGTACAACACTGAGCAATAAACTGTTACCTAGCTGAGTACTTGCTCAAATCCTTTTAACAAAACAGATTAGGTTTCCAGAACTACTATTTTCTCACTACTTACCTATTACTTCACTCCATACCCAGCAAACACACAACTAAAGAATATATCAAATCTCCCAAATACTTTGTTTTCCTATGGAACTGTTAAGAAATGGAAAATGCAACAAGCATATTGTCTTTTTATAAATCTCCTTGATATTAATAAACATTACCTAAAAAGGACAGTCATCATAAATACTTATGTTTGAATGTCAAGTTACTTCCTATTTAGATAAATCTTTAAACACCCTGCCTTGAAATTTCTAAACCAAGAAACTATTTCCCTAGAGGATTAGAAGAATTTACTGGATGCTCAGTGGAATTTAAGATTCTGGTCCTGAAACTGCCAGACCTCCCAATTACAAGACCTGTAACACACCACAAATAATCCTCTTGCTCAACATAAAACACAGCAGAAGAAATAGGAACTTTGGAAAATAACTTCTGATGCATGTGTCCCATGTCAGGTGAATATTTGCAATAACATGAGCAAATAACTGCAGCTAGATATGAACTGTTAATATCATTTAACTCCTATTGTAGCCTCTCAAACAAAAATAAATACTACTAAAAAAATGGTGAATATTAGCAAACCAACAGCAAGGCTTAAAAAAAATAAATTATTCACAGTTGGCTGTCAGACCAATGGTAGATTTCCAGGACAAGAACTAAGAAAAGAAGCCTGCAACAGCTGGCCAAGAACAAGTGCTCTAGTTTTCATCAGCACAGAGCTGTGCTTTTCGACAATTAAGTCATCTTTCACTACCGCATGAATTAGAAGTTCAATCACTCTGTGCTCAGAGAAGCCAACTCCCAGCACACCGTGCCGTCCAGCTCTTCTCCCGCAGCACCACAGCACCTGACCACGCCGGCCGCAGAGACCCACAAGAGGAACTGTCTGGACGAAGATCCCCCTGTCCGGCTTTACACTCGGGAGAGGTTTATCTCAACCAGCAGATTTCACCTTGAGCCGACTGCATCGCTTGGATTTAACCAGATACGTTGAGTAAAGTAACCAGCCCTAATTAGGCCGAGATTAATTGCACCTACAAGACCACGTTCTACGAACTTCAGGGGCGCGCAGCCGCCGTGCGGGCCCACGTTCCTCGCCAGGACATGGGGGGCTGCTCCGAGGGCGCTGGCCACGGCTGCTGTGCCGACGCCTCTGGCTGTGACGGTATTTTTGGGTGAAGATGGGCCACGCGAGCGTCCTGTAGGCCCAGCAGCCCCCATGGACACAGCCGACAAGTTGAGCCCACTCCCACGGCCCCAGGACAGCCCCCACCTGAGGGCGGCATCCTCCGGGCACAGGCAGACACGCCAGGCCCGGCCTCCCACGGGCGCGGCCACAGCCCCGCGGGGCAGGGGCATAAACCCACCCGCGCCGGCTCTGACCCACCTTCCCAGAGGCGTCACAGGTCCCCACGCATGACAGGGCCAAGCGATGCGGCCCGGACGCTCCCGCCTCACACACGGCCGCGACCTGCCACCCTCCCCACCCACGCGGAACAAACATTCTCCACAGGAAAGGCCCCACGCCCCTCCATCACGACACCCATGATGCCGACCCTTTCACGCAGACTCCACTCGCGTGACATACACCCAAACGCAACCTTCACTCGCATGACAGCCCTCCGCCCCTCCCCACGCGGCTCCCACGCGTGACAACCTCAGAGTCCTCACGGACACAGACCCCACAGACGCAGACCCCACCCACCGCCCCCGCAGACGCAACCGCACATGTGACACTCCCACAGCCCCCACAGACGCAGCCCCTCACGCGTGACGCCACATACACACACAGACACACACACACACACACACACACACTGCACGGAACGCCCCTCACCTTCTCCAGCGGCGCCGGGCTCTGCACCGCCAGCGATCGCGCCAGCGACAACACCGTGTTGAAGTAGAAGCCCCGCGCGGTGCCCGCGCTGCTTCCACGCCCCGCGCCCGCGCAAGGAGCCGCCGCCGCTGCCGCAGTGGTGGTTGCCGCGGCCGCCGCTGCCGCCGTCGCAGCAGCTGCCGCTGCCACTGCCGCGGCCGCCATGTCGTGGGGGAATAGAACGGACCGCTCGCCCGCCGGCCAGCCCGCCCCGCCCCCTCTCGCGAGACCACCACCTCCCGCGGGATCACGGAACACCAATCACATCACAAAGATGGCAGCGCCCGCAGTGGCTTCACTCCGGGAGGCTTTCCCCGCCCCTCGCCGGTGCCCCTCCCGACCAGGCCCCGCTCTACAAATGGGCGCGTCCGGCCCAAGCTTCCCCCCCCCGCTCCGCCGCGGTGGTCCCTCCCGGCAACTGCCAATCCTCGGCGGCGCTCCGGCTTGCTTGCCCCGCCCCGGGGCGGTGGTGCGGTGGTTCCGCCCAGCGCGCGGCGGCCTGTGGGTACGAGGGGCAGCGCTGGCCGCGGCCTGAGGAGAGGGGTTCGGCGGCGAGCGGTGGGGCAGGCCCGGCCCGGCTTGACGTGACCGCTGTGAGGAGCGGGGGCTGAGGGCGCCGCCTCCCCGAGGCGCTCACCGCGGACGCTTCCTGCGCGACCCGCTGTCGGTGGCACCATGTCGGCCCTCCCGAGGAGCTACAACCCCTTCGCCGAGGACGAGGAGGAGGCGGCGTGGCCGGCGAGGGGCAGCGGGGAGGCGAGCGGCGCCGAGCGGCAGCGGTACCTGCAGCAGGAGATGCTGCGTCGCTCCGCCGCCACGGCCGACAGCACCGCCCGCTCCCTCTCGCTCCTCTACGAGTCCGAGCGGATCGGCGTGGCCACCTCCGAGGTGGGTCACGGCCCCCCACGGCAGCTCGGGGGAGGAGGAGGCGGGCGGGCCGAGAACGGAGCCTTCTGCCCCGGGGGCAGCTCCCCGAGGGGCGGCCTGCGCCTGCCGCGGCCGGCTTAAAGCTCCGGATGTGTGTGTGTGTGTGTCTTGTTTTCCCTTTTTCCCCCGAAACACCTCATTTTAGAGTTACTGGGTGTTGCGGAGACAACGCGTTCCTCTGTGTTATTGCAGGCTGATTTTCTGGGTGGAGACGGTTTGGGTTTTGAGGAAGAAATCCTAGTTAGATCCTCTCTGTCTGATACTGAGACTAGGACTCAGCTGTGTCTTACTGAGTCTTATTAATGGCCTTTGTGCCTGTCTTTATCTGACTGAAGAGTTTTCAGCAGTTCTCTTGGTTGAATGAAGAGCCTGCCCTTTTAGTTGTTTGTGATGTGCTCGCTTCATCCCGATTAATCATTTCCTTCATTCTTCCGGCCTTGTTTGAGAATAGAGTTTATACTCAGCAATGTCACTCATAAAGGTTTTGTCCGTTGTGTCACCTGCTAATGGGATGTTGCCTTGAACGTCAGTAATGTGGTTGCCCAAATTAACCCGAGAGCATCCACACGCTGCAGTAGGTTCTTGTGCTGAAGAGGGTTCTCAGTGGCACCTTCTGCAAACTTGTAGCCTCGTGATTTGTTTGTCCAGAAAAGAACAAATGAGGAATCAAGAGTTTAGTCTTAACACAGAGCTCATGGTAAAACTTGAGTTGCATGTGTTAGCTGCTTTATTGAGGGAGAAGAAAGAATATTCAACTAGAATTCCCCAAAGTTTAGAGAGAATGTGAACACAAGTTCTTTGTTTTGCACTAGCATTAGCTGCGGGCAACTTTCCTGCCAGGATTAATCTTTGGATTACTTTGGAATAGTGTTTGTGCTGCTGAATTAGAAAATAACATTACTGTATATATCAAAATTTCTAAATCCTGCAGTGTTAGTATTAGCTAAAAGACTGTTCCTGCAGTATGAAAAAATTCTATTTGTGTTTATTTCCTTTGGTTATTCTGTTTCTAAATTATCAGGAATATCCCCGTAATGTGAAAATAGCATCCATTCCCAATGAAGCTGTCATTCACAACTAGAGATAGTTCTGCCTGCTCATTTCCCTGCCATAAACCTTTGCATTTTCACTACAGCACCCATCTGGTGCCATGCTTGCTTCATCAGGAAGAGATACAAATGTCAGCCTGATGAAAGGCCAATACAGAAAATTCCTGGATGCCATTTGTAGTAGGTGTCAGGAACCTGGCATTGTGTAGTGATGAGGATTTTATAGCTGGGTAATACTGTGCCAGACGAGCAACTCTTGATTGAAGTGCCCTGGAGGAAGAGGAGTGAGTGAAAAAGGTGTATGCCTCTAGAAATAATCTACACAAATGAAGGAGTGCCATTATTTTTCTTTAGCGTGTCTGTTAAATATGTTTGTTTCAGTTTATCTTGGCTTTACTAGCTTCTCTTTCTGTCAATATCTGTTAGGAGCTTGTACGTCAAGGAGAGGCACTGAAGCGCACAGAACAGATGGTAGATAAAATGGACCAGGACTTGAAGACTAGTCAAAGGCACATAAATAGCATTAAGAGTGTTTGGGGGGGCTTGGTGAACTACTTCAAAGCCAAACCTCCAGACAGCAAGCCAGAGCAGAATGGAACCCCTGAATATTATGCTAACAGTAGGTAAGTAAAATAAACATTTTACTTGGGACTTACTTCCCGCAGCATCTCTGAAATGTCACCAGAAAATCAGAACTTAAAAGATCTGTTGATTCTGTCAAGTAAACTCTTGAGATGGTGTCTAGCTCCCTTTTTCCTTTAACTCTGAGAGAAGTATTTTTACTTTTATTTATATTTGTAGTGGTAAGAATAACTTCATTGCAAATTCAAACAATTACACAAGTTATTCTTCAGTCTTCTGAATTATCATGCTTATTTCAGTCTTACCAGGAAATCATGATTTGTAGTATTGATATGCTTCCAGTTAAATATTATGTGTATTCTCTAGCTTCTATTAAAAGCTGTAAATAAAAATTAATTGCTGTGAAATTACTGTGTCTTACAGTACTTGTCTCTCTTTAGCTGAGAAACTTCTGTAAAGCCTGGTACTGCTGCATGGATTGATTTCCTCCTCCCCTTCCCCCTCCATCCTCTGCTAGAGGAGAGGAGTAGGTTGCCTCCAAGACAGAAGATACAGTTTTGGTTTTGATGTCAAAGTTTCCATATGCTATTTTCAGCACTAAAGCAGCCAGTTCTGCTTTCACTGAAGACAAATGCTAATTGTTCATTTTAAAGGAAGATTTTGCATCAGGTCTAACAAATTTGCTGCTTTTGTGTAAAGTTGATACCTGTTCTGTTTAATGGATTCAGAATGAGGCCTGTGGACCATAGAAATGATTTCTTTTTATTCTCTTTATTACTAGATTAAAAGAAGCAATGATGTCTAGTAAAGAACAAGAGTCAAAATACCAGGAAAGTCATCCAAATTTAAGGAAGCTAGATAATTCAGGTTTGTTAACTTTATTTTACGCTGAATGTCTGTCAGCAATGCAGGGCAAACTTGCAGAGCGGTGAAGGCAGAGACCCCTCAGCCTGCCCAACTGCTGACTTGCAAATCTCCAGACATTAGGCAGCAACGTATCCCAGCCTTCATGGCTTTGAATTCTAGGGAATTGTTTCCCTTAAAACTCATTATACCCATACTGAAGATGTGAATTTTTTTTTTTTACTTGGATACAGATTTTATTTAGCCCTTCCCCAGGGGGATTTATGCAATATCCACTGAAGACTTTAAAAGCACCCGGTGCTTCTGTCTGCACAGAGGAGACTGTCGCCAAGAATCCACCCAATGTGCAGGCAGCCTTGCCCTAGGTTTGCCAGAATGTTAACTTGCAGGTTCAGAGGTTCTCCTTTTTAACCATCATTTGTCATAGTTTTCAGGAGTGTTTTCCTTGTTATTTCAAACATGGACTGTAACCCTTCGTACTGAAGTCATTACTTGATTCACACAAGGAGCATACAGGGTTTGGTCTTGTTCCCTGTTCTCACAATGTGTTAACTTATGTGATGACTTTTATCTACAAAGTAACTGTTCCTTTTTAAAGGAAGGTTCAATTATTCAGTTTATTAAGAGTGAGAAGGAAGCAGGATATCTTTATAGTTGTAGTTCTGTAAGTAAAGAAATGCTTTTGGTAATATTTATCTCCGTTCCACTCCACATAATATTAGAAGTCTGTCCAATAGAGGGCAGAAATAACTCTCTGGTGGCCTGACCTGAGAGAGTGCTAACTGCTGGTAGAAGTTACCAGCCCACCTGCTTTGTTGGTTGGGTGGCTGGGTTTTTTCTTTTTTTCTCTCAACTGCCTAGTAGAACTACAAAAGCCAGTCCAAAAGAGAATAATTGTAGCTTAATTGTTCATCTTGAGGGGTGCCCTATAGATAGTGGTGTTGGGACTACTTTTGACAGCTGTGGTCAGACTAATTTTTAATAGCCCTTCTAAAACTGTAAAGCCTCTTCTATCTTTTTTTTATTAAATAATATTCTGTATTTTATATTCTTAACAGACAATGATTTCAGCAAAGCGGATTTAGTTTCTTCAGTGCAAAGGGATTCCTATCCAAAGAACCAACACCTGCGAGCTTACCACCAGAAAATTGATAACAATTTAGGTGAGTGAGAAAATTTAAGCTTTTTGCTGTAATACAATTTTCAATTTTTGGTTCTTAAGTCAGAGAAAATTACTAAGTAATATATTGCCAACAAACACTTTTTCGTTCAGTTCATATGTGAAATTTGGTAATAATAAAAAGTAATTTGCTTGTATTCTGCATTTCAAAACTTATCTACATGGCAGAATCCAAAGTTTGATTGAAATGTACATTATTTGAATGATAGAATGCTGTGGGGGATGTCTGTGGGTCAACTACTTGCAAATATTAATAATAAATCTGAGTTAGAATTGTGTTTCATGTGAAACCAGCTAGAAACAAACTGGCTAGGATGCCTGGGATCGTATAAATCTCCTGTGGCCACTGATATGCTGTTGGCATCAATACTTCAATTCTTCTGCAATGTGCTTGTGCTTTAGAAATAGTTTTTGAACTGTCTCTGGACAAAGAGACCTGGGGAAGAAACCCCACACCAAAAGCATGAGTCCTCTTAGATCATAGATTGACAATAAGAAAAACACTCTTACCAAGTGAGGATATGCTAGCAAATCTGTCACTTGAATGAGGAAATGGTGCTGAAGTATCCCACAACACTTGCGTTCAGGATGTGAAAATGTTTCTTTGACTAATCCTGTAAGTTGAGGGGAATATCACTGGGACAGCAGCCTTATCTCCATCTGTTCTGAAAAATCTTACTAAGCAGGTACTAGTAATATTAATAAGGAAGTACTGCTTTAAATTGACATCCAGATCATACCGGTATGAATACTTACTACCTCTTTTTCTAAAGCAATTGACAGTTAAACTCAAATATTAAATTGTACATCAGTTTGGACCCAAAGAATTTACACTGTGTGCAGCCTTTGAAATAAATATGTTTTGCAGAAAATAGAAGACTTGAAAGGCACTAAGTATTTAATTTGTGAATTTGCTACATTTCTTTTATTACTTCCTAAAACCATTCAGCTGACTTTCTCTTCCTTTGTTCTGTAGCTTATATACAAAGTGCCTGTTTGCTTACATGTGTCACTGTTTAGCTGACCTAGAAAGAAGAGATTAGAAAGAAATCAGAAAGGAATAAATCAAAGAGAAATACTCAAGCATAAGAGTTTGTGGAACCACATTGGTTCTGCTCTCAAGCTGTGCAAAACTTAGTAGCCTCAGAAGCATTTATACTAATCGATCATGCAATAAAATAGTCTCCTTGTAGCCAAATTAGAAAATGTGGAAATGGGATTTTTCCATCTATGTTAAATAACTAACTGCTTACATCTTCAGTGTATTGACAATATCTCTGCATGAAGTTTAAAGAAAAACAAGTGAGGTAGTGAGCATACTGTGTATACTGAGCTGAGAAAAGATGCGCCCAATTTTCTATAAAACATGTTTAAAAAAAATAAAAACTACATTATAGAGTGTGTCATTTTATAAAGATCCATTTTGGTTTTAAGCATTTGTAGTTAACTTGTAATGGAAAAAAGACAGAAGTGATTATTTCTGGTAGTAATGCAGTACAAGTGTTAAATAAATTGGTGCTTCCACTATTGGAGAAGAACACTCAGACTTGAGCAGTTTTAACTAACATTTTCTAACCCAGGGTTTTGGAGAATCCTGATGGTGTCCGGTTAAACATTATGCTTTATACTGCTTTGATTCCTGATGGTCCCTCTCTTCGTTGACAGATGAGATGTCTTCTGGGTTGAGTCGTCTGAAAAACCTAGCTCTTGGTCTGCAGACAGAAATAGATGAGCAAGATGATATGCTGGATCGGCTAACAAAAAAAGTAGAGACACTGGACATCAATATTAAAAGCACTGATAAAAAAGTCCGACAACTTTAAAGGATTTTTAGAAATTTTTTTGTCCAGCGTCAGTTCTTCTTGGATGTCTTATCTCAACCAATCTCTTAACAAATCTTGGACAGTATCTGTTTCTCTTTTTGCAGATGTTATTGATTTTGTTGTCATTAAAATTGCATAATCTTAAGTGCAGCATAATACCTTAAACTTCTTCTTAATGTACATGGGAAAAGTGCTTGTTGAGTAAAATCTCTAAGCACTTGGTAAATGCTTTTGTGCTGGATACCTTGCTGAATTGTACCACTGTGCGTCTTGCGTGTGGAGGAATTTGCAATCTACAGAGCTTCAGTGTCCTTGGCCCAGGAGCTGTGATGAGAAAAGTAACTGCATTTTGCCTCTGTTTTGGGGAGGGGGCAGGGGGAACGGAATGTGCTGCTTTGTTCGGAACAAACGTTGCTAATTCTGTTTACCTACAGCTATTTTAAATTCTGAAAAAATGTCAATTTCCAGCTGTAAAAATAATTCAAAGTGACTGTTCTCTGGCATTTCTAGGGCTTAGGGAACGAACTGTTCTGTGTAAGTTGTAAAATATCAAGGGTATCATGCAGTAATGATAATATCCTGTGCATGTTCCCTTTCCTAAGATGACTTTTGCCAAATGGTGAATCTGCGAACTGTGGATTTTATGTTTGGGTCACTAAATGCTATCGTCTTTACAGTATTTTCAGTAAAGATCTCTAAGGGTATCTTACGGTCTGCAAGAAATGTTGATTGACAGTGACCCAAAAAGTTTGAGCAACAAAATCAGCGCTTGAAAGTATGTGCCCTTAAAGATTCTTTTGTAGAAATTGTCACTCTAGGCTTATTTTCTGCTTTCTCAGCTTACTCAGTTCACTGGTTATTTGAAAAATAGCTTCAATTTTAGAAGTTGGTCTGATATTGCACAAACAGATCATAGGAGATTGTTCTTTAACAGTTATTTCAAATGTGGTTAAGGATTGAGCAGATGCTGTATTTTCCTGGGTAACGTGACTGTTTTTAAGAAACTCAGCTATACTTCTGCATTGGCTTAGCAGGTATGAAAAGTTCCTGCAAATGAAGAAAAGCTCAAAAACGTTTTTGAGTCTTTCAGATACAAGTTGGGCCTTCCAATTTGTTTTATTCTTTTGTAAGTATCGCTGTAGAACAAACTAATTACAATTCTGCTCCAGCCCAAAGACATGACAGCAAGAACTTGCTGTCTGTCTTAAACAAGTGAGTGGTTTCTGTTTGGAAAGGCCAAGGGATCTGTGTCAGTATTGCAACACTTGCTATCGCAAATGACAATGAGTGGCTAAGAAGAGATAGTTACTTTTCTGAGCTGGTGCCACATTATTTTGCAAATTAAAGGAAGACCTTGGTGTTTAGGGCTATCACGCTTGTATCCTTCATGAACATCACATCCACAGCCTCCCCTTTCCTTTTTTTTTTCCCCAAGGGATTTGTTAAATCCAGCTCACTTGCTACAAAGTGCACCCATTTGGTAAGGAGATAAAAGACTTGAGCCTTTCTTCTTTGGCTATGTTTCCTGAAAGTTCCCTTGTAGAAAAATAAATCACTAAAAAAAGCTACACTTCTTGAACATAGTATTATGGGGAAAAAAATGTTATTTTGGGGGTTACTAGCAAAGTAGAGTTGTGAATTGGATTTAAGGTTGATGTTACTGATGTCATTGATTTTGGTCCCTAAAAAAAAAGTGTTTTGCAGGGACATAAAACTTTGAGAGCTATTGAGTACCTTTACTTTTTAATTTTCAGTTTGTTACTTATGCTCATTTTGAACCATAAAAAACCTTATAGCAGTGAACATGAATGATATGATTTGTTGTCTCAAGATGGCTGATACATTTACTTAGTAAATGATACAGTCATTAGTTTTCAGAATGTTAAGTAACTCAGTGAAGGAAAATTGAAATTTTGATTATACTTGGTTTAGTTTCTTATTTGATTTTCCCCTTTTACTAAAGGGTGAAAAGACTTGTATTTTTTCATATCCCAATGCTGGTTAACAGAAACCCTTGCATCTTGGAAAGGATGTATAAATTCTCCCCAAAACTGGGAACACCAAAAAATTGCATCGTAATTAATAACACTCCTTTTAGTGTGAAGTTTGCCTTCACCTGTATGCAACTATTTCACAACTAAATCTTTTCCAGAGTAAGACTTTGGTAACTAGGAGGTATGCTGAGACTTTCTCCACTAAGTTGTGGCTAATGGAGGAAAAATGGAGTTGGAGGATCTAGCTGTGTTATGTGTAATAAGAAATGTGGAGCTTGAATCCAAGCAAAAGTTTTTGTTTGAGTGAAGTGTGTTGCCTTTCTGATGTAAGCTATTCTGGGTTTTTTAGTCTAAATTATTTCACAAAACAAACTCAAGTTTTTGGTTAACTGTTTAATTGTATTAGCCTTACAAAATGTTTACTGCATCCTGGATATATTTGCCTTTGAAAAACACAGGCAGGGAGGAGGAATTAAAAAAAAAAAAAAGCCCTATTTCTGCCTTGAGAACCTCATGATCTGAGCAGACTAGAAAACCAGGATCTCAGCCATGTGGAAGTTATATACAGGTCTAACTTCTCATCTCTTCCTACCATCCCATCCACTGTCCCAGCAGTGTATGTCTTCGCTTAGACTTTCCTGTTCTATTTAATATTGTTGGTTTGGTTTTTTTAATGGCCTTGTTTTAAAGGATTATTTCCCACATTAGATTTGGTCTGAGGGGGGGGAAAAAAGATTGTGCGTGGGTATAAATGAATCTCTGCTACAAACTGAATTCCCTTCCTCATCTTTCATACAGATACTTTATGCTGATAAAGACCTAAAGCCAAACTGACATGAGGAGACAACACTATTTTGTAATAGTGATGAATGTTTGTTGTTCGCTAGAATAACTCTCCATCCCACAGAAAGGGGAAATTTAAAGGAAAAAATCCACATGATTTTTGCCTTTCCAGGAAATCTCATTTTGCATGTGTTGTGAAGGACTTATTTCAGGAGATTTCCTTACTATTTCCTGAGAGTTTTATTTATTCTTGGATACTGTTGAAAAACTTACCTTGTGTAGGGTATAGGACTTTCAGAAGAAATTTAATTTACACTCAAGCGCTAACTTGATAAGTTAAATGATTTTTGCCTAAATACTTATGTTGACATAGGAATTGGTGTCCTTGCAGTAAAGTAACTCTGGTTAATTTTATTCTTATTGGCTTGAATAGAAGCTTAATATTAAGGTCAGAAGAAGATAGAAAAAAAAAAAATCTTCTTTATAAAAGGCAATTTCCTTGCTTCTCAACATTTGCTAATAAATTTTGAAGAGGTTTTAAACACTGGGAAGTAGCATACCCTTTGTAACCTAAGAGGACATGCTCTATAAACAGCAAGGAAAAAAGTGAGAATAACCAGTATCTGAGTACCAGATTCCTAGGTATATTTTCTTTTTAAATTTTCTGAGCATTGAATTAAATATTGTAACAAATGATGTGTAGCTGAATTTTAGTCTGTACAACAAAGATTTGTTGCTCTGCTATTGGCCTACTGAAATCATTGGGACATGGTATGGTGTCGAGGGGGTTTTAATGTGTGATATTTATCTGAAATATTTTGCCGCCTAGTAGTTTCTGTGAAGTGATGTCATATATTAAAATGGTGAAATAGAAAATACTTTCCAACCACTCTGCCTTCTGAACAAACAGATATTTGTAGGCATTTTTACAAATGTAACATCATACGGAGGATATGTTTTGACGTTGAAAAATATGAGGCTTAATGTTCAAAATCACAGGTAGTGATTACTTGTGTCTGGCTTTTTTAAATCGTACTTTAATTCTATGCCACCCAGGTATAACACTTTTTATACGAGTCAATTAAAATATCTTTTTCTTTTATTTAAATGCTAAATTGAACTGTAGTTCAGCAATTTAGGAGATTGAATGAAATGAGTATTGAATGGTAAGATGGTCAATAAAGGTGCTTATTGTTAATTCAGAGGTTTTTTGCATTTATTTCCCAAAATTTTTGATTACAACTTCATTAACACTTATTTCCCATAATAAGATCTGCTAAAATGCTGGACCTACTCTGTTAAGTTTGTGCCAGAATGGAAATAAGTTTGCAGCTGGTGGGTTTTGCTTTCTGAGAATAAAAAGAGGGTATTAAATTACATTTCTACTTGACTCTTGAGTAGATTCTTTTAGATCCTGAAAGAGGAATGAAAACAGGCGTTTATTTTTGCAAAACTTTAACTTGTGATAATAAAATAATTCAAGATGTTGCTTGAAAAGTAATCTTGCCATAGTGCTTGGTATTATCAGGAATATCATAAACAGGGTGTGTGCATGAACAAGGCAGACTGAACAGGAGTAAGGCAAGAAAAAAAGTACAGTCTTAAAAACTTAAACCCAACAGGTATGTAGTATTCCTCTGTGTTCCCGAATTTGGTGGTAGCGGAAAGCTTGACCCTGACCTTCAGTTAGCTTCTTACCTGTATGTGAAGGGAGGAACTTGGCTTCTGAATTTTTTTGTAGTAGAAAGCAGATGCTGTTGGAATGAAGTAGCCCCTTGCTTCTGCCTGCCCCCTTCCCCTTTTCCCTGTTGTTGAAAAGAGGTTTGGGTTTAGGTGGGAGTTCTACAATTGTCATTTCATTTTGGTAGGTGGTTGGTTGGTTTGCTTCCAAATAAATATATTACATTTTCCTGAAATGGGAAAATATGAAGAACAACCCCATTGGGGCCAGAGCCAAGGACTTGGTAAGGCTCACTTGAAAGCAAGCACAGAGGTGCCCCAAGAATAAACAGACTGCCAAATCGGGAAGATCCCTGAATGCCAGGCAGGGTTTTCTAAATACAGTGACTTTGGAGCCCTGCCTCAGCTATAAAAAGTCTAGATGGATTGTGACTTTACTGTTGGCGAGGCAGAACCTTCCAGAAAATGGCCTTCCAGCTCTAGCTGTGGGTATTTTGGGGAAAACAATGGACCTCCTCGGCATCTTCATTCTAGATGATCCTTCTTTTTCCTCCACTTTAATTGTAAATCTGTTCTTTCTGTTAACGGATAGCAGTCAATGCCAATGGTGAGCTCTGCCTACAGATCAGCACTTTGAAAAGCTGCTAGAATTTCTACCACTTGGAAGAAGAGACCTTTGCCCAGCTCCAGTGTGTCTTGCAGCCTTGCGGGGTCGGCCGGGGCAGCAAGAACATGAAGTGTGCCACCAAGGCCATGCTGTATGTATTAACCCTTTGGTGTTGAAAGAAAACGATACAGTTTGGAATGCGTATGTCGGGTGCTGACAGCCCTAGAGAGTGGGAGACGCTGCCCAAAAAAGTTCGTAATTTAAGAACAGAGGTGTTAGAGCTGTTGGGAAAAATGATACAGTTTAATTATTTTCCTTTGGTTTTACTCAACAAAATTTCTTAATGACATTACCTATTTTGTAAAATAGGTAAACTCTAGGTTCTTAATTCCTGACTCTTAGTCTCTCCCTACATTCAATCAAGTTATTAACTAAACAGTTTGCTTTGTCTCACTGAACATTTCCTATGTTTTTCCCAGTTTCTTCCTTGCTCTTTCATCCTTTAAATTCACCCACTGTCCATCCTATGGGAAAGAAACAGCTAACGGAAGAGCTTTTCTTCAATATGCTCTCATCAGTGTATTAATTTTGCCAGTCCTGATTGAGTTCGAATTATGGAGGTACTAAAATCTGGCTTGCTTGCCCCAAGATTTGAGCCCCAGATTTCCCTTAGAATTTCTGGACAACCCCAGTGTTTGCATCTACTGTTTGTAAGCGAGATGGTGTTTACTGGTTAGTACATCTGGGTGCCTTTGAAAAAGAATTCCTGAAGGAATTCCCTTCCTTGGAGCAACTGAAAAGGGTGGTGATACAGTGTGCTCTTGGCTTCCAGTAAGATCCACAGTAATGTTACTGCACGCCAATGCTCACAACATCAGATCTTGATAGTCTTAACCTTATCACCCTATTTTGACCACTGCCTTGTGTCTGGATTGGCCAATCTGTTTACATCTCTGCCCACTGGTCCTCTTGAATGATGATGACAGGATGTTCCTTCCCTCTCTGAGGGAAGTCTCTGCAGAGAGGCAGTCAAGAAATCCAGCAGTACGATATAAATAGTAAGGTTACGAAACTGTCATGTAAGAAAGCAAAGGTTAAAACCTGATTGAATCCACCTACCCACAGAAAGCTTTGTGAGGGAGGGACAGTGTCAGCCAGTGTTTTTCCTCCTGGAATAATGTGTGTAGGATGACCAGAACTGAATGTCCAAGGACTTGTTCTTGGCTTTCCACAAAAGCCAAATTACTCTTAAAAGGCAGGAATGTGATGGAGACTGAGACAATTCCAGATTCAAAGTTCTGCAGTCTTCTGCCCTGAAAATATTTAGGCTGCTAACAACACTGCAGAGGAGAGCTGTGAGTCATTTTATCTGCTTCATTGTACATTGTTGTGTTATAGGCTGTTGACGTTTCTGACATTTATTTTTATTCCCAAAGCTGCACGCAGTAATATAGTAGACAGGAGCAAGCAGTGTTTGTGGGTGCTCACCCTCAGTCCCTGCCTTTGGGGTTCTCCTCACCTCGCTGCGTGTGCAGAATGGCAAGAAACAAGTCAGTGGCAATGCAACAGCCTGCTTTGCTATGGCCAGCCTGCCGCCTCCCACATCTCATGCTCAGTGGTCAGTTGTGACTGAGCCAGATAGAAAATATTCATTAGAACATACTGTATTGTGATATGCAGAGAAGTATGTCCTTTCCTAAACAAAATAGTTGCAATAATTCAGTGATGGGTTAATTTCTGTTGGTATGTGTTTAGTAAGATCTAATGAACTAAAACTGGACTGCAACATTAAGCCAAGTGCAGTTCAGAAAACTAGCTAGTTTTGGGGTCCTGTTGTCAATGCACCAACCTTATTAAGCCACAGAACAACTTTAGTGTGCTACAAACTGGCATTTGTGGCACAGGAAAAGTAGCCTTGTTCCCAAAAGACATAAAAATGGCCTTCTAGATACAGAAATGCTTTAGCAGGTCTGCTTTCTCCCTCTCCTAATGAGGTGGGAAGGTCCTCCCAGTTGAGCAAAAATAGCACAGGGAACCTTTGTGCTGAATTATAGCAGAAAATATTAAACAGATTCTTCTGCTTTTTATTCCACACACTTGATGCTCACTTGAATCAACCAGAGGAATATCCTTCCATACCAGTATTGTTTTCAGAAGTCCATGTAAGTTGTAGCCTGGCTCCTCTATCTGACTACTACTGACTGAAAAGTTTTTTTCTTTTCCTTAGCCATATCCCTCAGCAATTTCATGTGCCATCCAAGCAATGCATTCATTATTGAAATTTGTGTGATTTAATAATTTCCTGGCACAATGATTCCAAAACACGTGGGAGAAAAAATGGAGAAGGATTTTTTCCATTTCCAGGTGTTTATTTTATTGCCTGAATTCTCTCTCTTGACCCTTTTGAATGGCTTTTTGTTGAGCTGCATTTCCACTGCTTGTCCAGCACAGTGTTTGAGAGAGGCGGTGTGCTCAGACTGTCACCCTTGCAGCTTGAAGGGGGTGGGAAGGAAGCTCATTCTTAGGAATCTGATGTAGCTGACTGTTCTAGCTTTTCTGACTTTGAATTTCTGGAGCTTTTTTTGTTTCTGTGATCTCCAATAAGCTAAATAAACACTTTTTTCAATTGCCAGCTTTACTAATGAGTGTTTGAAATGCAACGTTGAGGCCTTATTCCCCACTTGAGCTAACATGTGCTGTGCTGGGTCTACAGTGTCAGCCTGCCAGAAGCCCGAGGGCTTCACCTGTGCCCAGGCGAGGTCAGACGAACAGCACAGCCAAAGCAGCTCTTCACCACGCAGTACGGCAGCACGGTTTCTGTCTATCATTGGACACCAGCAGCTAGTGGCAATGGCAGAGCGGGGAGTTTGGGCGCATTAGAAGGCGAGAAGCTAGAGCCTTAATTTAAGAACACACTCAAATACGCACCTATTTCTTCAGTGTGTTGAGAGTCACATTAAAATCTTCCTTATATATTTGCAGTTAGGCACACGTAGATGTACTTGCTGGGACAGTCTGAGTTAACAACCTGCGTGAATCTTCAGGAAACATCTTTGCTTCCCCAGGTGTCTCAATGTCAGGGTTATGAAGCCAAGTCCCATAAGAACAATTTTCATTTGGTATTTGAGAGAACCATTGATTCTGACTTACCCTTCCTTGAAGCAGTGATAAATAATGGAATTAGATAAGATTTGGAGAGAGATTTGTTAAGCCTCTACAACCTTGTTACATATCTGCCCAAAAGTGCTTAAAATGAACAGTCTTAAGAAAAGGAAGGGAACTTCTGATGACAGTCTTGGATGCTCTGTCATTGTTTAATGGTTCAGTCATCTGTAGGCCATGTAGTATAGCATAATGTAGTTTTATTTTGACTCTCATCAACTGCTCTGCTGCTTTCGTACCTCTGTCTGTAGTATGGAGTGACTGGAAGATTGCCAAGTAAAGGAAAGTCTGTGTGTGAACAGCCGGGAGGGATAATATGTAAATCTGGTGGAAAGAGGCAATTAAAGGCAGTGTTGAGATATAATGGAAAATAGACAATATTGAGCCTCATCAGAAATATCAACATAAACAGCAGCTACTGTACAATGTCTTTGAAGTGAACTTTGTTGCTTTAAATAACTGCATTCTACAGAAAACAGACGGATTATGAAATCTGTGAGCAGACTTCCAGAAAACAGTTTGGTCTTCAGGAACATGTCCGTGTTGACGTTCAGCATATCCTCCTGGCACAAGGGGACAAAAGGCTGCTTCTCCCTGCTGTTGTATTTACATAATACAGAGAGGAGCTGGAAAGTTGGATTACATGCAAGCCAAATATAGCTGGAAATAATACTGCATGTCATATGTAACTATGAATGGAGATGAATGGAGAGGAAGCGATATCTGAGATCAGCAGTATATTAAATGCTGCCTTGTTGCTTCGTAACCCAACACCAATGAAATGAATCGGGAAGCCTGACTAACGAGAGGGACCGTGCCGATAGCTTACCAGAATCTTGGTACAACCAGCAAATCCAGCTGCATCATTTTTTGACAAGAGTGGGTGGACTGGGAAGGGACAGACCATTCCAAAATGTTTATATTACAAATGAGGACGGATTCAGGCTGTGTTTTAATCCTGTGGTCTACGTTTGACCATCCTTGTTTTGGAATAATTAATCAAAAAGCTTAACACCGTTTATACAGCCCTTTCTTCACTTGCTTTGTGAATGAGTATGATTGGTCACAGCCCAGACATTGCAAATCAAGCTCCTGTTTGCAGACACAAACTTGGCAATATGCATTAACTGAACATAGTTCTTGCATCAGGCAACACATTATGTGCTGTCTCAGTCACGTTCTGAGCTAGAAGAGAAACATGCAGATATTTAAGGATCTTTGGGAGGGTCCGTGAAAGTGGTTATTTCTTAACACTAAACTTGTTTCTTTCAGCTCTTTAGTTCTCCTCTTCCAGCATAACCAAAGAAACAAAAGAAGAGCTGCTAACAGTTATGTTTCGGTCTTCGTGAAATGGATGGAAAACACACAAAGATGACTCACTTCTGATGTGCTTGGCCTACAGAGCCTTACTCGATCCAGAATTTTAAATGCGTTCATACTAGACTCTCACTGAGGCAGAGCAAATGACTTGTGGAGAGCTAGGATGGAAGAGGGAAAACTCTGACACTGGGACTAGAAATCATTCCTTTGCTTCCTGGATGCAGTATTGCATGTGCAGAAAGAGGGAGGCAACTAAAAGCTACTGCATAACTGGACCTCCACACATTCTTTTTGAAATGAATACTGTATTAGATGACATCTTTCTATGATGAGGACCAAAAATCTGCAAAGAAATGTGACCACAAAATGCTAAATAAATAGTTTAACTAGCACTTTGATTGCTTCCCCTTTCATTTTTGTGTTTGCTAAAGATATTCTACATATCTGGAACAGCATAGTTAGCCAAAAATTAATGTCACTTTTTTATGTTGCAGGGCACCTCTTAGGCCTTTAGAAAGGCAGGAAATACCGAATACTCTTTAAATTCAGGAAGATCTTTCTAAAAAGATAGGTATTTCTAAAAAGATTAACTATACTCTAAAAAGATAGGATTGTAAATTCCCTCTGGTGCTTGTTAAGGCTGCCCCTGCACAAGAGGTTTTCTCCCTTTTTTTAACATCCCTCAGACAAGTAGTATCAGTTACACTGAAAGCGCTGGCATGAAGGGGCACAACTGTCTTAATCTCGTGTCACCTAAATTTTTCTAGTGACAGGGTAGCAAAAGTGCTTATATGTTGCTTCTGCTAGCACTGGTAGGATTTTTTTTAAAGGTCATTTAGAACTTTGATTATGAGGACTTTGAGGATGTAAGTCTTTGCTTACCTACATTTTATTATAGCTTGGCTGATTTGCTTGTTATTTTCTCAAAAATCTAAAACGTAGCAAACTTTTACGGTTGTTGAACCTCTCTGCGAAACATCTGTGTCTTGTGTTTGTATCTTGAAAATTCTAGTTAGGACTGAAGTTCCAGAAAAGCCAGTCTGTTACATTCAGGTTATATATGTCATTAAGAACCATGAAATGCAGAGAACTTCAATTAAAACCTGTTCCACAAACAATTTAAGACAGAGAAAGCCAAGACTGAGCAAGAAAATTAGGGTGACTTTTATCTTCAACTTCCTGAATTCCTACAAGCCAATAGAAAAAAAACAGCACCTTTGTGTTACATAAAATAGTATTACATGGTCTAATAAAAACCTGTTTTTGAAGGGGAAAACATAGTTCAAGAAATAATGGTGTTTTCAGGAGGGGATTTCTGAACCTGTCTTTAAAGTTAATGCAGACAAAGGTACAGATTCATAGAAAAGCAGGAATTTGGGCATAAAGAAAGGGAACAAAAATATTTCATGAACAATAGAATTAATTCAAGAAGGTGCAGACCTTGGTCAAAGATTTTTTTTCCATGATTTGGGTTGACTGCTTCATAGATTTGTCAGTAAGGGCTGAGCTCCCACTTCAGCCATTCCTGCTAAACGGAAGTCTCTCTCCACTCTCTGGCTGCCTATTTTCATGAAACTTGCAAAAATCGAGATTCTTTCAACTTATTCCTCTCCAACGCATATGGCTGAATTTGGCCAATGGTCTCAAAATTTGCTATGGTGAGGAAAAGGAGACAGGCAAACATAGGGAAAGCACAGTCATAAAAGATTTGTTCCCTTCTGGGGATGGGGGGAATTCATAGCTTATGGATTTAGAGTGCTTCTTTCCAGGATTAAGAGAAGGGGAAATATATTGTAAAGGCCCTATAGAAAATTAAAAGTCTGTTTACCGTCTGCGTGGTTTACTACTATACTCTAAAATGTAATGGGGTTTCTGCTTTTCTTGGCTTTATTCTGTTTCCTGGATAATATAATAATGTTAAGAAAATTAACACTGAGGTTTCCTTGTCAAGGGTCTATTTCAAAGGAAATCGTTAAAAGGCCCTAACAGTCTATATATTCAGCATTTCCCAAATCACCCCATTAATCTGCAATTAGAAAACATTGGCTCATTGAGTCTTGCTGTAGGACAGAGGTAATAACCAGAAGACCCCTTCAGGTCCTTTCCAGCCTTTTATTCTCATATCCTATTTGTGCACACTTACTAGTTATGCTCCTAAAAGATATTTAACCACTCAGACCATTTAGGCTAAGATTTTACTTGGTCTACTTCTAAGTGTAGCTTGGTTTCTGTCATTCCAGAACTGGTGAAATTAGAAATAGATGCACACTTGATTTATATTAGCTACCTTATTTCGTTCCATTAGTTATATTTTCAAAGAACATGTTCACCCTCTATCCACTTGATGAATGAGCTGCCAGAGAAAACACTCTGGAGGAATTCAGCATCTAAAAAGGTTGACGTAGGAAGCAGCCCTGACCCATCTGTCATGATTTTGAAGACAGACGTTGACTCCCATGCCCTTTATCTGGCTTTGCGTCACTGACCAGTAGACCTCTGTTTTTACAAGGCTGGGCTGGAGGAGTTGCAGTTTCAGCTAATATACTGCCGTGCAAGTAATTCAGCATCTGTGCTGCAAACCCTGGAGAACGCAAGTGTCCAGAGAAGTAAACGACTATATGAATGCACAGAGAGCATGAATGGCAGCACACTGCACAGATAGACAGAAATGGCTTCTTTACAGGGAAATGCTTCTGGGAGGAAAGACAGGCATATTGTTTGCAAGTTACAAGTAAATTATGTATCATCGTGGCATTAGCTCTGTGGGGAATCTAAAGACCTCCAGCCTGCACTGCTACCTCCTCTAGACACTTCTGTTCATTCTGACATTAAATGCCATCAGAATCTATCATCTCCAGCAGAGCTTTCCATGTGCAGGGAATACAGGATGGGGCTTCACATACCAAGCTAAATTCATAAAGTGACCTTTATCAAGCACATGTCAGGAGTTAAATCCACGATAACAGGAGATTTCTTTTAAATGCTAAGTGTGTACAACGACATTCTCCTGCCAGAGAATGTACTAGAGGGAATTTAAACATTAAACAGTTACATATTAAACAACTCAGCAACAGAATCTTTAAATTTCAAATAATTTCTTCAAAGACATTACATTTACAAATTTTACCAGTCTGCTCTCAGGAGCTTGTGCAATGACTTACAAAAAACACAGAAGAAACTCGTCCAGAGACTCAGAGTGCTTTGTATGACCCAGAGTTATGCATTCAATAAGAAGAACAGATAGGAAAAGGAGAATTGCATTCCAGGGGAAAAGACCATTATTGGAATGGAATCTTGCACTAAAATGGAGAATGACTGTGGGACATGTACAAGGAGTTAGTTCTGGATGGGAGACGGTGAGAGGAGGCAGTTCTTGACTCAGCAGTGAGGAGTCTGTTGGAAGGATTGAGGAGACAGACGGGAGGAAAGGGGAGGGCTCCACCGTCTCCAGGAGACAAGCTGGAAAGAAGTCCAAGGAGTGAGGGTGTGGTTTGAAAAACAAGGAGTACAGTTTCAAACTGGATCCTGAAGCAAACAGGGCAGTCAGTGAGGGCCTTGAGATGCATGAAATGTCTATTTTCTCTGTGAGAGACCAAATCAGAACTTTTGGAATTGTTGTAATGCTCTGTCTTTGCTGTACCACAGTCTTCACGCTGTGACTGCTGATACAGCATTCCTAAGGTTCAGATTTATCTGTTAGGCAAAACACTTAGACGGCGCCAGTCAGCATACAGCTGGGAACAGATGTGGATCAAACATTCTGCGTTCAATGCTGTCACTCGCATCAGCTCTCCAGCAGTTCGTAGTGGTCAGTCACAAGGATGTGCAAGTCCAGTCCACAGACTTTGTCACTTGGAGCTTTATGTGTTCACAGTCAGGTAGGTCTCCTGCTGTCAGCAAGCAGGTGCTTTCTCATATAGGCCAGAATATGTGCTAGTGCCTTTTTTTTTTTTTAATCAAACCAGAAAAGTGGACAAACATTTGCAAATTGAACACTTTTGTAGTTATACAGTGACTCGAACTGATGTTGTGGAGCAATATTCCAAGAGGAACACTTAAGAGAAATGTACATTGCTTTTCCAGTGAGACTTCCTTGGCTGATTCTGTGGGAAGAAGACTAGGAACATGCACAATACATCTAACAGTTTTCCATGTAAATAACAGCCCATCCAAGGCAAAAATGCAGCTCTTCTCAGGGCTGTTCTCAAATACTGAAAAAGAGCATCAGGCTGCCATCCATAGGAGGAGCCAGAAAACCAAACATCTGGAGGAGAGCAACCTCTGAAAAAATAGAGGAACATTTACCAGAAGCTTTTCCATTTGAGTTGTTGAAGCATTGTGAGGGATTACACCCTTCTCAGCTGCTAAGTGCTGTGGCTCTGCCTTTTATAAAGGAGGAAGAGTAGCAGTTAGATAATCAGAGGGGTACTAGCGCAGTGAACATTTAGAGACTTGACACCCTTTACATTTCCTTTTAATAGACAATAGACTGTAGGAGAAGTACCTTAAATAAGGCCAGTAGTGGCTTTCCATCTAGAGATCCCAAACTAAATATAGAAAATAAGGTTAAAAGACTCAGTTAAAACATACATGCACATAGCTGACTGTAGAGGGGTCAGTTGCTTTAGCTATGGAAGCTCAGCTAGTTGCAAAGTGGAGAAAAGATGGCAATATATTTTTCCCATTTTTTTTATTTGTGTCAAAATTTCAAACGCTACCAGCCAGCTCTTCAGAGCTGATCACACTTGTGAAGAATCTAACCCTTATGATCAGCAAAGCCAGGTGGTGAAAAGAACAGATATTTAAACACAGAACAGCATAAAGGAGGTATAAATGAGAAAGACATCAGCAGACAAAAGTGTGGCAAAGCACTTTTACATAAAGTGAGATGCTTTTTTTTACTACAGAAATTATGGGATGTTATAATTAGGATTTGGCCAGCTGGGAGTGGGCACGAAGCATTATATTATTAAAACTGGATTTAAGAAAAATAACAGAATTTTAATTATACTTTAAAAGAGCCTTGATTTCCTTAGCCAGTGATCTGTCTAGTTCATGTCAGCAGTCAGTGCCAGACTACTACAGGTGACCGCACACAGTATACAGTGATTTTTGTGCATTTCTAATTCTTGCTAATAAAAATATGTCTCTGAGACAAACCTGTTGTTTCTTTCCTTTGTCGCAATTTTCTTTAAAATATAAATGATATAAAAAGATACCTTATAACTGTGTACATTACTTAAGAGGTCCTACTTCATTTGTGAAATAAGTGATGAAAGTCTGTGGCTCTGTTTTGTTTTGGGTTTTTTTGTTTGGTTTTTTTTTTTCTTTTTTTTTAAACTGGGCTAGTTAGCTATAAATTAGAAAGCAAAAGCTAGCAATTGGAGCTCTGGGTATAAATAATTAGCATCCACAAAATGGATGTGAGGAAGGGCAGTTGACAGAGGCAAACACAGAACAAGTTGATTATACCAAAATGGGCTGGTGACAGATCATGTCCTGCCATCCCACTGATGGTCTTGTCTCTGCAGCACTGTTGACTTGCCCTCATTTAGAAATTGATATAGCTAACCCACCGTAAATAAACTGCTACTAACAAACCTATGGAGTAGATGCTAGTCAAACCCCTTTTGAGACCATATAAGGAAGTTGTCTCCACCTCAGCTCCATTCTTGTTTGCTTTAGAGAGAACAGACCTTGGTGCCTAACCCCTATTGACAGTCCTCCAGGGAGAGCTACAGATCCCAGATTTCCTGAGGGATGGGGCTTTACCAGCACAGCACCTCAGTCCCAGCACCTTCTGCCACCTGTTCAATGGGTTGTTCAGTGTTTCCTCAGTCCAGCTGTAGACCTTCAGATCTCCCATACGTGGCAAAGGGGTCCCCATGGCTGCAGCCTGCGATTGTGTGTGCCAGTAGGAACCAAGGTGTCTCAGCAGAGCCATGTCTATGATTCCTTTGGAAACGTAACCCAGTTTTGGTAATTCCCAGCTCCATGTATTAAAAATGAATGAGGTTAAGTAAAAATAATGAGGTTTTAAATTGTAATATATTTGGAATTGTTTTAATCTGCCTTCTGGTTTTGAGTCTTCAGGGGTCCCTTGTTCAGCTTTTCTTTGCAACCCACAGCATGAGAAACTCATTTATAAAAAATTGAATCGGAGATTCTCCTGTAATCTTGTGTTTCCCACAGCTGAGCTCTCTGGGAAAATGTGCGCAACATGATACTAAAACTGCTGAAGCTAGCAACACTGCAGCAATCACTTTCCATCTCAAAGGATCACTGTAATTTAGGAGAAACATAGTAGCAGTAATGTTGCCTTCACCTCTCCCATCTGATGGTAATGGTGTGACTAAGAGCGAGGGTAAAAAAAAAAGGTGTTGATATACCTCTTGCATGTTGGACCCTCCACTTCTTGGATGTTCAATAACCTTCCAATTTATGATGTCAACTCTTCAGGGAAGGAACCCTATTTTCATTTAGAAATTCAACAGGGCAGAACAGCAGGATGGCTTTTCAAATGTACCTGATAACCAGTCATAAAACTACTCACCTACCTTTGTGCACGGCAGTAGGTAGCAAAGCCCATGTGGTGCTACGATCTGTCGGTGGGCCAAGGGCAGTGGGCAGCCATGACAACTGACCAAGCCAGACCCAAGCGCCAGCTGGGCCCCTTGGGTCTCCCAGGAGCTGCTAAGATGTGGTGGCTGCCCCGGCCCTCACGCCCCAAGTAGGGGCCATGACTGCCAAAGGCCATGCATGCCTCTGCTCCCGTGTGGCCAGGACGAGCCGATGTCCACCCCGAGAAGGAGGAGAGCCACTCTTTGCCATAACCAGCCAGGACGGCAGGTGCTGGAGCAGGCCGCGGGCCCCACAGGCACAAGGATCAGGAGCGGGCCTGCTCCCGGCCTTCGGTGCCCACCAAGGGCCACAGCCCGGCAGTGCCTGGGAGTCCCTTGCCTTTCTTCTCACCCACGGCGGGAACCCCCAGAGCCCTGAGGAGCATCATCCCCGGCACCTCCGCCCCTGCTGTGGGGAACGGCGGGAAGGGACCCGCGGGGCTGGGGAGCAGCTTCTCGGGGGTCCGTGTGAGGCGGGACAGGGCCATGAGAGGCCGCGGCGCACCCCCACCGCCACCGTGGGGAGCGGGCAGGGGGCCGGGTCACGTGAGTGCGTGTGGCAGCAGCGGAAGGATACCTGGGCTCTGACAACGCCTGCCGCCCCTCTCGGCTGGCCGCAGCCGGGGCGGAGGGAGCCCCCTCCTTCCCCAGGAGCCCCCTGCCCAGCCCGGCCCCTCACCGGCAGTGGGGGGCGGCGGGGGAAGAGGACGACGGTGGGAGGCGATGGCGGGCGAGAGGCGGGGACGATGGGGCGGGGGAAGAAGCTCCGCGGAGAGGGACTATTTGAGGAGACCCTGGCAGTCTGGTGAGGTGTGCACTGATCCCTCCGCCAGAGTGATCCCTCCGCCGGAGTGAGCGGCCCCGAGCTGAGGCAAAAAAGGGAGGTGAGCCCGCCGGGGCACCATCCCAGCGAGGGCACTGCGCCTGCGCCGCCTCCCCCTCCCCTCCTCCCCGCCGCCGTGTGGGGTGCAGCGGCGCCTGCCCTGCTGCTACCGCCGGCCCCTGCCCCGCGCCCCTGCCCCGGGGAGCTCGCCCCCAGCCATGGCCCAGATACTGCCCATTCGCTTTCAGGAGCATTTTCAGGTGAGCGGAGGGGGGCGGTGGAAGCGCAGGGACGGGGCTCCCCCTCCTCTGCCTCACTCTGTCTCTCAGAGAGGGGGGGCCGCGGCCTAGCCGGGGCTGGGGGCGTGCTGAGGGGAGAGGGGGCCAGGCCGCGGAGGCGCCTCCTGCGGCCGCTGTGGCTGGGGGACACCCCCCCCCCCATTCCATCCCCGTCTGGTGCGGGCCGCCGTCCCGCTGGGTGCCGCGGGAAGGCGCGAGGGGCTGAGCCCGCCCCCGGTGCGGGCTCCCGGGCTGCCGCCTCCGTCCGTCCATCCCCCGGGCCGCTTCTCCGCGGCGTGCGGAGCTGCCGCGATTTGTGCAGAGTCACTCGCCGCCTGAGGGACCTCCCGCTCCGGGGAGGGGGAGGCGCCGGGCCGGGCTGCTCGCCCCGGGGACCGCGGGGGCTCCCCCGCCTCAGCTTAAGTGGGCGCCTGAATCTTGCAGAGGGATCGAGGTTTTTCTCTTTACCTAAAGACCACCAGCCTACGGATCGCGGAGGTTCCTGGGAACCTCTTTCTGTGCAGCTGCGAACTGGAAGGAAATTGGTGAGATGAGGTGCAAGAAACCATTTGGACTTGGAAGCTGCATAGCCTCCGTCCCTTCTTCCAAACATAACAATATTAAAAAAACCCCAAACCTCCCTAAAAATAACACCGTTCAGTTCTTTAATAGCCTGTGAAAACTGTAATGCCAGCGTTGGAAAAGATCCATGACTAATGGATGCAGCACAGACAAACCGGTTTATCTGTTTCCTTGTGAACTGGTGGTGAGGGAGGGTTGTAAATGGAGTGAGAGAACAGCGGTCTCGGAACATGCAGTTTAAGGCAGGAATTAAAGGAATTTGCTAAATGAATGAGAGAACAGGAAGTGGACTTGGCAAGTCATCCTTCTGTCTCTGTGCTGCCCCTTTCTGTCAAATCAGGCATCCATTTGAAAATATGACTGGGTATCATCCATCAGTGTAGACTGTGTGCCACTTCAGGCATTTTAGCTTGGGAAATGGTTATTGCCACTTCCAGCTCCTTTTGGGAAGTGCTTTTCTGCTTGACTGGAAGAACTGTCTTTGTAACTCCAGAAGGAGCCCTAGCCTGAAAAACACTAACAGGGCTAGCAAACTCCAGAAATATCTAATCTCTGTGCCCAAGGGAATAGACACACCTGTCCGCTCAGAGTTGTCATGGGTTAAGAGAGTTTAACATAGTGAAGAATTATATTGTCACTTCTCTCCCTGCCTGCCCCCCCCCCCCCGCACCGCCCCATGTCCACAATAGCAGTGATTGTAGTAACTGCAAATGAATTCCTGAGAGCTACAGTACAGCTGTCTAAAACTTGGGATCAAAGCATTTTTGATATCAGGCTCTCCTTAGAAAGAAGCGTATAGTTCTTACAATTTTAAACTAGCAAACATAACCAATCCTGCTGACTGTATTTGATTTATACAATAATGATGAGAGAACATCACACAATATGTCATAGATGTAATGTGCTGCTTTGCATATTAAACGATTGTTTCTGTGATGGCTAGTGTTGTGTCTTGTAACATGCCAATATTAGCATTGTAGTACTTCTGTTTTGGGTGGGGGGCTAGCAGCCTCTCAAGGGATTTGTACTGAAGTCATATTCTATTTTTTGCTACCACCTGCTTTTGCTCTTAAATAATTTGATCTTGTTGAAAGGGCTAAACCTGGACTTTTCCCCAGCATGGAGGCTGCATAGAGGAGCAGGGGAAATACTGAGACCCATGCCATTAACATGTAGGACCAAACTGTTCTTCAGATTTCATTCTTTCCTGCTTCTCCCCATCAGTTTGAATGCAGTAGCTCCAAAGCAGTACTCTGTGAAAGAGAAATTGAGATTAGTAGTAGCTGGGAGTAGGAATGCAGTCAGCCTCCTCAGTGCTGCTTCTGCAGTTGTCTCTGCATGGTGGGATAAATGGGGAGGGAAATCAGAAGGAATGTGGGAACTGGTAGTGTTTGCTCTAACTGGATATCTGCAGTACAGTTTTATCAGCCTGAACTTAATATGCCTTGTAAACATCTAGTCATGAATAAATGATACGTGCTGCTTATTGTTGACTGGTAGAGAATTCATGAAAAGCTTAGGCATTCGCTCTTCTTCATATTGTTTCACTATCACCCATTTTTAGCTTTATCTGCTTAATCTCTTTTTTCCTTACATTACTTCCAAGAAATTGGCTTGACTACAGTTAAATTGTCATATTTCAAATTAGTGTAACAGATATAGTACACTGCTTTTATGATGTTAAACCAAAAAAAGTTACAGTTCCTTATAATTGTGCTGTTTCAGTGATCCTACATTAAATCTTTCTGTACTTTAAGTCAGTCTGTGTACTGTTTATACCTTATGACTTTAAGTAGTTATAGCACTAACAGCTATTCTAACTAGTCAATTCTGAATTCAACATGCTGCTGATGAAACATTATTTCACTTAAGTTCAGAGTCTTCCCAAGATAGTTGTATGTACTTTAACTAAAAGAACAACTGAAGCATGCAGAAAGTGCTCTCCAGAGAAACTAAACATAAGTTGCAGTGTTAAATACTGAACTCTTCTCTCCCACTCTCTAGCTGGAAGTGGATAAATGATAGTGTGAAGTGAAAGAGCGATCTTGGTCCATGTAAAATTGGAGGAGTACTAGAGATCAGCAGACTGTTTACATTTATTGTGAAGATTGTTTTGCTGTATGTTGATCATCCTTCTGACTGAACTGTAGCTCCAAGCCTCTGCAGGAGGAGTGACTGCCAGTCACAGTGCATGTTAAATTTGAAGTTGTAATAGCTTGTATATTCAAGTCCTATGTGAGCCGAAAGATGGAGAATAACTGCAGTAAAAGATAGATATCCAGGTCTTGATGTAGTAGTCAAGCTGAAAATGAACTCAAGTCTTACTGTTTGTTTAACTCCATTTAATGCAATTGAACAGTTGTTTTCAGATGTGAACTCTGTAGCTATGAGTTTTCACAAATTCATGAAGAAATATAGACTGGTTTGGGTTGGAAAGGACCTTAAAGATCATCTAGTTCCAACCCCCTGCCATGGGCAGGGACACCCTCCACTAGACCAGGTTGTCCAAAGCTTCATCCAACCTGGCCTTGAACACTTCTAGGGATGGGGCATCCACAGCTTCTCTGGGCAACCTGTTCCAGTGCCTCACCACCCTCACAGTAAAGACTTTCTTTCTAATATCTGATCTAAATCTCCCGTCCTCCAGCTTAAGGCCATTATCCCTTGTCCTGTCACTACCTGCCCTTGTAAAAAGTCCCTCTCCAGCTTTCCTGTAGGCCCTTTAGGTACTGGAAGGCTGCTATAAGGTCTCCCTGGAGCCTTCTCTTCTCCAGGCTGAACAACCCCAACTCTCTCAGCCTGTCTCCATAGGAGAGGTGCTCCAGCCCTCTGATCATCTTCATGGCCTCCTCTGGACTCGCTCCAACAGGTCCATGTCCTTATGTTTGGGGTCTCAGAGCTGAATGCAGTACTAGCATCTTGCCTTTTCTTCCCACAGAGGATATCACAGTTATGCCCCATAGCAAGGGAGGGGAATAAGATAAAGACTTGTTTTTATCTGTCTGATGGCTGACCAGCTGCAGCAGCAGTACAAACTATGCCAGCTCTGCTATAGTGAAGTACTAGTACACACTAACCTACTGTGATTTAATCAGGCTCTTAACTCCAGTGCTTCTGTTGGAGCTCTGAATTATAAGTTATTTACCAGATTGAACTCTTCCAAGGGGATTGTAGTTTACAATGGAGATGCTGTAAAAGACTAAATATACTGCTATGTAGACTAGAAGCAATACTACTGGAATTTGGTGTACAAAGTGTTCTTGATCTAAAATTAAACTTTACTTAGTCATTGGTTTGCTCTTAAAAGTTTGTCTTTGTCCCCTTTTGATCTTTCAGTTTTCACTAGCAAAAATTTCCGCTAGCCTGCAGAGAAAGCTATTGCTTACACAAAGTCTTAGGTTCCTAGGTTGGGGGCTTCATCCCTTAGATGGATAGACACATGGATCTGTAGACAGGCTTCTGCTTTCTGTTGAATAACTAATATAGGCTCATTCCAACTAATGTCAAAAAAATTGTGTGCATGACATGCTCTTGATGCGTAAGTTTTATGCATCTTGGTGCAGCACTGAGAAGCTAAGGTATCCTGGCTTTAAATGTAAAGGATATAGATTTACTTCCATCATTTTCTGGACAAAAACACTTTCTATTTGGATAGTCTGAGATGTCTTGTTAAGAATTACTATCCGTTGTGCAATAGGGCATGACTGTGCTGAAGTGTAATGGCTTTCATGAGTTTGTTTTGGCTAGATGTGGACTTAAAAGCACTCAGGATATTTGTGAGCTGTAAATGACTTTTTGAACTTATATTCAAAAGGTAGGGCTAAATATCATGACTTGATTCAGCTATGTAGTGTTGAAGAGACCATATTTGCTCACCGAGTTGAGAAGTGCCCTACATGTGGTAGGGAGACTCAATCAATAGATGTTCTAATTGTCATCACAGACATAGAAGAACAGATTTTTGTGTAGGGAGTAACTGTCACTTAAGATGAAAACCTAATTGCAACTAAAACCTGTGAGCCGGTGGTCTTGCACGTTTCAGCTCTTCCTCGATGTCCTGTGCCTGTCAAGATGGGAACTATATCAGGAGATGAGGCGAGGGTGGGCAATTGAGAGGGTACGTCTAACAACTATATGCAGATCCTTATTGAGCATGATTCTAACTTTATATAGTCACATGAGTAAGAATTCTGAGAAACTGCATTACTGCATTCTTTGTATTAGGCTTAAAATTATATGTGCTTACAGAGCTTTTAGCAGGCAGTTTTTAGTATTTGGATACCCATAGCCTCTGTCCAAGCCTTACTCTTTCCGAACAGGCTTAAAACCCAAGAGTTGATCACCTCCAAAAAGCATTTCCACTAGAGCTGTGTGACATGAAGCTGAAATGGGATATTTACTGAACCCTGGAGGGATCTGAAATTCAGAGTTCTTATGACTCCAGTGTTTAAGTGGTGGCAGGTCCCAAGTATTGGAGTGTCAGCATTGAACGAACAGTAAGTTAGGCTTAAGTATTTCCTATTAGAGAAATGGACTTAGTTTGAAGACTGGTAGTATCAGTGTCTGAGTTATTCTCTGTTGGCTCAGTCTGGATTGTTGCACTCCACAGGAAGGGAAATGCCTTAGCCCAATATGTAGTAGAACTCTTGTGTAAAAACATCTCAACTCCATTTCTTAGCAAATAGTACCATGTTGGTAAAATAGAATGGGGAAAGAATAAATCTCAGATTTATAGTTGTATTTCATTTGAAGTGTAGGATTCATGTGTCTTCATTCAGGTTGAGAATCAAACAACACATCTCAGGTTAATCTTTACTGTGTCAGTTCTCAGTATCTGTAAGATGCTTAAAAGTAAGTTTGATATCTAATCCAGTTTGCGGTAATACTAGATATCTATGAAGCAAAAATCTGCTGTTTCATTCAGCTTGATAGTGAAGATGTTCTACACTGTACATGTAGATAATGGGCATTAGGGCATGAAAGGGTAGGAGAAGCATTAGGCTGTTATTGTAGAAGAGAATGTTATCCTTTCCTTTACAGCCAGGCTTACAGTAACCTACGTAGGGGTGCTTGGTAGGGTTTAACTGGATTACAGAAAAGTGTGGGGTAAAATCATGGAAGGAGGCTTATCCCCATAGTAAATGTCTCTGGAATGACTTTGTAATATTGAATCCTTTTTAGAAGAAGGCAACCTTAGTTTGAATACTGCTTGCCTTAAATGAAAATTTAGTAACAATGATGTTTACTCCTTTATGAGAAGAAACTGCAAAATCTCTAATATATACAAACTTCACTAATAACCTGTAGCACCCTCACCTGAGGCCTTTTAAGATACATAGCTAAATGCTTGCTATCTCCTGTAATAAAGCTTTCTTAATTCCATGCTTTAGGAAGGGGTGAAGGTGCTTTAGAACAACATAGTCCAGATTGTCTTGGCAGGTTTGTTCCATTCAGGATAGAAGCGATGCTGGCTGATGTCCCTTTATTTGGTGGTAAAGAGATTCTGCTCATGTTCTTATGTATAGTCATAAGGAATATGCTTCTTACGCTGCTTCCATGTTATAGGAGCACGTATGATCTGATGAGGATACTTATTGCTCTCCTGATGGCAGGAACAGCCTTCAGTGTTTTCAGTCTGCTAAAATGTGAAGCATTGTCATCATTCACTGATGCTTTCAGTATTCACATGACCATCCTTTAGGAAGTACTGACATTTTGCCTTTAAAAGATGTGACTGACTTCCCTAATAATAAGCACAGCAGTGATACTCATGCATAATTTAGCATTACATTTTCTGAAAGCTTTGCTAGATTTTATAACAGTTAAAATGGGAAATGTTAATGCCAGAACTTGATGCAAAAATCTTGGTGAAGATACCCAAAGTGTTATTCTTCAACATCAACCAGATTTTGGAGTGAATAACCTTGGGCTTAAAGCTGAACTTCAAGTAGGCTAATGCCTCAAGATTCTCACAATGCAGAATGAGTGGCCAGGGGCTGTCTCTTGAAGAGTAGGTCAAGCTGAAGCACAGTAATCAAGAAGAGACCTTGAAGAGGCTGTGTTTCTACTTCAGTACTCTGGAAATACATCTCAGTCTGGATTAATTAAATCAAGTTAGGTACTTGGGTATGCTGTAGTTAAATCTCTTGACCATTCTTGTGATACTTAATCAGTCTCTTGCAATGGGCTATATTGGTAGATGGGCTTGAATCATGCTCAACATTACAGTGCTCAAGTGTCTAGTATGTGAACATGTAATCTGTCACAATAAGTGGACATTGTCCAGTCTAGAGCATATGACCAAGAACAGGGGAACTCAGCCCATCATTTATTCCTCTGTTCAAGGTCACAGAAGTTGATGGAGCTACAACTTGCATGTTTATTGAGTACTAAAACTTTCTGCATTACATGTGAAAAGTACGTGAGTATCTTGATATGGAAACTTCTTTCCATACTGGCACAGAAGTCTGTAATAGCCACATGCTCAGTGGATTTGTTTTCAAAAGTCTAGTTGCAAGCAGCTTCTGATGTTCTTATGCCTAAAGTTTGATTTTCTTTTGGAGTGAATGGCACCTACTAAAGTTTACTAGTGTCTATGAAGCTTTTGCCTATAAAGTGAGGTGTTAGCTGAATGGGTCTCAATTTTGCTGAGACGCACTTGTGGGAGAGAGTAAATGTCTTTTTACACGTGTGTATTTGGCTTGTATTGCATTAATGAAACTTGGGTGTGTTGAGATTGGCAGTTACTGAGCTGAATAGCTCTTCATTAGTAAGCTGAACAGAAAACAAAACAATTCCTGAGGCATTCTTGGGCACAGTCCTGACATACCACACTTCTAGGTAACTGTTACATACCCAATTTATGATTTAGTGAGTAGCTTTACAGAAGCTGTAACAAGCCATGATCAGCCAGATCAAAACACACTAAAACAGTGTTTGTGACACTATCGTGGGACTTGTTGCCCAAGGGGTCTAGTCCATTGTATGAAGGTCCTGGTGGTATGTACCAAAGGAATCTAATGATTCAGTGATGCTGGTGGTGGTTTCTATCCTGTCTCCTTGAAGGCAATCATTTTTCACTTGCAGTGCACTGAAAAGCAGTATAGGCTAATCCCTTAAGAAGCTTCAGTGAAGCTGATACAGTTTCTCTGCTTGAAAAGCATTGCTCTGGGGCATAAAGCAGGTGCTCAGGCTTGTCACAGTTACTGTTATATAAAATGCAACTTGCATACATACCACGCTGGGGTGTGCTGCACAGGTAAATCTGATTTACTGCAGACCAATTGAAACAGTGATACTCATCCACTGCCACCTCTTCCTGTTAACCTGAAATGGGAAGTGAATGGAAACAAAGTTAACATAAAAGGATGAAAATGAGAAATAGAAATGACTTTAAGTTGCATTAAGAGTAACTGCTTTGTACCCACTGTCATATGATTGAGTGTAAGTTATGTTTTGAGAGTCAGACATAAAGCTGGAAGGGCCTGCATTGAAATACCTGTCTTTGAGCCAAATGGCATGACATCTTGGGCAAGGAGGGATGGAATGATTGGTTACTTTAACACATCTTTCTTAGCTTTCACTGGTCAGAATTAGATTCTAAGAAGGAAGATGAACATGTCTACTTGTAAAAAAAAAAAAAAAAAAAAAAAAAAAGTCATTTGAGACCACCTATGTAGACTTCATTCCATAATGTTGCTAAGAGTGGGCTGCATAAGGGTAATTGGTTCTTTCTGTAAGACCTACTGATGCTGTATGTTGCAGTTCTGCCACTTAATAAGTTTTTAACATCAAATTTACCAGCCTTGCTAAATCTGGAATAGTGATGCTACTGATAGTATACAGCCTAACACATTACTAGAACCAGCAATAAATACTTAAAACCTCCTTTTAGTTCGCATCAATGACACAACTTTGGAATGTCTTTAGGACTTGAATACTGAGAATAGTGTAGTTCTTTACCTATGGAAGAAAGAATCAGAAGATAAATTGTAACTCTGTAATATACACTCTTGTCAGAGAAATATGCCAGTCTTGCATTTCCTTCTGGAAGAGACATTAGACATAGAGGCTTGAGTTTGATCTTCAACATGAGAAGGATAATAAAGCACTCTCTTTGTCTTTCTAGCTCCAAAATTTGGGCATTAACCCAGCAAACATTGGATTCAGTACCCTAACAATGGAATCTGACAAGTTCATCTGTATCAGGGAGAAAGTGGGAGAGCAGGCACAAGTGGTGATAATTGACATGAGCGATCCAACAACACCCATCAGACGTCCAATTTCTGCCGAAAGTGCCATCATGAATCCAGCTTCTAAAGTAATTGCGCTAAAAGGTGAGTAACGCTTTATTAATGCAGTATGAAACCCACTGGTTAGCTGTATTATTGCTTATATATGCTCTTAAGATTTATGTAACCTTTCTAAGAACAATGTCTATGAGAATAAGAATTCTTGCCTGAACTTGCATGCTATATTTTTGGCAGTAAATTCTTCAATAATCTTTGGATGATTTGCCTTCAAGTAGGTGTGAGATGCTTGGGCTTGGCACTGCAGCCTCCTATCCTCATTGAGGACCCGGTCAACATATGGTATACTTCCCTTTAAAAAGGTGTTGTAAACATAATGGACACTTGTAATGATGAATAGGGGTGTAAAGCATTCTTACCGTCTGCTCTGTCCTGGCCCTTTCTTGTAGCTCTGAAGAGCTTACTAGGTACCAACAAAATGTCATAAGGATGGCTAGTAACTGTGGAAGTCTGAATGTACAATCATGTTAAGTTTGGCAGTCATGAGATCTTGCAGATAGAAGACCTCTGTTTACCAGTACCTGTGGTGTTGATAGTGCCTTTAAGTAGGACTCCGAGCTCAAAGAAATAATTTTTAATACGTATCTGGCTCTCTTCTTAAATGACCACCTTCTGGTATTTAATCTCAATAACTGTTACTGACTATGTACTTTCCTTCCTGCATCTTATCTAAACAGATGGTGAGTGAATTTTGTCATAACATTTCATGTTCAGTAGTACAGAATGGTCTAATCTCATAAAAAGTACTGAACTTTAAGGTAGCCATTTGACGGTTCACTTCATAGCCAGGTGTGGGATTTTAATCCTCAACTGGTATTATAGTGAAAATGTTCTCCGTTGGCTTGTTGTTAACCATTTGGCTCCTTTGACTATTGACTGTACCGAGTGAAGAAGAGTGTGCTCTTAATGTTTGTGTGTGTGTGCATATATATAATGGAAGTACAGTTGATAGACAAAACCAAGTTGTAATATTTTTATGAGAGACCTCTGCTAGCATGTCCTGTGTGCTATTCATTTCTGCCTAAGTGTTTTTTATTGTGAAAAATCATGGTGAATTACTCAGGGGTCCAAGAAATAACTGTGCTCAGAACTGGCACAAACCCTGTAACTTCTTGTCTTTGATCTCAGGCTTATATTGACATTAGGGGAAAACTAATGTGTTAATGTTTGACTTCAGCTGAATCACAGATTCAGCTAAGACACTTATACAGCTTGCAAAGGGCTGCCTTACCTGGGATGTGGGTAAAGGTAACAATGAAAAAAATAATTTCAGATATGTTAAGAGTTCACTGTCCTTAATCTTGGACCCCTTTAAACTATATTGGCAAGGAAAGTGCCTTCTCCGTACTAGCAGAGCTTCATCTAGCTGTTGAAAGAAAACTATATAATTTGGTTTTAAAACTGACTAACTAAATGGGTTATCAGCTTCAAAGGACATAGCTTTGTTCTTCTTAGTGTTAAGACTTGCTCAAAAGAAGTATTTTCTGTCCATGCACAGTGAATAAACTTGTCCTCTGAACAGTTAATGTTGAGTGAATGATGCCACATTGACATGCAAAGTTGTGTTGTCAGGTATTGCAAACTTAATGATCTCTTCTATCAATAATCTAATGACTAAAGGATTGGGTAGAAAAGAGGATGAATAAAGCTACCTAACCAATATGTTGTTACCCACAATAACCACCAGAACTACAGTGAACTGCACTGAAGATGTGATTTAAGTCAGTCTGTCACTCAAAACTTTCCCTGCTGATTGACTGAAGGCTTCAATAATCAAAACTGTTGCATATCGTGACTCTGTGTGCCATGATTGGGAGTTGCTCATAATCTGAAGATTATTGAGCAATAAATATATAAACCCACCCTCAGAAAAAGAAATGAAATGGTTCTTGATTTAAACTGAAATACAGTATGCACAATTTCATTTCTGGATTGCATGTGGCATTCTCCTAGTGTACCAAGAGTTATGCTTTGTCCTTGTGTTCATGATTCTCTTGCTTTGCTCTGTACTGAGAGTACTCCCCAGTCGGTGTAAGTGGAGAATGCGGCACTCGGGGATGCTTCCATTCTTTGTGGAATGGAGAAACTTCATGCTCCAGTGAACTGAAATGTAAATTCTTGTGCCAGTGTTCAAAAAATGAATCTGATTACTTGACTACACCTGCAGATAATAGTCTGACTGATCAGCCTGGTAGCTTGACCAGAAAAACTTACGTAAGTCTGGCTTTTTGTCTCAGATCTTGGCCTAAGAAAGCATTCCAGTAGACACTCAAACTCACGCTAGCCCTCACTATGACCTTATAGCACATTCTGCTCTTTCTTAAGCCAAATAACATAGCTTATTTTTGTAGTTTAATTACAGTTTAGAGTTCTGAAGTTTGAATTTATGTTGCCACAATTAAGAAATTGTATTAGTATGGCTCCTGTGGCCCCCATATCCAGAGCTAGCTGCCTGATGAAGCTTCTAAAGCAATTTCCAACTGTAATACAGCAGTCAAATTCAGTCTAGAAAATAGACAAACATAATCTTTTATCTTGTTTTAGTAGCTTATTGGTTTCTTCTGTGTTCTCAACTAGGAAGGACATCCTGCTTCCTTTTCAGGAAGACTGACTTTGAGAGCAGTTTCTGTATGCACATACTGGTATTCCTGTTTAGATGGTGACCAGAGCCCTTCCAGAACTATTTGTCTGCGTTCTGCATGCAAGGCTGCACACTGTGGAAGTTCCAAAATCAATCCCTTGATAGTACCAGTCCACTGCTAGACAAATTGTTGTCCAATACAGTAAATATGCTGTTTCCAACTATCGGTTTACAGCTGGTCTTAGGCCTGGGCTTATTGCATTTGTATAACACTATAACTGCATGTGCAGAGCAAGGTGGTCAGAAAGAGGCTCTTTTGGTCCCAGGAAAGCTGACAAGCTGTCCTAGGAATTAGTTGATCAGCTTAACAGTTCTTTATGCAGTAAATCCAGGGAGCATAAATGCTGCATGTGGCAGTTCTGAAGTCTTGTGTTGTCTTTTGGCTCTGCATTAAACTAATATGATCAATTTACTGTATAAATTATGCTAAAACATTATAGAGCAGTCTCAGATGCATATTAACTTAGGGTTAGTATCTCTTGAAAACAATTCCTCACTGGCCTTCAGCTATCAAAACTTTCCAGTAGATGGAACATCTACCAGTTTGACAGTCAGAAGTGTTACTAGCAGGGAAAACACTTCTGAAATGTGGACAGAAATAATGGAATTACGAGCCAATACTCTAGCAGTCTGAGTGGGTGTCTTGTGAACAGAAAACAATACTCCTAGAGCTGAGTTCTCATCTGTAGTGAAGTGAAACATCACTTTGACTTTCTGAAAGAAAACTCTTTCTGAATAGAGTTCCTTATTCTTTATAGATTAGTTCAGTTAACATTAGTTTTAAGTCTACCCTTACTGCTTCTGGTAGTTGAAAGGAATGCTAAAGTCAAGCTTAAACCTGCAATATAGTTGCCTAAATCATGAGGCAGTAACCTTAACTGGAACTGAAGCTCCAAACCATTCTGTAATCTCTTTGAACTTTTGACTGGCCTCTTCAATAGGCACTTGTTGTATTACTGTTGTACAGAGCCTATCCACAGAAAAACAGAATGGAAGCTATGGTCTTTGGCTATTTTGAACTGTTGCAAGTCTCATGCTGTTGAACTCAGTCCAGGTCATCTATAGCAGCTACTAAATTGACACAAACCAGAGCCATTCTTTCTGTTAATGATACTGAATGACATCTGCTAGACACCTACAACTTAGTATACCAGTGCTGTTACCTAAAATGGAGTTTACACAAGCTCTGTAGTCTGTTAACTACAGCTTATAGTTAATTAAAATGTTTATGCTTGTCAGTTGTTGGAATGTCCATGTAAGTGTCCATAAGTAGAAGACTTTTTTTGATTCAGGGATGATAGAGGTGTTGGAGAGGGGATCCTGTTTGATATGAGTCAAATACTAAAGGAGACTCAGATGTAACAGGACGCTAACCCTTTCTGTAACATCACTGGAATAGTGGGTTAAACAGGGTGCTTGTAAATAGGCAGACTGCAGGATGGCCATTGTGGTAATCTATCTGATGTTTCTTGCGTTTTGTCATACTAGCTGGGAAAACACTTCAGATTTTTAACATTGAGATGAAAAGTAAAATGAAAGCCCACACGATGGCAGAGGAAGTGATCTTCTGGAAATGGATATCTGTGAATACGGTTGCCTTGGTGACAGAGACAGCAGTCTACCACTGGAGCATGGAGGGAGAATCGCAACCCCAAAAGATGTTTGACAGGCATGCTAGTCTTGCAGGCTGCCAAATCATCAATTACAGAACAGATGAACACCAGAAATGGCTGCTGCTGATAGGAATTTCAGCACAGGTAAGTTACCTGGAGATAGCATGCTACAAAAACAATCGGCAGAGTTATGGCCCCACTTCACCTAATAGCTGCTATAGTTTCTTAACTTTGGTTTCTATAGATCAAAAATACAAAAATATCTTTTGTGTAGGAATAACCTGACCTTTAATGTCATTAAAGTGTTGGAGGAGAGGATGAGAGGTATTTGCTGCTTTTTAGTTTACTATCCCAAAGGTCTTGCTATAAACATTTGAAATCTTATCTCTAAAAGCTGACCTTTCTTCTCTTTTTTCTAGCAAAATCGTGTGGTTGGTGCAATGCAGCTGTACTCAGTTGATAGAAAAGTCTCCCAACCTATAGAGGGCCATGCAGCAGCTTTTGCAGAATTCAAAATAGAGGGAAATGCCAAACCTTCTACTCTCTTCTGTTTTGCTGTGAGGAGTCCTGCAGGGGGCAAGGTAAAATCTGCAACTGTTTTCCTGTTCTACTATAGCAGATACTAATAGAACTTCAGTGATCACACTGTTTAGAATACAGTCTCTGAAGAACAGCTTGGGAACCATGTGGACAGCATATTTGGTCAGCATCAAAATGCTTTCTTTCAATAAGATAGAAACTACAAAAAGTCTGAATTGCTTGGGTGCAACTGAGATGTAAGAACAAATGTAGATGCAATGAGACCCATGCTCAGGGTGTTAAAGCATCAGTTTAGGCCCATGTGGTGTTTTGTGTGTATGAAGGTAATTTATTAAGCAGCATCTTGAATCTAGTATAGAAAAAGACTAGATAAACCTTAGTGCTGTATGTATGTTGTTTGCATCAAACGGATAATGGAATTCAGTAGCAGTTGAATATGCTACAACTGCTGAGCAGTCTGTAAAGAGCTGAGGTTACACTAAAATTTCTTGAGCTTTCTAGTCTTATCCTGCACAAATTGTTGATGAATCAACATCTGACTCAAACCATCTTGAACAAGTTGTCTTAAATAGAAATACAGTCTGCTTTCATAGAAAGCATGGGGGTTTTTTTGTTGTTTTAGCTTTTCCTGGTTTTTACTTTATCAAGTTCTGGAAAACTTGTCCCTCTGATAAATATCTGGAGCACAGCTCCCCAGACTGTATTGGTTCAGGATTGGGCAGATATTCATCAGTGAAGTATGGCAGATGACTCCAGTAGCATATCTGAAGAGAGGAACTTCTTTCATGTGGCTGTACTTGCAGGCAATCTTGTGACATACTCTTTTCCTCCTAGCTACACATAATTGAAGTAGGTCAGCCAGCTACTGGAAATCAGCCATTTGTTAAGAAAGCTGTTGATGTGTTTTTCCCACCTGAGGCGCAGACAGACTTTCCTGTGGCAATGCAGGTAAATGTTTGACCCCCCACCCCCTCAAAAAAAAAAAAAAAAACAAAATCAACTTTATAGCCTCGCAAGAAGCTGCTATCTCTGTCGTAAAGAATGCTTTCTACTAGTGCTTTGCTGTCATTCCTCCTAGTTCTGGGAGAGGTGTTAACAGAGTTGTGGAAGGTAGCCTGGACACTAAAACAGTAACTCAAACACAAATATATAGGCTGCTTCAGTATATATCCACATGTGTCAAATTAAGATTGTAGTTTTAAAAGGAAAACAAACAAAACCCCTACCAACAAAACCCACAAGAGCAACAAAAAACAGACCCCCAAAAAACTCAATAGAGTCTTTTGGCAGAATGTCTGTAACATTGCTTTGGCTATCGAACTTCCTAGTAATGTTCAGAGTTCTAGATAAGAATGTTACAGTGCTTGATGTAACTTCACACGAAAGTGGCATTTCATCTATAGCAGATGTCACTACAAGAGACAAATGGAGCAGGGAGTCCTATATCAGCATACCTCCTGTAGTAGCAACAGGAAAAGGCAATTGGGGACATTAATGGGAGGTTCTTTAGGAAGAAGATAGCTGGTTGCCTTGACAGACCAAACTTCACTTAACATGTCTGCAGGACTAGAAATTGTGTAATAAAAGGAAACTGTCTCAGAGCATGCAACTGCTGACCAATCTAATAGACCAACTTTGTAAATGAACCAAGAGATGCCTTAAACTAAGGTACACAAAGCAAACTGTCTACATGGCAGGATTCATTCAGCTTGGGGTTTAACAAAACATCTAAAGACTTGTTCCAAAGTGAAAGTACTTCTTTGTCTGAAGACCGTTTTGGCTTGAAAGCCTCCCCAGTTTAAATGACTTGACAGGTAAACTGGAGTACTCAGTCTCTGAGCTTGGTTTAGGTTCTGTTGGTGCTTTGGGTTGCAAGAGTGGGGTTATCTCATTAATATTTCTGAACAGAAACTTGTACTGACCTGTCTAGACTAGAATGCTAATTATACCCAAACTTTCTCCCTCAGTCTGGTTTATTGGGATGGGGAGTATGTCCTTTACTGCAGATGAGTTTTAATTTCCCTTCAGCCTCTCTGTTCAGCAGAGCTATGGCTCCAAATGGCCAGCAAAGCTGCTCATTGCTTTGAGTCTGTAAGGAAGAAACGTGAAGCTATATTTGTTCTTAGCATCAGTGCAAAGTCATGTCACTGCAGTACTGTCTTGTGACTAGATTAAAGGCAGCTGTCTTAACTGTTATAGCTTTAATCTTGACTAATAAAAACTCATCTTTTGGCAGATTGGAATTAAGCATGGTGTTATCTACCTGATCACAAAGTATGGATATATTCACATGTATGACTTGGAGTCTGGAGTGTGCATCTACATGAACCGTATTAGTGCTGATACTATCTTTGTCACAGCTCCTCATGAACCTACCTCAGGCATTATTGGTGTGAACAAAAAAGGACAGGTAACAAATCCAGCATTCTGTTTTTGAGCTTCTTAAAGCTCAGGTGGAATGTAACAAACCGAATGAGTGACCTGATGCAACAAACATCATAGAAGGGAGCAAGTAACTATTTGATTAGTCAGTTTTTAACCTCTCCTAGTACAGAACTGCTTGGGAAGGAACATAGTTTTTTTTAATAATCTACTACTTCACTGATGGGCTGCATAGCCATTTGGTTGCTATATTTCATAGCAGTTGTGGAAAAGACAGTACTGCTCAATATTTTTTTTGTCCTTTCCAGGTGCTTTCTGTCTGTGTTGAGGAAGATAACATAGTGAACTATGCTACAAATGTTCTCCAGAATCCTGACTTGGGACTGCGTATGGCTATACGTAGTAATCTAGCTGGGGCAGAGGAATTATTTGCCAGGAAGTTCAACACACTGTTTGCTCAAGGAAGCTATGCAGATGCTGCTAAAGTAGCTGCATCTGCACCAAAGGTAAATAACTCCGAAAGTAAAGTCATGGGGATTTGCCTTAGTGGACTTGCTTAGCTCACTTGCATTTCAGTACTTGACATTCAGAAACCAAAATGCTGCAATACTGGCCTTCGTTCTCTGCAGTTCAGTTCTTCCAAGTAATATATTGCTCCTGTATCCTATAAAGGAGGTATGCTATAAAGGAGTATCTGCTATACTCTTCCAACCATAGACTGGACTTGCTGTGGCCACCGACTTCTTGCTAGAATGTCATTGGTTTGATGAAGATCTTCACCCTGAAGGCTTAAGAGTAGATGCTTCAGTGGATAGCTTAACACCTGTTTTTGACTAATACTACTCAGTCTTTGCTAATTAAACATCGCTTCTCTCTATCTTGTGCCTCTTCAGGGAATTCTACGTACCAGTGATACAATCAGGAAGTTCCAGAGTGTACCAGCTCAGCCTGGGCAGGCCTCTCCCCTGCTCCAGTACTTTGGAATATTGCTTGACCAGGGACAGCTGAACAAGTTTGAGTCTCTGGAGCTCTGTCGCCCTGTCCTACAGCAGGGCCGCAAGCAGCTTCTGGAGAAGTGGCTGAAGGAAGACAAGGTAGGCTCGATCATAACATTAGCTTAATTCTGTTGCCTTGTAGTATCAAAAGTATTGTTCACACTCAATTGTTACATCTCTGAATTCTGCTTGACAAAATGTCACTTCTGACTTTAGCTGGAGTGCTCAGAGGAGCTGGGAGACTTGGTGAAGACAGCTGACCCAACCCTTGCACTCAGTGTTTATCTTCGTGCTAATGTGCCAAACAAAGTGATTCAGTGCTTTGCTGAAACTGGTCAATTCCAGAAAATAGTGCTGTATGCTAAAAAGGTAAAGTTGTTGATCTCAAACTGCTAGACTCTATCTTATGTTTAATGTGTACATTCTCAAGCTATCTTCCGTGAGATAAGTTTGATTCCTGTCCCTTAAAACTGATAAGTAGGTTAGATTGAGAAACTGTTTTCTTAATTGTCATAGTGGAAATCATAGTGTATGACTTAAGGTCTGAGCAGTCTGCAAAAAAATTAAATTCAGAACACCCAGAATTTTATGAACTATCAAATTAACGGACTGGCTCAAGCTTATTTTAGAGAATAAAGACAAGATTCTTCCAAAATTCATAAGACCTTTTTTGACAGCTTACAAAACAGTTTGTCTGATGTCCACTTGTAAGTTTAGGACCTTACTTGACAAATAAAGCCTTAAGACTTGAAAGACCTGTTACGAGTAGTTTTCTTACCTAGCAAGACAAATGCCCTGGCACAAGTTCAGTTACTAAGCAGGTGAATACTGAATTTCTGTGTCAACACACAAGCAATGCTTTTGTCAGAGAATTCCTGGGGGATGGGAATGGCAACCTCACAGCAGTTCATAGTGCCTATACTAAAGAATTTGAAGCAGCTTCCAAGACATGCATGACTCTTTTGGAAATCTCTAGGTTGGCTATACTCCAGACTGGATCTTCTTGCTGAGAAGTGTGATGAGAGTCAGTCCAGAGCAAGGCCTGCAGTTCTCTCAGATGCTGGTACAGGATGAGGAGCCACTGGCTAACATTAACCAGGTGATGCCTACCACAAGAGTACTGGTCTCTTTCTAGACAGAGGTAATAGCATAGTACCATCCTGGGGACTGGTAAGGCCAGTTCAAGTCTCTGGTTGGCTTGGTTAGAAAAGTGACTAAACTATTCTAGTCAAGTTTGATTACCATTAAGTCATTAGAGGCAAGTGTGCTCTCAAGTTCTTGTGGAAGCTTTCTGGCTAATTCTGTAATATTGATAGTGAATCTGCCACAGTCTTAGTCTAAGCAACAGGGTGTTACTGTCCTACTGTTGGCTTTAATGGGCATACATTAACTCTTCCCATGCAGAGAACTTATGGGAAGAACAGTAAATAAACCTAAGTTGAGTGCTGGCTTCCAGTGGCCACTCCTGGTTAAATGGATAGAGAAATAAGGCAACAATTTGCGTTATTAAATAATTAAAGTTACTTAGGGAAAGTCTTAGCTTTTTGTGTAGCAACTATCCCAACAAGAGAGAAGGGATGGGATTTGCATGCTGTGTTAAAACTAGAGTGGGTGGCAAAATCTGGCATAATAGCTCAAAGTAATGTACTTACATTCTAGAGAAAAAGAAAACAAAGTGTGAAACTTGTCTCTGTATTACCATGGTAGTAATCCTATGAAAACAAAGGGGAATAGAGCACGCTAGGTGCTGTGGTGAGCTTCCTTTCTAGCCTTCTAGCCAGGCAGTTAGTATATACAGATAAATGTGCATATGTGTATATAGACCCCCTTCTCTAACTTGACTGATCTCAACAGATTGTGGATGTGTTCATGGAGAACAGTCTTATTCAGCAGTGCACGTCCTTTCTGTTGGATGCCCTGAAAAATAACCGCCCCGCAGAAGGCCACCTTCAGACTCGTCTCCTGGAAATGAATTTAATTCATGCCCCGCAGGTAAGACTTGTTAACCTAGTTCCTCCAAAAAGTGAAGAAGAGACAGTACTAGGCTTGCACAAGAATATGATGTCTGATACTGATATATCTATAAGTAGTTTAGCAACATCAAAGGCTACTAATGAGTCACTGCTGTGATGTTTAAACAACTTTTAGCCTGAGCTGCTGTGATTCTCTGACAGTCTGAATATGAAATGTCATCTTCTAGGTTGCAGATGCCATTCTTGGAAACCAAATGTTTACACATTATGATCGTGCTCATATTGCCCAGTTGTGTGAAAAGGCAGGCTTGCTCCAGCGAGCTTTGGAACACTACACAGATCTCTATGATATTAAACGTGCTGTTGTTCATACTCACCTTTTGAATCCTGAGGTAAGTACAGAGTAAGAAAGTGAAAGCTTAAGTAAAGTGAATGCTCTTAGCACTTCTGTAGCTGCTAAAATCCCTGTAGCCACTATAAGATGGTTTGTAGGTACCAAAGTAGTACATGTAGCTGTAATTAAAGAACGCTTGTCTAGTGTTAATAACTAAACCATAATCAATACTTTTGATGGCTTAAATTTGACCTCAGTTTCCTAGGTGGGCATTTTCAAATCTTACTTCCAGACTGCATTTTTGTGGTTGTAAAGATCAGTGTGTTTCTTTTTAAGTCTTTGGTCTTAGCATGTGGAAGACTTCTCTCCAGTAGCTGGGGTAGAAACTCTGGCTAGTTGTTACACTTCAGAAGTCAGTCAAATCCTGTATAAGTTACTGAGTAAAACTTCTTTCTCTTTGCAGTGGCTTGTGAACTTCTTTGGCTCTCTCTCAGTTGAAGACTCTGTGGAGTGTTTGCGTGCCATGCTGTCAGCCAACATTAGGCAAAACCTACAGCTCTGTGTGCAGGTTGCTTCTAAATACCATGAGCAGCTTGGTACTCAGTCTCTTGTGGAGCTTTTTGAATCTTTCAAGAGCTATGAAGGTACAGTATTAGAGGGAAGCAGCTTACTTAGAGTGGAAGCACTACTTGATTGAAGCTAATAGTAAGGATTGTAGCTTTTATGGGAGAGGTACTTGTTACATGGCTGGACCTTAGGATGCATTTATCAAAGTGAGCTCATCACAGTGAGTTCTAGGGGTAGCTTTGTTCTAGGTAGCTTCTTACCTCTCTTGAGCAAAGATCAGAAAGAAAGATGAAACCTGAAAGGGGGGGGGAAATCCTGATTTTTCCTGCAGTTGAACAAAAACTGTTCTCTCAGCAGGGTTCAACTAAGTCACAAGCTGAAGCCCGTAACAGTCTGCATTTGCTTCATTTACCCTTCTAACTGTGTTAAAAACATGTGACTCTTTCTAGGACTGTTCTATTTCTTGGGTTCCATTGTAAACTTCAGCCAGGATCCAGATGTTCACTTCAAGTACATCCAGGCAGCTTGCAAGACTGGTCAGATAAAAGAAGTGGAAAGAATCTGCCGTGAAAGTAACTGTTATAATCCAGAACGGGTGAAGAATTTCCTGAAGGTAAATGTTCTGTCCAATGGATTGAGCAGTCTACTGTATGTTTTGCTTAGCAGCAGAACTACAGCCTTCTAATGGAGGGAAATACAAACTCAACGTTTAGCTGGCATGGCTGTGAGTAGTCTATTGCGTAGTTGGAATAGGAGTCTGATCCTATTCCAGGCTTATTAATAGGTGCTTCTAGGCTACCTCTGGGAAAACAAGCCTAAATTCACCATTCCTTTAAAGCTAGCCTGTATGATATTAACTTGTATGAAACTCATGAGTATGCTGTCACCTAACAATAGGTGCATCCAGGTTGGCAGGAGGAAAGATTATGCTGAAGTATTCAGCAGGAGCTTTATCAAGGATATGGGCTAGACAAAGCTTATTAAAACTGGAGTCAACCTGTACTACAACACTTCACATTTTAATGCCACTCCATTTTGCATTGTTAAGTTCTTGGCCCAGCAACTGTCTTCCGAATAGATTGGCTTCAAAATGACTACTAATTCAGCTGAGATGTAGGCCTAATGTGGCACTTCATGAAGAGCCTAAACTTAAAACTCAACTGATAGACTGGCTGCATGGTATTCGTAGTGGTAACTTGCTTTTGAAGTCAACTGTCTGCTTGACAGTCTTAAATTTGAATGTATTGTGACTTCTAGCGCTAAGGTAACTTGGTCAGACTTTCCTGCTTTGAAAACACTTCAACAAATGGTGATTGCTTACTTTTTTTTTTTCCCCCCCACAAAATACAGGAGGCAAAGCTCACAGACCAGCTTCCTCTGATCATTGTCTGTGATCGATTTGACTTTGTTCACGACCTGGTGCTCTACTTATATCGTAATAACCTGCAGAAGTATATAGAGATCTATGTACAGAAGGTAAGAAGAATCCAGTTTTTAAGTTCTTGCTCTTTTGTTCCTTAGTAGGAACTTAATCTTTCAGTAAGCTAAGCCAGAATCTTCTATGTCTCTTATGCTCACACTTCTAGTGCAGAGGCTCTTCAATAAGCCTTGTGTCTATTACAAACCTGTAAGTGTAGCTTTTCCTGTAATGTATATACAAATATGTTAATAACTTAAAATTCACTGCTCTAAAGCATAGTTTAAATTGTTAACTAGAACTTCCCCATGTGGAAGACTGGGGATGGGCTATTAGTAATACTAATAACTAATGACGGTGGCTTATTCTAGGTGAATCCTAGCCGTATACCAGCAGTGGTTGGAGGGCTTCTTGATGTGGATTGTTCTGAAGATGTCATTAAGAACTTGATCATGGTGGTTAGAGGCCAGTTCTCAACAGATGAGCTGGTGGCAGAAGTGGAAAAAAGAAATCGGTAATGAAAATGTATCTGTAGACACCAGTGTGGGGCTTTCCTGACCCTGGTATACACCCACATTGAATTAGATGCAGTTTTGTTGAATGATACAATACTAATATTGGTTTATGTTTCTTTATAGAAAAACATGTTCGATTTCTTAGTTTCTTGATTATTTGGACCATGTAGGAATGCCTGACAGCACTGCATGATGATTAACATGGCTTTTGAACATTTCCTGTACAGCCAACCCTGGGATGTGCTTTTGGAGTAAACCTGGATAAAACTGTCTTGACAGTCGCCTTGTAGGCACAGCAGCTTGTGTAATTAGCTTGTAGTTACCTGTAAAATGAACAAATGGCTTTAAGTGTGAAGAGCCAGCTAACAGAACAGGAGCTGAAAGGAAAGATTGCAAAACTAGTGGCATCTGCAGCCTTCCCTGATGTTAAACTGCAGTTCTGGCCTCACTCATTTAAGACTCATTAAAAATAACTGGCTGGTCTCTAGCTGCTTTTAAGTCTGACCAGCAGACTTCTTTGAAGGGAAAGCCAGGTATTAATGGGTAGCTGTCAAGCATACCTCAGTGTGACTTATAAACCTAAAATGTTTGCTTCTTCAAAGGCTTAAGTTGCTGTTGCCATGGCTTGAATCAAGGATTCATGAAGGCTGTGAAGAACCTGCGACTCATAATGCCTTGGCCAAAATCTACATTGACAGTAATAATAATCCAGAGCGGTTCCTTCGTGAGAATCCTTACTATGACAGCCGTGTAGTTGGCAAATATTGTGAAAAGAGGGACCCTCATCTGGCCTGCGTTGCTTATGAAAGGGGGCAATGTGATCTGGAACTCATAAAGGTTAGCAAAACTGCATTTATAAACATGTTAAAGAACTACTTGCAGCCTGAAGTGGAAGCCTAGCTGGCTCTTTGTCTAACACTTGCAGAATTCTGTCTTGCAGTCTCACTCAGGAGTTGAGGTAGGCAGGATTCTTCTATATGGAGACAGTAATTTTTATGCTGATGAGAACTCTTATGCTGTATATCTGAACTAAAATTGTGTAACTCTGGAGCTTTAAGATACCATTCATGTCTTGGATCCACTGATTTTGCTCAAAATTAAATTGTTTATTGGGCCTAGCTAATGAATATGCCTACTGTTAAACTTTTTGTTAATTTGATATTTTTTTGACCTCTGAGTAATTGATCAGCAGAAGGGACAGGCTGTCATCTAGCCTGACTCTATAGTAGGAGGAAAAACTTCACTGAAACTAGAACAGGGCTTGTAATTTTCCCTTACTGTGGTTGACCCTTAGAGTTGCTCCAATACTTAACTAGAAGTGAGGAAAATAAATGTTGACAGTCAAACTGCAAGGACTTCTTCCGATAGCATTCCTCTCCTATCTTAAGCTTGTTGATTCCTAGAACCTCCCTCAGAAGTTCAAGGGCAAGTGAAATTCCCAGGGTTCTCCAAACACATTCTAGTCTCAAACTGAACACTAGAGCTTAATGCCAGATAGTAGGGCTTGTGGCTGCTGAGGAAGAAAACATTCTCCTCCTACCTGCACTTCTGCACTAGTATATGCAAAGAATGTCAGCTGTGTAGGTGTAAGAACTAGCTTGTTTTGCCCTGTTTGAAAAGTAAATGCTGTTCCCTGGCAAGGCTTACCCTGTGAGTGTTAGAATGGTGATATAATCTAGGCTTGCTGTTGAAAGTGGATGACTTTCTAGCCTAAACCAGATATTTTTGAAGTACTACCTCCTCTGTAGCTGTTATAAAAAAACCCAAAAAACCACCCAAAAAAACCCAGCTGGCTATATTTGGCTTTTTATTTCAGGATATGAAGGAGGGTCTGAGTTGTTTTGCTAGGAAGCTTTGCTAGGATAAGCTTTAACATTCTGGTTAACCATAAAAACCTGTCAGTACCAGTTTACCAGTTTCTTCTTTGAACTGATGTTCTGAGCAGGTGTTTCTGGTTATGGAGAAAAGATCTTCCTCCTGTAAGAATTATTCTTGAGACTTTGTTGCCTTCTAGAAGAGGACTCAACTCCTGCAACTAATAGATGTACAATATTAAGCAAAATTGTGCTACTACTAATTTGCCTGCAACAAAGTACTTGAGATTCCAAGAGCTGATTTGGATACTAACAAAACATGACCTGTTGGTAGAAGATGGAATAGGCCTTCAGGTTTCAACTCTTCTAGTTGGAAATTGAAGCTCATGGTACTAATAGGATCATAACTCATAACTCCTCCTTGCTGCACTTCTATAGGAGATTTCGCATTTATCCTGTACCCTTAACATTTTAACAGGGGAATCCAAGCCACTTGCTACTCTGAACACTTCTAGTGTAAAGCTAATGACACCAAATACGTAACCTATTTCTAGCTTTAAACACCAGCACCATTCCTTAGTTCACTACTTAACAGTGCCCAGGCAAGGGGCTCCCTTTATAGATTTAAAACTTAAGTTCTTCAGGCTTCTGCAGATCTTCACTTCAAACAGAAGCACATAGTTACTGTGAAGACACTGTCACAGTATTTGTGTGTCGGGCAAAACCAAGAGAAGCTATAGAAATTCTGCTGGAGACCTTCTCCATGAGCCTTCCAGATCAGAGGTTGGGTAAGAATTTGTCTGTGGCATTTAGCATTGGTCAGCAATTAGTTTTAGTCAGTCTTCTAGACTGTCTGATTCATAGCTAGCTAAACCTGTCTTGTGGCACTAACCCTTAACACTAATGTCAATGTTTGTAACCTCTCCTTCAGGTCTGCAATGAGAACTCACTGTTTAAGAGTGAGGCTCGTTATCTGGTGCGCAGGAAGGACCCTGAGCTCTGGGCAAATGTTCTGGAAGAAAACAACCCATTCAGGCGGCAGCTTATTGACCAGGTACAGCACAAAGGCTAAACTTTCAGTATGAGAAGACCTCAGGATGTCTCAGAAACATTACGGAGCATTAAAGTAGCTGTCTTCCCTCACAAGATCCCTTGAGGCCAGGCCTTATCTCAACCATACAGAAATTTGTAAGAGCTTGAGTGGGAGGTATTAACTCTGACCTTCATGGTCAGCAAACTTAGTTACCAGTAAGATATTTCTGTCCTGTGGAGTGACCTACCTCTATTGAATTTGCTCCCTTTACATCAAGGTGTGACTTTAATAAGCCATATCCAGTGTAGAAGTAGCTCTTTCTTGCTGTCTATGACGAAATACTCTCAAAGTTCTGAAGCCTTAATTTGTAGTTCACTGGAATAGATTGGCAAATATCTCATTTGGGGAAAACATTTAACTTTCCTGCCTTTAAATCCAGGTTGTCCAAACAGCTTTATCAGAGACACAGGATCCAGAGGAGGTTTCTGTTACTGTGAAAGCTTTCATGACTGCTGACCTGCCTAATGAGTTGATTGAGTTATTGGAAAAAATTGTCTTGGATAATTCTGTATTCAGTGAACACAGGTAAGAGGAGAGCTTTGTTCACAAGTTTAGTCTATTCAGCGTCTCTGTTCAGGTTGTGAAGTGACCCAAGTTATTTGTGGGTCTCTTGGTTGCAGGACCTAAGCACTCTAAATTCTGCTTTTTCACCTGATTTATACATATTTAAAAGTGCTCTGTGCTTTAAGAACAGGGCTAGTTCACAGTATGCAATTTGCAGTGATGTGTTGAGACGAGAGCACTGATACTGGTAAGCAATTTCTTTTTGAAGGCAAATATCAGTGCTTCTCAATCTGTGGATGAAAGGTTGTTGCTAGTGACAGCAAGTGGGTGTATTTTTTTTTTTTGCATGTACAATACATGTCACTTGAGCAGATGTTACTGTGCATCACTTATAGCCTCTGCCTTCTGTTAACCAAAGGAATCTCCAGAATCTCCTGATCCTGACTGCCATTAAGGCTGACCGCACTCGTGTGATGGAATACATTAATCGGCTGGATAACTATGATGCCCCAGATATTGCAAACATTGCCATTAGTAATGAGCTATATGAAGAAGCCTTTGCTATATTCAGAAAATTTGATGTTAATACTTCAGCAATTCAGGTGAGGTGTGGTTCCTGCATGAAGGTATAGAATGCTAGTGATAGAGAGAATGGGAAGTGTACCGTTATATTGGTTCTTCAGGAGTGATTGTTACTTAAATCATTGAGACTTAAGAGTGCAGTTCCCATATGATACCAAGTTGCAGGGAGAAGTGGGATTGTGTGCAAAAACTAGCAAAACAGTCAAAATACTGACTTGGCTGAGGCTGATCCTGGTCAAAGTAATAAAAAAAAAAAGTCAGGGTGTTGCACTATATCCTTGGGGGGGGTGGGTGTGTGCTCCATTTGATTCAGAGTGGCTACCTTGAAGACTCGTATGTGAAAGGTGCAGGAGAAGCAAATGCTGCTAGGCATTGTCTTTCGGCCAACATTACTGACCTCTGTAAAGCAGAGGAGAAACCGTAGCAACAAGAGTCTTATTCTCGCTCCCTCTACTTCATTGGACAGAAATGGCTGTTCTAAAAGCAGTTAGTGTCATATTGCTTACACAGAACAGCATATACACTTGAAGGAGGAGTCCTGTTAGAAAGGAGAATGTTATAAAGCTTTGACTTTTAACTTGCGACTTCAATTTCAAACAGGTGCTGATTGAGCACATTGGCAATTTAGACCGTGCTTATGAATTTGCAGAGAGATGTAACGAACCAGCAGTATGGAGCCAGCTAGCCAGAGCACAGCTCCAGAAGGACTTGGTGAAAGAAGCCATCGACTCCTATATAAAGGCAGATGATCCATCTGCTTACATGGAAGTTGTTCAAGCAGCTAATAGAAATGGTAAGGCAAAGAATCCTCAAACTTAAGATTGTTTGGACATGAGCTAGGTTATTGCATCTACATCAAACAGCAGGAATTCTTGAGACCTATGAATTCTGTTTCAGAGGAAATGGAAGCAGTCAGTACATGGAATGGGCAAGTCAATATTTAGTGAGATTCCTGTCAACAAACTTGTCTGTGTTGCTAGACCAAAGACCTTCATATGGAGATAATTTGGACTGTAATCATCTAAAATATAGCCAAGTGTAATGTATGTATTTAACTGTGTGTGACAGAGTTGCTTACTACCTGGATTGTAGAATAGTTGCAAGAAGTTCAACTTTACATGAAGGTGACTTGGTGTTTAGCAGGGAATGCCTTAATTCAAATGTAAATGGCTTAGTATCATGATGGAGGAGATCCTTGAGACTACTAGTGAAAACCCTTCCAAAGGTAGGTGAGGTGAGTGATACAAAAGAACTAAAGAGAGGATCTTAAATATCTCTTCTTTCTTCAAGATAACTGGGAGGACCTAGTCAAGTTCTTACAGATGGCCAGGAAGAAGGCTAGAGAGTCTTACGTAGAGACAGAACTTATTTTTGCTTTGGCAAAAACTAATCGTCTGTCAGAACTGGAGGAGTTTATTAGTGGCCCTAATAATGCCCATATACAACAGGTATGTTTTGATCCACAGTTCCCATGTATGACTTGCTGCTTAGCTGACTCCTGATTCTTGCTGTTACCCTTGTTTACCTTGGACTCCTAATCCAGGTTGGCGATCGCTGTTACGAAGAGGGGATGTATGAAGCAGCAAAACTACTCTATAACAACGTATCTAACTTTGCTCGCCTGGCGTCTACCTTGGTGCACCTTGGAGAGTATCAGGCGGCAGTGGACAGTGGCCGCAAAGCCAACAGCACAAGGACTTGGAAGGAGGTAACTTAAGTGGTTTTTAATAGTCTGCAGAATGTACTCTACTGTTGTCTCTGAGCCTGTTACTCTAGAGCATAATTGGACTCCTTTGCTCTGTCAATAATGTGGGAATTCATATCTATCTACAATTAGCTCTGATAGTAGCTTGCTAACTTTTTCTGGCTACAGAGTGTTTGTAGCTTTATAAGCTATCTTCTTGCCTAAGATAATGAAGCTTAATTTCAAAATGGTGTAAAATGAGTGGCAGAGATTTTAATTCTAGAGCAAGCATTATGGAAATACCTGTTTGGAACTCTATGTAATCCTCAAATTTGGTATAGCTTTGCTAATTAACTTTCCCTTTAGTATAAGGAGATTAAGTAAGCATTGCAGTAGTCTCCTGTTAAGTGACTATTTGCTAACTCTCGTTACAGGTATGTTTCGCCTGTGTAGATGGAAAAGAATTCCGCTTGGCACAGATCTGTGGTTTACACATAGTCATCCATGCTGATGAACTTGAAGAGCTGATCAGTTACTATCAGGTTAGATCACTGTAAACATCCTAGAAGACTTTACACAGCATACTTGTATCTGCTAGTAAAGTGATCATAGATGAAACCCAATACTTTATGGGACTGATCTTTAAATTCATTCTTCTTCTATCTCCATTTCCTAAAAACTGCATGCATTTTTTTCTGTAGTGAATAGAATGGTGATAGTTTTCACTGTCCCTTCTTTTATGATTCTGTCGCCTCATTAGAATCATGTCTTACAAGTACAAGCACTCTCACTTGGAGAGAAAAGCAAAGCATGTTGAATTTAAGTAAACATGCTTTTTAGCAAGCTTTAAGCGCCAGTTGGTCATGAATTTGCAATTAATTCTTTTTTTCCTAACATCCAGGATCGTGGCTACTTTGAAGAACTGATTGCCCTTTTGGAAGCTGCTTTGGGCCTAGAGCGTGCTCACATGGGAATGTTTACTGAACTTGCCATCTTATACTCCAAATTCAAGCCTCAGAAAATGAGGGAACACTTGGAGCTCTTCTGGTCTAGAGTTAATATTCCAAAGGTATGCAGTAAGGTAGCTACACTGCAAGTGAAGTTGGGAAGCTGTTGGTGAATCAGACTGACTGATTTCTTATTTTATCAGGTGCTCAGAGCTGCAGAACAGGCTCATCTCTGGGCAGAGCTTGTATTCCTCTATGACAAGTATGAGGAGTATGACAATGCAATAATTACTATGATGAATCATCCCACTGATGCCTGGAAAGAAGGGCAGTTTAAAGACATAATTGCCAAGGTAAGTAACTAGTTAACTGAATCAGTGCTGAAAAATTCTCTCAGAACAGAGGCAAAAATGCACAACAGAATTGTCATTTTGAAAATTAGTTTGCTTAAGCTACTACTCAGTTTTCCTGCTCTACTTAAACCAACTTCCAATCAGTTTAGCACAAGAATTAATCTACTCTTATACCCTTTGTTTTCTGCTGGGCAGCACATTCTGTTGAGTGGCAGCAGCTAGAACAGGATGTTTTTGGAGACTGCTCAGGATCATAGGTCACAAGCAAGAGGCACAACCTCCTTAATACCTTTGAGCTGACTGCTGTCTTGGACTAAGGCTGTGACTGTTCTTGAAAGATCTCTGCAAACATTTCCAGCTGTTTCAGTGGGTGGGCAGTCCATGAATGCAGCAGAGAATAGTGAATTGATGAATAGTTCAGTCTCAAATCTTGTCTAAACACATTCTTATTGGTCTTATGGGTTTCAAGGCAACAACTTAGACTGGTTAAGACTACAGCCTTTACCAGCTTTAGGAGTTCAGCAAATGGTCACATTAACTCTAGTGGGCTGCCTGTGCCAGGATCTTTTAACTGTGGATGGGTTAGAATTGTTTTGTACTACCCCTGGTAGCCTGTGACTTCACTGTCTGGAAACAGAAGATGCAAGAAGCAGTCAAATATTGAACAAGGATACTGCATGTAAGTGTAACACTTCTAGCTTCTAGAAGGAAACTTAAGCTTTTATTTAAGTCAGATAAAACTTGTGTTGAGTAATCCAAACTAAGCACCTTAGGCTTACTTGTGTTTGAAGTACTAACTAGTGTCTAACCATGCAGGTGGCCAATGTGGAGCTGTACTACAAAGCCTTGCAGTTCTACTTAGACTACAAACCTCTGCTGATCAATGATCTCCTACTTGTATTATCTCCACGACTGGATCACACCAGGACAGTCAATTTTTTCTCAAAGGTGAGTTTGAGAGATGGTAGATGAATAAAAATCCTCTTGCTCAAGTTCAGATACTCCAGTATCTGGCTGGAAAAAAGGGTTGACATCTGTCAGGTGGATTTGCTGCCAATATAAAGAACTGAGAAGCAGCCCAATCCTGGCTTGATACAGGAAACACTGGAAGAGTTAGCATAACTGGCCTAGGAGGGTAGTTTTTATTTTACTTCTGGCAATACAAGATGCTTTGTCTGAAGAGTCCTGACAGTAACCACAAACTCTTGTAATAACAAGGGGGAATCTTTTTCAGGAGTATGATGTGTCAGAATCGGTATACTTAGTCTTGTATTGGAATCCTCTTAATTCCAGGTCAATCAGCTACTTCTAGTAAAGCCTTATCTGCGTTCAGTCCAGAACCACAACAACAAAGGAGTTAACGAAGCTCTAAACAACCTTTTAACAGAGGAGGAAGATTACCAGGTGAGCCCCACAAAATAGACTGCTAAGCCTTGAGGGATGCTCCTCTTTCTCCACCAAAAAGAAGCCATAGTTTGGTTTGCTTTGTCTGAAGATAATTAACTTCTCTGTTCTGTTGAGTGAAGTCAGTATGACAGAGTTAGTGTCTTGCTTTGTTAAAAATCATCTTTTGGAGAGATGCATGAAATAAGCAGGGTAAACAAGCTGTAGCCATAGTATCAGTGTTCAGCTGGCAGAACTTACACTTGTGCACCATGCTTAGATGCTTCTCTACTGTAGTTCTCGCTTACTGCGATCTGGAAGCATGTGTAACAATTCTCTCTGAAACAGGGTTTGAGAGCTTCCATTGATGCCTATGACAACTTTGATAACATAACGTTGGCTCAGCGTCTGGAAAAGCATGAACTAATTGAATTTAGGCGTATTGCAGCATATTTGTATAAGGGTAACAACCGCTGGAAACAGAGTGTGGAGCTATGCAAGAAAGACCGTCTGTATAAGGTGAGTTAACGCATCCTTTCTCCCTGACTGTCAAAAAGAAGTCTGAACTGTGAAGCATAGATCTCCTGGATACTGAATGTGTTCCATTAGTTTCAAATCTGGAGTTCTAATTAGTCTTAGCCCTTCACTTGAAGTTTAAGGAAAGACTCTTGGAGCAGAAGTGTTTGCAATTTCAAATGCATATCTTAAATCTAATTTCATAATGTTGTCCTGTACTTGGAGACCTGTCTGTGTCACTCAGTGGTATCTGTACAGTTTTCCATATCAGTGTGGAACATCCTCCATAAGACTGAAGATTTCTGCCCGTGCTAGGGTACAGATGAAACACGATTACAATGGTATAGTGTGCAAGCCTGTAGTGAGTTCACACAGGCCAGTTTGACTATTCTGTAGGAGTGCTGGCAAATAGTCTTCTGCCTTGACGCACAGCAAGCAGTTGATACAATAATCTTTTCTGCTCTGGGTAATACTTAATATCTAATGGTGAGGTAGGTAGTATACCCGAAAGATTATTTGTCTTCTCTGTTACAGAACTAAGCAAAATCTTATCAGGCCACTTCAAATACTGAAGTAAAGCCTGAATACAAGTATCTGGGTTGTCTCAAAATGAGAGGACTTAACTGAGTGTATGTACTGTAGCTTGGCTCCTACAGAACATGCTTGGTGTTGTTAAGGACTAACTTCATGGTATGCTAAACACCTGGCTTAACTAGGTAGCAATAACATGCACATAAGGTGTAGAGCAAGATGCTGACAGGCATGAGTCAGGCTTAACTTGTTCTTTTCTGTAGGATGCTATGCAGTATGCTGCAGAGTCCAAAGATGCAGAACTAGCTGAGAAGCTGCTTCAGTGGTTCCTGGAAGAAGGCAAGCAGGAGTGCTTTGCAGCCTGCCTTTTCACATGTTATGACTTGCTGCACCCAGATGTAGTCCTTGAGTTGGCATGGAGGCATAACATCATGGACTTTGCAATGCCTTATTTCATCCAAGTGATGAGAGAGTACCTTACCAAAGTGAGTATTGCATAGGCTAAAATGTTAAGACTTCTAGTCTGCTGGATGATTAGCATTATGCAAACCAGAGCTCTTTGCATGTATTTGGAATATTGTTATTCCTCAGCCTGTCTTCTAGGAAGTGCTGTGGGTTTAATAACTTCAGACTAGCAAAATTTATAAATAGATGCCTTGGAACTTGAAAGAGTCTAGTTAAACTTTTGCTTTTAACAGTGGGCATAAGCAACTGTGTGCTTTTCAAAGCAGCTTCATAGTTGATGAAGCTGAAGACTTGATGAGGATAACCTTGTATTGTTCTACTTCATGTAACTATAACGAGAAAACAGAGTACTTTCAGAGCAAATATAACTTTTGAGTAACTAGTAGTACACACTATTCCTACATCAGCCATAGGAGTAGACTGCTGAAGATGATTTTTTTTTTAAATGAAAAACAGAGCTTTAGATGTGTAGTCTGGCTGTACAATACTGATACCAATAGCTAGTCCTCAATTGAGAGAGAAGAGAGATTCTGATCATGTGTGGTCCTGAAATGCTTGTCTCAAACAGCTCCAGGATGCTAAGCTAAGCTACTTCCTTAGAAGGCTCTAGGGTTGCAGTAAAGAACCTTTTTAAAATGAGTAATCTAAAAGTGACTGCTTCAGGTTGCCTTTAATCAGTCATGTTAAGTATTCCCCTCTGAATTTTCTTGCAGGTTGATGGGCTGTTCTATAAGGTGACACTCTGATTTCAAACTCTTTGTGTTCATTTGTGTCCCTCAATATCCTAGGATTCTTTTACAGGAATCTAGCTGTAGCTTCTGCCAGAAGAGCAGTGTAATTTAGCTCTAACTCATTTCCTGTTCACTTTCTAATGCTAAAAGGATAACTATTCACAAGCAACTTGAAAATCCAACCAGACTTTGCTCCTCTTTGTGGGAAACAGAAGCAAGTGATTGTTTGGGCTCCTGTTCACTATATTACAGATCTTGTGGCAGGGAGGATGTTGTTCATGAGTAAACAAAAGCAGTTGCCACGTAACAGGATGTGTTTTAAGTGCAAATTGCTTGTTACACTCTAAATTACTCTAAATCTTTCAGGCATGGTGAGTTTGAATAGTAACGTAAAACTTCTTGCCCGTTAGTATGATGAAAGTACTTGCACAGATTGTAAACTCCTCCTCGTGTTCCACTGGGGAGAAACTTGCCACACAGGTTCACCTTTATTCTTCCATGTGAGGTTTAGGTCTAAGATCATGTTTTTTAAACTGCTGGTTGGATTTACAAGTAATCACATGTACTAAATACGGGATAACTTGCCAGAAGGAAAATCTGCATGGTGAAAGTGGTTTACAGTGGAACTAATTTAGTCTGAATTAACTGCAAAACATGGAATTAGAGAATGGGCTTTATAAATGTGGTATGTCTAAAGCTGTCATGTAACTAACTTCAAAAGTACAAAAGAATAGACTAGTTTATAAGCAGGGTGTGTATGTCTTCCAGAACTTATCTTTCTTTTATGCATAAAAAGGTGTTAAAGCACAGAATAGCCTAGGTCCCAGAAGGGGACAGACACACAAAGTATGATGAAACTCGTTTGGAAACCTTTTGAATAACTTCACTTCTAGGCAGCAAACTAGACAGATGTTTAGGCTTTCCTGGAGAGCTGCTCTTGTCCTTTCTTCAGGATATCTGCTCTCAGCATGCTTGCTGTTTATCCAACAGAGGGAGTAACTGCACTTCACTTCAAAGTTCCTTAATGCTTTAGGGGCAGGAAGGAGGAAAGTCTAATCCAACAGTGTGGGAATCCCAGGTCACAAGTAGAGCAATAAACTAGTTTGAAACTGGTAGCTATCAACTGCTTTGATCCATAGTAATAGGGATAGCATTTGTAACTCAAATACTTAGTGTTGTCCTGAAGAGCTGTTAGACTGACAGCTATAAATAATCCAGTTAAAGACCTACCACCACTCAAGTTATTAATTTGAGTTGCAAACTTCAAAAAGTGCAGGAAACTGTTAAACATCAGGTCTAGATAACATCTCCGAAGTATAATAGAGAGTCCTCTTGCAGCACTTCTCAGGCCAGATATGATTCTTGCAGTGGGAAAGGAGGCTGAGGAGCAGCTGAAATACAGTACTGGGCTAAATGTAGGTTTGCCCAGGATGTTAGTACTGCCTGTAGCTGGATGTGAAGCTGTGTGATTTTTATGCCTTGCAGTCTTCAGTCTCAATGGTTCCCTTATGAAAGGCACAAGTTGTTAAAACTGAGAGAAGGGAAGGTACTGTTGCCTTCTTGGATTACTCCCCCTACCCCCAATTCAAAATTGTATTCAGGGCTCCTGCATTACTGTAACACTTTCACAAGTGTGTTTAGCATGAATAGAACATTATTGGGCACAACGCTGAGATCTGTGTAAAGCTGATACTACTAGACCGCTTTCCATGATGGTTCTAGAGTTTCCTCTTAAAGGAGTCTGTGAATACTAATACAGTTAAACTAGTACTCTGCAGCCTAGGTTAGGCTGTAGTCCTAGATAAGATCAAACTTCATGGGTCTGGAATGTTTGCAAATAGCTGGGTCCTCTTGTTTGAAGGGGAGAGGGATTGAAGATTAGTAGATGAGCATAGGCCCATTTGAGATCATGCTTGGAACTGCAATCTGAAGGGCTTGTTTTCTGGGTCACAGAGTTAACAGTGACTAGAATAGGGTGCCAAAAAGTGCTTCATTTGAAGGTAATGATGATCTTAGCTGCATTTGACAGCTATTGTTTATTGCAATAAACCTAAAGCAGTTGGGAAGGTATGTTTACAACATAGCTTGCTGGGAACACACAGACTTTCACAGTCTCCAACTTGGACTAATAAAAGGAACACTTGATAGCTAAGGTACCAGGCATAAAAAGTCTCAGACAATGGTGCAATTCCTAGACAAGACCTTCATACATCTCCTGTTCGCTTCAATGTAGGTGGATAAACTTGATGCTTCTGAGAGCCTAAGAAAAGAAGAGGAACAAGTAACTGAACCCACTCCAATAGTATTTGGTAGGTGAAAGACTTGGTTTTAATTGATTACCTATTCTCAGTCTTGCCTCTGTGGAGGTAACTTAAATGACTACCTCCAGTTGAAGTAAACTGGTTTCAACTAGGTAGTAAAATGGTTGTCTCCGCTAGATGAACTGTGTTAAGTTGTTGAAGTGCATCTCACTCTTACAGTACTTCTACTCTTCAGCTAAAGTATTGCTCTTCTTACATGGCTCAGAATTCTAGCTTAGGAATAGTAACAGGGCAGGGAATACGAAGGTGTGCACAACCCCAGGAATAACCTACAGCATGCAAATTCCTCGTGTTATTCCTGTCTAAGAGGAATGTGTCTGCCTTCTGCTCTTCCAAGTAGAAAGGCAGACTGGCTTTTTAGCTCACCCATTTTAAGACATGTGCAGCCAAAAAACCATGGCTCTCCAAGTGTGCTGCTATTTTAGAATCCCTTCTGAAGAGGCATTCTGCTAACAAGCACCTAGAAGTGGCTGGTAAGGGAAGGATGTGACTGGTTCATTGTCTGATGTAAATGTTAACCTGAATTTAACATATGCATGAGGCATGTGTGCTCCTAGTGATGAAGACAAACCTGCCAAGGTATATTGGGGCCTTTTGCAGCACTCTCCAGACTGTGAGACCTAACAGACCTAACTATTTGCTTGAATTGCTTTACTTTTCAGTTCTGACCATGCATGGGTTAAATAGTAGCGGTTTGTTTGGATTTCAGTAGGGTCCCTTCAAAACAAGCCAGGTTTATCATGCCCTGAAGATCATCTTCCCTCAGAGTCCTGCCTTGCTTTTGTAGTTTTGTGGTAGCAAGAGCAGATGGCCTAGGTGCCCACTCTGTGGTGCATGTTGAGTAATAGTGTGACTTGCTAGTGTATGCTTGCACAGTGGCTGATTTTTAGCTAAAGTCTCATAATCCTGTCCCATAGTACAGCTAGCATTAGGGAAGCTTGGGTTTTTAAACTAACTTGTTTTTTTTTCTTGTGCTTTTCTAGGCCAGCAGTTGATGTTAACAGCAGGCCCCAGTGCAGTACCTCCCCAGGCAAACTTCCCATATGGATACACAGCACCAGGATTCACCCAGCCACCTGTTTATGGTTTCAATATGTAACTAGCTCTCTGACAGACCTTCACTGTCTCTGTTCTCTTCCTTCCCGTCCCTTTTTAACTTCTCCAAGAAGTGTACAATGGTCCTAAAGGCACAGATGACCTTCTGTTGGCTGAACACACTTGCTGCCTGGCTCAGTGAGGAGACTTCAATGGGATGCCTGTTACTGTTATTTATTGATTATTGTCCGGTTACATTTCAACCTCTGAAAGGCAGCTTTTGTTAATGACATTGTGAGACTCTTGTCAGAAGTTAAGGCACTATTTCACTAACTCATGTAGCAATAACTGCTTGAGGCCAGGGGGAAGAGAGCATATTTTTCTTTCTTTAGCAAAGCCCATTGAAGGCAGCTGGGAAATTGCCTGGCACCAAGTTGTTAAAGCTTTAGCTGAAGCTACTGAAGTAGCCGAGTTGTTAACAATTCAGTGAAGCATCTCGTTAATAATGAATTGTTGAAAGCTTGTGTACATCTGACTACCCCATTTTATTTGCAGTCTTATATGCAAAAGAAAATGGGCTTTCTAATATTTGTGCTCTGAATATTTAGAGGAATATTGGGAAAGCTTCCTTTTCTGGACAATAATGCTGTTGGGGTTCAATGCTGTTGGAGTCTGTTCTATATTTTCTGGAGTAGATCTGAGACTTGAAGAAAATAAATCTTCTCATGCCAGAGAGCAAACATTTCCCAGGTCCTTTTTGTTTAACAAGAAGCGAGCATGTTACTTGTTGACGTTAAATGGTACTAAAGGAAACCTCACCTATGTGTGGCAAGTGGACATAGGAGTGTGCATGGGCTGCCAAAGTACTGGAGATGCAAGAGCACAGTGTCAGGGTTGGGGAGGGGGACACACTGCTAAAATATTGAGGCAGTAGGGAGGTCCATAATCCTGACTTTTTATTTGCACCTTTAACTGATTCTGGCATTGGCTTCCTGCCACACCATGTTCTGACCCTGTCTGGTGGGCAGAGTCAGCACCACCTGAGTTAACAGGGTGCAGTGACTTAGTTCTGCTATGCTGCAGTAGTATCAACAGCGTGTCCATCACCCACCTCTTTGAGAATGCCAACGGGGATGTATTATTACTTTGTGCCACTCTTCAAATACATGTATCATTAACGTTTTATGTACTTAGATAACAATGTATAATTTATGGTTATGAATCTTGTGCTAATCTTGAATATTATAAAAGTCCAACTATAAATGTAAAACTGCAGTATCCACTGTGTGGTTCTAGTCTTAATATCTTGGGGGTGGGGACCGGTTAGTAGTAACATGCTACCACTAATAGTATCAGGTTTCTTAATCTGACAACTAAGGCTGCCAGGCAGGAAAAAGGGAAACTTGTGCCAAAGTACCTAAAGTAGGTGGCTTAGCAATTAACTTAAGGGCGTTGCAAGTCTCTTCACTGGACACATCAGCACACTGTCACGTGTGGAGGTCGTGCTGCAGGAGGCAGTCATGTGCTTACATGACTTCATTCATGGGACTGGAAAAGCTTTGGTCCTGTGCTGAGGGAGATGCTGCAGAGGGTAGTGTCTTCTCCACTAAAATACATTAATGTAGCAGTAGCAGTGGTAAGCTACACCTCATCATACTGAATTCTACTTGAACAGGGCAAAGCATCTTTAAATGCCAACGAGTAGAGACTGCCAGGGTTGTGAAATCAGTAACAGCAGCCTGTGCTTTGGCACAATTCTACCTAGTATTTTGTCTCCCTTGGTCACTGCACTGATAGCAATGGCAAAGAGACGTGGTCTCCACCTTCCTGACACAGGACAGAGTGCTCGAAGTGTTGATAGAACATACTAACCTCAGTTTTGTACTGATCAGCACTCAACAGCTCAGCATGAAATACTGAGCACCTAATGAGTTCAAGCAAATCTGCACTCTGCCCAGACTTATTCCTAGCAGGAATTAGCTGAGTAGCACGCTATGTTCCAGACAAATGGTACTTATATTTTGTAACTAGTTCCTTGTGGGTCAAACAGAATTTGGGTGAGGCAGCTGGAGCTGAAGACCAGCTCTAGGATTAGTATGACTGTAGGAGTTTCCTTCCTCAACTTGAAAATTTACTGTGACTTCACAGCAACAAGGACAAACTGATGGTGGAATAGAGTGAACTGCTAGATTAAATACTAGAACAGCTCATGACCTGTGGAGAATTGAGCTAGCCTGGGAATCCTTTATAGCTGCAGTCTGGGAATCTAATTACAGGAATGACTGAGTTCTCAAGGCAGCTTTGCTTTCCAGCTCTGAATAGTCTTGCTTTAGTTGCTCTCCTGGTATCTTAAGCTCTTGCTAAGTATAATGACTCTTATAAATGTTGTGATCTTACATTCTAAAATGCATCCGGAAACGCTCCCTGCCATTACAGTGCAGCTCTACCTAAAATGTGGAATAAACTCTTGCATACCGGAGTACTTCACTGTTTCTTTAATAGTTAAATCATTCTCAGCAGGACATAACCCCTCTTCTAGTAGGTTAAGTGGAGGACTTAATCCAGTTTATGAAATTGTAGTGTCCATTCAAGTTTTCAAAAACTTGCATAAGATTGTTTTGCAGAAAACCTCCTTTAAGCTTCTCGTTAATTCCCACTGCTTCACTGAGGTGGGGCTAGTGCTGTCACGTAGAATGATCTGTTTGTGCAAACACACTGCAGAGTGCAGCATCTGGAGACTAACTTCTGGGCTTAGATACTGTCAAACAGTAACTTGCTTGAACCTACATATAGGCTTTTACTGACTGATGCTTTTGCTGTGAGCAGCAGTATGGATTTCCTTCTGTAATAGCTCTTGCTATTTGTCAGCCTTTAGGAGGATTTTCCCCAACCTGGCAAACTTTGGGCAACCACAGATCTGACATCAGATTACAATCAATTCACAAGCATTGCTGTGCAGCTGCTTTAGTGTCTTGTGAGCTAGGTGGAAACTGATCTCTCCACAAATGACTGCAAGGACATGTGCTGCTCTTGGCATAAAATTCTGACCTGTGTTCAGTTGCTCACTCTGTGCTAGGCACTTGAGCTGCTTATGCTATGCTTTGCTCCCTCGCATCTTTAAAGGTTACTGGTTTCTTTTAGTACAAACACCAAGTGAAAGGAGAAGGGAGGAAGAATGTTTAATAAAGCTGCTGCTAGAAGCAGAATTCTGATGGAGGCTGCTGCTGTCTGCTCTGTTGGGCCAGATGAGCCAGCACCATAAACCTGGGAGGAATTAAGCTCAGGAGGAATGCATCACTGGGGTAAGTTCTGTTTCTTAGTGGCTACGTAATGTGGTATTTTACAAGACACACATTTCTCTTCCGCTTCCCTTTAGGGCTCTATAATTAAATGGTAGTGTAGCAGAAAAAAATACTCCAAAGTAATTTTGCTCCTTTAAAAAGAAAAATTAAAGGTAGATGAAGCCTGCTCAAGTTAGCACAAATTATGGGAATGATATAGGAAAGATAGTAGTAACTGTAAGGTCCAAAACTTAATTTTGATTTAATAGCTTCTTTTTTTAGCAACTGCAGTGCCCAGAGCTGGCACTTACAGGATGACATGGATCTCTTAATAAGGCTGCGTGAAACAAGGAACAACTTTTTTTCCCTAGCAAAACCAGCAACAGTTACTCAGAAGCATAAAAGACTTCTGTTTTTTGAACTCTAAAACTGACAAACGTGTACTCTGTTGTCAGATGTCCACTTAGATGAGCATCGATAACTTTTGTACTTGGGCGTGCATGATATGCTTGGGCAAAGCTGACTGTTCAACTGTGGTGTAGTTAATGTTTATGCTTTGATGTGTGACATTTTAATTGACAGGCTAGAACTCGGCCACTGAGAAACTCTTAGTGTGATTAAAACAGCACGACAGCGGACCCAGTTTGTACTGATGAAAATTGAGGCTGGAAATCTTGCAAATCGTGGAACAAGTAGTAGTGTATGTACCAGGTTCCCCTAACAAGCAGTTTAGAAAGTGTGCGTGCTACCTTGTGACAAGGCGTATTTCTCTTCTATAGAACTTTTTTCAGACTTCTGCTGTAAATGGTTTGGCTTGTCACTTGTTTCCAAGCTATTTCTTTTTTTGCTTTACAGAGTACCCCAAGACTGCTTCAATCTCATTTGTTTTCACAAAGTAAAATTTGGGGCATCTTGAATTTGTGATAAAATGTTATGGAACATAAGGTTGGAAAACACTTAATGACACCCAAGTGCTTTGTGACACCGGTGTGTAATTAGGTTGTGGTTTGCAGAGTGAATTAATGCTTGCTATAGCAACCTGCAGGTGCAGCAGTCCAGCTTAATGGATCTGGAGTCTTTTTATTCTGCTGCATCTCTTTCTTCAGCAAGCATTCAGCCTTCAAAGAGTTGCTAGTATAGCTTGCTTGTTTTTCAATACTATGTGTTTTCTGTGGGCATCTTTCCAAAGGTAATGACAGATCCTGACTCATGTTTTGCTAATAAAATGTTGCAAAACTGTTAGCATAGATATGTGTTTCAGTCTAGATCTTTCATTCTGGAGCCTTTGAGATCTTTCAGGAAGGTAGCAAAATCCATCTGTTTTCTTCCAAGCCAAAATAGACTATAAAGTTGCCAGCTTAAGATGGTATGCATTTGAAATACAGTCACTGAAGGGTAAGTCTTGTCTTGCTTTTGTGTCAGAATTTAAAAATTCTGAGTCAAACTGAGTTTATGCAGTCATGCATTCTCCTGTGTGGTTTCATGACTCAAGGATAACTTTTTTCCCTGTCTGCTGTGGTTTTAATCAAGATTTTAAAATATCTTCATCTACAAATCTATATTTCTCCTTTTCCTCCCAAGTAGTCATGAAAGGAAGGAATGAAAGTCATCTGGTATGTTCTTTTCCACAGCAATGAGGTCTCCACTATTATGCAGAGTGCAAATTCCCAAAGTGCTGGTTATCCAGCTGGGAAGCTAGGAGGGGATTCGAGTGGGAAGGGATGGTTGGTAAACCTTTGAATCATTTTCCTTTTGGAAGATACATTTTTGTTTTCAGTTAGAGGGTGGGGAAATGGTGTCATCTAGGGGTAAAGTGCTAACAGGGTTTGTCAGCTGAAGCAGTTTCTTTCCGTAATATATCATGCTGTGAGGGAAGTGTGACCATGGTCTGGGAGCGGAATGATAACCTCTAAATGCTGTTTGCAGCACATGGATTTCACTCGTCTTCTGAGTTGAGTCGGGCCACTCAAACGTTAATGCTACAGGGACTTCTCTTGGGCTCTTTAGGGGCTCAGTCTTGGTAATCTCAGTGAATAATCTCGAATATCAACAGGAGCTCTTTTTGCATGTGTGCTCAAGTGGGAATCATGCAAGTTGTTTTGGGATAGCATCATCTTGTAGTCACAGTAGCTCCTGCTGCACACACTTGAAAGCCGAGGAAACATTGACTCAGATCTTCAATATGATCACTTCTCCTTGAAGTCCGTTAAGGGCAGGATCTGTTACGTATAAAGGCATCATTTGTTCTTGTCAGGGAACCTGAGAGGAAATGAGTTTTCTTATTTTACCATAAGACCCCAAGTGATGTGGATTAATAATGCATGGAAAGGTTTGTAGTAGTTGATGAGTTGTAACCTTTTAGATAATATAGCTGTTCAGTGAAATGAAGAGATTCTTTGATTCAGAGGCATATAATAGGAAGTTATCTGCCTTATATTGACCAGTTATGGTCTCTGAAACTGGTGTGATGCTGGGTGCATCATGCTGTGCCAATTAAAAAAAAAAAAAATCCTTTTGGGGAAGGGCAAGGGAGGGATAAGTGAGAACTGATCAAGTGGGGTCGCTTTATGTGCTTTCTAGGATCCAGAAATCTCTGTCTGTAGTTGGTGCTTGTGTTTAAAAAAAAAAATCACGGAAGTTGCTTTCACCTTCAGTAGTTCTCTTTTTAATTCTTATTATTAGGGCCTGGAGGGATGCCAGGAGGTGTACAGGCTGCAATAGCACCTGCCTATGTATTTCACAATTCTCATATCTTTCTAAGGTAGCAGAAACAAGCACCAGCCACCAGCAAGAGAAATGGATTTGGATTGTCAGAGGGTTGTTTCCATGAAAGTTCCTGAAGTGAGAGCAGTATTATAGAGGACTCAATATCCTGTCCATAACAGTAGCTGCTCTTTTATGCTTTGACCATCCATTTCCTAGGAGATGCTCTTGACCATGCAGGTCCGGTCAAGTCTTTCCTTTCATGTAAGTCACTTACAGGATTTAAAATGTACCTTTTGCAGCCTCTGGTATTTCAGGAGTTGCTTATCATCCTTAGATCCTCTTCTTCAGGCTTTCTGCTGACAAGTGTTGTTAGCAGCTTCTTGGAGGTCAAGTTGAGATGGCTTGCAATCTGCATGTGATTAAATATGAATAATCTTTTCCCTGTTCAGCAAAGTAAGCACAGTTGTGAATCCCACTGAGGCTGATGAGAATTAAGCATGTAGTGTGTTTTCTTGGACAGGGTGAGATTGTGCACAAGGCCTTTCTGACTTGATTTGGGAATTCATAAGAGCCAGTGTTTGTTGTGAAGTCAATCATGGCCTCACAGCAGTGCATATACGTGTCTACAAGCATACATGAATGTTATGGTAATTTGATGGAAAGGTGGTGAGGAGTTGCAGAGATTAATCAGAAATCCAAATGTGTTTCCATTTGTTTGCCATCTTTGAAAGGATTTATCTTATTTTTGCCATTCTGGTACTGCTAACCTGAGCACTGAGTAGCTGCTCTGCATCTGGGACTGTGAATGTTCTCATTCCTTCTCTGTACCCTTTACATGTTATTTTTTTTCCCCTTCCCAGTGCTGGAGGCAGGTGGCCTTAGGCTTGACATGGGACTACCTCAATGGACTTGCCTCTGTGCCTGTCTTAACTCTGTTCTGAAACCAGAAATAGTTCTGGCATCATCTGGGGATGAGTTCTGCAATACAAGTACATCTTCATTTGCTTTTAATCCTGGCAGAATAAAGGTGCTTCAGTTTCCCAAATGGTCTTTCTGCAGTCGGTTTAGCCACAAAGCCACAGCTCTATCACTGCGCTGTAGCTGCAGTTTGCTTTCGGATGAGGCTGGCAGCCGGAATTGAGCTGCCCGATTGCTGAGTCTTGTTAAGCAAAAAATCATGTCACACAGTGCACAGAAAGCAAGTCTCGACAGGAGCATGCTCTACACGTGGCTGGGGGAGATTTCTTACACAAAATGTTCCCTCTTTGGAATAGGGCGGCTGCTCCAGGTGTAAGGGAGAACACAGCTCTGGAGTCCAGCCCCCAGTGTTCCCTGCTTTCTGTGAAATCCCGGACAGAAAGGAAAAGTATTGGTTCTCTCCCCAGCATTCCTGTAAACATGGCTTTCAGACATGAATTAGTGAAGGGCTGTCTTCCCATGTCTGTCTGCAGATAAAAGCAAAAACAAGTAGTGGTGCCATTTGCACAGCCTAATTATTTAGAGGCAATAGATAATAAATCCCCTCTCCTTAAAAGACCTAAACATTATCTGAGACAAGCCCACAGTGTCTATGCACTCACAGGCAGCCTTTTAATGTGAGAATGTTTTGGTTGTAATCAGAAGAGAAATGCTAGGCGTTCACATGTGATTGCTACCCCGGGACTTTCCTTGTCTGTTGTCCTCACTGAAACATAAATGATTCAAGCGAAGGGCAGGAGAGGAGCAAACCCACCCATTTAAAGGGGGAAAGGACCAGTAAAGGACCATCTGCCTTGGTCCAAGAGCGGCGAGCGTACTGGTGTGCAAATCTTACTGACCGGCTGGTTTTTAGGGTGCTTTTTATAGCCAGTCCTGGCCTAAGCGGGCCCGGGGGCGTGCTGCTTGCTGCATTGCTTGCTCGCTGTTGTTCAGAGGAGAAGGCAGTGCTGGCCAGGCCTTGTGTCCCACGCCTGCGTCTGGCAGCGCTGACATCTCTTCCGTGTACCCACGCGGAGGGTTTTTTCCATGGTACTTCTAGGGGCGGGCTAAGAAATCACCATTTTCGCACTAGCGAAGCCCAAGCCGGGCACAAGCAGAGTTACGCTGCCTCTCGCCTGCTCTTTTCCTTTTTTTTTTTTCCCTCCCTTCTTCCCCCCCCGCCGCAGGAGGCCGTTCTCCCCAGGCCGGGCCGTGGGATGCTCGCTCCGCCCCACGGCGTGAGGATGTGACGCCGCCGGGGCCGCCCCTCCGCGGGCGCGGCCCTGAAATACGGCCCCGAAATACGGCCCCGGCCGCCGCCGCCGGGCAGCGCAGGAGCCGCGGTGCAGCGCGGCCATGCCCGCCCCCGCCGCGCCCCACCGCCTGGCCGCCGCCGCCCCCGCCGGCAAGGCCAAGCTCACCCACCCCGGCAAGGCCATCCTGGCAGGTAAGCGCTCCCCGCGCCCCCGCCCGCGGAGCTCCCGTCCCCGGGTGGGGTCGCCCGGCCGCCGCTGCCAGCGTGGGCATCCGTGCTGGGCGGAGGCTGCCGTGACCCGCCCCGGGGGAGGCAGCGCGCTCCCCGGGGGTGCTCCATCCCTGCCGCTGCCCACCCAGCCTGCTGGGACCGCCCGCAGCCCGTCCCGCGTGGGGGTCCTCCGGCCCCGGAGCCGGTGTCCGTACGACGCCCCTCTCCCGCTGCATCCTGGCAGCCGTCAGCCCCAGGGAGGTGGCCCGCGGTGGACCGGGGTTTCCCTTTGGCGGCAGCAGCAAAAGAGCTCCAGCAGATGCATCCCGAGCTTGGGCGTCAGCTCTCCGGGCTCCCGCTGCTCCTGGCGGGGGTCGCAGCGAGGCTGTTCCTGCAACCTGTGGCCTTGCTGGGGAGGGGTCGGCGTGCTCGCTGCAGTAACGCAGTCGTGTTGTTTAGCAGAGCAGATTTTCACGTTAGCAGGAGGGAACTGATGGAAGAGGCAGCAGCAGGGGACCTGCTCGTGCACCCCCTGAACATGTTAAGGGAGAAAACTGAAGTGGTAGCGTTCACGTCGTTCCTGCTCCAGCCGTATCTTGCACGCTGCTTTGATGCAGCTCCTCTTACGGCTTCTTGGTCCGTCCTTTGTGTCTCAGTATCAATCCCCATGGATCAGGGCATGTTTTCCCATCTAGTTCTGACCATTTCCATAGGAGCTAAATAGGCTCCGAGTGCAGCAGTAACTGCAGAGTTAATGCGCTTTCCTCTGCTTGTGGCTGGTTTGAGCTTTGAGCTGAATGGGGTCCAAGACAGTTGCAGGCTTGTTAAACTCCTTTGTAGCCGTTCATTAGCTCCCTGGTTTCTCCTGCCACTTGCAGGATAATTCCTAGAGCGGAGATTAGTGTCTTCCCTTTGAAATAAGCCATTACTGCCTTGACACGTTTAGAGCTTTTGTGTTTTCCAGCCAATTCCTCCTCCTACGATTGTGCTTTGTTCGTCCATCCAACTCTCTGCTTCCCTCTGAGGGCAGAGCTCCGGCCTCCTGTAGCGGGGACCTGGGAGGAGTGAGGGTCTGCCTGCCCTCCAGCTGGGTGCGGGGAGCCGAGCCCTTGCCGCTCTGGCTCTGCCCACCAGCGCTGGCCCCTGCCTCAGTGGTCAGCCTCGCATCGCACAGCTCCGGAGAACTGCCAGAGATGGCAGCGCTGTGGGAAATGGATGCAAGCACCGGAGGGTACAAAGGGTGTCGAGACCTCCCAGTGTCACGTCGCCTGGAGGGGTCTGTGCCGTCGCCATGCTGCCCAGGCAGAGGGCTGGGGCACGAGGAGGACGCAGCTGTGGCCAAATGAGAGGGTGCCTTCTTGTTCAAATGAGACCTTCGGTGAGGCCAGGTTCCTCCAGATCTATGTGCTCCTCAGGGGCGTCAAGACCTGTGCTGCCACCCCCTTGAAGCGGATTGTCAGTTCAAGCCTCTTCTTATCCCCTTTTATTTAGAGATCTTTTAAATGGGATTTAAATGGGATTTTAATTTAAGCTTAGGATGGGGAAGAAGAGTAGTTTGCTCCCCATCCAGCCTTCCCGGTCTTTCCCAGCTTGCTGTCCACATGTGGTGCATCAGGTTGTTACTGCCTGGGCCAGCATACCAGGAGACTTTCATAGCCCTTGTGCAGGTCCGTAATCAGGGATGATCAGCTGTAGATGGATTATCGGCATACTCTGAAAGAGGCTGCAGCAGACTTGCCCTGCTCTCCCCTGCTAGAAAAGTTGTTGTGGGTGTGCCTGGGAGCTGTTCTGGTGTAAAGGAAGGGACGTGGTGCTTGTGGCCTCTGCCAGGCATCAGGCTGGGCAACATAGCACAAAGCTGCACATGCCCCTGCTTGGAGGAGCCCTTCTAGGTCCACGTGAGGCTGCGGAGATGGAAGGAGGACCCTATTGAGATGCTAGTCTTCTCCTCACATGTAGCAAATCAGAGTAATTGGTTAATGGGCAGAAGTCCAGCCAAGCCTCTGTGGCATCTAATTGTATTAGAGAACTACATAGATGGGAGAAAGCTGCTGTTAACTCCCTGTGTCCTGGTCTGCTCAGCCCACCAGCCCCTGGCTGGGGACATGCAGTGCCATTTGTAGCTGTCTCTGCTGACTTTAAGGGGTTTGCTGATGCTGTCAGGGTTTCTCACCTGACATCTGCACAACAGGAGTGCGTGCTCCAAAGTTCAACCTTCTGGAGAGCTGGCGGTGTTCAAGATGGACCGTTCCTACTGTGCTGTGCTTCACCTGCCCTGTACTGGTGGAGTTAAATAAGCAGCCGTCATCCCACCCTGGATGCGTATCTGCTCCCAGACCTGTGGGTAATTGAGATCCTCTGCCAGGAAGGCACAGCTCCCTCATGCTGCCCAGACCTCAGCAGGCTGGGGCTGGGTCTTCTGAAGAGATGCAAACGAAGCTCTGGCTGCCAAGAGCTCTTCTCCTTCAGTTGTCACAACAGACAAATGCAAAGTTAAAAATTAATTTGCTAATGGGTCTCGTTTGTCCGAGCAGTTGTTGTGTGCCAGGGCAGCGCTTCACCTTGCTGTGACCACGCAGGCTGTGCCAGTGCTGTGTCTGTGTGTGGCCTGAGCACATGAAGGCAGCTTGGCTGTCCGGGCTGCCTGGGTGGGCGGGTGTCGCAGCCAGGGCTTGGTCTTGGGGGTGCTGCATGCAGACTGGGCTTTCAGAGGGCAGAGCTGAGTGGTGCGGGTCCCTGCCGCTGTTCGGCCCCGACATCCCCCGTGCAAGGGGAAGAGCCCCCCCAGGCTCTGAGCTGATGGTACAAAGTTACTTTGGGGGACCTGGCACTGGATCGGAAGTGACATGGCTGTAGGACATTAAGATTTGTCATAATGTGGCTTAGCTTAAACTTGATTAAAAGACTGGTAAACGTGCAGGCTTCATGCTGAAACAGGTATTATCTATGTCTTTCTAACTCATCTGCTGTCTCAGTTACCTGTTTTAAAGCTGGTGTAACTTTCTTAGGAACTCATGAACTGGTTTGAGGGCCAGCTCGTGTCTCTTCTGCTGGGTAATCACCTGTTAGCAGGCAGTCCAGCCGCGTCTTCAGCCTCCCTGCAGCCAGCTTTCGGTTTCTGTGCCGTGGTTTCCAAACAAACCCTTTAGCCTGCTGGACTCCTGTCCCTCCTGTTGGCCTCGTGCAGGGCTGGGTGCTGCCGGTCCACTGCACAGCTCCCAGCATGGGGCCACGCTGCGGTGGGCAAGCGGGGAGTTCAAAATAAAGGCAGCAAGTGGTGAGACAGGAGCGCTGGCTGCAGGGCTGGCAGAGGCTGTCACCCCTGTGTTTCCCCAGAGGGCTCCTTGCTGGGTTTTTGGGTGCCACAGTGCTGTTAGGCCAGCTTGAGCCAGCCTGTGGTGGGCTATTTAGAGCCCAGCGCAAATGGTCTTTGCCATTCCGCAGGCAAACCCCCGCACCCCTGGCCTCTTCCTGAGAACTTTGCTCCTGGTCAGCAGCGGCCATTTGATGAAAGGCTTTGCCTGCCCTGCCCAGAGTTAAGTACAGTCTTATTCTGTTTTTAGCCGGCTTTGAAGCCTGGGGTCTGCTCCCTCCCATGGCGAAGCTCCCAGCTGCCTTGCTCTTTGCATGGTACCTCTCTGCTTGCCCAGGGGTTGGTGCACGGTTGCTGTTCCTGCCTACGCCTAATCCTGCCTGGTCAGGGAAGCAGGATGCCTGGATGCTGTCCTGCGTGGTGCTCGATTTGGAAAGAGCTCGCAATGGTTGTGGCTGCTGCTCTGGTGTTTGCTACAAACATTGAGTACCGCTGGGAAATAGCAGTGATGCGCACCAAGGTCCCAGGAGGAGCATGGGCAGGAGGGAAGGGGCCTCTGCAGGGTAGGGCACGAAGCACACCTTTAGCCCAGGATCCCATGGGAAACAAAGCAGTAATTAGAGCTTCGGTTTCCTCCTCTTTGTTAATGTCTTGATACGATCTTTCTTAGGAAATGCTGTACCTACAGAGCAGAGGAGTCAGGGGCTTGGTGCGAAGGCTGTGACTTACTTCTAGCAGAGTAGGACTCCTTTCCCAAAAGTCCAAAGTCCACCTGTGCTTCCAGGGCCATTGCCCTCCTGGGAGGGAGGGAGGTTGTGCTGCTGGGAATGGCCATGGACCGGCACGCTCCCTGGCTTTTTGTTGGATGCCTGATGCTCACAGCAGAGTAGGGGATGTTCCCCCTTTGATGCTGAGCTAGGGGAGCTGGATGGTGGGCTGAACATGGCCGTAGGGGGGAGGATTGGTGAGCGTCGAGGGAACCATTCTTGCCAGGTCTGCTGGCCCTTGGTGCATCGTGCCTTGCTGTGGCTTCCCCTGGGGTTGCCTCTTCTGGCTGTCATCTGTTTGGGGAGTGGGGCAAAAGGAACACACTGGCCATGAGTGCCTCCTTGCCAGCCTGTGAGCCCTCGTGGGCTGCAGCTGCTGTGGAAACCTAGAGCAGCCCTAAGGCTTCTGGTGGGAGGTTGTCAGCCCCAGGACTGGGAAACCACATTGGGGTGCCCAGCTTCTTTGGTCTGAATGAATTCTGTGTGAGCTGGGGTTAACCCAGGGCTTTGAAATGTGAGTTTCTGAGATTTTCACATGTCTGGTGCTCTGCTTGACATTCTACAGGCGACCATTTTCTTTGGGTTGACGTAAGCAGTCGGAAGGAGCCATCCATCTTCCAAAGGCAATGAGCACCGTGAGCTGACAGCTCAGGGATTTTGCAGCGTCTCTCATCTCTGACGGCCTTGTGCGGTGCATGCCAATGCAGCCTCCCTGCTCCTGCCTGGGCGGTGGTGACCCTGTCCTCATGCCCTGAGGTCTCAGGTCATCTCCTGACAGCAGGAGTTGATTTCTTGCCATTTCTTCTCTCTCCCTGTGCTCCAGTGCCCAGTACAGCAGTCATTCCCCTGTGCTGGTGGCTGGGGGACCAGAGCCTGTCCCCGGGGAAGCCGCGGTCCTGGCAGTGGCTCCTTCATCCAGCTACGGGGCTGGCCTGGGGGGAGCATCCAGCAGCCCTGCGCTCTGACGTCAGCTCCCTGTTGCTTGTCTTTAGTAAGATTTTTGGACACTTAAAAAGTAGGTGTCTGAAGTGGGGTGATGGGTTGGCCGGGACCCGGCTTGGTGCAGCGGATCCAGGGCCTTGGGGTGCGCAGGGCAGCGGGGAGAAGGTGAGTTGAGCTGGGACGGGGGGCTTGACGGTCCCCAAAGGTGAACTCAGCACTGAAGGCAGATGATGCTGTGACTGTGAGCAAAGGGAAATGGCTTTTGCCACCATACTTACAGCCAAGAAGTTTAAAATATAATAATGATTTATTGCAGTATTGGCTTATTGAGAAGTAAATGCAAAGAGGAGATGAATGAAAGGGGTTGTGAAAGGACAGCCTGTTGAAATGGGATGGTTCCAGTAAAATTAAGGACAAATTACTCCATCCCATCTGCAGCATTATCTGCAGTGCTGTTTGCACGGAGCTGTTTACCCACCTGATGGCACAGGGTACAGAGAGGTGTGTTTCATGTTTGTCGTCCTGTGTATGCCTGGTGGGGGATCAGACTTTCTCTAGCCTGGCCGTAGCACGCTCCCATGATGAAAACGGCCACGTATGTATTTACCGATGGACACGCTGAACCCCTGTGCCCCCCACTGGCCTTGCCCCTGTCAGATAGGAGACCTTCCAGGGCAGGGGATGGATGCTCTCAGAGAAGGGCTGACCTGTTGCAGGACACATTTTTACCCTTCTACCCAAAACGCAGCTAATCCTCTGGTAACCTGGTTTGCGGGGAGCAGCCCTCCCTGATCTCAGTGCCATATAAGACCTTTCGCTGCAGAGCAGCCCCCGTGGTGGCGTTGCCCAAGGATGGGCGGTGAAGGGCTGTACGCGGCAGGAGGAGGTGCCCAGGCGAGGACCGTGGTGCCAGCCCTGCCAAAAGCCGGCTCTCCAGGAGAGCGCCGTCCCCAGCGAGACGCCTGCCTGCTCCCAGAGCCCGGCTCTGCTCCTCAGCCCGTTTCACAAGATGGCCTGTGGTGGGACGGTGCGGGGAGGGTGGAGCCCGTTAAACCCGTTTCACCGCTGCAGGCACGGTAGCATTTCTGCACCGCCTTTAGCTGGGTTATGTTAATGGCGTGGCTCAAGAGCCGCGTGGATGGCTGCCAAGAGGGGTCGATCCCTCCGTGGCAGGGAGCAGGCAGGGAGCAGGCAGGCAGGGAGGTCTGTGCTGCTCATGGGGCGGCACCTGGGCTGCAGAGAGCTGGGATGAGCTGGAGGTGGGCGTTTCTGGCTCCCTGATTTGTAGTACCCTGCTGGTCTTTGATTTATTTTTTATTTCCCCACCTCTGAAGGCTACCTTGGCTAACGAGGAAGGGGTCCGGGGCTCCTCGTGAGGGTTGGAATTGTAAGCACAGTGTACAGGAGGCAGGCAGGATTGTCCGCTGTGCCCACAGCTTGTGGTCCACGTCTTGAGTCCAGGTCTCGAGTCTCGGCTGCTCAGCTCACCCCGTACACCTGCACCTTCTGCAAGTGAGATGGATGCCCTCCGAACGGGGGGAGTGCGGGGGTCAGCTTTCGCTGGTGCTCTGGAAAGGAGCTGGAAGCCTGTTTGTGCCTTCGCACCTCCCTGAGCCCCGCAGCCGGCAGGAGGGGCACGCTTCAGGTGGGGGTCCTGTGAGAGCTTCGCTGCTTTGCTTCCAGGCCCTTAGGAATAATTTCCTCTGGCCTGACAGGATGCTGCAAAATCTGAAGTTAAAAGGAGCTTTTTGTATGGAAATCAGGTGCTTGTGTATCTGCATGTGAAATTACCCTTAAAATGGAGAGGCTGAAATTGCTCTCTAGGTGCCCACTTCTCATCAGAGCTGCACAGAGACCCGCTGCTCCACCCGCAGGACTTTTGCGGACGCAGGCGCTTGCAGGAGTGACAGAGGGCTGGTGCCACCTCCTACCCTTCTGCAGCCCCCAAACAGGGCAGCGGGTGCTCGCTGGGGCACTTGCCTGCTGGGTGGGGGTTTGTAGGGGGTGGCAGTGCCAGCCCCCGCTGCGCAGCCTTGGTTTGTGTCGGTCCCCGGGTCTCTGCTTGTCTTCTCCATCACGGCTGCATCCTCCTGCCCTTGGCACCCACCTTGTCCTGGCTGCCGGAGCTGACATCCCCGGGATGATCTAGTCAGGGGGTGGCTGGTGGTGTCCCCAGGAGCTGTTCACTAATGGGGTTTGAGGTCATTAGCTGAACCTTTGTGTGCTGATGCCATGATGTGCTGTGCAAGAGTCACAGGAGCAGCACCCTGCCGCAGTCCCCAAAACCCCTCTTCTCCTTCCTGCCGGCTCTCCCCAGCCGTGTCCAAGGGCTGCAGCCGCGTCCTCAAATAACTCTGCTGGCCCCTCCACAAAGGAGAGCTGAACTTTTTCTGGGAAAACCATGCCAAGTGGCTGAGCAGCAGGTATTTTTCCCTTTCCCACTGGGCCTGCAGGGTTGGGATTGCTGGCAGCCGGGGCGCTTGCAGGCTCGCTGCAGCCAGGGAGCGATTCCCAGCACCGGGAGTGGGATCCCCCGTCGGGGGCACCTTCTCTGGAGCTGGAGAGAGTGACCTTCCCTGAAGGACGTCCTCTCTCCTCTGGCTCTGCTGCATCCAGCTAATAGCTGAGAGCCTTGGCTGGGCGTCCGGGCTGCCCCACTTGCTCTTTCACCTCCTGAGCGCTCGCTGACGGCTGTTCCTGCTGACTCCGCGGTGTTGCAAGAGCTGAAGCTGCCGGTTAAAGTCCGGGTAAACAGGTTGCGAAGCCCTCGGCGGCCCTGACAAGGGAAGGGGGGGTTGGAAGGAGCTGCTGCTCATGGGCAATGGGGTGATTTATTTGCATAGAATGAGGTTTCAGCTGGAATGAAAGTGTGGGGAGAGGACACTCGACAGCAGAGCAGACCCCCTGATGGGAGGGAAGGGCTTCAGCCAAGCAGCTTGTGCCAACCTCTGCAAGCAGAGGAAGACAGGAAAAAATTGCCCCAAGTCATGGAGTGTGTTTGGAGTCCGTGCTGGGTGCCCCTTCCCGTGGGATTTGGGGCCAGAGCAACCCCAGGGGGCAGGGAGGGGAGCTGGCAGCGCAGGCAGCACACCTCCCTGCGCAGGGCGAGGGACAAGATCCTCTGGGTGCATTTCCCTGACCAGATGTGTTCCCCTGCCCTGCGATTCGTGCGTGTGCGGCCGCCTGAGGAGCGTGGGAGCCGTGCAGTGGCAGGGCAGCCTTTGGGCCAGCTGCCCCCCCATCTGTCCCCAGTGAGCAGCGACAGAGGTGATCCGGGCACCCGTGTCCAGCCGTACCCCTGCTGCTCTGCGCAAGCCCTGGGGTGTCCCCTGCCGCAGCCAGGGGCAATGAGTGTGCTGCAGCGTGCCGGGGAGGCAGCTGCTCTCGTGGTGGCTCTAGGATGGGGACGCCTTTTGTCTCCAGCTCCCCAGTTTGCCACGGGAAGCCAGCACAGACACCCTGTTCCTCCTGCCTTGGCTCGGGCAGCCCAGGTACCCCAGAGGCTGCCGGTTCCATTGAAGGACACACTGCCCCTTTTCTAGGGCACTTCACGGGCTCCAGGATGCCTGCGGATGTGGTTTTGCCTGCAGGATGCTGGGCAGAGCCTCCCTGCCCGCCCTGCACGGACAAACATCGTTAAGCTGCAGGCAGGTTGCAGGAGCTGCGGCATCCCTCTCCGTGCCGTTTGGTGCAGCTGCCGCGAGCTGAGGTGCTGGTTTTCCCTGGACTGGTGCTTGTCCTGCGTGTTTCCCTGCCGTCTGGCCCCTGGAGGTGCTGAGGCAGCAGCTGGTGCTGGGGAACCGAGAGGGAGCAGTTACGGCTCTTAAAATGTCCAGCACTTCAGGTCTGCAATGTCAGAGGGAGGGCAGTGGCCTTGGCAGCACCTGGCGCGTTCGTGTGGCTGTGGTGGCAGCGAGGCTGGTGGCACAGTGGCGTGTAGCGGTGCAGAGAGGTGTCAGCCTGTGCTGGGCTTTTTGGGGACCACTGCACCCAGCTGGAGGACGCTGCTCCTCATCATGCTGCTCGCTGGGGACCTGCCAGCTGCTCCCGCAGCGGCCGTTTGGCTTTGCCAGAGAAATTACAGTACTTGGCGAGCCCCCGTGCCACGGCACCGGCAGCGGCTGCCACCTCTGAGAGACACGCCGAGGATGGGAAGGGGTTGAGGGGGCAGCAGCAGAGCTCTGGGGACCCTGGGGACAGTGGATGTCCTCCCGTGGTGCCCCGGGGGAGAGCTGCTGGCTGGCCACGGTGGCGTGAGCTGGCTGCAGTGGCGTGAGCCAGCCTTGCTGCGGCTGCCACGGCTTCCTCCCACGCTGCTGAAGCACCGGGTGCCGTGGAGGCGCAAAGGCTGGTCGCCCATCGCCGCAACCCGGGAGGCGCCTGCCTGGCCCGGGCTGAGCAGCTCCGGCCCCTCCTGGGAACGCAGGGGGAAACAAGGGGCCTTTGTCTGCTGCAGCGGAGCGGGGCTGGCCTCACGCCTCGTCCCCAGTGCCCCACGGGGCCGGGATGCTGCCAGGCTGGGCTTGGCGGGTCCTGCCCTTGGGGTGGGGGCCTGGCACTGGGTGCTGCCGTGTCCCTATCCCTCTTGTGCCTGCAGGAGGAGAGGGGATGCTCTTGGAGCATGGGGCTGGGCTTTCCCATCGTACTGAGTGCTGGCACGGCTTCTTGGCTGCCTCGGAGAGGACGAGCACAGCCTGCTGCTGCTTGTGTCTGGGGCAAACCAACCAGGATGTGTCTGGTTTAAGGTGGGTGCTGCCCAGCTTGCAGGAGGGAGCGCAGTGAGGCTTCTTTCCGTTTCTTAGGACAGGGCTGAGAGAAGGCAGCGCTGCCCCCGGGGATGCCAGCCTGCCTGCTGGGATGTCCCTGCACTGGGCGAGTGGCTTTGCTGGTGGCACTCTGCAGGGGGGAGCTGGAGGCAGTGCCGGAGAGATTAAGGGTGTCTCCTGGAAATTTGGAGGCCACACAGAAGAAATAAGAGTATATGAGAAACGCCCCTGGGTCCCAGGAGCTGGGGCTGCTCGCTGCTGTCACGGGAAGCAGCCGTCCCGTGGGCTGTGGCATCCCCTATCAGCGTCGCCTTGCCGGGTAATTTGAAGCGTGCTGATAAGCCGAGCTGCGCCTGCAGTGCCGGGGCTGCACTTTGCTACGGAGCAGGACAACTCGCTGCTTCACTCTGCCCTGCGCTGGCCCTTCCACGAGGGCAGCACGTTCCTCCCTGGGGACACTGGCATGTGTGGGCCGTGGCAGGCTGTGTGCCGGGGGTGGCCGTGGCAGGAGCCGCAGCTCTGCTGAGTCAGGCTGAGGACACGGCCGGGCTGGTGGAGGCGAGATGGGAGACCTGTCCCCGACCGGGAGCTGGCAGCCCTGCGAGGCCTGGGGGAGCCCGGCTGGGCCCCATGCTGGAGCGGGCCCTGCGCTTCCTCCTTGCGCTGGCACAAAGCTCCCGCCGCGCTTTGATGCCAGGAGCCGAGCTGCGCAGCTGTTAGGCGGCTGCCCAGGGGTGAGCCCGGCTCCCGGGGACCTCCTGCCCAGCCGGGCTCGGCTCTGCTGCCCGGAGGCAGCTCATGGCAGGACCAGCTGCTTCAAGCGCGCCAAGGGGAACCAAACCACCGAGAGCCGGCATTGCTTGCTGCCGGGGTGCCGGCGTGTCAGGCTGTGGTGGGAAAGGCTTCAGCCGGTGTAATCAGCGCCCAGCAGCTGCCGCTGCGTGATCCTGGGGCGGCCAGACAGGCTTGATTGTAATTGCACTTCTGCACGGGCATGGCCGCATCTGCAAATGGGCTCCCGCCAGCGCAGGGGAGCGATGTCGGGCCTCATGCAGCGCTCTTGGGCTCTGTCAGGTTTATAAATCCCTGTGCTGGCAGCTCGCCTGCGGGGTGCGGGGCTCCAGAGGGGGAGAGCTGCCTTTGAGGGGGAAATGATGCTGAAACAGCGGCCGTGGGTGCGGTGTTTTGCCCGGTTTTCCCACCCCTTTGGCTGATGCCGTCGCCAGCTCTTGCCACGGCCAGCGGTAATGCCTGCGCAGGGTGCCAGGCTGGCGTGGGGCCCTGCTGCCGTGTGAAGTCCCCAGGGGTTTGGCGAGGACAGGGAGACCACGTCCCAGCTCAGACCTGGCTGCCAGAGGTCTCGGGCTCAGCCGTCATGGAGCCGGCAGTGGCCACGTGGTGCTGGACGGGTACGGTGCTGGTCCCGGCCCCAGCATCCCCTCCTGTCCTGCCCAGGTGGCCTGGCCGGAGGGATCGAGATCTGCATCACATTCCCCACCGAGTATGTGAAGACGCAGCTGCAGCTGGACGAGAAGGCAAACCCTCCCCGCTACAAGGGCATCGGTGAGCACGGACCCAGCGTCCCGCCCCAACCCACCGGCCGGATTCGCGGGAGCCTGGCTGGAGCTGGGGGAGGGAACAGGGTTTGGAGGGGGGGCAGTGGGGGCAGCGTGGTGGCCCTCAGTGTGGCGTGTGACAGCGGTGCCGCTGCTGTGCTCTGCTACAGGGGACTGTGTGAAGCAGACCGTCCGTGACCATGGCATCCGAGGGCTGTACCGGGGGCTCAGCTCGCTGGTGTACGGCTCCATCCCCAAGGCCGCCGTCAGGTACGTGTCCCCCATGGCGTGGGGTGAGCGGGGGGGGACCCTGGGTGGCAGCAAACAGCGGGGTGGGTTTGGCCTCGATGTCCCCAGCAGCGCTTTGCCGAAGCCGGGTGCTTTCCCAAACTGGGAGGGTCCTCTCGCAGGGTGCGGGGCTGCTGCCAGGGACAGCCCCAGAGCAGGGGGGTGCAGCGCCCTGGCCGGGTGCCCAGGGGTTGGCACGGCGGCTCCTCCGCAGGTTCGGGATGTTCGAGTTCCTCAGCAACCAGATGAGAGACGAGCAGGGGCGGTTGGACAGCACGCGGGGCCTCATCTGCGGGCTGGGCGCCGGCGTGGCCGAGGCCGTGGTGGTGGTCTGCCCCATGGAGACCATAAAGGTGGGAGGCAGACGCCAGTGTCCCCCCTCCCCGGGCCAGGTCGGGACGGGGTGGGAGCCTGGGATGTCCGGCTTTTGGGGACCTGAGGGCCGCGTGGGTTTGCTCAGGCTCGTTTGGTGGTGGAGGAGCTGATGCTGGAAAGTCCCATGGAGAGGTCAGGCTCAGCAGCTGTGGCCCCTTCCCCGCTCCAGGGAGGAGTCCCCCCACCCAGGAGCCATCCCGTCACCTGTTTTAGTGCTGTAAACCCCATGCAGTTGCTTGTAGAGGCAGTTTCCCAGGTTTTCCTCTGCAAAATGCACTGCTGGCCGTGGGCACAGGCTTCCCCCGTGGTCTCACCCGGCGTTGCCTGGCCACGTGGGTCGGCTCTGGTGTCGGGGCCATCCCTGGACCAAGGCGAGAGGCGGCCGGCAGCCCTTTGGGGCTTGTCACATCCCCCCTTGCCTCGGCCGGGACGAGCGTGTCCTCTTCCCCCCAGGTGAAGTTTATCCATGACCAGTGCTCTCCCAAGCCCAAATACCGTGGCTTCTTCCATGGCGTCCGGGAGATTGTTCGGGAACAAGGTGAGACCCAGGGAAGCTGTGGCTTGTTGTACCCCCATGCTGCGGGGATGGGGCGGCAGGTGGGGGCGGGTACGGGCTGGGACCGGCAGCCTGGGGAGGATTTTCTCTGCCTAGGTGAGGCTGGTGCTCCCCTCCAACGCCCTCTCTTGCTGCAGGACTGAAGGGGACCTACCAGGGCTTGACCGCAACCGTTCTCAAGCAAGGATCGAACCAGGCCATCCGCTTCTTCGTCATGACCTCCCTCAAGAACTGGTACAAAGGTACGGTGCCTCTGTCCCCCCAGGCTGCCCTGGCTGCACCGCTGGCTCCCCCAGCCCATCCCCGGGAGCTGGGCTTGGGCTTTCCGTCAGCACACCCTCTGCTTCTCATGGCTCAGCCTCTCCTGATGGAGGAATACAAAAGCCAGGGCAGGGGTGCCCCAGCTCGTGGGGCTGTGAAGGGTCCTGGTGCTGGAGCATCACCTTCACCCCCACCCTGAGCCCCTCGGTGCTGCATGGGCTCTGCGGGGCTGGTGCTGCTGGATGGTCACCTCCCAATGCCCCAGGCCCCAGCTCGGCATAGCGCAAGCCCTGACCATGAGCAGCCAGACCTGGGACCTTCCTTGTGGGCTCCCTCGGGGATGCCGTGCTTTGTCCCCGCACCACCACTCTGCTTTCAACCCCTCTTCCTTCTCAGGGGACGATCCCAACAAGGTCATCAACCCCTTCGTCACGGGGGTGTTTGGAGCCCTGGCCGGAGCTGCGAGCGTCTTTGGTAACACCCCGTTGGACGTGGTGAAGACCAGGATGCAGGTACGGCACTGGGGCGCGATACGGGACCGCTCTGCCTGCGGCAGGCTGGGGTCACCCACTGTTTGGGACTCATTTTGTGCAGCCCCCGGGGCAGGCGCCCGATGCCAGCGAGGTTTGGGAGATGCCTGGGGACGCTGACCCCTCGCAGCCAGGCCGTGGGTGTCCTGGGAGGTGTTCCCACGGAGGTGGGGACATCCCTGCAGGGTTCGATGGCCCACAGCAGCAAAGGGGGATCGGTTCCTCCCGGTGCACCCCCAGCTCTCTCTCTCCCCCCAAAATTCCCCTGGATGTGTCTCCGGCTCTGACCTCACCCTGCTTTTCCCGTCCTGCAGGGGCTGGAAGCGCACAAGTACAAGAGCACCTGGGACTGCGCCTACCAGATCATGAAATACGAAGGGCCCTTGGCGTAAGCTGTGCGGTGGGGGGGAGCGAGGGGGGGTACGGGGGGCAGCTGGGAGCGGCGGGAGGATGGGTGGGGAGAGAGCTGCAAGGGCACCCAGCCCCACGGACCCCCTTTGTCCCCGGCAGGTTTTACAAGGGCACGGTGCCTCGCCTAGGCCGCGTCTGCCTCGACGTGGCCATCGTCTTCGTCATCTACGACGAGGTGGTCAAGTTCCTCAACAAGGTGTGGAAAACGGACTGAGGGGGCCGGGCCGGGGCAGCCCCCGCCTCCCTCACCCCGCGGGGCTGCAGCTGGAGAGCCGTGACCAAGCCTGCAGCAGCCCGCTGGCGCTGCCCAGGGCCAAGTCTGCCCCACGCACACACCTTCCCCCCAAACCCGGCCATCTTTACGTTTCGGAACAGGCTCTGGAGCAGGTTAAGTTACCAGTTGTGTGCTGAGAGGAGCAGGGAGGGAGCAGCATCCCAGCATCCACACCCCCAGCATCCCGGTTATGCCCACCCCGGTGACACTTCCCCCTGGTCCTCCATCACCTGCAAGGTTATCCAGGGTGAGGTGTCCCCCAGGATGATGGCCCTGCACCCCCGGGGTCTCCGGCAGCCAGGAGCTGCCAGCTGCCCAGGGGCTGGTATTTTTGGGGGTGCCGAGAGCCCACGGGAGCCACGTGGGTGCAATGGCCAAGCTGTGCACCAGGCATCGCAGCTGGCGGAGGCTCTTGGGGCCAACGCCGCCGGCTGTGAGCGATGTGCCGGGTCTCACAGTAGCTCCGCAGGACCCACCAGCCCTGCAGCCCCCGGGACGGGAGGCCGGTGACCCGCTGGCACGGCCCCAGGCTCCCTCCTTCCTCCTCCCTGCCAGCACCAAGACCCCCTGGGGTGCAGCATCCCGGGTCCCACTCAGCCCCGGGGCTGCTGAGCAGGCGCTGCCCAAAATTGCACATACAGCCAGGCCTTTAGTTCTCCTTGCCGCGGGGCCAGGATTGGGGCAAGCCGGGTGCCCCCATCACTTGCCGTTTACAGTCGAGACGCGTGTGCAAGCTGGGGCAGGGAGGCGCAGCCCTGCGCCACAGACTTGGCCCCTTGGCCGGGGTGCAAACCCCTTCTTCTGCCACATTCCCCCCATCTGCCCTTACCTCGCCGTGGCCCCGTAGGTAATCCTGTAGCTTTCGGAGCTTTACGCTGACCCACTAATATCCGTGGCCGTGGGGCCGGAGCACTGCCCCGTGCCGGGCTTGGCCCTGCCGGATTTGTGCCAAATTTCCCACGAAGGAGCCGGGGGGTTGCGGGAGCTGGGGTTCGCCCCGTCCCTCCTCCCTCCTGTCACCAGTGACAAATGCAGCCTTAACACGGGAGGGCGAAGGAGAAGGAAAGCCCAGGCACGGTTTACCTGCGGCTTTCTGCTCTGAAGCCAGTGAGGGTTGGGTTGAATTTTTTTTTATTATTATTCTGTTTTACATTCGCAATTTGAATAAAATCAGTCTGGCTTTAGCGGCTGTGTTGGCGTCCGGGCAGTGCTGAGCGGTCGGCTCGTGGCTCCTGCAGTGCGGGTGGGGATTGGGGATGGGGTCCCCCCTCGCACCCCAGTCCCGCCGCCCTCCGAGGCTGAGCCGGTGCTCCCGGGGGAGCGTGGATTTCAATCCAGCAGTGTCCCGTCACGGCCGCTCCGGGGTTGCATTGTCCCACGCACAGCGGTTTATTAACCATCCCGGTTAATGTTATTGATTCCTCACCCCAGCGGCAGAATGAAGAGCCAGGACAGCGAGGGTCGGTGGAGCAGAAGGGAATGGGCTTCGTCCCCCGCCCAGCCCAGGGGCGGTGCGGCCGGGGCTCTGGCCCTCGTCGCTCGCCCAGCGTTTGCTGGCGCAGGGGGAAAGCAGTCCCTCGGGGGGAAAGCTGTTGCTCAGTGGTTTGTGGGGACCTGGCGCCATGTGGGGCCCGCTGCTCTGCGGGGGCTGGCTGCTGGCCACTGGCTACCTGGCAGGTGCCGCGGGCGGCTGCTGGCACCGGTGCTGCCCGGGCAGGAACAATGCCTGCTGGGCCCCGGGCGCCCGCCGGGCTCGCTGCTACTGCGACTCATACTGCGAGAGGACGGGCGACTGCTGTGAGGACTACCGTGCCGCGTGCCGCCACGCCGGTGAGTGTTGGGATGGGATGGCGCTGGCTGGACCCCGTGCCGGAGGGGAGCCCCGGGGCTGGGGATGGTGGCCTGGGCTGCTGCTTTTGGTGGCAGGTGTTTGCTGTTACCTCTTGGCCCCTTGCTTTGGTAACGGGCTGTGTCTGTGGATGCCAGCTGGGCTGGATTTGGAGCAATATCCCGATTTTCTGCTTTTTTCCACGCTGAAATGTCTGGCTGCTCCCTGTGCAGTAAGAGAGCCCGCAGGGGTGGCCTCTGATCTGCAGCTGAGAACAGCAGGATGATGGTAGCGCTGCGGTTCCGAGCCTCAGAGCCGTCAGTGCGGGACCTGGGTGGGATGAGCCCCGGCATCACCCCTGCCACTGCCACAGACGGTGCCTTGCGCGGGGATGCTGCACCCGGGGCTGTGCTGAGGGTGACAAACGGGGAACGTGGGCTTGGGGGTGTAGAGCCAGCCCACGCTGGGGACCCAAACCCCGGGCGGGCGCCGGTCACAGCCCCTGGGATAATTGCAACAGTCAGCCCTCCCTAATCTCCGGGGGGATTAGCAGAGTCCCGGCTCAGCGTGATGCAGAGCCGCGGCAGCATGTGGGGATAAAGGTCTGCGGAAGCCGCGCACAATGCCACCGCGCCGGTGGCTGGTGGGGAAGCCTCTGCCTGGGGATCCGGGGGGGGGGGAGAGGGGCTGCCAGGGTCACTTTGCCCCTTCTCCTGCCTCCCCTCTCCCCCGTGCTGCATCTCCCCTGCTCTCCCGCTTCCATCTGTCATGCCGTTGAAGCTCTCTTTTCCCTCTCCCATCCCACCTGCTCCCTCGGCCCACTGGCAGCGGTGGGCTGCGCGGTGGGGCCGTGGGGGCCGTGGAGCGAGTGCAGCTCCCCATGCGGTGTCGGCAGCAAGGCCCGCAGCCGCCAGGTCACCGTCCCGCCACGGCACGGAGGGGAGCCCTGTCCCGACCTCAAGCAGCGTCGCGGCTGCCTAGGGGAGCACCCGACCTGCGGGACGGCCAAAGGTAACGTGGGTCCCGTGGGGATGCCCGCCTCCCTCGTGCGTGACCGTCCCCCGGTGCTGCCATCCCCACTGCCTGTCCCGGGGCATCCCTAACCCTCCGTGTGTGTCCCCCGGCTGCTCTTCTGCCAGAGGTGGCCAAGATATTACCTGACTCCTTCGGCCGGGACTTCAGGGATCCCTGGCGAAGAGCTGGGCTGCTGCTGTCAGAGGAGCCATCCAGGTAGGTGTGGGGCTGGGGCCCCTCTGCACCCCCCCTGCCTGAGCCATGGCCCCTCTGCCCCCCCAAACAAAGCCATGGCCCCACTGCACCCCATCCTAGAGCTGTGGCCCCTTTGCACACAGCCCCCAAAGTTGGGGCCCCTCTGCACGCCCCTCTGCAGTTGTGGCCCCTTTGCCCTCCCCCCCAGAGCCATGGCCTCTGTGCACCCCCACCTCCCAAAACCACGGTCCCTTTGCACCCCCCAAAGCCATTACCCTTCTCCCCCAGCCCAGCCATGGCCCCTTTGCACCCCCATAGAGCCACCACCCTTCCTACCCCCCAAACCATGGCCCTTTTGTACCCCTCCCAAAAGCTGTGGCCCCTTTTCCCACCCCCCCAAAACCCTGGTCCCTTTGCACCCCCATACAAAGCCATTGCCCCTTTGCACCCTCTCAGAGCCATTACTCTTCTCACCCCCCCATGGCCCCTCTGCACCCCCAAACCCATGGCCCCTTTACACCCCCCCCATCCATCAAGAAAACACCACAACCTCTGCCCTACCCTCCAACCACCATTTCCCCCCTTTTTCTCTCCATTTCCCCCCTTTTTCCCCTCCATTTTCCCCCTCCCCGTTTTTCCCCCCTCCCAGCTCCCCCCTCCCCAGCTACTGCGGCTATTTCCGCCTGACGCAGGTAGGGCCCCCCTGCCGTGGGCAAGCCTGGAGCCGCCAGCTGCACCGGGACAAGCGGGTGTGCGTCGAGTGCCAGGGGGACGCGTCCCACCGCCATCCCCATTGCACCGGACACGGGTTGCAAGGAGTCAGGTAGGTGGGAATTTGGAGGGGGGGGGGGAACGCCCCTTCGGAGGCGCAACGTGTCCCTAGGGACACGTTGCGCCTCCGAAGGGGCGTCCCCCCCCATGGAGGAGCATCTCTCCGTACCCCTAAAGCATCTTCCTTTAATATTCTTAATTATAAATATATATATAAAACTAATATTACATTATGCCACAATATTCTCCCAAGTAAGAAGCGATAGGACAAGAGGAAACGGCCTCAAGTTGCACCAGGGCGGGTTTAGATTGGATATTAGGAAAAATTTCTTCACCAAAAGGGTTATCAAGCATCGGAACAGGCTGCCCAGGGAGGTGGTTGAGTCCCCATCCCCGGAGGTGTGTAACACACGTGTAAACGCAGTGCTTAGGGACAGGGTTCAGCGATGGAGTTGGCAGTGCTAGGTTAACGGTCGGACTTGATGATCTCAAAGGTCTTTTCCAACCTAAATGATTTTGTGATTCTATAAGATAATATTATAATATGCCATAATATTATAAGATAAATCAATAATATGTACTAGAAATCAATACTATAGAATATAAAAATAAATATATTTAATAGAATAGAATATTTCATTTGGAAGGGACCTATAATGGTCATCTAGACCAACTGCCAATATACATGATTATATATATATAAAAATAGATATAATTTTAAAAAAAGATATTTAATTATTTGCAGCGTGCCCCAGCTCTCACCAGTTTTCCCTTCCAGGACGTTTTGGGTGGCCGCCTCCGTGGCGGGGTGCCAGGGCTCATGGGTGCAGGAGGGGCTGCAGGAGGGTTGTGCCTGCTCCCCGCCGGCTCTCATCTTCGTGTAGCATCCCCTGGGGAAGGTGAGCTGAGCCCTCCCCACCACTGCTCCTTGCTGGGGGGGGGAATAAAATAAAAACCTGGTGTCTTTTTTAATTTCACCCTTCTGCAGGCTTGCTGTTCGCCCTTGGAACTGACTCCCCACGGTTTTGTTGTGGTTTAATCTGGCAGGCAGCTAAAGCAACCACACAGCCACTCGCTCACACACCCCCAGCGGGATGGGGGAGAGAATCGAAAAGGAAAAAAAAAAAAGGTAAAACTCACGGGCTGAGATAAAGACAGTTTAATGAGTAAAGCAAAAGCTGTGTGCACAAGCAAAGCAAGACAAGGAATTCATTCCCCGTTTCCCATGGGCAGGCAGGTGTCAGCCATCCCCAGGAAAGCAGGGCTCCATCACGTGTAACGGTTACTTGGGAAGACAAACGCCATCACTCCAAACATCTCCTCCTCCCTTCTTCTTCCCCCAGCTTCATATGCTGAGCATGACGTCATATGGTATGGAACATCCCTTTGGTCCTTGGGGTCAGCTGCCCCGGCTGTGTCCCCTCCCAACCCCTTGTGCACCCCCAGCTACTCGCTGGTGGGGTGGGGTGAGGAGCAGAAAAGGCCTTGGCTCTGTGTAAGCACTGCTCAGCAGGAACGAAAACATCTCTATATTATAATCAAGGCAGTTTTCAGCACAAATCCAAAACACAGCCCCATACCAGCTACTATGGAGAAAATTAACTCTATCCCAGCCAAACCCAGCCCATTCTCCACCCCTTATTCTATACCATTTATGTCATGCTCAGGTACCGCACTATCCAATACCACCTCAGCAACCCCCCCCACCCCCTTCCCATCCTTTGATACAATACACAGATATCATCCCCTTAGTCTGTGGACCACCCTTGTTCAATATCTTTAAAATGTCCACAAATGTCCACTGAGTTAATCTGGCCCCTGACTTTGGGCTCCCTCTGTTACGGTGGTCACTGAGGACAGGAGGGGTGGTGTGTTGTCTGGAGTTACTGGGCACCAAAACCAGCTCAGGTCAGGTCGCTGCTGTGCTTGCACTGCTTCTTGTAAGGCTTGTCCTCCCTTTGGTCAGGTGGTTCCTGCTACAGTAATTTCTATAATGCGTAACTCGAATCCCGGGTTACAACAATTTAAAGGTATTTCCATTACAATATCCACCCCTGGTCCCTTTGGGCCAGACCATCAGGTTTAACATTGCAATGAACTTCTCCCCTCACCCCTGCTCCGGCTTGGACTTATCCACAGACTGCAGTCCCTTAGGGGCGTACCTGCTCCAAGGGGAGTCTTATCTACGCGCCAGTCTCTTCAGGGTACACCTGCTGCGGCATAGACTTGTCCACAGTTGCTCTGAGGTGCACTTGTTCCAGCATGGCCTTATCCACAGCCACAGTCCCTTCAGAAGTAAACCTGCTCCAACATGGCCTTAGCCGTGGCTGCAGTCCCTCCAGGGGTGTACCTGCTCCGCTGCGGGCTTATCTGTGGCCACATGCTTTGAGGTGCTTCGGCATGACCTCACGCACAGCCACTGATGCTTAAAGGTGTACCTGCTGCAGCGTGGACTTATCCACAGCCATGGATGTTTCAAGGTGTACCTGCTGCAGCGTGGACTTCCCCTTGGGCCACAATCCCGTCAGAGGTGTACCTGCTGCGGCACAGACACAACCATGGCCACAGACACTTCAAGATGTATCTGCTCTGGCGTGGACTTATTCGCGGCCACAGATGCTTCAGGCTGTCCTGCTCCCACGTGGCCTCATCCGCAGGTCACAGTCCTTTCGACTCGAGTGCGCGCAGGAGTTCCAGCCTGTCCGGGACAGCAGCACAGGAACAGCAGCGATGCCCGGGCCATCTGCCAGCCCAGGCGCATCGCCATCGCCATTATCAGAATGTTCCCAGGCACAGCGCGCTGAGATGATAAGTGCACAGCGTTACGGCGAGCAGCCAAAGCACAAAGCAGCCACTAACGAGCACTAGGCTTTACAGTAAGGCAAGCAAGCCCAGAAGCCTGCCAATTAATAGCTAATCAGCATAACGGTTACAAATTCGATCTAGCACATTCCAATCAAACCTGTGGTCATCTCGACCCCTTCAAGCCCCATGTTGGGTGCCAAAAAGGACTGTCGTGGTTTTGCCCCGGCCGGCAACTAAAGCAACCACACAGCCACTCGCTCACTTCTCTCCCCACACCAGTGGGATGGGGGAGAGAACTGAAAAGGAAAAAAAGGTAAAATTCATGGGCTGAGATAAAGACAGTTTAATGAGTAAAGCAAAAGCTGTGTGCACAAGCAAAGCAAGACAAGGAATTCATTCCCCGTTTCCCATGGGCAGGCAGGTGTCAGCCATCCCCAGGAAAGCAGGGCTCCATCACGTGTAACGGTTACTTGGGAAGACAAACGCCATCACTCCAAACGTCTCCTCCTCCCTTCTTCTTCCCCCAGCTTCATATGCTGAGCATGACGTCATATGGTATGGAACATCCCTTTGGTCCTTGGGGTCAGCTGCCCCGGCTGTGTCCCCTCCCAACCCCTTGTGCACCCCCAGCTACTCGCTGGTGGGGTGGGGTGAGGAGCAGAAAAGGCCTTGGCTCTGTGTAAGCACTGCTCAGCAGGAACGAAAACATCTCTATATTATAATCAAGGCAGTTTTCAGCACAAATCCAAAACACAGCCCCATACCAGCTACTATGGAGAAAATTAACTCTATCCCAGCCAAAACCAGCACAGTTTTGCATTAAGTATTTTGGTGAAGAATGAGAAGAAAACCCTGCCTATAAAAACAAGGGAATTGCTAAAATATGGTGATTAATGGTGGTAGAACATCATGCTGTTAAATGTGGGTGAGAAGATGATGTGGCAGTGACATGGGAGAACAACACAATGATGTCATGCTCAGCCATGACATCACACCATGCAATGAACTGCCATTGGCACGCAACATGAGGATGGAGGAGCATCCTCCCTCTGTGCGTTTGGGCTGGCCCAACTGCCGGGAACTGTCGAGCAAGCCATGAAGCGCGGCTCAGCTGCGTGCTGTGGTTTGCAGAGAGAAATTAAACATAGGCACCCAAAGTCTGCACGTGGGCGATGATGCCAGTGGGTGCTCGGGTCCAGCTGCGGGGCTCGGCAGCCCCCACTGGAGGGAACGGGGCCGGGCTGCGCTGGTGCCATTCCCCACTCCTCACCCACTGGTGGGGTCCCCGGGCCAGCCTTGGCCAGTGGTACCCATAGCTGAGACACCGTGCTAGTGGCCTCAGCGCCTGCCTGCACCCCCAAAACACCCCCTGGGTGACTTCACCCCCACCCCTGCCAGGCACAGCACTGGGTGCTCGTCCCACAGAGATCACCTGTATTCAGACACGGCCGCCTGCAGCGACCAGCGGCGCCTGAGCCCCACCATGCCATGGCCGAGACGCCCGGGGAGCTCTGAGCCGTTAAACGCCCCCAGGGAAACGGAGCGAAGGGGCCAGAGGAGACGTGGGCAGCAGCGGGGGGTGGCCATGTCCACACCATGAACACCCATCCAAACCCCCGCCTCGGTGGGATGAGGCTCCTGCGGCGGGATGACCCACTGTGCCGGGGCTGGCCCTTGCCGGGCTGGCCAAGGGCGTGCAGGCAGGCAACAGGCAGGAGGGAGCCCAAGGCGGGCACAGCCCTGGGTCTGGGGAAGGAGGTGGGAAGGAGAGGGCAGCTCATGGCACTGCCGTCCCGGCCTCATCCTGTGGGACCCCAGCTGCAGGGGGGTAGCCAGTGCCCATCCCCGGGGGGAGCGGGCTGTCCCTGTCCCCTCAGTGGACGCTGTGGCCCTAGGCCACCCCAGCACCTGCAGAGGACCGTCAGGTGCCCAGCTCCCTGCGGAGTTTGACGATTTCCAGGAGGAGCTTCTCCTTCTCCAGCAGGATCTTCTCCTTCTGCAGCTGCAGGGTCTCCTTCTGCAGCTCCAGGATCTCCGTCTGCAGCTGGCTCTGCTTCTCCCACCGCTCCCCGGCCATGCCGATGCAGCCCCGCAGGCCGGGCTGGGATCCCTCCGGCGCTGATGGGCTGCCTGAGCGGAGCAGGGAAACCCGTTAAAGCTGGCGAGGGGATGTGGAGCTGCAGGGAACTGCCTGCTCCTGCCATTTCTCTCCCACCAACGCCCCTGCCATGGCTGTGTGGCCCTCCCACCCGCTCTCCACAGGGAACTGGGCTGCCAGGACAGGGATGGGTTGGTGATGCTGAACGCAGCCCCCAGGACCGCTCCCTGCCAGCTGTACAGCGGCCTCCCAAAAACATAACCCTGCAGGATTTGGCCTTTCCCCCTGAGCCACCTCTACGTGCTGCAGCAGCCGGCGGGAGCAGGGCAGGGTACGGCTGCCCCAGAGCGGGAGCTGGGACCGGCAGGGAGAGCGAGCAGGCTTTTCCCTTGGAAAAATGTGGCTTTTGGACTGCTTGTCCACAGCAAGAGAGGAGCCGCTGCCCAGGGAGTGCTGCTGCAGCTCCGCAACCTGCCTGGCATGGGGACGGGGCTGGAAGCTGCGACAAAGGTTCAGCACACCCGGCTCAGTGGGTGCTAGGGAGGAGGGCAGAGCCTGGCAGCGACGCGGGCGCCTCACCGTTCTCATCCGGGGCCGGGGGGCCGGGGCTGCCCATCCCCCTGCTCTGCATCGCCGGGCTCGCTGTTGTGCTGAGGAACGGCCACGCCAGCGCCGGGCTTGGCGGGCACTTGATGCAGAAGGGCGCGGGGGGCTCGGGGGAGCTGGCTGGCAGCACGGGGGCCATCCCCGCTGCACCCTGGCCCTGTGACGAGGCAGGATGGGGAGCCGCTGCCGGGAGCACCTCTGCTGCAGGTGGGCAGGGGACTGCGGGGGCTGCGCTGGGTGGTGGCAGTCTCTTTTCCACGCTGTCCTGAGGTCCTGCTAGGAGCAAGCTCTCCTTGGAATTGGGCTCCCTGCCGGCTGCGCTGAGGAAGTTCTCCAGTATGGGGCCAGGGGCCGGTGGGGTCCCCATGGGGCAGAGCAGCCCACGGCCTGGAGCAGCAGCACTGCTCTGGCCATGCAGGAGCAAGTCCGGGGTGACCTCCATCCTGGGGGGGCTGCTGGCTGCTCTCGCTCTGAAGGCTGAGGCCGAGAGCAGCGGGTCCGGCAGCCCCGGGCTAGGCTTGTTGAAGAGGGCGAAGATGTTCTGGAAGAGCTTCTCCTGGGGCCGCTGGCGGAGCAGCGGGTGCTTATCCACGGCCAGCTCCCTGCGGGCGTTGATGACCATGTTGTGCCACTTCTTGCGAATCTCGTCGGGCGTGCGCTGGACCAGGGGGCTGAGGGAGTTGACGGCGGCTGCGATCTCCTCCCAGGCACGCTGTCGGGCCAGCGTGTGCTTGTACCGGCCGCTCTTGGGGATCAAGATGTCCTTGCGGAGGCTGAACTCCTCCAGGATGAGGAATTTCTCCTCCTCGGAGAACTTGATGCGCTTCGGCTTGGCCGTGCTCATGCTGCCCCTGTGGCCGGTGAGGACGAGGGGTGAGGACGGGTCGGGGTGCACTTACGCCAAGCACCGCTCTGTCCCCCACCGTCCGGGGCACACCGAGCCGGGGCTGCGGCACTGCTCGGGGCTCAGCAAGACCGGCTGCCCCCGGGGGTGCCGATGCTGGTGTGTCCCCGGTGCTCCCCACGGCCGGGCGCCCGGCGGGGTCCCGCGCTGCCGCCGCTGCCCTCCCGCCGGGCCGGTGCCGTGCGGATGGCCGCGGGAAGCGGATGTGGCCGCATCCTGTTCCGCGCCGGGGCGGGGCCGGTACCGGGGCGGGGCGGGGGTGGTCCGGCCCGGCGGCTCCGGGGCCGAAGCGGGGGGGGGGGGCGGACGGGCGCTGGGTCTTCACCCGCCCGTCGGCTGCCTGCAGCCGGGAGCTGGGCTGCACCCGCGGCGGGGGGGTGCTCGCTTCGGGGTTTGGACCTCCCCGGCTGCGGCTGGAGGCTGCTGCCCCTTGGCTGCTCCCGGGCGTGTTTGGCTCCCGCCCGCCTCCCCCTCTCCCACCACCCCTCCCGAGCAGGGCAATTAACAGGCTTCAACGCCGGGGATGGTCGTGGTCTCTTTATTTGGGATAAAAAGCCCAGGTCGGTCGCGAAAGAGGAGCTAAAACTTTGGTTAAAAAAAAAGGTGTTGGGAGTCAGGCAGTGCAAGGGGGTACGAGGGCTCCGGGACGCATGTCCTCTCCTCCCGGCCCGGCCCGAGGGCAGGGACGCTGCGGGCAGCAGCGCAGGCATGGGCCGAGGTGATGCTGCACTGGTGTCCTCGGGATGGGGAGTTACAAAACATCAGGAACGAAGTGAGTGTGTCCCGCACGGCAAGTGGGGTTCCCCTGAGTTATACCACCCACCCTGCAGTCCTGGATGGCGGCCAGAGAGAGAATCTGGCAAAGGGAGGGATGTGGCAGCGTGAGCCAGGAGCCTTGTGGCTGCAGGGCTTGGTGTGATGCTGCTCCATGCTGTCCTGGGTTCGGCTGCGATAGAGTTAATTTTCTGTCTAGTAGCTGGTATAGTGCTTTGTTTTGGGTTTAGGATGAGAATAATGTTGATAACACAATGATGTTTGTAGTTGTTGCTAGGTAGTTGTAGTGTCTACACTAAGTCAAGGACTTTCCAGCTTCCCGGGCCCTGCCAGGTGCAGAAGAAGCTGGGAGAGCACAGCCAGGGCAGCTGACCCGCGCTGGCCAAAGGGATATTCCCTGCCATAGAACATCATGCTCCAGATAGAACTGGGGAAGCGAGCTGGGACGGGGGATTGCTGCTCGGAAACAGACTGGGCATTTTATTATTATTATTATTAAAACCAATAATAATAGTCATTCTCTTCCTTTGTTATCCTATTAAACTGTCTTTATCTCAACCCACGAGTTTTTTTCCATTCCCCTGCCCATCCCACTGGGGGGGAAGGGTGAGCAGGCAGCTGCGTGGTGCTCAGTTACCAGCTAGAACCAGACAGCACTTCATGTCCTCTCTGTGGTCACGCAGGTAATACCACAGGGTGCCTCATGGCACCACGCAGCCGCTCACTCACCGCTCCCCCCCCACAGTGGGATGGGGAGAGGAATAGAAAAAACCTCATGGGTTGAGATAGAGACAGTTTAATAGGATAACAATAACATCAATAATAATAATAATAATAAAAACAAACAAGTGATGCACAAATGCAGTTGCTCACCATCTGTGGGAAAAATCCCTGACACCCAGTCTGTTTCCGAGCAGCAATCCCTCGTCCCAGCTCGCTTCCCCAGTTCTATCTGGAGCATGATGTTCTATCCCTTTGGCCAGTGCGGGTCAGCTGCCCTGGCTGTGCTCTCCCAGCTTCTTCTGCACCTGGCAGGGCCTGGGAAGCCGAAAAGTCCTTGACTTAATTGTGAACACTGCTTAGCAACAACTAAAAACATCAGCGTGTTATCAACATTGTTCTCATCCTAACCCCAAAACACAGCACTGTGCCAGCTGCTAGAAAGAAAATTAACTCTACCCCAGCCGAACCCAGGACACGTACCCAGAGCTGTCAGGCAGCCCCAGACGGTGGTCCCGGCTCCCCCGGTGCGTTGCCCTGGCTCGGCACAGGGACCAGCCCGTGTTGTGCCAGCAGCCCCTGCACCAGCGTCCGCTCCTGCTCCAGCTCCTGGGCACCGCAGTCCAGCCCTGGCACGGTGGCGGCACTGTCCCCCAGCACCTGCATTGCCCGTGCCGCCAGCCGGGCCCTCACCAGCAGCACGGCCACGGCCACGTGCAGCTTGGCACAGCCCAGCGCCTTCATGCCCCAGCGGGCAGCAGCCTCTGCGGAGAGAGCGGGCGAAGGAGTCGTGAGCGTGGCGGGGTGCCCCCAGGCAGAGCCGGCCCAGGGGATAAGGACACCAGCTCACCCACCCCAGACGCTTCACGCTGCGCCGTACCTTGGCTCCAGCGGTGCCTGCAGTACCGCAGGTCACACAGGATGCTGGGGCCCGCAGCCGCCAGCCAGTGCAGGGCCAAGGCACGGAGCGGGCGGCTGGTGGGCACTTTCTCCAGGAGCTGCAGCAGGACGGGGAGCAGCTGCCACGCCAGGACGGCTGGCTCCGCAAAAACGTTGGGTTCATCTTCCTTGTACAGGCTGGTGGTTCTTGTGGGGAGAAGCCGAGTGAAGCCAAGGGCCGGCCCCGTGGTCCCCCACACTCCCTCATACCCAGCCCAGGGGTCTGGCAACTCACTTGTTGGCCTCCATCTCCTCCACAATGCCTCGGAGATCTAGGGCTGGGAGATGCTGCAGCAGCAAGTCGAAGGTTTCAGGGTGCTCCCCAAACTCTCCCAGGAGGAGCTGCAGGAGGCCCAGGAGCGCCACGTTGTCCTGCACAATGATGCAGCCATCTTGGAGCAGCTCCCCAGGGTCCTGCTGCAGGAGGCTGGCGAAACCTGAGGCCTCGTGCCGGACTTCCCGCTCCTCGTCTTGCAGAAGGTGAATGCCCACATTTATCAGCCTGGGGAATGGGAAGAGAAGGGAAGAGAAGGGAAGGGAAGGCCACCGCACTCCCCAGAGCATCCTCAGCCTGCCTGGAGCAGGGGAAGGATGAGACCCCCCAGGGCAATGCATCCCCAAGGGACTTTTCTCCCGGGTTGTGAAAAGCACAGCCACCACCCGAGAGCTTGCCGCTTGGGAGGGCAGGGACTGCGACAGGGAACGAGGGACCTAGCAATGCGGTTTGCTGCTCATATGGGTCTGGCTGCTTCTATTAAAGTGCCACTCAAATTTTTTGTAGGCTGCAAGGTCTTGTGTGGGGTTTTCTTTAACACCCTTGAATTTTTTGCAGGGGACATCTTCTTTTGCAGAGTCAATTAACCTGCGGCACCCTGGGGCTGGGGCTCCAAGGGGCAGTGCTGCTGGGAATGCACCGTGGCCGTGGGCAGCGCTGCTCCTGCAAGGACAGCCAGCCCAGGCGACAGGCTCAGTGACCTACCGCAGAGCCACGGGGACAAGCGAGGGACAGGCAGCACGCAGGGATCGCCACACCATGTCGGCACCCGCCATCCGCAGGGAGCGGGCGGCCGCCAGCCGCAGCACCTCGGACGAAGCGGACTGGCTGCACTCCTCCAGCGCTGCGCACCATCGCTCAACCAGCGGGCCGTCCTCGTCCCCAAACCTGCCAGAGGCCAGTGAAGCAGAGGGAATTCAGGCACACCTTCCAACTCCATCCGGGGGACCAAAGGCCACCTGCTGCCCTGAGATCACAGGACCCAGGCACAAAGCTGTGATTTACAGGCGAGAAGTCACGGCTCTGTTTCCAGCGAGGACTAAGGAGAAATCTCCTGGAAGGGTCAGGCAGAGCCCCCCGGCAGCAGCAGGGACCTACCAGCGGGCGAGCAGCAGGCTGGCAGCACACAGCGCCTGGAAGAGGAGGTCGGGGTCAGGACACTCAGCCTCCACTGTGTGCAGCAGCATCTCCAGGCATGCTGCCGAGGAGCCCTGGAGCTTAGGGGAAGCTTCCTGGGACCATGACGAGGGTTCTCTGTAAAGATGCAGCAAAGCCTCAAGGTACAATCTCAGGAACTCTCCGTCCCTTCTCTCTCGCAGCACCGACCCCAAGCTCTCCTAGTCAACAATGGGAAAGAAGATACACAGTTAGTATCCCTGGCACTGCAGCACAGTGACCTCAGTGCAACCGGGTGAGCGCACCGCACTCGTGCACCCTCCCGGGGGAGCCCGGGGAGCACTGCTCTCCTCAGTGAGCACCCAGGATCCCATCCGCATGGTGCATCGGGGACCCTCCGCTTTACTTTGTGACTTTTGAGCCTCGTCGTACCAGTAGTGTCAGACCGAGAGCCTTCTCCAACTCCTCGCACGTTCCTCCCTTCCCAGTGATCACCCAGCTCAGGATGGCAAGCTGGACGTCGGGATTCGGCTGCTGGAGGAGCGAGCAGACGGTGCCGATCCGCTCACTGCCTGCCAGCTGGGCTGCCTCACTGCAGACGAAGTGGGCCATGGTTTGGTGGAGGATGGCTGAGCCCACCTGGAGGAAAACCAGGATCCCCCTTCTAATACTTGGCCTGGGGGAGGGGGTGCCCCACAAATGGGGGGTGCCCAACTCCCACCACCCCCAGGCTCGCTGCCAGGGAGGCCACGGCTGTGATTTTCCAGGCAGGCAGCAGTACCTGCAGCTCGGCACAGCCAAGCTTTCCCCCCGGCGGGAGGCTGCCCAGCTCGGCGCCGATGATGTCGCAGATGCTCTGGGCAAAGCCGGGGCTAAAGGATGCAGGCAGGAGGGCGAGGACCTGGAGGAAGGCAGCACGGACGAGCGGGCAGCGCTGGGCAGGGGTGAGCAGCCAGCCCCGCGCCTCCAGCTGCAAAGCCACGGGGCGCAGCGCCTCGGCCAACAGCCTGCGGGGAGACACGCAGCCTCACCACGGGGCCTGCGGCACAGGGGCAGACGCTGCTTTTTGGCCAAAAAGCTGCATCTCGGCACAGAGCGACCTCAGGGGCCATGGGCAGGGGGATGGCGTGGGACCACTCACCCGTTGGTGATTGGGGCAGGGGCCAGCAGCGCCCGCATCTGCAGCAGATGCCCGTGAACGGCATTGTGCGAGCGGACCTGTCTGGGCGTGGCAGGGAGCCGCTGGGCCAGCTGCAGGAGGACCCCACAGCGCCGGGGCGGCGGGACGACCGGCACCAGCGCCTTGGCGGCCATTACTCGCACGGCGTAGATGGGGCTCCCCGCCAGCTCCAGCAGCGGCCCCAGGAAGCGAGCAGAGGGGCTGTAGAGCAAAAACGGCACGGCATGGTGATGCTCTGCCTGGAGCGAAACTTCCCCCGAGAGCCAGGGCCAGTCCCAGCGCTGCAGGACCACCTCCTGCTGCAGGAGCCCTTGGCCGGGGCAGAGCATCCCTGCTGCCCCCTCACCTGTCGGGGCCGTCAGGGCCGGGCTGCAGCTGGGCCAGGAGGGTGAGGACGGCATGAAGCGCGGGGCGCAGGCGGGGCACCCCCGGCACGGGCCCTGTGGCCGCCCCCAATTCACCCAGCAGCACGGCGCCCAGCTGGGGGTGCTGCCCGAGGAAGGCTTGCAGGCTCACCCCTTCCGCCGGGCAGCCCTCCCCACGGCTCCGCTGCTGGCCCAGCAGCCGGGACGTGAGGGCGCCTGCAGAGACAGGCAGAGAGCAGCGTCAGGTCCCGTCCACCCCCTGCCCGACCCCCTGCACTTCACCCCAGCCAGGCTCCGAACCCCAGGGGGGGCTGCATCAGTCCTGCGGGGCTCTCTCGCCTCTCCCCCTCGGTACTCACTGAAGAGCTGGACGGCCGCGTTCCTCATGGCCCAGCACGGTGAGCCCAAGCCCCGCAGTGCCAGGGCCACCATCGGCGTGGCGTGGCGCAGCAGCGTGCTGCCCAGCCCTGTGCCACGGACCAGCGTCTGCAGCACGTGGAGGGCGCACACCTGGGGAAAGTGCGCGGGGCTCAGCGGCGAGGGGAGGGGGCTCCGTGCAAAGGGACAATGGTGGGAAGAGATGGGGGAGCTGAGGGTTCCCGGGACAGGCAGCGCAGGCAGGGCTGTGGCTTTTGGCTCACCCCAAGGTCTCCACGCTAGCACAGCCTTGTGCTGGGGTACCCGGCACGGCTCCCTTTAGGGGACCTCGTGCAGATTGCCCTGTCCCCAAACCAGCTCCAGCCGGGATCTCAGGGCCCAACCACGCTCACCTGTGGGAGGTCGAGGGTCTGGTCCCAGTCCTGCGGCAGGGCAGTGGTGGCCAAGGCCAGCAGCGTCTGGACGCAGCGGGTCAGCAGCGGCCGTGCTTGCGCTGGGGCCTCCCCGCTGGTGATGCAGAGGAAGAGCATGGGGAAGCCGGCGGCACGGCGCGTGATCGAGCTGCTCCGGGGTCCGCTCAGTGCATCTAAGCCCTGAGGAACAAAACCCACCCGAGATACGGCTGGAAACCTGCTGGCTGGAGCCTGCAGCTGCTCTGCAGGGGAGCGCACTGGCTGCACCAAACCTGCACCACGGCATCCTGGCTGCCATGTGGGTGCTCATCCCAGGGTGGGGGGGACACAGGGACATGGCCCTGGGGCTTCCCGGGACATAGGGGGAACATGGGGCAGAATGAGCGTGGTACCTGCTCCAGCATGGTCTGCGGGATCGCCTGCAGCTCTGTATCTGGGTGGTTCAGCAGAGCAGCACAAAACTTGGTGAAGCCCATGCTGCAGCCCTCCACCGCTCCCTAGGGCAGAGCAGCGTCAGGCCCCTGCGCCCCAAAGGCTGCACCCACCAGCCCCCCGTGGCCCCCAGAAAACTCTTTGCAAAGGGCAAGGAGGAAGCAAAAAGACACGATGGTGTGGGGACATGATGGAGTTTGGCACTGGGATCTCAGCTGGGAGCTTCCAGCTGTGCCCCACATCTTACCCCAGAGCAGACCCTGCCTGCTGTGCTCGCCCACCCTGCACGCCAGGGACAGGGCTGGAGGGGTGGGCAAGGGGCCGAGCCACCCCAGGCAGGACACGCTCTTACCCAGTGCCGGCACCGCAGCAGGATTTCCTGGAACACTCTTGCGGCCATCTGCAGGGTGGGGAGCGGCAGGAGGGACCCCGATCCGGCAGGCAGCGCTGGGGCCAGCAGCAGCTCAGCCAGGCCCCCCAAAAGCAGCCCTATCTCCTGGGAAGAAGTGGAAGGTCACCAGCACTGGCGGCAGGGCTGCCCCGTTCTTGTCCTGCCCCACCATTGCCGCCGCGGGGAAGCACAGCGGGTGCTGCTGTTGCCCCCCCAGCACGGGCGCTCTCGGTTGCCGGCACCGTCAGGCAGCGTGGCCACCGGCATGCCCAGGAGCGTGCACAGGCTCCGCAGCACGGCGGTTTCCCAGCCAGCTGCAAGGTGTGTGTGGTGGAGATGGCCTTTTTCCAGGCAGCCGCTGGAAAGGCTGCAGAGGAGAAGCTGGGATGGGCAGCTGTCGGCAAGGAGCCATGACGGGCAGCCGCAGGGCTGCAAGCTGGGGAGCCCGGCTCTGCTGCAGCTGGAGTCCGTCAGTGCCTGGGAACCAGCTGGGCTACATAAGGGCAGGCAGGGGGGGTGGCTGCTTTTGGGGAGGGTGGTGGTTGTATCCTCCCTGTCAGGGGGGTGAGGATGGACTGTGGCAGCTCTGAGGTAAGGGCAGAGATTCCCCCTTGTTCATCGCCAGGGAGCATAAATGCCCCAAGGGGAGCCAAAGAACCCAGCGGGTGGGCTGGGTGGTGGGTGCAGTGGTGCTGGGCTGCCCCTCTCTGCAGTGCCATGGGGAGGGGTGCCTACCTTCACCGATACCCAGCAGCATGTCAGGATCAGACTGTGCTCCTCTGAGAGCAGGACTGAGTCCTCCTCCTCTTCTTCCTGCCCCCGGCTTCTCCCCAGCATGATGAGGGAGCCGATGGCGTTCCCCATGTCTGCAAATGATGGGGCAGCAGCTGCAAAAGGGAGAAGCCTGGTCTGAGCAGGGTGGTGTGAGGCAGAGGGAGGGGAATGCTGCTGGGGGGACCCACTCTTCTGTTAGGGGTGCACACAAATGACAGTGGCTCCTGTCCTGCTCAGGACCGCAGCTGTGCTTTGCCCCACTGCTCTTTCTGAGCCATTGCTGTAAGGGCTCCACCAGCCCCTGATCTCCCAGCTGCTCCAATTGAGCAAGTGCCTTGCTGGGGGACTTGATGATCTTAAAGGTTTTTTCCAAGCTAAATGATTCTATGATTCTATTCTATGCTTCTGGAAGGCTTTTGCCTTTTACTTCTGCTGCCGTTTTCATGTGCGGTTGAGAAAGGGATGCAAAACCAGGCACTAGCTGCTCGCTCCTGTGGTTTCCAGGATCCTCTGCCCAACACCTAGAGCATCCTTGTCCAGGTGTCCTGCTTTGGACCTTACTCCCAGGCCAACCTTGCCTGCCTGGCCCCACTGCTGTCCCCTGCCAGAGGCAGTGAGCCCAAAGCAAACGTCCTCCCTGCAGGCTGGAGGGCTGCTGGGTCAAGGACTGCTGTGATGGAGGTGTCAGTGGTTCCCAGGGCTGGTCCCTCCCTGGCGACACGCTCACCTTGCTCAGCACCGGGGCCTTGCTGGCTCTGCAGAGCACCCAGGAGGAAGGAGGTGATGTCTCTCGCTGTGGTTACAAGGCGGGTGAGGAGCTCCTGCCAGCTCTGCGCCAACTCTGCCGACTGCATGGAGGCGGCCACCTCCGGCACCTGGAGCAGGCACCGCCGCAGGGCTGCGATGGCTCCTGCAAGAACACCCGTGTCTGGTCACAGCGGTGGGTGGTGTGACCCCAGCTCTCCTGCCTGAGCCTGCAGCTGAAATGGCTCACGGGCAGGGGAGCGAGCAGGGCCCCTAGGTGATGGGCACGCTGGGCAGGTGGAGCAATAATACAGGGAAACTGAGGCAAGGCTGTGGCATCAGCACTGAGTTGTGGCCTCAGTCCTGCCTGTACGATTCCTGCCTGCTCCAAATTCCCAGGGGGGACACCCGCTGCAGGAGCCACTTGCTGCCCTGCCAGGCTGGGGATGTACCGTGCATTGGCGCAGTGGCTGCTGCCTGCAGCAGGTCCTGGCACGCCGCAGCATACTGGGCTTCCAGCACGTGGAGAAGGTGCTGGGCGAAGCACAGGCCTCGGTTGGGCAGCAAAGGGGCTGCTTTGGCCTCCAGGGCCAGGCTCTTCATGGTGCTGCTGTCTGACCTGGGGGAAGAGGTAGAGACTGCTGTGAGGATGAAGGAGTTTTCTGCCCGACTGTCTGTGTGGCTCCTTCCCCCCCCCCGGCTCGGGGTCCTGCACAGCTCCCCACTGCAAGGCTATCTCAAACCCAAGCCATCGCTGCCCTGATTGTAGAGGCAGCCTCTGGTGAGACACTGCTGCTGCCGACGTGCTCTTGGGGGCTGCTGCCCCACTGCGGGGACGGGGAGGCTGAGAGCCCATACTTCTGCAGGATGGTCTTCATCAGCACAGCTCCAGCTTCAGCCTCCTGCACTCGCGGGCTGCCCAGGGCATCCTGGGCCAGCTGGAAGAGAGCCAGGGCAATGGGCTCGGGGAACGTGGGGGGGAAGTAGCGGACGAGCAGCTCTGAGGCCAAGTCTCTGATCTGCCAAGACAGGAGAGGTGGGGGGAATTGGGACACAAGACAGAGGTGGAAGCAGCTGGGGCAGGGCAGGAGGGGGAGCCCACCACCCTTCCCCTCTGACCCCACTCAGGGCTGAGGCAGGTGGCTTTACAACCGTTGAGGCTCACCTCGTTAGTGCTGTCCTGCAAGCAGCTCAGCAGTGCCAACAAGTTGGGCTGGGAGAAGAAGTGCCAGCAGCCGCTCTGCCTGGCATAGCTCAGCAGCGTGGCCATGGTCCCTGCAGCGGGGACACGGGGTAGTGGGACGGGGAAAGGGGCAGCACCCCTGCAGCTGAGGGGCGATGCTCTGGGGGGGGCTGCCCGTACTCACGCGGGGGCTGGCCCTTCTTCCTATCGGGGCTCCAGGTGTCTGTGCAGGTCTCCAAAACCGTGCCCAGGAGGAGCAGAGCCGTCTTCTTCCTCTGGTAGTTGGAGCCTGGGCTGAGTGAGGCGATGCTGAGCTGCAGCAGCCACTCCACAAAGCCTGCAGGCAGAGAGCGATGCCAGCCTGGGCACCCGCGTGTGAATCCCCTGGGGCTGCGGTGGAGGGGCTGGGGTGGCCGCCTCACCTACTGCCTGGGCGAGCTGTCCCGCTCCCTCGCTCGGCTTGGCACCTTGGGGTGCCTTCCCTCGCAGCTGGGCCAGCGAGCTGTCCCGCAGCCGGACCAGCGCCTTCCTCACCGCTGCCTGCAGCAGCTGCCGGAACGAGGAGGAGTCGCAGTTGAGGTTGAGCGGCAGGAACTCCCGCAGAAGCCGCACCTCGGTGCCTGAGAGGGGCCGGTTGGTGCTGGGGCTGCAGCAGAGGAGACCCAGTGCCGCCAGCCGAATGCCCTCCTCGCGGGCGCCCAGGCAGCAGGAGAGCCGCTCCAGCTCCTCGCCACGCAGCGGCAGGGCCCCTGCCACGCTCTTCTGCGCCTTCAGCAGTGAGACCCAAGCCCGGAGCGATGCTGCGTCCCGGCCACCGAACTGGGCGGCCAGCAGCGCCTGGGCAGCTGGGAGGTGCCGCAGGGTCCAGGTGAGGAGGTGGTTGGCGGCATTGCTCTGCAGGATGGGCAGGGGGGAGCGGAGCGCCTGGGAGAGCAGGGGCAGCCAGCGCAGCGCCCACCGCTCTGCCAGAGCCGCCTCCGTGCCCTGCTGCCCGTCCTGCCGCTCAGCGCGCTGCTGTTGCACCAGGGCCTTGTAGACTTCAGCGGCTGCGGGACACAGGTGGTTGGTGGAAAGGCAGCTCAGGAGGTGCTGCGGCAGGTCCGGGTAGGCATCCAGCACCTGGGAGAAAGCCAGATGACCCCCTCCTAAGAGTCTCTTCCAATCTAAATGATTCTCTGATCTCCCTACTGGGCTGAAGGGTCCAGGCGGTGGGGCAGATCTGTGGTCAGCCATGGCACTGAGCATGTGGCTGCTTTTGGCCAGAGTTTTGTGATCAACTGACAAAGCTTCCCTCCCTGCTGGCAGTCCCCAGGGATGCATCACGGTTGCTGCAGCTCACTGCCCCACCAGGGATACTATCCCCTGGGTGATGCTAACATGCCTCCCCTGGCTGGGAAGGCTGCCTGCCCCCATGGCTGAGCTGGGCAGGGGAAGGTGACAGGCAGGGGAAGGTGACAGGCAGTGGACAGAGACTGTGCCACCCCAGCAGCAGTGCCAGCCAGGACCGAGCTTCCCTGTCCCCCTGCCTTCCCTACCTGCTGGCTGCCCACGTAGGGGATGATGGCACACAGGGGCACGTATCTGGCTTTGATTTGCCATGGCATTGAGATCACCCTCTGCAGCATCCGTTGGTAGAGGGGTTTCTCCTGGTCCTGGAAGTGCTGGCACTCGAGGTGGTAGATCTCCAGGAGCAGTCGGAAGGAGCTGTGGATGAACTCGGACACCCCTTCCACCTGGGGGGAGAAGGACGACAAGCAGGAGAGGTTAGGGTGGGTTCCTCCTCCTGTCTTGCTGGGTGAGGAAAGAGTCTTTGCTTTCCCGTGGCAGTGGATTTTCAGCACTGGCCGGTAACCATGGGGTTGGCAGCTGGGGACACGAGGATGGCAGGAGGTGAGCGAGCAGGCATGGACCGGCTGGGACTGCACCCACGGGCGCTGCCTGGGGAGGGTGAAGCCCTGGGACACAACCCTGCAGAAGCCACGTGTGACGAGCGCCCTGGCCTCGGCAGCATGGATGCCCCTGCCCTGCCAGAGGAAGGCAGCTGCAGGCAGCCATGGGCAAGGGGGTTGTATTTGGTTGATGGATCTGAAACAGGCAGGGATGTGTTACGGGCAGGGAAAGGGCTGTTTCTGGTTGCTGAGGTGTGGGTTTTCAGCACCCTGGCCTTACCGGGGTTTCAGCGTTGTCCCACACCAGCTGGGTGAGCTGCTGGAGCAGCTCAGCGTCCTGGGCCAGGATGCGGGTCCCCGTCAGGTGCCAGACGGCAGGCAGGCTCTCCCGCAGGCGCTGCAGCCACAGGACGCAGGCTGTAAGAGCAGAGAGCATCGCTGCAGCCCTCGCCCCGAGACTCGCCCGCAGCAGACCTGGTGCGGGCTGCTGGGCTTAAGGACCCTGTGCACAAGGGGAGCGTCATCATCTACCTTGGAAGCAGTAGTAGTGACAGTCCTTCCGCTCCTTGGTCAGGGCACACACAGTGGGAAAGACCACATCCAGCAGCAGGCAGGCCTGTGGGAGCACGGTGGCTCAGGGACCGGGCAGGCATGGGCTTTCCAGGGTGAGAAAACCCCACCACAAGACAGACGAGGAGAGCACTGCCGGGTTTTTCTGCTCTTACAGCAGCTTATTGCTGTAGTAGCTTTTGCTCCTGTCTGGAAGTCCTCAGCTCTTGAGGACTTGGGAGATGCTGGAGATGGGCAGGGCTGGAGGTTGCACTTGGCCCAGGGTTGCCCTGGGTTCATGCTGCAGAAGCACAGGGCGAATGCTGCTGCCACTTTGCTTTTGTGGGGGCTACTTTTGGCACCTCCTGGCTTCTCAGCTTCCCCAGGAGAGGGAAATCCCTGCTTGGATGTCTTTGGAAAAAGCCGGCTCCTGGCTAATGCACGGCGCTCAGCGGGATGCGTGGAGCTGGGTGTGGAGCAGTGCAGCCTGGCTACCTTCCCTGGGGATCCACAGCCCCTGCTGGCAGCTGCCAGCCCTGTGCAAGGGGCTCTCCAAATCCCTGGCCACTGGGTTGGAGCTCCCCTACCTGGTGGGTGAAGTTCTCCAGCTGGCAGCTGAGGATGTCCGTCCTGCAGCACGTCAGCAAACCTCTGGTGAGCACCAGCTTCTCCAGCCCATCTGGCTCCAGGATGGGGGGGACCTCCACTGCCAGCTCCCCAAACTTTGGCTCCCCCACACCTGGTGGGAAATGGCTGCATTAGATGACAGGAAGATGGCAAACCCAAACGCTGCTCCAAGAGTGAACTGCCCTGGTTCATCCCAGAGTGACCGTGGGAGGTGGCCAGTGGCAGCTGGTGCTCCCAAACCCTGAGAACAGGACACAGCAGCAGTGTCCAGCTTGTACCGCTGGTGAGCGGCACCCAGCACTGGTCCCTTGCACCCAAACACGCCTGTCCCTGCTGTCCCGTTTGCCAGAGGCTGACCCTGGCTCGGGATGGAGCACGCACCTTGGTCAGGGAGCTGGAAGAGGGCCAGCATGGCGCTTGCCCCGTGCTCGGGCTGCGGGGCTGTGTTCACCAGCATGCTCAGGGCCGTGCCTGCCAGCAGCCGTGTGTCCTTGTTCGGGGCCTGGACTTGCGAGGGAGGCAAAGGCACAGCTCAAAATGCCCCTTGAAAACCAGACCCCATTTAACCTTCCCTCCATGCCCGTGCAGGCAACCACGCAGGGTCCCTCGGACACCCCAGACGCTGCAGGCTCCCCTTGGGGAGGGGAGTGAGGAAAGCACCAGGGAAGGGTGGGATTGCTCTGCTCCTTGGGACAGGCAGCCCCATCCCTCCCTGGGGCTGTACGTACCTTCCCCCATGCAACCTCCAGCAGCAGCCCCAAGAGGCTCTGCAGGGCTTCACTCTTCCCTGCCGCGCTCCACACCAGGGGGGCCACGTCCTTTGGCAGCACCTGGAAGAGCTGGAGGCAGGCCTGGAGGAACAGGAGGGACAGGGCTGTCAGCATCCCTCACCTCCCAAAAAGCAGCGGTTCCCCAGGGACAGCCATTCGAAGCAGTACTGTGTGCCACATCCCGCCTGGAGATCGCTCCAGTGCGATCCTTGCAGGGACTGATCCTTCCCTCCTCCTCTGAAATTCGGCTCTTACCTTGACAGCCAGGTAGCCCCACGTGCTGCCGGGCGCAGGCTGGCTCTGCAGCACCCAGCGCAAGGTAGCGGCCAGGCGCTGCAGCAGCGGGGCCAGGTTCTGCTGCCAGTGCTGTCGGCCCAGGCTGCTCTCCTCCATGAACATGCACACTGTGGGCAAGGGGACAGCATCAGCTCCCGGCACTGTGCCCGCAGCCAGCCCTGCTCCCGGTTAAACCAAGGGCTGCGCTGCTGGTGAGCGGGGTAAGAACAGGGCTGGGATGCAGGGGATGCTTTGGCTTATCCAGCTTCCAGCACCCCAGGCAGGGGGGCAGAGCCGTTGGGTGCTGCTGGGACCTCTGCAGAGTTCCCACGGATCTGGCTGATCCCTGCTCCCCCTCCCATGAGCACAGAGGACCCGGTCTGGGTGGGCAGGAGGTGTTCTGTGCATTGGTGGTGGGGACTGGGAGAAGCCCCCAGAGGGGAAGGAGCAGAGACTGACCTGACTGAAGGTCCCCAGGAGACAGCACCTGCAGAGGCAGAAGGACAGTTTGTCCCACGTGATGACATGCTGGGGCTCAGTGCCTTGGGCAGGAGGGTCCTGCCTGCACCAGAAGCTGTCCCAGCAGTAAGCGAAGGGCTGGTGTGACGGGCAGCCATGTGTCACCAGCTGCAAGCAGGGGCGAGCCCCCAGCACGTTGGGAAGAGAAGCAAAGGACCCCAAGCAGCCCAAACCAGGAGGTCCCTGTCGCACATGGGCTCCAGCCAAGCCCCCACAAAAGCCAGTACCACCGCACATCTGGGGTGCTCTCACCTCTCCCTGTGGCACCAGGCCGGCCAGCAGCACGCCCACCTCCTGGGCTAGCAGGGCTTCCTTCCCCACTGCCAGCTGGGTCACGATCTGCCGAGAGACGCCCCGAGTCAGCCGCTCTGCCCAGACCCCCAAGAGATACCAGCTGCAAGGCCCCTTTAGGTGAGCTCTGCGGCATCACCGTGGCCCCTTTGCTGGTAAGGATGTACCGCACCAGGGCTGTGCCGGTGGCCGGCAGAGCTGGGTGAGACCATCGCTTACGCTTGTGGCTAATGGAGCTCTGAAGCTGCAGCCCGGCCGGTTGTGTTACAGACCTGTTCCAGTTTCTGGAAGGAGCTGGAGCTGCTGGTTGCCTCCATCTGGAAAGCCAGGACGCAGCGGAGCAGGGGCCGTGCCTCTGCCTCGCTCAACGCCCGCAGACCCTTGCTCAGCGCCCGTGACAGCAGTAGAGCCTCCTCCAGGTGCTTGTCTTTGCATCTTTTGACAGTACTCCTGAAATGGGATGGGGATGGGGCTTGGGGTGGGGGATTCCCCAATTTGGTGGCAATCAGAGTTGGGGAGCCCCAGCTCAATGTGCATTGGGGTGGGGGGGTCCCAGTTTGGTGGGGATCAGGGTGGGTGTGCCCTAGCTTGATTTGGATTGGGAAGGGGGTGCCCTGGCTTGACAGGGGTTAACGTTGGGGTGCCCCAGCTTGGAATGCTCCTCTCTCCAACTGCACTCAGCAGTGGGTGGGGAGGAACTCCTCAAAGCTCAGTCCGAACCCCAGCCCGTTCTGGCTACTGCAAGTCGGGGTGGGGGGGGGGGTGTAGGAGGACCTGAAAAATCCTAAAACCTGCTGCCCTCCTGCTGCAGAGAGGGCTGGAACGGGATGAGGACAAGTGGGGGCGGCTCCCTCCCTCCCCACGCCCGGGGAGGTGGGGGGGATGCTCGGAGGACCCACGCCGTGTCCCTTTCACCCGGGAAACATTCGGTGACACCAAGCCGGGCAATTCCCGAATAATCCCTCTCTCAAGTCCGGTTCTCTTACCCAGCGAATTGCCGCAGGCACCGCAGACAGGACAGCACCGGCTGAGCGATGCCCAGCGCCCCGTAGAAGGCAGCGCAGGCCCGCGCCTCCCGCTCCGCTCCCATGGCCGCTGCCCTCCTCCACCACCATAGAGCTCGGCCGTCCTTCTGCCGCCTCAGCGGCCCCCCCTAGCGCTCTGCCCTCCCCGGGACAGCCGGGCAGGCTCTGGGGGATGGTGGAAGCTACTGGTAGGGCTGGTGGTGAGGAAGGCTGCGGGGCGGGGAGGGGGGGGAAGGCGAGCCTCCCCGCCCGGCGACTGCCGGGCGGGGAGGCTCGCCTTCCCCCCCCTCCCCGCAGCCTTCCTCACGACTCGATCCAGCGCAGATTGCAAAATCGGGGATTAAAACCATCCTCTGAAGCTGTTTCCGTAGTCGGTGGGGAGCGAGAGCCCCCCCCCCTTCCCCCCGAGAAGGGCTGAAAAAATGGGGAGCCGGTGCTTGCTGCCGAGCCAAGAGGAAGGCAGGCGGAGTGAGATGGTGGTTGTAAGATTTCGGAAATACTAAATGAAACGCTTCGGAGTGAAATAGTTGTCTGTCTCCACCGTGCCTTGTTGCACCAGAGGAGGTTTGGTACTCCACGGTCCTCCTGCTATCCATCCCTGTCGTTAGCCAGCATCCCTGTTAGCCAGCATCCCAATTAACACTAATAGCCAGTGGAGGGACTCCGCTTCTTCCTGCAGGATGGAATGGCCTTTGGAGAGAGAAACAGATTTATTATAACACTTGATGTTAATCGTCATTGAATCCAAACGATTTTGTCTGGGTTCTTTTTGTCACTTGGCACGGGGTTGAACTCTTTTAAAAGGCATGATTTGGGGGTTGGACTAGATGGTGCCTTCCGACCCAAACCATTCTACGATTCTATGATTTCTGTGTCTTTATGAAATGTAGTCATAACTCCTGACTAACACATGCCACTGAACTTCACCTAGCAGCTATCAAGAAAGTGCTCCTGGCTGCTTTTGACCTTGAAGGATTGTTTTTTCCCTGGGTTGTTTCTCACAGTGGCACCAGGGCGAGCGATGGGCATTGGCCGCTTGGGCGAATCAGTGGCACGGGCAGCCCAGGAGAGCGCGGCTGGGACAGGCCAACATCTGCGCTGCGTGACCGGGAGGATGCTGAGATGTGGTTCCCTGGGTGAGCACTGTGCTTGGGGATAGATAAGCCCCAGCCTGGAGTTTTTGGCAACACTTATCAGCAACATCCATCTTCGTTCCACTTTAGAAATCAACCTGGTTGTGCAAATCCAGTCACGGGTCCAGGTTTGCCCTGACTGCTGCCGATATCAACCAGTGAAACAGCCCAGGATTTACCCCCGGAAAGACGGAGCAGTGTGGGAGGATGGTCATGTCCCTCAGACCTGCTCCTCCGCTCCCCGAGCCCCACAGCCACCCCACGTGGGTGAGGGAGAGGGAGAAGCATTGCCAAACCAGAGCTCCCATGGGTGCACGTGCCCAGACAGGGGCAAGGGGAGGGAGGGTGCTCCTGTGTTTTAGGGGGTCTGAGGCTCCCGTTCCCACCCTCTTGTGCTGCCTGCAGAAGGGAGGGGCAGGGGAGGGAGAGGGGCATTTTTTTCTGGTTTCACCATAGGAAGGATTTTCAAACCCCATAAATTCACTTTTGACAAGTGAACGGCTAAAGCAGATTAACCTTTTTGCTAATCCTCTATAATGGCTTTGGAATCTCCTTAACCAATAAGAAAATGATAAGAGCCTGTTTCTTTTCTTTTTATCTATATCTATATTGTCCTCCCTTGTCTGCATTTTTTTTTCCTGTCTTGTTTTATTTTCCTTTCCTTTTCTAATATGAAATAGCCCAGCGATCCTATCTCCTGGAGGCTCGGTAAACAGAACATCAATAATCCCTTTCCTTTATTCCTCTCCGGTAACAGGGTGCAGAGAAGTGTCCGCCGATTGGGATTTGATTACCAGCAGCTATCAAAAGTCTCTTTGTAAGATCTGGGTCCTAAATCCCATAATTCTTTGATAAAAGAAGTATTACCAGTCCATTTTCTGAAGTGAAAGGTACGGGAGGAATGAAAGAAAGCAATCAGCAGAGATCCTAATAGGCTAAGTGCGTGTGCAGTGGGAAGGCAGGGACGGGCAGCGGAGGCCAGGGAAAGGCGTCCTTTGTTAAGGATGGGGAATGAGAATTAATCCGCTTCGGGCCTATGATTATTACAGCCAAGAGCAGAAAGGGTCGGATCCTGCCCACGGCACGTCCCGGTGCGCCTGCCCTGCCGTCGCTCTGGACCAGTACAGTGTGGGGAGCAGAACCTGGCCCCACATCCGTCTCCTGTGTCAGGGTTTGGGTACGTGCATAAAAGCTGGGAGCAGTGTGCGAGGATCCCTGGGTTAGTGCATCCCCAGTGCCTCTCCGGAGCGCTGACACCTTGGCAGGGCAGCAGTGAACATGTCCGGGCCGGGCAGTTATAAAGGTGTCTTCCTCTCAAACCTACAGCAAACATGTCAAGATTCATAGAGCATGGCTATAATTTATGTTACGCCATCGGAATAGCTGAAGAAGAGGCAAATAAAGGGATGGAAGAAAAAACAGTGGTTTGGTTTTAAGTGAGATTTTATAGAGATGTGAGGGTCACGGGTAGAGCAGCTATGGGGCATCCCTTCCCAGCACTGCGAGACCAGCAGGGTGAGGAAGGGCAGGTAGAAAGCAGGGCCAAGGAGAGGAGAGAGGGGACTGCGAGGGGGCTCTCCTGGAGACTGACTCTCATTTTCGCGTGATGCTGGAGGGGTTGCTGGACTGTTCAGTGTGAAGTCATGAGGTGCCACGAGGACCTTTGACGTGCAGTGGTTACACAGCACTCACCTGCGCGTCTCCTCGGTGTACCATGAGTGCGACTGGTACCTTCTCTCCCCTGCAAAGAAACTCCAAGTGGGAGAGCATTCCCCACGTGAGCTCCTGGAGCCTTCCTACTTACCTTGGCTTAAACCGCACCGAGGGCAAGAGAACTTGGGTTTAAACTTTCCTAAGCAACCTGAGCTCAAACCCAGGATCTCTATTTTAACCCCAGCTACTCATTTCAGTTATAAGCCCAAGATGGAAGATGTCCTCTCTCCTCCTGTGGATCCTCTTGCTGTTTGCCATCGGGAGGGTCGGTGCCAAGCGTCCCCTCCCGTCCTGAGTCACTGCTCCCGGCCGTAAGCTCACCCCAGTCCCTCTTGCTGGGGAGAAGAAGTTGGGAACGGGACTGACAAAGCTCTGGGAAGCCTGGCTGCCCCAGGCAGCTGTCCTAGCTGCTCTGGGCTCACTGAACCACCCGTTAGCTGTGGCACCAAGGCCACGCTCCTGCCCAAGCTGCTGCAGGACCTCGCTGCCTGCCTGCCTGCCTGCACATGGAGGCAGCAGGCAGCACTCCTCCCCTTCCCAATGCCGAGCAGGGTTACAGCTGAGCTGTACAGGAGGCGGCTATGTGCCGCTAAGCTATGCCACAGCTGCCGTGAGCTGCCAGTAATCTAATTTATTAAGGGCTTTGAATCCTTGCAAAGAGTATGTTGGATACATGGCGAAGCATCTGCATTATCACCATGATTAGGGCAGTGGAGGTGGGGGAAACGGGAAGGAGGGAAAATACATTTTTTCTGCTTTCAGCAGAAAATAAATCAACTTTCACAGAGAGTTCTGGCATGGCCAAAGGCTGTGCTATCATTAAAAATGATTTTTTATTAAGCTGAACTCTCTTCTCTCTCATATTGTATGATATGACAGCTCTCTTTTGATGGGAAAGCTTTCATTTGGCCAGAGAAAGGGATAATTTGCTTCTTTTAAGGAGTTAATCCTCTGGTCCATTTCTGGGCTGGGAACAGCAATCCTCCCCCTTCCTTGGATCGGAGGCGGCAGCACAATGGAGATCATAACCACCTCAAATCTACACCCGAGATGGAGAAATCAGATTTCCTTCTCCAGTCATTTTTGTGGGATTAGCTAAATCTTAGATCCACACTAACCCTTCACAAAGCTGCCAAGATTAGTTAGAATTTATTTTATTCACAGGGGGGTTTACGGTTTTCTTTCCAGAGGGATTATATATCTCTCTCTCTATATATATATTTAGAGTGGCTTCAGACATACAGCAGCTAGGTTAGAGTGAGAAAAAGTGTGTGTGCGTATAAAATAAAAACTCGGCTGCAAGAATGACAGTCGCTTGAAGAACCAAGACAAAGCAGCAATTCTGGATGGTTTCACTGGTCCATTTTAAAAGCTACATAAGCTGTCTTTTTTCTTGCGAGACCCTACTCCAGAGTTAGCGCACGGAGAGCAAACCCCGCTCCACCTGAGCTGCCCGTTCCCACGGCCGCTGCTGCCAGCAGAGGATGTCTTCAGAGCCAGCGTCGGACACCGATGCGGTCAGGAGAGGCCTCAAGAAGCCGTGTTCATTCAGCATCGAGGACATTCTCTCCAGCCCGGCAGAGAAGAGCCCCCAGGTCCTGGTCCCGCTGTGCCTGCGGGGCATCTTGGACTGCACACCCAAGGGGCTGTGCGAGCTGGAGGCCATCCCGGCCAGCTCCCTGCAGGAGGAGGAGGAGGAGGAGGAGGAAGAGCTGGAAGGGGTAGGCTGCAACTGCTGCTGCTGTTCTCACATGAGCACCCGTTCCCGGCAGGACTTGCCGAGTTGGCTGGGTGAGCGTTTGGGTTTGTTTCACGGTGTGGGGCTCGTGGATGGGCTGGTGCCAGTGCCGGGTGGAGGGGACAACCTGGGCGTTGAGTGATGTTGTAGCGTCTGGTCTGCCACCAAGGTGGTCTTCTCAGATCCCAGCTCCGGCGAGGGGCAGCAGGATCCATTCTCGGCATAGGTCCTAAGAGTGGGCACTGTTACCTGCAATGCCACCAGGTTTTTAAAAGCAGCAGGGGCTATTTATTACTGTACATTACTGTTTTATTGTAAAACACTTGAGAGGATGAGGCTTCTAGGGGTGGAATTTCTCTGTGGAGTGTGGGGCCCCATGGCCATGCTGCTGACGCGCAGAGCTGTGCCTGTGCTTCCTGACACCACCGGCCCTGGGGAACCTCATTTGTCCTTTAAGGAAAAGAGTTTTTAGCTCCATCTCACCTCTAATGCTGCCGTTGTGCCTCTCCCCTGCAGACGCCCGGTTCCCCTGGCCCATGCAGCTCTTCCACTCGGCCGTCAGGGTCTGCAAGAGTCCCCAGGGGAGCCCGAGCAAGCTGCAGAGTTTCCACCAGATCCAGCGCCGGACGCGCCGGCATCGCACCATCTTCACCGAGGATCAGCTGCAGGCCCTGGAGACGCTTTTCCATCAGAACCAGTACCCAGACGTCATCACCCGCGAGCACCTGGCAAACCGCATTCACCTGAAGGAGGAGAGGGTAGAGGTGAGATCCTGCCACTCAGCGAGGTGCTGTTTGCTCCAACGCCCCCAAGAACACGAACCAGGGCATTGCGCTGTCTTTTACAGGAGCCACAGACCCAGGGCCTCATTTTAAAAACCATTCTTGGGTATTTAAGAAAACTAGGTTTGGCAAGCAATGGAAGAGTGTAAAACAGTTCTGCCAGCCTGATTTGTTCTGGTGTCTGGTCCCGCAGACTCACTCACTCTGTCTCTCCTAGGTTCACCTATACAAACACACAGACGTGCCCAGTTCTGCTCGTTCCCTGCACCCGAGTGTGTATTCCTTATTTGAGTGATCTGCGTGACTTCTGAATCTGCCATGGGGGGGGGGTGTGTGTCTCAGCTCCTTTGTGCCCCTTACATGTATCCGAGCAGGATTGCAGGGGAGAGACTGATTAAATTTTGTATCAAACTTTTATATGGGGAAATACATTGCAGTATTGCAGTATTGCTCACGCTGTACAGCCCAGGAGCGTAACCGCCTGCCCCCTCCGAGCAACACATGAAACGCCTAAGTTCTTCTTTTCTTGTTTTGCACTTTCTAGGTTTGGTTTAAGAATCGACGGGCCAAGTGGCGGCATCAGAAGAGGGCGTCTGCTTCAGCGCTGATCCTTCAAGGCACCAAGAAGCCCCCTGAGGAGAGCTGTTAGTGGTTGGTCAGCAGATGAACGCCAAGAGCATCCATTTCCCGTAGCTGACAGGTTCCGCGGGGTGGTAGCCCGTGGGGGGCTAATGAAGCAAAAGGGAATCTCTGTGATTCCCAGAGGAGGAGGACGGGTAAAAGCAGACATGGTACTTTCACATCCCGCTTTCTCTTCCAAACCTAGTTCACGTGGCAAATAACTCACCAGGCATGACCCTCAGATGCCTAAGCAGATACCACTGCCCAAAGCCCGTGCAGGGACAGAGCTGTACTAGTGGTAAATGCGTGTGCTTCAGGAGAAGGGGAGACTCCCCTTCGTGTCTTTGCTCTGTGCGGGTAGTATTTGTGCTTGTTTTACTACTGTAGATTTGCAAAATATCCTGCAAATGAATGTTTCTGATTTTCAGCACCTCGATGGCATCTGGAGTTGCTTTTGGGGGTTGAACTCAGTGACCAGGCGATTTGTTCCTTAACAAAGACACGCGGATTTCTCCCTACAGCCCACGGGAGAGGTGACCCAGCTGCTGTGGCGAGAGGGGTCGGCACAGCCGGGGTTCAGCTCGCTGCTGCGGCCAGCCCGGCCGGGTCCCTGTCAGCGCAAGCGGTGTCCGTGTCCCCGGCGGGGCTGAGCAGAAACCACGTCCTGTAAAGCAGCGAGATAAATAAAACCGTCCCTGTCACCTCTGTGCGTGCTGTGGAGAGCCGGCGGCGGGCGGGCCCTGGCCGTGCCTGACGGCTGCTTCCCGCGCCTGACGGCTGCTTCCCGCAGGGCCTTCGCCTGCCCCACGGCCCCGAGGGGGCCTTCCGCAGCCCTCGGGCACCCAGGCGCTGGTCCCCGCTGCCCGGGGTGCCGCTGAGGAGCCCTGAGGGCGGCCGGGGAGGTGCTGGGGGGGAGAAACCCAACGCGCGGCCTGTGGGTACCGAGGGCCTCACCCCGGCCTGCACCGGCAGGGACAGGCAGCGCCCCCGCGGCTGTCCCCAGGCCGGGGCCCGGTGTCCCGCCGCGGCCCGGCACAGCCCAGGCCGTGAGGCCGCATCCCCCCCCCCCCCCCCCCCCCCCCCCCGCCCCGGGCCGAGGCCGCGCCGTTGTCACGGAGCGGGACCGGGCGGATCCTCCCGGCCGACAGGGGGCGCGCTGGCCGCCGCGCGCACTGCTCCGTACGTCTCTCCGGGGCGGGGCGTTCCGGTTCCTCGTGGCGCGGCGGCGTGACGTTACTGTGCGGCGCGTTCGCGACGGCGGCTGAGGAGGGTCAGGGCGCTCACCGCCCGCCCGGCCTTCCGGCGCAATGGAGGCGGCGGCGGTTCCAGCTGCCTCCTCCGGCGCCTTGGTGGCAGCTGCCGCCGCGGGCACCGCCGTGGCGACGGGGAAGGAGGCGACCCCGCCGGCCCAGCAGCGCCGGAAGAAGATCCTGCATGAGGAGGCCTACATCGAGGTAGGCCGGCGGGCCTGGGCCCGGGCGGCCCCGCTCTCCCGGCACCCGGGCCGGCGGCTTCTGGCGCGGCGGGGCCCGGCTCGGGTCTGCCTGGCTCTGGTCCGCCCGCGGCCACTGCCCGCTGTGACCCTGGCAGCGGGTCGGGCCTGGGGCCGAGGCAGCCCTGGGGCCGCCCCTTGGGCTCCTGTGGCGACAGCTGCCGGCCTGCTGCCACCGTCCCAGCCTCGGCTTGAAGCGCCCGTGGGTCCTCCCCGTGGGCAGCCCGTCCCCCTCCCCGTGGGCAGCCCGTCCCCCTCCCCGTGGGCAGCCCGTCCCCCTCCCCGTGGGCAGCCCGTCCCCCTCCCCGTGGGCTGTGTGCGGCCGGCCCCGAGCTGATGCGGCACTCTGAGGTGTCCCAGCACGGCCTTGCAGTTGTCCCTCTGTTTATAGGGCTTAGAAAAAATCATTCAGCGAGACTTCTTTCCCGACGTGGAGAAGTTGCGAGCACAGAAGGAGTATCTGGAGGCTGAAGAAAATGGCGACTTGGAGAAAATGAGACAAATTGCGATCAAGTTTGGCTCCTCCTTGGGCAAATCATCGAGGGACACACCTGTGCCCTGTAAGAGCTGGCTCACTAGGGCATAAAGTTTTTATGTCTAATATTACTGCTCTGGTTTACCTAACTTTGTGCAGGCAGTGCTTATCTTAAAGAATCAAGATTGACATTGCGCAGGAATTAGTATACCGGATTGGGCAGTAGCTGGTATCTGATGGCTGATGCTGAGTTTCTCTGTGGTAGTATCTGATAATTCCTGCCAGTGCTGGCTCTGGCCTAGGTTAGGATTGTTACGCTGCTGCTTGCTTATTTGGTTAAAGCTGTAGATAGGGTGGCGAATGTACTGGGCTGTGGCTCTCCTGTGAAGTTTTCCCAGCAGGAGAAAAGTAATGTCTCAGATGAGTGCAAAAATCTTGTTCAGTGGTTGGGACAGAATTGAATATAACATTTTGGAGTTTTCACAATCTTTAATTAAAATGTTGTTCTCTTGATATGTTTTCTGTGACTTGTATGGCACATGACCCTTACTATGGTGGAAGATGTGAGAGCAAGTGTTTTATTCCATGCTCCGTTAACCATGTGAGCCTTTTCTGTCACAGATGTTACTCCAGCCACGTTTGAAACCCCAGATGTGCATCCAGGTGGTCTTCCACTGGGGAATAAACCCAAAGCTGGCACCAAATCTGCAGAGGAAGGTAGGAGAATGATATTTCTCTAGCTGAATTGTTCAGCAGCAGGAAAATACTTTTGTGAGGTCTGACTCCTATAAGAGTTTTGAGTATTTAGCAAATGTTTAAGCAGTTTCTGTTAACCTTCTAGTAGCTAAAAATATCACTCTGAAGGTGAACTTGATGTAATGTTTTACATCATGTGTGTGAATTCTCAGTTTATTCTCAGTGAATTCTCTTTATGGCTGTGTAAATTCGTAACTCAATTGATCTCTTTGAAGGCAGTAAATTTTTCCTGTCGCCTGAAATTAATTCTGTAAATAAGCAAAGATTGTAGGGGCAGAGCTATTCATATAGTATATTAAAAATGCCTGTGAGCAGCTGTCCACTTATGTGTTTTCCCTTTAACACAAATAACTGTAAATGCCGTAAAAGGTTTTATGTGGAAGTTGATTATATATTTTTCAAAAAAGAATTTATTATTGTACCACTCTGCATGTATATATGGTTTTTTTTTTTCACCAAGCTTCATGTTAATTGTTATTGGGTCTGTAGAAGGCTCACTGTAGAAGGGATTAAGACTGATGTATAGCACTCTGATAGAAGGGGAGGTATCAACCTTTCTCAAGCTTCTTCCCTCCTCTTGTTAGGAGAAGCAGAAAAAGATGATAAAGATGCACTTCCCAGTCTGGACAGCTTCTTAGCAAAACACACGAGTGAAGATAATGCTTCGTTTGAGCAGATCATGGAAGTGGCCAAAGAGAAGGAGAAAGTCAAGCATGCTTGGCTGTACAGTGCAGAAGAGGAGTATGCCCAGGTAGGGAAATGGCTCAGCTGTATCTCTGCTCTTCCAGAGTGACACAGCAGGGAAATACCATTTCACTGTATTTCTTTCTTGTTTGAATAAATTGTCTTACCTTCTGTTTTCGAATCCTGCTATAAATATGGATGAGAATTCATTTGCTCTGAGCATGGGGCTGTTGCATTAGACTGTTGAATTACTCATATGATTGAATAAGAATAGAAAGGTCTTGATTTGGAATAGTAGGTGCACGGGGTGATCACATCTTAATCTGAGCTAAGCCTGAGTTTCCTGGGTCCTGTGACAGCTCATTGCTTCCTTTTGCAGTCCTGATTTTCCCCCATCTGTAATGCAAGAACAGTGTTGACATAGTTGCTGAGGATCTGTCTCATCCTAAAGTTTTGAGACTGAAATGTTGCACTAAGTGCAAGTATTGTTGTTCTTGGCAGTCTTTTCCATAAGCAGCAATACCAAAGAGAGCAGTTGAGAACAGTTCCTGTTGCTTGTCCGTCAGCCCTTTATTATTTGTAGTTAGATTGTCTTTCTCATTTCAGTTTTCTGTTATCAGTAATAATCCATTCAGCTGCTGAAGTACTGTACATGGTATGGCTGGCTGTGCTGTCTTCCTCAGCTAGCTTCGTGGGAGGTTCAGGAGCTGTTCTGGGGCTGCCATGTCCATCTTTCTCCACCAGCAGTGAGCAGCTGGCACTGTTGCCAGATGTGTCAGTGATGGATGTGAGCTGCAGTGCCTCTTAATGAAGCTTGGCACTGACACACGAGCATTCACTGCTGTTGTTGCAAGTGTTATGTTTGTATCCCAGCTAATGTAAACCCTCGGTGTCTGTTACAATAAAAATGCCCTCTGTGGCTCCTTATGCATCTTCTTTGCTTGAATGCTTTCATCCAAAATTAAAAGGCAGGCAGCAGGAGAACATTCCCAAAGCACGGGTTGTTTCAGGTCAAGGTGAAGTTGCCGGAGCTGGTCTTCTGCTGATGTTGTGTGTGTTCCTGTCAGCCAGCACTCTGTTCAGACCTCGCGTTTCCTTGCACAGCATGCTTTTTGTGTAGCAGAACAACTTTGCTAGGCCTCATTTAATGTATTCAGTGGCAATACTGCTTCTTAAATGTATATGGATGATACTTATTAAAGATAACATCAGTTGATGTCTTTAATATATAGCTTCTGGCAGTAATTGTCTAGTTTAATTAGTATGAGAATTTTAAAATGGAGTAACTTGTCAGTGGCTGACTGCATTCTATTAGTTTCTCTTTGGTGATACTACAGTGATACTAGTACACTGGTAACGGCACGCAAGTAATCACGTGAATATGTCAAATGCTTCCAAACCTGTACTGCCTATGGAAATGTTTGAAAACTCTCTGGCTAAGTATTGAAGAAGTGTCCGTTCTTTCATTACTGCTTGCCTCAGCTAATACAGTTTGCACGAGACTAGGATGGTACAAATATTCTCCCGAGGTTACATGCCAAAGCCTTGTAGACTGCCTTTATGTTAGATATAAGTGTCATATGTTGCTCTTCCCTTATTTAGCAATGAATGCCTCATCTGAATTTTGATGAGCAGATAGAGAAAAACAGGAAGAGTCTGAACCATCACAAGGGTTGTCACAAGGTGTAATAAACAAAGTCATAATCTTTCTGAGAAGTTAATTCTTTAGTTCTCACTTGATTTTATACCAGAACCTCATATGGAGGTGTTGTTTGCAAGCTCACCTGGGAACAGGATGGCTTCTCAAATGCCACTTGCCAGAGAGTGCTTGTGCCACGCCAGATGCAAAGTGTGCAAGGGCAGGTAGCTGAGCTCATGATTGAGCTCTCCAACTTGTGTATGCCTGGTTAAAAGATTGCAGGAGTCTGGGGGTTTTTTTTTTTAGCTTTTTAAATTTTTTTGTTCCATTGCCCTTTCAGCGACGAAATGAGAACCTGGCACTTCCTTCAGCAGAGCAGCAAGCTCTGGAGAATGTGAAAGCTGGACTGGAGACCTGGGAATACACGGCTCGAAACACCCTCATGTATTATCCAACAGGTGAGGTGCCAGGTTTCTCAGGAGAGGCATTGACTCCAAACAGTTCTTACAGCATTTCTATAGATGACTGAGCAGGTCTTACTGGTAATACTGCACTTTTTCTTCTGTGAAGCTCAGATATGTAAAGTTGTTTTAAAAAGTTTGTTTTTTTTTTTTTCTTTCTTTGGACCTTGCTCCTTTGCCTCTGATTGCAAAGTTTGATCATGTTCTAGTTGTCATTGAGAAGCTTATTATCTGTATTATAGAAGCAATTGTTTTCAGGAGCCAAAGCTCTTTCCAGTTTGGCCTGTCTTATTTAGGAGCACGTTCTTGTCTTCTTTATTGTCATTCTTGGCTTCTGCTCAAAGAGTGCTTCTTGGGCTTGTCAATCCCTTAGTTGCTATAGAAAACTACATCATTTTGTAAACAGTTTTCTTTTTGGCTATAAAAGTACAATTGATAATTTCTGCAAACCAGTGAAGTAGAGAAAAGAAACTCTTGTTGACTGTTTTCTTAAAATAAATAAATCTGATCTTATTTTACAGATGTCAGGTGTTACAAAGCATATATCTAGTGCAAATTTTGTTTTAAATTGCTAGAGATACACTGGAATTGCTGATGGATTCGATGTTGTGTAGGAATACGTGGCAAGCGTCATGTTGGTTGGGAGCTTTAAAGCATACTGCCTAGTGTTACCTGAGCCCTTTCTTAAAAGATATTTTGCTTTTCAAGGTGTACCTGATGAGGATGATGTATTTAAGAAGCCCAGGGAAGTTGTCCATCGAAACACCCGTTTTGTGAAGGATCCTTTTAGCCAAGCTGTGAGCAAATCACAGCTCCAGCAAGCTGCAGCCCTCAATGCCCAGGTTGGATAATTTTACTTCTTCTAAAACCTTGTTAGACTCTGCCCTCTGGTGTTGTTCATCAACCAGGAGAACTGTGTGTGTGCTAGATACAGCTGACACATACCTTTCTCCAAAGGCCAGTGAATGGCATTGTCTTTTTTATTTCAGTATAAACAAGGCAAAGTGGGACCAGATGGGAAGGAGCTGATACCACAAGAATCTCCAAAAGTGAATGGTTATGGATTTGTGGCTACCCCTTCTCCTGCCCCTGGTAAGAAGGTTTTCTTATTTATTCTGATGTTAAGAGGATTGCTACCGCACTTATTTTGATGCTCTGTTTGTTCAACACTGGGATATCATCCATGTATGTCTCATGAGCTGGTGACTTTTTTGTGTACTGTGTATGCCAGCTCGATGCAGTGCTTAAATCCTACTCCGATAAACTGGCAAGAGAAGTAGTGCAGTACCTGAGAGGCTCTGAGCAAGCTGCTGTGCTGTTGCACAGGAATCATCTAGAGGGTTGTGAGATTTCCTAGGCACCTGGAATGCTGTAGCTGCTTGTTTTATCCCTGAGTGATGCTTCTCTAGAGCTTAAAGATAAGAATTCAAACGTTTCACAAACATTAAGCTTCCAACGAGTTCAGCTGCTCATTTTGCAAAATGGGGAGCATTTGTGTCACTGTGTCCAGTAGTTTGCTGTGTGAGGGTCCAGCCTGGCTCATAGGGATGTGACATTTCTCACTTCCTTCAGTCTAACCTACTGTTTTCTTACAAGTCTACTGCTTTCTAGGTTCTTTCTTTCTCTAAATACACTTGTGTATTATAGAATCCTTTTGTTCAAATGTATTAGCTGCAGGATACTTTCAGGTAGAAGAAACTGATTATTTTTCTTCCAGTTGAAATGGGGTATCTGAATTTTTAGCTGTTCTTCACCAGCCGTTATATTTCCCTGTCTTTTGTCATTATGCGAAAAGGTGAACATACTGAGGCTTTCCCTCCGAAAAGCCTGTAGGTGGCATTTGGAGTGCACCTCCTTTCTCTGCTGTAAATGCCTTTTCCAAACCCTGGGCGGCAGGATTTTCTAGGCAGTGGGGCTTTTAGAATCTATTCTGCAGTTGTAGCTGTTAGGCGAGGTGCAGTCACCGTTGGGTACAGGCTAGCCTCAAGATGAATTGAGGGTACATTTAGCTATTACATGTATCTTGTGTCTTCTGCTCATTTCCTTGATTTTAAATAGTTTGTCCATAGTTAGAGTTTCATACGATAGCAGAGGGGAAGACTAGTATTGTAGAGGAAAAAAATGAAAGTGTCACTAAGCAAAAGCTCACCAATTGGAAAAATAAACATGTGGAAAGGACAGTGCTTGGGTGTCATAACCTAGGGTGACACAGCACAGGCAATCCTGTGAGTTTAAGGTCACGCTCTTTTAATGGGAACCACATGTTACTATTCACCATTGGCTGTGATTTCCTCTGCTGTGGAGGGGCTCCTTTGTGTCTTGATTAATTTGCTGCATTTCATAATTTGCTTCTCTGTTTGATTTTTTTTTTTGATGAATGAATAGTCAAATGTCTTGTGTGAGCATGACTTTTAAAATTCATTTTTAGGTGTGAATGAGTCTCCTTTTATGACGTGGGGTGAAATCGAAAGCACCCCTTTGCATCTAGAAGGGTCAGAAACGCCATATGTGGACAGAACACCTGGACCAGCATTCAAGGTATTTCATGTCAGGAGTCAGCATGGCATTCTTCTTGGGGGGGAAGGACTAAGAAGAGAAAGACAAGTGAACAACTAATAGATTGACATTGTTGTGAGAGTGTGACACATCTCTGGGCTGTGCTCCCAGTCCTTGAGACTAATAATCCAGGTTCTGCTTGGAGGGTGGAGGTGGGCATGGCTCCACGTGAAAGCTACTTGGTGGAGATAGCTAAGATGGATCACACACTGTTGGCAGGAGAGCGAGAGTCAATATTTGATGATGGGCCCAGACAGAGGGGCTTTCAGAGGAAGCTGAAGAGATGCCTGATTTCTCTGACTTTAATTTATGAATGGGTAGAAATTGTAGGATTTCCCTCTGTCTTGATCTCCTGGCTGTCACAGCCTGAGGCAGGTGTATCACTCGAGAGTAGAAAAGACACTCTGGCTTTGCTAATGGCACCTGACCCTGCATGCCACCTGCCTCCTGCTGGTGTCATTGAAATGTGAGCTGTCTGAGACTCTTAGTTTAAGAAAGGTGTAATTTGCTGTATGTGCCCCTGTTTTGTCAGACTCCGAAGCCCTTGACTGGTTCTCCTGCTGTTTAGCAATGTCTGTGTTTGCCTGAGAGCTGGCTGGCTGCACGCCAGGCTCGGCAAGACACAGGTGACATTGTTTGTCCAGGAGAGACAGCAGGAGGAAATGCCAGAGGTAATGGCTGCTTCCTTGACTGAACTGGTTTTACCATTTTTTGTTACTTGCTAAGGCAGGTTGAAGGTCTCTCTGTGTCCTCTCTGGCTTTTATATAGCAGCAGAGAGGTATGGGCTGATCCCACTTCTCCCCAGTTTAGATCCCTGTAGGCTGGAATGCAGCTTTGAAGGTGCTTTGACTCATTTATATAGCGCTTATATGAGTGCCTTGGCAAGTGAACTGTGTGATGCATTTGTAGATCCTGGAGCCTGGGCGCCGTGAGAGGTTAGGACTCAAGATGGCCAATGAAGTGGCAGCTAAAAACCGAGCAAAGAAGCAGGAGGCGCTTCGAAAAGTGACAGAAAACTTGGCCAGGTGAGACTTCTGTTCTGGCAGCAGAATTGGGGATAGGTATTTTCTGATGAGATTTAAATCAATGTATGTAGAAATGAAGGAACGATAAGAGTACTGGAATCAGGAGGAGCTACAGTCAAACTAGAAGTTTTTAGAAATTAAAAACCTTAATTCCTGCGGGAAGATGACTGATGGCTGTCCCTGATACTCCCTCTTGTCAGCATTACTGTTCGGCCCTACAGCCACCCAGCAATGCATCTGGAGCGGAGTCTTGCCTCATTGCAAAGAGGAGACGTGATAGGGCTTGCTTGGCTGGGTCATGGGAAGGACGGAACAGGCTCAAAGGAGAGGGCGGGCAGTGCCACTCAGGTTTGGGAGGGATGTGGGTGGTTTCTCTGTTGCTTGTCTCTCTAGAGAGACAGGCTGCGTTTACCTGCAGGCAGAATGACTTCTGTAGCCAGTTGGTCTGTGGGGGCAGTGGACACCGAGCTTGCCTGTGGAAGCATTGATGCTCTTCCTGATAAATGGCCGATTTTAATTGTAAAATCTTTTAAAACTTTATTCTATTCCAGCCTCACTCCGAAAGGACTAAGTCCGGCAATGTCACCAGCTTTGCAAAGACTAGTAAACAGGACTGCAAGTAAATATACCGACAAAGCCCTGCGAGCCAGCTATACTCCTTCCCCAGCCCACACAGGAACTCCTGGTTACAAGACCCCAGCAAGTGGGCCTCATACACCCACAAGCACCCCACAATCTAGGACAGTATCTCAGACGCCAGTATCTCAGGATACTACATCAATCACAGACAATTTACTGCAGCTTCCCAAAAGAAGGAAGGCATCTGATTTCTTCTGAATATTCTAGTCACCAGCAAGGCTATAGTGAACTGGCTGTGCTCAGCTGTCTGCAAACTGGATGTTGTGGGCCATCGGTAGTAAGGGGTGTCTAGATACAGCTGCCGGAATGGAAGCCAGCGATTTACAAGATCTGGGACCAGCACTACTCTAGACTATATAGCTAAAATAGCCTGTAATGTGCTTTTTGGAAGCAGAGTTATCTCCTGCTGTGGTATAACTTCCCTTTGAACTGCATAGGTGGGATGCACAGGGCTGCTGTAGCAAAAGGATGCTTCCTGCAACGGCAGACAAGATTCTGGACTCTTGGAAAATGGTGATAATTTTTAAAAGATATATTTCTCTTTAAGATGGTCATGCATTTAAATATGTTTCTGTACAAATATGTCTATTTATAAAATGTGCTAATCCTTCCTAAAAGGTTGAACTGGACTTTCTTCTGGCTTGTCAAACTTCTTTGGGTTTGTGCTTTGCAGAAGAAGGGATACAACCATGTGTATATTGAGACATGACCCAGAATTTTAGAGGGCTTATCTTTAATTTAAAGCAGAGTTTAAACTTATGCTCTTGAACATACAGTGGGCCTGTCAAGAGAGGTGGTACATTATGAAAACAGTATGCATACAGTTTCAGACATCAGTTCACACTTCCTAATAACCTGCCCTTCTTACTTACTGAATCCAAAACGTGGTTGATGCATGTGTGAATTCTGCAGCCGGTGTAGTCAGGAACTTGAGAAATGAGAGCATAAGAGCTGTTAAACGTCAACAGCACTGAAAAACTTTCCAATGTTTTTTGACAGTAACTTCTCGACCCCGCAAACCCTATTGGAGACAGGTCTTTTGAGAATAGTAGTATTAAGCTGTTCATTCACCTCAGCAGATGTGCTGTATCTTCTGTTGCTGTACTTCGTAAAGCAAAAGACGAGGACTATTTCTGAAAGGGTCCAGAGAAGCTGAAGTTGAAAACCACCAGTTCACAAGTTAGACCCATTGTGCTATTGTTAAAAAACAGCCATCTTTAAGAGGGTCCCTTTTGCTTCCCCTCTCCTTCCCTTTCTGCAGAATGGGATTTGGCTTGCAGCTTGTGCTCAGGCTTTCCTTCGCGCAGGTTTTGGGAACACTCGCCCTCTTCTGCAGCTGGCAGAGGGGAAGGGAGCCTGGATTTTGGAGTCTGCAACCATGAGTGTTTCAAAACTTGATCTATGCACAACCTCTGAGACACGTTGGGCTGGAGCAGGTGGTAAATGAGGTCCTTGCACTCTACGGTCAGGTATTTTGACTTGGGGAAAGGAATCCTGTGTTGTTTCTGAATACAGATCATTTTCCTGACATTGGAATCATCAAATGGCATTAAAGCGTAGACCATTGTATACAGGATTACACCCAGGCTCCATATATCAGAAATCCTGGGGTCACAAGGAATGCCCTGTAGCACTTCAGGAGCTGCGTACGCAGCGGAGCCACAGAAGGTTTTGCTGAGAATAGTTCTTCCATTTTCATCCCGAGACAAGGATTTGGAAAAACCAAAGTCTGACAGCTTGATGTTGAGGTCTTCATCGAGAAGGATGTTCTCACATTTCAAGTCCCTGTGAGCGAAGTCTGAGTCGTGGCAGTGCTTGATGGCAGAAGCCAACTGATGAAACTTGATGCGAGCAATATCCTCTTTCATAGCTCCCGTGATCTTGATGTAGTCCAGGAGGTCTCCCTTTTCCCCCAGCTCCATCACGATGTACACTTTCCCAGCTGATGTCTCAAAAATCTCATAGGTTTTGATGATTGAGGGGTGGTGCAAACGTCTCAAAGCCTCTATTTCCCTGGGGAGAAATTTTTCCAGAAAGTCCCGAGGAGTTTTCCTCTTGTCGATTATCTTGATGGCCACGTTGCATTTCAGCCGGTCGCAGTAGGCAGATTTCACTTTGCCGTAAGAGCCTTCTCCCAGCGTGTTGCTCAGGCTGTAGCCTTTCTTTCCAAGCACCACAGCATCATCCATGGTGGGAGAGCTGGCGGGAGCCGCGTGAGTTGGTGGTGGTGTGCATCATGCGTGGTGGCAGGTGGTGTGGCCACGCACCATGGTGGCTGCCCGGGGCACTGATGCGGCAGGTGGGTGGGCACCCTGGCGCTGGCAGCTGTGTGATGTCACAGGCGGCTGCCCCTGCACGCGGCACTTGGAAGGACCTTTCTTTCAAAAACTGAACATCAAGTTGCTGAGAGACGTTGGTTGTGCTCTGCCGCCTCCATATAATGATCTTTCTATTTAATTTTGCTAACAGGATGGAAGTTTTTCTTTCCTAAAATGTACCTAAGTCTTTTTATATTTATTGACACGTGCGGTGAAATTTTGTCTGTTGTCTTTTTGTATGTCTCAGTCTTTTAAGCTCCGCATACGCTTGCTTCTGGCGTATGGTGGCCTTGCTACTTGTCGGCCAGCTTTCCTCAAAAGGGATGGATGCTGCTTTTCTCGTCTTCGCCAGGGCTGTGTTTGAGAATTGGTTTATTTTTTTTCTTCATGGGCTTGTTAGGGGAAGGCGGTGGCTTTTTTTATGTTCATTTCCTTGTTGTTCATCCAGCCCCTCCATTTTGTAGCTCTGATGATTGGCCGCTTTTGTGGGCTTTGCAGCTGGCATTTTCTTAAACCCTTCCTTGGTTGGGGAGTTATGTTTTGACTTCCAGTGTCTGCTGTTCTTGAGAAAGGCTCACACCAACACCTTCCTCAAAATGGCTCAGAGGATTACTGCTTTGCATGTTGATTGCTTTACTGTAATCAGCCTCTGGGGAATTTTGGTTTGTGTTGATTTCAGCTTTTTCAAATTTGTTTTTACAGCTGCCATGTGTGTGACTCCAAAGACTTGATGATGTTGATGATCACAACACCGAGGGGCTGGGGACAATCCTGGTCTGTCCACCAGCGTGGATGACAATGTCATTCTGAAAAACAGAAGTGGTATTTCTGACAGCCACACTGGGCATTTTGTTTGGGGTTTTTCCTCCCACTCTTTGAAACTTTTGGGTAATTTTTGTAATTAGCCAAAACCCTGAAGAGCAGGTTTAACCATACATAGCCTGCTGTCAGAGCTGGGGTTGTTCCAGTATGAGCATTCTACGGCATTTCAAACTGGTTGTGCTCATACCAAGATGTGGCTGGAATAACAGAGAGGGGAACGTGATATTTGAGTGTGGGATGAGCACTCGTGTGGCATGATCCCGCCTGGAGAAGCACCGAGCACCTTTTAGCAGGAAGCAGGCGTAGTCAGATGTGTACGCTTCTTGCGCCATGCCAGAGTGCAAGACAGCCTGTGTAACACTTGGCAGTCTTGACATTTGCTGTAATTGGGTGATGTTTTACCGAGGGAACATCCATGGAAAATCCTATGCGGGTCTTTGAGCCATGCCTGCAGCCTTCTGTAAAGTCTGGGCTGTTTGATGCTGTGTTTTTCTTGGTGGAGAGCTTCCTCTTGCATGGTTTCCATGGCCACTTCCAAAACTCATGTCCCTGACTGTGAAAAACCCTTCCAAGAGACTCAATTTTTATAGTGCACCTTGTAAAAATCAATTGGTCAACATGACATTGCTAGGAATCGTGACTGCAAGAAATGGTTTTTGCTTTTTTTTTTTTAGTTCAGAAATAATTGAAGGCTGTTTTTTCTTTAAGCCAAAAAAAATATTCTCAGGTACTCATGAATGAATGTAAAGGGAATCCATTTACTAATGTTTCTGTGCTTTCAGAGATGTTCTGTAAGGACTGAGCTGGCTAAATAACAAGTTCTTGGGTAATTTTTAAAACTAATTATTTCTTTCCTAGTGATCACACGATCTGCTTATCTCCCTGAAATGTAGGACCTCTCTGTTAGGGTACGCAGGCAGATGGTCAGGCCCTGGCATGTAGTTTGGGTCACTGAGCAGACCAGGAGAAGGGAGTAGATGAGACATGAACGGATGCAGCAGGTAACAAGTAGCTGCTGGACCACTACGGTGAGCGCCCGGGGAAATGGCTGAGCTTCACAGGTGATTGAGGAGGATCATGGGGACCACCTGGGGTGTGGAACCTGCCAAGGTGGAGGTGACCCAGTCAGAGGTATCAGAAACACCCAATTTGGCTATGGATGTAGCAAGGCTGTGCCCAACAGGAAAAAGTAATTAGAAGAGGCTTAGAGAGGGATTAGAGAAGAGCAAGCATGGGAACATGGAGAGAAGTCGGGATATGGGCTCAGTGTGTGTGTCTCAAGCATGGTGCCTGGTCTCCTCCATCTTCTTGCTAGATGATTCCTAGCCGTTCGCTGGGTGCGGGAGCCCTCTCTTCTGGGCACGGGATGGGTGTAAAGGCTGGGCAGTGTTCGAGGGACCATGGATGGGGTGTACCTGTGGGTCAGGAGCGGGACGGGGCGTGCATCTTCTATGGCATTTCAAACTGGTTGTGCTCATACCAAGATATAGCTGGAATAACAGAGAGGGGAAGGTGATATCTGAGAATGATTAGGTCTGTGTTGTGCAATTCATGATTAAAAGCAGATTGCATTAAATATCCTGTGGGATGGCGTTGGTTTTGTGTTTTTTCTCAAGTGAATTAACCTAGACAGCCCTACTAAAATCACAGTCTCGATTCTGCAAGACTGAAGTGCCTTCACATGTTTGCTGGGAATATAATTTATTTTCAATGAAATGCTATAAAACGATCTCTTGAAGGGGATGTAGTGCTCTTCAGATGGGCTATTCCTGTAACGCCTGCTGTAATGTCTGGTCTCTGCTTCCTGCTGCAGTTCAGCCCCTGCTATCTGTAATTAGAGAATCAGTAAACTCTTTGTTGTCAGATATTTTTGGTGCTGTAGCACTGGCATATAACGTGCCTTACAGGGCCAAATCCAGTGCGAAAAACCATCTTGGCTCTTGATGACTTGTGATTATTTCCACCACCCCCCTTTCTTTTTCAGAGGATTATTTCCTTTTGCTGTGCCTGTATATCTTCCATTATCCTATGCGCCAGACCCTAGGACGCTTCCTTCCTCAGGCAGAATAGCTCCTGGAGCTCTCCTAACGCCGCAGAGGTGGTTGGCAGTGAGCAGTGGTGGTGGCAGGACTGGCCACGGTGGGTTACCAGCTGCTTGCAAGACATCTTGGGAACCGGGGCAGTGTGGTGTGGTGTGATGTGGGGCTGTAACGTCATGTGCATGCTTGCATGAACAGTCTGGGGCTTGGCTTCTTACTCCATGTAGGAAAAAAGATGAAGAACATCAAGGGATTCTTGTTCATATAAATGGACAGGAAAGAGAGGGGATTCTGGTTGATTTTGGGAACAGCATGATGTAATTGTTAGAGAGAAAGTTGCTGGAACTGTTGGTGAAGAGCCAGCGAGGACGAGGGATGAGTTGCTGTAACCTGGATGGAGAAGGCAGCTCCCATGCCTTGAAGAAGCAAAACACCACGTGCATCAGAGATGATGGCTTCTCCTTTCTTTGTGGGGCATGGGTAAGAAAATGCTGAGCAGCGGACAGGCAGCAACAACACAGGGTTTGGTGAGGCCAGTAAGTGAGACGAGAAACTCTCACAATCACCCCACAGTTTGAGCGACCAGCCCCTGGACGAAGCATCCAGGAGAGCGGTGGGGGCACTGCCTTGGGGCAGGAGGCTGCGCTCCGGCTTCGTTTTGCTTATCCACCGTGGCCGTGAGAGCTGTGTGTCGTGGCAGGGAGCTGAGTCTGCGATGGAACTTTGAGCCCCGGGCTGGTTCCCCGTGCACTTCACCTGCGGGGCCAGGAGCTACCCCTGCCATGGCGCAGGGGCCGTGCAGGGGCTTTGCGCCCATCCGAAAGCGGGTGGCTCTGTGCTGCTTTCTACTTCTCTGATTATTTAACTCAGAAGGGAAGCTGTGGTTGGAGATACATCGTTGTTTTGGAGGACTGGGCTATTTCTCTGCAAAAATAAAGGAAATGGATCCACTCGCTCAGGGGAGGGGGAGATGGAGCAGTTCCTGCTTCCTCATATTCGCATTTGTTGCCTCAATCCTGCCCAGCGCAGCTGGCCCCGCAGCAGCCGGCTGCAAACCCCAGCTCCGAGTCAGGCCAGGACGAGAGCTGGGTTTGGCTGCCCTCCCCGTGAGCCCCTTCCCTCTGCTCCTCCTGGGCACGGCAGCTTTTCTCTGCTGCTTTTTGGGCACAGGTGATCTGCACTCGCTGGTTAGAGAAACACTTGCTCCCAGAAGGAAACTGGGAGTCCTGGGATGTGCCAGCTCCCGCGTGCTCTGGGCAGAGGTGGTCGGCCTGTTTTCACTACTATGCTCCGTCCTTGCCCCTCCTGCCCGGGGTGTCGGGCTGCCCTGGCTCACCCCGACGCAGCCCCCGGTGCCTGGGGGCTCGGGGCAGGTACGGCTACGTGGAGCAGCCCTGCCTCGCACCTGCCTGTGGCTCAGCCAGGGCATTGGCAATCCCGTCACGTTGGTCTCCACCAGCGTTGCAGCGCTTGGCACGGGACAGCCCGGGGAAATGGGTGCCTCTTACCCTTCACCTTTGTGCTCCTGTGTGGCTGGGCTATTTATTGCCTGTTTACTCAGAGGTGCTGTGTGGGTTGTGGTGCTCGCCTGGCACACGTGTGTGCTCCAGACCCGCCTCTGTTCAGAGCTGGCGGAGCACCGTGGGCTGTGGCGTGGGGAAATGAGGTCTGTGTTTTCTTGGGTCAAAAGCCAGGGAGAAACAGCTTGTGCCCTGACTGCGAGGGGAGCGCTGCTCTCGCACCGGAGGCATCGCAGGGCATTTACTTATACGTGGGCGATGCGGTGTCACGGGCTTGGGGTGGATAAGGAATGTCCTGGATCAGTCTGCGGCCAGGATGTGCGGCTGAGCTGCAGGAAGCTGGGCTGAGAACAGCCTCTCCTCACAGCATCCCTGGGGAGGAACAAAGCTGGGGAGTTTGACAGTCGTGCCTTTGTGCTGGAGGATGCTGTCACGCTTCAGGTCCCCACGGACGCTCGGATCATGACAATATTCAGCAGCACATGAGAACTGGCAAAATGGGTTTTGGCCTAAATCTTCAGGCAGCCCCCCGCTGCTCGTGACGCACTCCAGCGGGTCCCCAAGCACGCATCCCCCGTCATGCAGCTCTCCTGGGGCCCTGCAGAGCTCTCAGCTCCGGGTGATGGAGCCACGTCTCACACTAGCTGCTACCCCAGCCCCGGGGAGTAACTGTTGCCAGTTCTTGGCAGGCACCGATTTCCGCTGCCACGTTCAACTTCACGTTTAGCTTTGGAAAAAGCCTCTCCCCGATGCTGCTGCCCTGAGCGCAGCAAAAGCTCCTGCGGGGCCCGGGGCAGTGAGCGCCCAAGAAAACCCACAGAAGCCCCCGTCCCGCTGCCTGCAGGTCGGCGGCCAGTGCCCGGCCCGGGCAGTGGCCGCGGGAGGAGGCAGAGGCAATGCGAGAGCAGAGGTATCTGTGCATCCAGTGGGAGGGTGCCACTGGGTATAGCGAGTAATTGGTTTTAACAGGGAAATAGGGAGTGCGTAAGACTGAGTTAGAATGGTCCTTATTGCAATTTAAATGCTTCATTTGAAAACTTCAAATTGTAGCATAAAAGTGGAAAACACTTTGTTGTAGACATTAAAAAAAAATACGAAAGCTTCCCACACGGCTTCCCAAGTTTTGGCTTTGACTCTGAATAGGGTTTTACTGAAAAGCTGGAATTCCGAGTGGAGGAAAGTGCCGGCTCTCTGCCGACCCTAGCAGCCACTGCGGATCAGCCGCCGTGCCCAGCCCCTGGCCGAGCCTGGGTCCTGGCACTGCCCGAGCACCGCTGCTTCGCTTCCAATCGTTACAGGAAATTCCAGCTCGGTTTGGGAAGTGGCTATTGAAGGCAAAACTGCCTTTTGATCCCAAACACCACCTGGGCTGACCCCGAGCACCAGGAGAGTTGTGGTACCTGGGCTGGGCTCCCCGGCAGGGATGGCCACCACCCTGCCTGGCCTGACGTGCAGCAACACCCAGGGTCAAATTCCTAAAGACACCTGTCATTTGCAGGGCCATTAACGATGATCTGAGCCACACAATTAGTTTTCTTCATGTGTTTCCTCTCTGGCTGGGCCTGGGAACCGGGAACGCAGTGTTTCCAGGAGGTATGGAAACACCGGCCGGCTCCAGCACTGCTGCGGTGCTGGGGGCTGCCGTGCTGGGGCCCTGGCTGCGGCGATGTCCCAGTGCCGGGTGCTGCTTGTCGGTGTCACCCTTGCAGACGTGTGAAAACAGGGACCGTCTCACGCCGTGGTGCGCAGGCGGGAGCAGATTGGTGAAGCAGGGAAATGACGGTCAACCTCAGAGCCCCGGGGCTGGGAAACCCCAGCGCTCGGTGCCTGCGCCACGGGGATGGGCAGGGGACAGGCAGGGTGACGGGGCTGGGGTGTCCCCGTGGTGGCAAGGAAAGGTTTTGGCAGGGATGGAGGGGACCGGGAAAGGCCGTCCTGGGGGATGGAGGGGGCTGGTTGAGGCTGTTGTGGAGGGGACGGGGAAAGGCCGACTGGTGGAGATGGAGGTGGGCAGGAAAGGCCACCCCAGCTGGGGACAGGGAAAGGCTGTCATCCCGGGGGACAGAGGGGACTGGGGACCACTGTCCTGGTGAGGACAGAGGGGGCCAGTAGAGGCCATCCCCGGGGGAGGGTGATGGCTGGCGATGGCCATCCCGGGGGACAGAGAGGACCGGTGGGAGCTGTCCCGGGGGGCACAGAGGGGACCGTTCTTTGCCATTCGGGGGGGACGGAGGCGGCTGGCGATGGCCGCCCCGGAGGGACGGAAGGGAGCGGGCAAGGCCATCCCGGGGGGGGCAGAAGGGACCGGAGGAGGCCGTCCCGGGGGCGCAGGCCGCCGGCAAGCGGCACGTCCCGGGTGCAGCCGCCTCCGCCCGCACCCGCCGATCCCCCGCGTCGCTCGTCGTCGGGGACGGCCCCGTAGGTGGGCGGGGCGTGTGCAGATGCGGGCGCTGGGCCCCGCCCCCGCGCCGCCGATTGGCCGGGAGGCGCGCGGTGGGGAGGGGGGCGTGGCGGCGCCGGGGGAAGGCGGCGGGGAGGCGCGGCCGCCATCTTGTGCGTCGCCGGAGCCAGGCGAGCGGCCCGCAGCGTGGCGCCGCCCGATCCTCCCGCTGCTCCCGCCGCAGCCGCCGCCGCAGCCAGGGCCGCTGGCTCCCGCTCGGGGGCGGCGGCGGACGGGGGAGGGGAAGAGCTCGGTGCGGACGGGGGGCCCCGCGGGCCCGGCGGCGGCCCCTCCTCCCGCCGCTCCTCGCGTCCCTCCCCGCGGGTTTGTGGCGCTGCGCCGGGGGAGGATGAACGGAGGATAAATGGTGCCCAAGGCGGACAGCGGCACCTTCCTCCTCCTCTTCCTCCTGGTGCTCAGCATCACCGAGCCGCTGCGGCCAGGTAGGGGCGGCGGCGGGGCCGGGGCCGGGGATGCCGGTCTTCCCTCCTCAGCCTGCGGGCGGGTCCCGGGCCCGGAGCCGTGCGGGCGCGGGGTGCACCGGGGCTCCCCCGGGGCGGGAGAGCGAGCGGCGGGCCCGGGCGAGAGCAGCCCGTGGGAGGCCGGCCGGGTTAGCCTCTGGAGAGCGGCGTCCCCGGGAGGTCAGCGGCGGGCGGGTGCGGAGGGGCGCCGGTGCCGTTCCCCTCCTGCCGGGGACGGGGCGCCGGGAGGGGTCCGGCTCTGGGGTCGCCGTGGCCCAAAGCCGGTCCTGGGGGTTGGTTAGGACTCAGCCGGTGGCGTCTCTGCCGCGTCTTTATACTTCTCAAAAGAGATGGGACCGGGCTGAGTCGTGGGGTGAAACGTTGGTCCCCTCTGCCGGCTGGTGGGGTCTCAAGAGGACTGTGAGTTAGGGTAAAACAATTAATTTAAACTTGGAAAGCTTAGGTAGAAAACTACATACCCTACAGTTAATTAGCAGTGGAAATGTGGTGGCATGACTAAGTTTTCAGGTGTTTCTTCCTTACCTGATTTATGTTGTGGGCCTTGGGTGCCGACAAAACAAGGCAAAAAAATTTGCTTTCCAAGTGCCATTTGATCATGCCAGAAAGAAAAAAAACCCCTCTTGCCTCTCAGTACGTATGTCATCTTCCTAGTTCTGTTTCTGCTTCTTTTAGGGAAATAATTTAGCGGTGGAGTTTGTGTAGTAGCTGCTAAGCACTGTGTTTTAAAACGGTAAGATTATTAACTTTGGAGAAATGGTTGGTGTTTGCTGGTTGAAAACTACCACTTTTCTAGGTTTGTCGCTCAGTTAGCGTTTCTTTTTGGGTGTTGACCTCGCTTGGAGCTTGGCAGAGCCCTCACGTATCTCAGGCTGCTCTTGCCAAAGAGCATCCATAGCGTGAGGCTGCCTGGAGTGGCTGTGCAGGTTTGGAAACTGTTCTCCCATCGCACTGTGTGACTGCTCCTGGGTGATACTCCTTTGTAAACAGGAGAGTAAGAATGATGCTATACTTTGAAATCCCCTTGTTCTTTCTCTTCAAAATAACTTTTATGACCCAGACTAATAAAACGTAACAGTATTAGTGAGCTGCGTTTAAGCTGAAACACAATTGGGTCAGTGTAGGCAGTCTTACTGAAATAACTAACTTAGGTGTTGAAACTGTTTTGTGTGTGCCTTGTTTTGTTTTAGCTTGTGTTTTTTGGCAGTGCAGTGTATATATAGGGCTTTTGATATGCTCTAAAGTAGCAAAAAAAAAGTAAAATACATGGAGTTGCTAACCTAGTATTATTACAGCTAGAGGTTTTTATGTGGGAGAAGATACTATGTAAAACTGATTTTGAGCAACTTCCTTTCTAGCTGGCACTAAGTGCTACAGACAGCTGAATTGCTGGCTGAAAAGATTCAGCAGAGATTCATAGCTGTGTGTATGCTTTTACAGGTGGGTAGATTTAACCCTGAACTCTGTTGGTGTTGAGCATTGTAGCCTCCTAGAAATTAGAAAATGGCATTTTCCATGTCATGTCAGAACATTTGTCGCTCCAGTTTGATATTAAATCTCTGTCAGCAGCTGATGCTTAATGGATGAAGACAAGTTTTTCACTGAGCTTTGCTTCTTTAAAGCAAATTAATTTTTTTCACTGGTGCTTTAACATATCTAGTTTAGAGATTTGTGGTGCCGTAGCCACACTGGCAGAAGCATCCTTCTTATGAAGAAACCCTAACTCAGGTTATATGCCACTGGCTTTGAAACCTGTAGCATTAGGATTCCTCTGTGGGAACTCCACATGCATTCCTTGGATTTTGCTCGAACCATATGTATTCCTGAACCTTAATGTGAAATAATCCAACTGGGTGTAGTGTTGCAGCTGGAATTCCTTGCTGTATGAGGAATTTCTGAATTCCATTTGAAATATGCTCATCCGTCCTGTTCACTTGGAGGCTCCGGATGAGTGTGGTGGTTGAGCTGTCCATGGTGATGCCTGTCCTTCCTCTTGGAAGAAAGGCCATCGCTTCAGGGTGGCCTCACATCTTTTTGCCAATGTCATTTGCTTTTTAGCTTGCTTCATTTGATATCTTAAATCTACTGTCTTAAATAGATCACCTGTGTAGTAGATATGGGTTGATCCTGAAACAAAAGGTGCAAAAGGGGAAATTCTGGTTCGTGCAAGTACAGAGGATGTACAGAACCAAATTTACCATTTTAATCGATGGTGAAGAAGTCTCCCTTGTCTTTTTTGGGGGAGGTGCATGGATTTCCTCAGAAAGAGAAGAGTATTTGGACTTAGAATTTATTTTCCTAGTGGTGTTTGGTTTTCTTTTTGCTTCTTTAAACCTGTGTATTGTAACAACTGTTATTGGTTTAGAAAGGATGCCTGCAGCTTGCTTAGCTTAAATCTGTACTTGGAGCTATCAAATGAGTGCTGCAGAGTGATGGGAGGTTTTATGTACTCTGAGATGAATGTGTAGTCCCTTCACAATTCAGTCCTAGCGAATCAGGCACCTCTTTGTACTTCCATGTTAATTTGACACTAGCTTTGTATCCGTGTTCTTGCTGTGCTCTTCAGATAAATAAAACCTTCTTTTAAGCCTCCTCAACTGTAGTATCTTTTCAGGCAATCTGAAAGGCAGTGATTTTATATGGACCTATTTTTTCTGCATTTAGGGTGAGATGGGTTTTAGTAAATTAGGAGAGAAATTAATTAAAATTTCCTTTTTTCCCTGATTTTTTTTTTCCGTCTTGGTTACACGAGTCTGTTTTATGCTCCTGCCTTCACTAACAACATCATGTACATCCAGTGTACCATGACAGCAGCCCTAGCTGTGGAGACTTGGGGTTCCTGAAGGTACTGTAGGCAGTTAGATTTTTCTGAGCCTGTGGACTTTTAATGGTAATTTTGTGCCTTTGAGAATCTCCGCCTGGATTTTTTTGTCCCAGTGTTTCCCTCTTTCCCTTTCTGTTTTTACCATAAGCTGCTTGTTTTGACTAGTTGCCTACTTTATAATGCATTATTGAAAGAGGGTTTTTTTGTTTGCTGTTTGGTTTTTTTTTTTTAAGTAGGGCATTTCTCTTGGAGTTGTGTTACTCATTATGTGTTGGGAAGCTGCTAATGTGAATTGAAGCTGAATGTATTGGACTTTTCCAACTACAGGGGTGTACAGTGAAAGACTAACTTAATATTTCCTTTAAACACTTACTGAATTGATTATATCTGGTGTTCAGACACTTGCTTTGAGGGATATTTACCACAGTAGGGTTTGGCTTAATAATGTCTTTTCCGGGACAACTCAAAACATCTGCTTCAGGTTATCTGACTATCTGGCTGAGAGCTGTTGTCTGTATGTGAAGAAATATTTCCGTGGTGTGTTAACTTGAGTCACAGTAAACTGTACTGGTGCTAGCTTGGATTTAGACCGAGTTTCTGAACACTAGGGCATTTCTGTTGGTTGTTGAAAGAGCATCAGAGATGTAAATTATTATGAATTCAGTTTTGCAGCACAGTTTGGGAATACATAAGAAGTTCCTGTTTCTGTTAACATCCTATTGCACAATCAAAAAGCAAAAGTTTTGGTGTCTTTATGTAACGTTGGGAACTTAAACAGTCTGGAATGATCAGGATGACATGTTTCAGAATAGCGTTTGGAGGATTAATTAACATCATCATCGCTAAAGACAATAACATATTTTCATATTTCTCTAACAAGATACTGCTGCTTGCTAATGGAAAACACTTAAACATGGTCAGGCTTTATATTGGATTTTGTAATAGTGGTTTAGTACAGAGCCTTGTGAATGTAGGTCATCGGGCTTTCTTGTTAGAGCGTTTGCCAGGCAGCTAAAAGCCAATTGAGTTCTTGTTCTTGCAGCTTTTTTCTCCACTTCAAAGCTAGCTAGAGGAAATAATTTTATTACCCAAGTTCTGTTTTTAAAAATATTGCACAATTTACCCAATCGGCAATGCTTAGAAAGACTTGCCAGCACAAGTGGTCTAATTAAAAAGCCCCACAACTTTAGCTTTAAGTTTGAACTTTTTGTACACTTTAGTGCTTGCTCGTACGCAGCGGGTGGTCATGCTCTTATGGTGGGGTGTTGGTGTCTTGACGCAATACAACTGGCAAGTGTGTTTAAATTGCCAACTCGTTCTTGTTAGTCAAAAGTTGTAGGTCTTATATGCAAGGCAGAGCTCCTCAGAGTAGAAGCCTAAATAAACCCACAATCAACATCATTTCAAGGTGATCCACTTGTGTGCTGTGACTGAATGTGTCTGGTTTTGGCTAGTCAAATTGTATCAGTTAATTCAATTGCAGACCCAAATATATCCGTTATAAAATGTGAACTGGGCCCAGCATTCCGCTGCTCTGAAGGGAGTTTCTTGGTAGGCAAATAGAAGCCCTTATTTTGCTTTTCATTTGCTGTCTCTGCCTTAGTGAGAGCTGTGGTAATACATATTGGGTTCCATGTTGCTAACTACAGTCCCTGTCTTTGTATTTAGCTGAATTCCCAAGTGAGGGCTCCTGCGTGTGAGGGAGAGGGGTTTTTATCGCACTTCCTCAGTTAGTTTTGCTGAAAGTAGGGCTGGCCTGTCTTCCAGTCTTATGTTCCCCCCCTCATCCCCTTACTTCTTTAGTTTGTGTTTTGGATTTTTTTTTTTCCTTCTTCCTACTGTTACATATTAGTGGGCTCTTTTCCTGGCATTCCTGTGCTCTGCTGTTTGCTGTTGTTATGTGCTGCAAAGTCAGGCTGATGGATTTCAAAAGCCTTTTTTTGCGGCTGCTATCAGTGTAGCAGAGACACAAGGCAGAAGGTATCAGACCTTATTAGCAGGTCTGATACTTTAAGACTGGTAATTCTTGATGGTAATTATAAGGCAAAACTTTGGAGGTGTGAGTGGGTTTGCTGCTAGCTGTGGCCACAAAGTACAAGAGGGAAAGGAGTCAGTAGGCAGAGGGCTGTCTGCATGCGTTGCTCTGGTTCTGGGAAGTAATAAACCAGAAGGGGAACTTGAGGGTTTGCAAACGCGCGACTTCTGTGTGTCTCCATGGTAGGTTTGGGAATAGAGGAAGATTAGGCCAGAACAGCAGAAGTGATGGAGATGAGAGCACTGCTGCAGCCCCTCTCTGTAGCAGGCGGTGGCTGTGGAAGTGCTTCCTCCTCAGCAGTTCAGGGGAGAGGCATAGCTAGCTTGAAGAGAGGGTAACTTTAGATACTAAGTGTGAAAGACATAAAATCCCCATGTGAATGTCAGGAAAACAGCCAATACTTCAATGAATTATTCCATGCCCTGGAATTAGCTTTGTTAGGGCTGGTTTTGATGTTTGAATTGTAATGCAAGAATAGTAACTACCTCTACAGTCCATCTTTGAGTAATGCATGAGTCTCTGGGTTTTTACGTGGTGATTTCTTGCAACTTTTATAAGGTCTCGTTTCATCCTTTGGGATGCATATAAATAACCTCTTATGTGATGAGCAGAACTTCTTGTTGCACTTGCATTCCTTGTGCTGCACAGAGCCTGCGTACCCTGCATTGAAGTTCTGGTACCTGAAGTGTGGTCAGAGCAGAACCTGGAAACAGCTCAGTGGCATTGCCGCTCCTCCCTTAAGGGGTTAGTGTAGGTACTCGAGTTTTTGTATTTTAAAATGAAATATGCGTGTGAGGGGTTCTTGAACTGATCGCTGGAACAAGGAAGTCCTTGAGATAGAAAAGAAACAGAAGGCATCACAGCTCATGGCACACTTGATGAGAGGCTCTGCTGATCTTTGTGTGATCTCAAGGGCCAACCTGTGATGGAAAAAGGCTGGCTAATCTTTCGTTCTGTGTAGACTGATAGAAAGTTATGGCTAGAAGGGGTACTGAGAGATTGGGTCGTCATTCTTCCCATCCCAAAACAAAATCTGGTAACCCCAGGCAATTCTTGAAGGATATTTGTCTAGCACGTTTAACGATTTCCTGTGATAGAGACACCAACCACCAGATTCTTTTGGTAGGTCTAGTTGCCAGTCTGTTGGTTGTTCTGCAGTTGCAGCTTATTCTTTGTGTCTAAATACAGCATCGTGCAGGTGTCCCTCTCATGCTACAGTTACAAAGAACAGTTTATTGGTTTCCCAACACCGTTGGGTGCCAGGACCCACCAGTTTTTCAGCAGCGGTGAGTGTGGGTAGGTACCTGGCAGTGCCAGTTCCTTCCTGGCCTTCCACTCTCTGGAAGGGTTTATGTACCATTCCAGGTCCTTGCACGGCAGGCTCACCCCTTTGTGTTGTACTTCCAATGGTGGTTTTGTAGAGAACGTACTGAGGGGAAATCACAGATCGTTTGGTGAAGTCATTGATTAGCTGTAGCAGAATTCTAGGAACTGAGTGACTTAAAAACCTGAGTTTGGGTTTAACTTTTAATCCCTGTGCCCCAAACTGTGAAATCCTCTGGCATCTTGTGATTTCCTGTCAAACTTTTAATTTTTTTTTTGTATTAAGGGGTCAGCCTGCTAATTTTGGGTTTGATGAACAGCATTTTAATGGTATCTGCTCTCTGGAACTCCTAAGGAAGTTATTATCAGTGTTTGCCTACCATTTCGAAATACAATTTTGAGTTTAATGGCAACTCATAGTTGCCTCATTAACTACAGCTAAACAAAATAACATTCAACTTCCTAGTTAATTAAAACTAAAATTGGTTGATCTAACCATTATATTTAGCTTCTGTTGATTGATTAGCACTTGACAATTGTCAGCCTGCTTGGTGAGTGGAAATGTAGAATTAGCTTTTGGTGGCTGCTCTTGGGACATTCACTGCTCTCTTGTCCTTTAACTTACTGATTTTTCTTTGTCATATTTTCATTTGTGTAACTTTTTTTCCTGTGTTGTCTTCTCTTTCATATACCTCCTCTGCTGTGCTTTCTCGTACCTTTCCCACTGTGAGACCAGTTACTTGGGGTACCCAGTGAAATTATTTGGGAACCAAAACTCGTAGAAAAATAGGGTTAAGTGCTGTTTCTGGTAGAACAATGCTGAGTATTCTGGGCTGGCTGCAACTGTGTTTGCTTGAGGGAGCTTCAGATGTCACTTTGAAATGCTGAAGCCTCCGTCGGTTTGTGTTTTGACACTCAAATCTGCATTGCAGAGTGAGCAATACCACAGCAGCTGAGGTTTGAAGAGGGTGAGCGCAGCCCTTAGATCTGTATGGAGGGAGGTCAGCTCCAGCCCGGACTGTGGCTCTCCCAGCCCTGCTCTGCCCTCAGATCTCTGTGGGAACATAGATGGGGTGATACAAGGGTAGGTGTCGAGCATCGCCTTTGCATGAGTGAGAAGAATTTTACATAAAACTGAGTTAGTGTTGTCTTTCAGTATCTGTATGTTTGGTCTGTGCTAATATTTCTTTAGCAATTTAAATAAAAACATTACTTCTGACTTAAAAGTAACATGTAGTCTTTTATACACTTCAAAGGAAAAAGAATAATCCTGCTTCTAACACCTGCTTGGTTTGAGTTTGTGCCCAAGTAGCATTTTGCCTTGTGTATGCTAAAGTTCTAAAACATGTTACAACTCCTTTTAATCTAGGGATGGTAAAAACTGCATTTGTGTTTTCCCTCTGTTGAATTCGTGAAATTTTAACACTTAAATTACTCCTTACTGATTAAAATACAGTAACATAAATGTAGTCTATTAATGAGAACTTGGAAAAATCTTTATGAAAAATTGGGGATGTTGCAGGAGTGAGATCCAAGTGCAAAGACTTAATTGGAAGCATTGTCCCTCCTCAATTCTGGTAGTAAGCAGATTGGAGAGAAATGGTCCAAGCACACGATAGTATATGAATGCCCATCTGTGTCTTTCTCAACAATAGTGGAGTTGAATGTAATTTTTCTATTGATGTGACAGCTAAAAAATGGCAAAGATCAAGTTTCATGGTATAGTCTTTGACACACGTGCATAATAGAAGCTGGTTGAAGAGCTGAAGAGTGCTGGCAGCACTTCAGCTGTCAGAAGATGCAGGGAATGAGAAAACTACTCTTAAAGGGTTAAGTGGGTTTTTATAAATGGGTTGGACTTTTACTTGCTGACTTCTGATAGAAATATTAAACTTAGGGGTTTGATATATGAAATTTCTGTTTGGGTATTTGTTTTACTGTGGAAGAAGAAAGCACAGTATCTTGTGCAACGTGGACGAACGCAGCAGCGACTAACATTGGCTGCATTCCTGCCGTGTTCGGCTTCAGCTGAGCGGAGGAATGCTATTCAAAGCATGAGCCACTTGTTCCAGTACATGACAGCCACTGCACCAGCTACTGTGCAAAGGATAAAACGGGTTTTCTGTATTTGAGGTCAGATTATTTCTGTATATCAGATTTTTGCTTTTAAGTGTTCTGGGTGCTTGCTCATCAAGTCTTGTACAAGACGTGAAGAAAAAAAAAAAGAAACAGGAGCGAAAGCTTTTTTAGTGTAACCTGCATTTGAATAGTGCTCATGTGCGGGAAAACTTATATCCCTGAATTTTTAGATCCTTGTTTGAGACCATGACCTTCCTTAGGGCCCTGTGGAGAGCTTCTTCCATGTTAATTTGGTTTTGAAATTAAGAAATTACATTAGTTTTTGGAGAGTGGAATGATTAAAAATATCTGACTTCATAGGTAGGATTTTGTCACCTCTTTGGCATTGAAGGCAATTGCAGTTCCTTGTGTTTTAATTCAGCAGGGTATTCTAAATGCATACTTGGTCTTAAATTGTGTATTTTCATTAGAATAGTTTGGATTGCTCGTGTGCTGAAAGTTTAAGGATATGCTTAAATACTATAAAATCCTGTACTGGGACAACAACAACAAAAAAAAAAGATGAGAGATTAACTTTTTTGTTTTCCTGAAAAGTAGGAACATGTGTTGTCTTGTTGAAAGTAAATGGGCTCACTAACTAATACTGCTGAAATCTGGCAATTCCTACTTTCAATTTAATGGTGGCTACAAATTAGCCTTGATTGCTCTGACAGTTCTTGAATTGCTGTTATCGTGTTTCATCTGAGTACTCTTCTTGTTGAAAGCTGATCTAAAGAAAATACTAATACAGTTCATGTAAACTTTGGATTTAATTTTTTCTTTCCTCTTTGGAAAACTCTGATCTCTACAGAGTATGTGTTAGGTTTTATCTTCTTTTTTTTTTAAAAAAAAAAAACCCTACAGTTTATTTGGTCAAAGGGAATACAGCTGCTTTCCCTGGTGATCCTTCTTAAGTAAAAACTGTTTTGCATGGGAACAAACACTGGTCCAAACTGACTTGATAGGATGTATACTTTTCTAATCCTGAGAATACAGTTGGTTGGAAGAGGACAGGAACTCTCTCACATGCTTAGATTTTTTGGGGATAATTTTGGGTAGGCAGCTACCAGGTAATAGCTTAAGATACAGAAGTACTTTCTAGATTGCTATTATTGGTAGTTTCTCTAGGTAGCTTTTTAGAGGCTTTCCAACAACAGCTTGTGCAGAGACTGTCAGAAATTCCAAGGAAAAAAAAATAATTATTCCTGGTATTCAAATACTTCTGATTACCAGACCGGTCCTTCTAGGGTTGCTGGCACCACTGTGTAGTGCTGAACATCCCAGAGGTGACTCTGATATGTACTGGAGGTCATATTGGTGAAGGACCAGTGCAGATCCCTCCTGGGAGGAGAGAGGTGCAGGTAATGCTCAAAACTTGTGAAGACAGAGCTGAGAACCAGATGCTTTTTCCTTGTTCAGAATGACCCCAGCCTTTTAAAGAACCGCAAATGAGCGAGGAGATGTGTACGTTCATATGATGGTTTAGGGTATTTAGATGCAATGGAGTATGAGGAACTTGTCGTAAAAGGTGAGGATTGAAGGTGGAATCTGGAAGTAGCTAAGCTGAGGTACCCAGGTAGTTTAAGTATTTGTGGTGTATGTGGGATAATCTGTCCTGACCTGGGTATATGGATTGTAAGGGGGAAGATACTGTTTGTGATGGTGCTCTTCTCTGGACAGAATTGCTGAATTGCTGAGTACTTTACTACTGATGTCATTCTTAATGGACTTTTTCTCTGTTGCTGCATTTGTTGGGAGAATTAATATGGTGTGTGCGTGACTGTATTTAAATTCTGTGAGGAATAGTGCTATTTTCTTAGCATGCACGAGCATGTTTCATAAGTAGTGGTGTTTAATGAAACCTGGACTCCAATAGGCTTGTCTCCTATGGCACTATACTTCTTCTGCTGTAGTACCCTTGCCTGACACCACTGATTTAATAAGGCTGTGTCTTTGCGATGTCCCCTCTGTCCATCCACAATGCATCCTCTGGCATGAGGAAGCTGGGAGTCCTCCAGGGTCTCATGCAAGGATTCGGTTACCCCAGCTCATCGCTTCCTTCCGCTGCCAGCTGGGAAGCCACCCCACTGGGGTGACAGCGTGACACACAGATGTGCTGGCGGGCTGGCAACTGCTGACCAGTGCAAACCACACCGGGGTTTCCTGCCCTCTGAGGTTCAAGGCAGTCGTCGTTTCCTTCCCTTATGCTGGCTCTAGGCTTTCCAAAGCTTGCATTGCACACTGCATTTTTCTGGTCTTGACTTCTTTCTCAGGCTTGCTTGAAATTGTTTAGTGAATTTAATTGTGAGGTGTGATTGGCACTTTTGCTGATCCACTTACTGATCAGGCTTTCTTTAGGGAAAGGGTCAAAAATTCGGTGCTGCACAGGTTTAGGTCACTTGTCGCTTGTACTAAAACATTTAAGTCCTACCTAAGGCTGTACAAAACATCTGAACTCCTGAACAGGGTTGTTAGTATAGAAGAACTGTAGGCTTTAATTTCAAGCCATGTTAAAGGATTCTCTACTACCCATGGCTTTCGTTTTTGTTTTTTACTGAGTGCTCTTTGTGCCAGTGCTGTATTTTGCTTTTCCCTTCTGCCTTTCATAATATAACAGTTTCTTTCAAGGGGGGAAGGAAATGCAAGCCTGTTGCTTAGCTGGTATCCTCACTGCTCTGAAGATAAACTGGTTTTCAGTCTGGAATGCTACATTGCCTAATTCACAGTGTTCTTTCGATTTAGTTCAGGTAGCAAGGTTTTGTTTTCTGTTTTGGTTTTAGCAGTGCTGGGGAATTGGAAATATATATATTTTTTTTTCTGTTTCAGTCTTAGGAATAAGCGTCCACATTCATAAAGCACAAAGTCTGTATTTTTTAAGTCTTAGGAAATCATAGCCAGGGTTCCCATTCAAGAAGCTCTGATGTTGTTGCTTTGGCCAAATGCCGGGTCTCTTGTGCTGCCTTAGCTTTTTTTTCGTGTGTGTCTTGTTTTGATTTTTCTTTTTTCTTATCCTTACTGGCATTGAGTCTGCCCTCCAGACAAACAGCAGACAATGAATTGCAGTGAATGACACTTGTGAGCAAGGAGAAACTGGGTCATTTCCAAGCTCGTGCAGAGTGTAGGTATAATATCGATGAGAGGGGATGAGGGGAAGGAGGCTGCCAGCGTTCCTTACTGTGCTGTAAAATCTTTTGATGGATCTTGGGGTCATCTAGCATAACTTACTGTGACAGAACACAGAGTAATACAGAATGTTCATTAGAGTTATTCATTAAGGATTTACAGTTTTCAGCTGGAGTGCTGTCACAATTTTAATTACTTCATGAAACTGCATGCTGAGGTCATGCAGAAAATGCCGATGCCTCTAACGTATTATTTATTTATTTTTGGAACCTCTGCATTCCTACCAAATAGGATTATAACTCCAGAATTTCTTATTTTCAGGAGCTGGAATTAAGTTTGAGAATAGGTGTGGGTTGTGTTTGGCCCTGTACATAGCACAGGGACCTTCCGGTTTCCCGGGCTCTGTGCTCTTGTGCTTTCATACCCTCCTGCACACACTTGGGCTGTGATGAACAAAGGCTACCTGACCTAAGGATCATGCTTAGGGACATTTTCAGTGGCACAGATGAATGGCTGAGCATTGTATCTAATGTGGAACTGAACGTGAAAATAGAGTGCTCTGTTCTGTCGGCTTTGAATTTGAAGAACAGTAAACAGAACAATTTTATTGAGGAACTTTAATAAACTTAATCTATGGAATGGATAATTGTCTGATGGTGACTTGTGAGCTTGACAGATAGTTTTGTTCTATGAAAATAAGGTGTTAACCATAGTCTGTTTTTCTCCTACTGTGGCTTTGTTATAAAGTACTGTATGTGCTCACTCTGCTACACTGAATGCAGCGGAGAGTGGAGTAAGGATAAATCTAAAAACATGTAATGGAAGTAAGATTCACCAAGAAACCTACTGGGAGATGAATGGAGGGAGAAAATTTGTCGCCAATCTGGATCTGAGGAGAAATACCACTTTAAGGTATGGCTTCACTTGCCTGAGAACAGAGCCTTTGCGTGGGATCAGTGATACCTCGGAGACAAGTTAAAAACGAGAAAACCTGTTCAAAGACTGTGTCAGAACACCCTCAAGTTTGTAGTCAGGTTCTCTGTCACTGAAAACACTTTGATCAGCACGTGGCCACGAGGAGCAGGGGCTGGGCAGGACTGCCGAGCTGTTTACAGGCTGGCAGATTGTGCGAGGTATGGTACCTGCTCCGGTGAGCTTCAGCAGTGGACTCAAGAGAAGTCCAAGTTATGAAAACTGCTTTTCAAGTGCAGAGGACTAGCTTATGGACAGGTTTTTTTCCACATCTCTGCTGAGGATTAAATTCTGAGAACCATTGTGGTATTGTTGTATTTGGAATATTAAGAATATTTCAAAGTTTCTGTTACTTCATTAAATACGAGTCTAGAGAAATATTGGTTATGCTGTGTGCTTCTCTTGAGTGTAAATATTAGATATGGAGCTGTATGTGGTTTGATGATGATGGTTAAAGTGTGGTGTTTCTTTTGTTGTTGTTTTGTTTCTGATGCTTGTTTGCAGTCATTTATTGAGCACCGATACAGAGTAAAATCTCCAGGAGCTAAGGAGTTAGGGGGTTAGGCTGAAGACGCTAGGATCTGATCATGCTTGTACAGTTTAGCATGGGGCAGGATATATAGAAACGGTGATTTAAGAAAAAAACTGTTTTCAATTTTGGTAAACTTCTTAAATGTGTTAAAATATGAAATGATAGTGCAACATGTAGGTACAGGTATTAACTTAGGTATGTAAGTTTAGTATTATAAAATATAAGAAAGACCTGTTGGACAAGTTAAAATCTGAATAAGAAGAGTTACTGGCCTAAGCACCTGTATTTAGAGTTTTTGTTAATGCTTAATCGGCTTTTGTTAGCTGTAATTGCCTCTTGAAATCGGAACAGATTATTTTCTTATAGGTTGGTTCATCTGGTTTGGGACAATGAGTGACTTGCACTGAGAAAACAGGACTTTTTTTAGTCTTCTGTTTTCCTTCAGTCTGTAAATAAAAATGATGCCAGAGGACCTACCAGATCCAGTCTTGAGAAATATGACCAAAATAAGCAAAGTTACACATGAGGTACACACAAAACTACCATTGTTCGTTAAAAGCTTACGTACAAAACCGAACCACGTACTTCAAGCTTATCTTTTTCAATACATGCATTTCAGTTAAAGTAATAGCTTATAATTGAAATAACATTAAATGCTGGGTTTGTGCATTTAATCAAATTTCAATTTCCATACAAATGAAGCTCAGCAGACAAGAACAAACAATTAGCATAGCAAATGAAAAGTGGCATTTCTTTGTATTAAAGACTCAAATCTATACCAGCTATGTACATGCTAAACCTTAACTTGCATCCATGGTCTTTAGCTACCAAAAGACTTATCTTAATGTATCAGACTTTACTGACTGGTGAATCTATTAAAGAGAATTTAAGTCATTGCAACTGGAAGAACCCAAAGTTTCATAATCTGTGATTGCCGTCACTGAGTTTAATCTTTATATCAAACCACTCTCCTGAATTGAGACTTATATTTTAGAGGCTTTAGGTTAGAGCTCTGGCTCCTCATCTGTATTTTTTCATGCATTTACCCACCTCTTAAATTGTGAGTTGACAAGGCATTGAGTCTTTTGTACCACTAGCGGTTTATGTATCAGAGTTAGGAACACATGGTTTATAAGTAAGGGGAATCTTCTGTCTGTCGGGGATATGTTTCTACCTGAGAAGAGATTGGGATTTCTAATCTTCCTTTTTCTACTGGTTCCTGTAGTGGTGAACTTCAGTGTCTTGGAAATACAAGGCTGAAATTTAGATTTTGAAAACTTTGATGTGTTCGCCTAATGCTTTACAGGAGATGTTTAGTATACGTACCTGAGACAGGGCCTCTGGTGTTTTCATTGGATGTAGAATTTCTTCAGGCTGCATTCCTTTTAGATCTCTGTCTTGAATTGGGAGAGGATAAATAATCCTGTGAAGACAGTATCAAAGCATTCTCATTCACCCACCAGCTTATCTTCACAGAAGTGTTTTGATGAGTAGATAGTGCTTGTAGAGAAGTGCTTTTTTGAGGTTCATGGGCAGTTGGCTTCTGTCACTTGGCAGAAATTTTTACAGCTTGCTGGTTTTTGCCCATTCCCGAGAGCTATTTCCACCCCTGCTGCTTCTCTTACCTCTGTGGTAGTATGACCTGGTCCAGCCCTTCAAGGGTCAGAGCTGTGATTCTGATCAGTAATCAAGGCTTTTCTTACAGTATGGAGGTGAAGGTCCCAGCTCTGTTCACAGGGCGGCTTCTGGTAGCACAGGGCTGAGACTAGCTGTTCTGCTTCTGAGGAGATGTGTGTAATCCCAGCATATCAGAAAATATCTTCTATTAGAGCTAATATATAAAAAAATTAATCAGACTTGCTAGTAGATGTTCTAGCTTCATTGGCAGACAACTATTATGAGGCCCCAATTCCACATTAATTGATACTGGATCTGTACAACTATATGTCTGCTAAATTATTGGCACGTGCAGTCTTTCTGGTTGCAGGGGGACAAACCATGCCTGATCTGACTTAAAATTAATGTAGGCAGACAATAGCTTCATTTGATCTGTAACTTGCTATTTCAAAGCCAACTCATCAAATTCATTCAGAAAACTAAACTAGCAAGGTGAGCTGTATTGAATCAACACTTTGTCCCATGTGCCTATTACAGTCTTGATTTGATATTGGAAGCTCTAAAATGAGATTTAATGTGTTGAAAAGTAGTCTCAGATACTGGATATAGATCCTTTCTTTCAAATAAAACAATTATTTTGAGTAAATAATTATCCCCTATATCTTGCATAAAAAAGGGGAAGATGAGTAAGAAATTAGCTCCAGTTTGAATGCAAGTAGGAGTTGTCCTAATCCAAATGCACCTCTGGACGACTTCAAATGAAGCAGAAAATATAGGTTGCAGGTACTGTAACGCCCAGGGCAGCACACTGACTGAGGGCGCATCTGCCGCAGGAAGGATGCGCTTGCGACTTGCTAGCAGTCAGGCTCCAGAAGCAAAACATTCTCAATTACATGGAAAGATTACATGAGATGATTAAACCCAAAAGGGCTTCCTGAATTGCTTTATAATGGCAAAAAGGTGTTTGTTTTATGAAACATGTGAAGCTGGCTGGAAATTAAAGCAGGGTGAATGTGTATTTTATTCATCTGTCATGAAGTCCTTCCTGTGGATAATGCTTGTTGTAAATGTCTATTTTGAGTTCTTAGTAGAAAATCTGGAAATTAGCATGCTCTAAAAAAATTTAAAAAGCTATTTGAGCCCTATGTTGAAATACATGATGAGGGCTGTGAAACACCTGGCATTCAACATGTAATTAGGAAAATCTTTGGAACAAAAGCTTTCTGTAAGAGTGTAAGCAACCACCTTGAAAACTTAGTTTTTTCCTATACGAAACCTAGATTTTTCCATTAGTCAAAAATGTTGTCTGTTTTGTCACTGACTGACTCAGAAAAATAATATTTGGCAGCTATAGGAGATGAAGACTTCTTGTTTGTATGGTACTGTTTAAAATTTATTTATAATCTTACCTGATTTCTAGTGTTTGATTAATTAAGTTTCCAACTGTTTTGTAAGTTTTCTTTTAAATTTCAAATTACAGGTCCACGACTAGCTTTGGCAAGACTTCTCTCAGGTGAGTGACTCGTGGACAGGTTATATTGGCTAATAATGTGTCCCAAAAAATTGGTATTGGGTTTTTTTGCCTTCACTTGACAGTAGGTTTTATCTTGGGTTATATATTAAGCTTGTAGAACTAATACATGGTCTAAACTTGATTTCAATTTGTCTTCTCTTTGTATGTCAGTTAAGGAGTTTCTTGTTCCCTCTGGCCAATTAGTATATAACAAACTGTTGCTAGAGAGAACAGGCGAAGTGTTACCAGTGAATACATTGCTGTTAATTGTTGGTATTTCTGGAAGACAGACCTTGGTTCAGGTAGGAGCGTGCTGGTGAACCGGCACGTTGCTTGGGGTTTAGGGAAGAAACATGGTGTTTTCGTGAAAGCATGGAAGCACGGTCAGTACAGCTGACCTTGCTCATGGGCTCATCTTATCTGTAGCCTTCGGCAAGCTATGTATTTTTTCTGTATTTCTTTGTAACCGCTGGCAGAAGGATGCGGTGGTTGGCAAGGTTGTTGAGGGTTAACATTGCAGAAGTGCTTTGAGAGGGTAAAGTGAAGAAAGTGTATAATGACACCTTGGTGCTTGAAGTGTTTTCATGTTCTCATGCTGCTTGAACTTCATGATGTTTTGTAAGTTTATATTATGAATAGTGCAAAAACTACAATTGGTGCTATTTCCAGTGTTTTATGTGCCTCCCTTCTTCCCAGCAAATGCCAGATGCATTTAATTGCTCTAAAATGAGATTTCAGTCTACTAAATTTTGTTCTGTAGCAAAGACTGCATCTGATCCTTAAAAGAAAAAGAAGCCTTTTATGTTAGTATTTAGTATGTGAATCATAATACTGCTGATGTAACTCATCACATTGTACGTGAACACTGGAGGTGGTTGCATTTCCATTTTTCCTCTTCTAGGCAGTTGTTGATGCCGTTAGCTAATGTTGTATTGGTGCCTCTGCTGCAGCAGCTGCTTGCTTGTAGCCGAACTTGTGCCATTACATATTTTCGAACAATACTGAAAATACAAAATGTTTCTGCTTTAACAGCTGGTGGAAAATACATGTTTTTAGTGCTGCTAGGAGGTGATAGTTTAAGATAACTTTTTCTTCATCTTTCCTTGCTGTGAGTTGCCATCAATAGCTATGAACAGTGTGAGTTATCTGACTTTAGGGACAGAAGTGGGACTGGTATTTTTGAAACTTTGCTATTCTTTTGAAGAGCTGGAAATCTTATATGGGTTGAAGAAACAGTTTTTATTTACCACACTCCTGGAAAGTACAACGTCTGTCCATGTGTTAAGTGATTACTTGCATTTCAGGAAAGATGGAACATTACGTTGTGTTGTACTGTTGTTTGCTACTGCTCATATGTCTTCGTGAATCCTGTTCCACTGCTGGCAGCGTGACTTGCCTTTTCTGTTGTAAAGAGACAGGCTTGAAATGTTTTCATTTTTCTGCTGTTTTGACTTAAAAATAGGCTACTGAAATGAAATGCTTGACAGGGTTGTGGAGACTAGCATCTATGCTGCGTATCCTTGCCTCTCCCAGATTTCTCTCTTCTTTAGCCAAGTATCTCACAGGTTCATTATAGGCTTCCATCTATTTTTATGTATGTATTTCACCTCCAAAGGTGGCTGCCCTGGCTACGTGATGTGTTGCCCTGCGGGAGGCTCGAGCCCGATTCAGGGCTGTGCAGGGCAGATGGGGCCGAGGGGATATTGTCGGCAGGCAGCCCGTGTGCTCGGTGGGTGCTGTGGGGCCGGGCTGTGCTGCCCACGCTTGTGAGCTGCCCGACCGCTGCCGCATCTTGTCCGGATGACAGCACGCTGGCTGGTGTGGCCTTTGTGGAAATCCATACTCCGTCAATGGCAAGGGTTTTCCAAAAGAACTGATCTTAAACATCAGTCCTCAAGGAGGCCATCGGGTATGTCCAAACGCACCCTGAGTGCAAGTGAGACAGGCAGTTAGATTTTCTCAGATGATTGCATCTTGTTTCTCTTTGTGCTGTACCACAACAGACAGCAAATAGAAGCAGAACAATTCAGATGAAACTTCCAGAAGCTGCAGAATGATTTAGGTAGTTCAGTAACACGTGGGGGTACAGACTCAAGGTTAGGATGGCTCAGGAGGTGTTATTGGCAGTGTTTGCAAAATACGGAGACTTTCATTTCACAGTATTTCTTTTAGTGTCACTTTTTTCCCCTCCACAATACAATTGCGTAGCAGTTTGTTTTCCTCAGACTGAAATAACTAGTGCATCCGACATAGCATGGTTTCCAATGGGAACAATTGTTCAGCTGGTTTGAGTGGTGTTTTAATAGAAATGTTTTGTACGCTTCCACTTATCCACATTCTTCAGAGAGGAGTGTCTGTAATACAGGAAGTAATGATATTACGGCATGTAACTGGCATTTTTTTAATGGCCATAATACTGGCATGGACTTATCCTTTTATCCGAACCAGTCTTATGTAATTGTACATAAAATAGTAATAGCATGTATGAAATTGTAGAAAGAGCAGAAGTATTCTTCACTGTTTTTCCCATGTGTACATTGGCTTGTCATGTTTTCCTGGTGGATGTTGCCTGTGAAACCAGAGGGCTGCAGAACAGCTTTCTTCACAGGGGGTATGTGACTTCCATTATAATCAAGCAGTAAAAAAAATTAAGTTTATTTACAGTATTGAATTTTGAATTGAATTTTACCAGAACAGCAGGTGGATGTAATGGAAACCTGTAGCTGGGCTGAGAATAGTCTTTCACGTGTTAAAATATCTACCGCAGGCTCCAGTGTAAATTCCGTACTTGAAACTACAATAGCAGAACTTTCTAAGAAACATTCCACTGCATGCTGACATTGCGCAAAAGTGCTGAAAGAAGCTGCAATGATTTACTGAAGAGCTGATGCTTTTCTGTGAACTTGAAATTTGAATAGTTTGAATTTCAGCTTTTTTCCCCCCTAACTTAAAGATAGATTTTTAAGTTTTCTGTCTTGCTACATTGGGCAAGTGAAGCTTAACCATTTATTCCCCTAATGAAAAATTCTCTCTCTCTTTGGGCTAAATAAATTACTTCAGTTTTTGTTATGGGGGTGGCATCGTTATGTGTTTTGGGGTTTTCTCATTTCCTGTGTGCTTTTTCACTGTTAGCTGTTTGGACTGCGTAAAACTCTAAAAATGTAGAGTTAGTCTACTAACTACTACTACTCGCAGTAGTCTAGCAGGTCTGTGTGAGTTCCTAGCCATTTTGTGACCTGAATGTTTGTTCTGAGTAGGTGGTTGCTAAGAGGATGTGCTCGCTTATATTTTCTAGAAGAGCAGGTCTGTGCTTTGAAGGTAAACCAGTGCTAGAACTGGATTTTAGTCTAACATCGAATTAAAGCCTGTTATCAATATCCTATGCCAATTACTAGGTGTATGGGTACATCTTTTATTGAGAGTACATGATGACCAGTTTTATTACGCCTGGTCATATTGTCTGAACCCTTAAATGTGACCTCTGTCTTGATTTAGTCCAGACGTGGTTCAAGAAGGTAATGTTTGCAATTACAGCTCTTTTCGTAGGTTGTAAACTGTGGATGAGAGAATACATAATCTGTATTTTAAATTTTCTTTTAGAGATTTCTCCCTGCAAAACAGTTACCTACTTGATTCCTTCAAAATCAGGGATGAGCGTGTTTTACTTTAAAACACTTTTTTTTGTTTTAAAGGGTGCTCATTCTGTAGACATTCTTACCTGGGATTATTGTAGCTTGCTGAGAGGGTAACCTGGTAAATTGCTCAAAAACAGTGGTTGTAAAATTGACAACCACCATCTGGAAGAAAGATGGGCTATGGTGGTCTGGTGCGAAAGCGAGCCTATGGATGCTAGTGGCAACTCTCAGACCTGCTGTCTGTAAACAGGCTTAGAATTGTTCACTTTTGTGGACAGATTTCCCTCCCCCTCCCTGCAAAATGTTTTGAGGGACACAAAATGAAGCTGAATTATTAGGTTCTGGCATTTGATAGATGGAATTGATATAAAATAATTTTGAAAAAATTGTACTTTTTATAATGCTAATTAGGTCTGACAGCATAATGATAGCAAGTAGGCGGTGCTCTTGGAGAAGCAGGAACTACGTGTTTGCAGATATTGACAGCTTCTTGTAAAGGATGTGTTCGTATGGAGAAATTCTACAAAAGGGCTTAAGCTAGAAAGTGAAAACAGGTTCATGGATATAGAAATCATTTTACAAATACTTCTATGAAATGGCTTTAAATCAAGCTGGGTATTTGTGCAAGTCTGTCGGGTCCTGGCATACATAATGATTGGAATGGAAATAGGATTCTAAATCTATTGCGTCATCTAGCACTTAGCTACCATAGCATTTTTTTTGTTGAACTTTGGTTCTGAGAAAAGTGAACAAGTAGTCTTAAGTGCACCGCAAGAAGTAAACAGGTAACGCTATGGTGATAGCTGCTCACATGGTATCTTTATCAGGAAGTTTTTACTACGGATGTCTGAGAGAATTATTTCCCAAGCACTGGAAGCTGGGCCTCCTGTCTATTAAAACCACAAACGTGCAGTTTAAAACATGGAAGTGATCTGAATCAAGGCAGTTTTTAACAGGCTGAGTTATCCAGAGGTTTTGTCCATTACGCTTCAGTGATATGTTACATGACAGATGATTAATATATGTATAGACTTGCAAGAATAAATAACACTTCAAACTTCTTTCCCAGAGCTCCGCTGCACCCCGGGGCAGTTTGCCTGTCGGACTGGTACCATCCAGTGCATCCCTTCAAATTGGCAGTGTGATGGATGGCCCACCTGCGAGGATGAGAGTGATGAAGTTGACTGTCCAGGTAAATAAAGCTGAGAAGACTGCTCATCACAGTGTCAGCTTGTTTTGCAGCAGTACTTTGACTCTTTATGATTGCTTGTTTATTTTTATTTGAAAGTGGACATTGTTTGGTAGAAATGTAGCCATTATTAACAAACTTTGAGTTGGCTTCTCTTCATTTTGTGCAACTAATGCTACTTTTTTTTTTTTCTGTCTGATGAATTATCCTTCCATTCTTATAGTCTGAGTAGATATCCTGGAGATGAGGAGAGTTGTAGTCTAAAAAGAGACTTTCATGACAAGGAAAAAAAATCATGTTGCAATTAAACCAAAATGACACATAGGCCTGTGGTTAAATTTGGAATTACCGTTTTGGTTGTATGAGTATATCACTCAAACTGTGCTGGGTGACACTGTTGGACTTGGCTAGAGAGCTCGTTTTATTGCTCCCTGTTCTGATTATGCTTCTTGTGCTTAAGTGGAGAACTTTGTTCTGCCAAACAAGCTGATGTATTTACTCTCCATAAACTCTTGTGATCATATGCTTTCAGGAGCCTATCACTAGCAGTGGTACTCTGCTAAAGCTACTGGATACAAGCTGTCTTTAAGAAGCAAGCAAACAAAAATTTTGGATTGTGAATATATAATCACAGTTTTGAACATTTTCATTTGTTCTTAATAAACAGGGCAGTGCAAATCTTTTTCTGTGTGTCTTAAAAGTGAAGGGACCTGTAACTATTCTTTTTTTTTGTAAGAACAGTGAAGCAGGGATCTGAAAACATGAATTCAATTGTAGCATAATTCAAAAACTTTTATCTCTACAGTGCGACTAAATTACATTCAAAAGCTGTTTTAAGAAGTTCTTTGCCACTAAACTACCTCATTTGCTTGGGAGAGAATAACATGAACTTTGCAGCTTTGTCATCACAGCATTCAGTCTGTCATCATTCTGAGTTTTTTCAGCCATTTTAGAGAGATGCTACAAAACAGTAACATCAGTATTTTACAGCAACAAGCTCTTCTAAATATTCGTATTTTCTAGTGGAATTAGAGAAGTAAATCTAACACTCAAACTTTGAAAGTGTACTATAGTTAGCCATCTCCCCAGTGTGTGCTACACACAAATAATTAAAAGAATGTGTTCAGTGCTCTTTTTAGAAAGCTTTTGACTACATTGCAGCACGGGGGAAAAACTGTTGGTAGTTTCTTCTGACATTGAAAATTAAGCTGTACCATTGATATTCTGTTTAAGGATATTCTTTACGATGTGGCTGTCCTTTTATAGTTGTGCTGTTATTCTTCCTCCTTTTTAGCTAACTTTGGCCAAATGTGAAAAACTAGGGACCTAATAAAATTCTGACGGTTAATGGAAGTCAATAGCTAGGGGAAAGCAGAGTCAAGTTAATGTTTGGATTTACTCAAAAAGCACTGAAGGCTTCACTTGTGGGAATATTGGAACCAACCACATTAGTAGAAAACTATTTTTACCTTCTCTTGTTGCCTAGTGTATTAGTCAGCAGTTTAAGTTGTGGCATGGAGGGTGCAACAGGGTGATGTTGACCCAAGGACTGGACTTACAAAGAACATTTGGTATGTGGCTAGGAAGAGGATTTTATGAAAGTAACATTTCTCAGTAGATAGGCTTTGCTTTTGTGTTTGGGGCGTAGGTCTCACTGGTGTGGCCTGACACGATGAGAAGAACTTTAAGTTAAGAAATCAAAAGACGCGTGGGAGAGACTTGATTCATCACCATGTCTGTACGCAGGAAGAGGAGAATAATGTCCATAAAGAATACTAGAGGGGAAAATGATGGACAGCATAGAGAAGGAAAGCATTCCACTTGATGAGAGGAGTAATTGGATAAGTAATTGGTGAAAAGGCTGTGCTCAGTAAACCAGCCAGAAACCTGGGTGTGGCATTTATGAAAGAACTGAGATATTTGCACAGTAATGCAAGGAGTGTAGCCAGCAAACCAGAGGGGAACAAGAACTACTGGTGTAGGATGTAAAAGCTCTATTATACCTGTAACAAACAATTGGTGGGATAGCATTGTGACCTGAAATGGGTGTTGAAAGGCATGTGTTATTCAGAACTGTGAAGAATAAGGACAGATGGTGTGCTGGTGTGCATGTGAATGGCATGCTGGAGTAGTGTGAATGAAAGTAAATCTGAGGCCAGAATACGTTTGGAAGAGCATGGTTTTATGTTGAGGAAAGCAATACATATGTGACCAGTCATAGGAGAGACTAAGTTCTAGGGCATTGATTGGGGAGCTAATGTTACTAATAGTAGTAGTACATAGTCATACTCAGAGTGATAACTTTCTTCTTTGGCCACTGAATTAACAAGAAATGATGCAGCTTTAAATTTAGAAAATACCTTTAGATTTAGATGAGCAATCGTGAGATGATTCGGCTAAATTTAAATACTTTTTAATTAAGGTTCTTAATTTTAATAAAGGCAGACTGAACACTGAAAGAACTAGTTGGTGAAGCCACATGGACTTGTGAAACTTTGAGAATTAAAATATCTTTAAATTAAAAGGTATGAAATCTCTCTGAAGTATGAAAACAAAGCTTGCAAGAAAGGGCTCTGAATCTGGTTGGGAAGCTTGTTACTTTTCAGCCTTTGAGCTACTAATGGCACACTCCAACATGAGCAACTCGGAAAACATCAATGGCAGTGAATTAGGGTTTTACGGTGGTGAGGAAGGTGTGTTTCGATGACTACTTAGTCATGTTGGTTTTTCAAAGGTTTAATACAAAGCCACTGTAAGTTATTTGGCAGTGTTGGTTTAGTTCACCTTTTTTTAGGCCTGATTTCATTCCTGTTAGTAAAAAAGCTCCTATTAAAATAAGAGGATCACTAATTAATAAATTAGTTTGGTAATTGTGTGTTTGAAGTACAAGAAACACTCCAAATCCTAAGACCTTTTTGTTAGAATAACTTCTTCTGGCATTTTTTTTCAGAACACAGGTAAGACATGAATTCATTGACAATCTGAGTAAGTGGATGAAATACCTGTTTTTGCTAGACCATATATTTCTATAGTTAGTTATGAAGATAGTTATCATAGCTGTTTTTATTCTTACTGTTGCTTTTCAGAATCACCCTTTTCCTTTAAAACATGGAATTCCTTTCAGTCTCAAACTTGTGATGTGTAAAGTGCTATTCACCTTCCCACTAGGCACGCAAATGTTAGTGCAGTCTGCAGCAGTGATTACCCGCAATTCATCTCTCTGGTAGAGTAGAACTGTTGGCTGCTTGCTCTTGTGAGCATACTAAAAATTGTTGGGAGGGTTTATGTAGCATGTGCCTGCAACTCTCTTCCACTTAAGCAGTGGAGACTCATGAAATTTCCATATCAACAGTAATTGATCCTAAAAATAGTTTATCCCAAAGTGGTGTATTCCGTGAAGTGGTAGAAACAGACATTAATATCTTAAACAGGGACTTTTAACAAATATGAATTTATTATTTCTGCTAGTTTCCTCTTAGGTTTCTATGCAAGTAATCAAAGTGTAACACAACTTTATAAAAGTTCTGTATTTAAACCCGTAAGAAGGAAGGCTCTGCAGTTCGCCTTTTACTGCTCATAGAATTTCCTGCTTTGCTTCTACCAGAATATCAGATCAGCTTCTCCAAATATCCTACCTTTTTTGCAGGTCAAAACTCAATTTCAGCAGTATGAGTGGAGCAGGGTTTAGTATAGCTCTGGTTGTGTTTTATTCTTACGCTACAGGCTTGATGTTTGGTTTTGTTACGTATGAACAGATGTCTTAAATTCAAGTGCCTTTCATAAATCCTATCCATACCAGTTGTTCAGCTTGGAATTATATTAGTGATCATTCTGTTTTCTTCCTTCATTTGAGAAAAAAAAAAAAATTCTTCCCAGGAAGAAGTGATCAGATTGTGCCGTCAGTTGTCCTTGGACTTCTCCCAGCATCTGAATTTGAAAACCTTCATCTCACCCTGTAGCGCGCACCCTTGCCTAATGCCACATTCTTCTTTTAGAAGGTATTTCTCAGTGCTATCTTCTAGACCTGCTTGGTCAGAAACAAGAACACTGGAAAGTTTCAGCGAGCTGAATTATTAGGGTTGTGTGGTGGTTTTTTTTTTTTTTTTTCCCCTGAGCCCGCGGCCACAATCAGTGACGATCCTGTGGCAGCAGTTGCAAGCAGTGGCTAGCAGTAGTATGAGCTGCCCTGCAGTTCCATGGCAGGCAGTATGATTTTAAAAGTTTTTATGTTGAGATTGGGAGCCTAATTTCATACAGAAAATCTTCCTACGAAGCTAAGTGTAAATGCTGATCTTGAGCAGTGTCATCTGGTATGCTGTTATTAAGGACTTCCCAGATTCTGTATCCAGAAGAAATGTGCAGACTTGGAGGTGACTTGCTGCAGCACATACACACTATGTCATCTTTGAGCCTGCAAAGTCTCCTTTGTGGAGCCAGCTGAAGGTATGGCCAGGAACTGAGAAAGCAGCAGCTGCAGCACACAGTTTTGCAGTGATCATAAACAGCTTTGTGTGTTGTTTTGCCAAGGATACTGTGTTTGGTTGAAGTGACTGTTGACGTTTGTGCGCTCTTTAGTACATCTCCTTTTTTAAAGCTAGATAATAATGGTAAAAACCTCTGATCATTTTCACACCTTTTCTGAGCCCTTGCTGAACTCCTATGCATCCTTTTTACCCTGCTTTGTGGTGTTTAAATTATAAGCTCTTTACTGTCAGTCTGTTACTTTGAATAGTGCTCAGCACAGCAGGATGCTGTTCTTGGTTGGCATCTATTTCCTAGCATAATACAATTGATAATGCAAAGTGTGGAGCTGCTTGATCTGAGAAGAATCACTCCTCTCTGGGGACTTCTGAACGGTATTTCCAAATCTTTAGGCACAAAACTGGATTTAATCCTGAAGTTCTCTCTCCTCTCAAATTACTAGATGGAATTAAAAGCTTTCCAAGCTTTTAGTAGTTAATATGCTGGACAGAAAATTTGAAGCTTAGGTGACAAGGCAGCTTTTTATGTAAATTTTGAGAATCTATGTGGTTAAACAGGAGCAGCTCAAATCTTGGAACAAATAAGATATGACAAGACCTGGTTGCTTCACAGTTTTATTTTGACGTAAGTACCTCCATCCTTGTGAAGGGTTTGGCTTGAGTGACTTGTCATCTGTGACACAGTAACTGTGGAAACTAGTTCAACTCCTTAAAATCCAATATTCACCCCTTTATGAGTCCTGACCCTACAAGGACCTCTCTATATTACAGTCCTTTTTTGGTGCAAAGCAGACCTTGGCGTGCGTGGCAGATTGCAGTTTCTCTTCTAGCTTCTCTCAACACAGTTTTCCATTTGGCGTCATGTTTGCTCCCCCATGCAGTGCTGCTCGGCACGTGTATGTTCTAGCCTATTCCCGTCTCAGCTGGTGCCAGCTCTTACTTTTGTGTGGTCTCAGCTCCTCGGCTCATGTTCCATTTGTACTACTTGGCTTTTTGCTTCCTTTTACATGGTCTGAATGATGGAGGCCCTGAAAAAGGAGCTTTCGGCTCTGCTTGTGTACTTGGCTTCTCCTAACAAGATACCATGTGCAAAGAAAGTGTTGCTGAGATCCTGTGGATAAATGCTGCAGAGTAATCTCCATGGATGTACACAGAAGAGTCTAGACAGCATAACTGAATTTCTTCCAGGCTCTATGAATAATGGGCAAGGTCATATTTCTTTCAGACTTAAACTTGGGTGCATTTGTCCCCTTTGTTTCTTCCACATCTCCAATGGGAACAGCAAAACTTGTACACATGGCACAAAGCTTTTTCTGTGAGTTATCAGGGCTGTGTCTTGCAGACTGCAGTGACAGTGCTCGTTCAACTAAAAGGTAGTTAGAAATGTAAGTGAAATTTTTTTTCCCCTTCCAATTTCTTAATTTTTGTTAATTAATTGTTGAATAATTGGGGTTTTTGTTCTGAAAAATTCAGATCTGAAAAAGTTCACCAATATAAAATGTAGTAGGAGCCATCCAGCATGGCAAACTTCCATTCTAAATTGGTAGCTTGAAGTTTTAAACAACTGAAAATAGTCACAGAATCAGCAGTGTTGGGCAACTTTTTTGATGTATAGCACTATACTTAGACTGTAATCGTGCTAGAAAGAATTAGATAGCTACTGTAAGTTAGAAGGAGCTGGGTGAATACTAATCATGCCTTGATTCATTTGGAAACAGATTGGAGGATGCTTGTGTCCACCATGCTGTAGTATTTGAGGAGAGAAAAAGAATTGTGCCCCATGAATTTTTTCTTGAACTATTTTTCCCTTTTCCCCACCAACTAACAGGCAAACTACATTTCTGGTATAATTGTACAAAGTCAAAGGAAGCAGAACTATCTGTCTTGGCTAGTAAAAATACTACTGTTACTGCTTGTGGTTGTCGTATCCAGAAGAGTAAATGTTTTGGAAAATAGCTGATCTTCCAAAATGTGATAGCTTTCAGAATATTAAGTATGCACATAAGTAATAAAAATGATGGCTTTTCCTTTCTGAAACACTCGAATGTGGTTAGGTTGTGATCTTCTGACTTAGGTTGTTATCTTAAAGCTTAGTCCATGGCCCAATTAATTTATTTTTAAAGATAAAAATATTTTTATAAAGGAAGCAGGAACAGCAAAGTACATAGAAAATTCTTCTGCAGAGTATTGAAAAAGTACAATAGAAAACCAGTCCAATTACACCTTTGCCACCAGAGTCCGCAACAGCTTTTCATGGCAGTCAAGTGACTCGGAGACTTGTTAGCATCTCTTTCTTTATTGCCCTAGAAAAAGCTTGTCATCATTACTTTTCTCAGAGAATGAAAATTCAGGTCAAATAGAAGCAATTTAATATTTGAAGAGCACCAGTTTATTAAGCAGCTGACAGTGTTGGGCTTGAAGGAGAAGTGACTTGTGGTGGCTGCTTGCTGCCGCTTCAGTCCTGCCTGGTTTCAGCGGCGAGTCTGCCAACACGGGCAGACGCTGAGGAAGGAACGAGTGTCCTGCTTCCTGGGTGAGGACTGCTTCAACTCACTTTGTGTGGGAACCGTGTGGCTATTTTTCAAAGCATCTGGCATAAATTCTGTCAATTGAAGATGTTAGCCCAAGTAACCCTTTCTTAACCTCGTGTGTTAAAACCTGTGAACTTCTGGTTTGTTCCCAGGGGAGGTGAATTGTTAAGTCCTCGTGGGCGTTCTGTTTAGCCGTGGAGGGCCAGCCATATGGTGTTGCATCTGCTCTCACTTCTGAAAGGGAACTAATTTTTCGTGCGTTTGGTTCTTACTGGTTCTTTGGGTTTAGTTCCTATGGGAAGATAGAGCTTCCCATGCTGAGCTCAGTTCATCTTTGATAAAGCGTTTGACATTAGTTAGCATTTTAAAGTCTTACTATAATTAAAGATTTGCTTTTTTAGTGCCTCAGTATCACTCTGAAAATAGTAGTGTAAATACTGCTACTGAACCATTAGGATTAACAACAGTAAAATTCTAAAACTAGAAGTAGATTGGCCTTAAAGTAATAAAAAATAATCGTTGATCTTCACTGTCAAATTATCTTACCATTTTGTGTCCTTTGAAATGTACACTAACTGAATTTCTTGGCATTAACTTCTTGCCTGTGATAAATAGGGTATTCTAATATTGAACAGTAGAATTACTACTTGATTCCTGTAAGGCCATGTGAGTGTATTATGCACAGCCATTTCTTGATGGGTGATCTCTATAGACATGTAATTCCTAGGATAATGTGATAATTAAATATCCCTTGCTTATCCCATTAACCCAGGGCAAACTCAGTCTGCTAGAGGCAGATGAATGCAAAGCTATTCTGCTGTTCCTGGGCTCCAGCTAGTGATATTTTTTTTTTTTTTTTTTTTTTTTTGCTCATCAGTGCTAACATTTTGTTTGAAGGAGTGCACTGTTTGATGGTGGGTCTTCTGAAGGTCTTTCCTCCCTGGTAATACACCAAACAGTCTCCAGCTCTGGGTTTAAATTATCATGAAATTGCTGTGGATCTCTTGCTTTTTAAAGATAGTCTGAAAGGTGAAAGTTTTATTGACATAGTTTTGAATATATTTCAGACAGATGTAGTTAAACCTGTTGAAGACAACTATGTAGTTCCTCTTCATTTGGGACCGTGACTGGTTTATTTGGTTTAGCTGGGCTAAATAGGGCTAATCAGCTTTAAAGTAAAATAAGCTGATTTTTTTAATGTAGAAATGAATGCCTGCATAGCTCTTTGCTGGTTAAAGTTTATTACTTTTAATAACATCTAGTAGTATTAAATAACATACTAGTAGATATTTCCAATGCTTACATTCTTGTGTTCTTCATTTTTCTCTTTTTAAGGTTAATCCCTTGTTTCCAGATTAATCTTTCTCGGTGCTTCTTTCAGTCTTTCTCAAACATTTCTCCCCACCACCGTGCCAGCCTTCCTACTTATGATCTTACTAGTTTTTTCTGGCTATGGCTCATCCTGCAGCGTCTCCACCTGAACTGTGTGCTCCTTATTTACTCCTGGTAGGCATGTGGAGCCCCACAGCCCCTTTTCTGGAATAAAATCTTGCACTGTGTTCTTCTAAGTTAGTGAGTCCAGCTGTCATGTACGCATGTTAGAAATCCTGACACTGAGATGAGGGTGTGCATGTTTTTTGTTTCAGAAATAATGAACTAACATTTCTTTTAGAAGCTTGTGAGTGAATGAAAAACCTTGTTCTTCTGGCTGAAGATGGGTTTCCTTTCCTGGTTTTAATTTTGGCCTAGATTTCAGAGAATGTGTTGGGGAAATGTATTAGAGAAGTTGTCTTGTATCCTTGAACACACAACCGAGAAACGAAACAGCTGGAGGGTGGGTAGTTTGTAAATAGGAGCAGATAAAATGCGCTGGGGATGATGCATTTGCTGCAACAACTGGAATGATGGGTGTCGGGTCCTGTGTACAACTGCAGGCTGTTGAGAATCTGCCAAAATACTTAGCTTACTCTGCAAGACTCATGTAATGGCTTGTTGGTTCTTTTCAGTTGTAGGTATTATGTACCTTGTAAAATGGCCAAGCTGTTGTTGCAGGGATCTACCGTCTTTGTTTACTTGACTGTTACTTATCATGTGTCTTGAATGAAAACCCAGAGAATGTTTAGTAAAATGAAATCTGCCTTTGCTTGCATCTTTCACCAGTACTTACTATTCCTTCCGGTCCCCAGGCTTGACAGGGGACCAGCGAACTTACCATGGGAAGGAGAATGTGGATTCCAGGCACAATCGAGGGAGAGGAGGAGAGACAACCCGCTTTCACACTGTCAATGTGGCACAGCCTGTCCGATTTAGCAGTAAGTTGCAGACTGGGAAATCTGGGCCATCCATCTGATAATTAATTTAGCAATTTAGACTAATTTTTCTTTTAAGGAGAAGTTAATAGGTTTTTCTCTTGCATGGCTTTTTGACCAGATTTTATTCATGTGCAGTGCTTTTTAAGGTTTTTGTACACTTTATGTGTTTATATATATAGTTTATATAACAGGCCAACACATGCAAAAGAATCCTACTTCTCTAGTAATCCTATTTTTGTGAAACCAGTGTTGCAATTTTCTGTTACAACTCATTGCGATTACAGAAAACGAGGCCCACGGTTTAAGTTTAAGTTTTAAACCCATTTGGTTTCAGCCTGCAGCAGGGGTGATAGTCTAGCTCGTGTCTCTTGATGTGAGCTTGCATGGAGGATTCTTCCCCTGGAAAGTGGGGGAAAACCAAAATTGATTGCTCTTGATTGAAGTAATTTTGAAGATGATCTTAAAGATTTTGCACTATTAGTTAATTAAGTGCATCTCTGATGTTGTGAGTTTTGTATCCTTTTTAATAGGAAAATTAAATTTAGGGAGTGGGGAACTTAAGGAAATTCTTCACTCTGAAGAAAAAGTCTGTCGAGGAAGCATATAACACTTGAATGGGTTTCGCCATGTTACTCCTATGAATCATTCAGGAATCTTCAAAACTATCACTTCAATGTCGTCCTACCCTGTCACCTGCAGCGCTGCTAGTGCCACTGTCGGCATCCTGGTCCGAGCCTTACCTGAAGTGTTACAAATGTCCTGCAAGTGTCCTTCCCACTGATCGTAGCTTGTAGTAACTGCTGCCTCTGAATCTCTTCAGGCTCAAAACATCTAAATCTCCCCTGCTTTCTCCCTCTTGTCTTGGTTCCCTCTTTGTTCCAGGGATCATGCAGTGATTTGGGAATGTGAGCCTTGGAGGGAGGGATGGGAAAGGTTAGGAGGAGGACGTGGGGGGAAGACAGTATGGCATTAATTGGGAACAATTGCTTTGGACTATGCTGATCTTCTGGAAAAGACAAGCGATTAGCAAAAGTAAAAATTCACCTCTTTGTTAATTTTTTTTTTTCATTTTATTTTTCGACAACAATGCTTATTAAAATAGGTATTTGGTTTGTCATGGATTCTGGTAGCTAAATTATTTAAGTAAAATTTATAGAGGACAATAAAGCAATTTAGAAATTGATACAGCAATATCTAATATGCTCTGCAGTCTGATTGATACTGTATTCTGTCCCATCTTAGTAATGTGAACAGTAGATCTTTAAAGATACTATATAAATGGAGAATAAGGAAACACATGTAATTAAAATGCTTCAAATCCAAGTTTGTATATCATTGTTTGATGATAAAGATCACTGTTTCTGAAGGGAATAGAGAGGCTGGAGAACAGGAACTGTGAATGTATGCAACGAACATAAAACAGTTTGTGAATTTAAAGTTCCTTTCTTAGGTGTTGTGCAAATTAATACTGCAAATGCAGGTGCTAAAACCATATTTCATGTCTGGTTTAAATTTCATCTGCCTGTCTCTGTGATTTTCTCTATTAGTTACCCATCACCCCCAAGAATGCCAGTCAAAAGCCCATGGGCCTGTTTCATCCAGAAATGCCTCAAGGCTTTTGTTGCATATTTCCTCAACTGAGTTAGTTGAGAGAAAGCCGAGACAGCAGTTCACACCATCACCTTTTTACTTCCTAAAGATCCACTTTGCAGGGATGTTTTTCCAAAGCAAACAACAGTTGCCCCAGAACCCCCATTGTCTTTTGTGATTGACTATGGGAGCAGGATTATGTGAATACTACTGAGACTGTTTGTAAAAGTAGATTGAAAACCTCACAGCAAGTTGGATGTGTTGCTAACTACCCAATAGAAAGAAAGAATCATTAAATTGGCCACCTTTGTTTTTTTCTTCCTGCTTCTTGCTGCTTGTTTTGACTTGGATTGATCAAACTGATTCGATTTATAAAGATGTGAAGGGAAAATATCTTCCACAGTAGATCATCAGCCTTAAAGACTTTAAAGGCTGTCACAGTGCAATAAAACATTGCTGGGAGTTGCATCTTTTAAAATAACATTTTAATAAATTTTCCTTTATAAAAAGCTGCAGTAAAGTAAGTGCTCTGTGATCTGTAATGCATGCATCTCCTCCTAGTCAGGTGAAGTATACACAGTATGTTGTGTGTACACATCCAAGTGATTATGCATTTCATTGTCATAAACTGATAAGGATGCATTCTCTTGAAGATCCTAATTTGGGGGGAATGGTTTCCCTTCTATTCTTCATGTTTCCTAGGAAAGTGCCCAACAGGGTGGCACCACTATGAGGGCACAGCCAGCTGTTACAGAGTGTATTTAAATGGGGAGAACTACTGGGACGCCGTGCAGACATGTCAGCGGGTGAATGGATCCCTCGCCACCTTCACTGCAGACCAGGAGCTAAGGTTTATCCTGGCACAGGAGTGGGACTTGGAAGAAAAAACATTTGTAAGGAAGGACCAGCGTAGGTGAGTAGGAAGGAAAGGAAAAAGATCTCCTATTACATGAGAATGGTTTCTGTGTGATACAAATGCTGGTAGTTCAGTTTGTTTAGAAAAATCTAATGGTAAAATTGACTTCTGGTTAATAACCCAGAATGAGTATCCTGGTTGACTGTTTGGCAGTGACCATCTGTATTTTATGTTTTGATTAACATTAACAGATAGTCTACAATTCAACAGAGTCTTTTTATCTTCAGGCTGTCCCAGCAATGTACTAGTATTCTTGAACTGCAACAGGGAAGATGGAACTTACAATGACTTACTGCTGCACTACCTTGTATACAAATAATTCTTTAAATTTTTCAACAGAATTTTTGTTTCCATTAAGTACCAGTAGCTCTAACAAAGACTGCAAGTTTGAGATAAGAATGAAGTAAAAACCCATTTTGAGTTGGAAGAACTATGTTCTGTTGGCTTTAGATATTTCATTCTGTTAGTTCACAACAAACATAATTCCTTTTTTTTGCCTGTGGGTTTTTTGTCACTCATGGGCTGCCACGACATCACCAGGAGTGGTTCAGTAATGGTGTGTGTTGGTCCCTCGAGAGTTAGAAGATTTGATCTGGAACAGTCTGACATAAGTTGTATGTGTTTATAAAGTATTTGACTTCTGGATGCTTTTGTGTGGTTTTTGGGTTTGAGGTACTGAAGTGCTGCCATAACAACAGAATAAGGTGCTTATTATGAGGAGAAATAAAAGGCACGGTGAGTTATCATTTGTAAACATAGACAACTATCAAGTATTTCCCTCTGTTCTCAACTGTAGTGTCTCTCTCTACATTGCCAAGGTATGGGCTGAAATGTTAAGGAACAAATCAGAATGTTTTGAAAGTTAGCTTTTAAGTATAAAGACATTGGAAGATTCTGTGTAATTTATTTCGTTAGTATGTTTTTGGGTCTGTGTCTTTAAAAATGTAACTTTTTTTTTGTAGGTTCTGGGTTGGATATCAGTATGTGATCACCAATCGAAATCACTCTCTAGAAGGTCACTGGGAAGTAGCTTATAAAGGTACGCCTCAAATTATTACTTAGTTAAATGGCCCATGGAAACTGTCTTAAAGCATGAATAATATTTGCAAGAACAACATAACTTTTCAGTGATAGTGTTGGAATCATGTAGGGGAACTGCTTTGCTTTGCGGCATCAAAACAGAAGAGTTTAATACTCAATACACATGTCTTATTTTCAACTGAGAAGTTTCATAGCTTTTTACATTGGTGTCTTGTGGAAAGAACACATTTTTCAGTTTACTTGGGCTTTCCCTTGATTAAGCTGAGAAAAAGGAAACTACTCTCTAGTTTCTCGTTCTTTGTGGTAAATGTCTACATGAACTGCTGATTCCTGGTTCTAGTATTTGCACAGACAAGTGTAAGATATTTGGGGGTTTTTGCTTTTTAAAAATTGGTAGATTTTTATATCCTTAAATATGTTGAATTTTGCAGAATTACCTAGATCTTTTTTTCATTTTAACCAAGACAAAATTTGCCTAATCCCAGAAATAAATCCCAGTTTACATGAAAAACTGAACATTAATTGGATAGGCGTCACTGGCTGAACTTTTTAAATTACAAAACAAGCAGCTCCCTCTGCTGAAAAAGCAAAGTTATATTTCTATACCTTTTATTTTTAACTAATTCAGTTGAGGGATTAGTTAATCTTAAAGTTATTATATGAACTCTTATGTGTAGAATTGAATGTCTAAATGCTGTACTAGTTTAGGTAATGGAAAATTTAAAACAAAGGGATTTTTTTAGGCATGAGCACTGTGAATTCCAGTGTAGGATTTGAAAACTAATCTGAATAGCTTTCTTCTCTTATACAATTTTCAATAATGGAAAATCTGCAAGGAAAACTGCCCATTAGGTACAGGTACATAATTATGAACAAAATTTTGCTAAACAGTTGGGTCTTGAAAAATACTTCCTTTGACACATGAGAAGTAGTAGAACCCTGCATAGCTTTCTAATGACAGCACTTGTTTACTGCCATGCACAAAAATACTGATTTCTTTTGTCTTTTAAGTGAACAGAATTGATGGAATATTCAGAGGAAACTGCCCTCTTGTGGGGGCAGGAACACTTTCATTAGTTTCTTAAAGCAAAGCACCTAAAGATGTCTTTGGGCAGCAGGGGATAGGGAGGGAGGAAAGTCCAGCTTTTTCTCATAATATGGATTTCTGGTCTGGACAAAAGTGTTTATATAGGGAGGTTTCTCTTGTGAAGCCCAAGATAAAAAACAAAACATTCTCCTTAAAAGGACCTTTCTTTGCTCTTTGGAAAGTTTACTGCACTGCCATCTGCTGACAGTGCTTACAACCAGCGAGGCATAAATTATAGAGAAATCATGATACCCGTTTTTATCCTAAGTTTTATTTAATTTGATGCATTATATGGATTTAAGCCTTCTCAGTGCCATATATTATTTTGTTTGCAAGCTTTCTATTTAATAAAGGAATAGCTATATGAAATAAAGGACATAGTAGTGTTCAGTAGCTTCTGAAAAACTACTTAAGCTTCATTGACTTGTAGTGAGGCAGACTCTGAATTCCTAGTTTCTATTTGAAAAGTGATTTAGGGTCCTATAGCTTGGAAATTTTAATCTGTTCTTGGGAGATGTGGAAGGTAAGCCCTCAAAAAATGATAGCAGAACCTAGTTGCATTTAAAAAAATTAAACAAAAAAGATAACGCCTAACTGTTTGAAAGGACCATTATGTGAGAAGACTGTGTAACATGCTAACTGCAAGAGCTGTTAAAATCAACGTTTAAGCGCACAGATTTGGAAAGTAGGCTTCAGAAAACATGTAAATAGGCTAATTTTCACAATTGTTGTGTCTTGGTCTTCCATTATTTTCTGCAACTTTGCATACCAGCAGATTTAACGATGAAGCGAGACACTGGTCAGAAACAACATTTTAAAAGTTATAAAATGCCCTCAACACCTCTTGCACTGTTTGGAACCCAGCATAGTACAGTCTCTTAACAATTACGTGAGTTGGAAGGACCAGATAGTCCGTGCCACCGCGACAGCAGCAGAAGCGGCATTGCAGCCTGGTTTTCTGCGTAGCACTGCTCCGCACTCTGAATGAGGCAGGCGTGGGGGAGCAGCTCTGCAGTGCGCTGCACAGGATGGATGTACACGCATCTCTGGAAGCACTAGTAGGTGCTTGGAGTGCCAGGTACAAGATTGGTGTGGGTTCTCGCTCCACTAGTAGCATGCGTGGCCAAACACAGCGTTGTTTGAAGGGGTGCCTAACTACTCGCAGGCAAACCCCATGGGACTCTTGAAAGCAGCACTTGTAGAGATATCAGAGCATCACTCCTACTGGTGCAGAATGACAAAATTACCCAGTACTTTGAAAACAGCAGCCTCTTCTCTCTGTGAGTCACCCCTTCCCTCCCCGCTGTTTGCCTTCCCCCGGAGAAATGTTGCTAATGGCAGCTAAAGCAAGAGGACAGTAGCCTTGCAGCAGTGTTGGTGTGCGTGAAATAAGTGACATTACAGAGCCTTTCTAAAGCTTTGCGTACCTGCAGGCTGCTTATACCAATGCATCTTGTTCTAGGCTCTTCAGAGGTATTTTTACCCCCTGACCCTATCTTTGGTACGGCTATGTCTGAAAATGAAAACGTTCTTTGTGCCCAGCTTCAGTGTTTCCATTTTCCTACCCTTCGGCACCACGGTTTACACAGCTGGTATGCTGAAAACTGCTATGAGAAATCTTCATTCCTCTGCAAAAGGAGTAAGTTCGGTTTAGTTCAGTGTTGTGTTGCGTGTGTTAAAAATGCATATAACAAATATGGGGAAATTGGTTAGTTATTTCTACCTTTTGCCCAGTGAATTAAAAAAATAGGGGGTGGACATGAAATTTCTGCTTAGTTTAAATAAATAAGAGCATCATAATGTGTGGTTGCCAGCCACAGTACAGATTTTCACTAAAAATGATTGTTTAGCAGCTATATCAGCCCCAAAATAAAGTATACTTGGGAGAAGAAAAAAAAAAAGGTTAAAAGTGTGCCTTATTAGTAAATATCACTCTTAAATTATTAAATTCTTTCCAGTCAATTATTAGAACTAGAGGGGGAAAAAAGGCAAGTGGAGCTACTGACTTAAAGTGGAAAAAAATGCCTTTAGTTCTGTGTCTTGCATTTCTTTACTCCAAAAGGCTTTATATCAACAGAGGTATTGGCAGTATTTTCAGGTAAATATTTAAGATACCTGATATAGATGGTGCTTCTTTGCAAGAATGAGAAAGTTGTTGAACTTTTACTGCAGTTCTTGAAGATTTTTTTAGTTAGCTTTTTCTTTAAAGCAAGAAAGAGACTTACAGAATGGCAAGGGAGGAAAACTCAGCCTTTCTGTGCCTGCTTTTGTGCCTGAAATCTTGAAAATTAGGAGGACAGGATATTGCCTCATCTACCTTGCGATCCAGCTTTTCCTAAGTACCAGGAGAGAGGGAGGGAGCTGCAGCAGGCATGACAGTGAGGCTTAAACTTCTCAGACCACTTGCTTTCCTGTGTCTTGGAGGGGATGCCTGAAAGTGTGTCAATGCCATTAAATACTTAAAACTCACTTTGTCAGTTCTGAGCAATAAATCATCCCTGCGTGCCTCCAGACTATCCATTATCTTCCCCACTCCTTGGAGATCCCTTTTCAAAGTTGCTTTAATGTGAAGGCATGGCTTTTAACTGGTGGTCTGCTTATGTTTACAAATCACTTAATGTACCAGAATAAACTGGACTCCTGTCTGGCAGGCTCACAGACACTTGGGTATTGATGCGTGTTTCTGTTCTAGGCCAGACTTGCGTTGATATCAAAGACAACATTGTCGATGAAGGCTACTATTTCACTCCAAAAGGGAATGATCCCTGCTTGAGCTGCACATGTCACAACGGTGAACCTGAAATGTGCGTGGCTGCTTTGTGTGAACGGCCCCAGGGGTGTCAGCAGTATCGCAAAGACCCGAAGGAGTGCTGCAAGTTTACATGTTTAGACCCAGGTAAGAGTTGACTGCTGCAGTTTTGTCAAGAAAAGGAGTTCAGTTCTCAATTTGATTATCTTTCAACTTGGTTTGAAATGATGCATCCTTTCAGTGCCTCGACATTGCTGGGTACAACCCCCCTGTGGGGAAAGATCTCAAATCACAGGAAATGAAACACTTCAGGCTGTGGCTACAGATAATTAGTCATCCTTGATGCTACTTCTAGGAGGAGCAGTAGTTTATTTTCTGTATGGAGTTTGACACTACTGTGGAATTTTAGTAGAGTGTCTTGCATGGTTCCTTTGTCATGTTTAGTGGTCGTGACAAACTTTTCTCTTGAGCACTAATTAAGCATCTTTTTCTGGACATGAGCGTTTATGTGTGTGGAAGCTTGCATGCAGGGATCATGTGGGAAGCAAAATTTAAAAATTTATAGAGATTTTCAATAATAATCAGGACGTGCAACGTTGCTTATTGGATTTGGCATCCCAGTGCAGCTTCTTGTTTAGATCAGTAAAGTGTTCAGTTGACTCAGACTGAACTGTTTTGTCAGTCACTGTTTGGGGATGTAGAGGGGGGGGATTATTCTTCTATAAAGAGAGTTGTGAAACAAAATGTATCTTGGAATTTAGTGAGAGCCATCAAATGCTGGAGCAGATTGCTTGTGGAGTCCCCATCTGTGGGGATATTCAGTGTCTGATTGGACTCTGTCGTGGGCAACCTGTTCGAGCTGACACTGAGCAGGAGTTGGACTGGATGATCTCAGGATGTCCCTTCCAACCTCAACCATTCTGTGATACTGTTATTTCCTGGTATTTTAAAAGAACTGAATCTTATCTGAGTGCACTAAGAAACTATTGCTCTGAACTCTTACGGAAAGGTCAACTCTTCCCATCAGAGGCTTCTGTTTCAGTCTGTTACAAAAAGGGGGTGCTTATTGGCTTCCAGATTTGCAGTCTTATTTGTCTTAACTACAGAAGTTAATTGTTAAAGGCCACTGGCTCCTCCTTGCTGTCATTCACATTCATCCTGAGGGTTAAGCTTAACAGATGTTTGTAGGTAGTGTTGCAGGTTGGTCGGTGAAAGAATGGGGAAGAAGCAGGAGTCTTCCTCCCACTCTTATCAACAGAGTTAAGACTTTGTCTTCACCTTTTTTATCTGCAGGAACAGTGTCAGCAAAGCATCACCCAGCAGACGGGATAAGATGACCTGGGATAACCTCGTGCTGTGTTCTTTAATCCTTGCTTATTGCTGTGGGTCTTAACTATTTCATGAATACTGATTTGAAGAGTGTATTTTATCACATCCCTTCTGATCCTTAAGCTCTTCTTTCTGTACTGATGCTAAATAAAACTGTTTCATTATACTCTTGCCTGAAGTGTTCTGGTTTTTTTAGTAACTTAGTTTTTAAGAGAAGAATCATCAAGCAATTGTCAAACTTCCTTCATAATGAAGTTACTTCAGCTAGTGATAAACACTGAAATTTTTAAATGAAGCATTTCAATTTTCCTTCTGGGTGTTTATAAATGACTATTTGACAAAATTAATTAATTACTTTCTTTAATCAGCATGTATTTATCTTTGCCCAATTCTTACATATATCTTCCTAAGCTCTGTTGTAAAGGAAAGAAAACAGCTTACTAATCAACAGTAAGTAAATTAGTCACCCAAGGAGACGCCGGGGGGCAATAAATCCTGCTGTTGGGTTGGCAGGTAATCAGCCCTCGCAGTGTGAGTGGGTGAGCAACAATTACAAGTGGATAAGGAACATTTCTCAAGGACTTGGTAGTAGGGGAATTTTTCAGTGGTAGCAGTAAGCTGAGCATTCACAGCTATACTGTCTTGAAAGATGTTTCTCCTCATTTAGTTGAAGATAAATAGCAGAGGAAAATCTTTCATGTACTAATGCTGAAACTGAGGCAGTCTGTTGCTGCTCCGTGGATGTGATAGAAGATAATTTTTCTGTGTGGCTCTTGTTTAGACAGACCTGCAACTCTTATTTGTGAAAAGGAAGTAAAAAAATACTTCGAAAGAGCTGATGGTGCAGAAGCTTCTCTAGTGACTCAGCTGGTACAGTTATAGAGTATTACTACTGTCTTGAGTGTAAAACAGCCTTTCTGAAATAATCTATTTGTATTTATGTGGGTTGGAAATCTCTGTGATGCTTATACAGAACAAGGGAAGCGGGGTCTTTTTTTTTCTTTAATCTAGGACTTTACTTGGCAATAGTTTATCCAGCCACACTGGTTGAACATTAGGAGCCCTCACAGGCTGAGAGCAGTGTGATAGAGGCCCAAGATGCCTCTTAAGTTCCAAGAATTGCAGTTTTAGCTGGCCTAAAGAGAACACGTGGAAGTCAGGCTTTCTGCCTAAAAAAATTGCGTCATGCTTGCCTGCATGTATATTTTACTTAAGTCACTTTAAGGCAGTTATTAGCACTAATTTATGATGTTCATGAAGTCAGCATTGCTATAAAATGGAGGAGGAACAGCGGCAGGTCTGCGGTGTTCAGGAGGGTGTGTTGCTTGGTAGGTGTGTGGCTGTATCAGCTTAAGCTCTGACAGTAAGAGTCGCTAAAAGGTTTGACAGCACAGAGGCTTTTGTACTGCACAGCCAGATTTGAGAGGGTGTAATGTTCAAGCTCTATGCGTAGTGCACTATTAAATAATTTTCTTGTCGCCAAGACTGCGTTAGGTTATAAATACCACCAGCCTGTTAGCCGTGTACTTTAACGGTGTATAAATTAGGTGGATTTTTCTGTTACTAGCATTTGTAGCAAGCCAGTATTTACAATTTTTTGTGAAGCTTTTAGCTTTCTTTGGTAAAGAGTCTTTGATACAGCTTTAGCCACTGTTAGCGGAAGGAAAAGTACTGAGACCGCTCTTGCAGCTGTGGTGGGTGTGGGAAAGGAGAGGTGGCCAGGATCTGGCTGGTTGCTCTAGGAAGTGCGGTGGTTGGGAAGAGGAGTTTGCACATGGTAGTGCTCGTGTCCTGTAGCAGCGTGTGACCAGGTTGTGCAGCAAGTTCATCCGTTTCTTATCCACACCTAACCTGGGTGCGTTTCTCGTTCAGAGCTCTTTAGTGGAAAAGTGGTGCAGAGAACACAGCACAGTCATTTTTAGGTCTGTCATCTTTGCGTAGAGTATCTGTATGTGTGCGTGCTACTTAAGCATAACCAAGTGTGATAGAAATAGTATGGAGGTATGCCAGCTCTCAGGCCTTTCCCATAGCTTCCAGGCTTGCTGTCCTCTTTAGTGTAACGTCATCAGCCATGCCAGGGAGACAAGTGGATGTGCAAAATGCCATTAACCTTTCCTTTTTCCCTTTTTCAGAGACCTGAAACCTTCAACAGTTTGTCCTTTTTGCTAATTAAGATATTTTTAGAAATATTTAGATCATCTTGCAATAAATAGATAAATCACCTGATGATTCATAAGTTTCTTACATTTTTGAAATATGGAGAAGTGTCACACCAGGCTAATGAATCTCCACTCTGCATTTCTCTCTCCATTACTGACAGAAGAATATTGAGAAAAATGAGTCTTGAACAAAAGTTAACAGGCTTCTTTTGTATGTTTTATGTAACAGATGGCAACAGTTTGTTTGACTCGATGGCTGGTGGAATGCGTCTGATCGTGAGCTGCATTTCCTCCTTCCTCATCCTCTCTCTGCTGCTTTTCATGGTCCACCGGCTACGCCAGAGGCGAAGAGAGCGCATAGAGTCTTTGATTGGAGCAAATTGTAAGTAGCCTGTATCTGTGACAAGTCTTGATCCAAGTGGTGTATGTGCTTCGGAATGAAGGGAGCAGAAGAAATACAAATCTGTGGAAAACATCAGTGGAAGCCTGGTTACAGATTCTAGTCCGTACTGTACCCAAATGTAGCTCTGCACTGGCTGCCTGAACTGGTCATGATTCGTACAAGTTTTGGTTCTCTGAACCACTCCACATTCAAAGAAAAAACTTTTATATCAACACAATTATCTTGTGCCTCACGCTTGTTATTAACAGATTGATGTATGGAAAGGTGAGAAATGTCACGGTCTTGCTTGTCTCTGCCTGTGTGTGTGTCTTGGTACATTCTTTAAACTTGAACTTTTTTTAGCTGATAATGGAAAAATATTTTTTGTTTGTATGTGGTCCAGATCTGAAGTATCTTCTATGTGTGAATGATCTCCTTAGCTTGAAGAAGTTAGATTCAAATTTAGATGTGATGCAGGACAGACAGGCTGGGAGCAGGTGGGCCTGGGTATCATTGTGTAACTGCAGTGAGTTGACTTGTATAGGTTATGTAGACTTTTTTAGGTCTTCAGGAGACATGAGTTCTTTGGGTGTGAAAAGTGGAAAAAGGTGTTGAGATCTGCCTTAAATTGAAGAAGAAAGCATGAGATAAACTCACTTGTTTCTTTTTCTTCTCTTGAAATAGTGCACCATTTTAACTTGGGCCGCAGGATGCCTGGTTTTGATTATGGTCCTGATGGTTTTGGAACTGGCCTTACTCCACTGCATCTTTCAGATGATGGGGAAGGTGGAGCATTTCATTTCCATGATCCACCTCCACCCTATACTGCTTACAAGTATCCAGATATTCAACATCCAGATGATCCACCACCTCCTTATGAGGCTTCTGTCAATCCAGACAGCATCCTTTGTTCCACTGCAGGTATGCAGGCAATAACTTCTCTTTTCATCATCTTTTTTATTTTGACTAAAGGGTAGATGGTTGTTTAGTTTGGGGTTTTTTTTAAACTGTATTTATGTGTTTTAGTGATTGTGATGGGAAAATGTGTTTCACAGTAAAATCTCCTATTTCTGTGATGGAAAAGTCTTTTCTTAAAATACATCATTAAGCTTGTTTTTTCCCAATAGAGGTTCTTTGGATCACCTAAATCACAAGTGGAATCCATACTGCAAGCAGTTTTAACTCTTAGACCTTACCTATTTTCAAGTCCTACCTTGGATGGGTTACCTGGTTACATAGTTTCCACTATGCTTGTACCTTTTCTGGTCTTTTGGAGATAAGTCTGTAGAGATTGGTATTAAAAAGTAGAACAAATGTCAAGTACAAGAGACTTTTTGAATAAAATATATCCAGCATCTTCTCTCCTCCCCACTTCCCCCACCCACATCCCCCCAGAATTGACCAAAAATATCACTTTCTAATGATTCACCCAGTGCTCTTCAGTTTTGCAGCTGCAATATTCACATACTGTAGGAATCATTCTAATTTGGGATCTTATAGCAGCATATCTCACAAGATAAGTGAGCCTGATTAGTGCAAGTATCTTATTTATATATCAAAGTTTTATTTTTGCTACATAATTTTATTCTTTTGCAGTGTCATCTGTTTGTGCATTAATGCAAAATGAAGAAACTAGAGCTTCCAGAAATACAGATAGTAAATCTATTTGGGAATGTGAAATGATACACTTCATGTTCTGATGCTGCTTGTTTTTTGTCCTTTGCAGATGGAGTTCTTTCTCAGACTGTGCAAAGCGGTCCTCCATCCCTGGGAAACTGTGATGTATCCCCACAGCTTACAGAGGGATCGCTTGCTCCCTCAGTTGGTCCTTCTCCAGTGGAGCTGGAAGACTCTGCTGACAGCAGCACCTTTCTTGTCCCTCCGGACACACCGCTAAATGAAAACACACCGGCAGAAACTCTCACGGGCAGCCGTCACAGCCACTGTTCTCTGAATACCATTGTATAAAGGAGTAAAAAGCCGACTGCCAGTCAGAAAGAGTTTTAGCAACTGTTTGCACAGACAAACACTAATCCGTGGTTTGAACTTCAGAAGGAATCTCCACTTTGTTTTTTTGAACACTACTTTTATGTTCTAGATTAGGATTGTGCCTCTCGTTTTTTGGCTGTCGTTATTCATTCACTAATCGGTTTGTCCTGTAAATACGGATTGTATAACTGCTCTTTTTTTCCATTGGCTATGGAAAAGAGTGCAGAGAATTCCTTTGACTTCTAAGGAGGTGAAAAGTTATGGGTAGGGTGTTTTGGTTTTTTTTTCTTAATCTAAGAGGAAGCAAAATCTACATGAGAAAAAAGCTGCTTTGATTTGGCTGGATACCACTGGACCCAGGGACCAGACGATGGAAAAGGAGGGTGGGGGCAGTTGCTGTTCAATCAGTTGCTTTCTCTCTTGCTTCAGTGCTACACCTGGAAAAGGCAGAGAAGACGGAACTGCAGGGGAAGGGGCTGGGGGCCTGTTTTACAGAGTGGGAACACAGGAGCTAAAGCCCATGCCAGCAAGTAAGAGTTATGCAGTGTAAAACATTTACGTGTTTTGATCTGCCGTGCTGTTTCAGAACACTGTAGGGTCTGGAGGATGAATGATCTACGCAGTGTGTGACAAATGGGTACTAAGAAAGCTAGGATTTGCAATTACAATTATTTGTTATTGGTAGCTGCAAAATCTCATACTGTCGGGTAAACCTCTGGCCCATAAAGAAAAGTGGGTCTGTGTAATGCTTGTGTCCCTTCGGTAGAATCCTCATCTGTGTTAGGTAGTACTTTAGGGAAGAGACGGGGAGCAATTAACTTTGATTGATGCAGTCTGACTTCACTGTATGAAGCCCCTGTTTGTATTAATCCCATAAGGAAGATTGAGGTGTTTTTCTTTGTGGTTTAACTCCTTTACAGTGAACAGTTGCACAAGATTGGCCTGGATAAAAGCCCATTGTTCTTGCTTTTCTTATAGCATGCTATATTTAGCATGTAAATGTGTTCCCTCCACTTCTTTAACGGTTCTACAAAGGTCATTTTAAAACAGTGATCCACATGCACTAAATGTGATGTTTAATTCTAATTGGACACTTGTTCCTTATCCAAGTCTCATAATTCTAGGGATTTCCCCTGTGCCCCCCAAACAATTTATCCAAGTCCCACGAGGGGTTACAATGATTAGTATACTTAAATCAGTAAAGCACTTTGCTTCACTCCGGTATGTCATCTTAAATTTCCCCTTCAGATGGAACTCTTTAATTTATACATGGCAAAAATTCTTTCACTCCCTTGCTACACCCAAACTTAAGCACTGTTGGTTTTGATAATGACTGCAAAATAATCTGATGTTAAATTTAAGTTTGGATTTCAGTGTACAAATAATTTACTTCCCCCCCCATCCTCCTCTTGCCTCTGCTTCTCCTTGACTTACTGTAGCAGTCAGCAGATGAAATGAATTATAAGGAATTTATAAAGAATGCCCCTTGTGAGTGTTCTCCTATACCTTATGAAGGGTACAAGCCTAGAGGGATGGGAAGAGAGCACCGCATGGGGGTGTGTATGTGATCTATTTTTCTAGTAATGATGAGAAATCATACTTGTATGACAAATCCGAACCCACTGATGTTGTTTCCCAGTGCAGCTGACTCTTTCCCCATTGAATATGCTGCTACTTTCTATTCTGTCTTGCCTATAGGCTCATACTGTACTTGGGGATTGGTCTTGACAATTCGACTCCTTTTGCACAGAAAACTGTGAGTTTCGCTATTAACATCGTATCTGGTGTCTTGCTATTCAGACACTTGCTAACAATCGTGAGTCCGTCAGAGAGCGTGAATCACAGTTCTGGGGTGCGCTGTTGGCACACGAGTGGGAGGAAGCACTGTTAGGAAGCCTCTCCGCCGGGAGCCGTGCCACCGCCCGCGTCCTGCGCTCTGGTTTGACTGGCTCTAACAGCAGTGGTACGAAAGGAGAGGAGCAATTCTCCACCCTGTGGGATCTCTTTACTGTCTTCTCCTCCTCTGAGTTCAAGTCCTGGTCTAATGAAGTGGATGGATAGCAGTAGTCAGAACCATGCTACAAATTATCGAGCATTTCTGAAGTATGAAAATAAAGCGGGTTTTGTGCATTTTTGAGCACATTCATACATTTTATACATTGTATGTACTGATTTTTCTTTAGTTTTATAGGTACGAATGCGTGTGCGCGCGCGTGTGTGTTTCTGGGTGGCGAGATATATATATATATATATATACATACTGTAGAGGGTAACCTTTGTGCTTTGTCCAGCTAGGTGAAGCTAAGCACTGGGATATAAACTAGGCTCCTAGGGTTAATACTTCTCTCAAGCTGACTACACTCTGATGTAGGACAGGCTGTGATAGTGTACACTTTAGTAGGATACAAAGTCTATGCTACTACAGTCTGTTCCTGAAAAATATTTTGTTAGCAGTGCAAAATAGAAAACTTCCAATTTCTTTTGAAGCCAGATGGAATATTTGTTCTTTGTAGTATCCTAGCGCAATAACAAAAGGCCTTTTGGCTTGGTTTAGTCTCTGAAGCTGTGTTTTGTGGCTGAGGTGAACAGATACCTTACTTCACACTTCTCCTAACGCTATGGGAATCAGTTTGATTTTTTTTTTTATTATTATTTTACTTTTGGTTCTGTGGTGAATTTTATTTGAAAATAAGCTCTGTTACAACTGGCAACTTCATGGTGGCTCCTGGTTGTAGCTATTCCAAACAGAGGCTGCTTTGTAGAAGCCTCAGTGTTGTATTTTCCCCATTGCTTCTGAGCCTTTCCCACTTGTCTAGCAGCATGGAGGCTGCTATTTTCTCTCTTTTCCTCTATCCTCCTTCATCGTAACTGTAAACGAGGGAAATTTTGCCTCGAACGGGGCAGCTCGCTCAGCGCAGCTCACTTAGTACAGCTCACTTACCTCTCGGTGAGCTTCTAATTTGGCAATAAAATTGTCATTTTGGCCCTTTTCAATGTAGCTTTTTCACATTGAGTATTTTCTCTAGGAGTAGGAGCCTTTGTAGCAGAAAACATCACAACTACTCAGACTCCCGGACCAACTGGGAAAGAGATAAGTTTTCTTGACAGCAGTTGACTCCTCAGCGAACCTTCCTTGCCCTTGGCAAGGTGACCGGTAAGCAGTCTGTCCTGAGCACCAATTAGGGAGCGTTGATGCTTGCCTGAGGAAGACCTTTCTGGTTTGATTGCCATTAGATTGATGAGATCTTTGGAGTTATTTTGTGCGTTGATTTTTTTGTTTTGTTTTGTTTTTCTCCACTACTGTTTGCTTCTCTGGATTTTTTTCTTAACTACTGATGCATCCCAAATCCCCCTCCAGACCCAGCGGGGGAGACGGCGTTACCACATCATTCCCAGCAGCACGCCTGAGCGGGGTGTGCGTTTCTCTTGGGATGCCTTTGATTGCAGTTGTTGTGAAGCCGCAGCACTCGAGTTCTGCGCAGGGCTCGCGTTTCCCGTTGTGGCCTCAGACAAAACCGCTCCTCAGATTCCCCATCCTTAGATGTCCTGTGGTGCCATATCGAGGTCTGTGCTGTTCCTTCAAGAACAGCCCTAGATAGTCACTTCTGTCGGCGTTATCGGTGGTACACGTACACAGTCTTACAGCAGCCTCTACTTTTTTTACTAGGTGAGTTGTAGAGTATTGCAGTGTTAGAAGGACGGTGGGTTTTATTCTGTGCTAGAAGATCAAAACTGTCATTCAGGTGTACGAAGAGCTTGTCTGTGTAATGTTCAGTCTTGTCTAGTTTTGAGCCTCAGACTACTCCTTCACCTGTTCATGGCAGGACACCGGTCTAGAAAAAGAATTAAGTAGGTGGAAAATTTTTTCTGAAGGCTTAATCTTGCAGTCAGTGGGTGCTCCACCTCCCCAAGTGTGACAGAGCGATGGCCTGTTCACGTGTCTCTGGAGTTTCACTAGGAAGGTAATGGGTTTGTGACCAGTAATTACTGTTCTTTTCCTGTCTAATGTTAAAGGAATTTGAAGCTGGTTTTAAAGATGGTTTTTATCTTTCAGATGTGGATTTTCAGTGGCAAAGCGCCTGAGTTTTAATGTTGCCTCACACAATCCATAACACGTCTCAGTTGCTGAAACTTCTTTTTTTTCTCCCCAGCTAAGGAACATGCAATATACAGAAATGTCTTTTAAATTACCCTTGCAAGTTGGGAGCTGGACCCTAAAATTAGAGCAGATTAGTGTAGAGGAGGCAAATCAAAGTTCATACATTTTTGCTTCTGATGTTCCCCAGTTCCATATGAAATATGCGTTTCTTTGGAATAGACGCTTTCGGCAGTGAAGATCTGCTTCCCCTAACAGCAGCCTGCATTACCTGCCTGCTACGGTACGACATAGCTTTAATTTTCTGGTATTGTGCACCTTGAATGTTGAGTGGGTCGGAGCCGATGCCAGCGGAGAAGCTGTGCTGGCTGGCTGCGTGCGTGGCCGTGCTGCGCCGTACCCCCGGTGTCGAGCCGGCGGGTGCCCGGGAGGCTGAGAGAGAGGATGAGACACTGCTTTTTACCTTCTCCGGGAAAGTAATTTTAGCCAACGCTGCATTTGCAGGCTTCTCCTGTGTAGTTGGTTTGTGACTGGACTTAACTGTGGCAATGTATAAAAGATTTTGATATTCTGTGAAATACCATGTAGAATTTAAATTTGATACTATAATAATTCAGTCCCTGTGACACTGGTTTTTTGTTTTAACTTCTTTCTTTGGGGTTGGCACTAATCTTTCTTTTTTTCTCAAGATGCTGTGAGAAACATTTCATCCAAATGCCAAATAAATTGTGTTCTGTAAGAGAAATGGCCTGTTCCGGTGTCTCCTGATTGCAGCATCGACGCGGTTCCTCAGTGTACCGAAGGAAGGTCTCGTTAAATCACGCTTCTGAGCAGTGATCTTGCAAAAAGATTGATAGATGCATTTAACTTCAAGCAGGGAGGCTGCTGAAGTCCTTTTGTGTACAAACTCCAGTGGAATTTACCTATATTAGCATAATTTTAGGACAGTCCTGGCTGTATACCCAAGAAGGTGCAGTGCAGCTTGTTCCTGCTGCCCTCCAAGCCTGTGGGGAGGACACCAAGCCTCTGGGCAGGAGGTGCAGGTGGTTGGGCTGGATGGGGGGCTGTTCTGGACCCCCAGCTCCCGGCGCGGGGTGGCAGGGCTCTGGGCAGTGATCCGAGTGTGTCGGAGGGCCGACGTGGAGTCGGAGGAGGACGGCGTTAGCACTGAGCCTTGCGTGCCCAGCTGGCAGTGCGGGGGCTGGTGGAAAAGCCTGACGAGAGGTCCGGCTGTCCTGACCTCTTCAGCTATTCCAAAATTCGAGCTCCAAACTTCTTCATCAGACTCCTAAAGGAAGGTTTTGGGTACTGTGCCCTTCCTTCGGTTGTGTGTTACACCCCCTGTGTGGTACGGGCGCTGGAGGGAGGGCCCTGGGCTGAGCTCGGGTGGGCTGGCAGGAGGAGCCTTGGCGGAGAGCCGTGTTTTTGGGTGCGCAGGGGGTTCCCGTCCGGTGCTGGGACCCGTCTGTCTTGCGGGGAGATGTACAGCAGATGGCGTACCTGCCTACGCCAGCCCCGCGCTGCTTTACATCACAGGCGATTGCAATTCCCTTCGGAGCTGCGGGGAGCGCGCTGAGCTGAGCCGGGGTGTGCAGCGGGAGAGGCGGCTCTCCTGCCCCCCTCCCCTCGGCCCGCACTGAGCCGGGAGGGGATGCTGCCTCTCTTGAAAGAGCCCGCAACCAAATTATTTAATAAAGCTGGCTGATAGCAGGCAATATTCCCCCGAGAGGCCTCGCTGGATAAATAAGCCTCTTCAAGCGGTTGTGCTGGGTTAGTAACGCAGGCTTGCTGCTGGAGCTGGCGGGCTGGTGGGATACGGGATGGAGCAACACCAACCCTGAGCGGAAGAGTCGCATCTCCGTCCCGGCAAGGTGTGCTCGGCATCGCCACTGTCTGCTCCTCTGGGCCAGGTGCTGCTGGGGCAGTCGCTGGTCCCATAGCATGTGCTCATAGCCACGCAGCTGGAGATCCAAGCGTTGGCGTGGTCAGCGTGCTGGTCGGAGGATGGATCCTTCTGGAGGGGGGAAAGCCGCACTGCTGGCACCTGCCCCCGCCTCTCTTCTGGAGCGTGGGGCCGTGGGGCCCCTGCGTCCTCGTCCTGGCGGCAGCTCTGCGGATGGCTGGTGGTACAAGTGCTGCAATCAGATTTTTCTGGAGCCATGCAGAGCCAAGTCTGCTTTACCTGGGGGAAGTAGTTTAAGAATTAAAATTGAATTGACCTCCTGATCCCAGCCTGCCATGGGGGGGGGCTGTTTTCAGGCACGGGGAAAGAGCAGCATCTCCTTTTTGCAGAGTCCAGACCTGGCCCTGGTGATGCCTGCCCACACCCCGAGCTGGCAGCTCAGGTCCTGGGAACATTCACTGGCTTTTTACAAGCTGCTGGGCTCGCAGTCTGCGCTGAGAGTGCTGCAGAACGAGTCTCTGCAGCATTGCTGGGCTGTCCCCGTGCCCTGCTTGCGGCCGCAGGATGTGTTCATTGCTGAAAGCCATCCAGGGCGCAGTGTCATCGTCACCGCGGGTGCCATGGAGGGCTCCGCTCTCTCTTTCCTGCACCCCGCAGAGGGCAGCTGCTGCCGCAGCCACCACCTCCATCGCTGCTGGACCCAAACCAGCGCAGCCCCCAGCTCCCAGAGCTTCATCTCCGCTCTGGGCTGCGAGATGCTGGTTCAGCTGAGGGCGATGGGACGCAGCCCTTCCTTCACTGCTGGTCTGGAGGGGGGACAAATATCTCTCTATATAGCAGGTGCCTGATGCCACAAGCACTTGAGGGGGCTCGGTCTGGCAGGGACACCATGGGGCTCTGCTGGTGCTGCAAGACCTTGTGCAGGTGCAACTTGTTCTTCCCTCCTGCCTTCTTGTAGCCTGGGGACAGGGGTGATGCTGTGGCTGCAGGGAGCAGCCAGGAGTGCCTGGGCACAGCCACTGCTCTTGGGGCTCACCACCGCTCCCACTCACAACCGGTGTCCCCCTGCACCCCGTGCAAGGGGGGGCAGCTGTTAGCATCGACACTCGGATGCTGTGGCAGGGGCATTGCTGGGCAGCCCTCTGCTGCAGGCTCTTACCAGCTTAAAATGCATTTTCCTGGGAGGATAATTAGCGGCTGTGCTCAGCGTGGTGCGTCCGGGGCGCTCAGCCCCTGGGAGGACGCCGGGGACTTGGGGGCATGGGTCGAGTACGTGTAGGGGCCACGTGCTGGCAATGGCCCCGGGGGGTGCCAGGCCGTGGGGGGCTGGCTGGCCTCACCGGGCGGGGGGGAGACATCGCTGACCCCAGCAGTGGCGGGAGCGTGGGATGAATGAAGGGGCTGTGCAGCGGCGTGCGGCCAGCGCGCATCTGCTGGCCACAGTGCCTCCTTTGTGCCGGAGCCGGCTGCGCTCCCTTCTCCGCTCCTGGCTTTTTCCCCAGGCTGGTGGCAGCTTATTATGGAGATCAGAGATTTTAATGGAAAATCAGAAGTGGCTGGAGTATTTATTCCCCTTGAACTTCATGTCCCCGCTGCACTTGCTTCTCTGGATGCCCACAACCCTTCGTGTGCCTGTCCCTGGTGACGTGAACCATGCTCTGGTGGCTCAAGTCCTTGTGTTGTCACTGTCCCCAGCAGCCCAGGTCCCCGGCCGAGCTCCCAGGTGGCAGCACAGGATTTACCTCCAGGAGCTGATCTTGGCAACCCCGCTGTGTGCTGGTGCAGCACTTGCTGACGGTGCACATGGCGGGGGTTCCCAGCAGGGTGGCACTGTGCCCGAGACTGATCAATGGCTGCAGCTTAAGTAACTATTTTTATTTTTCAGTGGTATTTTTTCCCCTGTCATGGCTCTTGCCCTTGGTTCTGTGAGCACATGTGCCTGCAGGGACCTCAGCTGCCTCCTGGCCCCGTGGCAGCAGGACGATGGAAGTGGTGTCTCCCTACGAGGACAGCGCAGAGCTGCAGGATCGACTAAGCTCACCACCACCACGGCAGCAAGAGACCAGCAAGTATGGAGCGGCTCTTTCAAGGTTTGATCTGGTTCCTATAGAAACTGGAAGTTGCTCTTGCTTGGCGCCCGCGCTAGCAGCCGGCGGTGCCCCCCGGGGAGCAGGGCAAGCCGGGGATGAGCAGGAGTGGGCTACAGCACAGTGCCTTGCTGCCGCCGCTGTCTTTCCGCACGCCTCCGTGCCCCCTCTGCTTCCTCGCTCTGCTCCTGCCCCTCGGCGGGGCTGTGCTGAGCTCTGCCAGGGCTCTGCATCCCCCTCCAGCTGTGTGGGCTTCTCGGAGCCCCCTGGCTGGCTGGGCCACTCTTTGCCCTGGCAGGGCCCTTTGTGGGACAAGGGACGTGTTCCTGCCGTGTGCTGGGCTGCGTGCTGCGGTGCTGCTGGTGTTACTGGTCGCGTGGTCTCTGTGGTGATGTCTCTACTTCTGCCCTCTGTGCCAAAAATCACCACCAGAGAAGTCTGAAAACCTGAAAGGATGTCCTGGAGATGTGCCTCTGCCCTGGGGCGAACAGCCCGGGGTGGTGAGTCCCATTGATGGCTCCTGAACCCCGAGGGTCTGGGCTTTTCCCCCGCTGCCTGGCACTACGGGCTGTCCCACCGCAGGTGGGTGGCAGAGGTGCTTGTGCCACCTGGTGGGCTCTTGCCTCCCAGGGAGGTCTCTGTCTGCCCTGGGTGCTGGAGCAGCTCCTCTCCTTCCCGGCAGCAATCGGTGGCAGGCTGCAGACCTGGTGAGACCCTCCGCCTCGCCTGCCCGCCCTTTGCGGCTTGCTCCGGAAGGATGATCGCAGCCCTCCGCAAACTACCTCATCCTCAGAGCAGGGGCCAAGCGTCAACCATGGCGCAGATCCAGAGCAGCTCGGGGGAGCCCTGCGCTGCCGCCCTCCTCTGTGCCCCCCACCGGTGCCCAAACGTGCGGCTCGGTGCTGCCCAGGCACCTGCCTGGGACTGGCCCTGCCCGGGGGGGACGAAAGTGCCCCAGAGAGCCCCCACTGAGGACGAGCCCCAGCAGGTGTGTTGTCCTCTTGCAGCGATAGCAGCCAAGTGGTTCCACTGAGCCAGAGCCTGTCCCCGGCCAAGCCGGCAGCAGGAAGCTTCTTCCCGCTGCCCTCGCGCTGCTGCCGGGTTTGTTCGTCCTGGCAGCGTCTCGGCAGCGCTCCCGGCCAGGGCCAAGACTGGTGAGAGGAGCTGCGGGCCGGGGCCCGTGGCCTCCTTTCCGCTGCTGCCTGAAGAGGGCAGGGATATTTTAGGAGAATGTGACAACGCCACGCTCCTGTGTTTTCACCTCCCTTCCTACCTGCCCGCTGCGGGAGCGTAGCTCTGCTGGCGAGATACCGGCTGCCATGGGACCTGCCTGGACAGGTGCAATGGGGACGGCGCGCGCTGCCTCCGTGCTGAGGAGCTCAACAGCCGTGTCCCCGGCACAGGATGCTTGTGCCGGGCTTGCGCCCCGGTGCTGCCCCTCTGCCCTGCCCGGCCGGTGCTGCGTGGCTATGAGAGCCCGAGCCGCTGTGGCATGATGCGGCCTCGTGCCGGCTGGAGAGAAAAGTGCCGAATCCTGCCCCACTGGTGTGCTGCTCCTCGGTGACCCCGGCCAAGGTGCTGTGGGCACCCGCTGGCCTTTGCCTGGGGAGGGGCTGTGTGCCCCCCGTTTGCAGGGATGAGCTGAATTTGGCCCGTGGGTCCCCACGGCACTGCCCGCCCCACAGCAGGTCCCTGATGGGAGTCGCCGCTCTCCTGGCATGGGGGATGCAGGACCCGCTGCTGGCTGGGGGGTTGCCAAAGCTGGGGAGGGGCAAAGGCTGTCCCACGGCGCGTACCCGCAAAGCGCAGGGAGGGGATGGGGCAGAGCTGGTGCTGCCGGCCCCTTCTGCCTACCGACAGCCTCCCGAAGCCCATCTGTGGTCCCACGGCACCGCGCGGGGGGCGGGATGGGGCGCAGCGCTGATGCTGCCGAACCCCTGCTTTGGGGATGGAGAGCAGGATGGGACCTGGGGGCCAACCCCTTGCCCCTCAGAGGGGAGCGGGCCGGGCAGCGTGCTGCACCCCCAGGCTTTGCCAGCCCCCTGCTCCCCTGCCTTGTCCCTGCCGCCTGCCCTTGGGCTGGCATCCCGGGCAGGGGGCTGGCATCCCAGGCAGGGGCCTGGCTCGGCACGGAGGGGCTGGCTGGGGGCCGGGCCGATCCCCCGCTCCCTCCTAGCAGCCGAGGAGTTAAAAACTCAGCCCTTGTGATGAATATTTAACAGCAGTGCACAGGCTGGAGCGGAGGATTTCTCCGGGCTGCCTGGGCGCTGGCAGTGCTGCCTCCCGCCTCAGCCCCGCCGCCTGCCCGGGCGCACTGCGGAGGAGGACGGGGCGTCACGGTGGGGCCGCCTGCCCACTCCTGCCTGCTCCTGCCCATCCCTGCCACCGGCATGGGCACGCAGGGGCTGGGGATAACTTTTCTGACTTTGCCTCTCGTCGTCCGAGCAGCCGCGGGAGGTGAGATGCGCTGCCTGCCCGCCCTCCTCCCAGCGTGTCTGGGGCGGCCGGAGGGGACGGGGGGTCACCGCGGTGGGAGAGGATGGGGGGTCGTGGGGTGCGGGGCTGGGGTGTGCCTGTGCCAGCCGCGTTCATTCCCTTCCCTTTCCTGCGGACTGGGGGGGTGACGCGGGGCTGGGGTGCTGGGGACAGGGACTGGGGGAACTGGTCTGGACCAGGAGCCATCTCCTGCCCTCCCACCATCCTCCTCCCCACTGTAGGATGTCCCCACTGTGTCACTGGCTCTGGGAGGTCTCAGCCCACCCGGGGCTGTCTGTCTGGGCTGGGGTCCCCTCGGGGTGGGTGGGCATACAGGCACTTGGGTCTTGGGCTTCAGCCCATCTGCCCCACAGACCTGCACCACTGGGAAACACCAACGAGAATGAAATCTCCGAGCAAACTGGCGCTGCCATCCCGGGGCCCAGGCGCTGGGGTGCTCACCTGCTTTCGGGCTAGGCTGGCAGCAGCGAGCGCTGCTCTGGCTCCTGCCGGAGGATGCTCGAGGTCGGGTGAGGGCTGGTGGGTGTGGATCCGAGTGTCTCCCAGGAGCTCGGCTTCCCCCGGAAAGGGAGGAAAGCCTGAGGTCCCTGCCCTGGGGACCCTCCGAGTCCTGCGCCGTCCCACTCTCAGCTCTCCTCTGGGACTGGGGTCTCCTGTACCGCTGTAGCGAGGATTCAGATATGGTGCTGCAGGCTGGGGCCACGAGCAGCCCCGGTGACAGCAAGCAGGGCTGCCTTTGTCCTGCTGGTCTGAGCGGCCACGGCTGGCACGAGAGCGTGTCTCGGCTCGCCTGCAGCCGGCCCGCTGGTGTGGCCCGTCAGCAGGGATCGCTCACGTAGGCTGGCCCCAGGCAGCACCCCAGGCACCAGCTCTGTGCCTCCTGCCAGGAGCAGGATGGGGAGCTGAGGAGGGAAGGGGGGTGCTCCAAGGCTCACATTGCAGAGCTGATGGCCCTGGGCAGATGTGCAGACAGCAGGATCTGGGCTCTGGCTTCCTCGGCATCCCCTCGGCATCCCCTCGGCATCCCCTCGGCATCCCCTCGGCATCCCCTCGGCATCCCCTCGGCATCCCCTCGGCATCCCCTCGGCATCCCCGCATCTGCTGCACCAGCATCTGGCATCGAGCGCGTGGTCCCTGTAGCCACCCCGAGTGCGGGCAGCAGCGCTGGTGGGAGCTCGGCAGCCCTGGCTGAGGTGGTCCTGAGTGACAGAGCGAGCCGTCGTCCCGCAGCATGGGCACGGGCCTGCCCACCGCCACCCCCTGCCTGCTGCGGCCCCCAGCAACCGCCTTCTGCTGCCAGCCCACCCGTGGGGAGCCACGGGAAGCACCGGGGAAGGGCTGCAGCAGCCCCCCCTTGGCTCCCCACTCCTTCAGGGCTGCTGGGGGGTGGGCGAGGCGTCTGGTGCAGAGCGAGGGGCTGCCTCAGCTCCCCAGGATGGGTAAGGGGGGACGGCCCCCACAGCAGCCGGGGAAGGAGCCTCCCAAGCAGCGAGGTTTGGCCACCTCAGAGCGGAGCAACGCTGAGGGAGGTTTCCCTGCGGAGCGGCCGGGGGAGGTAGGGAGGCTGTGAATGTGTGAAAACACCAGTGCCGAGAATAACTGGGATGAACACAAGCACCGGCGGCATCCCTGGCTGCGATGAGGGGTGCCCTCACCATCGGGGGGTCGGCATGGCCATGGGTGGGTTTGGGGAGCGGGTGCCTGTCTCCATCACGTGCCCTGAGCTCTCCTCTCTCCTGCAGGGCAGTGGTGTTACGACTCGCAGGACCCCAAATGCGGTGAGTGGTGTCACGTGCGGGGGGGGGGGCGTCGGGGCTGTGCGGGGCTCGGACCCCCGGGCCTCCCCGCAGTGCCCGGCTGAGGGCACCTGGGCAGCATCAGCGAGGGCGCAGTGGGGAGCGTGGCTTGGAGAAGGGCGAATTCACCCACGTCGCACCGAGGTGGGAATGGTTAGAGCAGCTCTGCTTTCGGGTGTGCCGGTGTAGGACCTGGAGACAAGTGCCCGAGCCCCTTGGAGAGGCTTGGCCCTGGCCCCCCACCCCAGCCCGGTCCGGGTGTTCCGGGGGCAGCACCAGCCTCCCGGATTTAAAATATCTGGTTAGCAACCCCAGCGAGGCATGGGGGGGGGGGGCCGTGGGGCACAGGGCCCTGGCACGAGGAGGGGTGGCTCCGTTTGGGCAGGCAGCAAGCCCTGCCTGCGGGCGCTGGGAAGACTGGGGGCACTTTGTTTCGAAGCATGCAAATAGCTTGTAAAAGGTTAATTAAGGATCAACGAGCATTTAATCAGCCGTTACGGCCCAACTGTTTTATAGCTCTTGGGTGCACGCGCCCCGTGCCCAGCTGCCATGGCACATCAGCTGTGGCCAGCGAGCGTGAATCGCTGGGCTCCGCTTGTCCCTGCCAGACCAACGCTCGGCACCACCCGCAATTTAACCTCATCAGGCCAGCGGCGAGGGCAGGTGTCACGAAGCAGGGGAGCAGGGCCGGCGGGAAGCGGCTTGGGCAGCGTGGAGCCGGCCGCGTGCCTGCAGCAGGGCCGTGGGGAACGGTTCCTTAACGACGGCACTGGGTGATTTGCCGGTAGCACCGTGCCGGGGAGCTGGCAGGGCAGCGGTGCGGCCAGGCTGCGGCTCCCCGGGTTTCCAGAAGGGAAGGAGACAGGGCTGAGCTGGGGGGGCTGGAGGTGGGGGTGAGCACATGTCTGTGCTTTTGTCTGCCCAAGAGGAAAGTAAGGAAAGGCGACAGCTGGGCCGTGGGGAGAACGGCCCCCCAGGCCCTGGTTGTAGAGGATACGGAGCGTAATGGTGTGTGGGTCAGCCAAAGGCTGCCCAGCCATAACGTGTGCTGGAGTAGAGCCAGTGGTGCCCACGGACGGACGCCCTGAGCTCCCCTGGGACTGGGGGTGCCCTGGGTGGATGGGGCTGCAGGTGACGGAGGAGCTCCCGTTCCCTGGACGGGACTGCAGCCCGTCAGTTGTGGACAGCAAATGAGCGTTGCAAGAAGAGACGATGCCGTGGTGATGGGGACAATGAGCCACACGTATGGGGCGTGTGATCTGACCACGGTGGCAGCTGTGGGGACCTCTGCTCACGGTCCCCAGGCAGCACCGTGGGTTTGCAGCGGGTCCAGCCGGCTGCAGGTGCTGCCGTGTCCTTGTCCAGCTCCTGCCACGGTGACCCCCCCGCCCCAGGAGCTGCTAATGGGCACGGTGCAGTCACGCTGGATCCCATGTGGGATTTGGCCCAGGACGAGTTGCACGGCCAGGATGCGCTGTCACCTGCCACGACTGCACAAAACCAGCGTGGGTAGGCTAAAATGTGGTAAAACCCTCACCGTGTGTTCTGTGAATGAGCCTTCAGTACTCCGTCCTCCCTCCTCAGCAGCTCCTGTCTGTCCTTCCCTCGCAGGCGCTCTGTGGGGCAGTTTGCTCCCCCTGCCCAGCCCCAGCGTGAGCCCCAGCCCGGGGGTCGTGGGGGGCCAGGGGCTGGCACAGCCCCGCGGGGGGGGTTTGCTGGCAGGGACGGGCAGAAGGGGCTGGGAGAAAAGCCTGCCCTTCACCAGCGGCAGTGCGGAGGGACGGATGCTGCTGGGCTAAATATAGCCCCCGGCCCCACGAGGAAATCCTGCTGAATTATGGATGAAGCTGCAATAAGCCCCCGGTCATCAATAGGGAGGAAGGTTGGCCGGGCAGGAGGGCGGCTCCGGCGGGATGCAGGCAAGCACGGCAGGGCTAGCAGGGACAGCGGGGCTGGCTGGGGACCAGCCACCCTTGGCCTCGTGTCCCCCCTGGGGGCAGCAGTGGCTCGGCGGCTGCCCATGGTGCCCCTGCTCTTCCTCTGCAGGCCCCAGCCACTGGAAGGAGCTGAAAGCCACGTGCGGCGGCGACAAGCAGTCCCCCGTGAACATCGACAGGCGCCGGCTGCAGCGGGACGGTGGCCTCGGGGACATCCTCTTCGAGGGCTATGACCAGGCCCCCCCCGGCAAGTGGAGGCTGGCAAACGATGGGCACACGGGTGCGTGCTGTGGCTGGGCACACACCCCCACCCCCACCCCCCCGCCCCGGCTCACCGGGCACCGTCCTGGCTGGGGCTCGACTCTGTCACCACTCCTGGGTGCTCTCTGCCCTCGAGCTGCAGGGTCCCGGAGCGGCTCTTGCCCCGGGGCTTTGTGTTAGTGCTGGGACGAAGCTTGGGCAGGACAAGCCCGGGTGTGCCAGGGCTGTCCCCCACCCTTACCCCCACCCTTACCCCCACCCTCACCCCGTCCCGCTGCCCTTGCAGTGGTGCTGAGCCTGGCGAGCGAGTCGGCCTCTGAGCACATCACCATCAGCGGCGGGGGCCTCCCTGGCAGGTACCGCGCGCTGCAGCTCCACTTCCACTGGGGCAGCCCAGCCGGGAACGGCTCCGAGCACACCCTCGACGGGCGCCAGCTCCCCATGGAGGTAGGTGAGAAAAAGCACCCATCGTGCTCTCTGGGTGGCCCGAGTCCTTGGAAGATGTGATGGGAAGGTGTGATGGGAAGGTGTGATGCTGGTGTGTCCCAAGGCTGCCACGCAGCGGGGTGAGCGGGCTCGGTGACGCTGTGCCGGCAGGTTCGGCCGTGCTCCCTGTCACCACAGCCTCGTGCCGATGGTGGGGTACGGACAAGCACTGCGCAGGGCACCTGGGCAGTTAAAAAGCAGCTGACATGAGACTCAAAGTTTGTCTTTACCGTGCGTGGGCCAAGCTGCCTTGTCGGAAGCGCTCAGCGGGGTTTGGAGGGCTCTGCGCCCCGCCGGCACCGCAGGCTGAGTCAGTGAATGCAAGCGAGAGCGTGAGGGAGCATGCTGTGCCAAGCGCGTCGGGATCCTTCTGGGTGAAAGAGGCTCTGTGCCTCTAAAATATTAATTATCTGCCAGAGGAGAGCAAAATTTATGTATTGCGGCTGGCAGGCGCCCCGGGACTGCTGGCCCCTTTCCCCCTGCTCCCCTTCAAAGGATGCTCACTTCGCTGGGGTGCTTTGATCCTCGGAGCGGCCGCTCTGCAGAAGTGCCCATGGGACCCGGAGGGCTTCTCTGGGGGGTAGCTGGCTCAGCGTCCGGCCACCCCAGGCTGGCTGGGGAGATCTGTGGGCAAGTGCCCCGCTGCTCAGCCGGGGGGTGGTTGTCCACGCTTGGCCCCTCCGTGCTTTCCCCAGCTGCACATCGTCCACATCAACGTCAAGTACCGGACGCTGGCAGAGGCCAAGGGGCATCCCAACGGGCTGGCCGTCCTCAGCTTCTTCTTCCAGGTGGGTCTGCGGGGGCTCATGCTGCTGGCAGGAGGGGAGCCCCAGGAACAGGCTGCTCACAGTGCAGCTGGGGGAGCATTTACGGCCGCCCCGAGGGAGCGAGGAGGGGCAGGAAGGCTGAGTCAAGGCTGGGAGGTGCTGGGGAACCTCAGTGGTGAAAGGTGTCATGAACCCCCGCAACAGCTTCGTGCAAGGGGGTGCCGGCTGGGAGCTCACCCATCCTCACCGCTGCGGCAGCGCGGGGCCGGGGCCGGCTCTGCCTGCGGATGCTCAGCAGTGCAAGATGACCCAGCTCTGCCTGCCCCAGCCGCTTGCTCTCCTCCTCCGCAGGTCTCCGAAACCCCTAACACCAACTACAACACCATCGTGGCGGGGCTGAGGAACGTCTCCCATGCTGGTGAGTCGCCTCCTCATTGGGGCAGGGACGGAAAGGGGAGAGACACCGGTGGGTTGGGTGGGGGGACCTACCAGTCTGTGGGGCGACCTGGCTGAAGGAAAACTGATGGGGGTGGCCCTGCTGTCCCCACCATGTCCCCAGCACGGGGCGGGCTGAGTGCCCGTGTCTTGCCCCACAGGGGACTCGGTGGATTTGGCCTCCACCTTCCGCCTGAGCACCCTGCTGCCGCGCACCGGCCGGCTCTCCGCGTACTACCGCTACCAGGGCTCCCTCACCACCCCTGACTGCAGCGAGGTCGTCGTCTGGACCGTCTTTGAGGAGCCGGTGGAGATCGGCCGGGAGCAGGTACCAGCGTGCACAGCCCCGCGCTCCAGCGCCCACAGGGCTGGACGCCCCGGGCGGCCCCTCTCCTTGCCCTTCCTGACCCCTAAGCAAGAGCACAGGGAAGGTCACCTCTATAATTAACGCTCCCAGCAACCTGGCAATTAATTAGTTTTATGAGGGTTAAGTAATGGAGCTGTGGCCACCTGCCTGCAGGGAAAACTCCTGTCCATAGCGCTCTCCTGCCCAGCCCCGGTATTGAAGAAGTGAAATGGGAGCAAACCTGTTGGAGCTCAGAGGAGGCTCCAAGGAGGTGGGTGGGTGGGTGGGTGGGTGGATGGAGTGAGCTGTCTTCTGCTGCCCAAGCATCTTAGCAGACGTATTTTGTTGAGGGTGTCACGGGCAGCTGCTCTGAAAGTGCTCAGCACAGGCAGTGAAACTCGATTACCTCCTTTAAACCTCAAGAGCCGATCCTTGCAAGCCCCCGGCTCGTGTAAAAAAAAACCTCCGGGTTTGAACCTCCGGGTCTGGTTTCGGGAGAGCAGTGAGGGGTAGCAGGAGGACACCCGCTGGCACAAGGCTGTGCCGTGGGTCCCGCACCGTCGGCTGTGGGGCAGCACAAAAGGGGGTTCACGAGTGGGCAGGGGCTCAGGGTGCCCAGCGGAGCGGCTGCCCACCCCTGCATCTCCCCCCGCGCAGCTGCAGGCGTTCGTCAGCACCCTCCACTTCCCGGCTGCCGGCCCCACGCTCCTAAAAATGACCAACAACTTCCGCCCGCCACAGCCCCTCCGCAGCCGGAAGGTCTTCGCCTCCAGGGCAGCCACGGCCAGCGGCGGGTCCCCGTGCGGGGGCCACTGCCAGCTCCTCTCCCCCCTGCTCCTGCTGGCCCTGCTCGGCCCCTGCTCGCCAACCCCGTAGGGTCTGGCGCAGCCTTTCACCCATCTCCACGTGAGCATTGCCCCACTGCAATGGCGATGGGGAGGCAACACACCTGGTTCATGGGTTAATGGGGGAAAAAACCAACCGAACAAACAAAAAAAAGCATGTCGAGGCCTTGGCTGGGTGAAGATTTTGCAAACCTGGATCTCTGCAGAGGTGAATCTCTGCAAGCCCGGAGCCTCCCTGCGGTGCCCTGTAGCCAGGGGGTGGGAGGCTCCAGGAGGGGATGCTGGAGGGGCTGGAATAAAGCCGAGGTCCTCGCCAGTGGCTGCGGGTCGCTGCCTCTGTGGCTCTGTGTCCCTTTGGCGTTGCTGGGGCAGGGTGCCTGGCACGGGGGGTGCGGGGTTAAGGGGGAGGGAGCTGGGAACGATGTCTGGGTGGCACTCGGGGACACCTGCCCTGTGCACAGCTGCACAGGCACGTCTGTGACTCCCCCTCTCCTCCCTGTGCGATAAATCCCAAATCCCGGCCCTGCATGTGGCTCAGGGTCCTTGCAGTCCCTGTGCTCGCAGACTGTTGCTTTCCCCAGGGTTGGGGCTGGCTGACGGAGGGACGAGGCTGTCCCTGGGGACACAGCACCCCTCAGTACCCTGGGGCAGGATGCGGGGAACCGATGGCTCTTTCCACAGAGCTAATTTCATGCTGGCAGAAATAGCTGCAGCTGCCGGCGCTGCTCCTGCGCTGCCTGGCAAGGCAGGGGCAGAGCCAGGGCCCAGGCAAATGGGGTGGTTCATAATTAATGTGCTGAAGCTCCAGGCGTGTTCCTGTTTCCTCCTGAATTATGGCCATAAGAGCACAGGTCGTTATCCGGGCACAGAGCAGGGCGGGTCGAGGTTTTCATCATTTCTGGGGGGAAACTGCTGCCAGCGCAGGGCCCCAGCCTCACCCCCAGCCCAAGGGGGGCTGCAGCACCCATGGGTGCAGGGGCCCTGAGCATCCTCTTGGCGCGAGGCTTGGGCTCCCTCTGAAGCCCACAGTGGGGAAGAGGCATCTCCAGGGGATGAAGGGGTCCAGCCGAAGCCCCCGTGATCCCACGCTGGGGTAAGCACCCTGCGGGTGCTGGGGCTCTATGAACACCCCCCCCGCCCCCAGAGCTCAGGTCTCAGAGCAGCCACCCTGGTCTGCAGAGGGGAGGCCAGACCCAGTGCTCGTGCCCTGGGCTGCCGGGTGCTGCTGGGCGTGCAAGCGCACGCAGGATGCCGAGCACGGGCTGCCTCGGGCTGCCGCGGCCTCCTGCCGCCGGCGTGGCGGTGGCCATTGCCCAGCGCGGTGATTCCCGCCGGGCTCCGGCTGGCGCCGGCAGGAAGGGGCAGCTCCGCTCAGCGCCCGTGTGCCGACCTTTGGGCAAGCACCTCCCTAGTGCGGGGAACGGCCCCGGCTGGCTGCCCACGCCGTGCCGGGGGCTCAGCCCGCGCTGCCACCGCCCCGGGGGGGCTCCGGCCGGCCCCGCGCCCCCACCCGTGTGTCGTGTGTCGTTCCCCCCCCCCCCCGTGTGCATGCCCAGGTGCCGCTCCGCCGCCACGGGGGACACGGGCCACGCGGGGGCGCCGGGCGGGGAGCGGCTGCCGAGCGCCGCGGCGGCCGCCAGGGGGCGCCCGCCTCCCGGCTGCGAGCACCCGCGGCCGCTGCGCCGGTGCCGCGGTCACGCGTGTCCTGCCGGCCTGTGCCCCGTGCTCCCCCCGTGTCCCGCTGTGCCCACCGTGACCCTTGTCCCCCCTCCACGTTCCCCCGTGTCTGCCGTGCTGTCTGTGCCCCACGTCCCTCCGCGTGCCACCGTTTCCCCTGTGCCCCAGTCCCCCCGTGCCCCCTGCCCCGCTGCACAGCCCAGCCCCTCGCACCCCCACGCTGTGGGGTGGCTGTCCCACGAATGTGCCGCACTCCAGCCCAGGGCGGTCACAGGCCCGGCTGGCACGAGCAGCGGGTTCAGCCACGGAGCATGGTGGGACCTCGCCGGCCACAGTGACCTCCAAACGGCTGTGGCCCCCCAGTCCACTCCAGAACAAACCAGGGTGTGAGTGGCACCTGGGCATGCCTGCCCAGGGGCTCCATCGAGGGCACGAGGCTGGGCAAGGGCAGCAGGGGGATGAAATGCCTGGCAGGAGCAGACACAGCTTTGCTCAGTGTCCCCAGCCCCTGGGGGACCCATCCCGCTGGCCGTGGTGCCCCTGGCAGGGGATGATAGTGGCACCAGGCAGGGTCTGGCGGCCAAGACCCTCCGTACGGCTGGACAGCAAAACCACCCCGAGGGCTCGGCACACACTGCACAGCCTGCTGGGACCCCAAATTTGTGGAGGTGCTGTGCCTCCTGCTGCGAATGCTGGGCTGCCTGGGAAAAGGACCTGGACCTGGATCCAAGAGCCATTGCTGAAATGGGGCTGAAAAATGGCTTTTCCCGCCTCCTGCCCTGCCTGCAGCACAGCTGGGCAGAGATGCTCTGGGTGCCGCGTGCTGGAAAGTTTGTGCCGAGGAAGCGGTGCGTGCTGGGGCCGCGGCTATTCCTGGCTCCCAGCTGGTGTTTGGCCGAAGCAGGCTCTTGTTTTCGGCCAGGCTGTAATTTTAGCAAAGGCTGTTCCCGAGCAGCAGGGCTGCGGTCGGCACAGCTGCCCGGGGAGAGCGCCAGCTCAGCTGGGGGGGTCGGTGATGCGTGTCGGCACCCCCTGCCCATGGCCGGCCTTGAGTGCCTGGCCAAAAGTGTCCAAAACATGGCAGAAATGCTTAAAAATCGATGTTCTTCCCCTGTCATGGTTGCAGAGGAAGGGGAAAGGGCTGGTGCTCTGCTGTGGCTGGGACCGGTGGCGTTTGCTTAGGGTGGGGTGGCTGCCGGTGGGGGTGGCTGCCGGTGGGGGTGTCACTGGCCGGGTGCAGGATCCAGCCCTGGGGTGCACCCCACATTCCCCTCCAGTCCACCCCACGCTGGCTGCAAAAGCTGTGGCACTGGCACTGCTCGCCCCAGCAGGCCGTGGAGGGGGAGAAAACCAAATTCGGCTTAAAGTCCTCCCTAACCAGTTGAGTCAAACCCTTCTGTTCCCCCACCAAGGGCCCAGCGAGGACTGCGGCGGCCACCTCCATCACACCCATCAGTCACCTCTGCCACTGCCTTGCACATCACCCTGCCACCAATGTTTCCTACCTAGAAATTTCTTAACATTAAGGTAAAAAAAAACCAAAACCCCATTGTGGGAGTTCTAACAAGGGCTGAAACTTAACCACCATATTTCTCCAGCCCTGTGATAAAACTTCTCCATCAGCACACCTGCCTGGGGAGACGTGGCTGTTTACACCAAATATGAGCAGAAAACAAGGGGTCGCTTGGTCCCCAGACCGGGGCTGAAGCTCTGCTGGGAGTTTGATTTTATTATCACGCTAAACTTGAGATGATAAATATTTTGAAGCAGCTGAAAGGTGTTTATTTTTGAGTTGGTTCAGCTTGTTTACGACCTGTTTACAAGCCTGGGCGTTTATCTTTAGGGCTGTTTACCTCTCCCCAGGCTGTGGCTGGGGGAGATGTTTAATACACATCTAAATAAACACCCGGCGAGGGGTCCGGCTGCCCCTCCCGGTGCCTTCCTCCTGGCTGCCAGCTGCGTGCCACGGCCGTTGCTGTTTTGACAGAGCTATGCAAATACTTTCATCTTCGCAAATGGGCTTGATTGCTCAGGTCGTGTTTTCAACCACACCAGCCTCAAACATTTATTTTTTGTGTTTAATTCCTTTTCAATTGCAGTGCGATAAACCTTGGCCTTGGGCTCTGTGGCTGTCCCTGGTTGGGGCTTTGACCCGGGGCTGCCCGGGGGGTGTTTCAAAGTATTTTATAATTCATAACCTGTATTTTATAATGTATAACCCACATTTTATTCATTTATAACCTATATTTTATTTCCAAGATTCAGGGAAATCTGCCCCATATTGTGGGATTCTGGAGGCTGCCCCGTGCATCTCATGGCGGGTCGGAGTGATGGACGAGCCCAGCAAAGGGGCTGCCTGGCAGGAGGCAGAGACTGATTATTTTAATTCAGATAATGAGAGAGGATTTGGGGTGTCCCAGCAGTGGGGTGGCAGCAGGAGGCCCCGGGCTGGTCCCCCGGTGGCGGTGGTCCAGGAGGACAAGGCCAGGAGCCGAGCAGTGTCAGGGTCAGCCCTGGCCCCGAACCCCGTGCGTGTGGGGTCAGCAGTGCCCAGCCGTGGGGCCTGCTGCGCACGAGTGTGCGTGTGTTTGTGCATGCATGTGCAACAAGTGCGTGTGCACACATTTGCAAGTGTGTGCATGTGTGTGCATGTGCAGCAGCGGGGACAGGGACCACTCTGCTGGGCAAGACCCCGCTGGGGCAGCCCTGCCAGGGACCCTCCAGGAGACAGGAGGGGCGACCCTGGGCCGGGGACGTGCACCCTGGGCCGGGGACGTGCACCCTGGCACGGGCACGCAGCCCAGCAGCCTCGGCACCAGCCCCCAGTGGGTCCCTGGTCCTGTGTGTCCCCCCACCCCGCCTATTTTGGGCAGCTTCAGGCTGCCCCAAAACGTGTCCCCCCGCTGTGGTGGCTGATGGCCCCGTGAGGTGACAGCCTGGCGAGGCAGGGGCAGAGCTCATCACAGCGAAGAGCCGGCCACCATCTCGGGGCTGAGCCAACTCGGGGCTCGTCTGTGTGGCACCCGCTTGCCTTCACACGTCAGCACCCACTGGAGACAGTTTCATTTCCTTTTTTTGGCCCCCTCTTCGAGTTTCTGATTGGAGATTGTGGTAGGCAAGGAGTAAATTTAGCTGGGGGATGCCCCACGGCCACACAGCTGCGCAGCCGTGCCGGATGGGGGGGCCGGGGGGGGCGAGTGCTGGCGTGGCACAACCTGGGCTCTGCACAGCCTTTCCCCAAACCCTTCGGAGAAGGCAGCTATGTGAGCGAGGGGACGGTGGGATGGGCGTGGGAGCCACCAGCTGCCCCTCTGGGCGCTCAGGCCGGGCAGAGGCTGGCGGGTATCGCCCGAGCTCGGCACAGCCGCAGAGCCGAAGCGGGGGGGGGAACTCGTGTTGGCCTCCCGCGGCCGCCCCAGCGCGATGTGGCTCTGCCCCGCTCCCCCCCAGCCTGGGCTGCGGCTATTCTTGGCCCCAGCTCTTGCTTTCGAGTTTCAGCCCTGCTGCCTCCAGGAACGGCGGCTGTTTGGGTGGCTGCAGCTGCTGCAGGGAGGGCAGGCGGGACACCCCCGTCCCCTCCGGCTGCTCCACGTCACCCATGTCTCTTCAGACGAGGTGTTTCATCAGCCCCAGGTGCGCTCACTCTGCTGCTGCCACGTCCCTGCACAGGGAGCCCCCAAATCCTCCTGGCACGAGATGCCGGGGCTCGCCATGGCCTGGGGAAATCACGGAGCGATGTGCAATGAAAAAAAGAAGCCCAGGATGGTTTTGGGGGGAAAAACCTGTCTGCACATGGCCTTTGTGGAGGGGCTGCAGCTGGCCACCCCAGGTGCAAGGCCATGGGTGCAGGAGCTGCCCTTGCCCCAGGGCAGGGTTTGGGGACCAGAGCAGAGCTTTGCCCTCCGGGCCGGGGGGGGGTGTGTGGGGGGGTTTGGGGCAAGAGTTGCAAGAGGTCCCATGGCCCCCCCCCCCGCCTCCATCCCCGCATCCCTCCCTCTGCTCTCAGCCGTGGGGCCCCTCCAAGCCCAAAGCGTCTAAACCACCGGGGTTTATTAAACCCCCCCGAAGGCCTTGCTAAGCCCTCGCCTGTGAGCCTCAGGCTGCGAGCACAGCTCTTGCCAAGCCCCAACCCTGCCATGGGACCCTCCGCCTCTTTCTGCAGCTAATTAAAGCCTTCCTGAAGCATCTCATTTACTAAATTAGATCCCCCTTGTTTTAAAATTAATGGCGAGCTGGGAAAACAAAAAAATAAATGACTGTTTAAAACTGCAGCACAGAGCGAGAGCGAGAGCCGCAGCTGGGGAGAGGTACGGGTTTTGGTTTCGCTCAGCACATTTGCTCACCAGAAAACCCTGCCGAGGGCGGCTGCAGGAGCGGGACGGGCCGCTACTTCCATGCACCGCTTCCCTCCCCTCGGGGGGCTGGATCAGGCCCTGCATCCCGCTGTGATTCCCAGCGATGCCTCTCCAGCCCTGTTGAAGGGGTTTTTACGGCTGGAAATTTGCTGTGCTGCAGGGGAGTATGGGGGCCCTGGGGGAGCCAGGGCCACTGATCTATAATTCAGCAGGTTTTTTTTTTTTTTTTCCTTGCCAGTTGTTGCTTAGGAAAAGGGTTTAGCAAACTCTTTTAATCAATAATTAGTGAGGTTTCTTGCCCCCGGATTGGAGATGTGCCTGTACTCTGCTTGCCCAGACCCGAGCCGAAGCGAGACCCCTGCTCGCGGCCCAGCAGGACCTGCCCCGAACCGAGCCCATGAAAAGCTCAGTCTGGTGTCCTGTAACCGAGGGACAGGCGTTGCCCACGGGATGCTGAGATGCATTTCAAACCCCACGAAAGCATTGCCCTGCTGCCCCCCTCCCCACCATCCACCCTCCCAAACCGTGGCATTTAGCAGAGTAAAACCTGGCAGCATGGCCGGGACGGGGGCTCCTGTGTTACCCCGTCATTCACTCCAGCCTCAACCACTGCTTAAGGGCGTGACTTGCCAACTGCTGGAATCAATAATTACTGAGGCTTCAGCTTTCTCAGTGGAAAAATAGGGAACATCCTTCCTGGCAGCAGGTCTTGGTCCTCGGGGCATTTTTGGCTGGCAGCAGCCCAGGCAGCAGCTCTCCCCGGTGAAAGCCGGGGCACCGGCAGCACCACGAGGCCAGGGCTGAGGATGCCGCAGGCAAGGGTTTGCCGGGGAATAACCTCGCTTGCCCGTGGAAAGGGGCTCAGCCCTGGGGTGAAGGAGCCGGTGCTGTCTCTGAGTACGTGTCCCCCAGCAGCGAGCCAGGTCAGGCATGTGTGGCCATGCTGCGGGGACCCTGGCCTCCCGCACCCCCTACCACAGGCATCGCAGCCCGGCAGCCCCCCAGGACCGACTCTGCCTGCTCTCTGCTGCTGCAGGCTCCCTCTGCCCAGGAAACTGTGTCTTAACGAGCTCATCTTGAAACACATCAGGACAGATGTCTCCATTGCCCTTCCTTCCTTCCTTCCCGTGTTGCGATGCAGGCTGAGCATCCATCCTGCTGCTGGCTCCTTCCCTGGGGCCACTGGCAGCCCAGGGTGCTGCAATCCAGCCTGGGCACGGGTGTGCTCCGTGCGGATGGGGTTTCCTGGGAAAAACCCGAGCCTGTCGCCCCACACATGGGCAGGGACACTGAGACTGTCTCCATCGCCCGGTCCCCTGTGCAGGATGATGGGAAGGGGGTGTACCCCGTGCACGGGGCTGTGCCGTGGCAGGATCTCCCTTGCCCAGCTGGGGAGCAGGATAAAGCCAGAATAAAAAAAAATAAAGTTGTTTTTGGAGTACGAGGTGCCTCTTGGCACCTCTGGTAGGGTCCAGGCCCTGCTGCAATCTCCCTGCCAAAAAGCAGGAGGGAAGGAGGGCTGGGGCAGACCAGGGCTCACATTCCCCCCCCCACCCCTCCTGTCTGTGCCCTTCCAGCACTGCACAGTGCCCACGGCCCCCGCAGGGCTGGCACGCATCCCCGCAGGGCTGGCACGCATCCCTGGAGCTGCTGGGGGGGCCTGGGGAAGGCTCGAGCTGTCCCCTGGCGAGGACAAAACGCCTGGTGCAGCCAGGGAAACCCCAGCAGCCCCGGTGTGGGGCACCCCGGGGCAGCCCCAGGTACAGTGAGGGGTGCGGCTTTGCTGGGGGTCCGAGCAGGGCTGTGCTGCGCTGCTGGGACCGAGCCCCTGCCTGCGCCACTGGGGATGAGCCCCTTCGATGGCACGCGGGCAGGGAGTCGGGCTGGCAGAGGCCTGGGGCTCTCGGTGCACCTCCCAGTGCCCCACCGTCCCCAGGGGCTGCAGGGTCACCAGGCAGCGAGAGAGAAACGGCAGCCACCATCAGCCCTGCTGCTTGGCTAAAGCTGATTTAATGCACGTGGAGACAACGCTGACACGGGAATGGGGTGGGGGGTGCAGGAGGCACCATCCACACAGAGCCAGTGTGGGCTCGGTGGCAGTGTTTGTTTGGGTGACCCTGCATGCAGGGGACATAAGTAGCGTGGGGGGAGTGTTTCGGATATGGGAACAGCATGGAATGAAGAGCTGCTGTCTCCAGCAGCAACGGGGAGGGATGAGGACAGCGATGGGGATGCCACTCCAGCCGGGAGCCTTGGGTTCGTGCTGTGGATGTGACCGCGGACCTGGAGCTGGCTGGAGAGCTGCACACCCTGCAGAAATACACGCTGGGAAAAGCACCTTATCCAAGTAATTAGCAGCATCTTCCCATCAGAATTAAGTCTTCTGAAATGCTAAAACACTGTGTTGCCATTGCTGGGATGTCCACAGCAGTGCTGAGGGACATGGGGCTCCTTTTGCCAGCAGCAGGACCAGTGCTATGTCCAGGCCATCACTGTCCACCCTGGCACGTCCACGTGAGCAAGAGATGGATGAAAGAAACTTAATTCCACTTAAAGTTTCTCTGTCGTGTGTGCTTTCCTGGCAAGTTTGGGGTTGCTGCCACAGTGCAACCTGGGAGGCTCTGCTCCCTTAGACGTTTTGCCAGACAAGGAACAATGCAGAGAGCAGAAACTGCCCCCTCAGATGTTGCCTTGCAGAGTTTGAGTTTGGCAGAAGATTCTTGGTTTCATTTTGGCTTCAATTCCTGAGAAATCCTCAAGTGGTTGCTGACCGGCTGAGTAAAAAAGAGCATTAAAGAGCCAGGGTGGACAACTTCATCAGAGCTTTCTGGGCTGGATGGAGGTGTTGGGGTGGGTAGGATGGATGGAGATGCTCAGGTGGGTAGGATGGGCAGAGGCATTGGGGTGGACAGGAGAGGTGGACGCAGCAGGGAGGACACGTGGTTGGCAGTGCTGCACAGAGCAGTGCTTTCTCCTCACCAGCTGCTGGGGGCTTTGCCCCAAGCAAGGCCAAGGCGGGGAGCGCCTGTCCCACAGCGAAGGTGTTGGCTGGGCCCTGGCCTTCCCAGGGAGGTGACTGCCAGCAGGAGATAGGGAGTAGCCATGGTGATGGGGGGGGGGGGGGGTCCAGGACCCTGGGACGGGCATGGGGGCTGCCCCGAGTGGGGCTGACCTCTGTGCCTCCCTGGGGTCACTCCCAAGGCCATCTCTGTGCCCGGAGAGATGTCTGCAGAAGATGCTGCTGGGACACATGGCAACCCAGAGCCCGGTGGGGCTGGGCACCTTGCTGGCACAGACACAGCCCAGGGAGGGGGATGTGGTGGGGCCGTCCCCCACCCTTTACCAGAAAGCCAACTGTATCCTGGGCTGCATCGAAAGAAGCATGGCCAGCAGGTCAAGGGAGAGCCCACCTGCAGTACTGTGTCCAGCTCTGGGGTCCCCAGTACAAGACAGACATGGAGCTGTTGGAGCGAGTCCAGAGGAGGCCACGAAGATGATCAGAGGGCTGGAGCACCTCTGCTATGGAGACAGGCTGAAACAATTGAGGTTGTTCAGCCTGGAGAAGAGGCGGCTCCGGGGACACCTTAGAGCAGCCTTCCAGTACCTAAAGGGGGCTTACAAGAAAGATGAGGACAGACTTTTTAGTAGGGCCTGTAGCGATAGGATGAGGGGTAAGAGTTTTAAACTGAAAGAAGGTGGATTCAGACTAGGTGTAAGGCAGAAATTTTCTGTGATGAGGGTGGTGAAACACTGGCAGAGGTTGCCCAGTGAGGTGGTAGATGCCCCATCCCTGGAAACATTCAAGGTCAGGTCGGACAGGGCTCTGAGCAACCTGATCAAGTTGCAGCTGTCCCTGCTCATTGCATGTGTATGGGGGGGTTGGACTAGATGACCTTTAAAGGTCCCTTCCAACCCAAACCATCCTATGATTCTGTGTCCCCAGAAGGCGCCTGCAGGGACATGTGGCAGCCCAAAGCCTGGTGGGGCCAGGCGTCCTGCTGGCACTGATACAACCCGGGAAGGGGGATGTGGTGCGGCCGTCCCCCCTTTGCAAGAGACTAGCGAGGGGACATCTCCCCCAGAACGGCACACAGGGTGGCTGGGTGCTCCCATCCCCGGTCCCCAGGGTGGCTCCTGGCAGCTCTGATGGTGTGACCGCAGCTGAGCACTGGTGCTCGTGTCATAGCCGTGGCCGTGAGCCACTCACTCTGTGTGCAGGGCCGCGGGGAACTTCCCCAGGGCTGTGCCAGGGCTGGGGACAGGACATGTGGCGCGGTGGCCAGGCTGCTTGGCACAGGGTGCCGCGTGTGCACGACTGGAGGCTACAGCAGCACCCCTATCCTGGGGGACACGGGGGTGACTGAGGAAATGGGGACAGAGCCAGGGCCAGCCAGCAAAGGGACACGTCTGGCCATGGCCTCACCGCAAGCCACGTGTCTTTGCAAGGGACCTGGCACCCGGAGGCCAGTGGGCAAGGGACAAGGACAGAACAACCAGGGCCACGTGCTTGCTGCTGGTGTGGGTGTTTAGACTGGGCTGCTGCCCCATCCCCTGGTCTTGGCGGTACTGGGGGGTTCATCGGGGTCCCCCGGGTGAGCAAGCACTGCAAGGAGCCCCAGCAATATAAGTGTGTGTGTACACGTGTGCGCGCGTGTTCCCATCCCACCCTCCTCCATAGTGGCGCCACTGGGGCGATGCCAGCCGGCGCGGAGAGGAGCAGGCGCGTTGGAAGGACACAGAGACAGGGATGCTGAGCCAGCGCTAGTTCAGTGTCGGTGTTTATTCATGTGACACTCAGGGTGGGGGGACAGGAGCAGGGAACAGGGGGACATGGGGAGAGACATTCGCGGTGGGGTGGAGCCGCTGCCCCCAGCAGCGGGGAAGAGGGAGGGGGCCGGCGAGGGGCCGCCGGGCACGGGGAGGTCCCGGCGGGGTTAGCACGTGGATCTGCTCAGGGACTTCTGCACATTGCCGGCCTCGTGCGTGACCTTGCAGACGTAGTTATCGTACTTCTTCCAGTCGGAGGCACTCAGCGTCAGGTAGCTGCTGGCCATGTACTGGTTGTTGCTCTGCCGCTGGGGCTGGCTGGTCACGACGCCGCTGCTGAGGGTATTGCCGTCAGCCGTCCAGGTCACCTGCGCAGCGCCGGGGTAGAAGTCTCCCAGCAGACACACCAGGGTGGCTTTGTTCTGTGTCGAGAGCTCCTCGGAGGATGGCGGGAACAGGGTGACGGTGGGGGCGACCTTGGGCTGGCCTGCAAGGGGGGGAGAGAGCGGAGCGGGGTCAGGGGGGGGCCTGTGCCCCCCCACAGCCCCCTGCCTGCCTGCCTGCCCTGCCTGCCCAGCTGGCGCTGCCCTGAAACACTGCACTTCCCCCACAGCTCAGAGTTTGTAGTTGATAACTACAATGTATTTAGATTTGGGATACATCTATATATATGTTATATACATAAAAAAGATATATATGTATACATTAAAAAAATATGTATATATGTGTAACACACATATATCCCATATATACTTTCATATATGTTATATATACACACTATATGTATATATGTGCATATACACATTATATATTATAGATATCTATATATACAGCTAATATACATCATATATGTCTATTATATATTATATATATAAAATATACCATATACCACATATGTCTTATATATTGTTATACAAATATATGTATAAAATTATATATAATTTATATAATATAGATATTTATTTATGTTTCATATATAAAATATATATGTTATATATTTTTATATACATAATATATACTCATATATTGATATATATTATATATATAAAATATATATTCATATATATTTATATATATATAAATATAAAAAAATATATATTTAAAACCTCCAAATCTCTGGTTAGTTGCCATAAACCAATTTCTTTCCCTTTGCAAGGCAGTTTTTTTAAAAATAAAAATTTCAAAGACAAATCATCCTGTGTTCTGCCCAGTTCTGCTTTCAGACACTTTCAGACTTGTCTCAGAAGAAGTACAACTAAGAATCACCCAAAAGAAGATGAAGAAAAGAAGTTTGGTCTTTCCAAGGGGGTTCTGCTGCCTCCTCAAATGTAAAATGTCTCTATCTATGTCTATCTATCTTTATTCAAAAACCAGGAGAACTCCACCATTAAAAACTTTCTGCTGAAGAAATTGGCAAACTCAATTTTTCTTGATCTTATATCCCTAGTAATTTGGTTCAGACTGGGATTTTTTGCCAAATTCTTTTAAAAATTACAGACAAAGACCAACAAAGATCTTCCCGGCACCATTTTCAACATAATAATCTCAATTTTTGACACGGCTTACCTGGAGAACGGGCTCTTTAAGATACCCCTGAAAAATTTTGGTTAAGATCCCACGGACGTGCCATTTTAACACAAAGTCGGATGTGACTTCAGCTCGCTCGCGGCCAAGGACAGGCTGCCATTTCACAGCGCCCGCGCCCTCGGCCGCGGGACCCCGCAGAGAAGCCCCAGCTCCTCACCGAGAGCGACCAACTTAGTCCTCAGGACTAAGAGTTGAGGACTTAGACCTTAGAACTTAGACTAACGACTAATTTCTTTAACAAAGACAAAAATTGACTTTCTTAGAGATCTAAACCTGAGTTTCTGAAATAGGCTCCCTGAGACCTCAGACACATTTTCTGGCCAAATTTTAAGATCTTTCAATTGAGAAAATACCCCCCAATCCTCTGCGGCGCGCACGAGAGCCCTCCAAGTCCGCAGGGACAAGACATAGCCCACAACGCCGCGCTTAGTGCCCATCCCCGAACTGGCGGCAGACCCCAGCACAGCGCCAAGTCCGAGAAAAACCCCCAAAATCACCAAATTATCGACAAAAATGTCATAATTTCGCGGTGGGGAAGGAAAGACCGAGAAGAAGTCGGCGACTCACCTAGGACGGTCAACAGGGTCCCGGCCCCGAATACACCACACAGTGATACAGGGCCATGCAAAAACCTCCTGCCCCATGGCAGGAGCAATCCTGGGCCCCATGGATGTGGCAGGATGGAGGTGATGGGACGGAGATGTCCTGGTGGATGCAGCAGCATGAAGGTGATGGAATGGAGGTGTCCAATGGACACAGCAGGACGGAGATGATGGGATGGAGGTGTCCAATGGACGCAGCAGGATGGAGGTGTCCTGATGGACACAGCAGGATGGAGGTGATGGGATGGAGGTGTCCCGATGGACGCAGCAGGATGGATGCACAGTGCTGGCCGTGCCCTGGTGGATGTGGCAGGGCAGGAGCATCAGGACAGCCATATGGGGATGACTGGGTATCCTTGCAGGAGGGGCCACAGGAGAATTGGGCAGCCTTGTCCCCACCATCTTGCATGGCCCGTGTTGGCTGGGCTCTCCAGGGCTGTGGCTGCGGCTGCGTCGTTGGCTGCTCCAGGGACCCACTGCTGCCCAGGGCCACGTGCCTTGTGCTCGTTACAAGCCCGTGTCCCTGCCCATGGTGTGGGGACATTAATCCCAGGTGAGGAAGGGCTGGCGGAGGCTTTGAGTGCCCCTAAGGTGCCACAGGCAGCACCTTACCTCAACCTGCGCTGCTGCCGTGCAGGTGGCTGTGGGCAGCCCCAGGCACCAGCCACCGTCCTGCCACTCCTTGGGCCATACTGTGGCTGCAGCCGGGGCGAACAGGGACCACCAGCCATCAGACAGGGTATGTGCGAGTAAACCTCGTGAATAAACCACCCATCCGTTCCGCCCACTGCCCAGAAACACCATCACTGGCATAAGTGCCATGGTTTCATAGGGGACCCCACTGCCCAGCGCTGTGCCACCCTGCAGCCTGGCTCTACTCTCCAGGGCAACACCGGACCCCGGCACAGCCCACGTCCTTACCTGGGCAGGATTTTCGGTACCTGGTGGGTGGTCGAGCCTCCTCGCGGCAGCTGTGTCGGGGTGCCCTGTGCTGGGGCAGCCTGTGGCAGTGGAGCGGTGCAGCCCCGGCTGCCGTCACGCTGCGCTTGCCGCTGTGCTGGAGCTCAGCGCTGTGCTCAGGGCTGGGCAGGGGGTGCTGGGCCATCCCACCAAGGGTAAATAAGCACTTCCCTCCGTCACACCTGGCATCTCGGCACCGGCAAAGGCTCTGGTGCGGGGTTGTTCAGAGCCCTCCTGAGCCAATGAAGCCTGCCAGCCATGACGGAGGATCACGCCCTGGGATGCTTGCTGAAGGCGCCTATCGATGCCTCAGTGGGTGATGACCGAAGGTCGAATTCACAGGGGGGGGTTATTTCTGCCCTAACAGAGCTCAGTACAGGTCTCAGCACTTAACACCCTGCGGGGGTCGGGGGGCCCGGTCCACAGGCGGAGGGGAGGGCTAGGGGCATAGGCCAGCACTGGGCGCTGCAGCGGAGGAGCCCTGGCTGGCTGTTTTCTTCAACTTAATTTAGCTCCCACCTTTGCTGCCAGAGATCAAGCCAGTGCCCACGGACCAAACTCAGGGCTGGTGCAGCCCCAGCGCATGAGATAGTTCCTGCTCTGCGCTCCAGGTGCACCAGAATTTGGGGCAGCAGCAGGGAAGGCAGCTGCCAGCTGGGGACACCTGAGGACCAGCCGCAGACCATCGCAGAGGAAAATGCACCAACCCAGCAAGCTCAGGACATGGGAGTGAGCCGTTAGGCTCTTGCCGACTGGGCCCATGTTTTGTTGCAGGGTCATGATTATATCTGACCAAGGAGGAAGGACTGGGAGATGTGGATGCAGGGCCAGTGCTTGCTTAGGGTATATTTGGGTGATGCCCAGTAAGAGGGTACAGGACAGAGCAGGTGGGAGGCATTCAGGCACGGGGAGAAGGAAGGGCCCACAGAGATGGCAGAGACTTGCACAGAAGGAGGAGACAGGGATGGGGCAGGTGGTGAAGCACTGTGCCGGGAGATGTGATGTTCCAGAGCCAGGGTTGTCCGTTCCCCAGTGGGGTTAGGAGCACTCAGATCTATTCAGAACCTTCTCGATGGTGCCAGTCTCGTGCGTGACCTTGCAGGTGTAGGTCTTGTGGCTCTCCCAGTTGGTGGCACTCAGCGTCAGGTAGCTGCTGGCCATGTACTGGTTGTTGCTCTGCTGCTGGGGCTGGCTGGTCATGATGTCACTGCTGAGGGTAGTGCCGTCAGCCATCCAGGCCACTTGCACGGTGCTGGGGTAGAAGTCTCCCAGCAGACACACCAGCATGGTTTTGTTCTGTGCTGAGAGCTCATCAGAGGACAGTAGGAAGAGGTGGACGGTGGGGGAGACCTTGGGCTGGCCTGCAAGAGAGCGATGCAGGGAGGTGGATGTGGAAGGAGGAAGGTCTTTAAAGTGTGGACACAGGTGTACCTGTGGGGTTTTGGTCCTGGCTGGAGTTTTTCAGTGCAGCTCTTACCTCCACCAAAGGAGCTAATAGCTCAAAGGCGCTGTGGTCAGCTTATTTTTTTAATGTCCAGCCTAGCAATCTTAAAAGATTGCCCTGGAGGTAAGAGGCCCTAGCTGTCTGGAGGACACCCAGCATGCATGTCTGCAGGATTCCCTGTCACCAGCATCCCACACCTCAGCCCTGTGCCACACGAGTGCGCAGCTGTAGCCAAGACTCAGCTACGCTGCTTTGTGGAGGTGAAGAGGCAGCCATCCTCCTGAGTGCCAATGGGACATGCAGGGGCAACCTTGTCCTCAGCCTGCAAGCCCAACCCCTCTTCTCAGACTTGAAACCTTCCACTTCAACCCTCTATGTATTTCCTCATCATACCATAGAGCATACCTGGGAGCTTCTCCTATGGAGAAAGAGAAATGTTAAGAAATTTCTATTTCATAAACTCCAATATAATCGGGCTGTCTGGCAAATATATAGATACATGTTTACCCATTAACTCCTGCGCTCAGACAAGTTGAACGAGACCCATGGGATCAGTAGAGGGTCTGCAGATTTGAAAGGACCAAAAATATTTTGCAAGCAGCAAAGCCCAATTACCTCATAAAACCTTGTTTCGTCCTGTCAATGAAAGACACGCGAATGTTTCAGTGCAGTTAGACAGACAGAGGACACGCTGCTATAACCAAAAGGAGAAGTTGAAGAAAGAGAAAAAAAAAACCAACACACCCCAAACCGCAGGAAGAGCCCATAGTGCTCCTGGCACAGGGAAGACCCTGTGTGAGCATCAGAACAACTTACTGAGGACGGTCAGCTGGGTCCCACCGCCAAAAATATAAATGCAGTGACACATTGCTGCACAGAAGGAGCCCAAGCAGCTGCTTATGCCCAGCCAGCGGCCCCGGTGCCCCACGAGCATGGTGGGGAGGCAGCGGGGCTCCCAGCCACTGACGCAGCTTGTGTGGTGCTGCTCGCTGGGGATGACGGAGTACGGACGATATTTGTGCATCCTCCCCCCTGCCCATCTCTCCCCAGGGATATCCAGCAGCTGTGCCACCATTGGCCAGGGGCTTGGCTGAAATCACACGTCCTCCAAACACCCCCTGTATAAAACACTTGCTGGCTCACAAGCTTTAGTGAGGGTCCCCCCAGCTTGGGCCAGTCTGCCTTTGGGGGCCTTACAATCAGTCCCACCCTGTCTCTGGGGAGGGGGTGGCAGCTCGCCAGGTCCAGCATCCCCCAGCACTGCGCCCGGGGCCGGGCCACGCAGAGGTGCCAGAGATGTGCCGAGTACAGGCAGCACTGAGTGGGTGGCACGGCCTGGGCTATGGGCAAGCCGGGGGCCAGGAGGGTGCGAGGAGCATGAAGTAAAGGGCGAGTGAGAGCAGCAGGTCCCAGTGCACGCGTGTGCTGAGAGGGAACACACGTTACTGCCACGGTGAGCGCAGCGGAGGGCAGGCAGCCCGTGTGCTGCTGGTCCAGCCCTGGGCACCATCCTGTCTTTGGGAGCTGAGCTGGATGGTGCCGGAGCAGCCTTCAGCACCAAGCGGAGCACTTTCAAACCCATCTCACCCAATTCTGCCAAGGTGGTGGCTGCTTCCCAAGGCACTGGGGGTGGAGGATGGTACTGCTCTACCAACTAAGCCAGCTCCAGAGCAGCAGGGAGGAGCAGCACGGACAGAAGGGCATGGCAGACATGTTTTCCTTACACAGGAGTCAGGGAGACCACAGAGACCTGCAGGTTTGCACCAAGCACCCTGCCAGCACTATCCCCTACCCACCCAGGAATTCAGCTTCCCGCAGAGCCGCCCCTGCCCATTCTGCATCCCCCAGGCTGCTCCTGGTAGTGCCCTATTAGCCGCTGCCTTCACAGCCCCTTGGAGCAGCAGCCCTCGGGCGAGGGCTCCTGGGAGCATCTGCCAAGGGCCAGGGAACGCAAAGGGGGTTGGAGAGCAGGTGGCAGAGGCTGTTGGTAAAGAGGAAGAGCTGGGACTAGCAGAGAAAAGCATTCAAGGGATGCCGATGCCTACATACAACTGGAATAGCCAAGGCAGGGGAGAGCCAGGATGGGTTTCAGCTAAGACCGATTAACTTCAAATTCCCCAGGGAAAGCTTGGCTGCTGCTTTATAAATTGTTTTCCCAGTGTGGTGCAAATCTCACAGGGCACAGTGTGCTTGGCTGGGAGCAAACAAGCTCTTGGAGTGCTGAATTTCAATAGCACCAAGTTAAATTGAACTCAAAAATATTCAAATGCTGTGGTTTGTGCAAGTGGTTATAGAAAGAGGCAGAGTCAGTGAACCTCCCGAGTCACTAGAAAATAAATGATGCTTCAAGGATTTTGTGGTTTGAGGCACTTTCTGTTTCAGAGGTTTGGTTTGCCTCTGGGTAGGCTTATACATTGGTGCAAAGGCTGAAACCAGCCCCCCAAAAAAATCAGTGAAATTGTCTATGCAAATCATTTAGCTGAAGCCAATGCCATCTATTGTGGATGACCAGTTTCTGAGCATTTCTCAGACTTTGATGGGGTTTTGGTTCCATTTTAGGGAAGGACAATAAAGGGGGACAACATTCAGCTCGAAGGTCCAGCTCTTCTCCTCGGAGGGAGGCATGGAGGAGGAGCGATGCTGTGCTCGATGTACCAGGGTTGTTGGCCCTTCAGCACCTGCCTGGCACATGGCCTCGGTGGGAGCAGGGGCAGGTGAGGGGGTGCTGGTCCTGGGGGGGCACTGGGGAGGCTACACATGACTGCTGTGTCCCAGCTGCTGGGGATGAGGAGCAGAGGCCATGCCAGGCACTCTCCGCTGCTGCCACGTGGGTCACCCAGACATGGCAGGAAGCAAATAAGAAGGGAAAGGGCAGGATGTGACGAGCAGCCTTGAAGCATAAACTGTCCTGAGAATACCCTGGCGAGGCTTGTGCAAACAGCTACCACCAGAAAACACATCCTTTATGGGCTAATATCAGCACTGGCTGGGGGGAGCAGGAGCCCAATGCCTGGGGGGGCTGTACAGCCTCCTGGCTGGGATGGGAGGAGGGCAGGGAGGCACCTGGCAGGGCCCCGGGTGCCAGCTGGGGAGTACAAGGGACCTTGGATCAAGAGTGTGGGAGAGGAACAGGGCTGCTTGGGGTCATCCTCTCCCCAAATGACAGGGGATGGGCACAGACCTGGGGCTCTAAGGGACAGCACAGCCAGGACACCAGGAACAGATGCCTGCAGCACAGGGCAGCAAAGGCAGGGCCATGGCAGGGACCAGCCCCACCAACAAACAGGGACAGCAGAGACTCCTAACTGGCCCCTGCGATGGCAGGAGGTTTTTGTATCACTTCCCCATTGCTCTGTGTCACTGTGGGATTAGTGCTGCTGCCGTCGTAGCCACCACAGTAATAGACAGCCTCGTCCTCGGCTTGGACCCCAGTGATGGTTAACGTGGCCGTGGAGCCTGATTGGGAGCCAGAGAATCGCGAAGGGATGTCCGAGGGTCTCTTGTTGCTGCTATAGATCACAGTGACAGGGGCAGTGCCAGGAACCTTCTGCTGGTACCACCCAGCATTGTTGCTGTAGCTGCTGTAAACCCCAGAGCAGGTGATCTGGACGGTTTGTCCCAGGTTCGCTGACACCGAGGGCGGCTGAGTCAGCGCTGCCTGGACCAGGGAACCTGGAGAGGGAGAGGAGAGAGGGGAGAAGACGGGGGTCAGCCAGTGCCCCACCAGCACAGCCCTCCCCGGGCAGCGGGACGACACCCGTGTGCCCAGAGGGTCTGGCCGGGTGCAGCGAGTCTGGCCAGGGTACCTGAGCTGTGGACGAGCACCACGAGGAGAAGAGGGGCCCAGGCCATGGTGCGATCCCACCAGCTCCGTGTCCCCACACCGATGGAGCTCTTTTGCGGACCCCGACTCCCTTTTAAGCCCCTACTGGCGCAAGGCTCGGCCCCTCCATGCAAATCTGAGCCCGCGCTCAGGGCCGGATCCTGCCCGCGCCTCTCTCCCAGCTCCCTCCCCACTCCCCGCCCAGCCCCACCACCCCAGATGCAGTGGGGCTTGTCCCCGGGCGGGCACAGACCAGAGACACGTCCCAGCTCAGAGCCCAAAACCCGCCAGCACGGACCCCCCATCCCCGGCCTGGGCCGAGTGGCTGCAGGGCCAAAGGGTGTGGGAGAGCTGGGCGCTGGGGCAGGTGGGGCAGGTGGCACTTGCTGCTTCCAGTGATGGGGCTGGGACGATGCCAACCCTCAGCATCCCTCACCCCGTTTTCAGCATTGGTGTCTCAGGCTCCAAAGGTGCCTTCTTGCTCTGCTGCTTTTCTGCCCTGGCTCTTCCCCTGCCAGCCCAGGCCCATCGCTCAAGACCTTTGCTCTTCCCAGCATCCACTCCCCAGCACAACAGGAGCCACCCAGCACCGAGGCCGGGGCCTTCAGCAATGCCTCCCCATGAGCCAGTCAAGAGCCCAGTGGGTCGGCGCTGGGCAAACTCTTGCAGAGCTTGGGCAGCCCAGGGCTCTGCTCACAGCCATCGGGGCAGCCATTGGGGCAGCCCACCTCCGACCTAGGCCACAGGGATCGCAGCCACCTTCAGCAGCCTCGTGCCCAGCCCCAAAGCTGCTGTGCCCACAGGAAATGCCCCCACCGCCACAACCCCTCCCTATCGCTGACACTGCCCTGCCCTGCCCCAGGGTGCCCAGGGTACAGAGAGCCCGACGGGCACAGGCGCGGGCATGGGAACAGCAGGGCTGCGGGGTTGTCTCCCTGCAGGCAGCAGAGAGGGGACCTGCTGGAGCAGAGCACATGCCCCATGGCAGCAGCTGCCTCAACAGGCACGTGTGCTGCTTCACCACCGCATCCAAGCGGCAGCAGCAGCAGCAGCAGGTGGCACCCGAGGGGCCCTGGGGCAACAGTGGGTTTGTGTCTGTATTGGGTCTGGCTGAGATGGAGTTAATTCTCCCCACAGCAGCCCTCATGGTGCTGTGCTCTGTATTGGTAGCTAGCAAACTGCTGATAACACACCAGTGTTTTGGCTACTACTGAGCAGTGCCAGCACACATCAAGGCTGTCTTTCCAACATTTCTTTTCCCCCCCAGCAGCAGGCTGGGGGTGGGCAAGATCTTGGGAGGGGACACAGCTAGGAGAGCTGACCCAAACTGACCAAAGGGGTATTCCATACCATATGACGACTGCTCAGCAATAAGAAACTGAGAGATAGGGGGAGGAACAGGGCAGGGGCATTCGTTGTTTTTCTTTTACAATGTTTGTCTTCTGGAGTAAGGGGTGCGCATACTGAAGCCCTGCTTCCCAGGAAGTGGCTGGACACGGCCTGCTGATGGGAAGTAGAGAATAATCCTTTTGCTTTGTGCTTTGCTTCCATGCATGGCTTTTTGCTTTAGCTACATTAAACTGCCTTTATCTCAACCCATGAGTTTGGGGTTGTTTTTCCATCACCCTTTCTCCCCTCCCTGCCTTACTGAAGAGGGGAGTGATAGAGCGGCTCTGGTAGGCACCGGGTCCCCAGCCAGGGTCAACCCACCACAGTGTCTCACTTGCTCAGTGCTGGGAGTCACCGTGACCTGCTGTCCCAGCTGGCACAGGCTCTGCCTTGCCTTGGAGGCCAGGGATGGGTGATGTGGCCATGGAGAGTGGCACGTTCTTAAGTGCAGTATATCCCCTCTCCAAATGACAGGGGATGGGCACAGACCTGGGGCTCTAAGGGACAGCACAGCCGGGACACCAGGAACAGACGCCTGCAGCACAGGGCAGCAAGGGCAGGGCCATGGCAGGGACCAGCCCCACCAACAAACAGGGACAGCAGAGACTCCTAAATGGCCCCTGCGATGGCAGGAGGTTTTTGTATCACTTCCCCATTGCTCTGTGTCACTGTGGGATTAGTGCTGCTGCCTCCGTAGCTACCACAGTAATAGACAGCCTCGTCCTCGGCTTGGACCCCAGTGATGGTTAACGTGGCCGTGGAGCCGGATGTGGAGCCGGAGAATCGTGAAGGGATGTCCGAGGGTCTGCTGTTGCCACCATAGATTACAGTGACAGGGGCAGTGCCAGGAACCTTCTGCTGGTACCACCCAGCATAGCTGCCATAGCTGCCGCTGTAAAGCCCAGAGCAGGTGATCTGGACGGTTTGTCCCAGGTTCGCTGACACCGAGGGCGGCTGAGTCACCGCTGCCTGGACCAGGGAACCTGGAGAGGGAGAGGAGAGAGGGGAGAAGATGGGGGTCAGCCAGTGCCCCACCAGCACAGCCCTCCCCGGGCAGCGGGACGACACCCGTGTGCCCAGAGGGTCCGGCCGGGTGCAGCGAGTCTGGCCAGGGTACCTGAGCTGTGGACGAGCACCACGAGGAGAAGAGGGGCCCAGGCCATGGTGCGATCCCACCAGCTCCGTGTCCCCACACCGATGGAGCTCTTTTGCGGACCCCGACTCCCTTTTAAGCCCCTACTGGCGCAAGGCTCGGCCCCTCCATGCAAATCTGAGCCCGCGCTCAGGGCTGGATCCTGCCCGCGCCTCTCTCCCAGCTCCCTCCCCGCTCCCCGCCCAGCCCCACCACCCCAGATGCAGTGGAGCTTGTCCCCGGGCGGGCACAGACCAGAGACACGTCCCAGCTCAGAGCCCAAAACCCGCCAGCACGGACCCCCCATCCCCGGCCTGGGCCGAGTGGCTGCAGGGCCAAAGGGTGTGGGAGAGCCGGGCGCTGGGGCAGGTGTGTGTGTGGGGGCTGGCAGCACCCATTACTCCAGCATTTCCACCGTGGGTTGCAAGGAGCAGATGTGCCAGTGCCTGTGCCCGGGATGGAAGGATAAGGCCTTGCCCAGGCTGTTGCCACTGGGGTAGATTTTTGGGGGGGTCATCTGGGCCCAACTAGGGTCTCCCATGGGGGAAGAGCTGGGAAAAGGCAGGAGTAAAGCCCCCATCCATCCCTTCCAGCTCCTCAGCTGATGTTATCTGCGACCGATGAGCACCCTGGACCTTAACGTGGAGCTCATCGGGGTGGTGCAGCCCTGCCCATGCCCTCCTGGCCCCAGCCCACGGTGCGTGGCTGTCCCCCCCAAACCATGCTGCCGGGCACAGAGCTGGGGGACTAGGCCACCTGGGACCTGGCTGCCCACATGGCAGCTCCCAACAGCACAAATGCAGCCCCCGTGGGGCCATTACTCCTGCCCAAAGCCTGGCCCTACCACACATCCTCACCCCAGCCCATGTCCGCTGCCCCGTCACGTTCATGGGGACGCAGGAAACGTCACTGCTGAGAACAAGTGGCACCCCATGACACGGAGGAGCCAGCACCTTTGTCCTCAGCATTAGCGCCAGTCCTGGGGTCCCACAGCACAGCACAGCACGGTGATGGAGTCAGTGTAGTGGGCAGCCCCTTACTGTCATGGGGCCATGGCGGGACATTGCTCAGGGCCAGGGGCTTCCCAGGGGGCCAGAAGTGCAAACACAGCCGACGCTGGAGTAGCCTGCGGGCTCCTCTTGAGCCATGACAGAGCATCCCCCAGCCAACCCTGCTCTGCCCTGGCAGCCTCACACAGCCCTGGAGCTGCCGCACCCCTGGGAAACATCCCCTCCCAGGGTTTGCAGGCAAAACTTTGGCCCAGCTCCCCAGCCCATGGCACGTTCCCACCCCTTGGTGCTGGGCATGCAGTTTCAGCAGGGCTGAACCCCCCTGGGGTGATGCCCTGGGGGTCCTGGCTCAGCTGGGCTGGGAGGAGGGCAGGGAGGAATCTGGCAGGGCCCTGGGTGCCAGCTGGGGAGCACAGGGGGATCTCGGTCGGGCAGTGCAGGGCAGACACAGGTCTGCTGGGGGTCATCCCAGCATTTCTTTACTGAGAGGGTGGTCAGCAACTGGAACAGGCTTCCTGGAGAGGTGGTTGATGCCCCAAGCCTGTCAGTGTTCTAGAAGCATTTGGATAATGCCCTTAATGACAGGCTTTAACTTTCCGTCAGCCCTGAAGAGGTCAGGTAGTTGGACTAGATGATCATCATCTTCCAATGGAAATACCCTATCCATCCCTTCCCATCCATCCTGTCCCCTCTCATCTTCAAATCCCAGGGGACGGGCACAGACCTGGGGCTCTAAGGGACGGCACAGCTGGGACACCAGGCACAGCCACCTGCAGCACAATGCAGGGCCATGGCAGGGACTTGCCCCAACATCAAACGGGGACAGCAGAGACTCCTAACTGGCCCCTGCGATGGCGGGGGGGTTTTGTATCACTTCCCCATTGCTCTGTGTCACCACTATAGCTGCTGTCGGTGCCACCACAGTAATAGACAGCCTCGTCCTCGGCTTGGACCCCAGTGATGGTTAATGTGTTCGTGGAGCCGGATGTGGAGCCAGAGAATCGCGAAGGGATGTCCGAGGGTCTGTTGTTGCTGCTATAGATCACAGTGACAGGGCCAGTGCCAGGAACCTTCTGCTGGAACCAGCCAAAAGCACTGCTCCAGCTGCTGCTGCTGTAAAGGCCAGAGCAGGTGATCTGGATGGTTTGTCCCAGGTTCGCTGACACCGAGGGCGGCTGAGTCGGCGCTGCCTGGACCAGGGAACCTGGAGAGGGAGAGGAGAGAGAGGGGAGAAGACGGGGGTCAGCCAGTGCCCCACCAGCACAGCCCTCCTCGGGCAGCAGGATGGGGAGTGCGACATTCAGAGGAAAATGGACACGGACACATCTCACGCAAATTTTGGGAGCACAGCCCGGCACAATGCATCCCATCACAGAGGCAGATCTGGCAGCAGCAGGAGGACATGGTCATCAGGAGCAAGAGGCACTTAGGTGGCAGACAAGGACACACTCTGAATTTTGTAGGGACAGGGACAGTGGTCCCCAGCCACAGAGTCACCTTCAGTGCTCTGGGACATGAAAGGGAGGACATTCACAGCCATGGCCATGCAGAGGGGACAGGAACCTGCTCCAGCCCCACAGCCACAACTCTGCTTGGTTAGGAGGGAGAAGGGCTGAAAACCTTCCTCTGATTTTACAGGCTCACTTTGTGACTCTGTTCCTATTACTCATTGTCCCCAGACACCATTGCTGCTGCTGTCGTAGCTACCACAGTAATAGACAGCCTCGTCCTCGGCTTGGACCCCAGTGATGGTTAACGTGGCCGTGGAGCCGGAATAGGTTCCGGAGAATCGTGAAGGGATGCCCGAGGGTCTGTTGTCACTGTCATAGATCACAGTGACAGGGGCAGTGCCAGGAACCTTCTGCTGGAACCAGCCAACATTGCCACTGCTGTAAACCCCAGAGCAGGTGATCTGGACGGTTTGTCCCACATTCGCTGACACCGAGGGCGGCTGAGTCACCGCTGCCTGGACCAGGGAACCTGGAGAGGGAGAGGAGAGAGAGGGGAGAAGATGGGGGTCAGCCAGTGCCCCACCAGCACAGCCCTCCCCGGGCAGTGGGAAAGCGAATGTCACAGGCGGAGCAAAATGGACCTGGCCACAGGCAGAGTCACTTTCTGGGAGCAGAGCCCAGCACAACACGTCCCAGCACAGAGGCAGCTCTGGCAGCAGCAGGACGACATGGTCATGAGTAGCAAGAGGCAGGGGGGTGGCGGACAAGGGCACTCTGTCATTTTTATAGGGACAGGAACAATGGTCCCCACCATGGAGTCACCTTCAGCGCTCTGGGACATGAAAGGGAGGACATTCACAGCCATGGCCGTGCAGAGGGAACAGAAACCTGTTCCAGCCCCAGAGCCACAACACTGATTAACCAGGAAGGAGAAGGGCTGAAAACCCTCCCCTGGTTTTAGAGTTTGGGGCTCAGTTCCTATTACTCATTGTCCCCAGACACCATAGTGGCTGCTGTCCCAGCCAGCACAATAAGAGACAGCCTCGCCCTCCAGTTGGACAGAATGCAGAGAAAACGGTGCAAAGGTAGAGCCAGAACAGGCACAAGTGCAAAATGGCATCAACTGGCCACCCTCTGCAGGTTTTCCCCATGAAAGGGAGGCATAGCAATGAACAGGAGGGAAAAAACCTAATCTCAGTATCACCATGACCCTGACCATTATTGCTGCTGTCTTTGCGACCACAGTAACAGACAGCCTCGTCCTCAGCTTGGACCCCAGTGATGGTTAACGTGCCCGTGGTGCTGGACATGGAGCCGGAGAATCGCGAAGGGATGCCCGAGGGTCTCTTGTTGCTGCTATAGATCACAGTGACAGGGCCAGTGCCAGGAACCTTCTGCTGGTACCAGCCAACAGCACTGCTAGTCCCGGAGCACATCTAGGTGGTTTGTCCCAGGGACACGAACACCGGGGGCAGCTCAGCCAGACCCACGTGAGCACAAGGGGCTGCGGCAGAAGCTCTCCCTGCCCAGCTGCAGTGCCTGAGGCTCCCCTAGGCTGGCAAATGCCCACGCACCCAGCCCAGGCACACGAGGCCACTGCAATGCTGCAGGGCCCCGGGGCAACCCTCAGCCTGGGGGAGCAGGAATGTGGCAAAGCTTTTCCCAGACAGCTCCGCAGGCTCCAGCTTCCAACACTGTCCCAGGCTCCTCTGCCCCTCACGTGGATATTGGGCAGCAGGGACGAGCCCTGCCAGGGCCTGTCCAGCACCAGGGCCCCATCACTGGGGACACAGTCAGAGCCCTCAGCCACAGGGAACACGGGGAAGGACCCCGGGAGGGAAAGGGAAAACCCCAAAGCTGGGGAGAGGGCCCTGCCTGGCTGAGATGCAGGAGGAGATAAAACCAACCTCTTTGACACACAAGGTCTCACTTGCATGTGGCTTGGTGTCGCCATGAGATCAGTACTGCTGCCGTCGCTGCCACCACAGTAATAGACAGCGTTGTCCTCGGCTTGGACCCCAGTGATGGTTAACGTGCCCGTGGAGCCGGATATGGAGCCAGAGAATCGCGAAGGGATGTCCGAGGGTCTGCTGTTGCCACCATAGATCACAGTGACAGGGCCAGTGCCAGGAACCTTCTGCTGGAACCAGCCAGCATTGTTGCTGTAGCTGCTGCTAATCCCAGAGCAGGTGATCTGGACGGTTTGTCCCAGGTTCGCTGACACCGAGGGCGGCTGAGTCACATCTGCCTGGACCAGGGAACCTGGAGAGGGAGAGGAGAGAGGGGAGAAGATGGGGGTCAGCCAGTGCCCCACCAGCACAGGCCTCCCCAAGGCAGTGGGATGGGGCCCCTGTGCCCAAAGACCCTGAGGCCACTGAGGAAACCAGAGATGGGCACACAGAGCCCCACACCAGAGCCCTGGGGCCCTATGAGCCATCAGGACGGAGCTGCCAGCAGAAAGAGGCAGTGGGGCTGGGGACAGGGCAATGCCACGCGTTCTGTAGGGACAAGACGATGTGCCCACAGCTCCAGAGTCACCTCCTGCATGGCCTGGCACACAAAAGTGCACATTTAAAGCCATGGACTTACAGAAACCTGCCCCAGCCCCACAGCCCTGCTCAGCCATGAGGGAGAAAGGCAGAAACCCCCAATTTTAAAAGTCCTCTGTACCTCACTTCCACATCTCTCAAGGTTGCTACACCAGCATCACTGCTGCTGTCCCGGCCACCACAGTAATAGACAGCCTCGTCCTCGGCTTGGACCCCAGTGATGGTTAATGTGCTCGTGGTGCCAGATTTGGAGCCAGAGAATCGCGAAGGGATGTCCGAGGGTCTGTTGGTGTTAGCATAGATCACAGTGACAGGGCCAGTGCCAGGAACCTTCTGCTGGTACCAGCCAACATAGCTGCTGCCACTGTAAACCCCTGAGCAGGTGATCTTGACGGTTTCTCCCAGGTTCGCTGACACCGAGGGCGGCTGAGTCAGCGCTGCCTGGACCAGGGAACCTGGAGAGGGAGAGGAGAGAGAGGGGAGAAGACGGGGGTCAGCCAGTGCCCCACCAGCACAGCCCTCCCCAGGCAGTGGGGCGGGGATGGGACCCCTGTGCCCAGAGGCCCTGGCTGGGCGCAACGAGTCTGGCCAGGACACCTGAGCTGTGGACGAGCACCACGAGGGGGAGAGGGGCCCAGACCGTGGCACAATCCCACCAGCTCCACGTTCCCACGCCGATGGGGCTGTGCCGTGGACCCCAACTCCTTCTGAAGCCCCCGCCCGCCCAGGCACAGCCCCTCCATGGAAACGCGGGCCCCAACCGTCACTGGCAGCTCCTGTCCCAGTGCTCCCCCTGCCCACTCCAGGCACGGCTCTGGCCCCCCAAAGGCACCGCGATCACTCGGGGCTGCCTGCTCCCTGGGCCCCTCCGCTGGGAAAGCCAGGTCCTGCTTCACACCAGGGCACCACCACTGGGTTTCTCTCAGGAGCCACAAGACTGTGACCCGCTGGATGGCGGTGTCCGGGCAAGTGCTCCTCGACTCTGGCTTTGGCAAATACAACCTTAGCCAAGACACGAGCCAAGGGATGGCAGAAACACTCTGCTACCCCGCCTTGCTGAAGCACCCTCTGAGGCCGCCGTAGCAGCGCGGGCGGCGACCCTGGCATCACCCGCCCGCCCAGCACCCCTCTGCGGCAGCACAGCTCCTCCAGCCGCGCTCCCCTTCCCTCCCGCCCCGGGCGCTTCTCCGCAGGGCTCCGCACCCGCGGCCGGCCCAGCACAAGCCCGCGGTGCCGCGCCAGCACCCCCTGCCCGCGGCGCACCCCCACTGCAGGCTGGTGCTCCCAGACCTCCCGGGCCAGGGGCCAGGATTGCTCCAGCTGCACAGACGCTCCCACGTCTCAGCGGCACCGCGGGGACGAGGCAAAACCGCCCCGGCCTCTGCTTTAAGCTCTGACAGTAAACCAGGACTAACTTTTAACCTGATTTTAAGGCCAATACACTTCGTGGCCAAGGGCTAGAGAGATCTGGGAAACGCTGCAGTTTGCAGGCACTGACAGAAGCATCTCAGGCAGAGTTGTGCTTGGCCTAGAACAGCCCTCGAGGCTACTGAACAGCCTAAGTCTTGTCAGGCCCAGACGTTTAATTTGGCAGTGCCTTCAAAAGTCTGTTTTCCTACAAAATACTAGCACGCAGCTTCTGGGAAGACACCAGAAAGCAAAACGAGACGCTCAAGACACTGCCCCTCTGTGTGCCCAGGAAGCAGCCCCAGACACCCCGGTTCTAGACTGTCGTGCCCAACACGTGGGCTAAGTAAAACCCCGGTAAGGGGGGAGCCCCCCGTCTTCCACAGGAAGGGAGAGAGCTGGCCTCCTGACCCGAAGGCTTCCCAACAGTAAACAAACACACAGCACCAGCACCAACATCACATTCTGAGGGCGCGAACAACCAGCCACACCAGAGGTCTGCACTACCAGGAGCTTTGTCACTTCCACATCCTCCAGCACCACTGTCAGGATCGCTCTTGTTGTTGTAGTAGATCACAGTGACAGGGCCAGTGCCAGGAACCTTCTGCTGGAACCAGCCAGCATTGTTGCTGTAGCTGCTGCTGCCGCTGCTAATCCCAGAGCAGGTGATCTTGACGGTTTCTCCCAGGTTCGCTGACACCGAGGGCGGCTGAGTCAGCGCTGCCTGGACCAGGGAACCTGGAGAGGGAGAGGAGAGAGAGGGGAGAAGACGGGGGTCAGCCAGTGCCCCACCAGCACAGCCCTCCCCGGGCAGCATGAATGGGAATGCCACAGTTAGAGAATGGACCCGGACACATCACAGGCAGAGTCCGGGAGCAGAGCCCAGCACAACACGTCCCAGCACAGAGGCAGCTCTGGCAGCAGCAGGAGGACATGGTCATCAGTAGCAAGAGGCAATGGGATGGGCAAGAAGGCCACACTGTGAACTTTGAAAGGACAGGAACAATGGTCTCCAGCCACGGAGTCACCTTCAGTGCTCTGGAATGCAAAAGTGAGGACAGTCACAGCCATGGCCATGCAGAGGAGAAAGGAACTACCTCAGCCTGTCACCCACAACTCTGATCGAATAGAATGGAGAAAGGCTGAAAACCTTCCCTTGATATTAGAGTCTATGTCCACTTCCTATTACTCATTGTCACCAGACACCATAGGTACCGCTGCCTCCGTAGCTCCCACAGTAATAGACAGCCTCGTCCTCGGCTTGGACCCCAGTGATGGTTAACGTGGCCGTGGTGCCGGAATAGGTTCCGGAGAATCGTGAAGGGATGCCCGAGGGTCTGCTGTTGCCACTATAGATCACAGTGACAGGGGCAGTGCCAGGAACCTTCTGCTGGTACCAGCTAGCCCTGCTGTAGCTGCTGCTGCTGCTAAACCCAGAGCAGGTGATCTTGACGGTTTCTCCCAGGTTCGCTGACACCGAGGGCGGCTGAGTCACCGCTGCCTGGACCAGGGAACCTGGAGAGGGAGAGGAGAGAGGGGAGAAGATGGGGGTCAGCCGGTGCCCCACCAGCACAGCCCTCCCCGGGCAGTGGGAAAGCGAATGTCACAGGCGGAGCAAAATGGACCTGGCCACAGGCAGAGGCACTTTCTGGGAGCAGAGCCCAGCACAACACGTCCCAGCACAGAGGCAGCTCTGGCAGCAGCAGGAGGACATGGTCATCAGGAGCAAGAGGCAATGGGATGGGCAAGAAGGCCACACTGTGAACTTTGTAAGGACAGGGACAGTGGTCCCCAAGCCATGGAGTCACCTTCAGTGCTCTAGGACACGAAAGGGCAGACATTCACAGCCATGGCCGTGCAGAGGGGACAGGAACCTGCTCCAGCCCCACAGCCACAACTCTCATCAGCCATGAGGGAGAAGGGCCGAAAAGCTGCCCCTGATTTTAGAGTTTGCATCTCACTTCCTATTACTCATTGTCACCGGAAACGATAGCTGCTGCCTTCGTAGCTACCACAGTAATAGACAGCCTCGTCCTCGGCTTGGACCCCAGTGATGGTTAACGTGGCCGTGGAGCCAGAAGAGGTTCCGGAGAATCGCGAAGGGATGCCCGAGGGTCTCTGGTTGCCTTTATAGATCACAGTGACAGGGGCAGTGCCAGGAACCTTCTGCTGGAATCAACCAAGAGCATAGCTGTAGCTGCTGTAAAGCCCAGAGCAGGTGATCTGGACGGTTTGTCCCAGGTTCGCTGACACCGAGGGCAGCTGAGTCAGCGCTGCCTGGACCAGGGAACCTGGAGAGGGAGAGGAGAGAGAGGGGAGAAGACGGGGGTCAGCCAGTGCCCCACCAGCACAGCCCTCCCCGGGCAGTGGGAAAGCGAATGCCACAGGCGGAGCAAAATGGACCTGGCCACAGTCAGAGTCACTTTCTGGGAGCAGAGCCCAGCACAACACGTCCCAGCACAGAGGCAGCTCTGGCAGCAGCAGGAGGACATGGTCATCAGTAGCAAGAGGCAATGGGATGGGCAAGAAGGCCACACTGTGAACTTTGAAAGGACAGGAACAATGGTCTCCAGCCACGGAGTCACCTTCAGTGCTCTGGAACGCAAAAGTGAGGACAGTCACAGCCATGGCCATGCAGAGGAGAAAGGAACTACCTCAGCCCGTCACCCACAACTCTGATCGAATAGAATGGAGAAAGGCTGAAAACCTTCCCTTGATATTAGAGTCTATGTCCACTTCCTATTACTCATTGTCACCAGAAACCATAGGTACCGCTGCCTCCGTAGCTCCCACAGTAATAGCCTCGTCCTCGGCTTGGACCCCAGTGATGGTTAATGTGTTCGTGGAGCCGGATGTGGAGCCAGAGAATCGCGAAGGGATGCCCGAGGGTCTGCTGTTGCCATCATAGATCACAGTGACAGGGCCAGTGCCAGGAACCTTCTGGTGGAACCAGCCAGCATAGCCGCTGTAGCTGCTGCTGCTAAACCCAGAGCAGGTGATCTTGATGGTTTGTCCCAGGTTCGCTGACACCGAGGGCGGCTGAGTCACCGCTGCCTGGACCAGGGAACCTGGAGAGGGAGAGGAGAGAGAGGGGAGAAGACGGGGGTCAGCCAGTGCCCCACCAGCACAGCCCTCCCCGGGCAGTGGGACGGGGCCCCTGTGCCCAAAGACCCTGAGGCCACTGAGGAAACCAGAGATGGGCACACAGAGCCCCACACCAGAGCCCTGGGGCCCTATGAGCCATCAGGACGGAGCTGCCAGCAGAAAGAGGCAGTGGGGCTGGGGACAGGGCAATGCCACGCGTTCTGTAGGGATAAGACGATGTGCCCACAGCTCCAGAGTCACCTCCTGCATGGCCTGGTACACAAAAGTGCACATTTAAAGCCATGGACTTACAGAAACCTGCCCCAGCCCCACAGCCCTGCTCAGCCATGAGGGAGAAAGGCAGAAACCCCCAATTTTAAAAGTCTTCTGTACCTCACTTCCACATCTCTCAAGGTTGCTACACCAGCATCACTGCTGCTGTCCCGGCCACCACAGTAATAGACAGCCTCGTCCTCGGCTTGGACTCCAGTGATGGTTAACGTGCCCGTGGAGCTAAATGTGGATTCAGAGAATTGCAGAGGGATGTCCAACGGTTTGTTGCTGTTCCAGTAGATCACAGTGACAGGGGCACTGCCAGGTGTCTTCCACTGGTACCAGCCAGCAGAAGGATAGCTGCTGCTAACATAACAACACGTCCCAGCACAGAGGCAGCTCTGGCGGCAGCAGCAGGAAGACATGCTCATCAGTGGCAAGAGGTACTGGGGTGGCAGAGGACACACTGGAAACTTTTTAGAGACAGGGAGAATGTTCCCCAACCATGAATTCCCCTCCAGTGCTGTCAGACACGAAAGGGGGGACATTCACAGCCATGGCCATGCAGAGGAGACAGAAACCTGCCCCACCCACACACCCACAGCTCTGCTTGGTTAGGAGGGAGAAGGGCTAAAAACCTTCCTCTCATTTTAGAGGCTCACTTTGTGACTCTATTCCTATTACACATTGTCCCCAGACACCATTGCTGCTGCTGTCCCGGCTACCACAGTAACAGACAGCCTCGTCCTCGGCTTGGACCCCAGTGATGGTTAACGTGGCCGTGGTGCCGGAATAGGTTCCAGAGAATCGCGAAGGGATGCCCGAGGGTCTGCTGTTGCCACTATAGATCACAGTGACAGGGCCAGTGCCAGGAACCTTCTGCTGGAACCAGGCAGCACTGCTGTAGCTGCTGCTGTCACTGCTAAGCCCAGAGCAGGTGATCTGGACGGTTTCTCCCAGGTTCGCTGACACCGAGGGCGGCTGAGTCAGCGCTGCCTGGACCAGGGAACCTGGAGAGGGAGAGGAGAGAGGGGAGAAGACGGGGGTCAGCCAGTGCCCCACCAGCACAGCCCTCCCCGGGCAGTGGGACGGGGCCCCTGTGCCCAAAGAGCATGAGGCCAGTGAGGAAACCAGAGATGGGCACACAGAGCCCCACACCAGAGCCCTGGGGCCCTATGAGCCAGCAGGACGGAGCTGCCAGCAGAAAGAGGCAGTGGGGCTGGGGACAGGGCAATGCCACGCGTTCTGTAGGGACAAGACGATGTGCCCACAGCTCCAGAGTCACCTCCTGCATGGCCTGGTACACAAAAGTGCACATTTAAAGCCATGGACTTACAGAAACCTGCCCCAGCCCCACAGCCCTGCTCAGCCATGAGGGAGAAAGGCAGAAACCCCCAATTTTAAAAGTCTTCTGTACCTCACTTCCACATCTCTCAAGGTTGCTACACCAGCATCACTGCTGCTGTCCCGGCCACCACAGTAATAGACAGCCTCGTCCTCGGCTTGGACCCCAGTGATGGTTAACGTGCCCGTGGAGCCTGATTTGGAGCCGGAAAATCGCGAAGGGATGCCTGAGGGTCTGTTGTCACTGTCATAGATCACAGTGACAGGGCCAGTGCCAGGAACCTTCTGCTGGAACCAGCCAACATCATCGCTGTAGCTGCTGCTAAGCCCAGAGCAGGTGATCTGGACGGTTTGTCCCACGTTCGCTGACACCGAGGGCGGCTGAGTCACCGCTGCCTGGACCAGGAAACCTGGAGAGGGAGAGGAGGGGGAGAAGACGGGGGTTAGCACCTCCAGGGCAGCAGGATGGAGACAGGGCCCCTGTCCTATGAGGTCCTGATGCCACATAGGGACCTAGAGCAACACATACAATACCCCAGGGCAGAGCCCTGGTCCCCTGTGTGGAGAGCTGGCAGAAGCAGGGGCAAGGAGTGCCCAAGCTGGAGAAGTGCCCTGGTGAGCGTGTGGGCGTGCTATGGGGGAGCAGAACCCTGCCAGGTCAGAGCATCCCTTCACAGAGGAACTTCACCAGCAGGAGGAGGATGGGGCTGCGGACAAGGCAATTGCATGCCCTCTGTAGGCACACACATGAAGTGCCCATGGCCCCAGAGTCACCTCATGCATGGCATGGTACAGTCAGGAGAACATTCGCACTCATGTACTTGGATGGGGACAGGAACCTGGCCCAGGTCAACAGCCCTGCTCAGCCATGAGGGAGAAAGGCAGAAAAACCTCCATTTTTAACTTAAAAGAGCTCACTTCCACATCTTCCTGTATCACAATGACAGCATCACTGCTGCTGTCGGTGCCACCACAGTAATAGACAGCCTCGTCCTCGGCTTGGACCCCAGTGATGGTTAACGTGGCCGTGGTGCCGGATTTGGAGCCGGAGAATCGCGAAGGGATGTCCGAGGGTCTCTTGTTGCTCTGGTAGATCACAGTGACAGGGCCAGTGCCAGGAACCTTCTGCTGGAACCAGCCAACAGCACTGCTGTAGCTGCTGCTGCCGCTGCTAATCCCAGAGCAGGTGATCTTGACGGTTTCTCCCAGGTTCGCTGACACCGAGGGTGGCTGAGTCACCGCTGCCTGGACCAGGGAACCTGGAGAAGGAGAGGAGAGAGGGGAGAAGACGGGGGTCAGCCAGTGCCCCATCAGCACAGCCCTCCCCGAGCAGCATGAATGGGAATGCCACAGTTAGAGAATGGACCCGGACACATCACAGGCAGAGTCCGGGAGCAGAGCCCAGCACAACACGTCCCAGCACAGAGGCAGCTCTGGCAGCAGCAGGAGGACATGGTCATCAGTAGCAAGAGGCAATGGGATGGGCAAGAAGGCCACACTGTGAACTTTGAAAGGACAGGAACAATGGTCTCCAGCCACGGAGTCACCTTCAGTGCTCTGGAAAGCAAAAGTGAGGACAGTCACAGCCATGGCCATGCAGAGGAGAAAGGAACTACCTCAGCCCGTCACCCACAACTCTGATCGAATAGAATGGAGAAAGGCTGAAAACCTTCCCTTGATATTAGAGTCTATGTCCACTTCCTATTACTCATTGTCACCAGACACCATAGGTACCGCTGCCTCCGTAGCTACCACAGTAATAGACAGCCTCGTCCTCGGCTTGGACCCCAGTGATGGTTAACGTGGCCGTGGAGCCGGATGTGGAGCCGGAGAATCGCGAAGGGATGCCCGAGGGTCTCTTGTTGCTCTGGTAGATCACAGTGACAGGGCCAGTGCCAGGAACCTTCTGCTGGTACCAAGCAGCATAGCTGCCATAGCTGCTGCTGTAAACCCCAGAGCAGGTGATCTGGACGGTTTGTCCCACGTTTGCTGACACCGAGGGCGGCTGAGTCACCGCTGCCTGGACCAGGGAACTGGAGAGGGAGAGGAGAGAGAGGGGAGAAGACGGGGGTCAGCCAGTGCCCCACCAGCACAGCCCTCCCCGGGCAGCGGGACGACACCCGTGTGCCCAGAGGGTCTGGCCGGGTGCAGCGAGTCTGGCCAGGGTACCTGAGCTGTGGATGAGCACCACGAGGAGAAGAGGGGCCCAGGCCATGGCGCGATCCCACCAGCTCCGTGTCCCCACGCCGATGGAGCTCTTTTGCGGACCCCGACTCCCTTTTAAGCCCCTACTGGCGCAAGGCTCGGCCCCTCCATGCAAATCTGAGCCCGTGCTCAGGGCCGGATCCTGCCCGCGCCTCTCTCCCAGCTCCCTCCCCGCTCCCCACCCAGCCCCACCACCCCAGATGCAGTGGGGCTTGTCCCCGGGCGGGCACAGACCAGAGACACGTCCCAGCTCAGAGCCCAAAACCCGCCAGCACGGACCCCCCATCCCCGGCCTGGGCCGAGTGGCTGCAGGGCCAAAGGGTGTGGGAGAGCCGGGCGCTGGGGCAGGTGTGTGTGTGGGGGCTGGCAGCACCCATTACTCCAGCATTTCCACCGTGGGTTGCAAGGAGCAGATGTGCCAGTGCCTGTGCCCGGGATGGAAGGATAAGGCCTTGCCCAGGCTGTTGCCACTGGGGTAGATTTTTGGGGGGGTCATCTGGGCCCAACTAGGGTCTCCCATGGGGGAAGAGCTGGGAAAAGGCAGGAGTAAAGCCCCCATCCATCCCTTCCAGCTCCTCAGCTGATGTTATCTGCGACCGATGAGCACCCTGGACCTTAACGTGGAGCTCATCGGGGTGGTGCAGCCCTGCCCATGCCCTCCTGGCCCCAGCCCACGGTGCGTGGCTGTCCCCCCCAAACCATGATGCCGGGCACAGAGCTGGGGGACTAGGCCACCTGGGACCTGGCTGCCCACATGGCAGCTCCCAACAGCACAAATGCAGCCCCCGTGGGGCCATTACTCCTGCCCAAAGCCTGGCCCTACCACACATCCTCACCCCAGCCCATGTCCGCTGCCCCATCATGTTCATGGGGACGCAGGAAACGTCACTGCTGAGAACAAGTGGCACCCCATGACACGGAGGAGCCAGCACCTTTGTCCTCAGCATTAGCGCCAGTCCTGGGGTCCCACAGCACAGCACAGCACGGTGATGGAGTCAGTGTAGTGGGCAGCCCCTTACTGTCATGGGGCCATGGCGGGACATTGCTCAGGGCCAGGGGCTTCCCAGGGGGCCAGAAGTGCAAACACAGCCGACGCTGGAGTAGCCTGCGGGCTCCTCTTGAGCCATGACAGAGCATCCCCCAGCCAACCCTGCTCTGCCCTGGCAGCCTCACACAGCCCTGGAGCTGCCGCACCCCTGGGAAACATCCCCTCCCAGGGTTTGCAGGCAAAACTTTGGCCCAGCTCCCCAGCCCATGGCACGTTCCCACCCCTTGGTGCTGGGCATGCAGTTTCAGCAGGGCTGAACCCCCCTGGGGTGATGCCCTGGGGGTCCTGGCTCAGCTGGGCTGGGAGGAGGGCAGGGAGGAATCTGGCAGGGCCCTGGGTGCCAGCTGGGGAGCACAGGGGGATCTCGGTCGGGCAGTGCAGGGCAGACACAGGTCTGCTGGGGGTCATCCCAGCATTTCTTTACTGAGAGGGTGGTCAGCAACTGGAACAGGCTTCCTGGAGAGGTGGTTGATGCCCCAAGCCTGTCAGTGTTCTAGAAGCATTTGGATAATGCCCTTAATGACAGGCTTTAACTTTCCGTCAGCCCTGAAGAGGTCAGGTAGTTGGACTAGATGATCATCATCTTCCAATGGAAATACCCTATCCATCCCTTCCCATCCATCCTGTCCCCTCTCATCTTCAAATCCCAGGGGACGGGCACAGACCTGGGGCTCTAAGGGACGGCACAGCTGGGACACCAGGCACAGCCACCTGCAGCACAATGCAGGGCCATGGCAGGGACTTGCCCCAACATCAAACGGGGACAGCAGAGACTCCTAACTGGCCCCTGCGATGGCGGGGGGGTTTTGTATCACTTCCCCATTGCTCTGTGTCACCACTATAGCTGCTGTCCACACCACCACAGTAATAGACAGCCTCGTCCTCGGCTTGGACCCCAGTGATGGTTAACGTGGCCGTGGTGCCAGACTGGGAGCCAGAGAATCGCGAAGGGATGTCCGAGGGTCTGTTGCTGCTTCTATAGATCACAGTGACAGGGCCAGTGCCAGGAACCTTCTGCTGGAACCAGGCAGCATTGTTGCTGCCGCTGCTAATCCCAGAGCAGGTGATCTGGACGGTTTGTCCCAGGTTCGCTGACACCGAGGGCGGCTGAGTCACCGCTGCCTGGACCAGGGAAACTGGAGAGGGAGAGGAGAGAGGGGAGAAGACGGGGGTCAGCCAGTGCCCCACCAGCACAGCCCTCCCCGGGCAGCAGGATGGGGAATGCCACAGGCGGAGCAAAATGGACCTGGCCACAGGCAGAGGCACTTTCTGGGAGCAGAGCCCAGCACAACACGTCCCAGCACAGAGGCAGCTCTGGCAGCAGCAGGAGGACATGGTCATCAGGAGCAAGAGGCAGGGGGGTGGATGACAAGGCCACACTGTGAACTTTGTAAGGAAAGGGACAGTGGTCTCCAGCCATGGAGTCCCCTTCAGTGCTCTGGGACACAAAAGGGCAGACATTCACAGCCATGGCCATGCAGAGGGGACAGGAACCTGCTCCAGCCCCACAGCCACAACTCTCATCGGCCATGAGGGAGAAGGGCCGAAAAGCTTCCCCTGATTTTAGAGTTTGTGTCTCACTTCCTATTACTCATTGTCCCCAGACACCACAGCTGCTGCTGTCGATGCCACCACAGTAATAGACAGCCTCGTCCTCGGCTTGGACCCCAGTGATGGTTAACGTGGCCGTGGAGCCGGATTTGGAGCCGGAGAATCGCGAAGGGATGCCCGAGGGTCTGTTGGTGTCAGCATAGATCACAGTGACAGGGGCAGTGCCAGGAACCTTCTGCTGGTACCAGCCAGCATTGTTGCTGTAGCTGCTGCTGCTGCTAATCCCAGAGCAGGTGATCTGGACGGTTTGTCCCAGGTTTGCTGACACCAAGGGCGGCTGAGTCACCGCTGCGTGGACCAGGGAACCTGGAGAAGGAGAGGAGAGAGGGGAGAAGACGGGGGTCAGCCAGTGCCCCACCAGCACAGCCTTCCCCAGGCAGCAGGAGAGGCCCCTGTGCACAAAGGCCTCAGCCGGGTGCAGCGAGTCTGGCCAGGGCACCTGAGCTGTGGACGAGCACCACGGCGAGAAGAGGGGCCCAGGCCAAGGTGCAATCCCACCAGCTCCGTGTCTCCACGGTGACGGGGCTGTTCTGCAGACCCCAACTCCCTTTTAAGCCCCTGCCCGCCCAGGCTCGGCCCCTCTGTGGAAATCTGAGCCCGTGCTCAGGGCTGCATCCTGCCTGCACCACCCAGCGCACAATGGGGCCGGGGCAGCACCAGCTGCAGACAGGTCTGGGCACATGGCGCAGGGCAGCAGCAAGGCCCTTCTGCCCCCCAGTCCCAGACATTGGGACAGACCCCTTCATTCCCGCACTCCTTCCCTTGGGTCCAGCTGCAGCCTTTCCCCTGCCTGGCACTTCTCCTACCCGGTCACGGCCTTGGGCGAGCAGAGGAGCCCGTGCCCAGCGCCACAGCCCAGCGCCCTCCGGCTGGGCTCAGGCCTCTCATGGGCAATCCCCAGGGCACATCACGGTGCCTGTGGGGCAGCCCCAGTGGGCAGTGTCCCTGGGCATAGACCTGCAAACTGGCCTGCAGCCCTTGGGAGACTGTCAGCTGCCCGAGCTTCCCACCAGCAGGGCTTTGCTCCCCCAAACTCCTCATCCCAGGGTTTGAAGGTGAAGTGTTGTCCTGGCCCCTCAGCCGGCAGCATGGTCCTGCCTATCTGTGACGGGGCCGAGGTTTCAGCAGGCTGAACTCCCCCACGGTGATGCTCAGGAGCAGGGCAGAGACCTTGCTGCAGGCACGTCCTGCCCAAGCACGGCCAGGCGCCCCTCGCCTGCAGCCCAAGCCAGCCAGGCTCCCCGAGCCTGCACCCAGCCGCACCGGCCACCCCGCGGCCGTGGCACCACCTACGGCTCCTCTGCCCTGCCCTCCCCCTGCCCAGGCCTTGAACGTCCCTGCAGCATAAGGGCCTCTGCAGCAGCCCAGCAGTGCCACGCTCCCTCCATGCTGCACGGCTCCAGCCGGAGCCCTTTGGCTGCAGGAGCCATGGGACATTTCTGTGCCTCACGGCAGCTCCCGGGGAAGGCAGAAGGGTGGTGGGGAGAAGGTGCCAGTCACAAAGGGGGTCCTGGTGCAGCGAGGGAGAAGGGCAGGAGCAGGGCTGCGGGCAGTCATCCCCTTCCCAAATGCCAGGGGACAGGCACAGACCTGGGGCTCTAAGGGACAGCACAGCTGGGACACCAGGCACAGCCACCTGCAGCACAACGCAGGGCGATGGCAGGGACTTGCCCCAACATCAAACAGGGACAGCAGAGACTCCTAACTGGCCCCTGCGATGGCGGGGGGTTTTGTATCACTTCCCCATTGCTCTGTGTCACCACTATAGCTGCTGTCGGTGCCACCACAGTAATAGACAGCCTCGTCCTCGGCTTGGACCCCAGTGATGGTTAACGTGGCCGTGGTGCCGGATTGGGAGCCAGAGAATCGCGAAGGGATGTCCGAGGGTCTGTTGTTGCTGCTATAGATCACAGTGACAGGGGCAGTGCCAGGAACCTTCTGCTGGAACCAGGCAGCACTGCTGCTGCTGCTAAGCCCAGAGCAGGTGATCTGGACGGTTTGTCCCAGGTTCGCTGACACCGAGGGCGGCTGAGTCACCGCTGCCTGGACCAGGGAACCTGGAGAGGGAGAGGAGAGAGAGGGGAGAAGACGGGGGTCAGCCGGTGCCCCACCAGCACAGCCCTCCCCGGGCAGCATGAATGGGAATGCCACAGTTGGAGGAGAATGACCTGGACACATCACAGGCAGAGTCCGGGAGCAGAGCCCAGCACAACACGTCCCATCACAGAGGCAGCTCTGGCAGCAGCAGGAGGACATGGTCATCAGGAGCAAGAGGCAATGCGATGGGCAAGAAGGCCACACTGTGAACTTTGTAAGGACAGGAACAATGGTCTCCAGCCACGGAGTCACCTTCAGTGCTCTGGAACGCAAAAGTGAGGACAGTCACAGCCATGGCCATGCAGAGGAGAAAGGAACTACCTCAGCCCGTCACCCACAACTCTGATCGAATAGAATGGAGAAAGGCTGAAAACCTTCCCTTGATTTTAGAGTCTATGTCCACTTCCTATTACTCATTGTCACCAGACACCATAGGTACCGCTGCCTCCGTAGCTACCACAGTAATAGACAGCCTCGTCCTCGGCTTGGACCCCAGTGATGGTTAACGTGTTCGTGGAGCCGGAATAGGATGCAGAGAACCGCGAAGGGATGGCCGAGGGTCTGCAGTTTCCGTAATAGATCACAGTGACAGGGGCAGTGCCAGGAACCTTCTGCTGGTACCACCCAGCACTGTTGCTGTAGCTGCTGCTAAATCCAGAGCAGGTGATCTGGACGGTTTGTCCCAGGTTCGCTGACACCGAGGGCGGCTGAGTCACCGCTGCCTGGACCAGGGAACCTGGAGAGGGAGAGGAGAGAGGGGAGAAGACGGGGGTCAGCCAGTGCCCCACCAGCACAGCCCTCCCCGGGCAGTGGGAAAGCGAATGCCACAGGCAGAGCAAAATGGACCTGGCCACAGGCAGAGGCACTTTCTGGGAGCAGAGCCCAGCACAACACGTCCCAGCACAGAGGCAGCTCTGGCAGCAGCAGGAGGACATGGTCATCAGGAGCAAGAGGCAATGGGATGGGCAAGAAGGCCACACTGTGAACTTTGTAAGGACAGGGACAGTGGTCCCCAAGCCATGGAGTCACCTTCAGTGCTCTAGGACACGAAAGGGCAGACATTCACAGCCATGGCCGTGCAGAGGGGACAGGAACCTGCTCCAGCCCCACAGCCACAACTCTCATCAGCCATGAGGGAGAAGGGCCGAAAAGCTTCCCCTGATTTTAGAGTTTGCATCTCACTTCCTATTACTCATTGTCACCAGAAACCATAGCTGCTGCCGTCGTAGCTACCACAGTAATAGACAGCCTCGTCCTCGGCTTGGACCCCAGTGATGGTTAACGTGGCCGTGGAGCCGGACAAGGAACCAGAGAATCGCGAAGGGATGCCCGAGGGTCTCTTTGTGCTCTCGTAGATCACAGTGACAGGGCCAGTGCCAGGAACCTTCTGCTGGAACCAGCCAGCCCTGCTGTAGCTGCTGTCACTGCTAAGCCCAGAGCAGGTGATCTGGACGGTTTCTCCCAGGTTCGCTGACACCGAGGGCGGCTGAGTCAGCGCTGCCTGGACCAGGGAACCTGGAGAGGGAGAGGAGAGAGGGGAGAAGACAGGGGTCAGCCAGTGCCCCACCAGCACAGGCCTCCCCGGGCAGTGGGACGGGGCCCCTGTGCCCAAAGAGCATGAGGCCACTGAGGAAACCAGAGATGGGCACACAGAGCCCCACACCAGAGCCCTGGGGCCCTATGAACCAGCAGGACGGGGCTGCCAGCAGAAAGAGGCAGTGGGGCTGGGGACAGGGCAATGCCACGCTTTCTGTAGGGACAAGACGATGTGCCCACAGCTCCAGAGTCACCTCCTGCATGGCCTGGCACACAAAAGTGCACATTTAAAGCCATGGACTTACAGAAACCTGCCCCAGCCCCACAGCCCTGCTCAGCCATGAGGGAGAAAGGCAGAAACCCCCAATTTTAAAAGTCCTCTGTACCTCACTTCCACATCTCTCAAGGTTGCTACACCAGCATCACTGCTGCTGTCCCGGCCACCACAGTAATAGACAGCCTCGTCCTCGGCTTGGACCCCAGTGATGGTTAACGTGGCCGTGGAGCCAGACATGGAGCCGGAGAATCGCGAAGGGATGTCCGAGGGTCTGCTGTTGCCACCATAGATCACAGTGACAGGGGCAGTGCCAGGAACCTTCTGCTGGAACCAGCCAGCACTGCTGCTGCTGCTAATCCCAGAGCCTGGACCAGGGAACCTGGAGAGGGAGAGGAGAGAGAGGGGAGAAGACGGGGGTCAGCCAGTGCCCCACCAGCACAGCCCTCCCCAGGCAGTGGGGCGGGGATGGGACCCCTGTGCCCAGAGGCCCTGGCTGGGCGCAACGAGTCTGGCCAGGACACCTGAGCTGTGGACGAGCACCACGAGGGGGAGAGAGGCCCAGACCGTGGCACAATCCCACCAGCTCCACGTTCCCACGCCGATGGGGCTGTGCCGTGGACCCCAACTCCTTCTGAAGCCCCTGCCCGCCCAGGCACAGCCCCTCCATGGAAACGCGGGCCCCAACCGTCACTGGCAGCTCCTGTCCCAGTGCTCCCCCTGCCCACTCCAGGCACGGCTCTGGCCCCCCAAAGGCACCGCGATCACTCGGGGCTGCCTGCTCCCTGGGCCCCTCCGCTGGGAAAGCCAGGTCCTGCTTCACACCAGGGCACCACCACTGGGTTTCTCTCAGGAGCCACAAGACTGTGACCCGCTGGATGGCGGTGTCCGGGCAAGTGCTCCTCGACTCTGGCTTTGGCAAATACAACCTTAGCCAAGACACGAGCCAAGGGATGGCAGAAACACTCTGCTACCCCGCCTTGCTGAAGCACCCTCTGAGGCCGCCGTAGCAGCGCGGGCGGCGACCCTGGCATCACCCGCCCGCCCAGCACCCCTCTGCGGCAGCACAGCTCCTCCAGCCGCGCTCCCCTTCCCTCCCGCCCCGGGCGCTTCTCCGCAGGGCTCCGCACCCGCGGCCGGCCCAGCACAAGCCCGCGGTGCCGCGCCAGCACCCCCTGCCCGCGGCGCACCCCCACTGCAGGCTGGTGCTCCCAGACCTCCCGGGCCAGGGGCCAGGATTGCTCCAGCTGCACAGACGCTCCCACGTCTCAGCGGCACCGCGGGGACGAGGCAAAACCGCCCCGGCCTCTGCTACCTATTGCTGGCTCTGAAGCATGAAGCCAAACGCCCAGCCTGCCCAGCTCCATGCAGAGCTCTCCGTGCGCCCCTTTGCAGACCCACGTCTGCCTTTCCATGCTGCTCCTAAGCAGAAGATTGGATGGGTCTGCCACAGCAGTTAGAGTCCTTGGGCATCTCTGAAAGGTTTCAGTGCTGCATCTCAGGAAGACAGAAAGCAGCTTCCTCTCAGCCCTCAGTACTCCCTCACACCAAAGTCCAGCCCCCCTCCACCTTTTAGAAGCATAATGAATAGAACCCAGACACATGAAGATGGGGATTTATTTTTCTGTGTTCATTTTACAGAAGAGGTTCAAGCCAAGCTACCACCACCCTCTGTGACTCCCGTAAGCCAAGAACACAGCAGCTCCTACTTAGACCCAGGATATTTTCCACAGGCCTCTTTCTGTTTATCAGCAGTTTCTTATGCTTCAAGTTCTGGTTAGCAACCAAGACTTTTTTTTTTTTTTAACCACACACAAGCAATAAAGCCTTTAGCTGCTTTACAGTCCAACACACCACAGTAGCAGCACCCCCCCGTGGCCTGCCTCCCCTTTGACTGAACTGGAAAGAAGGAATGAAAGGCAGTGAGAAATCAACGAGCAGGTTTGAACATGATTCAGTACTTCTTGAACTCAATTCTTTCTACTTTCACATCATCCTCAATTAGTTGATATACATAAGTCACAACTGTGGAAGCCTGGATATCCATCAGTACAAATGAAGGGATGATGTTCCTGGAAAAAAAAAAAAAACATACTTTGTCCATCTCCCCAGTTAGCTTACACTTCTTGCTACTAACATGTAGCTTATGTATACTAACATTATGCTTATGTATTCTGATACACTTCATTGCCAAGGGCTAGAGAGATCTAGGAAACACTGCAGTTTGCAGGCACTATCAACAGTGTTTCAGGCAGAGTTGTGCTTGGCCTAGAACAGCCCTTGAGGCTACTGAACAGCCTAAGCCTTGTCAGGCTCAGACGTTTAATTTGGCAGTGCCTTCAAAAGTCTGATTTCCTACAAAATACTAGCATGCAGCTTCTGGGAAGACACCAGAAAGCAAAAAGACACTTCGGTTCCAGACTGTCATGCCCAACATGTGGGCTAAGTAAAACCCTGGTAGCAGGGGAGCCCCCCTGTGTTCCCTGGGAAGGGAGAGAGCTGGCCTCCTGTTCCTCATATTTCCTCAGGAGTGCTCTGCAGCACAGTGGCCAGCCACTCGCAGGTGAATGCACACATTTCAGGTAAGGCCTACAGGCTCTTCTGTACTGGGCAGCTCAGGGCACCCCTCACTCACGTTTCCAAAGCACTGTAGGCTCCTGTAGCTGATCCCGGGTTGATGTAGAACTTGTTTTCATGTTCAAATGCTTCAAATCTGTGCGTGTGTCCCGAGATGAGAATGTCCACATCCAGCTGCCTCTGCAGCAGTGCCAGGCTGGCCAGATCGCCCCAGGGAATAACTTGATGGCCGTGAATTAGCCCGATTCTGAACTGCCCAACAGTTACAACCTTCTCTTCAGGATAATTCAGGCTCTGAGAAGGAGAAAGGCACAGCCTATAAATCAGCCAAAGACCCCTCACCTAAACAATGCAGGTTCCTGTGTCACAGGACACAAACCCTCTTTTTGCTATTCAAGCTTACAAGGTCTCTTTCAGTATGCGGACCCACGGGATGTTTGTACCATGCCCCAGCAAGAGCAACTGCAGAGCAAAGAGCTTGGAACTTGCACCAGAGTGGAACCACATGGAGATCAGGAATCTCAAGGCTACCCAACAGTAAACAACCACGCACAAGCCCCCAGTTCCTCCAACTACACAGCCAGCTAGGGGACTCCAGTGGCCTCACAGCAATCAGACTTGTGCTTAGTTCAAATGAATCAAGTGCATGTATTATCACCCACATCCAGTCCCCCCCTGTTGCAAGCACAGCAAGAAGGGTCTAGAACATAAATTAGTTTCTTTAGTCTTACTCATCCCTACTCCCTGTTCTGGTGAAATACAGGTCAGGAATTGCTAATGCTGAAGGACTCCCCAGGTTTCATTGAGACCACCACAGCATGCAGGAAGGCAGGCTGAGGAATTAACAGCAGCAAGAACATTACCTCAGCATCCCCCCTAACAACATGGATGTCCCCAGCCAGAGTCCTGAGGTAGTCATAGCTCTCCTTGGTGCAGAGGTTTCCTGTACACAAGATGTGCTGAATCTTTCCTGGAACCAGCAGCTTCTTGAACTTCACCGGCAGACCACTGCACCGGTGGGGGATGTGCAGGTCCCCTAATACTAACACCAACTTTGCACACAGCAGGAGGGAAGAGAGAGACTTTTAACCCCGGTTACTCGACAGAACAGCAGAAGAACTTTTTGCCGCTCCAGGGCATTCAGACCATTACAGGCCCAGCAGGGATTTCTTTCAGATTCAGCTTTAAGGGAACAACCCCTCAGCACGCCCGAGTTGCCCCGCACGGACAGCCCGGCCCGCGCCCACCCGGGGAGAGCCAGGCGCTCTCACACCCGCACGTAGCCGGGGGCGAGGGAACGCGCTGCCCGGGGGAAGACCAAGGCGGCGGGCGCCGCCGCAACGGGGCGAGCCGGGCCAAGCAGCTGCCCCACGCGGAACCTTCGGGCTGGGGGCCGCTCCTCGGCCCGTCGGCGGGGCGGCGTAGGGAAGCGGCCCCGGGCCCCCGCTCACCATCCTGCTCCTCCACGCAGCTCCAGTCACCCCGTTACTCTGACGCCCGCTGAGGTAACCAGGAAGTGACGCTCTTCTTTTTATCCTCCCCCAAGCCAATGGCAGCGCTAGCAGCGCCCCACGTGACGTCGGCGCCTGTGAAGGGCCCTAACGCCCGCCCACAGTGCTGAGCATGCGCAGTACGGGGGCGCTGGGGCGCAAAACGGTTTGGCGTCTTCTGTGCCCCCGCCCCCCCGCCCCGTGTTTTTAATGAAATCTGTGGGGTTTTGGTGGGAAAATGCATTATCTTTGTGTGGAAATAAAGTACCCACGAGTCCCCGTGTGGTTAAACGTGTCCTTTTCCCACTCAGACGTTATGGGGGGCGCTGGGGGGGGAGATAGCGGCGTGTGGAGGCGAAGGGAGGCGGGGGCAGGCGCTGGGGGTGCTCGGGAAGGGGAGAGATCCCGGGGGGGGGGGGCGGGCAGGCCTCCCCGTGGGCACTGCGGGGGGCGGCTCTGGGGAAGATGGGCCCTGCCAGGGCTGGGGGACGCGGCTCCGTCCAGGCCCGAGAGACCCCCCAGGGCTGGGCGCCATGACGGCTCTGGCTCACCCTCCTCACGCGGGTACCCCAGGGCACGGCACCGTCCCCGCAGGGACACCCGAGGGGCTTCTCCGGGCTCCGCACACGTAACACAAGCCGCGAGGCTAAGGGTTAACCTTTATTGCCAGCTGAGCCAAACCGCGCAGAAGCCCGAGCCGGGATCAAGCCCGCGTTGTGCCGCGCGCTGGAAGAGCCCAGGAAAGCCAGGCCGGCAGAGCTGTCCATCCTCCCACCGCAGCGGGAGACCTCTGCTCCCGTGTGCTCCTGGGCCGAGCCCTGGCAGGTCTCGCACCGCGTCAGGCTGTCTAATGCTCCGTGGGGGACGTCTGGGGTGGAAGAGGAGGCTGCTGCACCTCGCGGTGCGGCGCTGCTGGGCTTGCTCAAGCGTGCAAGAGGGTCTTTTTTCATTCCTGCTAGGGCTGACGTTCTCCCTGTTTGAGGGCTTTGCCTCAGGGTTGCGAGGGAAAATGCAGAAAGCTTTCGTTCCCCGTTTCTAAAACCTGTCGAAGGCGCGTAACAGGGAGCAGTAATAGTTGCCATTGTCTTCATGGCGGGCGGATGCGATGATGAGGATGCAGGCATTGCTGGCGAGGTCTTTGGTAGCAGAGAAGCGGTCGGGAATCTTGGCGGGCTTGTGCTTGTCTTGCTCGGAGTTGTAATAGAGCAGATACCTCAGGGAGTGCCCCGGGCGCTGCTGGTACCAGGAGATGCCGAACTCGCTGATATTGTACTGGGGGCTCAGGGTGCAGGACAGCCGAGCAGTCTGCCCGGGCAGCACTGACACGGAGGATGGCTGGGTCAGCACGGGCTGAGCCCTGGAAGCTGTGCGCACCAAGGATGCCGTTACTGATGGTCTGAGCCATGTCTTCATCACCCCCAGCCCCAAAATGTCCCCCTGCTCCCTTGAGGCGACCCCATTACCCTGCTCATCGCACCACACAGCCCTGGAGCAAGATGCCCTCCTCAGGCTAACCTCTCCCTTGTGCAGCCCAGTCCTGCCCACCGCCCCGCAGTGCCCCCCCAGACAGCAGCTAGCTCAGCCACACCACCCTTACCTGTCCCCACCGTCCCCACCAGGAGCAGGACCATGAAACCCAGGGCCATGGTAGGAAGCAGAAGAAGGGAGGCCGTGTCGGAGAGGGTCTGGGGTGCTACACAAGCCCCAGTTGCTGTGCCGCTGGCGCCAGTGAGGCGTATGTAAATGACACAGGGGGCTCAGGGACTCCAGCTCCCTGCATTGCTCGCTTTGCTGCAGCTGGGCTTCAGGGAGGGGGCTCGAAGCAGCGGGGCGAGAGCTGAGCATTGCAACCCACCGCCCACCTTCGCCCCAGGCGAGGCCATTTCCTCCAGGTGTGCCGATGCACGCACAGCCCACCCCACCCCACCACCCTCTGCCCTGGGCACTGGGGTTCGGTGGGGAGGTGTCACTGACCACCTCTCCTCTCTGATGGGGACAGCAGAGAGCTTTCCCTGTGGTCTTACACTCAGACCTTTTGCCTCAGGCCCTCTGCCACCAGGTGCGCAGGAGGCCAGGAGCCTGAACCTCACCATGCCGAGGATGCCCTGTGGCAGGAGCAGGCTGGGGGCCAGCTGGCTCTGCTGCCACCAGGGAGAATGAAAGACAGGACGTGCCAGAGCCTCCTGGCAGCCATCTCATCACAGAAGCAACACGAGGGAAGTGGCCGCTCCCTTCTCCATGCGGCTCCATCACTGTGACGAGAATGACTGCCCCGCAGCACGGGCTGGGAGCTGCCGACGGTGCTGGGAACTCTCCCTCTCCACCAGGGAGACTCAGCAAAATGTGTGGGGGTGGCTGCCGAAGTCATCTGCCAGAAGGCATTTCCCAAGGGAGCCGGTGCAGCAAGCCGTGGCTGCAGCACAGCTGGTGCCTTGTGCGGAAAGACAGCAGACCGTTACAGCAAAAGGCTGCCAGACTCACCGGGCGTAAAGCCCCTCCTGCCTATAGCACCCATCACAGCGCCCAGAGACGCCACATTACACAGCCAGCCACAGTCAAGGACTGGCCCACCCCCAGCACGTCTCTGCACCCTCCAGCCACTAGCCCGTGGCGGTCCTTTGCAGCAGGGTGGTCAACAGGCACTTCACAGCGTCCCGTACCCAGTGCCATACCCATGTGCAGGCTCAGCCCCCCAGTGCCACCCCATCACCATCCAGGGATGGCCCTTTGCCTCCCCTCTGCAGCACCCAGCCCTGCTCCCAAGGTGTCCCCAAGCCAAAGATGTTTGCGAGTGGTTCCTGACGTGTCTGGCCCCATGCACGCTCCAGGTTTCAGGGAAAATGGAGCTCTGAGACAGCACCACGTCTCTGGCGCGGGCAGATCCTGAAAGAGGAAGCACCACCATCATCCAAGGATGTGATGCAGCAAGCTGGATACTTCCTCTGCTGCGTTACGCTGCAGTGCTCTGAGCAAGGGCTGGTGCACCCAATGGCTCGTCTATTTTTTCCACATTCTCTATCGGTTGGTCTAACAAAAGCTCTTCCCACGCAAGCTTGCCCAATTTACTGTGACACAGCCTCCCTTGGGAGCAGCGACTGGGGCAGTCAGAGCAGCTATAACGCAGATGCCGCAGAGCAGGGTCTGCACCTGCGGTGCCACGCAGTAGCGAGGTGCCAGTTAGCCCTGGTGGGACCGTACGGCACCGCGCACAGCTGGGCTGCTGCAGTGCAGGAGGGCAACGAGGGCTCTTGTACACCTGCCGGGGGATGTGGAACATATAGGTGCCACACAGCAGTCCCTGCACACGCGATGAAGCCTGGCTGCATCCAACCTGTGCCCACATGGGCAAATATGCTGTATCAGACTTGTTAGAGCCAGCCTAGAGCAGGCAGCAATAGCTGCACGAGGCCAGCTCCAAAGCTCATTCAAGGCTGGGGCTTTGCTTTGATGTCTTCTGGCCTTGTGAAGCCTCACCACTGCAGCACAGCAGCAGCTTGTGTCATGCAACCAGGCCCTCAAGACCATGCAGGTACGAGCATGCTGCAGACACAGCTCCAGCTGTTGCCCACCAGCACTCCCCAAACTCTGCAAGGTGAACACAAGTCACCCTGCACATGTATCCTAGGCAAGGAGTGTCACACATACACCCTGTCACCAAACCCTGAGCAGATCAAGTCCATGGATTAGACAGAGACTGTGAAACAAAGACCCACCAAGGCAGAAGGAAATCACCTCCTCATGCAAGGAGGGGCATTTTGGAGAAAGGGAGTTTGTCCACGGAGCAGCGAGCACTGGATGTGCAGTACATCAGCACTGTTACTAGTTCCCACCATTCAGGTCCTCCACATCTGCTGACCAGCCTGGGGACATGATTTCATCCATATGTCTCAGCATCTCCACAGGAAAAGGGGATGCTGCTACAGGGTCCTCTAAGCACTGCTGCAGGATCACTTGTACAGCAACATTTGGGCACCGAATGGAAGATGCAGCTGGTGGATCAGCCATGCACGTCGCTCTGACAGCCCCGGGGCGCAGGAAAGCGCCTGGCTGGGCAAAGTGCAAGAGCAGGTACGAGCCCAGCCCTGTGCTCACCCTGTTCTGCCAGCTTTATTCCCTCCTGCACGAGGTACGAGAGGTGCTCGGTGAACAGAAGTTGCTCACCCAAACGAAGTCGGTTTTATCCCAGATTGACACGTCGCTGACCAAGCACAGCTATCCCTGTCGGGCCAGGGTGAAACGTGGACCAGGACTTACTGCTGCACCACCCCGCGTTTCCTGCTCAGCTCTGCGGCTCCCTCCTGCTCTGCAGCACAGGTACGGCTGCTGTCCTGACAACTGCCCACAGCCCCCCCCGGGCCGCGAAACCCCACCGCCTCATGCTCCAGAGCAGGACCAGCACAGGCAGGGTCCTGAGGGACGCTTTTCTGGTGGCATCCAACCACCTCACAGAGGAGACCACAGCTGCCCTGACAGCAGCGCTGGGCTCAGCTGGGAGCAGGGTGGGCAGATCTGGCACCATCACAGCCCAGAGGAGCTGCAGGACACACCACAAGACAGTGAAAAGACTGGCGTTGAGAGCAGCCGGGACCACACAGGGCGAGCAGCCTTCCCAACAGGCTGATGTTTAGCCCAGCCCAGCCTTACCCCTTCTCCCCCACTCCTCGGCTGCAGGAGGCTCAGGAATCTGCGGGGGCCATTCCCCGTTGCTGGGAAATCTGGCTACTGAAACCATGACAGCACCGGCTGGAAACACAGCCCCTCCCCGGGCTCTGCAGCAGCTAACGCCATCACCATCGGGCATTTTGTCATCCCACTGCCTGTAGGACGGCACCCGGCACGAGCAGCACCCACATCTCAGGCCTAGGTCCCCGCCGGAGGAGAGCGGCCCCAGGCACGCTAAGCACCATGTTTGCTACAGTGAGATACGGAGGTACATGGGAAAGCACTGGCTTTAACTCCGCTCTGGGGGCCGGCTGGTCACCTGGACCATCTTTATCACCATCAGGTGGTGGCCCCTTGAGGGACAGGGAGGGACATGGCACCTTGATGCACAGCAGTGCCCAGGGGTTAGGGAAGAGGGCAGGAGAGCTCTGCCAGGGCACATCAGCATCCTTTACCTCATCTGTTTAAAAAAAGGGGAGATCCTTAACCTTTACACAATGAGTCACAGAGGAAAACCATCCCAGCAGAGCCAAGTTAACTGCAGGGAGGGAGGCCAGAGGCAAGGATGAGTTCCCAGACTTGCAGCTCTGGGGAATCACCGGAGGGGGCTCTGCTTATCTAGACACAACCAGCAGAGCCATGGGGCAGAAGTGACAGCTGCCAGCAGAGCTCCTCTGCTCCCCGCTGTGTGGGAAGGGTTCCCCGGCTCAAATCCTGGCCCGCGGCTGCAGAGAGCAGATATCTGCGGCTGGTGGGAGGGAACAAGCAGACCCTGTCCTGGCCTTGCCCAGTTGGCTGAGACCCGACGCTTGCAGCTGAAGCTGCCAGATGCACGTGGTCCTGAGCCTTTGCTCCCTCTGCTATTTGAATTGGATCCCCAGCTCTGGCTACTGACATGTGTCAGCCCTGGGGATTTCTCAATCGTGACAAACTCAGTGAGAGTTCAAAGCCAAAATGTCCCCTGGTGACTCAGCTGCGATCTCCAGCTCCTTCCCCTTGTGACCAGGGTCTGTGGAAGGGGACCGGCAGGGGCCAGGGCTCACCACTTTCTCCTGCTTCCATTTGATGAAACTAAGTTGAAGGACAGAGACACTTCACAAATCAGAACAATTTTCCCCAAATCAAAATGTTTAATCCCGCTCCTATCCTGGGAGCGCCAGCAGCCGTGGCTGTAATACAGCAGCTCAAAGCCCTGCTGATGGCCACGCAGGGATCCCACCTTTGCTGGCCACGACAGCGGGCACTTCTTGGCCACCAGCTGTGCTTCCTGCCATGTCCATGGGGCCCCCAGATTCCAGGCGACCACGCTCATATCTCAGGTCTCATTCCCTGTCTGCAGCTGACTGCCAAGAGATGGTGAACCTGCAGTGCCGCGTCCTGATCCTCATGGCTCACCTGAAGAAGAAGTGTCAGTGCAGGCCAGAAGGTACGAGTGCTCCTGAGCAGTGGTCACCGGAGGGAGCAGGACTCACCCATAGAGAAGCAACAGGGGGTAACAAACAGGTCGCATGGGAATCCCAGATCATCCCAAAAGACAGGGAAAGGGGAAGCAAACGTCCTCCCCTCTAGACCTCAGCAGATTCTCTTCAAAGCTTAACTTGCCAAAGAAAATACCTCTAAACCCCACAGGTTCATGCTGGCTGCACAAGGGCACATCAGACCTTCTTCACTACATCTCTCTCTCTCGCCAGACTGCATCGATCTCCTGGATGAAATGGGAGCCCTGATGAACCTGAGCAAAGTAGAAAATCCCGCATGTGAATTCACCAGTAAATACCTACAGGAAAGGGAGCGCTACATCCTCATCAGAGTTGTCCGTAAGTTCCTCAGTGAGAGGCACAGCTCAGCCTCTGCACCAAAAAAGTCTGCTTTAGGGGATGGTGTCACACACCATTTCAAGTAACTGTCCCACACACCAGGAAAACTCTGTCACCTCCTAGAAACAAAGATGCAGCTTTGGAGAGGGGGTCTATTCAGCAGCCACTTGGACACGGCACAGCAGGTCTGAGGAGGCAGAAGCCAGCTCACGTGAATAGCTGGAGCTGAACCTTGTGTTTGTCCGAGGTGGCTGTTCTGAGGGAGGAGGAACCTTTTCTGGGCAGAGCCACCTGCCCCAGTTACAAGTCTTGACTTCAGTTTTCAGCCAGGAGAGAGATTAACCCGTTTCTCCCATTCTGCCTGCAGGGGGAGAAAGCTCTGAAGCCACCTGCTATGAATCCTTGCTAGAGAACCTGGGGAAACACTACCCTGACCTAGTAGGTAAGAGCCAGATGCCACCTCACCTCCACAGAGAAGCCAAGGGTGCTGGCGTGACTCCCCTCCCCGCCACAGCCCTTGTACGCCTGACATGGGACTGTCCGCTGTGCCCCCTCACAACACGAACCTGGACTGGTCACGGCTGGGGGTAGCAAGTGAACTCAGGCAACAAGAGAAGGGACAAGCAGAAGGCAGAGCTGGTTTGCAGAACCTCTCCTGGTTAGTAGGACAGCAGGCACCTGCTGCCCTCCCACCCCACACCAGCTTGGAGAGGTCTGAAGCAAAGAGGGGACATTTTCTTGGGACAAACAGGGTGGAGAACAGGAGGGATCAGGGAACCCAGAGGTCCATCTCCCAGTCTGTAGTCTTACAAGTTGGCATAGCCTCACTCAACATACTAAGGGGCAATTGACCAACAGAGAAGGAACACACCTAACTGCTGGGGGCATCTCTCCACAGATCGGCTGCAGCAGCTCTCAGCAAACACCCAGATAAGAGACCATCGGAGAAGGGGCTCTTTGCTGAGGAGAGCTCAGCCCCTCACCAGCACCCCAGCCAGGTCCACCTCGCAGAGCAAGAGCAGCTCAGAGCTCAAGGGCACCTCTAGATGAGGAAAGGACCTGATGGGACAGGCCCTTCACTGGTCACAAACACAGCGTGGCCACCAGCAGGGCTCAACCACCATGCTGTCCTGCGAAGCACTCACCCTTTGCTTGCAAGAATCCTCCATTAACCTGCTCCTCTCAGAGGTTCACGCTACCACACTGGATGCCACACTTTGACAAGCCACATAAAAACAGCACCACGGCCAGGCACAAGCAGCAGCCTCCTGCTTCAAGAGACATCCAGAGCCTCCACAGCTCCAGCAGCAGCAGCACCACCAGCACTCAGACACAGTGGACAGAAGACAGCACACACCTGCTGCAGGTGGTCCTGATGGCTCTCCTCAACAGCTTCACCACCCACACCAAGATCAGTCTAGTATTTATTTCTTAAAACAACGTCTTACACTGGTTCCTCCCTGCTCACACTGGGGCAGCTCAGCACACAGAGCACTTTGACTCTCTGGCATCTACTTTTTCCCTTGGCTGTCTCTCTGGAGAGCACAAGGCACCACAGATAAGGCCAGGCACAGCTCAGGACATCATCTACCACCAAGAATTTAGGTCTTGACATTTAGAAGGAGCAGGACTTTCAACACCAGCCTCCAGTATCCACTGCCAGCTGTCACCATCTAGACCTGGACTTCCTCACAAACCCATGGAAGGTGCTGATTACTTGCCCAATATTCAACAGCTAGAGGCCAGCAGTTAACAGATTAATTCTGCCATGAAAACTCAGCAGCTAAGCATCTGAAAGTGTTATGGTTTCATTGCTGTGCCACTAAAACTCCAGCTGAAGCCTCAAAATTCTCTTTCACACCAACATGAGGAGCCAGGTCTCCTGCTGGAGGCCAGTCAGCAGGCAGCACTCATGAGACTGTTCTGCTATAGTGACTGTAAGAAGCAAGCAGCTCCGAACTGAACCCTGATGCTGGTGACCTTGAGAACATTGCATAACCCGCTAAGGCTTTTAAGTGAGATCAGCCAACTGTATCCAAGTCACACTGCCAGACAGGTCGTACTTTCTCAGCTCCAGGGTCAGGACAGCTCTTCAGGAAGAGGATATTGACAGAAAAATAATGTTACTGAAAATACTGTAGGACACATCTCCTATTACCTCTCTCCAGCCCCTCCTTGGCCTGGAGTGCTGCCAGTCCAGTCTCAGCTGTGGATCTGCTTTTGTCAAGTCATGCAGGCACAGACCTCGCTAGGCTGCACCTCCTCTTTGCAGGAAAGACAATTGTGTCTTGTCCTTTAGTGGCTGATATTGCTAGCATTTGGGTGGCTTAATTTTAGCTTAAGAACTAAATAAAGAACACGCACAAGTGGTAGGTCCAAATAAACTCCTTTATTTGTCTGTAATAGATACAGCACTATCTGAATTCCCAAGTCCTACAGGTCCAACCATTCCTTTCCTTCCCTACTATTCCAGAAGGGAATTACCACTATAAAACTCCTGTCTCATCAGTCTGTTCCCTCCAGCTTGTTCCCTGTCTGTCCTTCCACTCCCTGCGGGCAGCAGGGCTCTACACCAGGCTCCTCTTCCCTCCAAGGGGGCAGATTCTTCACAGGAGAGAAGAAACACCTACAGGGGAGAAAGCACAAGGTCAGCATTCAGCACATCTTCCAGCAGCTGGAGTTAATAAAAGCTCTCACCTAAGGTGACCAGATCAAGATGTAACTACTGACATCTGGTTTTAACAGGTGCAGCAGGAATTAGGGAATCAAGCAGGGAAAGCAGCAGGCTTCCCATGGCAGCAAGAACCTCTAAGATGGTACCTAGAGCCTCCTCACCTTCAGAGACATAGTCAGGATCATTTCTCCTGCCCTTTCCTGTTCCCTTCCACATTCCAGGACACAGGAAAGGCAGAACTACTTCCTATTTAAAGCCCTGAAGGGCACCGTAACCTCAACAGATTGTTTCCACAGCCTTTGAACCCTCTCAAGTAGACAGAGTTCAGACTCCTGGCAGAGCTCCCTCCTGCAGGGACAGGGCACAGGCTCACCGTTGCTGTACTTGCACTGCTTCAGCGCCTCGTTGAAGCCCTCGCACAAGGTCAGGTCTCGCTGGTTGGTAGCACATTCCAGGAACTGCTTCATCTCGTAGTGGCAGGGCCCATAGGGCGGCTGCTGGTACAGGGGCCGGGGCTCCTGCAGACGAGGCCCCGTTAGGGAAGGAGCTCAGGGGGCAGAGCCACTTCCCTCAGTACCAGCGGCTGCTTCCACGCGTGTCCCTCACTGCACGGCTCCAGCAGTCCTCACAAGCGCCGGCGGTCCCCACTCCCCGGGACCGGCTCTGCCTGCCCAGCTCCCGCCGCCCCTCCTCACCCCCGGCCCCGCGGCCCCGGCCCGCCCCGCAAGGGCAGGACAAGGACGCCGGCCCGGGGAAGCCCCGCTCGCACCTGGGCGGGAGCCGCCGCCTTGGCCGGTTCGGAAGAGCCGCCGCTGAAGGCGCCGGTGAGGGCGCTGCCCACGACGTGTCCCACGGCGGAGCCCACGGCCACGCCGGCCGCCGTGCTCGCCATCTGCGCCATCAGCCCGGGCTGCGCCGGCTGCGCCGCCGCCGCCGGCATCGGGGCCGCTGGGGCCGGGCTGCGGAGAGGAGCTAGTCAGAGCGGGGCGGCGGGCAGGGCCCCGCGGGAACCTCCCGGCCCCGCCGCCCCCGGTACCTGGCGGGGGCCGGTGCCGCCGCGGGCCGCCCCACGCTCCTGCCGCCGCGCGCCATGGCCTCGCCGCTCTCCCGGCCCCGCCCCGCGCGACCCCTTAAGAGGCGCCACCGCCGCCACGTGACGCTGCGCGCATGCTCGGCCGCAGCGGCCGAAGCCACCCGCCCCGCCCCTCTGCGGGAAGGCGGGGCTTCCCGCCGGGCGCATGCGCAGAGAGGAGCGCGGGGGGGCGGGGGTGGCTCTGGGCACGTCCCACCGCCCCCCCCCGACACCTCGGTGTCCCGGCCCTGCGCCGTCCGCCGCCGCCAGAGGGCGCCCCTGCCCCGCGGGGCCCGGCCCGGCCCGACCCGACCGGGCGCTGCTGAGGGGGAAGCGCCGGGGCCGGGACACGGGGCCGGGACACGGGGCCGGGCAGAAGCTGTGCGGGTTTCCGTGGGGCCTTCGTGGCCGCGGGAACGCCGTGTTTGTCTGAGCCGGGACCGCGGCGGGGCGTGAGCGAGGCAGCCCGGCTGCCTGCAGCCCTGCGGCCGGCCGCTGCCTCCCGTCCGCTGCCCGGCTGACACCGACCCGCTCCCGGCGTCTGGGCCTCCACCCGCAGCGTGTCCTCTAAGGAACCCGGGCTGCGGACGTCCCGCACCCCGCAGGGCCCGGCCCGGCCCTGCACGCCCGGCCTGAGCCCCCCGCCCGTTACGAGAGGGGGCCGTTCAGCCCCCCGGGGGTATAACGATTTATACTCGGGCGATGGCTTCTGCTTCCCTAAGAGACGCTGACCGCTGCCCTGTCCGCTCCCAAATCGTGTTTGACTTGGCATTTCAGTTTGTCCCACTGCGCTGCAGTCCCACCGGGACAACGATCGCGCCTCAGGGCTGAACCAAACCCGGCACCCGCGGATGAAGCACCGTGCCGTGTCCGGAGTCACTGGCCCAAACGTGGCTCGGCTCGGTTTTAGGCTCCGGTCGCTGGGTGAGGACCATGTTCTGCTCAGTGCTGTAAGGCCGCAGAGCTCTAAGGACGACGCTCTGTGCGGCCCAGGCAGGAGTGAAGAAACGACTTCCCTGGGTGCAGGCAGAGCAGGCAGCGGGAGGGAGCAAGGAGCCCCCGCTAGCAGGCTGTGAGCCCCGCACAGCAGCTCCGCTGTGAAGGCTGCTGCAGGTGTCGTGACAAAGAAGAGCTTCGAGGATGCGGTGGCTTTGCAAATGCTCAGAGGCTCCTTCTCCCAGGTGTGGAGCAGAGCGGGAGAGAGCATGAAGGGGCTTGTTGGAAATGGATGACAGTCGGGCTCTGTTGCATGGGAGATGATGGGTGGAGGAGAGGTGGATAATGAAGGGCTAGGAGGGGGAAGATGAACAGTCCACAACTGGGGCAGAGAAAAGAGGGTGCCAGGGAGGAGCGTGGGGAGGAATGATGTGGTCTAAGCCATCGGCCAGCACAACAATTTTTGCAGCAGCCCTCTGGATACAAACCGGCAGATCAAGGAAACCTTTGCAAGGCGTGGACATTGTTGGGAAGTTGGAATCCATGGAGAGATGATGATGAGCCCTCAAATCACAAACAGACAGGCTGGACGACGCCAGTTTTACCTTCAAACCAATTTCTTGACAATCATCTCTTCCCTGGCACCCCAGCTGGTCTCTGGGGCCTCTGCGGGTCCATGTCTGCTTGATGTCTCCCTGGGATGGGCCTGGTTGCCCGCTCCATCTTTGGGTGTTTCTTATGCCCTGTGGAGTGAAAGAAATTTCCAAAATTGAGAAGGATCCAGAAGTTTTCCAGGAAAAAAAATATCCCAGCTCTGCTATGTCTCCAGGGCTGTGTTCGTACATTCAGCAAGTTATGAAAACCAGCTCTTTGGGCTGGTTCATTGACTGGCAGGAATCAGAGAGCTAAGTCACTGCGGGGCTGGCAATTAGCTGCTGTGTAAGTGTTCTTGTAGAATCAAATTTCCAGCACAAGGGGGAAGAGAAAAACATTTGTAAAGCAAGCCGCCCCCTCGGCGCAGGAGCTGGGCGGGCAGGGGGAGAGCTGCAGCTCCTACGCTTCTAAGGAAGAGGATCATACCTCAAACACGACTTGGGTCACCTCCTCTGAGGGGTAATGCCCCCAAATCTTCCCTCCCGCAGCGCCGGGGAGCTCGCTTGCCCCAGGAGCTGTGCTGTGCAGTTCTGCTTACAGCTGGAGCAGCAGCATCTGACACTCAGCATTTGCCCATCTTTTGCCCGCTAATAAAGAGGAGAGGGGGGCAACCAGTTGTAAAACCACAAAAATGTAACTGGAAAGCCCCTGCATCACCAGCACTGGCATTTTTTCCTTTTCCCAGCCTTGTGTCCTGGAGTGGGGTTCCCTTCCCCGTGCAGCTGGTCTGTCCCCCCCTGGCAGCCCCGTCCCGCCGAGCCGAGCCACGAGCACTTGTGGGAAAACGGGTCTTAAAGACGTGAGGAAAATAGGCAGCAGGGAAGAAAAGGGTGACCTCGAGGAGCCCCGCACTGTGAGGGAACCCCCGGGGTGAGAGCTCAGCTCTTTGCCACCAGCATGCGAGCGCAGTTGAGCCCGTCAGCGCGTGGGGCTGGGCGTACCACACCGTGGGCTCCTCTTCCCTCCGCCGGTGTCCCTGGCCGGAGGAAGAAGCTGAGCCTGTGCCCGGGGGAGGAGAGGACGGACTTGCAGGGGCATAGGGAATGCCAGACCTCCAGCCATAGGAAATCGAGGTTCATTAGTTCCACTACACGCAGAACAACTTGCTGAAGGAGCCTGGGTTTCAAGCTGAGAGCGTCCCTTTAAGCTGCGTCTGGGGGACCCTTTGATTTGGTTAATTAGACGCAAAGTTTTTCTGTGCTGTGGGAGGCCGGGTATGTGCTGGGGAGCACAGCTACTCTGGCTTTACTAATGAGATAATTTATTGTGGCTGTCTGAGAAGTCTGAGTGTACACAACTCCACCCGCACACACACCACCCACTCCAAGCCCTCTGCTCCCAGCTGGAGAGTCCTCAGCGCCGGAGGTGGAAGGACTGCGTTAGGTCTCCCTGCGCAGAGCCCTGCCGAGGAGCCATCCTCCCCTCGGGGGACCTGTGCAGCAAGGCCCCCTTTGCGTCTAAATATCTCCACAACAGTTTTCACTGCTTCCCTGGCCAAACTTCCCAATTCCCCTATTTTTCAGCCTGAATTTGATTCAATCAAGTAACTTCGTCTCTGCCTGCTTCCCCTGCTCCAGAAGATCCCTCCTTACATAGTTCAAGTGTTAGGGCTTGCCTACACGTGAAGGTTAATTCTAGATAAAGGGACGTATAAATCTGAAAGACAGTTGCTAATTCCTGAATAGCTCTGGAAAGATTTACTCAAACCCAGTCACTTCTGAATAACTCGGTGCACTGCCCAGCCTGTACGTTCCCTGCTGTTAGCAGCAGGATCAGGTAAGACAAGGTTTGTAAAAAGCAGGTCTGTTTTTTCCAGCTGCTTTCTCCCCGTTGCTCTAAAAGCAGATAATAATCTTCCCCTTCAGAGTTTGCCTCACTTAAATCCTCACGCTGTCACAGCTGAAATGTGGCTACAAAGAGATCTAGGAATTCCCCCAGCGTTGTGATTGCAAGGGGTTATTTCACAGGTAAGGAATGCAACACCCGGCCTCCCCGGGGTCTCCTACCTGTCTCTGCCCCTCCATCGGGTGACAGAGAGCGGGTCCGTCCTTATCAGGCTGCAGTTTCACAGGCGTTTGCTTAGGGGAACGGTGCCACCCACAAGTGGCATGTTTCCACAGAAGCCTTCTCCACGCAGCCGTGCCACGCTGCGGCGCATCCCTGCCCCGTCCCTGCCACGGGCCACCGCCAGCAGGTAGCCAGCCATCTGGAGACGCTGATGGAGCCTCCTGCCTCCCGAGCTGCAGGTTTGCGCTTGGAGAACCCTAATTATTGCATGCAGGGGCAGATCTGGGCAGTGCTCTGGGTGTACCTGAATTTAAGTTATTTAGGTTAACAGCAAATTGCACGGGATGGTTGCTCGGGGATCTGGGCAAACTATTCAAAGCAGAAGAAAGCGTCTGATGAATTAGCCAATATTTTTGTTTGTGGACAATCCCAAGAAAAAAAAAGAAACAAAACCTCCAGTTCTAACCAATGTGTTTGCTACTCAAAATTACTCCATGAATCACTTATGACTGAATGTATTGTAGTCAGTGGGTTTCTCATGTCCTGCTTTTATTTTCATCTTTGCACTCTGGCTAGTCCTGATTTTGCTTGTGTCTAGTGGCTGATTTCAGCCTCCCAAGTCCATACGGTGCTTTCAGGTCAGATGTAAATACGCCAGCACTACTTTTTTATCCTGTAAGTTTTTTTCCAAGCAGGAGTCGCAACTGACAAAGAATATATGAAAAAAAAATGAAGTTGCTACCACTAAAAGGAATTCACAGATTTTTTTATAAGCAAAGGGCATGTTTTCCGCAGTCCTGCCTCACCGCCTTTTCCCCAAGCGATGACAAAGCGGTAGCATCACAGGTAGGTGATATTCGATGGCCTTGCCACTGCAGCATGCCATATAGCCCTATCTCACACTGGATGCCACAGGCTTTGAGCACGCTCTCCCCACACAGACCTCTTGCTGTCTGCCTCCTTCCTCAGTCTCTTTTTAGCCAAAATACAATGCTGTGAAGCCACTGTACTGCAAGAGTCAGAGATGAGAAACAGGAGGAAGAAAAAACCGTGGTGTCTAACTGGAGGAGCTGCGGATGGCTAGACGTGACTGCGAGGGAAGGGAAGGCAGCACTACAGAGTGCCGTTTCAGCTTTCAAGTCTTGTGCTCCCAGGATCTACATGCCATTTCTTGGATGTGGTTTGCCCCGAGGGCAATCTCAACAGCTGTGAAGTTTCAGCAGATGAACAATGTAGTTTTCAATAAATTTCACAAAGCAAACGAAAGGATTTTAACTCATTCGCGCTAGCCCACTTTTGGTCTAAGGCTCTTCCAGACCTGAATCCGTTCACATCAGGAGTGTCTCCTGTTTGAACCCCAGGGTCTGACTGCTGGAGCTCACCTGAGCTAGACTGCTCTGCTCCGGATTTCCAGAAAGCTCTTCCCCATCGGAAGAGGCTTCTCTCAGCCATGCCCATGGGTCCTGTATGCTGTCTCTGCGTTTACCTGTTCCACTTAAACCTACCCTGCTGACCTGCGGGTGGAGGAAGGTATCAAATGTGGAATGTGGATGCCCTCATCTCCTGGTGGGGCAAGAGGAGGTGGTAGAAAGACAAGTTCCCCAGATCTCCTCCTCCCCAGTGGCAGCTGCACCTCAGAAGTTCAATACCTCCTGTATATCCAGAAGCAGGGATTGCACACTCAGAGGCACGTTCTGATCCCAGCTGAAGGCCGATGCCATTAGTTGTAACTTAAAGAAGGGCTTTTGTGTCCCAAAAGACAGCAATAATGAAGAAATTACCTCTTCCAACACACCTCCAGTGTATCCTCAGATCACGAGACGACAATTATTGTAAGCTCTGTGAATTCACCTGCTAAATACAGGGCAAGATGGCAAACCCGCGCCCAGAGAGTTTGTTTTGTTTGCTTCATGGCTGCAGAACACCATAAGCAGTGCAGCTAAAAAGCCAGCGCAGGTTCGTTTGGTGTGTGTCCGGAGGATCTGAGCAATGAGACAGTGTCCTCCACTGCCTCTCCTCTGGCTGGGATCTGCCGGGCGGTTGCAGGGAGCCCCAAGCAGCAAGCTCACACCCCTCGCAGGAGGTAACGGTGCCGAGCGGGCCCTGGAGGGATCTCACACCTTTACCTGCACGGTCCCAGTCGATGGGCTTGGGGCTTGGCATTTCCTCCTCCCCCAAATGTCTACCCAGAGGCCGTTCCCCTCCGCTCTGGCACAGCTGCTTGCTGGCTGGTCTGGTTTCCCCCCGCTCTTCTGCAGACCCACAGCAAACATTTCTGGAGAGCTGCGCTTGGGGGGGGCGCTGACGACTCGGAGGCATCTATAGTAAAACAACATGTGAGCAAATACGGAAACGAGGACAGGGTCTGTGTGTAAGGCAGAGGCATCCATGACCTTTTAGGAGGCTGTTAGCACCAACCCCTGAACAGCTACTGCTTTGAACTAGAATATTACAGTAACTACCTCCTGCCATCTCCCCCTTCCCAAGCAAAGACATAGCCCGTGCAGCAGCCAGAGAGATTCTGTGCGGTGCTGCAGCCTCTACACAAACAGTTCACAGCCACCTCTGATTTGGGGTCCTCTGTCTCACCTCTCCAAAACACCTCATGAGTTTTAATCACCACGTTGCCCTCCCTGCCCTACTGAGGCTGTGCAGCCATCAGCTTCCAACATCTCCTCTCAGCCAGCAACTAAATACTGGAGCCCATCTTTTCTTTCCTCTATAGAAAGCGCCGGTGGTATCTCCTCTTCCTCTTGCTTCCCCTGCAAACACACACAAAGCCCAGTCATGCACTCTGGTTTGTCAAGATTTCTGCTGAAATGCTCTTCTTTCAGCTGCAACCTCCACCATAAAGCGCTGAGCTCGACGCAGAGACCATCCACAGGTTCCTCTGTAGGAACAGTGCACACTTTTTGTCTGCCCTTTGCAAAATCAGTGGCCTGAGCAAACACCACAGCTCTCTGCAAAGGCTGGGCACTGCTATGCCGTGCTGGATTCATTCCCAGCCGTGTGCAAGCTCTCGTGGGGCTCCTTTTAGACTGTTCTTTGGAGTCTTCAGTTTGGTCTCTGGATGCTTCCCTGGATCTGAGGCTTCTACTCTGAGTTTGTGATAATGCAGTCTCAGAGTTCAGCAATTGCTGTCGAAGAGAAAGAGAAAAACATCTTGGGAACTGAGCTCTGTCACAGTCTGGCGGCCGGTTTATTGCTGTGGCATTTGTTAGTGGCAAGGCAGCGTGGGTCACACGCAGACACGTCCTTCCTTCCCCATAGCATCTAGGGTAGCCTGAGCTCCGAATTGCAGGGCGCTGCATCACTGCTGCATCAACTAACAGCCGTGAGAGCCACTTTGCATCCTAACGGGAGCCAAGAGAGCACTCTCACCAACTGAAACCCACACCTCTGTGGTCTCTCTTCCTGGTTATCTCCTCTGGAGTGAGTTTACTTGCTCTCCTGTCATTCTCCCCTCCAGGCTCGCATCTCAGTGCTTTCACGTGGCTTCATTCAGTCAGAGCCCACAGCACTGCCCTGAATGTGGGCAGATGCCCTGTGGATGCCTATTTCTGCTCAGCCGGCACCAACCAGCCCAGCCATTTCCCTGCCATGAGCACAGCCACCCCCTGGTCCTACTGAGATGCGGGCAGCCCCCTCTCCTTGCTACTGCTGGCCCTGGCTTGCCAGGGTGGCCTGCACACCCCGGGGATGGACGCCTTCCACTCATCACGGGAAAAGCACACCCCGGGATGATGTCTGAGCGACGCGGAGGGGCAGGAGGGTCCCGGCAGGAGCGAGGCCGAGCCGAGAGGGGCTGGAGGAGTGGTACCTGTTCCAGGGAGGTGCTGAGGAGGGGGAGAGGGAGGGAGGTGAGGGGCTTGGCTGCTCTGAGCAGATACGTGCGTGAAGAAAAGCCTCAACCAACACCCTGAATTCCACAGCTCGGCTCCGGGGACAGGGGGAGGGAGAGAGGACAGGACGGGACATTTCCAGCAGACCCGTGACTCGTTCTAAAAGCCTCATCTCACCAGCCCTGCCTGCCTCCTCCCCCATCGTCTCACGCTGGGTTTTATTAATGCAGTTCCCCTTAGGCTAGAGGGAATCACATCCCAGGAGACATTCCAGTCTCGGCTCAGCTTCGGAGGGGATCAGAGGGAGCCAAGGGTGGGGGGCGTTTCACCGGGACGTTTCATTTGCAGCAAGCTGGCAGGTCGGGAGCGCTGCAAGACGGCACTAGCAGCCGCCTTATCAGACACTGAGCAGCCGCAGGCTGGAGTCGAGTCTCTGCTCTGCTCTCGCACTCCGGCTCTGTATCTCCCAAAGACCGGTTATTTCTGCTCTGTCCAGGCTGCCGGCTCGAAGCTCTTACTCTGGGCTCTGCCGGGTGCTGGGTGCACGGTCGGGCACAGCGACTCTGGGCAGGGAGTCGCACCCTTTTGCTCAGGTGATGAACACAACTGTTGGTGATGTGCAGCCGGGTCCATGCTGCCGCAGGGGCTCAGCCATGGGTCAGCACCCTTCCCTGTGCACCAGCAGGGCCTCAACCATCAGCTTCTCACAGCCACCACGCTCTGCACCAGTCGGGGCTGACACCTTTTGCCAGGAATGGGAGCTGGCTCCCCGGCGTCTGGCTCCTCAGGTGAATTGTGGTGTGCCCTGAGCCTACGCCAGGAAAATGCCAGCAGATGAAACTCCGTCTCAGGCCAAGAGACACGAAGATGGATGTGTTTTCCTTGCCTGGCTTATCTCACAGGCAGTGCTTCCCACCGGAGCCCAGCGCTGTTTGTGTGCGCTCGGCTCCTGGCACGGGGGCAGGAGATGATTAGACAACAAACACTGTGGCGTACCTCTCCCGAGCCTGCAGCCCGCCCCTGCCTTGCTGACACCACGGGCCCAGCAGGGAGTTGCTTCCCCGGGGCTGAATCCCAGGGCTGGCTGCAGCTGCACCGGGGCTGCAGGGGGACGAAGAGCCACACGACCCCGCAGCTGGTCGGGCACCGCGTGAGCTGCGGTGCGAGCTACACGGGGGACAGGGCTGTGGCTGCCTCCGCTGCTCCCCCAGGGACCCGCTCCCAGACTGGACCCCTGCCGTGAAGGAGCCGCTTTGGCGTTGCAGAGCCAGTGCAGCTCTGCAAGGTGAGGGACAGGACAGTCCTACCATCTTGCTTGTTCCTAGGTTGGAGGAGGCAGCGGTGCCAGCCCAGAGGCTTTGCTCCATGTACGCTCCTTGGTTTCATAAGGGCAGTACACCAGGCAGATCCCAGCCTCCGCAGACTCTGCACTGCTGGGTTCAATCCAGAGTTAAGGTCAAGGAAGGGGTTTTTTAAGGCAAAACCAAATAAATGCAAAATAAGTAGTAGTGGATCAAGCAAAACTTTCTGGAAATTCAGAGTGAGACCGTTGCATTGGCCTAGTTAAGCTGAAATCTGGAACAAAATCCAATATTTTGGTACTTTCAAGGTGCACAGTTTTGATTCGGGACAGCCTGCACAAATCCAGCCATTTTCATTTAAAAGACTTTGAAAAGCTAAAAAGAGCTTTGAAGCAAAGCATTTTGCTGATCAACAGAAATTTTTATGTATTACTTTACTTGATGTTTTACTTTACCTTTTCACTTGTGAGTCCAGGCCCAAAGGCCAAATTTCCCCTAACTCCACATCCTCCTCTTGCCCCCTCCCCATGCCCACGCTTCGGGCTGCCAGCTGAGGAGGAGAACTGGGTAATTCACGGCCTCTTCAAGAAATACTCCTGATCACTGGTGCTTATGAGGGCAGTTCACTGCGCACGACCCCCAGTCTTGTTTGCACCTACCACCACCTGTACAAAAACCCACTTTGGCTGCCCAGGAGAAAAACAAGATGCCAGGGCCAAAGAAAAGGGGAATCCTAAAGGCGAGAGGGTGAGAACAGAGACTTGCCTGATGGGGATGCGTCCCCATTTGTCACCCACTGAGCAGTGATGCTGGAGACATCAATTCATGAGGCCATCACCTACAGAGAGAAGAGGAAAGACATTAGAGAAGAGAAATCAAAGGGGTTTCTCTGTCCTGGGGATTTGGCTCCTGGGCTCTCTTCCCATTGCTCAGGGAAATGCCCAGGAGGTGTAAAGCTCCATGCTGACTTTGCAGGGAACCTAACGGCAGGTTCCCAGCCACACAGAATACAGCTGTGAAAATCACACCAGGGAGGTGGCAGGAAACAAAGGACTTTGGACAGACAGGCTTAATCCATTTAAATTCAGTTTCTCTCTCACTTCCCTCCCCTTTCCCCTTTAGTCTCATCACAGACCTCTTCCCCCACCTCATCTCAGTCCAAAGTGCCTGACAGCAGTTTCACATCCAAGTGGCCCATGGACTGAAAGAGTTATTCCACCTTTGCTGCCCACAAACAAGCAGAACCGGACCCGCTGTTCCCTTCCTCCCTCTTGCACAGTCTCTTTCCACCAAAACCTGCTGGGGAGGGGGCTGCTGAGAGAGGTTATCCCCAGTTGGTGGTTCCTGTTGAGACTCATGCTATGATGCCACTTCGCCCAGGGGTTCCCAAGGTCCCTCCTTGCTGGAAAGCCTTAGGGGAGTAGGAGAAGAGCTAATGCTTGTGGCCACAAGGACTTGGAAAACCCATGACAGCTCTGCCGCTTGCTAGGACTGGAAGGCACTGAAGCAGATGCTGAGCAAGAAGAGCTACGTGTGGAGATGCTATATCAGCGACATCAGTAACTGTCGGGACCTCCCAACCACGAAGGCTTCCACTGAGCTCTTGCAGCCATCACGAGATCCCTGAACCCCAAATTTGGCTGCAGCCTGGCAGGAGCTGCAGGAAAGCAAGCAGACAGCGCCTGCACTGAGATGTCAGGCTGTTGGCACTCTGGGGCTGGGGTGGGAGCCCTGTGCTTATCTGCCAGCAGCCGCTGTACATTCAGCAAGCTGCAGACTGAGGTAGGGATGAGGGCTGAATGGACAGAGAGTAGCTGAGAGAGCTCCCAGCACAGGAGCACTAGCAAAAAAGACTTCTGCCAGCTGTGCATAGGGCCCTCTGCAGAAGGTGAGCACACAAGCCCCCGAAACACTCAATGGGCCATTTTCCCCCTGCTAAACATCTACTCGCTTGGCTGGGAAATGTTTGTAGTCCCAAACACATCATGCACTTTCTTTTGTGTGAAGTGCCTTGGCAGGAGCCAGCAGTTCTCACACACAGTCCCATCTCTGCAAGGACTGTGTTTCCCAGAACACCCCCTTCAAAAGTCTCCCTTTATTAAGAAGAGCCAAACTGCCTGTCGCTGCCTCACAGGCTGCTCCCACGCCTTTCCCCGCTTCCCCAGGGCACCAACAGGCTCCACTGCCACGGGCCGGAAAGCACTGAGCTCCCAGAGACACCAGCATTCAAATAAAAGACACTAAAGAAAAGAGAGACAAAGGCAGGAAAGCTTTTCTTGCTGGGACCCAGCTGTCTGGCTCAGAGCAAGGCAAGAAAGTAGGATCTGCCCTGCATTCCTGGGGCACCGCCAGAATAGCAGGAGAAGGGTAAATTCCACAGTGTAAGGTCTGAGCCCTGGGAACACCAGCTCCTCGCTTCTACCCTTTTGCTTTCCCTTGTTACAAGTAAGGCCTCAGGGATACGCCAAACACAGTGCTCCGGTGCGGGGACATCTCGCCAACAGCCCGCTAGCTAAGCACGGCAGCACCTTCCAAGCACGGCCACGACCAGGCTCTTTCTTCTTGCATCTGCTTACCGTACCCGGTATTTACATCCTCGGTATGGTTCCCATAAAACAAAACATGAACAACTGATCACAGACAAATAAAACAGTAATGCAGTCCAGGACGTCAGGAAGCCTTACCCACTCCCTGCACATCAGCCCAGGCAGCTGGAGATCAAAGTTTTATTATTTGCATACATTTCTTGAAACAATTTGCAGCTGAACTCAGTCTACTGAGGGGATGCTGACACAGTCCAGGGTTTCTCCCATAGAAACAGGAACCGAGAAAACAGATCTGTGCATTGCTGCCTCCATCTCCAGGTGGCTGAGCGGATGGAGGCTTTGGCATCTCCAAAATGAGGGGTGTTCCCTGCCTTCCCCTTCCTCAGCATCCCGCACAGGGAAAGCCTTCTTGCAAATGGTAAGTGAAGGGCTAGGCACACAGAGATGACTTCAGCAGAGCCCTGCAGGCAAAGCAGGGATGCAGGCACATTTTGTGCATTAAACCCAGACATTAGTGGGGACTGAGAGGTCTCGGCGGGCACAGAGGGTCTAAGAAGACTGTGGTACCCCTAGGCAGGAGAGGTGAAAGACACCTTTAAACTGACCCGTTTAAAGCCATCCCAATCCAGACAGAAACCAGTTGCAAGACTGGAAACACTGACAAACAGCGTAGGTAACTCCAGCAGCTGCTCCCTCGCTTGCAGATGCAAAAGCCGGGCGGCGAGGCAGTGTGTCACCCCCGGGGAGCAATGCCTGGCCCCAGGGACCTCCGTAGCCTGCTTCGGGCTGGGGGGGGGGAACCCACTTGCACAAGGGCCGGTATCGGGCAGGCGCGGGAGGGGGGGTTCCCCGCCCGTCCCGCCCCGCTCCGCCCCGCCGCCGGGGGCGGCGGGGCGGAGCGGGGCGGGACGGGCGGGGGACCCCCCCCCTCCCGCGATGCCGCCGGGCCGTGTCCCCCCGGCCCGTAGAGCCGCGGCTCGGGGAGAACAAAAGGCAGGAGCGGGAGGAGGCGCGGGGAGGAGGGCAGGCGGCCACGGGGGGGGATAAAAGGCTCAGCGGGACCCCCCCCCCCCACCACCACCCCCGACCTCCCCGCCCCATGTCCGATCCCGCTCCGCCACCCGGTATGGCCCGTCCGCCGCTGCCCGCCGCTGCCTTGCTGGCCGCCGCCTTGCTGCACTGCGCGCCCGCCGCGCCCGCCCGCCGCCACAAGCCGGTGAGTCGGGACCACCCGGTGCCTCCTCTCCCGGTGCTCCGTGTTGCGCCCGTGTGTGTGTGTGTATCCCCTCCCCGTCAAGTCCCAGCCGCTCCTCGCTCCGCAGCTCTCCGGTGCAGCCCCGAGGGGAGCATCTCCCCGACAGACCCCTCCGCTGAGCGGGATGAGCCGCCCCCCACTTCTCCATCGCACCCCCCACCCCACCCCCCCCAAGCCGCCCTCGGGATGCCGGCACGGGCAGCGATGCGCTCCCGGGAGTCACCGACCAGGCTGCCCCTGCCCCGGCGATGCCCCAGCGGTGTCCCCCGCCCGGGCACCCCCGCTCCGCGGGTTCCTCTTGGCATGTTAGGGGAGTTTTCATAGGCGTGCTCCCTTCTGCCGAGCGGGACGAGGAGGGTTTACGAGAGGACACGGGATCCCCCCTTCCTTTAAAGGCAGCGGAGCGCTCGCTGGCTGCTAATAACACTCCCTGCGTGCGGCGCTGGCCGTTCCGAGAAGTGTTACGGGGAGGCGAGACTAAAGGGATGAATCAAACGCGCAGGCAGGAGGGGAGCAGCAGGGCTCTTTCTTCCTGCACATGCCTGCCAGATCCCAGCACCTGGATGGAGCTGCGAGCAGCAGGGACTGCTGCTGCCAGAGGAGAGCAGCGGCGGGCGAGGGATTCGGGGGACGGGAGAAGACAGAGAGCTCCTTGTGCTGGGAATGTGTGCGTGCGTAATTGGGTTATTATATACATGCGCTTCGCTGGTGTGCCATAAAATAATGACAGAGCAAATGCCCGGTAGCAGCCCAAGGGGATTAGTTCAGGTTCTGTCGATGGTTTTATTATCAGCTCTGTCATCTGAGTACTTTCTAACTTGGCTGCTAAATATGCTGTGGGCTGGGACTTGGCACAGAGCAGCCTTGGCCCCCAAAGTGCTTGTATTATTCCAAACAAAATGTCACTGCGCTTGGCTCCACTCTGCCTCTGAGGAAGGTGAGGCCAAGCACTTGGGCGGTGGAACCTTGCACCCCGCTTATGACACCCTGTACCCCAGTTATGACACTGCTCTGTGGATTTCATCCCCATCTGAATGCAGGAAGTGGTGGGCTGGGAGGGACCTGCCTAAAGCTGGAGACCACTGGTTCCTGGGGGGACATTGGCTGGGCTGGCGGGTGCCTCACGCTCTGCCGTGAGCCAGCTGTGAAGCTGCTGCTCCTGGAGGGACCTGCACCACCTCTGGTCCTGGTCTTGCTGCTAGCAAGGACCTGTGCGGGATGCCCGGGGAAGGGAGAGCCAGCCTGGGTTTCACACCATCTGAGCTTGGGTCCCGTCCAGCTGCAATGGGCACTGTTCATCTCTTTTGCTGGTGCTTGTAGCTGCTGACTGACTGCAGAGGTTGCTGGGGCTCATCTGCCTTGGCCAGCACCCCTTGAACAAAGGGAATACACCAAACTGCTGGATGAGCACAGAGTTAATGCAGGGGTCCAGGTCTGCTCAGGCTCCTGGGCCATCTAATCCACAACCACACTCCTGAAGAAGGTCCCCCCAGTCGGCAGTCTTTGCCTAGAGATGGTTTCTTCCTCATCCCAGCTTAATGCTCCACATCATGAGTGCTAATACTTTCCTACTTGGCTGGAGTAACTCCAGGTGATGCTCCTACAGGTATGTTTTGTTCAGGAACACCTTGTGTTTGTGTGTTTGACCAGCCATGTGGAGCTTGGGGTTTCAAATCAATGTATTTCACTCAGTCTTTGCAGAGATGGTGGCTGCATTGGTTTGGGGTTGGAAATGGACAGATGATTTCCCATCCTTTCAAAATAGCAGTTCCCTCATGCCACATAGTGGCCCTTTTGAGTTCCTTATCTAGTTTCTAAACTAGGCTTCTAAAGGTCATTCTGGTGCCTTTGAGGTAAAGCCAGCATCACAGTGGTTGCTCTCACATACGACGTAAGTTGACAGCAGTGCACCCCATTCCTGTCCCGGCTGGGGTACGCATGTCAGCATGGAACGGCTGAAATGGGATTGCTGGGCTGACAGTGATCTGTGCGTGGTTTCTGGCCTCAGCCCTTCTCTACCCTGTATTACTAGAGAGCTCTGCCATGCCATCACATGTTCACTGCTCTGGATACTTTGAGTGTCTCCACACAAAGACATGTTTCTCTGTGTCTAACAGCAGCTAATTTCCTGTCTGGGCACCTTTTGCTGTTGGGTGATGAATAAGAAAAGAGACGAGGGGCTGAGCTGGGAAAAGAGACTTGCAATCCTACAAGACAGATGATGGTGACTTCCTCGGGCTGTGCTAGTAGATGGGGTGGGCAAGGACTGCGCTAGGCAGCACCTTGCGCCGTGGGATGCTGCGCTGTGACTATTCAGTGCTCCAGTAACAAGTCACAACAGCAGTACTGAGCACGGAGGGAATCGAGGGCTAAGAGTCATTTTAAAGCCAGGCTACACAGGGCAAGTTGCAGGAGCTGTGTTCTTTGTAGCAAACCCTGTAGATCTCCTTCACTTTTACATTAGCACCTAAAGAAAGAAAGAAAACTGAGAGCAGAATACAGGCTGTGTCTGCTGTCCACTGTAAAACTTGAGAACAAAAGATCTGCAGTCCTCGGGGCAGTGCACGCGCAGACACTGAATTCCTGCATTGCTTTCGGCTCCCCTGGGAAATCAAAGTCAGTCCATTTGCTGGGAAACTCTCTCTCCATGGAGAAGTGGCGGGCACCCTCCCAGCTGCCAGTGTAATCCCTCAGGAGCCGTATCCTGCAGCTCTCGCCCTGAACCCGGCAGGTTCCCCGCTAGAAGCACGGCGCTGCCTTCCCTGCAGCCCAGGAGCCGGGGAGGCTGCCTGCCTCGCTCAGGGCTCAGGCAGCTCCTGCAGGAAGGATTTGATTTGCACTGTTTGGTTTGGCTATTTAAATACTGCAGTGAGTGTTGGGGTAATGTTAGGCATGTTTATCCTCTGCTCTGGGAGAGATTCAAGACACATGTAAGCAGTTATTCTCCAGCGGGTTTGTCGTGTTCGTGCTTTCACGTGCAATGCACACGCACTCACCCTGCAGTGTACCAAGACTTGGGGTGTGCAGTGGCAAAGCAGACCGGGGAGGGAGAAGAGAGCAGGGAGGAGAGAAGCACTTTGGGGAGGATTCCCCACTCCAGCTCACGCTGCGCTTTGCTTGGTTCCCCCACACGTATCCTGCCCCGGCACCTTAACCTGCGGGGCTCAGCAGAGCAGGGTGCGCTGTGTAGGTCTTGCTTAAAAAAGGATCTTCTGTGGAAAAATTGTCCTGCAGAGACTTTTCACACCAAAACCGCGGTCAGCTCTTTCCTACTAATCCCAAGTACGCAGACAGGTAAATGAAGGGTTCCTGCATATTCTTACACTGGGGATGGCTCAGCTGTAACATGAATGGAAGCGCTGCCGAGTCTGCACATAGCTGTCCACCAAAATGAAAAGCAGAGCACTTCAGGGATTCGCTGAGGGCCACAGACATGTTTTTAAGGTTCACTGAGATCCCAGTGCAGATGAGACCCACAAGGACAGGCAGATGACCAGACTTCCTCCTCTTAGTGAGATTTGGGCAGGAGAGACATCCCCATCTCTCAAAAATGGCTCTGTGAAAATTAGCGGAGGGGGAAAATCCCCCACACATCTCCAGGTGATTGGGCAGGGGACAGTGCTTGTCTTGTGGGTTTGGAGATCCCAGCCTGCCCATCGGAGCAGCATTGCTCCCTGAGGGTAGAACATCCCCCCATAGCTCTAGAGAGGGCTGCACTCTGCCAGGTGGCCGTACCCAGGGGGAGATGTCCTGGCTGTTGTCCTTGGGCTGGGCACCAATGGGTCATTGCTCACCTTAGCTTGGATGTAATCGCACAATGAACAAAACATCTCAACCCTCTTCCTGCTCTGCCTGGAGTGTGCTGCATCCTAGAGTGGTTTTGTGATTTCAAGGGGATTTCCAGGTCATCAGATTAAGGGCTCTTGAAACCTTTTGCTATCCTGGCGTCCTAGGGCTTGTTTGCTTTGTAAGTACTCCTGTTTCTGGCAAACTGTTGCTTGGGTGACACCAGCAGCTTGGTTGTGGTGTTGTTGATGGACTAGACTCACAAACTGTCACGTAATTAAAGTGTTGGACAATAAAAATAGTCCTGCAGTGTTTATTCATTTGCTTTCTCTTGTTACATCAGAGCCTGGGTCTTCTCATTCTGTCTGTGAGCATAAACATTTGCAGTCCATAATGTTTCATGTTCCACGTTGCTTAGGAAAAATAAACATTTTCCTTTTTTTGTTGCCAACAACAACTACCACCAAATAATCCGGAAACAAACTGTCAGGCCCCAGGAGGTAGTGCTTGATGGTGCCACGGAGTTTGGGAAGTGTGCTGTGTATGCATGGCCAGGCACTGCGGCACCTCCCGCTTGGCCTCATTTGGCCAAAGTTTGGCCTCAGCCCTTGTGTTCCCCTGGCTCTGTCTGCAGCGGGGCCAGGCTGCAGCCTAGCACGAAGGAGCCAATCCTGTAGCAGAAGTATTTTGTGTAAGCAAAGAATTCTTAGAGGGGTTGGGAGACTCTGCTTGTTCTGGGGGAGGTAGGATCAATAAATCTGGTGGCTTTGCCTAGCTATTTTTTCCACCGAGTTTCCATTGTTTCCACTGAGAGTGCCTTGACCAGGAGCGTGCTTAGCTCAGAGTCTGACCAGACCACAAACACAATCCGCTTCTGCCATGAAATTTCAGCTGCGGCATTAGCACCTTCCGAGGCCAGTCTGCGTCCGGGACACAACCTGACTGGAGTGGAGCTGGCTCCAGTTTTACCACTAACCATCAGCTGTAGCTGCACTTTCAAATCCAACCCCTGCAAATCCATGCTGGGCAGAGAGGCAGGCTGGCCAAAAAAGCTGGCCATGGTACCCTGTGCATCAGGACGAGGGTGCTGATCTCAGGCAGGAACATTGCTGCAGCCTGTTAAGGGAGCACAGAGTCCCTGAGAGGCACAACAGTGGACAGAAATGGGGTGACAGGACTGTCTTACATGAGAACTGCAGGAGAAAGCATCTCTGCTCTCCTTCCCCACGCGTTGAACTAAGGGCAGGAGTGGTCCGGGGTGCAGGTTCATAGGTGGGAGGATAATGCTACTAGCTGAAGAGGCAGCAAACACCAGGGCCTCGCCAAACACTCTGAGTAACAGAAGGAGAAAGCAGCGAGAAATGGAAAAGCAGCGGCAGAAGGGACAGGGAGGTGGGGAGAAAGCCCATGAGCTCATTGCCTAGCAGAAGAGGAAACAGCCCCCAATGACAGGGGAAGTATCCAAGACTGATGGGATTCGTGTTGTAACTTGTCCAGTCACTCCCGTCTGATGGGGATGGGGGGGTCTCCTTTCATGTCCGTGCTGCAGGAGCAGGCAGGAGCCCTGGTAATTAGGTACGCGACAGGGGAGACAAGTTTAAGTTCAGGGCAGGCAGCAGAGGCTGGACCCAGGCAGAGGACAGCACTGGGTTTGTCAGTACCAGGCACTGGCCTCACTCAAGGTTTTTTATATGCAGTGTTGCTGATACACCACTGTAGCTGTGCTGCTCCTGCTGCTTCTTCTCCCGGGAGGCTCTGGAGGGCGAGTGCTGCCCAGCACAATGAGGTTAAAGATGCTCCCGGCTCCTCGGAATGGCTGGGACACTTCCTGGGAAGCTTGGCTGGTGTTCATCTGGCCCCAACAGACCCAGGAGTGATGGCTGTTGTATTGCAGCAGTTGAGGGCTGATAAAGCTGTGAGGAACTGAGCGGGCAGTCCGTACCTCGGCTGTGGTTTCTGCACTCCCATGGGATCTATCCTTTCCCTCCTGTCCCCCGCCTCAGCCTTTTGGTCACAATGCTGCTAGGAAGAGGCACTTTCTTTGCAAGGGGCTGTGGCCAGCCTGCAGCACAGCCCTCTCTGTGTATGGCTTTGCTCCTCTGCTGTCCTCACTGCTCTTGCCCCTTGGTTTCAGGCCTGGCAGACCCTCTGCACTTGTGTTGTGCAGATATTTTGCTGCTCAGTCTCTATTGCAAAGCCCTGGCCTCGTCCCTTGGCTAAAACCTGCCTGTTCCCATGCACAGCGGCCACCCCAACTGCAGGTTATACTGGGAAGGGCAGTGCAAGTGGCTGCACACAGCCTTAGCCAGAGGCTCAGGTCTGGCTCTGCACTCAGCTGGTCTGAACACCTGCCCTGGGTTGCAGGGACTTTCCTTCGGTTTTGGTTTTCGGTAATTCTTTCCCCTCTGGTGGTGGGATGGGAGGAATGGGGATGCTTTGATAGTTACCTAGCAGCCAGTGCCCTCCTCATCCTCTCTTTGCAGGTTTGCACTCGCTTCAGCAGCAGCACAGCCTTAAGCAAACCCCTAAGCTTACAGTTGGGGCATTACACCACTGCTCAGAACAAAGCAGGATCTCCCCAAGAGAGGGTGGGTTCAGCACTGGGTGGGAAGGATGCAACCTTAAGCAAGAGGATGTGTTATCTGAGCCTTGGGAAGTGCCTGCAGCAAGGTGTGTCCAGCCAAGGAGACTGAAATCTCCAGCCTGACGTGTCTCCTGAGCATTGTTTGGCGAGTGGTTTCTAACTCTCACATTTCCCCTTGCCGGCTGCGCCTGCAGTGGCATTTTCCAGCCCTTTCCTGCCATGGTGCTAATGTCGTTGCAGTGACGACAGGGAGAGACTCGCTGTTTGTCTAGGGGCACAGCGAGCACACAGGGCAGCAGGGCAGGTCTCGCCTCCTGCCTCCACCCAGAGCCATTTGCAGGGCCAGGCTGTGTCCCCTCCCAGGGCCGGTCACTGCAGAGCGCAGGCAGGCGGGAGCAGGGGGGGTCCTGCCTCAGGCAAGGTGGGGTTTGGATGGCTGGAAGCTGGGATTCCTGCCAGTGGCCTTGAGCTAACCAAAGAGAGAGAAAACCTACCTCTGGTCTGTCTCTGAACACGGGATCCCTCAGGGCAAGAAGGAAACAAGCAGTTCCTCCTTCAGTTGATGTCAGTGCCCCCAGCCAGGAAGGCAACGATCAGCCTTCCTGGGAGACCGGGAGATGTGCTTAGCAAAGCCAAGACAAAAACCAGGAGTAAGCCCATCTGTGTCAGCCTCAGCTCGCTCACTTTCCTGAGCGACTCCTGAGGGTTTCCCAGTGCTCCCAGTTCCACAGCCAGGGCTCTCCCCATGGTCCACGTCCACTTTGGGCGCAGCTGTCCTGCAACTCCTGGTCCTGGGAAACCAGAAACATTAATCACCCCATGTCCTCAGGCAGCAGGACCTGCCTCTGGTGGCAGTGGGTGCTCTTGAGCGCACCCAGGACCGAAGAGCCGAGCGGCCCTCCAGGCTGGGCATTGGTGAGACAGCTGCCATTATGTGCTTGGCAGAGGGTCTCATTGGGGCTGGAGGCAAGATGTTGGCCAGGACATGACCCTTATCAGCTCCTTCTGCCAGCTGTCCTTCACAGGCGCTAGCTGCCAGCCCAGGCAGGGTGCCAAGCAAGCTCCTCTTAGAGAGACAGGTACCTCCGACCTGGCAGGGCTCCAGCGTTCAGCAGGAGCAGCCCAGTGCAGACTCCCCTGGGACAGCCAGCCCCTACTGCCTCCTTCCACGAAAGCACTGGGTGGATTCCCAGTGCCATGGCTGGTCGGTTGGGTAGGCTTTGCTGTTCAGGATGTCAAACGGCTTTCTCTCTTTGCACGTGTTAATGGTGCGGTTCCTGTGGTGTATGAAAGTGCACTGGGACACCAGGATTGGGTCGATGGTTTCTAAGGCAAAGGCTGGCAGGTGCCAAGCCACCAAGGGTGTCTGGCTGGCTGGGGAGGACAAGCCAGCAGGCTGGAGTGGTGACAGACACACGAAAAGCCGGACACCTAAACTGCACCTTGTGTGACCTCCCTGGCTCCTGTGTCCATCCGTGTGTCGCTCAGAGGCACGGGGCCACTACAGAGTCAGGAGCTCAGTAGCGGAATTAATGCCAAGGGCTTCACACTTCATTCCAGCCCGCATGAATGGGCTCATTGTAGGGAACAGAGCAGCGGCAGCACGCGGATTACATGGCATCATGGCAGCCCTGGCATCATGCCATCCTGACCTTTGTGTTCCCAGCAGGGCAGCCAGGAGAGCTGGCCTGGAAGAAGGCTGCTCTTTGCGGGGGAAGGAAGGGGATCTCTAAACCCCAGGTCATCACTCTGGAGCCCTGTGGGATGGAGCCTGCCTGTCTGAATCGAGATGCAGCACTGCTGCATCTCAGCTACTACTGCTGCTGCTCAAACACCTATACATTTGCCTGCACAGAATCAGGCAAAAAATTCTGTTTGGACCTCTGGCTCGTGCAGCATGGTGACACAGGGACCAAGCGCTTCTCAACCCACATGCCTCACAGCAGGTCGGGGGTTATGCTTGAATCATGTTTCATGGTGGCCCCATAGTCCTGCTATCAGGTAGGAAACCAATGGAAGTCAGCTAATTAGCAACAATTAATGTTGCCAAGAGGAACAGTGCTTTTCCAACTAAGTGTGGGAGAAGCAAGGTGATCTTATCCCCAAGCAGAATCACAGGCACAGTGAGGCAAGGGGGTATGGTCCGTCCACCCCTCTGCAGAATTGGTGACCTCAGGCAGTGACAGGGGCTGCAGAGACAGTCACTGCTGGTCTCTGCCCCATGGGCTGGGCTAAGTCACCCCCCCCAGATCCATGTGTCCTGCTCTCCAGCTTGTGCTGTCCCCCAGCCATGCTGAGAGCCTGCTCACCACGCCAGGGCAGCAAGGGGACACCATGGGAGTGACAATGGGGATCACAACTGTGTGCTGGGGGCTAAAGGCTTCCTCCCATTAATATCTCCTCTACCCAGGGCCAGGAGGGAATAAAGGATGTGGGGCAAAGGGGGAGAATTTACTCCCTAGTGATTTGTTTCATTCTTGAAGGGTCTGGTTCTCATCCACAGTTTGCAAAAGCATTTCCTGCCGGCCAGTTGCCAAGGAAAAGCCGACCAAAAATAGCCCAGTGCTTAGGAGATGCCATGGCACGACACAGTGCCTCCCAGGTGCGACCCAGCCTGGCAGCAGCAGAGCCCAGGGAACAGAGGATGTTTATGGGGAGCAGTTTGTGCCCTAGCAGTGGGGGAGCAGCCCGAGGCAGAGGTGGAACTCACCGCTGCAGGACTGCTGTGGGCAGATGTTCACCATGCTGCGTCAGGACCTCTCTTCCCAGACACCGAAGTCATGGCTTTGCTTTTCCCTTTTAGGACATGTCTCGAAAGCATCACACCTGGAAGGAGCAGAGCCCTTGGCTCTCTTCCTTGATGAACGCTGTGGGGACCCATGTGCCGGCCAAGGGCTTTTCCATGGGCGTGGATGAGCAGGCGGCACACTGGAACCCACCCCGGTGCGGTGTGCCGGACCTCCCGGTGTTGCCGGACAGCCAGAATGGGCGGAATCGGCAGAAGCGGTTTGTCCTCTCCGGCGGACGCTGGGACAAGACCGATCTCACCTACAAGTAAGAGAGACCCAAAACGGGAGTCAGGCTGGCTTGCTTCTCCCTCCCCAAACCTCTCAGTCTGATATTCCCTGGAGCATGGCATGCTGTGATGTGACCATAAAAGCTGGAGGGCAGCCAGGAGGAGGGGAGCCACATGCTGAACCACCAGCAGGGTTGTACCCAGCACCTCCGCATCCCCTCACACACACGCTCCTATAAACACAGCTGTCCACCCGCCCCTGCCCAAACACATTGTTCACAGCCATTGCATCACCCCTCGGTCAGTCCCGCATCAACAACCTCGTGCACATACGTTCACTTCCCTACATCAGATCCTGACATGTGCCGAGCCTCCACCACCAGCCCTCTCCTGCTGTGCCTTTGCTCCTCCGAGCCACCCCGCTGTGGGCTCACCTCACAGTTTATTTTAAAAAGATCTTTTTATTCAGCTGTTATTGATGTTCCCATAAACACAACTTCAGTGTAAAGTTTTGCCCACATCACCCCACACATTCTGAATTGCGAGTCTGCTCAACAGGCTTGTGGGAGGATTGTGTTGCCTCCTCAGTTGCCCACAGGGCCATGAGTGGAGAGGTGAGCACACTCGTATGGAGTTTGACAGCATGTAAATCATCTTTTCTTTAATTAAGTGCGGGAGACAGTTCCTCATAGCATTAGGAGGCTATAGATAACAGAAAGGCTTCTTCCTTTTTTTTTTTTGGTCAACAGTGTTAAAGAAACACAGCAGATGAACACGCGCCAACACAGTTAAGGGAAGGGAAAGCAAGCTCCCTCTGCACAGACCTTACAGTCTGCTTATGTTATAGGAGGGCAGAAGAGGCAGCAGCTGCTCTCAGCAAGCCCAGGTTTCCAGGGACAAAAACCACAGAGATTGACGAGGAGAAATCACATCACACCACTCCCAGGCACCTCTGTGGGGGCAGACTCATGGGGGACAGACCTGGAAATGCTGCAGCACTGCACTCCAGAAAAACACAGATCTGCAAAGCTCTCCGGAGAGCTCACCTCTGGGCCCACCAGCCAGAGAGTTTCAACACTGATGGGATTTATCTGCTTGCACGTGTTCCTTGGAAGAGGGTGCTAGAGCAGTGCTTGTGTGGATTGGAGATGTTCTGGTGCTGAGAGAGAGTGGCAGCCCTAGTGACGTTGAGCCTACAGCTAGTGTATTCATGACAGCAGTGTCCATGGGACAGCGGCTGATGCTCTCCTCATCCAGTGTCTGTTGCTTTTCAGAATTATCAGGTTCCCGTGGCAACTTGTAAAAGCTAAAGTGAGAAGGACCATTGAGGAAGCTTTGAAAGTCTGGAGTGATGTGACCCCGCTGACCTTCACCGAGGTGCAGGAGGGACGGGCTGACATCGTCATCGATTTCACAAGGTGAGCACGGTGGGCAGCAGCACCCTCCTCCCAGACACAGCAGCAGCCTTGCAGGCAAGACCCCAAGTCTCTAACCAGAACAGAGAGCTGCCAGCGCACAACTTAGGCACTTAAGTGGAGGCTCATATTTCTGCTTTCAGACACGGGGATTTTTTTTATTCTTTCTTTTTTTTGTCAGTTGTGGGCTGCTTGGTCTAAGCGCAGCTGTTCCATGCTGGCTGTGCACAGTACGGTTACTGATCGTTCATTAATTTTCTTGGTACATTTACGTTTCTCTGCCCACAGGCTGTTTTCCTAAGCGTTTGTTTTGATTTTCTGTCTTCAGGTCCTCCATCCTGTCCCTTGACTGAACGACGTAACTGTCTGCCCAAAGACAAATATAGTTTCTCAGTTAAATGAATCTTGGCTCCTGGCCTAAAGTTCACTTTTGGCAAAATACGCACGGGGGCAAAGACTTCCCTCTGCTACATGTTTGCACAAAACTAATAAAGGCAGTGGAGACCGGCCAAGCAGTGATGCGATTTGCATGCTGTCTATTTGCCGGTGCCTCCCCCAGCTCTCTGAAGTGGCCACATCTCTCATGGGTTTCCTTCAATAGTCAACAGTGGGCTTGGATTGAGTGAGGATCTGAGGGTTTGGCTGGATTCACTGCTGGCTGCCCCTCTGCATCCCTCCACTGCTCAGCTATGTCAACTTAATCTTGGCTCAAGGAGTCACCTCCTTAATTGTTTAGGCTCCATGGTCAGCTTTGGTCTGGGAGCTGAATGCGGGGAGGAGAGAGACATCCCTCAGAAAACATACGAACTCCCCAGTGCTTGCTGTGACCAAGCTCTGCTTCCTCAGTGCCCTGATGCAGAACTGAGTTTGTGGCAATCCGAAAGGCTCAAAACAGTCGATCCAGACTGGTGGGATGAACTTGGGACAGGAGTGAGAGCTGCTGTCCCCTCACAGTGGCTCCCCACCTTTGGCCATATGATGCTGTTCACTGGAGGCATGTGGCCATTTGTCTGAGGTGCGATGTGTCTTCCCTCCAGGTACTGGCATGGAGATAACTTGCCTTTTGACGGGCCCGGAGGGATCCTGGCACATGCGTTCTTCCCCAAGACGCACCGGGAGGGAGATGTCCATTTTGACTATGACGAGACCTGGACGATTGGGAACAACCTGGGTATGGTACTGTTTCGGGGGAGCTGTGGGCCCTCCAGGATGCTTATCAGGGCACTTGGAAATAACTCAGTTGTGCTGTGAACAGGGACCCTGTAAAACTGAGAGGCCACAATCATTTTTGTGGTGTGCATTGTCATCTCCTGCCACTTCCGACCCTACTGGTAGTATTCAGGTCTTTTCTTGTCATCTTTCAGCCACAGCGAAACCTGTGTCCAGCACCAGGAACCTGGTTTCCCAGTGGGCTTCCCCTGTGCGGAGGGAGCAAGAGGGACGCATTCGAGAGAGACGGCTCCTCTGCCCAGCCAAGCGCCCAGCCGCTTGGGAATTGCACCCAGCATTGGCAGATGCCATTAGAAATAAAGCAGGGAAGGGATGAAGGAAAACTGAGGCTCAAGCACTGGGTGACACAGTTGTCTTTCAAAGGACAGCCTGAGCCCCAGTCCCTGCATGCACCATGCACCGCCTGCCCTCAAACAAGTCCATAAAGGGAAACCACCCGGGCTCCAGCTCTGCCCTGGTGGCCTGGGAATGCTCTGACCATAAACAACGTCACATCAAGTCAAGACTCTTTTTTTTTTTTTCCCCTTCTTTTTGCTAATAATAGATCCAAGCTGGTAGCTCTCTGCTCCGGCATTCAGGGTATGGTGTCACAGTATCTCATGAGATACTGCAGTATCGCCTGGGACCATCTGGATCAGTGCCCAAAGCTTCAGTTTCTGCAAACCTCACCAAAATTAACCCAGGTCAGCCCCTCCTCCTCCTTCCCGGTTTATCTACAGGGACAAAGCCACAATCACAAAGCCCAAGTTAAACCCCTGCCTCTCTGGGGTTTCCCAAACATTTTGTCCATGTTGATGTTCAGGGATGGGCTCCCCCAAAGTCCACTTTATTGCCAGTTGTGTGCCAGACTCGGCACGGGGCACAGGACCACTATGTCTCCGACCCTATTCATGCTGACCTGAAACAAGAACCACAGAGCACCAGATCTTTCTGGAGAAGTGTTTCTACTCCTTAAGGAAGGGTGGGCTCTGTCCTTTTTCACCCCCTGTTGGGGCTGCCTGTGTTGTTGAAGAATTTCCTACATTCTTCCACAAAGACAGTGTCAAACTAGGAACTGAAAATAGATGCCAGTTCCCATCAGAATCCAGCCCTATTCTACGGCCTTTTTTCCCCCTACGTCTTCCATAAACAAATGTTGTAAAAGCTCTTTGCAGCTAATTGCCATTTAATATGCTGAAAAGAGCTTTACAATATAAACATGGATAAATCCTTGTCTCAGCTCTCGGTGAGATGGGGAAATCCTTAGCCTCATTTTACAGACGGGAGAGGAGAAATATAAGGAGGGCCAAGGTGTGCCCTGGGGTCACCCCAGAGCTGTGCAGGAAGCAGGACTCCACGTGGAGGACCTTCTGTGAGGGACACAGCGATGGCCCCCCAGCACAGCTCCTTCAGGCGTGCTGTTGTTCACCTCCCCCGGAGAACCTGACAATAGCACAACCGATCTGCCAACACTGGAAAGCACCGAGTGAGGAGCCTGCCAAGCTAAACACAAGTGTCTGAAAGTTTGTAATAAATCACTGACGTAGAAATCCCACTTTCTCAGCTGACCTAGATGTGTCGATTTAATTGGGTCTGCTGTGCAAATTCATCACTTCAACATAAAGCTGACCAGTGGAGGAAGACGGGCTCACCTTCCCCTCCGCCCTTCCCAGGCGTTCCTCCCAGCTGCATCCCCCTGTCCCTTCCCATCCCGTCCCGGTGCTGAGAAGTGACCTGCTCCCCTGGAGCCAGCAGGGAATTCCTGCTTGAAGCAGCCAGGCTGGCTGACTCACATCCCTGCCTTTCTCATCGCTTGGGCGATAGCTTGGAGGATTTCTGGCTGAACGCAAGTGAATGAATACGCTGGGACTTGTCAACAAACAGCCCCGCTCATAAGCTTCGCTGCTTAATATGCCTCTCCTCCAGCTTTCCCTGAAATTTATCAACTTCAAAAAGGATCCATTGGAAGCTACATAACACCTGCCAAATGACACATTTTAGCATACTGAAATCCACTTTTTCCCCATTCCTTTTCTAGATGCTCTGAGGTCATGTATTCCTAAAACGTGAACTCCCATAAATCTACTTGAGTCTGATGAAAAAGGCCCAGGCCTTGACACTGGATAATTTTTTATGGATTTATTTCTAAATGTCACCTTCTTGCTACAGTCCACACACAGGCAATAAATGAGCTCCCTCTGCTGTCTGTGTGACAACAGCCATTAGCAAGTTTTAATCCTCACTGATGCAGGTATCTTCCACAGCAGATGTGATCTAAATGGGACCTGATACGCTACAGCTGTAGCCAACAACTGCTGCAAGGCTGGGTGGACAAAAACTAACCGTACCACCCCTACACCTACTTCTATGGGCCAGACTCCTTTCTCTGTGCAAATTTCTTCTATCCAAAAGCACACAGAAACCCTTTTGCTTCCTGATGGCTGATGGGGTACAGAAGCCCCTGGTGACAGAATTACAAATTGCCAACTTGCCCAGGCTAGTACCTGAGCATATGAATTCACTCACAGTGCTCCAGGAAAACCCTGGGAACAACAACCTGCAAGTGTCGTAGTCAAGGCAGATTTATCTTTCCTTGCATTAGGGTCCTACAGCATACCTCAGTGCATTGTCAGTGGCTGATAATTGGCAGAAGTGAGCCTAGGAGGCAGGCGTCCCCTGCACAAGCAGGCAAAAGCATCTCCCATCTTTTCCTTTTGCAGGCACTGACCTCCTGCAAGTGGCTGCTCATGAGTTTGGCCACGTCCTGGGCCTGCAGCACACAGCTGTCTCCAAGTCACTAATGTCTCCTTTCTACATCTTCCGCTACCCGCTGAGCCTGAGTGAGGATGACAAGCAAGGTATCCAGTACCTCTATGGGAAACCCAAACTGGATGCTGACCCAACCCCAACTCAGCCAGCGGAGCTGCCCCAGCCAGACTTTGAAACAAATGAGATCACCAATGTGGAGGTGAGTCAACAGCTTGTCTGTGTCCTCCTCTAACACCGTGGCTGGGACTGTCCTCACTGTGAAGCCAGGAGCAGGCTTATACGTGTCTGTGTCCTCCACACATGCTGCTGAGCCCAGGTCGGGACCCCACGGCTGGCACTGCCAGCCAGCCTGGGATGTGCAGGGAGGGGATCTTTGGGCAGCACGTGCCCAACCAAAACTGGCTGAAAGCAGGACTGTTGCATTAGCAACCCATGGAGTTTTGCAGCCCTGGAGCTGCTTGCCCAGGGCCTGGAACGAGTACTGTAGATGCCAGAGGGCAAGAGATCCTGCTGTTGAAACCTCCTTCTGCCTAACCGTGCCTGGGAGGTCTTCCTCCGAGCAGCATCCCCTAGGAACAGGCTGGATTTAAACAGCATTTAGGAAAAGATTCTACTGCCAGGAGCAGAGGGTGTTAGCAGGCTTTGCTGGTGAGACACCAGGAGGATGTATGGCCCTTCTGTGGGCTCAAAGTGAGGGTGGCCACTGCGGTGTGGGGTAAAGGCCCAGACGCAGGAACTTCTCATCCGTTGAACCCAGCCTGGGCAAGGGGGGGTCCTGTGAATCCAAGCACCTGACCAGCCGTGCTTTGGCAGTCTGTGCAGCCCGACGCCTGCGACACAGCTTTTGATGCCGCAGCCACCATCCGAGGGGAGCTCTTCTTCTTCAAGTCTCGCTATGTGTGGCGGCTCCGAGCTGGAAAACTGCAGGATGGTTACCCAGCTCTGGCCTCCCGCCACTGGCAGGGGATCCCCAGCTCTGTCGATGCCACCTTTGAGGACCCTCTGGGCAATATCTGGTTTTTCCAAGGTAAGAGCTGGACTGGGATCAGATGGCTTGGAAATGCACCTTCTTTACTGAGGGGTATTTGGGACCCAACAAGTTCCTGAGAGAAAAATCCTTCTGGACATCCTCAGCAATCCAGTGATCCTTGTTATTTGTTTCCTTCTCTGTTTAGTTTAAACTTTTTAGCAGATATTGAGGGGGGAAGAGAGAAGGAGGGGTCACTTTTATTTTAGACACATCCATGATCTCCCAGTTTTCTCCTCTGGAACACAAATGTTAGCTTTGAGCCTCTGCCCTGGCAATGCTGCTGGCAGAGGAGGAGGAAGAAAACACTTGCTCCATCTCCCCAGCTGTCCTGGGAAGCACTGTGCCAGAAGAGAGCCCCAGACAGTCACAGGTTGTGAAACTCCTGAGCCTGTGCTCAAGGGATGACAGCATCTTCTCTGCTCCTCAGAGACCTGGATGCGGAGCTTCTGTAATACCCCCAGACTGAATGAGCCTACAGGGAGCCTGTGTGCAGAGCCAGGCAACCTCCTGCCACCACAGGGATTAAAACCCAATCACCCATGGGGGGCCAAACCTCCTTCTGGCCACCTCTGGAGTTTGAGACCAGCAGCATCCCCTGTTTCACCTCCACTGTTTTCTTTAATGCTCTTTCCAAGTGTAAATTTAATAGCGGGGACGCAGAATGACATGGGTACCCAGCTGCCCTGGGTGTGCATGCCCCATCTGCACACCATGAAATTGAGCACCAGAAAGCACACCACGTGGCTCTGCAGGCAGCGTTCCTGCATAAACACATTACTTAGCACCTGACCTGCACGCAAGGACTTACAGTGCTAAAATTGGCAGGCTCCTGCCATGAGTTAAAATGAGATAAGGGGAAAGTATTACATGCCGTAGGCTAATTACAGAGATTCCCATTTTAATCTAATCTGGAAATATGCTTCCAGTCTCTATTTCATCTTGGCAACTTCTTCCTGGTTTCTGTAGCTTGTTCCTTTACAGCCGCATGCCCCCTTTGTGTCTGTGCATGCCCACATACATTCTCCTCCAAGAGATGAGTTTGCAGGATAGAGGCTGATCCCTCCAGCCAAATCTTTTAGTATAACTTCCACAAACAGAGAAAAGACAGCTGCTAGAACAGTCCTCCTCATCCCACCACTGACATCCTCCAGGTTGGATCAAGGTGGGAAGTCAGCGTCTCGTGCTGCTGGCACTTTGGGCACCCATCAGTGACAGTGTCCATGACACTGGTGGGGTTTTTGCCTCTCAGGCACAGCTTTCCCTGGGAGCTCTGCCAAGGCACCAGCTCCAGTTGCGCAGTTGACTGCCGAATTATCTGACACCAAAGAGCTTCTGACCCCTCATCTCCCTTTTCTATCTCCTCACCAGATTCTCAGTACTGGATTTATGATGGCGAGAGACGGGTATCTGGTCCCACCCCGATTGTGGAGCTGGGCCTCCCTGCATCCCCTGTGCAGGCAGCTCTGGTGTGGGGGGCTGAGAAGAACAAGATCTACATCTTCGGTGGAGGCAACTACTGGCGCTTCAACCCTCACACTCGCCAGGTGGACAACATCTACCCCCGGACCATGGCCGACTGGCGTGGTGTCCCTCAGGAGATCGATGCTGCTTTTCAGGATGAGTTTGGTCAGTGCCAGCAGGGACATGGCCTGCTCTGGGGTGGGCGCTCAGGCTGACGCCACTGCCCGGCTGGAAGAACTGGGCAGATTTAGACTTTTGGTAGTTGTGGACACTTCCCAGCCACGCAACATTCTGTATAGTGGAGAGAGAGAGAGGGGCAGCTCCCTCCAGTGGGTAGGGAGCTGAGGCTTCCCCCATAAAAGTGAGATGTTTTGTCATTATTAATTGCAACAATCAACAATTAAGTGTCTGATAGAGAGAATTCAAACTTCTGACCAAGAAATGGTCACAGAGTCCTACCCAGCTGTTACAGCTCACAACAAAGAAAGTGATAAGAAAACAGCAGAAACACTGCCCACACCTCAGCCTAAGCAGCTGTCCCAAATGAACAGGCTGCTTTTGGTATTGCCTAGTCCTCCCAGATGGGCCCCATGCTGAAGACGGCATGGCAGTGCCACAGAAACACAGAGGATGGCCAGGGTGCTTGGAATGACAGGTGCGGTGACTGGCCCTCTCCTCCCAAAGGATGTGGTGGAATGGCTCCCCACTGCTTCCAGAGCCGAAATCCCAGAGCAGCTTCCCCTGCAGTAACAGATGCTCTGCAGCAGGTTGTCACCAGCCATCTGTCATGGGCCCTGTTCAGGTCCTAGACGTCCTCTGCCCTCTCAGGGCTGGGCCACTACCTGGGTACAGTGTATTTAAAACCACGAGGAATATAAAATAAAATCAAATGCTGCTTACTCTCCCATCAAAACTAAAACAGTGTAAGCTGAAAACCTGGGTTCAAGTGAAACGAATGTAGCAGCATCTCCTGCCTCTTCCAGGCTCTCTTTTGGTACTGCACATGCTGCAGAGTGTCAACAAGACAAAATGCTAGTGAAGAGCTCTGAGCTGTGCCAGCCCTGTCTCTCCTAACCCCTCCTCTCTCACCCACAGGCTTTGCCTATTTCCTGAGAGGCCGAGATTACTGGAAGTTCGATCCAGTCCAGGTGAAAGTGCTAGAGGGCTATCCACGCCACATCAGCCAGGACTTCTTCAGCTGTACATCTTCCTCCAACTCCTTCAGATGAGGGGGGTGCTTGTATCCTTCATGCTTCCCTTTCGTCACCCTTACCTCCAGCAGCCACACAGAGGGTTCCCTCTGCTATTCCTGGCTTCCTTTCAGGCTCAGCATCTGACAAAACAGGCGTCTGTCACAAGTGACAAAGTTTGCTCCTCTCCAGTTCCAGCAGCCCCAGCTTCAGTTGCTATCAATATAAAAGCATCTGCCATGTTCTTTGCAGGCAAGAGCAGCCACTAAACCCTTAATGTGGCCATACTCTTCCAGCAGTAGCATCCCAAAAGCCATCAAGCCAGCCTGGAACAGGATCACACTCTCCTAATTAACCTGGACCCCATCCTATAGAACTATGTTTACATTGCTCACATCAGCAGCCCTTTGCTGCTCCAGCCGTTGGCCTGGGAGGAACACTTCCACTGAGACACCTCCTTCAGCCTTGGCCAGGGACTTCGAAGGACACCAGCTGCCTGTGGAAGAACACTGACGTGTGGCTGTGGCCTGGGTCACTTCACCAGGGCTGCAGTGGTGACTGCCAGGACCCTGCCACAGCCCTACTCCTGGTTTTATGTTCTATCAGTAGTATGTGTTAGGATTTTATAGCAATTTGTATATAGACAAGGGCCTCCCTTCCTTCCACGGTGCTGGGTGCCAGTGCTGGACACTGCCCCGTCACCCCCTGTGCTCATACCGGGTTCGGTTCCCCATCCCGGGTTGCTCGTGATCCGTCTCCCACCGCTGCCCCCGGCCCGCCCGGACGCCGGGCTGACACCGCCCCAGCTCTTTGCACGCCCCTCCTGGCTACGTAACCTTATGCCAAAAAACGCGAGGGGGCTGCGGTGGGCTTCTTCCCGTCAGACCTTTCAACCCGCCCCGGGTGACCGGCCGAGGGACACCGCGGCGAGCGGGCCGGGCTGCTGCCGGCGCGAGGGGGACCGTTACCCCAGCCCAGGGGTGGGGTCTCGGTGCCGGCCCCTCCTCGCGAGCGCAGCTGTAAACGCCCGTACAGCGCGTGCAACCCCGCGTGTGCCCGCGTGCCGTCTGTATTTATGTACCGCCCAATAAACCGCCTCTTTTCTAAGCACCGCCCGCCCGGGCCGCCCCGTCCGTCCGTTGAAGGCCGTCCCTCAGGCGGGCCCCGCCCTCAGCCGCGCGCGGAGGGGCGGGGCCGGGGGAGGGCGGGGCGCGCCGGCGCATGCGCGGAGCGGCGGCTGGAGTAGGCCGCGGCGCCGCCTGTCGTGGATCCCCTCGCCGCCGGCCCTCCGGGCTCCCCCTCAGGACGCCGGGCGCTCCCGCCGCCCCCCTCCCGCCTCCGCGATGATGATGATGGCGCTGAGCAAGACCTTCGGGCAGAAGCCCGTCAAGTTCCAGCTGGAGGAGGACGGCGAGTTCTACATGATCGGCTCCGAGGTGCGGCCCCGCGCACGACGGCCCGGGCGGGAACCGGGCCCGGGGGAGCCCGCGGGGGCAGCGGGGGGCCGGGCCGGGCCGGGGGAGCTGTCGGGGCTCTGGGCTGAGGGTGGGGAATGGGCTGAGGGCAGCCCTGTCATGGAGGGCAGCGGCCTTCCAGCCCCTGCGGGTCCCCTGTGCCCCCCGCGCAGGGGCGGCCGGGGTCCGGGCTCTGCTCGAGGGCTGGAGGGGGAGCTCTGCCCGAGAGCCTCCGCTGTGCTGGGACCAGCGCTCCCAGTCAGGGCGGCTCTGGGAGTTCATAGAGACCGGATCCTCGCCTGGTCGCAGCCTGAGGCCCTGCTCCCTGATACTCGTGAATTGCTGTAGCACGCTTGTTCAGAATGTTGGGTTATTTGACACACCGTGAGGTAATTAAGTCCACACCTAGGCCTGTGTGCTTAGTAGCAACGCCAAAATCAGCCAGCGCAGCTCCTTCGGCCTTCTGCAAACGAGTCTTGCCAACAAACGCCGGGGTGCAGCATTTTAGCACCCCAGGGTATGTGCTGACACTGTACTCTCATGGTGAGAGGCGGCTCTGCCTGCCTGAAGACTGGCCTTGTTGAAGCAAGAAATGTTTGTGCTTCAGCACCAGGGAAATGATCACAGTTGGAAAGAGGAGAAAAATGTTTTAGCCCCGTCCTTGATGTAAAACAAGGAAATACCAGATAAGTTAAAACTGTCAGCTGTGTAGGTTGAGCAAGGACTAAAGGCCCCTCACTCTCTCTTGTGAAATGTAGTGTTTGAAAGAAGAGCTGTAACTGCAGTAGCTAATCTGTGAGATTGCCAGACCAGACATGTGGAAGGGGAAAAAGGGTTGCCTGTTTTATCTACCATTAATTTCTGTCTCTTGGTGAGCAATGTAGAGCAACAAATATGATTAAAAATTACCTGAAAATAGATGTTAAGATGAAAATAAGTCTTGTCAAACACGGAATAAAAACCTTACTGTGTGGCAGTCTGCCAGTATACTGCCAGTCTAAAAATTTGATTTCAGAGTCTGGAAATAATTCTGTTGTTCAGCAAGTCCTGCTGTAGCCTTCAGCACAGGTGAGGATCTTGTGCCAGGAAGAATGGAACCGCTTTACAGTGGTTCAGTATATTTGAAAGAGGATTATCGGCAGCGATTGCATTTTACATGTTCAAAGGATTTAAAACAAAATACAAGTCTCCGGGCATTTGCTGTATTTGAGCAATGTCTAGATGGCACAGAGGTTCAAAGTAACAATGATAATTGTTGGAGAGCTGGGTATCTGGTTTGATTTAATTCCTACTGAGCATTGTGTGTTGAAACAGAAATTGAAGTAAAGAAAGGTTAAGTTGTTCAAAAATACATGAAAATGCATGGAGTTTTTTTCCTGTTAAATGGATTTTTGTCAATGGATGGGAGGTTTTTTTCATATCGGACTAGTGAAATAAGTGCTGATAAAAATTTTGGTTTGTGTATTGCTGCAAAAATTGTAGTGTTACATGATGCCAAACCCAGTGCAGTCAGTCTATCATGAAAAACAAACAAAAAAGTCCTCTTGGGAGGTCCCTCTTATCATTACAAAGAGCTGAATTTGTTTCAGCCTCTGCTAAAAATCTCTTACAATGGAATCCCAGGCCATGCTGGAACACCAGGCCATGTCTCCACTTTTCTTGTAGGTGGGAAACTACTTGCGTATGTTTCGGGGTTCCCTGTACAAGAGATATCCCTCACTCTGGAGGCGACTAGCCACAGTAGAAGAAAGGAAGAAGATAGTGGCCTCTTCACATGGTGAGAAGATGAGCAAACATTCCCAGTCATATTTATCTGAAACCTGAATTTTTGTCTTGAAAAACTGTCTCTGGCAATTCAGAAGCTTGTGCACCTTTAAGGCTGTGCGAATCACTTCAGATTGCCCCAGCGACGGAGCACTCTGCAGCGGTGGCACTAGTAGCTCCTGGTTCAGCCTAGCAACAAACATCAACTGATGAAAAATGTTCTAAAATCAAAACCTTCATCGTGGCTTTCCTGGGGTTGCCTGTGTTCATTACAAAGCAAAAGCAACATCTCAAAATTAATACCACATTCCAGAAGAGGCTTTTGTAGACAGAGAGGGGCATTTTTGTCTCTTTTGTCAAATAGGCAGGAATGTTGCAAGGATGCCCCATTGTAAGTGTGCATCTTTGCTTAACTTTGCCTCTTGCATGGACTGAATATTTATGTCTCCCAGAATTAGTTGTGGTGTGGTGTTAGTGATGTGACTGCCACAGTGAGAATATAGCTGCCTCAGTGTTATTTTTGGTGGGAGACTAATAACAAGCTGTTAAAATTCTTAGCAATATGACTTGTACACTCTTTAGACTAAAGCATAATAAAAAATAAGTGGTTCATTCTGGACTTATGTCTCTTTCCGCCAAGTATCCTGCTGACCTGTTGCTTTTTTCTTTTTTTTTCTTTTTTTTTTTTTTCCCAACAGAAAATCAGCGGTCCCACAGTCCCAGAAGATGTAAGTTTTATCTGCGTGTTATTCTTAGCTGTGCTAGTGGAAGAATCTCCACTGTGACCTTTGGTGCTGTTACGATATATATTAATGTCTAATCCTCTTCCTCTGATCTCTCCCTGTGGTCCCTAATTGTGCATCCTGATCACATGCTTAACTCTTCTTTCTCAGAACTTAGCGGGACTCTCAAATGCAGATGGTCTCTGTAATTCACCAAGAGCCGTCCTGAGGTTTCTCCCCCTCTCCCAAGTCCTACCAGCTTTTCTATTGACCATTGCCTGTCTCTTTCCAACTTTTAAGTCCACTGAGGATTTATTGTTTTCTGGGCTTTTCCTCCCAGAAGGCTGTGGAAGAGATTTTACATCATTTTGGTAGATGTAGGTGTGCAGAGCTAAACATGTGATTGCAAAGGGCAGCTCAGGGTAGGAGAGAATTGTTTTTCTCTTCTTCTCCTTGAGTAAAAGCACATTAGCTTTAAAATTTATCTAATAATTATGAGGATTTAAGGACTTCTTTCTGAAATCTTGTTTTTGTAGCATTCCTTTCCATCTTAAGTGAATTTCATAACAGAAATGACCAGTCTGTAAGTAAGTTGCACCCTGGAAGAATGAAGTTCATCCATTGGTAGTACCTGAGTGAAGCTCGTGTAATTCCTACCCTCCCTGTGTCTTCACTCTTAGTCCAAATGAAAGATGTTTTTAATAGAGTGTGAACAGGATAGCTCTACAAGGTAAAGAGATACTGATGCCTTTTGCAAATCTTGGCTCTATCACTATGCAACCATTCCAAGGCGTTACACTGCTTTTGTCTTTTGAAGTGTATTTCTTCTTTAGGCTTTGTGGTGGGGATTGCCATGTGTTAACTAAGACATTCCACCCCTGCTCCCAAGAAAGTCACGTTTATTTCTGCTGTTTAGATGGATGTCAAAACCCGATTATATTTCTTTAGTGCCAGGCACTGTGGTTGAGCTACCCCCGTAGCAGAACATCCTGGTGTGTGAGGGAGAGAGAGTGGAGGCTTCTGGCAACTCAGAAATGGCAGTGGAAAGTTTTGCCATCTCCATTTATCCAATGTGTACAAAATCCCATGTCAAAACCTTTCTCGAAAATTAAATGTCTGTGAGAAGATAAATGAAGCCCAAAGGACTTCTGGGGCGCACACCTGTACCACCTGGTAACCTATTTTAGTCCCTCCTGCAGCGTCAGGGAGGGCTTTTCACTATGCAGCCTATTAATGCTACATTGTTATGTAGTACTTTTCTGTGTTAATTATTGGCATCTTTCCTGGTAATAGATCATGGCTACACAACATTAGCCACTAGTGTGACGCTGTTAAAGGCCTCTGAAGTGGAAGAGATCTTGGATGGAAACGATGAGAAGTATAAGGCAGTGTCTATCAGCACAGAACCTCCTACCTACCTCAGGTAACCAGCATCAGTGAGGGCCAAGATCAGAACGGAACTGCCTGGAAGATGTCAGCTTGGGCAGGCTGTGCAAGAAATTGCATAAACCCAGGCCGTTGTGCAGGGGGGTGCTTGCCAGTCTGTGCTAATGGTCGTTTGCAGTGTTAGGCAAAGGAAGATCTCCAGAGGGTAAGGATTGGGTTACTGCCCACATACAACAGGAAGAAAAACATAAGTGTTTGATGATACAGCTCTTTTTGCAATTACTGCATTCCAGCTGTAACGGATGTTTTGCAGAACACACTCTCTGCACGTACTGCCTTCTGGAGACCTCGCATTTCTCAGCAGTCCTTTTATAAAGTATAGACAGAAAATCTAAATATGAACTTAGTATTTATAAATGCACCTGGATTCATATCTGATGAATAATTGTGAGTTGGAGAATGGGCTTCCCAGAGGCTAGTGTGGAACATGAGTTCTCAGTGGAATAATATTGTTGAAGGTTCCAGAATAAAGTAGCAGGAACTAATAATAGGACTTAAATTTTAAAAATTATACCATTCCTTAAGTAGTAGCAGTGGGGCTCAGGGGCTGCAGTTTAACATACGGTCTCCTTCAGAGAGCAGAAGGCAAAGAGGAACAACCAGTGGGTGCCGACCCTGCCCAACAGCTCTCATCACCTGGATGCAGTGCCGTGCTCGACAACGATTAACAGAAATCGCATGGGCAGGGATAAGAAGAGGACGTTCCCTCTGTGGTAAGACAGCTTCCCGCTTCTGAAAAGTGGAAACGGTTACTGACATCACACACTGCCAGGGTAGTGCTGATGTGTTGTTATAATGTGATTCATCTCAAACTGACAAAAGACCTACAGGTCACTATTTGGAAGTTCTTAGTTGAACTGTGTGTCTTGAAGCTCTTCCTTAGAGCAGCCAGCCAAGGCTCAGAGAAGAGGCTTTCCTTTTGTCAGGAAAATGGTTCGTTCTTTTCCTGATAAGTTTCTTCTACTTCCTGGTGATTGCTGGACAGTTGTCATTTGAGGAGCCTGCAGACCCTCTCTGTGAAGAACAGGCTGCCTCTCACTGACGTATTCCAGTAACTTTGATCTAATTTATTCAATGGAAGATGCTGCTGTGGCTCATGACTTTTATTTTCCATTATAAAAGTTGAGGAAACCAAGATAAAACGTGATCCTGGAAAGCTTCCTAGTTTTATTTGCAGGAATGTATTATGATAGATGCAATAAAAGGTGATAAACTGGTATTGGTTGCCATAGCCCTGTAAGCTTGCATTGAAGAGTCTGTCTAAAGACTGATCAGGGAGTTGAAGTGTGGGGATTGCTTCCAACAAACATTGCCTTCCCTCTATGGATGCCAGATGTATCATGTGCTAGTTGCATATACTGTGTTGCTGCTCTTTGTATTAGCTTTGATGACCATGACCCAGCAGTGATCCATGAGAATGCATCCCAGCCGGAGGTTCTGGTTCCAATCAGGCTTGATATGGAAATTGATGGGCAGAAACTCAGAGATGCGTTTACATGGAACATGAATGGTATGTAGGAGGGAGAGTTTCCTGAGGTTGGGGAGATATAGTTGTGTCCATCACCAAATATGAAGAGAGAACAAGCATGAGTGTGCATGTCTTTGTCCCATATACACAAAATTTAAAGTTCTCCCACTTGGGACTGTATTTAGCTCTCATCTCTTAGCAAATGCTCTGCCACTTTACATGGGTTGCAGTCATTCCTGGACACGTGTAATCTGAAGAGTTTAACTGGCCTATTCTCCTGACCCTGTTCATCAGATCAGCGGTCCGAGACTATTCCGTTAGCTGAGATACCTTAAATGCAAAACATCTGAGATGCTTTAAATATGTAACAGTTAATGTGCGGCTCCTTTATGTGGATTATTACACCATAGCTACGTTGTCTCTATGGAGGAAGTAAAGGCGGCTGTAAATCCCTGTGTCAGCGTGCACGTCCTTACAAACCTGTAACAAAACACACTTTTAAAAGCAAAAGGTGATGCATTTGGGATTCCCTTTGTCATGCTGTGGGATAATTTTGTGTATTCTGTAAGTGTCAGACGCTGATTTCTAAGAAAGTTAACAGTGTGTGTTTATTCTTGTTCTGCATCAGAAAAGCTAATGACTCCAGAAATGTTCTCTGAGATTCTTTGCGATGACCTGGATTTGAATCCTCTGACCTTTGTCCCTGCTATTGCCTCTGCCATCCGACAACAGATTGAGTCATACCCAACTGACAGTATCCTAGAAGATCAGTCAGACCAACGAGTTATTATTAAGGTAATGCAGGAAGGCAGCAGAATGGGAACTGAACCATGTGGGTTTCTCTGGTTATGTTATGGGGGAGGAAGACAACAAAGGCTCCCTCAGAGCAAAGGAGTTAATTCCAGTCCTGTATCCAGATTGCATTTTGTCCTTCATATTGAGAACAGAACCAAGGTGGCAGATTACTGAACATTCATGTGCCAGCCCCTGAGATGATGAAGTAGTTCTGTTAAAGCATTGTTGAGTCCTTTTGGAAGAACTGAACCTTGGTGAGCAAAGCTGAGTTGTCTTCGTGCTACTGGAATTAAGAATTTCAGTTAAGGACCTCTGCAGATGCAGAGAACTAGGAGTTAACTCTCTGCTTCTCTTGTCCAGCCTCTGCCTCCTCAGTTAAATTACCTTTGACAAACTGTTGGAAGAGATGGAAATGAATGACCTGTTTCTTACCTTCTCTCCAGCTAAACATCCATGTAGGGAACATCTCCCTTGTAGACCAGTTTGAATGGGACATGTCAGAGAAGGAGAATTCCCCAGAGAAGTTTGCCTTGAAGCTGTGCTCAGAGCTTGGCCTGGGTGGGGAGTTTGTCACTACTATTGCCTACAGCATCCGGGGACAGCTGAGCTGGCATCAGAAGACGTACGCCTTCAGGTACAGAACTGTCATTTTCCTGGTGTGGGTGTGTGTTCTTACTTCATGGGAGTTGGCATCAATGGATCTTAGAACAGCTGACCCGGTGCAGAAAGTTTCAGTGGGAATTGGTCCTTATGGCTTGCACCCGTTCTGTCTGTTAAATTGCCTGTGCTCCGGTATTTTTTTTCCTTTTGGATGTAATACGTTCCAGGACCAAATACTGATGAAATGTCAGCTTTTGCTGCAGAATGAAAGGTTGCTGTAATTAACAGTGACTGAATACCTTGTGTCTCCCTCTTTTAATGTTTGCTAACGATGAGCAGAAATACATTTCTGCTTTGTTAGCTTTGCCTGACTTGGGCCGTCCACTGTCTCAAGCTTTGGTGTTTTGAACTGACTGATCAAAACCGTAGCTGTCTGCCCTGGCTGACGTTGAAGTTGGCTTGATCATAGGCCCTTCTCACAGCTGGAATGCAGCAGTGTCAGGTTTGATTAGTCAGCTTTGTAACTTGTCTCCTAATGATAATCGTTTCCAGTTGTGCAGTGTTCTGTGGTGAGTTACTGTACTGATGTTATCCTCAGCATGTTGCTGAGTCTGCAGGCTGTAAGCATCCTTTAATGTGCGGTGGGAGGTTTTTTGACCTCAGGTCATGGTGACAGTCGAGAGAGCTTGAGGTTCAGCAAATGATATATTTGCAGAGGTGAGGAAATGGTAGTGTTGACACCAGTTTTGCAGAGGTCAGTTCAGGGAAGCAGGATGATCTGCCTGGGCAGCAAAGGGAAACCTGCCCAGCCCTGTCCTGCCTCAGGGAGAGGGTGACGAGTAGTTGGTGTGGGGGTAAGCAAGGAGGAGCTGGAGGCTGTGGGGCAGCTGCTGCTGCTGTAAGCTATGCTCCTTCCTCTGTGAAGGTTTCCTGCCTGGTCAGCCTCTTTTGGAAAATGAGCACTGATCTGCTCTGGACCAGTTGCTCTTCCACTAGTCTCACTCCGCTTCCTCTGGAGGTTATTTTTATCCTGAAAATCTTCCATAGCAACTACTTGGTTCTAAAATGATCCCCAGAGCAGTTCATATTTGAAAATGGAAAGGGACTTTTTACCACATTGGAATTAAACTCTTCTGCTGAAACTGTTAGATTGTGCATCCATCCCACTGATGTCCTTTCTCCTCACAGAGGTGGGGAGGTGACTTCTACCTTTCTGTCCATGACAGCAGACTGATATTTGCAGATCCAGCATGGGACCACATTGAACTGTAACAACAGAACAGTGAGTGTGTGTTCCTGAGAAGATGGGAATCTGATGCCTGTAGTTCTGCCTCTTCTCCCCTGCTCCTGAGCATATAACCATGACGGAGTGAGCTAGCACTGTCTGCCTTGGGGCCTGCAGCAGCAGAGAGTGAAGGTGTCCCTGTTGGTAGACACAGTCTTTGAAGCCAATGTAAAGTAGACTTTAGTCCGTAATTTAAGCTAGCTATGGCAGGGAGTGAGTTCATTTCCGTAAGGTTTAGTAGAACTTCTTGTTGCCTGAGCATTCGCAGGAGTTTGAGCTTCTTCATATCCGATTTGAAGTAGAAAGGCGGCCCTGCTCACACCACACTGGCCAGGAAGCTGCCTTTTCTACTCACAATTTATTTACCTCCCCAGTTAATTTACTCTGACAACTTTTTAGCATACTGCCTCCCAACCTACAGGGCATTTGTTCCTAATTCTGGTCACTTGGTGTGTCAGAGCCAGGCTTTGAATGTGGTTACTAAATGTTCTCCCTCTTTCCGATGTTTCTCCATGTATTGCAGATACCCACGTTAAGAAATTAATCTGTGTACATCTTAACTGTTGCAAGGGGAGTTAATTTTTGCCTTTGCTTCCTGTCAGTCTTTGTAACTCACAGCAAGTAAGGTTTTAGTCAGCGCTGCCCAGGCTCGTGCAGATACATCAGATTAATGCCAACTTCACACTATTCTCTCTAAAAACATATATCTGGCCATAGTTACTAAAGGGTGCTTCCTTTTAGGGGTAGTTCAAACACATAGATTTCAGGCCTTCTTTGGACTGTTGCAGTATTACAAGGAGGAGAATCAAAAACTAGGAAGGGAAACCCAACAGAACAAAGTACGTGGACATGAGCTATTCAGGGAGGAAACAACATCTAATTTAAATCTTGTTTGGTGTCATAGTACCAACATGCCCTCCTCTTCTCTTTTTTCTTCCAGTAAAGGAGTACTTTTGAAAGTGATTAATGATGTTTGGGTTCTGTGGTTGGTTAGTTCCTGAATTCCCAAACCACAGGAGTGGTGGTTGCTCCAAAGTTATTCCACTGATGTAAGGAAAGGGTCTGCTTTAGATGTATCAAAAGAACCTTAATATCTCGAGGGACTGGAGGTTTGAGAAGTCATATGCCTCTTAATCATCTGAGAGGTGAAACCTTCTAGTTGATGAAAGCCAGGGCAGTTCTTGCAGCTGGCCTGCTCTGTGCAAAACAAGGAGAGCCTGAAGCCCAGTGGAAGGGGCAGGACTGGAAGCAGATAGGTAACCGATGCTTATGGGATTTTCAGGAGGACAGTGTGCTGTGGTGGCTTGCACCTCGGTGCTGAGTGTTTCCAGTGGCAGCACACTGTGCTTCATAGCCAGGGTTTTGCCTTTGAGACCTGAAGGATGGCACAGGTTCTCTCACATCTAACCCTCGTGCCTGAGGAGTTAGTTCCCCTTTCCACAAGAAGACGTTCCCCTGCCCTGCTGGCATGCCTGTGACAGTACTGCACAGGCTTGGGCCCTGGCAGAGGGAGCGTCCTGCTCTACTGGGAGTAGCACAGCTGACAGTGCATTTCAGTCATTCTGCCAGCAGCACTGTCGTCTTGATCAAAAAATAACAGGGGAGGGGGAGCTGTCTGTCTTTGGAGGTTGGGAGGTGAGGGAGGATGTTTTCAGTTTATGTTTGATTCTGTGCTACAGAAGTGTGGTGTCTGAGCTGGCTTGCAATTAAGTTATGTGCATGAGGCTGGCTTTCCATCCCCTGTTTCATTCTAGTGGGTGCTCAATGTTAAGCATAGTAAATGAGGTAGCATTTAGTCTGGAATGTGTAGCAGTCTGGGGCTAAGATGAAATTCCTGGGTTTGAGTGTTGCTTAGTGGATGTCAGCAATACTGGAAGTAGATTTGACCCAAGCTTCCTCCCAGGATCAGATACCAAAGGCTCTGGATTAATTTTTCATTGTAGCATTACTTTGAAGACTTGTTATTCTAGATTAATAGCTTTGATGCAGACATTGTCTGTTCCCATGGTGATTAGCATTTGAGTTCCTTCCTGGGGGAACGAGAGGGCAGCCCATGAGCGCTGAAATCCTGTGCACAGAGGCATGTCCCTGGGGAGGGGGCCAGATGCGTATGCACACCTGCCGGAGGGCTCCTCTTTCAGACACACTTCATGCAGCTTGGCCTGAGTCATTTTCTAGAATTGAAAGCAAACGTTTACATTCTGAGGCTCCTCTGTATTTATGCTGGGCTTCCGGCTCTTCTGTCAATATTTGGGAAGCTACTCCTGGTCAGTTCCTGTTGACTTTTACTGAAAAGTGGCTAGTGAAGCAGTAAATATTTTTGTGCATGTGATAATACAGCTGGTCAGGGCAGACAGATCTCTTGAGGAGCAGATCTTGTGATCTGGGACAGAAGCCTGGTGGTTCATTGCTCGTGCAGGGAGTAGTCACAGTCTCTGGTTGCAGCAGCAGGTCCTAAAAACCCACCCTTTCCACAGCAATTGGGAGAGCAATGCTTGTTCCACTATCAGGCTCCTGGAAAGCCACTTTTGCCAGGGAAGAGCCGTCAGAGGTGTGCCAGGCAAACTACAGCTAGGAAGTTGGGGTTGCAGAACGGCAAAGCTAGACCAAGAGCCCTTTTAACAGTCCCTGCTCAGCTGCTGCTCTGAGAGGAGTGCTCCCAGCGCTAACAAACTGATAGGAGCTTTTGCCATCAGCCCCTGGTTACTTCTGGGAACTGGATTGTATTAAGTGGGGCTCAAAATTAATGCTTAAGCCTGAAACACTGTAAATTATGCTCTGTTCTTGTGTCTTGTGTCTGGGCTGGCAACCCAGAGGAGCACTCTGGGACCACTGATGGATGTTGCTTTGTTGCCTTCTGCCCCGCCGTGCAGTGAGAACCCTTTGCCGACTGTGGAAATCGCTATTCGCAACACGGGGGATGCTGACCAGTGGTGCCCTCTTCTGGAAACCCTTACGGATGCCGAGATGGAGAAGAAGATCAGAGACCAGGACAGAAATACAAGGTGCTGCCACTCGTTCAGAAAGTTCTTTCTGGTCTGTCTCTAAGACAGAAGTTAAAAACTTTGATGTTTGTCTTTCTCTACTGAGAGCCAACTAGCAGGATTTCAAAATTGCACACCACAACAGAAACTCATATCCCTTTAGCTTCAGGATATTAAAACGTTATCACCTTGCTCCACAAACATTTAAATCTCTAACCTCTCCTGCTTGAAGCAAAGCTTCCTTTTTTTTTTTTTCCTTTTCCCTAGGCTCTCTGATTGTGCAGGGGGATTTGTTTCTATAGGAGGGCACTTACCAAAAATATTGGAGTTACATGCACTGTCATGCTACCTAGAATCCTGCCACAAGGCTTCCTTTTATGTAGGGCAAAGTGCTGTTTGATGTAGGAATGGGCAAGCTCCCAGCTCCAGCCTGACTGATGCCGACCTGTGTGCGAGCACAAGAGCATTGTTGTGATTCCAGGAGGAGCTCTGCCTGCCGGAGACCCACTGAGCAGTGTTCGATGAGCAGGCGAGAGCACTTGCTCCTACTTGGTGAAATTGCTCCTGGCAGATACAAATGAACTGCTAGAATCTCTCCAAAAGACGCATTGTGGGAACAGTAAATATGCTGGCTCAGCTGTTTCCCAGGATTTTATTTTTTTTTACTGCTGATTAATAGTTTCATAATTATCTTGCTTCTCAGCCATGGCTGGCTGAATAGTTTTAAATACTGATTGGTTCAATCCAAGTTAATGAGCAAAAGTGCTCTAAAAGCTTTTGCTGAAAATAGTGTCTTAGCCTTATCACCAGGGGTACTCTCAGGTGACCAGGGAAGTCTGTCTAGGCAATAAACCTGTCTAGAGAGTTAACAAAGCTGCCACAGCCTCCCCAGAAGTGTTGGTTTTAGTAAGACTTCACATGACTCTAACACAGCACTTACTGTACCTCTCTCTCTCCCCTAGGCGCATGAGACGTTTGGCCAATACTGCTCCAGCCTGGTAATCTTCCTGTTGTGACACTGGTGCTCTTCCTACAGACTTTATCCCTATTCCTCTCCCCAAATGGATCTAGAATTGGCAGGGGTCTTTGTCCCTGAAGGGGGGACACGTTCCACTTGCCAAGAGTTCCCAGTACTGCTGACTTCTGCCCCCATCCCCTCCACCCAAATGCCACATAGCAAGAATGCTGCATTAGCACGTGACCTAGCTGAGACCTGTGGCAGCTGTTGGAGCCCTTATATACCTGTGTGTGGACAGTGTAAAGATTCTTTTGTATAGGTGCAACATGCACTATTAGGACAACTTTTTAAATAAAAGGAATGCATACTGCTTAGGTTGAGTTCACTAAGTTTGAAGGGGTAGTGAGTCCCATTTTTCATGCTATTCTGGTAACTGAGCAGTCCTGGGGCCTAATATTAATGCTTTTGGGTATAACGCTGAATGCTTGCATGCATTTAGTTTTCTTGAAGCATGGTGGAAACAGAGTGCTTTCCTTCAGCAGATAAAACAGCCTGATACCTTTTTGCTGTGGGGGAAAGGGAGAATGAGACTTAAAACTAGAAGCAGCAAATCTAAAGGACTGGCCTGTTTCTGCACTTGGTGCTGTCTGTAATGAGCTCGGTGAGGCATTCAGCTGGCCTTTAAGGGTAGAACAGTTTAACTGAAGTCACAAACGGAATTCATTTCCATCATATGTCAACCTGTTGTGTGGTGAACTTTTTTCCTGTGAAAACTGCAGCTGAAAAGCAAAAAAATAATCTCTGAACAGGTGCAAAGGTTAAAGCCTGCAATGGCTGACTGAGATGCAGCCTCTCTTCAGCAAGTGGCTTTGCTGGGGTCATTGTCAGCACACGTAGCTGCCAGTTACAGTGCACAGAGCACCCAAAGCACAGTGGGTGTCTTAAATACCTTTAGCATTGCAGTGTCAGGATTTTGCAACCCTAGAAACAACCTGTCTTTCCCTGGGGAGTTTAAAAACAGAAAATTCATTGAAGTGAGATAAAAAAAAAATCAAACTTGCTTAAAAAAACTAATTAGAATCTACCTTGCTGTTGAGGTACACTAGTTCTTTGATAGAGTTCCTATCATTTGCTGCCAGAACTGATGAGTGTTGCAAGCAGGGAAGATTTTGTTGGCAGCCTGACAGTTATGTTCAGGCCTTTATGATAAAGCCAATAGGTTTTATGATCCTTGCTGATCCACCTACACTGCTAGCACAGTCAAAAAACACTTTCTGGCCTTAATTTATCATGTTTAGACTTGAGTAATAGTAGAACCAGTTCTGATTCCTGGGTGGGAGGGAACTTTTTCCAGATGTTAGTCTGCAGAAACCAAAAACTTGCCATTTAGCAATAATATTATTGCAGTCTTATCCTTGGCTCCTGTGCCAGAGTGGTACTTTATCCATTATTCCTTACTGGAGAGGTTGAAAGGTTGTTTCAGCAAGACAGAACCTGGGGCTCCTGCTGCATCTTGCCCTCCCATGTAGAACCCATTTTGCCTCATGGACATACAAACTCCACCTCCTCCTGAGAACACTTCAGCCTCTTTGTTACGACCAGATACTTCTGCAAGCAGCTTTATCAGGGAACATGACCAAAACAAGCAGGCAACTGCTCTAGCTGTAAACTAGCATCTGTGGTGTAATTTTTGAGTTTGTGAAGCTTAAAGTTCACAACAAGGTATGGACACATGAGGACTGTAGCAGGCTTACAAGTACCTGCCTGGGAATTGCATCTCCAAGCAGCCAGGGGCAAGGCAGGACACTCCAGTGGGCCAAGTCCCAGGAAAATGAGAACTTTGGCCAACTTTCTCTGTGTGCAAGGACTATGAGGGAACTGCTGGGAGCAACTTTCCTGCTCTATAGTCACCACTCCTTAGCGTAATGTGGTACCCTAGCTAAAAGTGTAGCCCAACTTTTGCACATGAAAGTCCCACCTCAGAAGCAATTTAAAATAGAACAGTGATAGACTCTAAAGGCAAATTCTTTCCAGGGATTGAAACACCAGCTCTGCATTATTAAGTCATGAGCAAAGCACACAGCACATACCTGTTGAGTCTGAGGTTGCTTAGCCCTTAGTACCACTATATGTTAATTGGATGCTGGTTACTCATGTTTCTCTCCATAGTTTTAGTGGTGGCTCACCAGCTTGTCTAGCCAAGCAGACAGCAACATTACCAAATGAGCTATCCTAAGATACAGTGTTTGCAGATTTACTCCAAAGGCTTTGAGGTCTGGTGTAAGCACATGTGTGTACTGCATTAGCAAGAATGACCAAATCCCTTTAGTACAGCTGTTCAGGGTAGGAACTAGCTTATTTAGTTTTCCTCTAAAATTCAGATGTTTAAGTCTCAGAACTAAAAAATTCAGCCAGAGTGGAATTACACTGCATGTGCAGACAGCCTTTATTACTAGCGTCAAGTGCTACTTCCAGTCACTGCCTGGATCAAGTGTCCAGCTCTGTCCCCTGTCCTTTCCCAGGCAACCCTCTCTCCAATAGACACCCCCCGTCCCTTCTCATGCTCTGCAGTTTTACTGACAGAAGAGGGGAAGGAGATCTTCCAGCTAGCATGAACTTTGCCTACCAAAAAAAGAAAAGCCCAAGCAAGCAGCCTGACAGTTTTGAGCCAAGTCCTGATTAGTACTAGTGAATCACTGCCTCTGCCCCCAGCAGAAATGGACAGACAACTGAAAAATAAAGACTTTAATGTAAAGACTCTTTGGAAACAAAAACAACCAAAAAAAGGGGGTGGGGGAGTTGGAGGAAAGGAAGAGGCTGAGCTGCATTCTACCAGGTAGAGTAGGGAGTACTACTTCACTGAAAGCCCACAAAGAGGTCTCACAACAGCGAGAGCCAGGAGCATTAAGTCTTTGTACAGAGGGTGAGAGTGACCTGGCACACAGCAAGTCATTAAGAGCAAGAGAAGGAGTAACTGGTTTAACACCCCATTTGATACCTGTTCCCCACTGGGCAACTGAGGAGCCATCGCACCTTCCAGCCCGTCCCTGGAACCTCTGTACGCATTCAGCAGTTCTTATGTGCGAAGCTCTGTGGAACCACTTGGTACAAGGGGAAGATGAGTTACCCATACAAACAGTGAAACATTACACATCGGAATGGCAACTGGTGTTATTCCAGTCAGATCTCTGGGCTACTGCGTTAAGTCCAGCTGGAAGAGGAATCTGGCCACATGGAGAAGTCCTGTGTGTTACTGTGGATGCTGCTGCTGGTCTTGGTCTCTAGGGTGGTTTTCTGGATGATCCTCAGGGAGAGGGTTATAGTTGGGATCCTCTTCGGGAGTGTCAAATACCATCTTCCTGGCAAGGGACATGCCCATCCCACCAGGCAGGTTAGGAAAGTGAGCTGAGGACAGGTGAAACCCCCAGCCCTCCTAGGAACGCTCTGGCCCTTCACAGGGCTTGGCTGTATGCCACAGCCTCCCACCTACTGCGCCAGCACCAACTGTCCTTTTGCTCAGCCCAACATGTAATGATGACAGTACTTGCTTCCCTGATCTCTAGGTCAGCCTTGATCCTCAGCCTGAAGCAGAGCATGTTCTGCTTTAATAAACTACAGAAATACATCAGAAAAAAATCCTACCAGCATCTAGCATTTCCACAGGCAGTAACAATGCTCCAGTTCAACTAGCAAAGCTTATGGTAAAAGCAGTTACTTTATGGACCCTGTATACATGTGTGTATAATATGCAAAATGCCAGTGCTTTCTACAGCAGAAGCATAAACTGTCGAGCTGAGGCACTATCCACATGCAATTGCATCCCGCAGTCACCCCACGCTGTCACAGTGCAGTTTGCTATGAGAGCGACCCAGGTTGGGAAGCAACACAGCAAGGCCCAGAAAGAATCAGCTTTACTTACAGGAAGCTGGGGGTTAACAGCAACTTCTTTCCTCCAGGCTGGTTGGGGAAAACATCTTCCAAGAAATAATAGATGTGACCCACTGCAATCCCTGGGGAGAGATGTCACCAAGGTCAGGCCCAGCTGTGACTGCTCTGCCAGCTGAACTGGAGCTGCTGGGATCTTAAGCAGGGTGAAGCTCTGAGAATCCCTCGGCTGTGTACCCATGGCCCAGCTCCCACCAGAGCCACCCGTGCTGCAGCACCAGGCTGTTTGCTGTGGTGGGCGCATCAGTGGGCAGGGAGCCTGCCAGCCTGAAGGCAGCCCCAGGCACCCAGGGGACCAGACACAGCCCAAGCATCAGGCAGAGCTCACCATACCCAACTTCTGCCCCTGGGGAAGACAGCAAAATGCAGGTCACAAGCAAGAGCTCAGGCACCAGGCTGGGCACCCAGCAACCTCAACCAGCTCACCTGAGGAAACTCACGACCTTAAATAAGATGAAACCAAGAGATGGTACTAGTGCCCCAGTAGCATCCATGAGAATTGAGTGTTGTGTCTGCAAAGTGCCCTTGTCCCCAGCACCCACCAGCTTTGGCTTACCCAGTAAGTCAATGATGATGGAGTTGCCCAGGAGCAGAGAGAATCCCATCAGGACCCAGGGCAAGAAGGGGGCCTGGAAGTTAAGAAGCCCAAAGAAGTTCATGCGGATATAAGGGTTCCTGCGACTCCAGACGTACACCAGCATGATGGTGAAAGCCTGGCCCAGGAAAAACAGGCTGGCAAAGAGTCCAAATAGCTAGGAACTACCGAGTCAAGGAAAAATCTGCCCACCCTGTGCACCACCTTCAGGCAGCACAGCGTGCCTTGTGACTAGGAAACCCAGAACTCCTGGCAGCTGATCGCAGTGTGCAAGACATTGCCCACACCACCAAACCTTTCCTGGGCCGGCTGAGATGTGCTGATCCCCACCACACACAGCATTTCCCTCCCTGCCACCCCAGAACAAGACACTCTGGAGTGGCACGTACAGATTGCTTACTCCTTAAGCTACTTTCTACAGCCGAAGACCAGGGCGCTAATATAGTCACCTCTACAAAGTGACCATCAAAAGCAACCTTCAGAGAAGGGCCTTCACATTGTTACAGCACTTGTGAGCTAGTTTTTAATATGTGCCACACATCCCATCCAGTATCACCCTTCTACAAACGAATTTCAGCAGCAAGATGGCTGTTGCCATTCACAGACCTCTTCTACAGGACACAGAGAAGCAGACGGAGACAGGAAATTCCCATCCTTGTTGCAGCTGGACTCCAAATCTACCTACAACTGAGCACGTTGCTGCTGCAGGCACCTGGACACTGACTAGCCAAACACCCAGGGATGGCCAACAGCCACAAGAGTTCACACAGCTTCATGCAGAGCTCTGAGCCATCTGCATAAGGCAGCAGCCAGACATTCAGAGGAGGTTTTATGCTGGGAGGGGGGATATATTCCTCCCCATCCGGGCTATTTTGCCCTACAATAAAAGAACTTCTGAAGATGTGTGATGGTATCTCCAGCCACTGACAGGTTACAATGACAGAGTGCCAGGCTTGACACTGCCTGGCATGCTGACAGCAGACAGCATGCGGGCACCCCACTCCTTGTACTCACGGCTCTGTGTTCTTCCCTTCAGCCGCAGCTCAGTTTTCTGAGCCAGCCTCACGCCAATCGTAGCCACACTGCAGTGTGCTGCAGCTGGACGGTTTCTCACAGAGCGTAACAAGGGGCTTCCTTCCAGGTGAGCTTCCTGAGCACACTGCCACACCTCCTCTTCTGGGATAAGGCCGCCTGTCCCTTTGTCAGGTTGTATCAGCACTTCTGGGCACCAACACAAGTACATGCAGCTTCTCCCATATATTGCTTCCACTCTAAGCATCCTGGGTGAGGCACAGGCCAGGCCTCTGGAGACAAAGGTGGGCAAGATGAGGAGCACGAGCTGTGCCATACAGCCAGAAGTTGCCCCTCCACCATCCAAGAGCCCCACATGCTCAGCAGAGCCCTCCCAGGCCTCAGGGCACAACAAGGCTCTGCCCTGTGGCACCAAGAAAGTTCATAAGCAGTCTGTCCTGCTCAGCAGGCAGGTGCCTGCTACAGACCACACAATACAGCCGGGACACAGAGCACCAGCAGACAAACCCCATGCTATCTCAGAAGACACCAAAGGGCCTCAACCAACTCAAAAGGATACTGTCATGAGAAACCCTCCGAAGAGGAACATGAAGACAAAGTCAGCCGTTCTTCCACGGAAGGAGCCTTCTTCTAGCATGCGGCAGTACCTGTACCTGAGAGCAGGAGAGAAGGGAGGGGTTGCAGTATAGGAAATTAACAGCTGGCCACCCAGTGTCCCCACAGCATGACTTTACGGGGAAAAAGCCATTTGCAAGCTATTTCATCACAGGAAGCTGTCAGCCAGGTGTCCAAGCCCCAGAGCAGAGCAACGCAAACTGTGCAGAGAAGGAGATGCAGAAGGAGGCCACAGTTGTCTGGGGAACAGCTTCAGTTCAGACCAAAGAGCCAAGGGAAGAATCCACAGCCCTAGACTGCTGCCAAGAAAAGTCAGCCTGGGGAGGAAGATGGACAGAGGGAATCGCATCTAAGCCAAAAAGGGAGCAGAGCACTTTACTGAGACCAAAGGATACAGAAATATCATGTTGAAAAAGAAACTGAATCCCAGGGGCCCAAAAAAGAGGAAGTTGGTGATCAGCCTCCATATCTGAAAAAGAGAGAGGAGAGAGGAGGTGGACAGACAGGTCTCCCCCACATCACACATACCCATCACCCTATCCACTGGGGACACCTGGTCACGCACCCATCCACTCAGAACTGCCCCATGACACCAGGCAGCCGCACCACGTTCACGTGGGACCTCCCTCCATTGCCCACATGAGAGCATCTTGCCCTTCCAGGTGTGGGGAAGAAGATTTCCCTACTTTTCTGGAAGGGACAAACAGCCACGACTCAGCACCCAGAGACAGAGTAAATCACTGTTCAGCCTAATGACCCCACTACAATAAAGCCTTCCCCACCCAGCCTGACATCAGCTGGCCAAACATCTCAGAGTCACAGAGAAGGAAGACAGAGGTTTTGAGTAAAGGGCAAAAGGAAATGCCGAGATGGTGTACGGCAAGGCTGGAAGAAGTTATCTCCATCCAGGCATCTCTGAGAAGAGGACACCGTGTTGGCAACCCAGCTCCCCCAACCAGAGGGGGCTGGAGCAGCGGGAAAGAAGCCCCTTGGGATCACACAGCACGCCCTGACCACCCTGGGGAGCGGGACACCCGGGGCCCGGCCTGTCGCACCCACCCCTCGCTGGGAAGGGGATGCAGGGCCCAAAGCCCGGGCAAGGCCTCACCTGGAACTTCCTGAAGATGAGGTCGGGGTTGAAGTACAGCTGGAAGGGGGTGATGAACTCCAGCTGCTGTGGGAGACAGGCAGAGCAGCTGCCACCCGCTGCCGGGCACCCGCTGCCCTCAGCCAGCCCCCCGGCTCCCCTGCCACGGCACCCCCTCAGGGACCCCGATCTCCCGCCACAGCCTCCCCACCCCCCACAGGGACCCCTCGCGCCCTCACCACGGCGGCGGTGGTGAGCACGCAGGCGGTGGTGTAGGCCCGCGTCACGGCCGGCATGCCCAGGTACTCCTGCGCGAAGCCCTGGTAGGCCATGGCGCACGGCAACAGCGCGCGCCCGCGCCACGGGCCCTTTAACAACCCCCCACGCGCCGCCGCTGGGTCCGCGCCCCCGCGGGCCGCGTCCGGCCAATCCCGACGCGACAGGCGGCGCGAGCTGGCCAATCGGAGCGCGCCTCATGCCCTCGGCCTCCACCCGCCGCCAACCCGGAACGGACCCGCTGCAGCAGGTGACGGGCCGGGAAGGGGAGAGCCCCTGGGGTACCGCCCCCCGGAGGCGGGACGAGCCCCCGTAGCCAATGGCAGCGGGCAGTCCCGGTGACAGGTGGTTGAGGCGGAGAAGGGGAAAAAGCAGGTCACGTGCCTCCCAGGAGACGGCCAATCAGTGGGAGAGAAGGGTGGGGCGCGCCAGGGGGGCGTGGCTGCGGGTGCGCGCGCTGCACGTGGGGCTGTGCGGGCTGGGGCGGTGTCTGGCCCCGGCACTCCGTGTCCCGTCCCCGCCCCCCCGGGCCGCGGGGCTCGCCGTGCCCGGGCCGGTGGTTCTGCCTGGCGGCGGGAGCTTCCGCCCGGTCCCTGCGCCGGCGGGTGAGCTCTGGTCCCCCGCGGCCGGCCCCTCGGCGTGCGGCAGCCGGGCTGCGAAGGGGGCAGCTGTGTTAGTGCCTCAGCTGGTGTCACAAGGGCTCCGCCTTCCCTAATCACACGGGGCTCTGGGGTTCAGTGATTCCTGCCAAATTCGCCACTGCCTCTTGGCCGGGGCAGCCAGGTGCTGCCCCAGCTGCGTGAGAGGGCACCAGGCAGCGCAGGGCGGCCGGAAGGAGCCGAGGGGCGGCGGGTTCCAGCCGGTGCGGTGGGTCAGGCTGGCTCAGGGGTGCTGGGGGAGGGCGGCAGCATTTGCGTACAGCTCTGGAGGAGAGAGCAGAGTGTCTCTGCTCCCCACGTAACTGTCGAATGCATTACAAAACACTCTGTGAAAGGACGATCTGATAAAGGTCTGCATAAACCTGACATCCTCTACTCCCGTGCTGACTGTGCTTTCCAGAGCTGCTCGGGAGCCAGGCCTAACGGTACAGCCGCCCTGGTTTCAGCCTGGTGCAGGGTTTCTGCAGGAGAAGGTTAAGCTGTCAGCAGAGCCTCACTGAGCCCTGAGATTCCCCGTTAAGCCCTCACTTAATGGGAAAAGAAATCACCGGTGGGGGAGGGAGGTTTTGTGTTTTCCACCACCTCTGCTCTGACCGCTGTTTGATGAAGAACAAAACCCAGCTGGGAGATGAGGGGACGGGAGGTTCAAGCAACGCATCGGGGCAGAGAGAGCAGAAGACAGACAGGTGGGGACCCAGGAGAGCAGGGGATGGGTTCCTGGGCGCCCCGGGTGCTGCGGTGCTCAGAGCCATCTCTGACCTGGCTGCTCTGGGGGAAGGAGAACCCGCTCCAGGTCAGAGCTGCGTTAGGGATCCTGGGAACGGAGTCGAGGGGGAAGCTTGGACCTTGAACTGCAGCAGCGTCAATAAGCTCCGCTGCGTTGTTGTAGGCTTTTGGTGGGAGCTGAGATGGATGGAAGAGCTCTGGCAGGTGAGAAGAGCTGAGCTTGCAAGGAAAGACAACTCCTTGTCAGGGCCAGGAGCTCTGCAAAGAGCTGCCCAGGTTCGTGTGGCTGCTGCAGCCCAAATGCTCCGCTGCTGCTGCTCAGCCCTTCAGCATGCCACGGAGCTCGCAGCTCCAGCAGAAGGGGCAACTGAGTCAAAGAACTGAGAGTGACTAAATGAATAACGAATTAAATGAATTAATAAATATCCTGCTGCTTTGGATAGGGGATTAGAGGTCTCCTACCTGCTCCCCCTGCCTGCAGGCATTGTCAGCCACAAGCTGAATTCGAGCACTGTGATTCCTGCCCCTTCCTTGTTTGAACCAAGGCTGGAGATGAACATTGGCAGCCTCTCTGCTGGAAGCAGGTCATCATCCTGGAGCTCAGCCTCACCAGCTCCACAGAGATGAGAAACCAAATGATCAATCTGACTTACTCCCTGGGGAGGACTATGTGCAAATCAGACATTGCATGAAATCTAAAAAAAAAGTCATCAGTTTCTCATTTTTCTTCTTTTCCCTTGTTTGCCAGCCAAAACTGGAGAACTCTACTTGTCCAGGCTTCTACTTAAGGCCTTCTTTTCTAAGATTCATGGAGGGGAAGGGAGAGAAACGATGAAACGCTTTGGGAAGCTCACCATCTCGCACTGGAAGAGGCCAAACAAATCTCAGTGACACCCCCAGTTCCCAGGCTGCTTTCTGCCCATGATCTCACTCCCTTCAGAGCTCAGCCAAGCTGACTTCATGCACTACAGAATGCCCAGGGGCAGCTCTAGTCTTTATTACAATCCTTGTCACATTGTATGGGTTTGGGGAGTTATGTCCTTCCACAACTTCACATCAGCCTAGCCGCATGGCTGAGTTCACATTATACACCTTTGTAGTGATGCTGACATGCTGCCTTCTATAAAATCATGGAATCTAACTAAAAGCCCGAAAAAAGCAAACCCAAACTCTTTGTCTCAGCTGCTAGAAGGTCTGAGGGACTGCCAGAGCAGAAACACTGCTCAGGAATTTCTTTGCTGATTTCCTCCTGCCTTGTCCCAGTGTCCTCCCTCTGCCCAATGACGTACTGTTGCGCCTGCCGTCCTCTGTGTTCCCCTTCCTTTTGGAAGCAATTGAATTCATGTCAACGTGCAGCATCAGTTTCAAACCCCAAGACATTAGAAACTCAGAGGTTCCATAAAAATATGTCTGATGCCCAAAGTTCAGTCCATTTTGGATGGGCTTTGAAAAAGGTCTCTATCTGGGAGCTCTTGGAGCTACCCGAGGAAGCGACTGGAAGAACTCCCATCTATAACCTTTGCTCAAGTCACTCACAGGAAGAACTGAAACACGATGGTACTGGAGGCAGCTCTCTTTTCCAGACAGTATTTACCCATTCTGCATCTGCAGGCTTAGTGATAGTAACCTGTTGTACTGTAAACGTTTACAATCCACAAACAACTCACCGGGAAATATTCCTGGAAAAGAAGAACTAATGTCTGTTGGAGACTCACCACTGTGGATTCATTTGGCCTTTGATTTAAAAAAAATATGTATTTCCTGAAAGGGAATGGTTTTTCACATACACAGTGACAGACTGCTACTGGACCTTCCTGTTACCTCTGGGTTTGTTTTCCCCATTTCTGGGGTGATTTTAAGGAACACACAAGCATTTGCCAGCTGTTGCAGGTAAGCTTAACCCTGCAACAGAAACTCAACAGCTTCCTGCTCAGTTTCTGCAAACCAAAATAGCAGAGAGTTTGAAAACAAAGAAGAAAGCTATTAACTCTCCCCATGAGTTAAAGAGCCCATAAGCCTCAAGAAGGCACATGAGCAAAGATAAATGGGCTGTTGCAGCATTCATCTCTTTTGTTTGTAGTAAATTATTGTGTGTAATTCATGTTTCCTGTCCGTAAATGCCAGAGGAACTTGAAGACATGGAATCCATTCTAATTTAGCAAAGACAAAAACAACTCCTTTTGAGCCCATCTGGAACTTATTTTTATCGTAATTGTTTTGGGCTCAGTAACGAGTTCAAGATCTAACTGCCCTCACTAATTGTTTCAAGAATAAACAGATGCTTTGTTTAAAGGCAGCAGGTCCCATTTTGCCCAGCGCAGCACTCTGCGGGGTCGCAGGATGAAAGGAGGTGTGCGCCATGTCAGCACAGGTCTTAACGAGCATTGGCGCCCTTGCCAGCAGTGCTCACCCCCGTCTGCAGCTGATGGGGCAGGAAACTCATCCCCAGCCACACTTGAGCGTCGAGCCGGTGACATGTGCCCTCTGCTCTTTAACATTTTGTTTGTAAATTCATCTGGTGACCTTTTGCAACGTGTCCTACTGTGGGAAGTCATACCTGGTCTGATGACACATAGGGACCTCCTCCAGCTGGGCTTTAGGGCACACAATGGAGAGAGTTCATTCCTGGACACCTGATCCCAAGCCCCTTGGCTGGAGTAATCCTCCACCCCCCCTGCAGTAAAGACCCAATTCTTTTAATTTGAAAACAAAGATACCCTCCACCGCCCACTCTGAGAGACTCCCCCCACCAGGGTATGAGACTACACAAGGTCTGTACAAGATCTCACCCACCCTCGTACTCCCCAGGACACGCCGTGCCTGAGATCCCAGTTAGCCCCGGTGTAGAAGAGGTGGCTGCATGGCTGATGCACTGGCACTAGGAACAGGTTCAGAAAGAGCAGCACTCAGCTCCCTACGGGTGAGCCACAACAGCCAGAGGGACCTTACTAGACGGGTGTTTCAGCTCTTAGATGCAGGCCTCGGGGGCACGGACAACAGGTGCCAAGAGCTCCAGATCCACCACAGAGTAGTCGCTAAGAGCTTCTGCTCCGGTTTTGGAAACAAGGCTCCATGAACCCACTGTGCATAGATAAGCTGTGTAATCATAACTGCCTGAGGCACTTGAAATGTTTACTTTGCAAGGTTTAATAGCCATATATAAATTCTTTCTCCTTCATTGAAGGATTTCCTGTCCCAAATCAGTTAATTCTACAGTGTGATGGCTGAAGTCAGAATGAAGTGAATCATACAGAATTGGATGGGTCTGTTTGTTTGTTTGTTTGTTAAAAGAAACTAAAGATAGCACTTAGAGCTCAGCCCTCCAAGGACATGTGGTTTGCACAGGGTTTGCTGTAAATCAAAGTTTATGTTATTTTTATTTCCTATGTTTTTTAGTTCAAAAATAAGCTTTGCATCTGGCATATCATGAGAAAGAAGTTCTCACCTAAATCTCCTTGAGCAGAGCCTGATCACATATCCAAATAAAGCATCTCTTCCAAAACAGCTTCTGATCATGAGTTGAAGACATCAAACAAGAAAACGTCTGTCTCTTTGCACAGTTATTTTTTTCCAGTGCTGAATCATTCTTGTTAAATTCTTCTGCCTTGTGATCTGTCCTCTACACCATAGGTCACTTCCCACAGCTGTCAGTGGGGAATATCCTTCAAGGGCCTTTATTTTGTAACATCCATTTCATAAGCACTGTGGCCAAATCAACAAGAAAACTGAAAAACAATGCTTGTTTCTTATAAAAAGAGGTCTATGTTCAGCTCACAATAGCAGCACACACAACTGAGCATGCTGTCAGCTCTTGAAGACCCCTACAAGGAATCAGAAATGGTAATTGTAATTTGGTTTTCACCAGAGGCAGGACTGTGTGTCCTAGTCCAAGTGCTCCTCAGTAAGCAAGGGGACAACTCTAATAAAAAGCTCTGTCTGAAATGAGTGTTAAATAAGAAACCAGGATGAGGCTGACACTCCGACACTGCTGCACAGATTTCCTCTCCTCTGATGGCAACATTCAGTGACATTTACTGCCATTCGGCGGAGTCTAAACGCTCTTCTCTTGCACGCAGGAACAGAGATTTTGTTCAGCCGAGCAATTTGTTCTCTGGCCTTCAGGTCACCCAGTCTCAACTGCCTGCCTGCATCAGTGTCTGATACAAAGAAGGAAGGAAAGGGAATAGTTCAGCCACAGCATGACCTACAGCTCCCAATGAACTGAGAAAAGGGTATTTCAATTATTTTTAGTATTTTGGGCTTTCTCAGTTTTCCCACAGAAGCTGTATTGCTTATCAGGGGGATGAAAATGCAGACTGCTGATCCAGTGCACAGCACATAGCGCCATTCTTCTGACATACAAAAATCCTAGCTGGCAAGGGAAAGCAGCCAGTTCCCGTGGCTGTATCAGCCCTCGTGTCCTCAGAGGACTCAGCTCCCATGTATCTCCTCTGGTCTGGAAAGCATCCCAGTGACTCTGTGTGGTGGCAGAAGCTCTGTCAGCATTGGGTCCCTGCCCTGAGAAACCTCTCCAATTAAGCCCATTTCCTGAAGTTCTTATACAGTGTCTTGAACTTACATAAATTGTGGTTTTTTTCTAAGGAACATTAGTGAACTGCTGGAACTGAGAATAATGGTGTCACAGCAGGGCACTCATTTCCTACAAAGAAAATCCGTTCTAACAGCTAAGTTCCATAAACATTGCTTTCACCATAAAAACAGCAGACCTGCTGGATGTTTCTTGAGAAAGCTACTTGTTTGTAGATGATGTTACTTGTCTTCTGTATTCTGAGTGAGTGCTGCAAGAGTCAGGACAAGCAGGCAGAGGAATTTCATGTTTCACTGTGAAAGAGGAAAGAGAGAAAGGTTTACAGAAATATCCAGGCTAGAGCTTGAGAGATAGCCAACAACCAGCCAGGGAGCAACTCCAAATCTCTTCTGTGATTTACAGTGTAGCGTTTGTAGGGAGAATTCATCCTGCAGATCCAAGCCTCACGGATGGAAATGGGGCCCCTTTTCTACTCTTGCAGTGTAATTGCAGTTGGTCCAGATGATTCTGGGGTAAAAACACTCTAAAACATAGGAATCTCTCAGTGCGTGGCAGATCAAAGAGCATGTGTTGATGGTCTTTCCTAATGGCAGGATTACTACTTATTCCTGCAGTCAGATGATTACAGGCAGAGACTGCCATCACATTTTCCAAATAAATGCTCTCCCATGCTCATGGCATCATATTTCACCTTGGTTATGACAGGTTTGAGTTCAGTAAAAAAGTATTTGAGGGAGGAGGGTGGTAGATCCCTGGGGTGGTACTGGAAACCTGCTGGGTTTATGTGAAGGATTCCAAAGCCAGGAGTTTGAGTAACTGCAGTGCAGTGGTTATACCCTGGTGACAGACCCCAAGACTGGAGATTTCTCATCTACACCAACTGTGACTCTGAAATTGTGAGGACTGAACATTGGGAATGCTGGGCGTTTTTTTAAGGTGCAGGAGGCAGCCAGTTAGAAACACAACCAATGCGAACACCTGCCAGCACCAAAGAGCAAGTCATATAAATGCTATGTAGGAGAAAAAAAATCTATCCATCCGCTCCTCATCAAGGCAGCTGTTACTAGAAAAGACAGAGGACAACCTCCAGGAACTCCCACTTCCAGGTAGCCAGCTGCACACACAGATCTAGCCACAGCAACAGTCAATTTATGCCCCTTCTGGAGCAGGGGGCTTGTGAACAGCCTGTGCCACGATCCACGGCATCTCACCGCCTACCCACGGGGCTTCACTAGGTGGTCCCTGCTTCTAAGATGCTAGGAAAAAAAAGGAGAAAGCTCTTCCCTAATACAGAATATGTGTTTTTCTTCCTGGAAGAGATCTACCCCCAAAACTGGTCTCATTCAGAATAAAAGCAGGAAGAAACTAGAGCTTTCCTTTTTGAACGTATTACTGTTCTTGATACCTGTTGCCTAAACTATACATCAGGCTGTTAACTTGTACAGTTCCATCTGTTTCCCCAGTGAAGAAGTTATCATTTGGGACGCTGTTAGAAGTAGTCCTCTGAGCCATGCCACACGCAGCAAACTGCTGGTGTGTTGAATTCAGAGCTTGATACAGGAAATTTTGTACTTCTCCTGCCACTTAGTGGCTGCAGCTGATGCAGCACCACATCCCTACTTACACATTTGTAAGAGAATACTTCTGCGATGTGGAACAGGTTTATGTTTCCATTCAGCTGTAGTAAAACCTGAGTAGAGACAAAGAGACATTTTTTTAAAAGTTTCCCTTACTTTGAATACTTTGAAATCTATCAGGCCCCTCACAAATTGCACTCTGCAGGATGAAAGGATGTTAAAATACTATGATCACTCATACAGGCCAGATATTTTGTGAAAGAGCAGCTTTGCTGTTATTGCTGGCAATGCACCATGCCTCCATCTCCACTATGCCCTATCTCTAGGACTCATGAGGATACACCATTTCTCACTGCTGGGGAGAACTGGAGTTCTATTTTACAGAGAGAAGCAAGCCTGTCATTGCTGTTACTGCTGCCTTGCTGTCTTCTGTAGCTTACATGGAAAAGGGAACCATTTCTGGAACAATAACCAACTACCACATGAGCCAAAGCCACTACACAAGGCCTGCCAGCTACTCTGTCCTGCTTAAATGATTGGTAGTTAACAAGGGAAGAGTATAAAACTCACACGCTAGTAAAAGATAATCCAAGAGACAAGGATGAAAGGTCACTGAAGAAGCCACTATTACAGTGGGATGAAACATTTTCAACTCATTAGAATTTAGCTGAAGCCTTTCGGGGGTAGAGGAGGGGCTTCTACTGCATAGAGTTATTTAATTTTTAATCAAGATATTAGAACTGAGTTTCAATTTGGTACTTCCAGGGTGTGACATAAATCCATTGTACGAAGGCTTCTCCACCGTGCCTCTGTGAAGCTAAGTTGATTCCGTGATCAGTATCTCCCAAGCACAAACCCAGTTCTAGTCCTTGGTACAGTCAGCCCCCGTTGACCACAGAAGGGCTCTTCTCTCTGCCCTCTGAGGCTGTAGGGAGAACAAGGCTTAAAGAACAGCAGGATAATGCTGTGCAAGAGGGTGTGACAAGTCAATGTGAGCTGAGAACATTTTGAGCAAATACTCATTCTTCCCCCAGCAGCCTACTCTCCCATGCCCACCTCAGCACTAGGTTTATCTGCAGTGCTACATATTACGTAGATATATTACATTTTATGGAATATGGAATATAATAAATAATGTAATACATATTATGTATTATGCACTTTACAAGCAAAAAAAGTCACACAGCATATGTAAAAGCAAAACCCTCTGCCTCCTGTGAAATGAAAGCCAGAGATGATTGTTCAGTGACAAAATCAAGTGCTGCAAGTGTTGCCGTTTGCTCTATGCCAGGCTGTGGAGAGGGAACAGGACTGCAGCCTCCTGTGCATCAGCGTACAGTCCCTTGTCAGCAACAGCTGGTTTGCCTGTATGTCACTAGAACATAGACAGGAGTACAGCGAAAAGGCTTGTCATAACGAGGGATTTGAAAGGTTTGGGGTTCATTCATTCCTGTCGCTGACGGGACCAAAGGAAATAGTCTGCTTTGTCTTTCACATCCTAGATTGGGTTCCAGGACAGATACAGCCAGAAAAAAGGCTGTAGTTTACTTCTGCTTTGATCACACTTAATCAGACAAGCGCTACTGGGCAACTGTGCCAGATGCTTTGAGAGGGAATTTATGCCGTAAACCGTACTGGCCTTCAAGAGGATTTAGACAGCTCTGGATCTTGCAGAATCATTTCCCCAAACTGTCATGTACTTTCAACACAATTAATGGAACCATCTTGCTAATGAACATGCAGCCGTGTTTCGAGAATGTAAATCAGCTGGCAAAACACCTGCCAAGTCAAGTGTCTTATCCTAATGTAATGGGTGACTAAATACACATTCCTATGCTGGAGATTTAAATAATCCTTTAGAGCACTGCTGAGAGTACCAGAGGCTTTGGCAGACAGAGGAAAACCTACCAAAGAGGATGAACAAGCTGCAGAGACTGGTAAAAAACATATATTTTACTCTTATTGTTGACAGATCTTTTTTTTTAATTTGAATTTTCATAATACTGTGTAAGTACTATCAGGTTCTTGTAGAATTATCTGTCCTACTCATCACAGTCCTTGAGATAAAGCTGACGGACTAATGGCTCTCCTGGCAGATGCACACCACTACTGTGGCTGGGACAATAGTGCAGAAGCCGGGTGTTAAGGAAGGTTTGGAAAGGTCACCCTGTAAGTATAGCTCACCTCTGAGCACAGAACTGTTTGGTGGCTCCTGAAGGGAGAAGCAAACCATTTTCCTTTAGCTCATGGCCACAAAAGAGCTCTGTGATACAGGACCTGATGGGGGGTGTACTCTGTAATGAGCAGGAGGAGTGTTGCATTCCGAGGCACTGTGATTAAAAAAGAAATGTGCTGTTGTAGGGAGAGGAAATCTCTCTCACTTTGGAAAACTAGAATAACTGGGAAGAGCAGAGATATCAGGTGCACAATCCTTAGCTCAGGTCTCAATAACAAGACAGGGAAGTGGTCAAGTCAAGGAAAGTGCAAGCAAAATGTACCTGCTTCTAACTGGGACAGAAGAGAGCTTGGCCTCTTCTTGCTGCAGGGTTGGAACAGTCTGGCTTCATTTCTGTCCTGGGAGAACGTCCTGTCTCAGGCTGGTATGGAAGTTATTTGCAAGAAAAGGCTTTGAGGAAAGGAAAAATCTAAGATTATTTGAATTTGTGATTTTAATGCTATTGCGAGACTAGGCAAAACTTTTCTTTGGTAGATGTCTCTGTAAGAAGAAAATGAGCAGGTAGAGCAGAAAGAGCTCCCCAGCTTTGGGTTCTCTTAAGTTCTTCTCAGGGTCAGTGGGGTCATATTCATGTAGCAAAACACAATCTAGCCTGAGGTGCCCTGCACTATCTGGCTAACAGCCAAGCCTGAGCATGGGCTCTTCATGTCACCCGCAGAGCTGTCCCACTGGGAGGGGCTGGCAAACGCCACCCTGGCCCTGGGCCACCCAGCGCATTGTGCAGGAGGTGTCAGGCTAAAGGCCATGGCCCCCCAGCAAGCTCAGAGTGGTCTTGAGACATGGGACAGTGCTCCCAGTCCAAGGACACCATCAGGGCACAGCTTGCCAGTCACAGGATCTCACATACAGATGGGGAAACCAAAGGCACAGGCACAAATTAGGTGTGAACTGACAAGGGTGGCAGGGTGACACAGAGAGAGACCAACCAACGGGGTGGTGTGGCTGCAACGAGGAAGGGATGTTCACTGATGGTGAGGTGAACATGGAGACATGATGCTGCTCACACTCGGGTGTGCTCCTCTACAGAAGCTGTAGGTCAATTTGAAGGCAGAGTCACACAGGAAGTGTCCAGGCAGTAGTGGCAAGAGTGACCCGAGTCTTAAAGACAGAGGAGAAAAGATCAGTAAAAGTGTTTAGAAAGTTTCTACACAGTGTCCCTGGCTCTCCACAGTTAGCCCCAGTGTTGTTCTGATGAGGGTCACCCATTTATACGATAACATTCAGTGCATCCTACTGCAAAGGGAAAAAAGATGCATGGCTTTTTGCTCACAAGCCTGCGAGTGAGCTCTCAGTTGCCACGCTGTGTCAGCCAGGATAGCTTGTTATACACCTGTCAGAAAGTCAAGAGACCTCACTTTTATACCAGCACCTTGATCCCATGATGCTGCATGAAGCAGCCCCATTCACCTGCCGTGCTGCCAAAGGCATAGCAGCGGTGTTAGACGGCAATATAAGCAACGAACCATACTGCTGGAGAAATGAGCTCAAGGAGACCAGAGCATGGCATAGGACCCATTGTCTGCCACATATTTCACTTATATTATAACACTGAAGATGCAGAAAATACTCTGGCTGAATACGCAATTATAGAGTGCTAAACACAAGAACATGTAGGAACAACTGTGTAATGAGAAAGTTCAGCACAGAGGCATTGAAGCAGCATAGGAAAGGCACTCTATTTTACACTAAAATATGTATCATTACCATGAAAAAGTAGAAGAAATAGCATGCCAGTCAATCAGAAATGCACTGGATAGAAATGGCCATGAGAAAATCTCCCATACCAGAGAAACTCTGTCCAATAGAGCTTAGCTAGAAATGAGGCAGAAGTCATTAAACTATGGCGATTCTTCTTGAATAATTCATCATGTGACTACAGGTTTTGTAATTAATTTAATTAATTGAAGCTATAACACCAGTCTCTACCAGTATTTACTGGTTTTGCGCTGACTTTTTGTAAGCCTACATGTTAAATATTAAACCAAAGACACTTGCAGGCCTTTGCCCCAAAGCAGTCCCAAATGTTTTGTGAATGTCAATGAATTATTAATACTGTTCTGCAGTAGAGGGAGATAGTTTAAAAATCTGGGGATTTTATTTCTGTCTTTGGCATCTCCCATTGTATGACAACATTCATAGTCTATTCTAATCTTCACTTCACACCATTCAAAGTGTGAGTGGACCAAATGTCTGTTGAGCTGTTTTATTCTGTGCAATGAAGCCATCCATTTTCTATCCGTCTTCTTCAGCTTCAGAGCAAGATCCTGATCCTGACAATATGTGCCGCTGGGATTGGAGGCACTTTCCAGTATGGTTACAACATCTCCATCATCAATGCTCCAACTTCAGTAAGTACCGCTAGTCTGAGAGCCTCCTCCTGAGACGGACACTTCCTTAGTGCCCTCAGTCTGGCTATAAACAGCAGCCTGCCGCTGAAAATATGCGGTCTGCTAATACTGAGGGTGAGAAGGGAAGGATGTGATGTTCCCTCTCTATAATGCCCATCTGAGGTACAAGACTTTGCTGTCAAGAGCCACCCTTGAGCAGGACCTAGTGTCACAAGAATTTATTCAAAAGCTTTGTTTCAACTGCTTTAGCAAATCTAATTCTAAAATTTTCCAACCCGCATCCTTTGAAATTGACTATTTCCCTTAATTCCAAAGTTGGACCCATGAAATACAGTTTTAAATTATCCAAGATAGCTACATACAGATCCCAACCAAGTACAACTTTTCAACAGCTATGGTTTTACACTCTGAACCCTGACATCTAAGAACCAGAGGCCATTTTCAACCAAAGGTTTGGAGGCACAAACACAGAATAAACAGATATATTAATAAGGAAGCCTTTACATTTCTCAGTGTCCTTCATCTCTATGTCATGGTTATGCAGCACTGTCCCTCCCTCTCAGTATATCCAGACGTTCATGAACAAAACCTGGCTGGAGCGCACTGGTGTTCCCCTTGAGAGCAACGTGATACTGCTGCTGTGGTCTTTCACTGTCTCTGCGTACCCTCTGGGAGGACTTACTGGGGCTGTTGTTGCTGGTCCCATGGCCATCGTGTTGGGAAGGTAAGAGGATGCTGGATTTTAATTTAAGCTTTGCAGCTTCCATTAGTCCTAGAGGAATTATGAGCCCTACAGGACACCACCTACCGTAGTTAAAAATCATGAAAACATGTTTTCTATCACAGATCAGTCTGCCATTAACATTCTGAGCTGGCAGGGAGAAACTACCTGATATGGCAGTATTTCATGTCTCAAAACCCAACGGGGAACAGTTCTTTTCCCCACATTACCTTCTCATCATATTCTGACCCAGCTGAAGTGCTACAAGGATTTCGGCTCAACTCCGTATCACAGTAACCACCTACATAATCACCATCATTTCTGTGCCCAGTTTTCTGCCATCCTTTTAAATAGGAAATCATGAAGGAACAGACCAAGGATTTTTCTTCCAAATGAACTGTGGGAATTTGTAGGAATGACACTGGAAAAACAGAAGGTGCCTGCAAAGAGCAGTTGCATCCCAGGTCCTCATGTCTCACAGGCTGTGTATCCACCTTTCTGACTGAATCATTTCAGGAGATATTTGTTAAATCTTCACAGTTGCTTTATTTCCCTGTGCTTGAGCCTCTGAAAAATATCTGTCTCTCCTCACCTATCTTTCATGCACAGCTCTGTCCTCAGTTCTCTTCAGAAAAAAAACAGTGTTACTAACATAAATTAATAGGAAGTTAGATTTTGCTTCCCTCTCTCTTGACCCCAAAATATTCCTCTATGTGCTATCGCTTTGGTTTGTTCCTCTTATATGATGAAGCAGGCACCATTATGGTTTGGGGTGGGGCTGGAGAATTGTCTCCCATGGCATGTGAACATCTGGAAAGGATATGGCTTCCTTATCCAATCAAAAGTTTTGAGATTTCGCCTTGTACTGCTTTGGACTAAAATCATATCCCATCTTGAATAAGAGGAAAAAAGACTGACTTCTGAAGAGTAGGTAGGGCAGTGAGTTGGGACTAGAGATCATTACTGGCTATTATGGGTCAATAGAACTCTCTTTTTTTTTCCTGGTTTTGGGCAGAAATTCCTCCTGGAACACATGAAAACTTTCTGACAAAAGTTTCATGAGGATCATACTATTACATGAAAAATGCCTGTTTCGACATTAGCATTTTCAGCCCAAAACACACATGATTCACTGAAGGAATACTCCTCTCCACTCAAATGGGAAACTGTGTGTGAGTGCAAGAGCCAGGCATCTGCGTGAGAACCTCATGGTGCCTTCAGTGTGTAAAGCCAGCACTGCAGGGACACCCTGTGGTCATGCTGGTAGTTGGAGATGACCCTAATTGTATCAGTCCTGCAGATTACCTGTCAATGCTGATTCCTGTTTTCATAACAATATACCAAAACTGCTGATCTGGCATCTGCACACGGACACCTCGTGTAAGGCTCTGAGTAACCAGGATGTTCTGTGGTGGAGCTGAGCAGCCCACCTTGAGCTTCCAGGCATGGCAGGTTGGATCTGCCATGTGAAGTGTTTTATCTGATAACTAAACCTGACACACATGTGCTCACAACCGTGTCTTTTCTCTCTGAAGGAAGATGTCCCTGCTGCTGAACAACGTCTTTGTGATCATAGCGGCAATCTTGTCGGGATTCAGCCGAATGGCAAAATCCTTTGAAATGATTATGCTCAGCAGATTTTTTACTGGCATGAATGCAGGTACGGCAACATGAGAAACACAACAAACATGGTAACAAGTATCAGTTAGAAATAGAAGATATTTAAATAGGAATGATCCAAGACATTAAAGCAATTAATCGTTTAGTCTGACCACACACATGTACATGAATGAGGAAGTTTATATACAGATCTTATATTTTGCTTCTAAGGACTTTTTTTTTAAAGCATACACAGGTGGGTTTTTTTGTCTAATACACACGTGAGTATCTGTGTGCACTCTGCACACAGGGAGGAGAGCCCAGGGAGAAACTGAGCTGAAAATCAATCCCTATCTGCTTGTAAGAATGTTATCAGTCGCTTGCCAGCGTGGGCACCGACATTAAAGCTTTTATAGAAGTTCATCCAAAGAAATAATGATTGATACAAGTGACTTAAAATATGATCTTCCCCCTTAAAATGGGGGGCTAGAGGGAAGCATCACTTATAACCTTGGATTTGGTGCTGAAAAGACCATAGGACTGGCAGGTTTCAGTTTCATTATCCACTACTACTTATGAGTATGGAAATTTATGTTTAGTAGCTTATACAATGAATAAGAGTGAAACTGAAGGTTTGGGTAAATAATAAGCACTGGTAAGATCAGTCATGACATGGTCTGCAACAGAAGAGTCCAGCTGGCAACCTCAAGAGGTGGCTGACTGCATTTGTCCTCGTCTCCTCTGTCTGCAAGCTGAGGTCAGCATTTGTCTGCCTTGCCCAGGTGTAAGCATGAACATTCAGCCCATGTATCTGGCGGAAAGTGCCCCAAAGAAGCTCAGAGGAGCTGTGGCCTTGACCTCTGCATCATTTACAGCCCTGGGGTTGGTGCTGGGGCAGGTTGTTGGACTCAGGTAATGTAGAGCAAGAAGCCCAGTTTATACTTATTAAATCTTTCTTCTTTTTTTTCTTTTTTTTTTTTTCTTTTCTTTACTACCCCTCTCCTTTCTTTTCCAGTGCCCACATGCAGCAGAAGATGCTGGGCTCTTGCCAGGTTGTAAAATGTACTGTACAAATTATATTTGTTTGTTTCTTTGTTTGTTTTTTTCTCTAGGGAGCTACTAGGAGGGGAGGAGAGCTGGCCATTCCTCTTAGCTAGCAATGTGGTGCCTGCCCTGATCCAGCTTACGGCTCTGCCTTGGTTCCCTGAAAGTCCCAGATACCTCTTGATTGACCGTGGAGATAAAGAATCCTGCATCTCCGGTGAGTTTAGGGTGACTGTCAGCCTCTCACCGAGCATGTGAGATCTACTGACTGGGTAGATAAACAGTGAAAAGGTTGATTAAAGCATAACAAAACATACAGTCCAGTGTGTTCAGTCCAAAGCAGATTGAAATGTAGACTTCTTTCCAACACAAGTATTCTGTTTGGTGACATTTCCAGCCTCCTTAGATGAACATAAAAGCTTTAAGCCCAATACCATGGCTATGTCACTAGTCCCGTGGATAATGTTTTTCTAAACCAGAGGACCAGATTTGGTCTGTACAAAATACGTGGTGCCATCGATGTTTGTAATTCCATTAGCTGCTGCACCCTTAATCAGTGCAGTGCCCAGGTGGTGGCTGGGTATGCATTTGTATGAACAACCACAGTAATTCTGAACACAGATGAATGTACGCTTTTTTGCATCCCGTTTTTGTGCACAGACTTGAGCCTCAAACTTTTGAGAATGATGCCACAAATTTTACATGTAGGAAGTGTCATACAAAGTTCCAAATATGATCACTTCCTCCTTCCAAACTAAAGAAAGTTCTATGAACATAAATATTTTTGCTCTGTTAAGGTAATTGAAAGACATCTTCCCACAAAAGACTTTTTTGCTACAATGGTAGGGTCAAAAGGTGGGACTTGTGTTCACAATGGCAAATATGTTTTGTAACTATGAAGTGAAATAAATGCTGGCTGAAGATCTCATGACCAAATCTGAAGCCAATTCATATTAAGAGATTTGCTTAGATTTGTAGCGTACAAATCCCCGTATACAGAGCGACTGGAATTAGTTTCCAGGAAACACGTTCTGTGTACCAAGAACATCTTAATTGCCTGCCTTTCCCAGAGAAGTCGCTTGAGATCTGAGTCAGAAGCATGGCTACTTGTGGTTTAACCCCAGCTGGTAACTGAGCACCATGCAGCCGCTCTCGCTCCCCTCTCCCTCAGTGAGTTGGGAAAGAGAATGGAAAAAAACTTGTGCGTTGAGATAAAATTTAATAGGATAACAAAGGAAGATGATGATGATGATGATGATGATGATGTGATGCACAAATGCAATTGGTCATCACCTGCAGAAAAAAACCCCAATGCCCAGTCTGTTTCCGAGCAGCAATCCCCCGTCCCAGCTCGCTTCCCCAGTTCTATCTGGAGCATGATGTTCTATGGCAGGGAATATCCCTTTGGCCAGTGCAGGTCAGCTGCCCTGGCTGTGCTCTCCCAGCTTCTTCTGCACCTGGCAGGGCCTGGGAAGCTGAAAAGTCCTTGACTTAGTGTAAAGACTACAATTACCTAGCAATGACTAAAAACATCAATGTGTTATCAACATTATTCTCATCCTAAATCCAAAACACAGCACTATACCAACTACTAGAAAGAAAATTAACTCTATCTCAGCCAAAACCAGGACACTGCTGAAATGGCACTGGTTGGAAGTATTCTCTTGTCAAACAATGCTGAGGGATTTGCACTACCCTTCCCCCAAATCCTTCAAGTGGCTGCACCACAACTGGCCATCTCTGTGAAGGTAACACCATGATCACGAACTCTGTCCTACCGCTTTCTGCAGCCATCGCTTGCTGCTCGATCCTTCACCCTGCAGAGCAGGCAAACCAAAGGTAAAGTTCGGGGATAAGAGGTTCCCTTGTCCTTGCAGCACTGCAGAAGCTCAGAGGCAACAGTGACCTGAGTGCAGAGCTGGAAGAGATGCTGGCTGAACAGGCTGCCGTTAAAGGTCAGAGAGCGAAGAATCCATGGGAGCTCTTCCAAAATCCAGCTTTGAGGTGGCAGCTGATGAGTATCGTTGTGCTGAGCAGTGCCATGCAGCTCTGCGGGAATGATTCGGTAAGCGGCCTGGCAGCCACAGCAATCAGTGGCAGCGCTGTATCACGAGACATGGGTGCAGGCTCTTGGGTTTAACATTCCTGCTGCAGGAGAAGAACGAATAGTTGTCTGCTCTGCCTGTGCAGATCATCAAACCTCAGATGCTTGGTTCCCAAAGTACACCTGTGCATTATGGCAAGATTCAGAAGGACACTGTCATATGACAGCACATTAGGCATTCCCTGTGTGGTCCTTCGGGAAAAACAATGGGATGTATTTTCAGACCTTTTCCCTTACTGCTTTCTCCTCTCTTCTCTCCCCAGATGTATTTTTATGCAGCTTATGTGTTCCAAGAGGCTGGAATTCCTCAAGACAAAATCCCCTATGTTGTAATCGGCACGGGGAGCTGTGAACTGATCACGTCTGTCACTTGTGTGAGACTTAATGCACTCTGCTGACATGCAGACTCTTTGACAGTGAGGAGGCTGTTAATTACAAATTTTGGATTTATGTTGCTTTTCATGCCAAGGAAGCCCTTTCTGCACAGCAGCCAGGCAGTCTCTCAGCACTCAGGTCCAGACAGGTTAATGCAAAAGTATGTTGTCAGACACTGCATCGTCATTAGTCTGAAATCTCTAAAAAGTTTAACTCTCCTGCTTCGTGTCAGTACGGATAGTGGCAGAGTTTAGGCAGCAGCTGGGACATTCTCATCTCCCCAGAACACCCTTCTTGCCTGACTCCTGCCAGCAGACTCTTTCCTTTTACTTTTCTTTTTCTTGCTAAGAAGTGGACAACATCCTTAAAGCAGTTGTAGAGCAAACTAGGCATGGAGTATTGAAATGGGAAGAGGGAGCAGGCGGGAAATATAAACATAAGTTAAATATCTTGCTTTGTTTCACTGTGTTATGTTGTGCAGAACATGATTATAGACTACGCCGGTCGGAGGCCACTGCTCCTAGGGGGATATATCTTCATGGCAGGATGGGCCATTGTCTTCATGGTCGCTCTGAGCCAGCAGGTAACAAATTTTACTTCATTATTTAAGTGGAATGGAGTTGGGCTTTGCCTTTTATATGACTGGGGTGTTTAGTAGTGGCAAATAAGTGTAAGTGCCCTCACTGGTTTTCCGTTGGTCTCTGTGGCTGTAGACTCAGATTAGCTGGATGCCTTATCTCAGCATGGCCTGCATTTTCGCCTATATCCTGAGCTTTGGAATCGGACCAGGTCAGTTCCCTCAGTGTTTTCACTGAAACTTTTGGGTACTACAGGGGCTTGGAGATGTGTGCAATCAGCTTATGGAAACTCTCAGACCTTCTTTAGTCACAGCACACTCAAAAGAACGAGGCAATTTCTGCCAGCAGTTTTCAGCTGTTTCACAGGGGCTTGCATGCCCCTGGTAAGTCAGTGCTGTGCAGCAACAGTCTGTGCCAATCTTTGTGTTCTTTCTCCTTACAGCCAACTTGTGATGGCACTTGGAGGTGATTCTTGTCTTAAATGGACAACAAGGTTTTGATTTGCTGCCCAGTCCATTAGGGCTGTAGACCAGCATTTCTAATGCCTCACTTTAACCCTAGAGATTGATGGCTGCATCATCTCATTACTTACTTGCAGATACCTGGAAGCACAATTTCCACATGCATTTGTTAGCCTACTAACATGCATTTTCTTGGCAGAATCCATCAGTTTCTGTGGTTGTGGGGGCAGTACACGGGCTGCATGTGTGCAGATGTTTGCATGGTGTGTAAGTAGATGTGCAACTCTGTTTGCTTACATGAGTTTGAAGGAAGGCAGGTAAGAAAAGAACCAAGCTGCCAGTGTCACATGCCACATGAGTTGGCAGTAATTTCTTGTCCCAGTCCCTATGGTGTCTTAGGGTTGAATTAATTATAAGCCATTCTCATAGATGGGTCCTGGTGAGAATGATGTGGATTACAAAACCTTTCCTGGCAGTTCATTCTAACATGAGAGAGTTTGAATAAATAGCCAGTCCTTAATGTTTAACTTAAAAATTCCCCACTGCAGTTAATCGCTATTACCACTTGTTCTGGCATTGTTGACTAGTGACAATAATTTACTGAATAATAATTTACTGTTCTCATATACTTCATATTGGATTTGCTTCTTAGTATATGTCCTCTCATTTTTAATATAATGTCAACAGTATTACTAACTTTCTTGCCATTTCTTTTTCCAGCTGGTGTAACAGGAGTTCTGCCCACAGAGGTTTTTGATCAAATGTCCCGGCCAGCTGCTTATATGATCTGTGGCTCTCTCCTCTGGTTCAACCTGTTTCTGGTCGGAACAGCCTTTCCATTCATTGTGGTGGGTTCCCAAGGTGAAGAAATCACCTGCAGCTCTTTAGTGTCTTGTACAAAAAAGAGGCTCTGATAGTGACCAGGAAAAGAGACAGGACCTGGAATATTGCAAGCTGCAGACACAAAGCAAGATAGCACTGCCATGAAAAGTATCTTTATGGGGAAAATCAGAACTCCTCTAAAACAAATTTCCTCCATGTTCCCTACAGTGATTTCTGATGTGAGGCTGGAAGCAGATTGATTTGGGGCATGGATGACCAGTATTCCTCCTCTGTCCCCAGCTGAGAACAGCTGGGAATAGAGATGTGATGTAAATCCCCTTGACCAGACCCTGGCACCATTCCCTAAGGTGATTCCTGAAGCAAAAGGGAGCAGAACTCCACAATATCCAATCCTGTCTTATTTCCGACTGTGGGTCCCCATTCTATACAATTATATATAGAAAGACAGACAGAAAAAGACATTTTGAGATACTCTTCTTGCTATGTCAAATCTCCCAAACTATGCTGGGGAGCTGTTGCATCCAGGCATGTGAGGCCCTCACCAGGGTGCACAGAAATACTCCCTGGGTGAAGTTAGTCCATGCAGGAACAGGGATTAGTGGCCTATTTGTTATTGTACAGAATATCGCCAACACTGTCTTGTTTTTTTCCTCCTCCTTAGAAAAGTCTAGCACATTTCTGCTATGTCCCATTCCTTGTGGTCTGCATCTGCACTGCACTCTATGTTGGATTTTTCCTGCCTGAGACAAAGGGAAAGTCCTTCCTGGAAATCTCGGAGGAGTTCAAGAGAAGGAACTTCAAAGCTCAGACCCATGGGGTTTTTTATAAAGGCCCTGAAGAGATCAAATCCACCATGTTGTAGCGGAAGAAAGGAGGATGGTATCCCGGGCAAATTCAGCAGTGGATATGTTCTCTTGCAGGGACACCAAGAGAGAAGTAGAGTTAGGGACAATATATTATTCTTAGGTTCTTAGGTTCACCTCGAAAAGATATACTTGAACTGATAAATCCCAACAGAAGTTTAATGATCTGTTTTCAGTTTTTAGTGCTAAGTAACACATACATATTTTAGAATCCATATTAAAGAGTGGCAGAATGCCTTATTCTCTTATCATCAAACAACAACGTGCAATGCTTTAGCAAATTTCTTCTGAATTTCTATATTTCTCCTCCATCCAAACAACAGCTTCCATCTCAGAAGCCTTTCTTTCCTTACCCCTGAATCTAGGCTCTCTAACACAGAAATTAATACGATTAAGTTCTGTTTTCAGACACCAGATGAAATTCTCAGTACCTTGTCTTGGTGCTCCCGTTGTTTCTGTTATTAAGTGATTTCAAATAGACCCCTACTTGTTGAGCAATAGTGAGCAGTTAATTATTTTCAGCTATAAAAACATGTGACAGATGGATTAGGAAGAAAGCTTCTAGTGCTTGCTAAAAGTGGCTTATTATACAACTGACTTTTGGGCGTTGTTTTGCAGACTATTTATTCTGGACTGGTTTTCTTCATGGCTTGTTTGTTGTCTTCCAGTCCTATGTTGTAAAGCACAAGTAATTCTCTAGCCCAGTTTGTGCTGCTCTCATGGACACTGCTGGTGCATCTTGTAGGGTTTTACACCTGTGCTCTGCTCAGGTTAGACTGTGGTGAGGAGCTCTTATGGCAGCAGATTATTTTGGATGTGGAGAGTTAAATCACAGCAGAACATTCTCTGCAGCATGTTCTTCTTGTCTCCATAGAGCATACTGGAAAAGACCCAGATGTGATACTGATTCTTTTTAGCTAACCTGGAACAAAACAGGGCAACATTCCTCATTTAATATTGCCTTCACACAGGTATTGGGTTGACTGGTGAAGTTTCCTCTAGTTTCTTCTCAAAATCATAATTAAGCCATCTCTTTTCTTTCCCTTTGTTTGTATGAACGTCACAGCACTGCTGATGGTTGCAGCAAAGAAGATAAATTTTCAAAATAAGTAGTTGAAGTTTCTTTCAGTATGTTTTTTAACTACTTTTTTTTTAAAAATACAGCATTTTTGAATGACAAGACTGTAAACATTTTTGGAGTGTATTACTGTCATGCTGGGCATGAGTGGAGCAGCAGATCTATCTCTCAGAAGAGGAGTCTGTGCAAGAATTACCTTTTACTACCTAAGGTTTATAACATAGGAAAAATAAAACTAAATTTTTGCTCATTTGTGGTTGCTGCTATTTTAGAAGTCATATGTATACAGACATGGGCAAGACCAGGTGTCTCTGGTCTTGGACAACGCTGAGAATTTGAAATACACAGTATTTTGAGACGAGACAACCAAGAGCAGGACTCCATGCATCTGGGAACTGCAGAGATACTTTTAATTCCTGTAGTTTGGAGAGAGCAGTGAGGGGCAGATGGAAAGAGTAGAAGACACAGGCAAAGCAAGCAGTGCTGATACCATAAAGATGGTATCAAAATATTCAGTTATTCCTTTGGTGAGGATCAGAGAAAGGACAGGAGACAGAAGTGAAGCAAAAACAAGGCAGTAGAGAAGGTGCAGGCTAGGGAGCAGGGGATGGACTGAAGATACTGCCTGAGCAGAGGGAGGGGCCTGGCACACACTGCTGGGACATACAGGTCAGAGAAGAGTTGGTTAAAACCGGGAGAAGTCCTCCAATGTCCAGAGGTCCTCAGCTTGGCCACCTTCGTGGTTACTCCCATGAGTCAGCATTGTTGTGCCTTTCCCCAGAGCCCCGGAAGGATGGAGGCCGTCTGCGCCTAACAGCATGAAACCCGCCTGTTCAGAAATGATACACATTTACTTGACTTCCTGAGTTTCAGAGGCAGTCCTGTGAGTACATGTGTCAGAAAACACTAATTCTAACTTCCAGCATTTTTTCTGATTTTGGCCTGAAATCAGGTATCTTTAGACTGAATAAGCAAAGACAAACAGTGGTTACATTTTAATTGGTCTAATAGGTTACATTTTAATTGAAGCATTTAACAAGTTGGTTAATTGTTACTGAATTAAAACACCTTCAACTGAAAAAAAAAAGTGACACCGGTTCAGGTCGATTTTCTTATCATGTGACGTGTTAGGCAAAAAGACATCTTGAAAAGTAATCCTCAGAGACTCATAGTTCATATTATTGTTTACAAATGAAATCACTGTGCACTGTTGGATTGATTAATAACCATCAACACCAGAGAAAAATAGTTACTGCTGCTGTCCTCAAACAATGCCTCTCTGCACAAGCCACCTCTCACTTCTGATCCAGATGGGGTTGGGATTCTTCCAGACACCGAAGACACGCAGCATCCTAGCCTGGGGAACCACCAAGTGCAGCCACTCACCAGAAGGAATTTCCCCCTATGCTATTTGAATAACTTGTAAAAGCCTTTTAACAGAACAATCTTGGAGACTGCTAGATAAAGAAGCCCTTTGAGAATTATGGATAAATTAAAGATGTAATTTATTTTACAGTCAGGATGTAAAGCTGACATTCAACTTTCTTAGCATCTACCATATATTACAGGGACACAGACTTGAACTTTCAGGCAATGACCATTAGTCTTAAAGTGTCAACTGATCCCACAATTCAAGAGTTGAATGCACAGGCTTAGTCAGGCTTGGCCAAGTCAGGCTTCAGAAAGCTTTGCTGTATTGAGGCTCAAAGTAGCGGTCAGGGACTTTTCCTTTAAATGTGCTAACTGTTATCTACCCTATGACCTGGGGAGTCCGAGCCAGTCCACTCTAGTTTGTGCCAGTCCCTGGACTTTGGCTTCCATCAGTGCCTTTTTTATTGTCCTTTACTCATCTCCTGCAGCTCTTACTGTCTGTCAGCTGCTGCTGGAGCTTCTCTTCCCTAGTGACCTGGCATGAATGCACAGCTTGCCAAAATTATCCACAGTTTCATCAGTAACCAAGACAATAATGACAAACCAAATAGCAAGAACTTGATGACAAACCAAAGAGAGTGTAAACACTGACAAAGAATGAAATGACATGTTGAAATATTATCTCAGACTCCTCTTTATATAGAGTGACTTTTCCCAAAGTAACCAAAGAAAGCGCCAGGAAAGACCTAGCCTGCAAGTGGAGATGACTACCTTTGCATGCAAGTTGGTATATGTTTCTCTTTTTTTTCCCCAAATAGAATTTTTGCCATACATATTTTTTTCCTTTCTGCTATTCTAAAAGACCAGTTGCATAAATTAAGTACAGAAAGAAAACAAATTGGAATCAGATGTGATTAAAATAATAGTATGAGGTCATAGCTGAGAGATATCAAATATCTTGCAAGGAATTATTTTTAAAAAACAAAGAAAATTGGATTTAAGAGCACATTTATATTTAATGTCTGATATATAACAGAGGAAGACAAACCAAGGGAGTTCAGAGCACAGCAACAAAAAAGTGCTACACAATTCGATAGATGGAGGAGGGCTGGAAGACTGAAAAAGTCTTCCACAATAAAAGACATGAATAACAAAGTATCTGAAAGATACCAAACACCAAAGGATGGAAAACAATCCTTTCCAGTCAAGGAAGCATAGGAACAGATACCCAGAAAAGATAAAGATGTTTTAAAAAAAAACAATTTTAGGATTAATATAAAGTTAAAAAAATCTTCCTGAATTTAAAACCTATTAGACTGGAAAAGTCACCCGAGAAATGCAACAGAGAAATCAAGCAATGGTATTATAATATGGAATGGGGACGAGATGAAGAAATTTACTGCAGGTGCAATATAAAATTTGCACTTAGAACAGGGCTCACTGATTTTCTTGCTGATGAGGAGTTTCATGCTGATGTGTGACATTTTTTGTAGCATGAAGGATAGTAGGGATGTCCAGTAGTGGAGACTGTGAATATCTTTTCTGCGCAGTGCTTTGACAAACAGGAGATTCTTGTAATTTAATATATGAATGTGCCAAATTCCAAATTTATTCAGAGCTGACTCCTTTGAAGCCAACGATGTTGCAACTTGGATTAATCTGATGCCCATTCAAGCAATAGCATTCATCTGATTAGAAATCAGCTTGTAAATGTTTGGCAGTCACTGTTCAGCATTGCCTTTGAATATGATCTGTTCTAGAGACAGAAGTGCAGCATCATGCCATCATTGCTGGACAGACAGAATATCACTAGGACACTCAGTAACAGAGCAGTGGGAGGACGGGATGTATCGCAGTACCATATTGTGGGGGTATTCTTAAGTATCCTGTCAGATACAGTTCTAAGAAAGGGTGAATAAACTATAAAACCAGGGATGCCCTTCAATCCCCAAATATTTATCTAGTCTCAGCCAAGTCACTGAGCAAAATATTCATTTAGGTGAGGTAACAAGTGGGAAAGAAGTAAGAGGAGGAAGGACAAATAGATGGAATTCTTGCACATTGCACCATGCTCCTGCAACTAGTTACCCTATGATAGTGCAGATTAAGATGCCCAAGGCTGAAGACAGAAGCACTGAAGTGTGTAACTGGGTTCTGGGAGACAGCTATGAGCTTTGTCTCTCCTCAAATTTCTCACTGTCCTGTGCTTTAGGAACTGTGGTCTTCTATTGCGCTCTGTGCTGGCTCTTTGGTCTCAGAGGAGGCAGGTGTGTGGCATTGTTCAAGCTGTTAGCGTTCCTGGAGGTAAAACAGGGCAGTTGGAGGCATGTCTGAATAGCTGTGCCAGCTTTGTTTGGTGTATTTATTTCCTGCCAGAAAATGAGCTACAATCTCTTCCTCCTGGCTTTTGTCCTGGGCATTGGTGGAGCTTTCCAGTATGGGTTGCAGGTCTCCATTATCAATTCTCCTGCTGAGGTAAGCATGGGCAGCTCAAAAAATTGAGCTACCAGCATGGATTTCAATGTTCTTATGCATTCCTGCCTCTATATGCAATCACTGGCTTTTTCACTTCTGCTTTCAAAACTATACTTATTGTAGTTTCTTGGTTGTAAGAGTAGCTGCTATTGCTCTTGTGCTTCAAGGAGTTTTAACATCTGTCTGGTGTGACAGAACTGGGAAAGGGGAGTATGAGTGATATCTATAAAGTCAGCTGAGCTGCGGTTGGCACTGATACCTGCAGCTGGAAAAGGAAAATGAAGGGAGGTGTTTGTCATCCTGAATGGTGCCAAGGACATTAAGCTCAAACTATTACCACATTGGGAACCCTCAGCAAGAATGCGGGTGCCATGGAGGTTATAAACAGAGTAGGTCAGAGAGACCCCACAATGGGCCACACTGAGGGACAAATCCTGATCTCACTGAATTCAGTTGAAGTCAAACCTGGATTTCACCCAAGGCATCAGACAGGATGCAGGAGGTACACGAGAGACAGACAGGCAGGAATGGCAGGGAAGATCGGGTAGCAAAACAACCAGGGTTTAGCACATAAACAGAAGATGAACCTGCCACTCTCCTAGTGGTGTTCACAGTTGGTATTTAATATTGATATATTTATTCTTTGATGTATTGCACCTCGTTGCTAAAACATTAACTCCAGGGATGTTAGTGGCAAAATTCCCTTTGATTTCACTGGAGCTAACATTTCAACCAAGATGTCGATAGAAAGGTATCAAAAAGACCAGTAAGTAGGTAAGAGAAGTAAAAAAAGAGGTGCAATTATGCAAAAACATATTGGCTGAGTCCATTGGTTTCTGTTTTTCTTTTAAAGTTCATCAAAAGTTTCATCCGTGAGACCTGGCTAAAGAGATACGGCTCTTCTCCCAGTGAAGAGATGATTACTTTGATGTGGTCCTTTGTTGTGTCCATTTACAGCATCGGTGGGCTTCTGGGGTCCTGGTCTGCCGGATATTTGTCTGTAAGATTTGGCAGGTAGGAATAATGATTACATTAGTCCATCTGTTTACACCCACAACTGCAAAAATAAGTGACTGTGTCTTGGAAGAAACACTACTTGTAAAGTGGCCCTGTGAGCAGCCCAGAGCTGCTTCAGATGAAGGATCAGTTTGGTGAAGAAACAGAATAGCAAAACCTGCCAATGATCACAAAGAAAATCATACCCTCTCCCTTATAAATTTCAAAGCGAATCCAGTCCATAGAAATCATGAGGAGTGTATGCATTTTAAAGTGAATTTCACAGACAACCACTCACAAAGCAGTGCAGATATTGGCTCCACCAGAGGCATCAAAAGCTTCAACTAGCTTATCAGTCCGTGACAAAGTTTTCCCATTCCCATTTCCCATTTGCTTCACTGCAGCTGAGCTCAGAAGCCGGCACAGAGTCTTTGACTATGGTACAATTCATGCCACTTCTGTCAGGCTGTGAATGACACACAGACAATATTTATGCTCACATTAATTTAAATGAATTCCAGGAAGAAGGCCATGCTGTTTGCCAATATCCCTGCTCTGCTGAGCGCAGCTCTGATGGGACTCAGCCGGCTGTGTGGATCTTTTGAGATGATCATTGCTGGAAGATTATTTTCTGGAGTGTGTGTAGGTAAATTAGCATTCCTACCTATGGTATTAAATATTTGGGAGAGCAGTGACTGAGGGTCACAAGGATTTACCAGACTGAGTATATGGATCACAGATTTTTACTAAACTCTGCAGAGGGCCTGATTGCTGAATGCATTTTTAACTAAATAAGAAAACACAAATATAGTTAAATGAATTGTATGACATCTCCATTTCTCATTCTTTTATCTTTACATCTAATCCATATAAAAAGTACTACCAACTTGTGAAAAAGCCAAAACATGCAGTATTTCAGAGGAGCATGCTCACTCAATAGAAAGTTGATCTCTGTTGTTTCTGTTGCTGCTAGTTGTGGCTGATACTGCCTCCCATATTACAGACAAAGGAAAGGTTTTCAAGCTGGGCAATTCTAATTTCCAGATGCCTCAGAAGTTTTTTGATCCCCAAGCAGTTGGATATAGATAATATTAGTGGGCAAAAAAAATAAGATATTATAAATATTAATTAATTCACTAGGCAAATGGAATATATAGCATTTGTTAACTTGTTGGTTTCAAGCCCAAAATAAGGCACATGGCATCCTGAGTAGACACTGAAATACATAATCTGAGATGAAAGGGAGCAACAGCAATCCTGTATATGTGCCTGTAGGAAACATTGTAAGAGAAGGCCAGCCTGCTAAAGAACAGATTTCCCAGGGGAACTTACTTGCTTAGTGAAATATTTAGCAAAGACGCAAGGCCACGGTACTGGGAGCATGCTTCATGTCAGGCAGACACATACTCAGCATGGTTAAAAATGTATCTCAGAGCCTAACCCTTTATGCTTTGCCCATAACGGTCCCCTCCAAAACACCAGACCTGTGGGAGTTTGAATTGCCCTAACAGTCACTTGTCACTGCAGGTTTAGCTCTGAATATCCACCTCATGTATGCTGGGGAATGTGCCCCACGGAAGCTCCGTGGGCTGATTGCCATAACAGCTTCTACTGCCGTTGCCACTGGGAAGTTTGTAGGATTTGCTCTGGGTCTCAGGTAAGGGGGGTCTGAGACCTATTTAATTTATTCTGTTATTAAAATATATGCATATGTCAATGCAAGCCTAAGGATAGGCAAATCAGCAACTATTTTTAGACATGTTTTCAGGGTACCCTAGGCACCCAGACTGAATTAACTCAGCCCAAGTTCCTGACTTAAGTCAATGGGAAACAGAAATCACACAAAATATTTAATCCTGAAGAACAATGTTGCTTCCTAGCAAAGTCAGATTACAATACAGATAATAAAAACTTCTAACAGATTTTTGTAAGAACTGACCTTTACTTTTTATTTTTTTAGAAGGAGCAGGGAATGTCAGATCGATCCAAACTTCCTTGCAAATACACACAAACTGGCACAGCCACTCATCACACACACAAACCCAGAAACCTGTGCTGGATTAATTCCTCCTCAGCACAGGCTCCTTCTGCCCGTCCTGTGCCAAAGATGGTCCATCCCATTCCCAGGGCACACATCATTCTGGCCACAGTAGTCTCAAAGTTGAAGGAAACCCAGAGACTGCTCTTTGGGACAGTCAGTACCAGGTTGATAACCCATGGATCCTGTCTTAATTGCAACTTGAGACTCTTTGGATCAGAAGCAGAGGGATCAGCTACCACAGGTTCTTCAGTGCTTTTGCAGGATGCTCTTTGTCCCTGTGGGCCCTCAGGTGTTGCAGGAGGATGCAGTTATCCTTGCTGCACTTACCATTGAGCAACAGGTGGCAACCCTGTGTAATTTGTTTGCTGCAGGCAACAGCGCTCTGCTCCCCTTCCACCTCCCATTGAGATTTTCATTTTTCTGGGCTGAGAAATGCTGGAGACTCCTGGGTGAGAGCTTCCAGGACACACACAGCAGGGCCGAGGGACCACCCAGGTGTCTGCATGTGCTCACATGGCCAGTGCACTTGGTTGCTCAGCTGCTCTCACTCTGCTGGTTTTGTTTCAGAGAAGTTCTTGGAGTAGATGCTCTCTGGCCTATTCTCATGGCAACCAATGCGCTTCCTGCCCTTATTCAGCTTCTCACCCTCCCCTTCTTCCCAGACTCTCCCCGCTACCTGCTCATTGACAAAAAGGACAAGGAGGGGTGCATCAAAGGTAAGGAAACGGGTCACAAAGCATTCATTTTAGCAAAAAGTGGAAAATACAGTAAAGCCGCACATAAGCCTGGAAGAGAGGTAGAGTTGGGAGAAAGATTCTTGGTCTTTTGGCTCTGAAACCACCTTCAGCTTTAATGGAAGCCACCCTCTTCTGATTTGATATTAGTGTTCTCTTGGCACTAGTATTTCCCTTACCCTCTGCCAGGATCCTCCGAGGGACGTGGTCACACAGAGCTTGTATTTCCCTCAATACAGATTCTGCCCTGAGCAGTCAGGGTGTGGATACAGTACCTTCTGGCTCTGTGTAAGAAAGGGATTCTCTTCATGCCATATCCATAAGCATTACAGTTCTTCAGTAACCCTATATAATCAGAGAAACAGCCATTGTGGGTTTTTAATATCAAAAGAGAGAACTCTTTGGATGTAGACTTATTTTTTAATGTAGGAGTCATTTTTCCTGATCTGTGTTTTGGTGTGTGCACTAGAACTGCACCTTTAGCAGGAGGGTATTTGGGGAAGGATTGGTAAGAATTTAAGCTTGATTTACATTGAAACACTGCAAGCAGCTACTGGCCAAAGGTGAGGTCATGATTAAGATTTACGGGTAAAAACGGGCAGCAATGAACTGGATCTGTGTCTAATCTGAACCCAGATCTCTAGGAAGTTCACGCAAGCAAAGAGTTTGAAGCTCGAATAAGACACTCGGCAAGGCAGGAAGTAATCCTCTGAATTCACATCTGTGCTGGTGAGCTTGGAGCAGGAGTCATCTTCTCTCTCCCTCTCCTTCCAGCTGTGAAGCAGCTCTGGGGAGATGGTGACCATATGGCCGAAATAGATGACATGATGGCAGAGCAAGAAGCCATCCGTGGGGAGAAGGCTAAGAGTGTTTGTGATCTTTTTCATGACAAAGCCGTCCGTTGGCAGCTCATCACTCTCTTCCTTGTCTCCTCATGCATGCAGTTAATTGGCGTCAATGTGGTATGTGTGCTACTTTTCTCTGATTTCTAGATTGCTTACAGTTTCTTGGCAAAAAGTAAGCTTTACAATGAGTAGTAAAATGCTTACTGCAAGAGTGGCTGTAAGAAGGGATCTGTTGCTACTGTTTATTGTAATCTTTTCCCATGGAAGTGTGGGACCTGGTATAAGTCAAGAACTGTGTTTTGGTAAGTGTCATCTGAAGGCATCTGAATTAATTACCCTATTATGATAAGAGAATGGAAGGGGATAAAATTAAATCTCAAATACAGAACAAGTAAAGAACAGTGTAACCTCCTCTGGATCTCTGAACTCCAGAATGGACTGACCAAAATTGTTCAGCCATTTCAGTACAAACTGTCAGGTTTGTCATGTACACTGACAGTGCCTTTCCATACTCTTTCTTATTTGGGTTTCTTTTAAATCCTTTAACTTTGCATTTTCTCAGATTATAGACAATTACAACATCCCAGTAATATACGTAACAGTTACTGATATATATTGTCTAATATACCCTTTTCTCTGGAAATATCTCTGTCTATGCTTCAGTAGAAAGTATTGAGTATTGGAGTAGTTATTGCATAAAACAAGCTTATAGTAAAAGCATAAAGGTTCAAAATCCAGATTAATTTTGCAAATTCAGAAAGACTTCAAGATTCATAAGACCCTTTCTACTCCCACTAGTGCAGCAATAACTATATCAAGAAGGACCAATTTCTTATGCTTTAGGAGTGCTTACGTCTGAAAAATAGTGACTATGATAATCACTGCAAAGGCTTAAAGATGATGTAGAAAGATAATTTAAACCATTTGTTTACTAGGTACTGTCCACATTTCTGTATGCTCCTCATCCAAAGTACGAGACACTAAAACACATGAAAGATGTCACATAGAATTATAACCTGTAACAGAAGACAAAGGCTAGTGCTAAAAGCAAGTAAAAAAAAAAAAAAAAAGAAAAAGGCTGTATTTGTTACTGAGTTCCAGACAGAGCTGCTAGTAAAAGCTGTTCTGCACAAATAAGCCTCATTAAAACATTGGGGATTAGTTACTGAAATCAAGATTTTCTCTTTTGCTAAAGCCTGATTAGTTATTTTCTGTCAAAAAAGACAGAAGATAATGTAAACATGACCACATGTGTACAACCTTCATACATTTCTGTTCTTTCCAGGTTTACTTTTATGCATACAATGTCTTTATAAAGGCTGGAATCCCCCCTGATCAAACCCACTATGTCTCCCTGGGAGTTGGGATCACTGAGATCCTCACCACAGTTCTGTGTGTAAGTGGCTCTTCAGCTGAATTTCATTCTGCTGTAATGTGTGTTTCATTTCAATCTTTAGAAATGACTGTAAATGGAGCTTCAGGAATCGAACTGCAAATCAACAGTAGTACTTCACACTGATCATATAAAATCATCTCCACACACCCTGCAAACATGAGCATTTTTATTCAGTTTATGGGAGGACAGGAGAGCACTCCCGCCAAATCACTTTGTAGCAGGAGTGGAAGTATTTTTGGGGCTATCCCTCAAAATCACAACCCAACCTGAGGTAGCCTTGGGACTCCCAGTTCCCCTCTGTAGGAAGGACAGATGACAATCCCTGGGTCCACTTGTCAGTAGGACTCACGGCTGTAGAATTCATGGCAATTACCAGTGCAAGCATTTCCACTTTGCTGTCCTCCCTGGCTACCCTTTGTCTGCAGAGTGCTACCACAGGCCTCCTCTGCCCGAGCAATGCTCCCTGCAGCCCTGCACCTCCTCAGCTTCCCCCCAGCTCCCTGCAGCTTCTGGTCCTGCTCAGTCCCCCCAGATGCTTTACTCACCCTCCCAGCGGAGGTACCACATCCCAGTCCCTGACTTTTCAGAGATCCCCTCTGCCTGGCCAGTGAAGGCAGCTACTGGAGCAGGTCAGCAGTGCCTGCTTTTAAGGTCTGTCCTTTGAGCTGATGGCATGCCCTCCTGGTTGCAGGGTTTCCTAATTGAGCGTGCAGGGAGGAAGACACTGCTGTGGAAGAGCTACGCTGTTATGGCCTTGGCTTTAGGGCTCCTCACAGTCACGCTTTCACTACAGGTAAGACCCCGCTTATGCATTAGAGCTGCATTCCATCTTCACGTTTTATTGTATGGCAGATATCATTACCATTTCCCTCCCGCCAAATCACTTTTTAGCAGCAGTAGAAGTGTTTTTGGAGCTAACCATCATACTAACAGAGGTCTGTTCCCAGCCATGTACATGCAGATTAAAGCCAATAGCTTTATAAAACCATGATTACTGCCAAGACTATCTCCTTGTGAAGTTTCTGGAAGTAGAGGAAACAGATGTCTGTTTAAGTTTACATACTTAGCAGTGATGAATATTTCTAATAGAGCTGGATAAATAAAATTTTAATTTCTGGTTTTATTTGCTGTTCATTTCCTACCATAGGATTCCTTTTCCTGGGTACCATACTGCTCTGTTGCACTCATCTTTATTTTCATCATGTGCTTTGGCATTGGGCCAGGTTGGTATGGTTTCATATACTCATTCCTTCCTCACTGCAGCCTTTAGGAGAGGTCCCAGGCATAGCCATTCCACAGTTAGCATGAATCCCTACTCCTGATTCAGCGCAGGGGTAGATGTTCCCCTCCATACCTGTGGTAGGAGGTAAACTTCATTTCATATTGCATTTCTACATGCCTTCCTCCTGAAGAGCCAAGCAGCACCTCAAACACTTCCAGGTCAGTTAAAACCATTAACTTATATGGCAATATGAAGTGTGAAGCATCTTGCAAAATTTCTAAAGTTCTTTTTTTCTCCAACATTTTTTTTCAGCTGGAGTATTATGCCCCTTGCCCACAGAAATATTTATTCAGTCATACAGACCAGCTGCTTATGTTTTTAATGGTGCTACAAACTGGATCCAACTCTTCATCCTCGGACTTTTGTTCCCTTTCATTGTGGTAAGCCGAGTAGAGTGTTTTCTTTCAGTTCAGAGGAGGTTAGACCCTTCTGGAACTCAGAGCACACTTCTCTTTTTCAACACTTCATGCAAAGGACAAAGCCCAAACTAATTGCAGTTCTGATGGCCTCTTTCTTTTTACCCAGCTTTCTAGTGAAAGCGTAGCAAAACCACAAAATGCTGCTAACTCTACACACAGTTAGAGTGTGGCACTGGCAAACACAGAGGCAGTGGCAGAGGCACTAACACTGTCAGACGTCATTTGAATGTCATGAGGGTCTCCCTTCTTTTCCCCCCTCGTACTGTTTTGCATCTCGTTTGGGGTTAATGTGGAAAATGGACAGTCCCAGAGATCTCACTCAGCACTAGTAAGAAGCAGGAAACTAAAGCCTTTGCAGTTTTGGACTGTGCAAGGAGGGACAGAGCTAACACACTACGTGCGTTCCCCAGTCTGCCACTGACTGAGAAGGACGGAGCAGAAAGGAAGAGCAACCAATGCTCAGCACTTCTCTGAATTGTCAAGCAATGACATTCCATGTCTGCTGAGCATACAACTTCCCTCCTTAAAACAGCAAGTTGATTTACATCAACTGAGTCCCTGACCAAGTTTTTTAGTAAATACAAAACCAGAAAATCCATATTGTAAGAGAAAGAAATCTAGATCAATTTATATAAACACATTTTGTCTCTTTCTTTTCCTATAGGAAGGTCTTGGTAGTTTCTGTTTCATCATTTTCCTGACATACTGTCTGTCCATGGCTATCTTTGTCTTCCTGGTGATGCCAGAGACCAAAGGAAAGACCATGCTGCAGGTCATGGAGGAGTTCAATCGCCTGAACTACCGTGGAAAGAAGAGACAGCCAGCCCTACAGCAGAGTAACTGCTCAGTGATGACTGTTACTAGACTTTAATAACAAACTCTCCACTCCGTATTTTTGCTCTTTTATTACTGTAGTGCCCAGAAGCCTCACTAAGCAAGAGAGAATCCATTTCTCCACAAACAGCACAAATGTGTATTTTAAAAATAATCACCTCCAGTACAGGGTGATGGATGAACTTGATGGTTCTCTCCAACTGCTGAAATATGAGCTGAATTAAATCTTCTGCAGAAAAAAATTAAACAGAGTGCATAAAGAAATAAGATATTGCAGGAAGTGAGTGTGGAAGGTTCAGATGTACAGAATACCTGTGAAACTGAGAGAGAAAGAAGTCAGAGCTTTCACACTGAAATTATCTGCTCCTCTTAACTTAACAAGTCAGTGTTGATGAGCTTTCCCAGAGAAGGAGCTTCAGTCCAGATGAAATGAAGTGATAGCTCTTTAATCTGGTGGAAGAAGAGTACATTGCCTATCAGAAGACAGAATCAGTATGCAATGTTTCCCCCTCTTACAATTAGACCTGAGAGCAAGTACATGGTATAGGGGCAACTAGGACTTTCTTGAGGAGCTTATGACCACACTTCTGTGACCTGCTGCATGGTCTTCATCCTTCTTAATTTTTTTTTTTTTTTTTTTGGGGGGGGGGGGAGTCATTGCTACGTCTGAAGAAAAAAGGTGTAAAAGAGATATAAGGTCCTGGCGTAAAGGAGACACTATACTAGAGAAGCATCCAAGCATAACCTGTCACCTCAAGCCAAACCTCTTGCTTGGTAATCAGGTACACTGCCTAGATTTTGGAGATTCTTCTATTGGGACAAACAGGGATACATCAGCACTGAAAGAAAGCAAGAGTGAAGAAAGCAGAGCTGCAGGAAATCATGAGTGGGCTAATCCACAGTGGGCAGGTTCTTCTTCATTAACAATGACTATGTAGCATGTCTTCAGCCTGGAGTTACTTCATATCAGAGAGAAGGAACACGGGTTTCAATGGGATTGAGTTCCCAGAAGTAACTGGTACTGATGAGACAAAAAAGAGCGGTGCCTTTCCCAGAGAACTCAATCTGTATGTCTGAGTGTTTGCTTCTCTCTCCAGGTCTCTGAATACTTCACATTTTCATTGCAAAACAAGGTAAAAAAGGCTTCACTTTTTGTTTTCATTGCTATACAACGTGACACACTCTTGCTCTTCTTCATGCTTTGCAGTTTACTGATAAGGAAATAAAAAAATAGTGACTAGGAAAGCACATCTTACTGATCATGTCTGGATTTGGTTTTCATTGATTAAAGAGTGAGGGACAGAGGAGAGCCCACCTTCTGGGTGTGTGTTTTTGGGGTCAAGGAATACTGTGTCTGTCTTGTTCTGGAAATGAGATCTTCACTACTGACTGTTGCAGATGCTGCACAACAAAAATTTGCAAAAGGACCTGAATATTGAGTGGCAGTTTCTTTCACGGCCCTAAGGGTCCTGCTATTTTATCTTCACACCATCCTCAAACAACATTTGTAGCAGTGCCAAGAGCTAATACCAAGAGCAGTGGACTTCCCCAACACAGCCATCCTTCCTATGACAATCATCATATTACAAAAAAGCTAGACAAAATTTGTAGTTTCAGGGCCGGAGGTCATGGATTGCACAATACCACAGTAAGAACCAACATACATTCCTTCTTCTGATCAAAAATGCAGGGGGAAAAAGGAAGACACCTTCAAAGTACTTTGAAAAGAAAGCATTATGTAAGACCTTGATTATTTTAAAAGTCTTTATTTGGTCTGGTCTTTCTCAGCCTTGATGGTTCCCACTGAGGAAGTTTTTAGTGTCTTACAAGACATTAAAACCTCATTTCCTTATACATGTCTTTCTACAGTGTGATCTCTTCCAGCATGCCTGACTTCTTCCCTTCTACTAGTAAATACTGTCTGCAAGAGGGAAAGTGGTAAATCATTAACACTGCCATAAACTAGCATAGATTGGGAATAAAGGTTAAAGAAGTACTTGTGAATCTGCAGCGCATCTATTTGATTTCCAGGATCACACAAGTGCAACACATTGTATCTTTGAAAACAAAATCCCTCCAAGCCAAGGGTATTGGATGAGCTAAGTACTGGGTCTGGAATAAGAACATTTCTTGTAAGGTTCAAATCCTAGGTGGAAAGACTCGTCCTGTCTTCTTCTTTAGGAAAATAAATAAGAACTATACTAGGCATTTAAGTCTTGCTTTTTCCACATCACAGCACTGAACAAAAGTGTGAGGCCAGACAGAAATCAGACAGCAGTATGAGTATTCTGGGAGAAACACAGACAACAGGAGGAACAGGGCTCTGCAGGGACTGTTTGATCAACCAGATGTTAAAATCTCACCACAGATAGAGTGTTTAAAAACCCCTCCAGAAAGATGCAGGGCTGCCATGTGTGTCCTTCCTTCCAGCAGCCAAGTTTCCCATCCTCAGCTCAAAGACCAAATCCTCCTTTCCCCTCTAGTTCATTCAGGCTCATCTGCTCCCTGCCCATGGCCCCACTCTGAGGTGCCTGAACCCTGCTGTCCAAGTCTAGCAAAATGGTTTGCTCTTAGTCTGGTAGAATCCTTTGAGAGGGAAAAGAACAATAAAAATGGACTTGCAAAGGACAGTACAGCATGAAAAGGTCTGGAAACAGAGATATGTCATTCAAATTTGATACAGGAAGCAGAAGAATTTAAAAGGAAAGGTAAAACGAGAGAAACAGCCAAAGAGAGGAGTAATTATTTCAAAAGTACTTTCAGCATATCCTGACAGAAAGCAAGAAGTAACACTCGATTGTTCAAGTATCTTGTTGAACATTTCCAGCACAGGAGTTGGGAACAACAAAAGCTTACAAGAGTTCAAAGAGGATCTCAGTAAATGCATGGAAGGAGCAAACATAAAGACACAATTCCGACTGACAAAGTCCCAGGGTTGTGCATCACTGGAGGCTGGAAGATGCCCAGGAAAGCATCACTGCACACTTGATCAGGTCTTATGCTTTTGCCTACAACTGCTATTTGTGACTGAAAGCTTTGGGATGCTCTGCTGGACACACTTCTGGTCTGATCCTAGAAGATAAAGTGGGTGGTAGTGATAAGAGAGGACAGGGGACAGCTGGACAATCTGGCTGCAGTCTTCTCTGTGACAGCAAAATCTTTGGCTAAGGGGAGGGCAGTGGCCAGTGTTGAAGTGCCTGGAGATTGAGAGGGGGAATTTGTAAGAAGCAAGAGAAAACCTAGAGAAAGACAGGGATTTTTGTAGTAGTTATTGAAAAGAATGGTAGGTTCTGGGGTGTTTGACAAGAGGAAGTGAGAACATTTGAGGAGTCTGCGCTGAGATGGGAAGGAATGAAATACACCACCACAGCTGATGTGGGGGCAATGAAGATTTCAGGGAGAATGAAAATGGAATGGGTGGAAAGAAGAATTCAGCTTGAACTATTTCACTGTGTACTGATGTGCAACCAGACGCTCAAGCAGAGGGTTTGTTATTGGGACACTCAGCAGGAGAAAGGTCAAGACGTGACTCAGCAAGCTCGCCCTGTGCTGCAGGGGACAGCCTGGGGCTGTTGTCAGTCGCTGTAATGTGGAAAGCAAACTGTAGTAGGAATGCCAGTGCTTCCACCATGCTTCTGAGCAAAGATTCTGTTGCCTTCAGAACTGCAACCCCACCTTCCCACCTCCCCTTTCGATACTAACCATAGACAGTCAAATATTTGTAGTATAGAGTGAGCTATGTTGTATTCAGTGTAGTACAAAATGTTACATGTAATACATACAAGCCTGAAGGAGGGAAGGATTAATTTACACTCTTTGTAAATGGTCATGTCTTTAGCTGATTCAAAATCCATTTTTTAAGGTGAAAAGTATGTCTTAAAATCAATTCTCAAGCTAGAACAGAATGAGCATCCCGCTCTGGCACACGGCAGGCCATCTCCATTGTTACAGAGAGGTAAGAGTGGGGCTTCTGAGTGGTTCTGGAAACAGCGTGACCCTCTGTAAAGAACCGGTGTTAGCAAGGACCCGTTATGCCAATATTCACATAGTTCATGTTCTGCAAATGGGAAATTGTTCGAATCACTTCAAGCAACTGAAAATCTTAGACCATGCAAGAAGAGGCATTACAGCTCAGCTACAATACGAAGTGGCTTATCTCTGTAGTAGACTGGAGAGGAGGAAAACACACTCTGCCTAAACTGTTTGTCAGGGAGGTGAACAGGGACTCTGCTCCCTGAAGGAAAGATGGTAGCACCTTCTGACTCCTCACACAACAGGAACACGCAGTTGTTTTAGCAGTGCGAGTCAGGGGGACCGCTCCCAATATAAGAAGGATAAATATTTACCAATGTTGTAATCAGCTTGGCATATCTGGGTCTTAGAATAATTAAACCAGCAAGAAGCGTCCCCAGCCAGTGTTGGAGGAGGACACAATTCAGTAAAAGCCACAGAGTTAGAATTTAACTTCTGTGCTATGATCCCAACTTCTTATAATCTAAGCATAGAAAACATCTCTCATCTGACAGACTTGACAAGGGCTCTCAGAGCAGGCAGGTTTTCAAGTGGAAATGGCTGGTTTCCTCTCAGACCTGGTGAGTATCCAACCTCTTGTCTTCTAGCCCTAGTCACTAACAGCTGTGTGATCTTTAAAGATTACAGCAAAGGGAATCAGTCTTTCTTGTAACAAAAATGAGCAACAGAGCACGTGCTTGGGACAACACTGATTCAGCAATAAGAGTGACCACACAGCATCTCCAGAAAATATATTAGAAATACAAAAGAATGAAAGGTTTAAAAGAGGACCTGGGAAACCAGGAGAGAATAGACATTTTGAGGAAGATGGAGAAAATAGTAGCAATGAAAAAGACAAAACAGAAAAAAACCCACCCATCTCTACTGCCCTGCAGTCTCAAGGATATTTGAGGATACTCATCTATTTAGAGTGTGATCTGACTAAATGCCTGAAAACACATGTGCTTGTGACGAGTGCTCTAAAATCCAGTGTACATCATGGAAACACAGCTTTTCAAATAGAAGTAATTCAAGTAGGGACTCTAAAAATGCAGTTTCCTATGGGGATAATAAAAGTGAAATGTAAAAAAAAAAGTTTTAAGAGGACAGACTTGATTAATCTCTGGAAACTGATGAACAATGTCTCTGAGGAGGCAAAGTTGAAGGAAAAAAGGGATTCAAGAAAGCTGTAGCTTCCTACTAGTACAAAAGCAAACACAAACTATCTGAACAAGGCTTTTATGGTTAATTTTTTTAATTTCTGTGGCTAGCAGATCTAACAGAAGTAGAGACTGCATCTTTTCAGGCTGCTAATAAGCAGGAGAGGAACATAAAGAAATGTGCGGATTTGCATCTTAACAATTTCCCAGCAATTTTACTTGATTATTGAAAAAAAAATGTTTTTCTGCATTTTAAAGGATTCTTAATCATAGTAATATGAATATATAAGATCTCATGGTCTGAAAGCCATGCTGGTATCAGCAACTTAGGATGTGTTTCATCATCTTTGGTAGGTTCAGTACCGGAAGCTATTGCTAATGATTATGGTGCTAGGAATTGGTGGAACCCACCTATCTGGTTTTCAAATGTCTGTGATCAATTACACTTCTCCGGTAAGCAAAATCTTCATAAAATCCCATCTGTAACTGCTTTTCATGGGACTAGGCCTTACTCTTTGAAGATGCTCTAAAAAATTTCTTAGGTGTTGCTGCATGAGTTTATTCCCAGCTCTTTCCCATGCCATACTGTCCACTGTCGAAGGACACAATGAGTTTCCATGATTGTTAGAAGCTGTGCTCCAAAGACAACTTCCCACAGAATTGTGTGGAAACAACACATTGAAACACCCTCCTTAAAGATTATGCCATGGAGAAAAAAGATTATAAACTAGCTGATCGAATCTCAACCTTCAGTTCAGCGCTTTTCTCTTTGTATCTGCTACCTGCAACAAGAACATTTGCACTTCACTAGAATCAGTAAAAGGTGCCAATATTTTGGTGAAGGAGAGCCAGGATTCAACAGACTAAAGAGTATAACTGATTTTTGAAAGATTCCCTTACACTATTAGGCTGTATGAGAGAAAATATCAATCCTAATTTGCAAATTAGTGTCCCATAGTCATGCTTTTAGTAATGACTATTACTCTATTTTTTTAAAGTTGTAAGCATTATGAAGAACTATTGTGATTAGTGCCTAAGTGGAATGAAAATATCTTTTTCTGTCCCAGTACATTCAGAAGTTTGTCAACGAAACTTGGCTGGAGCGATACGGTTCTGTGCTGCATCAGGAGACACTCACATTATTGTGGTCCTTTATCGTGTCTATGTACTGTGTGGGTGGAATGATAGGGTGTCTGTGTAGTGGGTACCTGACTGCAAAATATGGAAAGTAAGTACATTTCCCAACAGCTTGCTAATCAGGGCTGCACGAGGGAAGCAACTAAATATTACTCAGCTAATATAATGGATGTCAGAATTCTCACTGCCCCCTTCTGGTGCAGAATTTACTGTACTCAACATGTATAACTACACCTAGGTATACTAGAGAAACAAGAATATGCAACTATTTCTGATTCCCTTGTCACAGTTTTTGGTGCCATACAATTAATATATTTTTGCTGAAATTTCAGTGAAAAATAAATCTCTGAAATTTCTTTCTTGAGCAATAATGCCATAGGGAGCCCAACAACATTGCAGTAGTGCAGAAGGGGATAGATATTCTGTAGGCAAAACATTTTCTTTTTTTTTTTCCTTTTCTTTTTTAATTTATTGCAGCCTTTAAAAAAATTGTGCAGGTTCATTCCTCTGTAAAAATACTGAGTTTCAGCAAAGATAAGCAGAAGTCCCTCAGGCCGCATTCAGAACCCTCTCTTTGAGGGTGGCCATAAAGGACAAAGCCAGAACTTTCTAGCTTTAGGTGGGCGGTGAAACAAGTTCTTGCCCTGTTCTGGGGACACGTGCAGTGTTTCAGATGGGAGCCTCGCCCACAGGAAAGAAGAGAAAAAGACCATCCCTTATCAGTATTTATCATGGAGGAATTTCCTTCAGTCTCATGGTGTGCTCACATAGTGTTAGCATCGAAAAGAGGAATGTAGCTTCTCCCATTCCACTCCCCTGCAAAGACATCAATGCCTTTTCATAGTCAGATATGGTTGCCCTATAAGCAATGGATTTAAACATGGCCATGGCTTGGTCTGTAAATCCAGAGGAGAACAGGCAAGCATTAGTCAAAGAGGAAAAAGTAAAACATGGATTATACCCACATGTTGTTTGCTGTTGCAGGAAGAAATGTCTGCTGTTCAACGATGTGGTCCTAATAATAGCCACACTGCATACTGGCTTCAGCAGGAGAGCCAAATCCTTTGAGATGATCCTGATTGGGCGCTTCCTCGAAGGCATTGGTGCTGGTAGGAGTCCCCACTACTCCATGTTAATGTGACTTCTTTGGGGTGGATACAGAAATCTTCCTGCTGGGAGTACCCGGGCATGCACTGTAACCCCAGTGGAACAAGGAACAGATTGGGAAAAGGTAAGATGAGCTGTCCTTTGCCTTCAAGAGGTCTTGTTGAGAGAGAGATCTGATGGATTAGGTAAACATCTTGCTTAAAGGAAAAGGTACATTTTCAGCCTACATATTGTGGAGGATATACAGCAAACAGTTCAGAAGAGTGAGGAGAGAGCTACCTTTGGCTGAAGGTGAAATGAAAAGGTGAAATGAAAAGGGACTCTCTCTCTTGCTTTCTATAGCTTTAGCTCTCTTGTGTCTTCTTCACTTTAGGAATACATATGAATGCCCATGTTCAGTATGCTGGAGAGATCTCACCTAAGAAGTTGCGTGGATTTGTAAATGTGACCTCCTCTGTGTTTCTTGCACTAGGAAAAGCCGTAGCAAGAATTCTTGGATTACGGTACTTGTGCTACTCTTTCTCATCCCATTTTCTATTTATTTGTCTTCTGTATGGCAGGAAAGTGTTGTCCTCCCGGTCCTAGAAATGGACATACACTGAGGGTGGGGTTTTACTTTGCTTAACTACAGCTGTCAAAAAGGAAGCTTCTACCCCATACCAGTCACTCAGGTTTCCTTGTCATTCACTGGGGAGAGAAAGGCCTTTCCCTAAGAAAGGATGAGTCCACCTCTGGAGGTGCAGTCTCTCTGCTGAAGTTAATAAGAAAAGATTGTATGTAAACATCCTTAGTTAACTTTTGAGATCTGAAATCTCTGCTGATTTCTTGATAACCTCATGCAGAATTTCAGTATTGGTTCAGAGAGCTGCTGTGGGAATATTCAAACTCCATTGCTCTTTAGAAAATATTCAAATTATGAGAAAAATCTCAGTCTTGCAGTAGAACTAAAGTATTGGTCTGTTTTCCTTTCCCTGGCCTAAACATCTTCTATTTCAATTTATCTTTTCAAGGTCTGTATGTATATTGTGTCTATTTAGCTAGTCTAGGATCTAGAAAATACCAAACTAGTTATAGACGGTAATTGTACTGGACTATAAATGTATTCTAATGTGCTTTCATAGAGATCTTTTAGGAACTGAAGACATGTGGAATGTGCTATTGTCCTTCTCTGGGTTGGTGGCATTGATTCAACTGGTCTTTTTGCCATTCTTTCCTGAGTCCCCTCCCTATCTCTTGCTGCAAAAAGGAGACAAGGCTGGTTGCTTAAAAGGTAAAATAAAACTTTAGATCCTTAATTTGTTAAACCATAACTCTTGGGAAATCAAACCTAATAGAGGGAATTGGCTTTTCTATTAGCCAACTACGTATTTCTTTATAACTACATGATTAAAGTCCTCCAGACTATGCAGAGTCATCAAAAATATTTAAGATCTACCCCTAAATACTACACCAAGTTGAAAGTGATTTTCCAGGGCAGTCTCAGCATGTTCCTGTAAGCGATGTTTTAGTTTTTTGCTCACTGACTGACAAATCAAAGCATGGACTGAACTGCAAATGTTTAATGTCATTAAAAGTTGAAAAACACAGAACTGAGCAGATCAGATGATGGAGGAGTATGCTTCATTCTGTCTCTTCTGTAGCCATGAAACAACTCTGGGGAGAAGGGAATTATCACACAGAATTTGATGACATGATGAAGGAAAAGGCTGTAACAAAAGGCACCAAAATCATGAATGTCCTAGAGGTGCTGAAAGAACCATCCGTGTATCCACAGCTGAGTACCATGCTCCTTCTTTTACTGAGTCTACAGCTCTGTGGCCTGAGTGCAGTTGAGTATACCTTATTTCCATGCTTAGATCTACTGTTAAGGAACCGAAGTGCCACAATTCCAACTTGTCACCTTCTTCTGGATCTACATTATTCCTCCTCACACACAGCCCACTGCCTGTGAAGATCTGTGGTATCATCACTAGTATTCTTCATACCTTTAAGGGAGCTTCTCAGGTGGGAATACAAGAGATCCAACTCAGCATAAGTTCCTGCAAGGGCACTGCTGCGTTCATTCCCCTGGTGGTATTACCAAAGACTCTGTAGGAGGAAGGGTTATAAATACCCTAAGTCTTGCTACAACCCAGAGCAACCCAGAGATCTATTTATCTAGACTTCCAGCTCCACTATCTTTGACTTTTGCAGTAGCAGATGGCTAGCTATTGCCATCCAATTTTCATTCCATTTGATAAAGGAGATTTTTTCATTAAGTAATTTCCTTTCAGTTGTTTCCACATAAAGATGCCTGAGCCAAATACAGCCCAAGCTAATACTCATTCCCCTGGATGTCATTTTTGTCACTTGCCTCTGAGTCTCTCTCCATAAGCCTTGTTTAAGCCTGTGCACTCTGCTGGAGCTTGTTCATTACAGTTCCCAGCAATGTGAGCACAGGAGGCACCTCTGCACTCTGCTGACAGGGAAATGGTGCCCAGCCCATCAGGGACTTTGCAGATGAGCAGCTTCTGCTTAGCAACTGGAAAAGGGCAACAGAATCAACTGTCTGTATGACAACATATGGTCTGCTAAGACTAAGATTTGCTTTTCTTTTTCTTCACTCCCTTTCTTGTCCCTTTCCTTTTCCTCTTTGCCAAAACAACATCTTTTTCCCATGTCTTAGAAGCAGTATGCTCCTTTCAACTCTTTTTTTTCCTTCTTCTTTTTTTTCCCTGGACTTTCAAATCCCTTTTCCTCATCTCCATTAACATTTTGATTTTTCACATCTCAAGCAGGTATGTCATCTCCACTAAGCCCCCATAATGTACTGCTGCTTTTGCAGTGATGACAAATCTAGTTCTAAGTGATGCTGGATAAGCACATATCACATCTATTGACTATGCTTAATTTTGAAAATGTTTCTTATTTCCCAGATCACCTTTTACACCAGAGAAATTTTTCAGACAGCCAACCTGCAGGAAAGCATAATCCCATATGTATCGCTAGGAGTTGCAATCTCTGAACTCATCTCTATCATCTTCTGTGTAAGTCAGACCTTTCTGGGGATTTAAGACTTGCAGTACATGTAAGTTGAGTTTGTTCTTCCTTAAAGAAAATTAATCTTCTCCTTATGAACTAAAGAATTTTTCTGTGGTACTGCATAGATCTGTGAAGTTGTTGTTACCATCTGCTCCAAATTTTGTTCCACCTTTTACACCTTTCTTCCTATCTTTATTCTCCATAATTTCTTATAAAAAACCCTCTCTTATTCATACAGATATAAATGAAATGTCATTCAAACATAAATATGTATACTTATTTCCATATACTTGAGTATATCTATATACTCAAATGGCGTTGTAACATGCTTTCATTGATTACAGTGTTTATGAAAAAGTAGCTGCAACGCTGGACAGCGATGGTAATTCATAGTATTAGAGAGGTTAGAAGGAATTCAGTAAAATAACAAACTTGGTACCAATAAGATTTGTGTTCTCTAAAGTAAAAAGAACTCAAGAAGAATACTTGATTTGTTGGATGGCTGACAGATGGATTTTGCCGTGCTTCCAGTGATATGCAATTTTTTTGTGCTCTTCAGAGCTCCATTATCGATCGTTTTGGACGCCGGATACTCCTGTGGGGTGGTTATTTGCTGATGGCACTGATACTGGTGTTGCTTGAAACAAGCCTTCTACTGAGTGTAAGCAAATGTCTCTCTGGGAGTGGACCTGCATCAGAACTCTTTGTGCAGATAGTCAGCCTTAGCTTTCATGTCCAAAATAGCAGGTCAGAATATCTTGTGAATACAAACTCATAGCCCCTCTGCAAGGCTTTTTTTGTCCTGCCTTGTAGTTAATCTTTTTTAATCAGGCTTTCAAACAGTCAGTCAAAAACATTTTGTAAAACCACTGGTCTGGCATAGCTTTCCTCCAGCTCTCTGCCTGTCTGACCTCTCCAAACCTCACCTGTGTCTTGTTCTGCTCTCCTTTAAACCCCTAGATGAGCCTCCTTACTGTCACCTTTACCATTTGCTGTCCCATGCCTCCTGCAGCAGAAGCGGTGTGTACTGACCCTTCCAACAACCACCAATTCCCATCCTTGATACAAGTGATCCAGCTACGTCCAGTTGGGATGGTGGAAAGCAGTGAGGAAACCAGTGTCATGGCTTCAGTAGTGCCAGTGTTTAGCACTGCATTGCAATCTTGGTCTCAGCCCATAAACTTTCAGTTTATTTCTGTTTCACAGATACCTTCTGATTCACAAGAGATTTAAACATTTCTCTGAAGTTGTCTAATTCAGTAAGACAATTAGGTTAAATCAGTAACAATTTTCCCCATGCTATAATTACCTTGGAATTTATTACTTGTTCTTCAGACCAGGGTACAGTTCAGCTCACCTCTGTAGATACGACACTGCAGGCTACTTTTGGCCTTCCACTGTATTCAGTACAGAGAGATAAGTAGTTCTAGTGAGCATCTACTACAGAGCCCAGCATCATGAGCTTTTTGATAAATATTGCTGCTTCTATATGTTTTGATCAGCTATGTTACAGCTATAATATTAAATTTCATTCTCTTCCGTCCTTTTGCCATTGTCTAGGATCAATTCCACTGGATGCGTTACTGCAGTGTTATTCTCATCTTTTTATTCATCATTGCCTACGGAATAGGACCAGGTGGGTACAACACTAAAAGCAACAACAGGACACCTTGGACCACAAGGATAATCACAGGCCATGGAGGATGTACGGAAAGAGAACTAGACTGTGTGCAAATATCTTTGCAAATCAACAGCTTAGTTTGAACTGAAATTGGGGAAGCCCAAATTTTTGATTAATTAATCAATTTATTGAGACTTGTTTTGGAGGGTACGAATGCTGTCCAATGCATATAGGCTCATCTGGTCCATCTCTGTCTTTGCCTAAGGGCAGAGGTAGCCTTTTCTAAAATATCAGTTTTCTCAACTCACCTGTAAAATCCTACACTATTAAAGAATGATACCTGATAGCACACATAGTCTGTCTCTTAGCATTGCTCTGTCCTTTCTCATCCTCTCTAAACGTCACTCTGTATCACCTACATCAGTAACACCAGAACCAAACTTACAGCTGTCTATTAGGACCTCACTCACCTAAGACCAATATTTACTATGAAAGTTCCCTGACTAAGCACTACTTTTAGTTATTACAGTCTCCAAATTCAAATGGCAGCCTTTATTATCATAAGGGCTGTATATGAGGAACATGAATGTCTCGAAAACCTAACAGAATTCCCACAGTAGCAGAACCCAGGTGTCTCCTATGGGCAATGGAGAGAAAAAGACCATTAGGGCCATTTATCTCCATATTTTATACATCTTAGGTGAATAGAAACCACACTTCAGGGCTGTCCATCTCTCTCCATGGACCATAAGAGAAGTCTGTAGGGGAATTTAGATAGAGATGGCTGTGCTGCCCAAATTTAAATGATCTCACAGTAGCCTGACTTACTGGGGCTGTGTTTAACCAGTGACAGCAGTTCACTCACTTTGAGGAATATGGTTAACTACAACAATGTTTTTATTGCTTTTTTTAATGTTTTTTCCTCAGCTGGAGCCGTCTCATCTGTCATGAATGAAATCTTCACACTCTCAACAAGGTCCTCTGCTTTTGTAATTGGTGGAATCGTCATTTGGCTAGGCCTCACTTTCACTGGAATGGTTTTCCCCTTTGCTGTCGTATGTAATTTGATTCAAATCTTCTTTTTGACTCTATCAGTTTAAACTGGTTTTCGAGGCTGGTCTGGGAGTAGATTGAAATGTCTTGTAGATGATCAAAGCTCTGAATCCCTTATTGCTACAGGTATATGGAGGCCATTTATGTAAAACACTTCCCTAGACTTCATACATCCTCTGCTGCCTCATATTGAAAATATAAATAAACATTCCTTCTGTAAAGACAACTTATCATTTCACAGGGAAAAATCAATAATTTTCAAGAATCTATAGCAGCAAGTGTTGCCAGGGAAATCACTCATCTTATTCTATTTTTCTCTCCAGATGCTTCTTGGTCCTTTTTGCTTCCTCATCTTTATTGCTGTCCTGGTCATTTCAGCAGTTCTCATCTATCTGTTCCTCCCAGAAACAAAAGGGAAGTCAACCTCCGAAATCACAGAAGAATTCAAAACACGCCAATTTAAGAAGAAACGTCATCAGACCGTGGAGAAGAATGCTACCGAAGAAAAGACATTCTGCACCAAGCTCTGATAGGCCACCATAAGCAACTTCCACTGACAAAAGCCTTGTCTCAAAATCAAACTGAAAGCTAAAGCTTAACATGGACTTTTCTCAATAAAATGTAATCCAAAAAGTAATCCACAGATAGCTTGTCATTAATCCAAGCGGTCCTATTTTACATTCATCTTTGCTTTTCATGGTGAGAGACAGTGTCTCCTTCCTAGAATAGCTCTGTAGCAGGAAGACATTAGTAACTATAGACACTTCTCAGAACTGGCACATGGGAAACATTTTCAGGCATAACACATCAATTTTATTTCAAGTCTTTCTCCTTTGCTATCATTTTAAAGAAGCAGAATTTTTCTCTGTTTGTTACTTTGTAAGAAACCTCTGCTCAGGATTAAGGGCAAGGTGAAGAGAGGATGAACCAAACATAGTTCTTGCAAACAATTGTCATGTCATCTCTTTATGATGTCACACTGTAAAGGACCTACTATTGATCATTAACACTGCGCATGAACAAATACCAGGTAGAATAACAAAGAGAACTCAATTTGTTCTGTTTTCTTGAGTTGACATCAAGTAACTGTATGTCCTGACCATCTCTATAATGATTGTCAGGGATCAGCCCTGATCCCTGGGCAATTGGTACAGAACTGTCACCTGCATCCTCTGGAGCAAAGCGACTGCACCCACCATGCATATGAGTTGCAGCAAAATCTGGAGCAAGTTTTTGTAGCGTAAGCAATGCTCTCAGCCTTATTCTTTGTACCTCATGGAGGCCACAAGGGTTAACAAACACACAGGCAGTGCTGAGAGCTAGAGAACCACAGCCCTGGAGTGAGACAGGGAGTAAGACACTTTGAGAGAGTACTGAGAGAGTAGACACTTTGAAAATTCAGCTCATTTTATAAATAATTAACTGCTCAAAAGTAAAAAAAAAGCATAAGCTGTGATAGCAAATGTCTGGTAGCTGTGTACTGGCCTAGGACACGTTGCACTTTACTAGCGCACATCAGCACACAATACTACACTTTACTACTGCTGTGCTCCACAGCACCCGTGCACTGCTGCTGTTCAAGGGCTGTTAATCCTGCTGACCATTGCAGCATTTCATCACTTCCCTCCCCCAACTCTTCTACCTTTGTATAGAACGATCAATTATTTTTCCATTTTCTGTCACAGTTACAAATGGCATACCATGCCTCCCTTTCAGTAGGACCATATGTCCTATCTTTCTGCAGTTCAACCATTCACATTGATTATCATTGTGCTGAAGCACTAAATCTGTGGTGAGTTTTAGGGAGTTTTCTATTTAGATATTTCAAATAATGTGCTTGCTACTTTTAAAGAAATAGCCTTAGAAGAAGCTATGATATTAAAGCACCAGTGTGTGTTCCAGCAACTGAAACCTGGGTTAGGTTTTATATTTGATCTGGTTTCACTCCCTGTATTAAAATAGGGAGCACTCTTGCTACAAAATGTTCCCATTCAGAGGGACCTCTCCTGTTGAGTCATTGAAATATTTAATCCATCAGTTCTAAGCGCTGTCCAATTGCTGCAAAAAAAATCAGTCAACAGAAATCAACCAAAGGAAACATTAACCTCAGTCTCAGTGTCAGATGATTACTTAAGCAGAAGGTGAAGAAAAGGCATGACAGAAAACACTTCCTCAATCTAAGAGAGTTCTGTCTGCCTGGGATCAGCCACCCTTTCGATATAAGATGAAAAAGCTCTTTCAGAAGTGGTGAGTACTACAGCTGGCAGTATCAGCTGTTAATAGGAAGCTTTGAGAAGAACTAAGAGGTCATCTGTTGCAATTACCATTCCTAAAGAAAATTCAATTTGCATGTACCAAACTATTTTCAAAATAATAGGGTGGACAGTGGATAATCCTTCTAGTTTTGTTACTGTAAAAATTAGAGCTAACTTTTTAAACATCATTTAAAATTTTAAAAAAAGTTCCAGCTGAGTAGAGAAACTAAGTTTTTTAAAAAAAGTTTTAAAGTCCTCTAGTAGTTAAATGGTGACGCATTTCCATACTGTTTTTTCCTGCTCCCACACCTTCCCATGCACAACTGTGATACTATTAAGCTTTCCTTGCTGGTAGTCTGATAGTGATACGAAATTGTGCATTTGAAAATAAAGTTTTTGTGGATTGGTTAATTAATTAATGCGAAGAAGAGTAACAAAACTGATAATCCAGAACATTTATCTGGCTGATTTTTTTTTTTGCATTGATTCTTTGCATGTTCTGCTAAGACTATTTAAGCATCACCAAACAAGATGATATCCTAGAAATGCAGGGACTATGATATCACCAATTTCTTTTGTGATGAGCTTGTATTAATTATTCCTTGCAGGTTCAGTACCAGTGGTTGGTTGTAATTCTCTTAGTGTTGTGAGTTGGTGGATCCCTCAGAATTGGCTTTCAAATCTCTATGACCAACTACTCAGCCATGGTAAGAAAAGTTTAAGCAGATACAGCATCTTCAGGAGTCATTGGTAGTGGGGTCAAAATGTAAAGGGTGTTTCCCAAAAAAAGTTGCAAATTGTTTCCATTGACTTCTCTGCAGGAAAGAGTAAGAACCTAGATTATAGCTGCCTTGGAGTGGGCATGCCCAGGTAACAAACACATCAGTCTTTCTGCTTAACAGATAATAACATGGGCAGTCAAAATTTTCAAAAGATATCATGTAAGGTAATTTTAAATGAGGTAATTCGGGCACCATAAGCACCTAACTGAAACAGCAGATAGCGGCCTACTAGGAGCTATCTCATCTTGTCAGAAAACTGCATAAATTTCCTCATCAATTCACTACAAATTCTTTCCAACAAATCTGTCTGGATACAGCGTGTCTTTGTAATTTTATGTGAAACTACACATGCATACAAACACAAAGCCCTTTAATGAATCAATATACTATGTTATCAGCACAAAGAGCTGCCAGTGACTGTGACCATAGTTTCTCTGTTCAGGTTCAGGGCAGGCACTTCCAAGATGCTGTAGCAAGAGCCATGCGATCAGACAGGGAAAGAGAGATGAGAGACTGATACTGATGTCTTGAGAACTCTTTTGTGTTAATTAAGGTTTAGGTACTAACAACTGTGAGATAGGATCTTATTTGTGAACACAGGATATAAACATATGTCACTGGTGTTCTCGTACCATGCTTGTGCTTTTTAATATCATGATGTCTGAAACCTTAGGGGAATAACTAAGTAAATCTACACATACACATATTATGATGCATGAATAGTACAGCTGTATCAAGCTTTCCTCTTTGTTCTGCACAGCTATGAAGAAACTGTGCGGTGAGGGAGAGCACCAGGAGAAAGTGAACAATCTGCAAAACTAAAAGGCAGTGATGGAAAACATCAGAATCCCGAGAGTGCTGGAAGTGATGGAAGACCAAACTCCAGCAGCTGTGCATTTTGATTACTGTGATCATAACTCTGGAATTCTCTGGCATTAATGCAGTTGGGTATCTTCCCCTCTCCACACAGCATTTTCCATAAGAAAATTCTGCAGTTTAAGCTTGCAGACACTATAAAAGAAGTTGTGTCTGCGTGGGAGTCAAGTAGTCATGAGATTTACTCCTGGCCATCAACTGGCTGCTGATTTGGCTTTGGATGTTTCTGTCCATCCATCTACCACTCTTTATTTGGAAAACTGTCATTCACTATCTATCTACCTAACAGAAAAAGAGAGACCTTCACTGAGCTGGCAGTGCTATATAAATACACCATGTTATTTAAGAAGAGAAGTTTTGAATTATGGACATTTATTCTGCAATAATGCTGGGGGCAGACTGGCTTGTGTATGTTAACATGCCCCCATACTTCACTGATTCCAAAAAGACTAACAAGGTGCTGCCTGCATCCAGGATAAAATCTTATGCTTCTTTGCTACCATGCCCTCTTCCCACCCTCTCTGTGGCAGTGCTTCTATACAGCTTGCAGCTTCCCTAACAATGTTGTAAAGGGGAATTTCTAATGCCCGAGTCACCTGTTTGAAAATAAGAACAGCATGAGACCAAACGGAACACAAATATAACATTTATCTGCTTCCATGCTGTTCTTTTCCCAGCTTGCACAGATTTCACAATGTGGCGCAATCGCAAGTGGTAGTACTTCTGAACTGCGCTGAACAGACATTAAAGCCTTGGAGTAGCTAACTAAATAGACATATGGAAAAATATGTGTCAGGATCAGTGTGCACTATTGGCACTGTACCAGATCAATAATGTATTCAGCTGTGGTAACTTCCACTTTCATTTGTCAGTGCCTTCTCTCTGATTTCATTCTCCTCTTTCTCTTTTTTGTAGTTTTTTTCTCAGGAGTCCCAACCTTTCTGCGCATACAGAAGAGAAAATTTTCTGTTGTAATCTTGGTCAGTGTCACTTTGTCTTTGCTGGTCCTTTTGCAGGAACCAGTCTCAGCAGAAGCACGGCTGGAATATTGCAGAGGGACTATTCATCCCTGTCACAGAACACCATGTCAGGTTTAAAAGCATGAGCCTTGGATTCCTCTGTCCCTCTCTTACCAAGTCCAGTCATGCTGACTCTGATATAGCTCCAGTCTCTCCTGCAAGTCAGTCCTTCAGGGGTAGTCTGGCTGGGCACCTTCACCACTTCATGGCTTAAGGAACCTTTCTGTCTCCAGCATTCATACTCCTCGGCTGCACAATCCAATGTGCCAAACCTCAGGAGGCCTGTTCTCCCAGTGGCTTACTATTGCTGCATCTCTTGCAGTTACTGATAAACCAGACAGTATATGATTAATCCACCAATATTAATGTTTGCATGTTGTTTTAACCCCATGCCAAGGCCTCTCTTTGTCACACTTCTGCAAGCAACATCTCAAATAATTTTGACTACTCACCCTACCTGTCTCCTACTCAAAAGGAAAGATAAAACAAGTAAGCTAGGCTTTTTTCTCTTAGATTTCTCATCTTTGTACTTCTGCTTCAGTGTCATTGCTGTGACTGACACCTTCAAGAAGAAGTTGGAAATTTAGGTGCCACACAGCCTCACTTATTTCAGCACAGGCCCATGCATCAGGGCCAAAATCACCGTTATGAGACTGCAGCTGGCATCCAGCAGAATTGAACACAAGCAGCGGCACCACCATTAGTGTGTCAGGGTTATGCTTGCATCTGTTCAAAGGAGGTTATGTTCTGTAAATGTTATGGCTTTGGTAGCTGTTGCTGTTCTTGTTGTCAGGAGAGCTAATAAAACTGGCTAGAAGGCAGAGTACAGCCTCTTCAAGCTACTACCTGCTAAAGCCTTCTCATCCCCTGTTTTTGGCTTTTTTTCTTGGGCCTGTCTGGATGTAGTGGGACTAGAATAACTATAGCAATAGTGAAAAGAGAAAGGAAAAAGCTTCATGTGAATTCCCTCATCTTCCTCAGGAAATTTGCCCATTATTAACACCTGTATATTCACTTCTGTAGGTCTGACACTAAATGATGATGATAAGTTTATCTCTTTTTTTTCTGGACCACAGCTGACGTGCATCAGATGATGACCAGGACTGAAACGAAAATGATAGCAGTTTCTTTCTGTTAAAAGCATATGAAAAGCTTTTAAAAATACACTTTCTATTTCTAACCCATTCTTGAAAAGAAGTATTTTCCCAACAATCAGCAAAAAGGACAGGTCACTGGTGGAATTTGCTTGCCTACCAGTCCTGACATTAGAGATGATAGTGCACATGCAATCCCTTGATCTCAATGCAAGTTTTTTTCTTCCATTGTGTTTTCAAGGTCTATTTCTGCACTTCTGAGGTACTGCGCACAGCTGGGTTTGAAGGCGGCCTTATTTCATCTGTATCACTAAGGGTTGGTCTCTGTGTGTTCCTTCCCACTCCGCTGTGTGTAAGGTGAACTGTATCAGTGTGTTACTCAGGCTTTAGCTGTGCTTACAGTGAAGTGAGTGTTTTTCCTGCCCTTCCAGACCTTTACCACTTGAGCAGTCTGGCAGGAAGACACTTCTGTGCAAGGGCTATGCTTTCATGGCCTTGGCACTGTCTGTCCTCACAGTTACTCTCTCCCTTCAGGTAAGAAGAAATTTTTAACTATTTTATTCCCATTGGAGTTTCACACCTAAAGACTGGCACGTTTCATGTCACAGCAACAAAACAAACTGGATTTAGACAGCTACAAAGTGAAACTTTGCCATCATTGTCATCTTTTTGTCATCATGTTCAAAGTGCTGTCAAAGGAGAAGCAAAAAAAAAAAAAATCTTTCTCTGGTTTATTTCCAGAAAAAAACTCATCTCTTTCTGCTTCCTTATATTTACTGGGATCTTTATCAGCTCGGGCATCTTCATCTACCTCTTCCTTCCAGAGACAAAGGGGAACTTGGTTATGGAAATAACCGAAGAATTTGATGCTTTACATTTTAGGAAGAGACCTCACTCCTTTACAGGAAATACTTTTCTTGAGAAACCTATCACCTGCTGTCGTGGTTTTACCCCAGCCGGCAGCTGAGCACCACGCAGCTGCTCACTCACTCCCCCCCCCCATCGGGATGGGGGAGAGAATTGGAAAAAGCTCAAGTGAGAAAACTCGTGGGTTGAGATAAAGACAATTTAATAGGTAAAGCGAAAGCCGTGTTCACAAGCAAGGCAAAGCAAGGAATTCATTCACCACTTCCCACGGGCAGGCAGGTGTTCAGCCATCTCCAGGAAAGCAGGGCTCTGTTATGTGTAACGCTTACTTGGGAAGACAAACACCATCACTCCAAACACCACTGCCCCTCCCCACCCCACCCCCCCCAAGCTCCTTATAAACTGAGCATGACGTCATATGGTATGGAATATCCCTTTGGACAGTTTGCATCACCTGTCCTGTCTGTGTCTCCTCCCAACTTCTTGTGCACCCCCAGCCATCCCGCTGGCAGGGCAGTGCAAGAAGCAGAAAAGGCCTTGGCCCCGTGTAAACACTGCTCAACAACAGGTCCATAGAACAAAACCATCTCTATATTATCAATGCTGTCTCCAGCACAAATCCAAAACATAACCCCACACTAGCTGCTGTGAAGAAAATCAACCCTCTCAGCTGAAACCAGGACACCTGCACTAGCTTCTAGCTGGTCAGCAGAAGGACTGTATATTAAGTAAGGTCACAAAGGACTGCAATGCTTGCAGACTGCAAAACAAAGCAAAGGCAAATTATCTGTTTTCCATTATTGGAAAAGATATGAATATTCCTTCATACACACAAGTGGAATCTTCATGAATGAAAGTCACTCTCATATCACTGTAAAAACCTGAGAGCAGTTAATAATAAGTCAGTCATCATACCATAAAAAAGTGCTATGCCAAACTTATAGATTTCACTTAGGAAATGTTTTGTGCCTAAATGTCTTCTTTAGTTCCAGTCTCTGTGATTTTGCTATTCAGAAATTAATTTTGAGGTTTGGATTATAGCAAACCCAAAGTCTCAAATCAAACCTAGAAGAAACCGCTGAGTTCCTCTCAGTGTGAAATTAAATGGCAGGTGGCTTCAGTCATCCACCATGTGCAATATAGTGCAGATCAAGGTGGCTTAGAACCAAGCCCAGCTTTGAGCTCTTTAGACAAATTTATGACACACCTTGTGAAAGTGAGTTTCATGTGTTTGTCCATTTCACAGCAAGCATTTCTTACAGCTCTGTGTAGAACAAATTAACTTAACTCTGTAATAATTCCTTAAATATGAAACCATGCACAACTTTCATAGTGTAAAGAGTCGTTTCTAGAATATAGGTGAATTTTTTAACAGAAAGGGTCAATGCCATTGACTGGACAAAAAACAAGAGGTAAACTCCTATGATAAAATCATCCTAAAATTGCTGATAAGGTGAAACAGTACCATGCTATATAGTCATGTGTAGCTCAGAATCACCAGAAATCCCCCAAAATATAGAGATATTTTACTGTGAGCTGATGGAATTTACTGCTCTTTGAGATGCTCAGTAATTATTTTCAAGGAGTGTAGGGATCCTTATGACATAACCCCCCCTACACTCTGATACAATTTGAGAAAAAATATGTAGTTAAAAGGAAAAATTAAAATTTTAAAACAATAAATAGTCAATAGCTATGCAACTTGCATTTTTGTACAATCATTATGTTACAATTGTTGGTGTTCAAAAGAAAGCAATAACAAAAATGCCAAATCATTCTAAAGGCTATTGCAAGCCAGAGTAAACATCATTTGCTATGCAGTTATATAGGCAATAGTTGGAATTACACAAGTAACTAAGGTTTTATTATTAACATGCATTTTTTTCTCATTTCTTTAGACTCCCAGTATTTGCAGTAAACCCCTCTGTAAATAATTGCATTCTGTGCTTTATGAACTGAACGTTCCAGTCCCAAGGGTGAGCTTGGGCATTTTCTGAGGGCTCCAGTACAACCCCATTGCCCCATTTGCCCCCACCCCAAGGCTTGGGGGTGGGGGAAAGTCCCCTGGCATGAGTAAGAGCAAGCGAAAGACTTTGGAAGCAGGAATGACATGAGAGCCCCAGGCAAACCTCTTTCTTCCAAGTGCTGCCTCTAGCAGAAGCCATGTAGAGGTACAGTTTGGGCTTCGCCTGACAAGAGAGGAGCCTCTGGAAACCGAAGGTGACTTTTCAATGGCTGCAACACTGATTTTGGAGTTGTTCCATGTCTGTGATGCTCAAAGCTGAAACCTAGGAGATTAAGATCCCAGTTGTTCCATCCTAACTCATTCGCGAATATTTACTTACTTTGGTTACTTTCATGAGTAAGTGGGTCTTACAGTTAATGGCTGTTTCAAGTGGAGCCTTCAGGACCAGACGCTCTATTCCAAAAGCCTCTGCCATGGCCTAATCTCTCTCACTGCCTTTTCACCACTCCTGGCCAGCAAACATCCCCATAAACACCAGACAAGAAATACCTCTCCACAGTACAGTCTAACTGATACATAAAGCCAGAATAGCAGAATTAGGCTTTGAAATTTGCTACTTCTACTTCAAGCCCAAGGAAGGGCTGTGTGCTTCAGAATTTGCCTATTTTTCATCTAATAAACAATATTTACTATATATGAATCTGAAACAGAAGACCACATACTTTACTTATTAATAAATAACAGTATTTAAACATCATACCAGCTGCTTTATGCTTTGTGCAGATTACAGCAGAGATACTCCTCAGTCCGTATCACAGATGTAAAGTATCTTACTGTTCCTGGAAAACTGTTTAGATTTTTTGCCTGAACTGTTCTCCTTTCCATTTCCAAAGCCTTCACTAGCCCCCAGGTGCAAACTTCCTTTGCTTTGAAACTTTCCCCCTGTGGACTGGACTAGATGCAATTATTTCCTGAAATATTTAATCTGGCAGTGTTAACTTTGGCCAGTTGAAGTAAATATAAGTGAATGAAGACGAAATAGTAAAAATTTAACTCTGGTCCCTGAAGCCAAATGCCCACGGCCGTACCAGCAGGCAGGAGACAGACACAGAAGCCTGTGATGACAAAGACACATCACTCACTGGACAACCAGCCCCTAGCCAGAGATGACCGGCTTCCTATCGGACCTGGTAAGTACTTGGTGGGGTATTTACATCTGTGACATTTTTGTACACTGCTAGTGTTTCAAAGAAAACAAAATCAGTACCTCAGTAAAACCAACAAGGATTCTATTCACTAAAAGCATCTCAGAAGTGGTTCTGCCCACCATTTTGAGATATTGCAGATGTTTGCACTTCATACGCTCTGCTATCCATCTTTGTCATATTTTTATCAATATGTTAATATTTCTTAAATGTTTTCATTTACTCAAAAATATTTGCCTACCCTTAACCATAATTTGCTTTGCTTACCTGCTGAAAAAATAGTTTTGTTAAATGTATCACTAATTATTTAGTGCAGGAGATGGCAGGCAGAGGTTTTGAAAGGCAGGGAACAGAACTGGATGTTGGCAGCTGTGGCATCTTGACAGCGATGTTTGTGCATTTATATCCTGGCTATGGCTGAGTCTTGAACCCTCACACATCAGTGAGGCACCTCCAGTTAGGAAAATGTCTCTTTGAGAAAGAGCTCCCAGCTCCTGTTGGGCACACAACCTCTCGTCCAGGAAAGAGGAATATGGCAGGGCACCTCTGAAAGGCCAGCAATTTTTCATTCATTCATTCACAGCGTATTCACTATGTTCTGCTGTAAAGGCTGCTGTAGTGTAAACCTAAATAAGTGCCATGCTGGTTGTGTATTTTCGGATCTGTAACCAACTAGAAAAACATCAAAGTGGGATACCTGTTCTCAAAGCTCTCAAGAGATTAAGATGACCATGTGGCTTAAGACAGGCAGGAGGGGCAAGAGTTTAGAACTGATGATGGTAATAAGAGCTAGAAAAGACACTTTCCTCCTACAGCACAGCTTGAGCAGAACCAGTGCAGAAGTCCCAAGACCTTTCCTTGCTGTTCCTTCCTCTCCATCTAGGTAAAAACCCCATGGATTTCCAAGGGCTGCCACACTGACAGAAACCTAAGTGGAAAAACATGCTACAAGCAACATCAGGCTCTTTTTTTGCCCATTTCAGATTTCTTTCTTTAATTTTTAGCTGCTGTGGGCAATTTCAGGAGGCTTTGCCACAAAACTTGAGTTTAGGGATCACTGCCTACTATTCAAGGGCCTGAAGGGTAGCTAGTGCAGCAGCTACTCTCTCTGATAAGATAGGAAAGGTCTGGGTACAGAGAGCCTCGTCACTACTTTGGGCACAGGTCTGAGCTGCAGATAGCCTGGCCACTGTCCAGATAGCAGAGATGAAAGCAAGACCTCCCTCCTCAAAACCACTCTTGCATGTATTAGCCCTGACGTATGGAATGATCTTCATCTTGCTACTCTGTTGACTAATTATCAAGGAAGAGAGGGAAATGTATTGGTTTCCACAGATAAAGGCTGCATGTCCTTGAGTTGGACAGAGGGAAATCACAGGAGGATGTACACTTCACACCAGGGCAAGCAGAGGGAACATGCCTATCTGCAAATCCCTTGAACAAATGTTATGTTTCTGGAGAATGAAAGACGCGTTCCAAGAACAGCCTGAGGTGGCTACAAACTTAAGAAGGTTTTATTCTACCTCTGCAGGTACAGTACCGGGGGCTCTTTCAAATGATCCCTGTCCTGGGGATAGGTGGAACATTCCAAATTGGCTTTCAAATTTCTACCATCACCTACATGTCTCAGGTAGGCAAAGACACACATGACACACTGGTTAACAGCAGTGCTAAGTCTACATTCCTGCTGAAGGATGCTCCTTTCTGGCAGTGAGCAAGGATATAATCCCAATATTCTCCTCTCACAATTCTTTCCCATGACTATGCTATCATGTAAAGCAGAACATGTCAAAGTGTTCAAAATAGAAGAAAAGAGAGAGACCTGCAAGTTGTCATTTATAGAACTGTTCCTCAGAAGATGCACGCTGACTGGGGTGGCGTTTGTCTCCTCTATAAACCTACACGTGCTTACTTCAGTGGTCTCATTTAACACTATTCTTCACTACAAGTCTGTGCCTCAGTTCCTCAGATTTCAAGGACAAAAACCCAAAGAATGAACTCCTTTTAATGGCAAAACGAACACACCATACTCTATTACACTGTCTATTAGCTAATGTGCACTTTTAGAGTCTATATGAAATAGTGACTTTAGCTGAAGCAACAAAATTATGTTCTATATATAATAAAAAACATGCACTGGAATCACAGTTATTGTTAATGAAAGTTCTTTTTTCTGTCTCAGCATGTTAAGGTTTTCATTAATGAAACTTGGCTGGAGCGATATGGCTACCCCATCCATCAGGATAACCTCTTGTTCCTATGGTCTATCACTGTGTCCATCTTTGGTATAGGAGGTGTCTTGGGTTCTGCAGGAAGTAGATACCTGACAGTCAAGTATGGCAAGTATGTATGTTTAAAGACAATTTGTCAGTTGAATCTTATCTTAAGGAAATGACAGTTGAGGTTTTAAATATGAGACAGATTTCTAGGCATAGTCATGGCTGTAATACAGCCAGCTTAGCAGTGGTGTCAACAGAATTTGCTGCTTCTTCCTCTTGTCCTGTGGCACAGGCTAATCAACTCTGCTGCCAGCCTGTCACACCAGACGCAGTTACTCAGGTTGGGCTAGTCTCAGCAAGGAGGAAAGGCAGCCCCTCAGATGAAGACAGAATGGGTTTCTTGGAGGTGCTACTCGAAATATAGCAGCATTGAGATGCTCCTAAGTGCTACATCAATGTGTTTCATGATGGTTTTTCAAGTGCAGAAAAGCGTTAAGACTTTTCTCTGCTACAAAACCCAGAAGTGTTCCCAAACTCCCAGGTCTAGCTGTGTGCCAAGGCACACTGTGAGTCCAGAGTATCCAGTGCCAATGGTGTGGAAGGGCTTATTTTGTCCTGCACCAGATATATATAATTTCATAAAACTAGCCAGACAATTTCACCCAAGACATCTGACATGCCAGGAGCTTAAGTGCCATTTCCCTTCTGATTTACAAAAATTCTTTTTACTTTTCTGCACTTACAGAAAGAAATGTCTTCTGTGCAACAATCTGCTCATGATAGTGGCAGCATCCATCATGGGCTGCAGTAAAATAGCCCGGTCCTTTGAGATGATTCTAATTGGACGTTTCATGTGTGGAATAAGTGCAGGTAAGAGATTTCTCCCACAGGTCAGCAGACTCTCCCAAAATTTTACATTTTTATTCAAAGTAAATAATAACCTTCCATTAAGAAAATAAAGTACTAAAGTCAGGGATCCCTTGTGAGAAGATCTTCTGTAACACCCAGCAATAAAGAGCATAATTACTACTAATTTCACTGATACCAAATGAAATTCAGCTTTCCCAAGTGCATAAATATTCAGAGCTGTCAGGAATGTTCTCATACAATATGAAACAAGGTTGTTTTTCTGATGGAAAAATATGTATAATATTATCTTAATTTTGGTTAACAGTACTGGAAATTATATGGTATATGGTTTAAAGGTAGTATTCTCATAAGGCTGTTCAAGGCCATGGCTATTTAATTTTAACTCTGAACATATTTCCATATGTTCTACAAGGTATTTAACCTGTTTCAAAGCAGTAAGAAGTCCTTGAGGTTAGTACAAAGAGCTGGACATAATCAAGCAAAATCACTCCTGACAGAGTGACCACATACAGTGAAAACATCCTGTGCTGGTATCAGTATGCCTTGTACTTGTCTCCTACACAAAAAGTTGCTTTTCCATTCAGTTTGGATATTCACAGGGATCCCTATTTTAACTTACTTCATTAGATATTAATGTCTATTTTTCAAATAACCAGATTTTGTATATTGCTGCTTTGACATACAGTGCTATCGAAGAACAACAGTTGTATTTTGAGAACTACCCACACACTCACCCTGCTATGATCTAGACCTGTATCATGCCTCATGCAAAGACCTATTTTTTGTTAAAGAGATGGCATATCTCCTTTGCTTTGCCATCACATAAAGCCAGAAGAACCTGTTGCTTTCAAAACAGATAAAAGGGTCTGTGACCACCATACCTGGGAAAAGCTCTTGTTCCCAGACTAGTTTTCAGCATGTCAGAGTTATTCACTAATAGCTGGAAACATCAACTCTGCCTGAAGTCATCAAAATTATTGCTGTACAGTGGAAAATAAATACCTATGTCCCCTCAAATCATGTACAAATCAACATTGAATACAGCACTGTATATTTTAATATGCTATGGACCTACCATACAGCTATTCTATAGCATCATGTCAGAAAAGGTTGAGATTACGTAGGTTAACTACAAGCCAACTAAATATTTCTAGAGTGTGTAGTTATTCAGCACTTGCATACTCTCTGTCCTTTAAAATATGCTAAGGCTCACAAGAGATACTATGATGAGGCTACACCTGCATCTCAAAGAGAAAACTGTACATTCCTTAAGATCAGGAAACTGCACTGTGCAAAGAGGACAGGAACTGAACACTTTTGTAGAAAGGGTTAGAAAATCTAGTACTGAAAAATCTCATACGTGGGCTGAGGGATGAGAAACAATTTGGTGCATGAGGCAGCTATATTCTGTAATGGTTAATTATTTACATGCAATTTTATTTCCAGTGGTTATGAATGTCTTCTTTCTTCTCTCCCATAATTCTATCCTCACCTCAAGGTCTTTGTGTTCCTCTACATCATCAATACGTTGGGGAAATTTCCCCCAGGAAGCTACGTGGATTTGCAAACTCTACCTCCTCTTTCTTTTGGTCACTGGGAAAAGCCGTCGGGCAAATTTCAGGACAAAGGTATAATACAATTGATTTCTCATCCAATTCACCTCTGTATCCCTTCTACCTTTTGCTTCTTCCTCTGCTTTTCCATCCATTCCTTTCTCTCCTCAAAACCAATGCAATAAACTTTTATTCTACACACACATTTTATCCCCACCAGGGAGCTTCTGGGCAGCCAGTCCCTCTGGCCCATGCTGATGGCCTCCTGTGGACTTCCAGCACTGGTCCAACTGGTCACTCTGCCCTTCTTCCCTGAGTCCCCACCATATCTCCTCATGCATAAAGGAGACCAGGAAGGCTGCAAAAAAGGTAACCAAGGCCTCCAGGTTCCTGTTCCTCACTTGACATTCAGTTGTTTTGTGATGTTTGCTCTCCCCATATGGAAAACAATAAACAGCACCAAGTTTCTCCTTGCTCATTTCTAAGATGACTCTGTGAATACCTACTAAGTATATTTTTGTTGTAGTCTCCACATAGAACATGAAACTACTTCTCTGTACAGTTCTGTATTACAAAACTTTTTGCATTCAGCTGACACCACTTGTGCAGTCAGTCTGATAATAAATGATAAATGATAAATGTTAAATGGCTGTTTGCACTGCAGGGCTCCACAGGGCACCCCTCAGCTCTGGTTGTTGGCTGTGTACCCTGGTCATACCCTGAGAAAAGGAGGAAGGGAGAAAAGTGGTCCCATGGGCAGGGAGGGAGTCACTGTGAACCTCACTAAGCCCCTCTGTCAGAACAGGTCCCTCTGTGCAGGAGGGGACCAGGACTCTTGAACACACTATAGAATATCTCTGCCTCACACCACAGCCCATGCATGCTGTGCTGCTAGGCACCTGCATCACCTACTCAACAAACTCCTTAGGCAACAAACAAGAGACGAATTAACATGGCAGGTCTCGCTCTCCTTCTCCTCCACAGCCATAAGGCAGCTTTGGGGTGAAGGCCATCACCAAGCAGAGATTGATGACATCATGAAAGAGAAGGCAACAATGAAAAACACCAAGATCTTGAGTGTCCTGGAGCTAATGAAAGAACCAGCTTTCCGTTGGCAGCTGTACATGATAGTTATTCTGACTGCCACAGTTCAGCTATGTGGCATCAATGCAGTTGAGTGTATTTCCCCCTTAAAGTCTCAGAACACTTACTGACAACCTTAAAGAAGACATCATGGCTCCCAGGAGTTTCCTCCATTTTTCTCAGGCTTCTCACACCACAACTTGCTGTCTGCCAGCCCTGCTACAAGGCAGCAGCAGTGGTCTGCAAAGCTTGGCTGGGCTCATCATATGACATTCCTTTGCCCAGCTCTTGGTCCTTACCGGAGTTACCTTCCTTGGTAGTTAGGCTTATTTAACAGCCATTTTTGGAAGCCGTTACAAGGCCCCAGAACCTGCTCTTACAAATGAGCCCACCCTATATTGGCAAAATCTGCAATGTAGTTTTATGTGACTGCTGCGATTTGTCCCCCGGCTCTTAGCATCTTAAGATTTTGGGATGGCAGTATGCTCACTCTACCTTTAAAGCTAATAACAAACATGCTTACTGTTCTGGCAGCTTCTACGGTTCTCCTCCTCCTTCTCACAGCAGCACTTTTCTGGAATCATTTCGAAGCCACAGCTTTGCAATTGCCTGCATGATTCTTCTACCTCTAACATCACGGTGCAGCAACATCTGCAAAGGAAATACACAGCTGAGTCTAACGCAGCTTAAACTGGAATATTTATCATCTCAGCATATCTCCAAACAGTAGCAGAGATACCTGAAAAGAAAAGGTGCTTGTTTTACCCCCTCATGAGTCCATAATGCATGCTCTTCTTTCTCGAGAAAGAAAAATATATCCTGCAATGATGCTTTTGGATGGGGTCCAGAACTGATGAAATACCTGGCTGTTTCTCAAAGCACCTAAATCAGGACTCTGCAAACCTAATTACACTGCAGCAGCTGGAGGTCCTTTTATCCCAGCATTTTATATTTTATCTAATGAATTAATTAATTACATTTTACAGTGCTTTTGTCTGCCAATAAAGTGAATACTACCAAAAAGAGTGCAGGATTCTATCTGACTCCAAAGCTGAGCTGCATGCTTGGTTAGCAGCTCCTATCTAGGGCAGTGACACACAGGCATGGGTAAAAAAAATCAGTTATTTTCTTCTCTTACTGTTTTACGGGTTTTTTTTCCAGATCTATTTTTATACTTTTGAGGTCCTCCAGGCAGCCGGCTTTGATGAAAGAATGATCTCCTATATGACCCTGTCTGTTGGACTGTCTGAACTCTTAGCTACTGTAGTCTGTGTAAGTCTATTACTATTCTATTACTATGGGAATGGGTCACAATTTCCTCTTCTAGCACTGATACCAGTGTGATTTCTGTCCTTCAGAGCTCCATCATTGAGCGACTGGGCAGGAAAGTGCTTCTAAGAGGAGGCTATTTGATCATGGGTTCGCTGCTAGCTGGTATTACCGTGACTCTGTCGCTACAGGTAAGGAAACTCTTCTCATAGCAGATCTATTTCCATTACCTATTCTATTTCCAACCTGGTCTCGCAGGCAGGATCATGCTATGGAGAAATGAAAGTGAGGTTTAGAAGTGCTAAAATAACTTCTGTGTTAACAGCTTACCCTCTGGGACCGGTAGAGGGGAATATCCTAAAGATCATGCTTGTCTATACATAGGGTTAAACCCTCTCTCAGCAAGTACTCTCTTGTATTCCTGCCTTCCTTTCAACATGGTCCCATGGGCTCAGCAAGGAGCACATAAAACACTGGGAGACTAGCACTGATTCCTGATTTCATCAGACTGCAAGGATGAAACACTGACCAGCATAGATCAAAATACAGTCCTAGGAAAATCGCCCTTTCTATTAATGCAGTTTTTAACAATTAATAACAAAACCCCAGACTCCTTGCATCAGTTAGTTTGAAATTCAGCTTTGCCGCAGAAGATACCGGGAATGCACATATCTGTTCACAGACTGGACACCAGTTCACCTCTGTAACATTGTGTCATTGCTGTTGAAGCAAGTCTCGTGGGCTACCAGTATTCATCCAAAAGCTACTCTATAGATACTACTGTAAAATTAGCCTTGAAGCAAGGTGGCAGCAGACTTCCAGTTTTGCTTCATTCATGAAGGATCTCAAACATAGCAGAGAAAAATTGTTTTTCCTAAAGCGTTGAGTCTCATATCTTCTTGACTAAGATCTAGGAAAATTCCTTTTCAGTACCAGTTATTGAACCTATCACTTAACAAAAGTGAAGAAAGATATGATTTGGCTGTCCCATATCTCTAAGTGTTGGGGGAAGCACCATGGGGTCAAGAAGAAAGGAAAACAGGGTGGAAAAGTACTATTCAGGCTTCCTTTACCTGAAGGCTTCCAAGCTTGACAGCTGCTCTACACTAGCAAACATGCTTCTCGGCTCACCTAACAAAAACCTCACTGCTCCATCCGCAGGAAAAAGCACTCACATTTCTCTGCCAGTTCCCACACACTGTATTTTTTTTCTTGAGGTGACAGTGTTGAAAAAGAAGTAGCATTTCTCACCTACAGTTATTAACAGTTTTCACCCAGAAGTTTGTCATGGGTTTTTGGGGTTTTTTTCCCAGGACTGGTATTTCTGGATGCCATACTGCAGCCTTTGTCTGATTATCTTGTTTGCAGTTGTCTTTGGAGTTGGGCCAGGTAAGTACTCATTCAAAAGAAATAAAGGAATCGAGTCATGTGAGCTTATTAATATGTCTAGGAAAATACTGAATAATATTGCATAACATTTAGCATAAGTAAATTAACTTATCCCAATCTCATAGTCATGTAAACATTGTGGGTCCAATCATTGGCCACAAACTTCAGTGCCATCAGGTTTGAGTTTTGCTATCAAAAGAAAAGGAACACAGCAAAAAGTACTCACTGGAAAAATACAAGAAAAATAGAGTAAAAGCAGATGGGTAAAAGATTTAAAAAAATACTAAGAAAAAAGAAAAAGAAAAGCAAGAGTTCTTTTAAATTCAATGTTGTATAATGTTACGTCTTATCCCACACAGACAGCAGTGCAGAAGACCTACTTTGGAGTAATTCTTTTCCTAGCATATACTACTTGCTCCTCTTTAAAAAAAATTTTTTAAAGCCTATTTATTTTTAAAATATTTGCCTTCCCATATGGCAGGGTTGAACTATTTTCCTAACTCAAACCTGTCAAAGTCCTGTGACTTCAAAACATAACTGAAATGCACAGGAAGTGAATCCGGGAAGATCATTCATTGGTGATCTAGCAGTATCGTGCTGGGAATTCTTGTTAGTAATAAGAATTGTTATTCCATCCTTACACAGCTTCTTTCATGAGAAGATGTGAGACTTTCTCAAGTGTTAACTACTTAATTACTGAATCTCCCCAAGAAATTTATTTGAATATTTTACCACTTTAATAAACTAATGTCTAGCAGTTTATAAGATGCCACAAACATTTTCTTTTGTAAAACAGAGCAACATACTCAAATCTTTTGAATGCCAGTCCATGATAGTAGCATCTATTTGCTGACCGTGTAACAGTAACACTCAGTCCAAATGTTCAAATCAAACGCATCAACTCTTATTCTTCTTTCCTTTCAGCTGGTGCCACAGTTTCCATTAGGGTTGAAATTTTCAAGCTCTCATGCAGACCACCTGCCTTTGTGATCAGCGCATTTGTCAACTGGCTGGGCGTCTTTGTGATCGGAACAACCTTCCCGTTCATTGTGGTGAGTGACTTTCCCTGGGACACTCCCCAGGGGTGCCAAGCTCGAGTCAGCCATGGGAGCAGGAAGAGGAGCAGCAGGAGATGACAATGCCATGTCAGTCTAGAGTGGTCTTGGCACCTGCTCTCCCAAGTCCACTTTTGCAACTGAGGGCCTTGGTTTGCCCAAGATACTTATTCAGACTGAAATATTTGTCAAAAGTCAAAATGCAAAGAACTCCTTATCAAATTCAAAGTACTTTGGGACCCAAATACAAAAACTGTGCCAAGAAAGTGACAAAAGAAAAGATATGTTCATCTTGCTCTCTTTCTCACTTTGCTCTTCCCTACAGGAAAGACTCAAGCACTTCTGCTTCCTCATCTTTATGGGGGTTCTTTTCACTTCAGGGATTATTATCCACCTGTTCCTTCCAGAAACAAAAGGGAAATCAATCATGGAAATCACAGAAGAATTCAATAAGCTAAACTTTAAAAAGAAGCGTATTCCAACAACTCCAAATCATGTCACAGAGGATTATACCTTCTGCACCAGGCTTTGACCCACCATTAGGTGGAGTCAGGCTTCCTTAAAAGGAAGAAAAAAAAAAAAAAAGACATTTGTCATTTTCTGTTTAGCAAGTTGGTCCAAATGGACTGTCAGCTTTCATGTCCGTCACTTACAAGGTTCCCATTTTGCCAAACCAGCACCTTTTTCAAGCACTCCACTCTAGGCAGCTTAGAAAAGAGATGATGGCTGGTATTAACAGGATAGACTCATGTAAATCATGAGCATTTTGGCTTAACTTGCTGATGTGTAAATCTCTTCTTAACAGAGCAATTAATACACACTGAAACTGCATGTAGAATTTATAAACACTCTGCTGAACACAGAGAAAGGGAAGACCTGTGATCCCCTCTCTCTCTCTGATTTCTGAATGTGTTTTTACAACCCTGAAATGGGAATAGTGAAGTTCTTGGCTTGCTATCTCTGGCTAGGGTTCAATCCATACCAGATTAAAGAAAAAATTTAGTGGAATAGGAGAGAAAATCTTTGTTTCTCTAGACTCAACTGAATAATCAAACTTTGCCAGGTTCCCATGCATAACTCCATGTTGCCCTTGTGGTGTATCTAGTTTGACAGACTTCAACCCTTTTGAAGTTTTCCATGTGAGCAGCCATCCTTGCTTCGACCTAAATTTAATTTTTTGCTAAAAAATTCAGCCATTTGATTCTAAGCTCAGACTTGTTAACGAAAAAGTATGGGGGAAAAGTTCCTTTACAATTCTTCTCAAGGAATAGTGCCTTTCAGTGGCAATGCAGCCAAAGGACTCCTGGGTGGAATCCAGCCACCATAAAACACAGGCACCTAGAGTCTTTTTAGATACTGTGTGCTACCTTGCCCATCATGGTCAACATCTCAAGTCTGTAGCTCGTCTTCCAGGATCAGACTTCCCACTGATATCTCATGGGCTGTGAATCCCATAGCAATTTAGCTGCTACTTTCCTTTGTGTGACTTTTGCCTACCTGGACCCAATTTACCCCAGAACCGCCCCAGAATGGAACTTCTGGCCGTGACAGAATACCTGTTGCTTTACAGTTTCTCTTAAAGACATCTGTACAGTTACCTTGCTGTGTGTACAGCAGACTGTCAGCAAATGCTCAGTCATGTCCTCCAGCTCTTGGATACATGCAGGGCTCCTGCCTAGGGTGTATTTCTCAATCATGACTAGGAAGTGATCACATATACTCATGTTTCAGGGATGTGCAATCAGTACAGACTCTTCAGTTATAGTTCACTGCAAGTGTGGATGCTGATTGAAACTGTAGAGATAACTGTAAATATTTTATGCCTTGAATATTTTGTCAGACTCATTCAGTTAGATAAGACTTACATTAAAAGTGGGAAATGTAGTCTAACATAACGAACTTCTAATGCATTTAAGCATTTCCAACAACAATTTATGGTTTGATTTACAGTCTCTCATAGGAGTTTTGCCAATTTTTACAAGCATGTAGTGTGCACAAAGATAAGGAAAAGAAGTGAGAGAATATGTTAAAACATATCATAAGCAAGTTTTCTAACTCCCAGATTTAGTGTGATATACCATTCCCAATGATCTCTGCTGCAGTAATGGATGTAATTTTCTACATTGATCTATAACCAACATCTGTGCTTGAGTTCATATACTGCAGGCTTTCAAACTGTGAATGATCTTCAAGGCAATATGATACCAAGTTCCTAATTCTTCTTCCTGCTATACATAGTTAAAGGTAAAAAGAGTTTGTGAGCCATATAGGATAGTGTGATCTTGTAAAGTACCACAGAGATTAATTTCACCAGAACCCTCTTCTGAAATATACAAACTCACGGGACTTTTATTTAGAAAATATCTAATATTCTGCACATTTCCCCCTATTAATAAGAGGCTCACACAGTCCTAGTAGCAAAGCAATACTATTAGGAAGAACATGAACAAAGCTCACAGTAGAGCACACTATACAAATTAAAATCCAAACTCTAGACTTGCACAGTAAAATAAGTGGGTTTATCTCTGATATTGCTTTGACTGGCATATTTACTTCAACTCAAATAAGGTTATTCAAAATATGAATTCAATTGTTCGTCTTAACTGCTGCTTATTTTTAATTGGAAATGTTAAGCATAATAAAAATGGCAGATTGCCTTGTAATAAAACTTCTGGCCTCCACAAATGTTTCTTTCCCATCAGGATCTCCCTTAGGAACAGCTGACTAGAAAAAAAGTTATCGGTGTGCATACCCTTCCATGACTGGGGTTTTTCATTATTTCTGGCTTTAGTATTGAGGGACACTTAAGACTTCACACTAAAAGATAATCTTGAAGCAAGAAGTGTCCTTAAAGTCAGAAAAGCTCAATGATTTTGTAGTATTCCATATTCCATTCCATAACATGATTAAAAACTGCCAGTTTTTACCAGTATAGAAAGGAAATCTTAACTTTCTGCAAACAGAATTCTCTTTTCCTAACCAGTCATTCTGAAAACATCCTTCATTCCATTACAACTATACTTGAAGTCTTTGGAAATGTAAGCAGAGTGGCATCGTGTAGCATTGCTGGAGTGACTCTAGTGAGCCACTTCTCTGATCTCAGTTATTCATTAGATGTTATTAGGAAAGCCTTCCCCATAAGATCCTCACCAGGAAGCAAGCAGATGCCCTATGGAACATTAATGTGACAACGAAGCGTAACAGGTATTTGGAGCACAAGTCAAACTTAGCCTGTGCTCAGTGGAGCGAGAGCTGTATTCTGGTAACGGTCTGGTCAAGGGATGAAACAGCAAAAAGGTATGGTTCAAATATACATGGGAGGTGACAAAGAGGACAGTCATTCAGAAGTTTCAGGAACACTACATGTACGTTTTCTCCCAGAGACATCAGCTGATAGGTAAGATATGTCTCAAATACTGACTCTGAAGCAGATATAAACACTTAAAAATTGGATCAGTGAACTGCTGTCAGCTAGACACAAAAACCATAGATCTGGGCTAGTTGGCCTTTATTAAGGAAGGCTTTCCATATATGTGTCACACATGATTGCAAAATTGCAAGATAAATGACTGTTCTGCTTTTGGATGGGATAATTTTCTTCCGAGTAACGGGTATAGTGCTGTGTTTTGGATTTAGTGTGAGAATAATGTTGATAACACATTAATGTTTTTTAGTTGTTGCTAAGTAGTGTTTACAATTAAGTCAAGGACTTTTCAGCTTTTCAAGGCCTGACTGCAAGGAGGTACAAACCTTCCGCAGGAGGTGCACAAGAAGCTGGGAGTGGACACAGCCAGGACAGCTTACCCAAACTGGCCAAAGGGATATTCCATACTGTATGACATTGTGTTCAGTATATAAATTTGGGGGGAAGTTGGCTGGGGTGTGATCACTGCTCGGGGACAGGCTGGGCATTGGCTGGTGGATGGTGAGCAATTGCACTGTACATTGCTTGTTTCATATTTTCTATTATTATTTTCTCTTCCTTTGCTGTCCTATTAAACTGTCTATCTCAACCCAGGAGTTTTACTGGTTTGGTTTTTTCCCTTTTTCCCGACTGTCTTCCCCATCCCACCAGCGGGGGGGGAGGTGAGCAAGCAGCTGCCTGGTCCTTAGTTGCCAGCTGAGGTTAAACCAAGACGACGACTAAATGGCCTGATGTTGGAAGATTTACTGTCCTGATCACAATTATGACTAAAGGATATCTGTAAGATACCTGCTAACTAGTTGTTAGCACTATTTATGAAACTGCACATTTAATAAAGGGCGCCTCAGCACAGTGTAAGTCATAAGAGCATAGAAGCAGTACAGAAACTAATCAACATAAATGCAAAAGATACTATGCATTAAGGGCATTATGGGAGAAAGACTTTTAACCTACCAAAAGTAGGATCCTAAATTAAAGTACAAGAACAAAGAGTAAAAGTTACTATATGTATAAAGTATACTAAGTAGAAGTGGGTGAAGTAGAAGATAAGAAAACATGTGCAACAGGCTGCATTTGAGAAGGAATGCCCCACGCCGATAGCTACATTATTATTGCCTGCTTGTGTCTTCCCCCAATATCATCTAAGCAAAGCAGATACTAGCCACTAACGTGGCATTTCTTTTGTCAGATGCACATTATGTTGTTTCAACTTTGTATAACTTTACAGAAAAGGAAATTAATAATTCTTAGCATCAAAGGGACAGTCTCGCTTGTGCTCTAACAATAGCTTATCTGCTGGAGAACCTAATCTGGAAAAAAACCCACCGTGAACTCTCAGCACACAACAACAAAGTCAACTTCACGATGAGGACTGCATAATGACAGGAGAAATGACTGGGCGGTGTACATGCTACATTTCAGACACTAGCTGAGAATCTGTGAATATTCTTTGCATGTGATGTATTTTCTAGTAAATATGATAACCTGCATCCAATAAGCCCTTTATGATTTCTTCATCTCATCTTCTTTAACTGAAGTGTAAATGGCAAATGATAACTAAGCCATTTACCAACTTAATACATAGAAAAACCTCTGAATTATGAAATAAATGAAGTTAAAGCCTGAGAATTTTCTGTCTGAAGGAAGGGACATCAGTCCAGCTATGGAGGTTACAGGACAGTTTCAAAGCAATCTTTTTTCATCACAGACACAGAAATAAATATACTGACTAATGGAAATGCCAGACAAAACTATGCATGACATTGAATCTTCCTCTCCCACCAAAGGAAAATCAGCCACAATTAAATATTTAGCTGGTCAAGCCTGGTGTGTCACTATAGAACCATTGTTTGCACCCCATTCCAAAATGATGGAGCATTTCAGTTCCTTTAAGTAATGATTAAGTTACGATGTGCTCCAGTTGCCGTCACATGAAGAGAGAATAGCTCTTTCCTATTATATGTCAAAGTCCTATAGGTCACTGTCCAAGTCCCATCTAAGATTCCCAACAGATAACGTTGTCTTTATGTTTCTCAGCTTATACTGAAAACTAAGCGAGTTATGGTTATTGGAATCCTGCTTAAAATTGATGTCTCAGTTCCCTATCCCCCTAGCACAAGACAGAGTTCATGAAGTATACAGGTTCGCCACAAGGGAGACCATCCTGTTTACTTGGGCTAGACACAACCATTGGTTGAAATATTTAATCCAACAATTTTAAACTTTGTACAACAGCTGAAATATGTGTAATTAACTCAAAAACCTTTGAAGTAAAATTTAACTTCAATAACATGGGACTAGTTCACTGACACTGCTATTGTATAATGTGAGCATTTGGTTCTTTTGGCAGGTACTAGCCAGGAAGCAACAGGCATCGTCTCTTTCATAGAGGATGGCTACCTTCTTCTCTGACCTGGTGAGTGTCTGGTCACTTTTTCTCAGGGCTCTGACTTATAAAGGACAAAGCTAACATAATACTAAAGATCCAGATTCCTTAAAGATTGTAAGCTCTTTTGGGACAGAGACCATCTTTCTTTTCTGCGTTTAAACATCACCAATAACAATGGGGCTTGGGGGCATGAAAATCATGTTGCGTGGTCTTTTCCATGCAACAAGATAAAATAAAATAAAATAAAATAAAATAAAATAAAATAAAATAAAATAAAATAAAATAAAATAAAAACTAACAAAAGTCCTGGCAGTTCCATCACTGACAATGCTACTATACTTTTGTCTTCTGAATTATTGAAGATAATACTAATTATTAAGCACTCTGGTTACTTCCCAAAGTAATGAATAGATTAACTACTGCAAAAAGCTAAGAAATTCATTACATAAGCTTTAAAATAAATTAATTTCATCCAAAAATAATTAATTTCATCCATCAAGAGTTTCCATAGGCTTAAACAGGGAAAAAGTAATAAATATTTCTTGCTCTACTTCTCAACTGTCAGTGAGTAGCTATTTTGCTTTCCTTTTTAAGTATTAAAATTGTTAATTTGTAAGTCTATTAGAAAAAAAAAAAAAGGAAAATTGAGAATGTGAGTTCTTAATATGTCTGAATCCTTTTGCCAGTTAGCAAATCCATGGAATTTGAGACAAGATTTTTAAAGGAAATTTAGAGTCTTCTGCTCCATAGGTTCTTGGTTCTTGTCATGTGATAACTTGGGAAATCCAGCTGTGGACTAATTAAGTAACAAGCTCTTGTAAGATGGAACCATAAAAAGGAGTGTTCTTCTAAGTAACTCCCAGTCCAGCATTATTCACACTTGCATTATTTTTTCCCTGCCAGATTGCATTTTCTACCAGCTTCTCTCCATCCAGGCACTGATCTCCAAAAAGCTGTGAGCTCATGAAGTTCATATCTGACATGAGTAGAACACAGAGCATAGTGTCCTCTATACAGAGATGATGTTACTGTCCTGGTCTGTGATGTGCTGGATAAAAAGAGAGAGGCAGTTAAACCCCAAAGGACCATGCACAGATCCTGATGGAACTAAAATCACAATTGTCCTAGGTTTGGTCTGCTAGGTACAGTCTAGGCTGTTCGAGGATAACTCTGTCTAGCCTTGCAGGCACTTGGAAACAGGATGGATGACCAGTGGTATCACACACCTCAAGGTCTAAGTAGTTACATCTTATGGTTTTTTTCATATTTACAGATAAAATTATTTAATTCATCAAAGCAGCCAATGTATCTCAGTCCCTAATCCTCAACCAAGGAAATTTTAGATGGACAGTATTTCCCTAGCCTGGAAGATGCCAAGCTCTTCAATATGCAAGCACATGCTTTCATGGTTAAATAAGTAGGAAAAAAAATACTGAGAAAGGAGAAATTAAATCCCAAGTCAGTCAGGAAGATTTTTGTTTTAATGCAATTACAGAGGCTGAATGTTAAAAGGATCTTTATTATGCTTAAAGATACAACACAGTCAGAAATTAAAGCAGAGAGTACAATAAAATCCTGTTGATTTTTAATGCTGTACTTTTGTGGCATAACATTATGGTTTGATGTACATAGGTTACTGCAGATTGCAGACAAGAAAACCACATCCTCTTCCCCACATCCAGGACTGCCAATTTGTCAGATATTGCAGGCATACAGTGAAAGCTGTACTATCAGGAACATATTTTAAAACTCTCCTTATTGCAAGCAAAGTGGTGGATTATCACTCATATACTAGCACTTAGTCTTGCTACGGCACTGTGGCTGGTGTTGCATTGTGGCAGTAAATTAGAGGGATTTTGGAAAACCATTTAAATCCAAGCGGATGTGAAGTGGACAATGCAGGTTTCCAGAGGGGAAGGGCAAGCGTGGCTACAAAGACTCTGGCCCTGCACAAATCTACACTAATGAGAAGCTGAGGGAGCATTTTATTCTTGCTTTGCAGGTTCAGTTCCAGGGATTATTTCAAATGATCTTAGTGCTGGGAATTGGTGGTAGTTTCCCATATGGATTCCACATTTCTGTCATCAACTATCCTTCTGTGGTAAGTAGCTGTCTCTTGAGGTTGAAAACAGAAAGTGGAGAGGTGCCTGACCTCTCCATTCTCCCCACAAATCTCAAATTTACTGAGCATTTAGCTGATACATCTATGCCTTTTCTTTGGTGAACAGTAACATCACATGTGTAGAGAAATTATTCTTCTTTAAAGAACAGGACGGCACTTTCTGTTTTAAATAGTTACCACATAGTATACAGGCTTCCAAAGGAAGGCAGAAAATGTGCTTTTCGCATGCTCCATCAGGAAGATTGCTGACCAATACAAACTTGAAGGTTTTGCAATATGATCTTAGCTAACTTGTTTTACAAAGTTAATCTCAAAAGAAATCTGATATTAGAACCCCAGGCCAGATCTGAAGTACAACAGCCAAATAATAGGAAGGGATCTTATACTCACTGTCCAGTCAAATCTCATTTTACTTTTCAGCACATCAGGAAGTTTATTAACGAAACCTGGATAGAGCGACATGGCTCCCCCCTCCATCCTGAGACGATCATGCTGTTGTGGTCCTTCATTGTGTCTGTTTATGGGATAGGAGGATTCCTCGGGAGCCTTGGCTGTGGCTACTTGACTACAAAATACAGGAAGTAAGTGTTTCTTGTAACAGCTCAATAGTCAGAAAGTACAGGGAAATACCAAGGTGAACAAACCTCTTCTTCTTGGCTGAAGCAGTCTGATTGAAGACTAAACTGATTTGGTTTGCTAGCACATTCACTTATTTCAAGTAGCAAGCAATTTTTCATCTTATCTGCCCTCCCTAATGAACTGTGTATCTGTAAAGGACGCATTCATCATCACATCACCGGATCAGTGCCTCTGGGAGTAGCAGGATAGTGTACGTGGCTTGTATTCTCTTCAAAATCCCCTGTGACTCTCATAAAGATCTCCCAAGCTCTACAAACTCCAAAAAAAAAAAAGAAGCTGTGTGTCTTGTGTTGTAACACATTATACGCAGTTAGTCTAACCACCTGCAAACCACTGTGTGGAAGATACCCTTAAGTGTCAAAGAAGAGCCAGATTTCCATTTAAATACACAAATTTTGGAGTGATGACATTATATTAAATATTCATATCTAATCTAATGAAAATGTGAAGAGAATAGAAAAAAAAATTTGCCTGTAACTACGCTATAAAGATACGATCGGTGCCAAAACAAATTCTCCAAGAGACATCTCCATACTTGGCAATCCATTTTACTGAAAGTCAGTTCCAAACTGTCTTTCCCACTGGATGGAGAAAGGATTCCTCACCAGTCTGGTCTGTTCTCAGTGCCTTGTATGTAACACCACTAATTTCGTTTGCAGAGAAATTGGCAAACATATCTACTTGCTGTGACCCACTTAAAGATCTGCTCCACAACCCACTGATCCAGAGGCCCCTCATATGGGTCTCAACAAACCATCTTAGCCTGCCTGCAATTGTGTTCTTTCCTATCAGGTAAGTGCCCCCAAGAAATTTCTTGTGGGACACTGCCTCATCCCACACTCAGAGGGTCTCCCAAGACTGGGAACAAAATCACACACTTCTCCCATGGGTTATTTAACACATGATAACCTAATTGCTGAATCACAGTCTTCTGAATAGAGGATCTCTGTGAATCCTTAATGTGTGCAAGAGGACTCGTCTAGTAAGCATCACAGCAAAACAAGTGAGTGCAAAAGTCTTTGATTCGAGTCTGAGACATACCAGCTCACGTTTCACACGGAGTATCTTTTGAAATATGCTTCTAAAAACTCTTTCCAACATCTCAGATCACATCCATTTAGCCAAGAGTGTCTTTAATATGAGCCGTTCTAGAGAGGGAGCCATGGACTCAGATTATTTCCGGGGAACAACCTGATATTTTATGAGGAGTTCTAGCCATTTAAAAATCTTGGTGACAAGCTGGGCCAGTTCTTTGATCTCTTTTCCCCACTTGTGGAAATGCTGATGAAGTGTTCCAATTGTTTAAATTCTAAGCTAAGAAATATTACTGAATTAAAATCTAAAGGATCCTGAAATTTTAAAGAATCGCTTTGAATATCTGAGGTCAAAATTATTTCAGCCATTCCTCAAAACAGCAGGAATGGCTGTACCATGCTTCCTGTCACAGCAAGATTAGTCCAAAGAGTACAAAATGTTCTCATTTTGCACTAAATTCTCATGGGCTTTTTCTTTTTTTTTCCAGAAAAAAGTGCCAAATGTGCACCAACCTGATCATGCTGGTAGCTGCACTTTTCATGGCTTTCAGTAAAACAGCCAAATCCTTCGAGATGATTCTGGTCGGACGCTTTCTCTATGGCATTGGTACAGGTATGTGCTCATGCCACTGTGGAGCGCAAGCATCCTTGCTGTCCCAGGGCTGTCTCTACAGGCATTGCCATTCTTGGAGAATGATTTTTAAAGCAAATATACTAGGCATTTAATAAAAGTGAATGACATCATCCCTTTTGCAAGAAATTTTAATCCAAATACCAGAGTGAATGTAAGAGAGGATGGAGTCAGAAAGTTAAGCTTTTCTTGGTATTTTAACAGTCATTTATCCTCTTCTATGTTAAAGGTTTTTCTCTCAATATACATCCTCAGTATGTAGGAGAGATTTCACCCAAGAAGCTGCGTGGATTTACCAACTCAACAGTTGCTGTTTTTCTGACACTGGGAAAACTCACAGGACAGGTTATTGGACTACGGTAAAGACTCCAATCTTTCTACCAGATTACACTAAAAGTAGTAGAAATCTTTCTATAACCTTACCTTCTCACCTAGTCAGTGACTGAGAAACCCTTTCATCTTCCCTAAAACAGGCCTTATCTTATGCCAGAAGAAAAGTTTTGCTCATATTTGAGGCCAACATATAGTTTTAAATATAGAGAAAGAAAAATTAATTACTCATAAACTGATTTCTTGTTATATCCACACCCTTTTTACTAGGGGACTTCCCCTTCAAAATTTACTATACTTACATGAAAAGTCTTAGCAAGATGTTTTGTTACTGTGGTCAAACAAGTCTCATCAGCTCTTTAGACACTATATTGGATCCTAATGATATTTAGAAAGTTTTTCAAAATACCAAATAATTTCTTTAAAACTGTCAGAAATAAAAATAGCCAAATTTGTGAAATTTGCTGAATTATCAATTCAGGTGTTTGCTCCACTGCACCCTTGAATGGAATTTGAGCAATCCTCATCACTCAGGAAAACTTCCTGAACATCCATTCCATTAATTCAGCATAATTTTGTTTCACATACACTTTCCAGGGAGATTTTAGGAAGCGAAGCTTTGTGGCCGTGGTTGTTAGCATCTAGTGGACTTTCAGCATTGGTTCAACTGGTTACTCTCCCATTTTTCCCTGATTCACCATCATACCTCCTGATACAGAAGGGTAATGAGGAAGCCTGCAGGAAAGGTAGAGTGTCTACTTTCCTCACTTACTTCACTTCATTTGATATGTTAGAGACAGCCTCTGTAGAAGACAAGAAAACAGGCAGAGCTGTACAGCACAGTGCCATGGAGTAACAGCAGAGGCAGTTTGAAATAAAACAGTTGAGGTACCTACGGCAATACAGCTGTATTAACCTGGGGCCTCACTCAGTCTAATTTAATCAGTTAAGACAAGAAAGATAGATATATATTAGCATGTCTAACATTTCCCACTTTAGTGGGAGCTACTCCTTCTTTAAAGGAAACAGTTTAGACAGGTCATTTTTTATTAAATAAAATATACTTAAATGTTTATTTTGTTTACAATTAAGTCGACTCAACATTAGAAAGTTATGCTATACTGACAACCAGAGAGACAAAATTCTTCCATCTGCCTACTGCCCCAGACCCAACCAGATGGCAGAAGCAGACAGCACCAACACCACTACCTATGCCAATGGACAGGCAGACTAAAGGGTTTAATACAACCGCTCATGATGGAGCTATACTGGTAGAATAATCCACTCCCTTCTTTCTCCCCAACAGCCATCAGAAGGCTCTGGGGGGAAGGAGACCATCAAGCAGAAATTGATGACATTATGAAGGAGAAGGTTGCAATGACGAGCACAAAAACTTTGCGTGTCCTTGAAGTAATAAAAGAGAGATCTTTGCGTTGGCAACTTTACATCTTGATGACTGTCATGACCACCTTGCAGCTCTGTGGAATCAATGCAGTTGAGTGCTCTCTTTATCCCCAGAACATGAGACAACTCTAGGCAGCACTACAAACCCCTCCAAGCTAATGTTATTATGCCAGCTTAGAATTGCATCAGAATTGCAACACTTTTTTCACAGGTGCATTTCCTCTCTGCATTTTTCAGATATACTTCTATTCTTTTGAAGTATTCCACACAGCCAAGTTTGAAGAATACCTTATCCCATACGTGTCCCTGGGAGTTGGGTTGTGTGAATGCTTATCCTCTATACTGTGTGTAAGTCTTTTCAGACTCGAGTTTGAAGGAAAAATTTAATGTGGTCAACAGTTGTACTTTTCCTTACTTATAACTGGGCTCAGGGAAGATTTGCATAACCTAAGACACATCTTCCTGCTTCTGCAAAACCACATGCAGGATAAAAGGCAGCTCTTTTCCCAAATTATTTCCACAACTGTATGGCTTCAGACTATTTTTTATTCTGTAAAATAATTTTCTGATGTTCTGAATTAGATGTGTGTATGTATGCATGCACAATTCGATATATACCAGCACGCAAGAAAGGGAACTGTCTACCAACAGCCTAGGGTCGACTAATAAACACAGCTTAATTAATAATGAATTAGCTTTGCAGAAGCTAATCAAATTCACGAGGAATTAAGCAACTTGCAAGTTACATTGATTTCTGGCTATTATTCAAGTAAGTCTTCTGCAAAGAACATATGGAGAGGGGAGTAATTACTTCATTTGAGATCTGGGGTTTATGACCTGTGTTTTCTGCTTTTCAGAGCACCCTTATAGACCGATTTGGGAGGAAGGTGCTGCTGTTTGGAGGGTATACGTTGATGTGTTCTGTGCTAGCACTCCTTACCATGACCCTGTCACTGCAGGTAAACAGGCAGCAGCCTTCTGGCTACTCACCCAGCATCAGCTCACCTTTCCGGTCTTGCCTCACAGGATATGTACAAAAACTTGAGTCAGTGACAGAAAATACAGAGCTCTGCTATTCTGTCATGTATCTAATGGTTTGATATCACTGGTTTCTTACTTTTAGCATCAGTTTTTCTGGATGCATTACTTCAGTGTTATCTTGATCTTCCTATTCGTTATCTTCTATGGAATTGGACCATGTGAGTACATCAATGGCAACTCTGGGAGGAAATTTTGTATCATATTGATTGGTGACACAACTGGCAGAGGAAGAACAGACAGTACCATGGTAAAAAGTTCTGGAAATTAAGGAGGGAAGGGCAGATATGTACAAGTGGGTGATAGGAAAAGGATGCAGACATCTCAAATTTTGCTGCTGATCACAGGATCTAAATAATTTAAAATACAGTATCATCTTCTCCAGAGGGTTTGAGACAGAAATTTCAGAACAGTTTTTTAAATACTCGCATAAAACCAGGATTCTAGGCATTGCCAGATATATTATAGTAATAATCTTAATTAACTTGGCAAGCTAAGTTTTATGCCTACCAACATGCTTAAGGTGGAACTGACCACAGGAGCCAAAAGAGGAGCTGGTTTTATAAATTACCACACTAATAATGGCTACCAGTGCAATATGGAACTGCACAGATCCACTGGCACCAGAAACAGGATTCCAGTATGTACAAGAGAAACCTAAATTAACAGCTGTAGTCCCTTCCTGGAATCAAGGCCTTTCACTTCATGGCAGAGGCCATCTGCCAGCAGGCCACCTATTCTGCCATTTGGAGGATCTTTGGCAGGAGCAAGGAAACATGTATATCTGGTTTGTGTTTTGCTTTTCTTTTTCAGCTGGAGCCACAATATCTGTTATGGTTGAAATCTTCAGCCAGTCATTCAGACCATCAGCCTTTCTGATTGTTGGCTGCATCAATTGGATGGGACTGTTTGTACTTGGGATGATTTTTCCATTGATTGTTGTAAGTGACTCTAACTGGATCCCTCCCTCCAGGGTAATTATATTCTGAATGCTGACAGGGAGCAAAATAATAGCAATAAATTGCAATGATATGCAAAGCTTAGAGTTCTGTCCAAATACCAAACCTGCTCAGGAATCCCCCAGGCCTGTCAGAGGAGAAGCAATTGGACTCAGGTCAAACGTGGCCAGTGGAAAGTCCTGGTTTGATACCCATCCTGGTTTGTGTATTAAGCACACCTTTGAATTTTAATTACTAAGACACAGACTTGCATCCAAGGCCAGGGAAATAGAAATTAGATTCTTTTTTTTTATATATATTTTCTCTCATTTCTGATTGCAGGATAACCTTGGACCCTTCTGCTTCCTTATCTTTTTTGGAATCCTTGCTTTATCAGCAATTTTCATCTACCTGTATCTCCCCGAGACCAAGGGAAAGTCAATCATGGAAATAAAAGCAGAGTTCAACAAGCTGAATTTTGGGAAAAAAGAAACCTCAGTCACTGAAAATAACTTTCCTAAGGAACAGTTGTTCTGCACCAAACTCTGAATGTCCAGAGAAATTTGCATCTCTTAGAAAAGACAGGAAACAATGTTGCAATAGAACTAAACAGGAAACATTAAAAACAGACTGCAAGCTTTTCTGTCTCTTTTTCTCGTTTTTTTTTTTTATATAAATATGAAATTCACTATGCTAGAGGGGTTTTTTTCTTGCTGTTATCTAAATATTTTCATAGGAAATTTCATTACTCAGTTTCAAGATCTACTGGATATAATGAGATTTTTTTCTAAAAAAACCCCAACCTTTTATGCTAGTCTAGCTTACGAAGTTTTAAAATATTTTGTTAACAGTCCATAGGGCCCAAATCCTGCTACAAGAACATACATACAGGCTCTACTCACAGCCCTGGACCCACAGCTCTGGGCCTCAGTTGGTCTCTCTTGTTCCCAGGAGTCCTGTCCAATGCCACAGATACCTGAATAGTTTGTTACTGAGCTTTTCCAAACAAGACCTCACACCTCAGAATCAGGAAAGTGCTGACAAATAGTTCAGAGAAGAGTATCGGAAATATGAAGGAACAAGTGAAATAATTTAAGAAGATAAACTAAGGGAAGGAAGGAGTAAAAAAGCTAAATGATCATCAGTCATAAGGCTGGGGAGACACAGAAGTCTAAAATATTTGCCCAGTAGGCTGATAGAGGAAAAGCTAGATACGTAGTTTAGGGTGGCCCAAGCAGATAATGGTTCAAAACTTAGCACACTAAATTAGGAAAAAAGGATCCAGCCATGGTAACAGGAAAAAAAAATATTGGAAGTGAAATTGTACTGTGCAACAATCCTTCTGGAGATGTACTGGAAATCTCAGTGGAGAACATCCTAGTAACTCTAGGCAGGGAGAAGGACCTGCCAAACAGAGTTGTTATTGTATGCAAAAGAAGTAAAATGGCTCCTATAAAATAAAGCACACTCCCAAGAGCATCTCTGGTGTCTAAGGATCTGATTTCCAACCTGGTACATAAGCTTCTGGGAATTACATCAGATGTTTTCAGAGAAGAAAGAGTTTGTTTTGGAAATGTTTTTCTTGTTATGTAAGCAAGCTACGAATAACTAGTGATTATTGTACCCAGCAGAAAAAATAGGTTGTGAAGTTCATTGGAAATACAGTCTAAGTTTTTCCAAGTGACCACTAACAACTGTAGTATAATTTGTGACTAGATGCTTTGGATCATGCCACCTGCTTTCAACTAATCACTGAAGAAAAGATTCATCAATATGGCAAACAGTGGTTCCTCTCCTTACAGATGGAGCTGTCACTTGAGTTTGTTTTTAATGCTTTGATATATGAAACATGCCCTGAAAATTCTGTTTGTACAAACAGATGTTATTTCTGGATTTTTTTTTCAGGATGTACATTATCTTCAGAATGCTTTGGATACAGGAGACAATCCACTTTCATGGGCCGTAGCTGAACACTGGCACATAGTAATTCATCTCCTGACTTTTTATTTTCTGGCTTCTTACAGAAAGGGTGCTACAGGGGAGGAACTGACTTAAAATCAACATACACCACACAATCAACTTAAGCATGTTCACACGGAGGTTTTCACTGTTTAAAAGTATTTGTTTAAATTACACCATTGCAGTACAAGCATTTAGTTCAAGCTATAGAAAGCTCTCCCTCTTTTCCACAGGCTGGGGAACGGAGTTAGTAGAAAAGCCCTTAACTCACAGAAACTACTAGGCATAAAGACACCCATCACATTTAACATGGAGAGATTAAAAAAAAAATAATATTTTATCCCCATCAGCATTTTCAACCTGCTTTCCCCACACACATCTCATTGCGAACACCCCCTACCAAATGCCCTATGAGCCCCCTAAATCACTTCTCTCATGTAAGACTCTACTAGGTAGCAAAGAGAACTGATCCCAGCTCTGCCACATACTCCACTCTGGATAAAACCTGCTCATTTTAGAAAGCCTGTGGATTTCCTATCTGTCAGGAGATCCTGTTGACTGTTATGGGACTATTTGCACAACAAAGAAGAAAGTTAAAAACAAGCTTCCTCTGAGTGTGTAGAATCCAATGCTCACCACAGTGGGAAACCAAGATCCCAATTTTAAGGTATCTTTGTCATGACTTAGTCACAGTTCAGGGAAGGTCTCCACAACATGTGCTACTGGGGTTTTCCTGTTATGGTCTATTCCACAGAAAGAGTTCCAGACCTTTCAACTGAGGCGCCCATCTAAATTTTTTAAATAAGACTTGTGTAAAAAGGCACATTATAACTCTCCCACTTTCAAACAGTCCCTGAAACACTTGCTTTTCTACTGGTTTTCATAATCAAGCTGTACCCAAATATGAAGTTTCATTTTGGATGCTTTGATTTCCAGAGTGCAAAAAGCCAGCTTCCCCTCCTACGAGAGCTGTACATTAACTGTCTGCATTAGCAGCGAGCAGCCCGCAGATGGCACATGAAGCCTCCCGAAACACTCCCACCCCTCCAGGTGCACCTGAAGAAGGTACCACTCACTATTTAAAGGCTCCTGAGGTGCTTACCAGTACAGTGGGTAAGTCATCTTGTGGGTGAGTTAGGAGTAAAGCTGTGAATAAGGTGAGCTGAAAGAAAAACCTCTTGCAATCCAAAGATGCCTAAGTTTGTTGTTAACACAAATATAAGCAAGGATGAAGTTCCAGAGTCTTTCACAGGGGAGCTCACCCAGCAGTTATCAAAAGCAATGGGCAAACCAGCACAGGTAAGTCCAGGTGCTCCTTAGTCAGCTGTGCCTATGCAATGAACTATTTCTCAGTGATAGCCTCTATAAGCTAATAAACCTAATGACTCACCAGTATTGTCTTCTCTCTGTACAAATATCAACACTTGTTTGCTGTATTTTAGCTCTGCTGAGGTCTCAAAACACTTAAAAGTATTTAAGCTAGCTTTGTGTATCATGGTATTCCATGTAGGTGAAGACACTGGATGTGTGTGGGTATGTATATGCAGGTATCTCTGTGAATACTTCAAGAATCTAACTGACTGAAAGCAGCCTCACCTTCTAACTTCCTTGTTGAGTCCTGCTGAATGTGTGCTTGTTATCTGCCACCAAATTGCCTGTAGCCTAGTGGTTACAGCTGAAGAAAAAATAAGATATTCAGCTAGGACATCTAGTGACAATACCCGTGTGATGTCTTGTTATGTACAGTCAAAATACCAGAGTAAAACCTGTCTGCTGGTTTCATTACTAAACTGAGGGATTCTTACCTGCCAAAGCCCATGGCAATATGCTACTGAGGTAAAGTACTGAAATACCAATTTAAAACAACTACCATCAAGGGTCTTATAAGGCTTTTATTTCTTTAATCTTGAGAGGTCTCTGGTTGTTACTGAAGACTGTTGATGAATATGGAAAAACAAAATGAAAGCTCCTCTGCAGAGCTGTAAGCTATTCCTGAGTTGCTGTAGAAGCAGTAACTTAAGTGAATCAGCTATAGAACTTTAGCAGCTTGAAGTACCTTTTCTAAGTGTTCACTAGCAAATGAGTGTTTTCAGAAAATGTTTCTTATTTTACTTTGGGAGTGATGCTTTGAAACTGTAGAAAGAATGAAGTTGGGATGCCTACAGAAAGGATTCTGAGGGCTCCCCAGCAAACCTTTCTCTGTGTGCTGCGACACCCGAAGCTCTTGAGCAGATCTTTGCTCTTCACGGAAACAAAGTGGTCTGAAATGGTAGTCACCCTGGACTACTTAAGATGGCAAGAGAGATCTCTGAGCCCCTTAGCAATCATTTGATAACTGCCACAAGTGAAAGTGTCTTGAGAAGGGAAAAAGAGGAAACAATGGACCTAAAATTAAAAACCAAATGGGATAACTGAAAATATTAGAACAAATTTTGGAATGTCTTAAAAGTGGTAAGAAGAAAATTGTGAGCAGCTGGCATGGCTTGTCAAAATTAGGAACATTTGAAACAGTCCCACAGTACTGTCTTATGCTCAGATCTAGTCAACGCTTCCAGTAATGATTCACTGGACTGAGATGCGCAGATAACAATAGCTTGTATGCACAGGAGACAGTAAGAATTCAAGACGACAGTAAGAGATATCTTCTCAAGTCAAGAAGCTTTATTTTAATAGCTGATAAGTCAAACTGCACAAAAGACAAAGAATAATTCATTGAAGAGCAAAGGATTTGGGAAGCTATTATAGGTTACAACACAAATAAGAGGTAAGAATGCATGGGAGCAGGGCGATTTCACTTCTGTTGTGCACAAGGTAAAAGTAAGCCTCAGCAGGAGCACTCCATCCGGCCTCGGGGCCTCTACTTTGAGAAAGAGGTAGGCAGATTGAGATGCACTGAAGGAAAAATGCTAAAGGAATAGGAAACTATAAGGATAAACAGACATTCTGGCTCTTCTAGGAGAGAAGGCTGAAGAGGAAGGCTGTTATAGAAGAGGCAGGAACATTTTATTTTTTTTCTTTCTCAGTGTCATAAGGCAGGAAGCAGCCAGCTTAACTTGCAGTGAAGTTTTCAGCTAGTTCTTGGAGAACTTTAAAAGTTTCTGTGACTTCCAGTCAGATTCCGCGTTGGACTTGCACCATGGATTCCACCAGTGGTGGGATGGTTAATAGTACTGACATTTCTTTGACCAATTAGAAATTTCAGTTCTACACTGACAATTAGAATATTTTTATTTGTTGCTGTATGGCTGTGGACTTTAAAGGACAGTTGTATGTGGTTGGATGCTCTCAACAAATTGACCTGATATCGAGTTAAAAAGCCAATCGACCTGGAGAAGCCTGGTTCTACTGTGTCTCTTCCAGACAGATTGTTTGTCTCATAAAGGGGCCCCTCTTTCTCCAGGGGTAGTAATGGAGCTCTATGCAATCAACCGGTCTCATTAAACATGCAGGAAATAAATCTCTGCTAAATTTGACCAAAGTTAGTTATCTCAGGGGAATAGTCAGAAGCATGTTTTAGACTTATATAAGCCTTGTCTCCACAGAAAGCAGGCTTAACTGTAAGTGGGAGTAAGATTATTTTTTTTGCAACACATGTAGTAATATAATGAAATTCTTATGTAAAACTGATGTGTTCTACCCCTCTTCAAAAAAAAAAAAAAATTAATTCTAGCATAGGAAATAAGTACTTGCTGTTGGGTGGGGGTGGGGGTGTGTCAGCTGGTGGCTCTTGCATAACAGCTCCTGAATATAAAGCTAGAGGCCAGGGCTGGGATGCAGCTGGAACAGGTTTGTGCAGCCGTGTGGAAGGGATATGTAACGGGACTTAGAAATATACAGAGAACAACAAAGAGATTTTTTTGAAGGGGACATGCAAGCTCTTCGTGGCAAAGGAGGCAATAGGAAAGGGAGAGCCTCTTAGTTATAACACAGAAAGAAGGAAAGGATTAGGGTGGGCTGGAATGCAGAGCTTTCCTCTCACAGGAAATGGTACCATTTCAAAAATACTTATTTTTATTTTTAATCAAATAGGGTTGTTTTTCTACTGGAAAAAAACTCTTTCAAGTGTTTTCAAACTGCTCTAAAAAATAATGCTAATTAACACTTCAGCTTGATTTAAAAAAAAAAAAACCTGCTTCCAGGGTAGATGTTGTAGGTACATCTATGCCTTTATTTGGCATAAAGTTGAGAGCACAGGGTGTCCAGCCAGGGGAGAACAGGGCCAAGCAAGCGGTACCTCAGCAGGATCTTCTTGGCTTATCCTGTACTACTGTGGTCTGATGCACCTTGCACCCAAACAAGCTGTAAATGATGGCCAAGACTAATTACTCGGACAACTCCTGGTACTCAGGCTAGCTTGTTTTACCAAGAGGGTTAATTGCTGCTGAGTTCCAATGATGCGCTGCTAATAAACGTGGGTAAGAACAGTACAGAAGCCAGATGGATGCCAAAGGAACTGATCCCTGGATTCCCCAATGTGTGGATCTGACACTGTGTATTAGCAGCAGGGAAAATTGCAGGCTGGTCATTAATATTAACATAGATACTTTCTTCTATTTTTCCTGCTATCAAGAACAAAAGTAGGATTAGACTGTATTTTGTTTAATGAGGGGGATGTTGATTTAGACCTCTGCTGTGTCAGTTCACATTTACCTCAGCAGGGAAGACTGCAGCAGGAGCCAGTGAGGTGCAAAATCTCTCTGGAACGTAGGGCACCAGCAATGCAATTGCACACCCCCACTGGCACCCAGCCTTCCTGCACAGGCAGGGAGAGCCAACTGGCTCAGCGGAGGTTCTGATATATTGCAGGTCACTGAGCTCTTGGAGCACCTGAACTTTCCACCCAAAATTCAGTGTTGGTAAAGACAATAATGCAGGGTCCTCCTTCCAACAGCATACCTGCACTGAGCATCCAGAATCCATCTTTCAGTAGGTAATTGGGCACACGGGTTGAAGGTTGCAATTATCTATAGTGCATGGTGTTCACAGCAAGACCAGCAGCACTTGTCAAGCACTGAGCACTTCTGTGATTCCCTCCTCTAAAGCAATACCCACACATGCCTCTTGCCCTATTTTGAATGTTTCAGCAGAGTCTGCTTACATGGTGGACTCCAGACCACCCATCCACTTTTGTCCTCGGCTTCACACGTGTTTGGATACAAAAGGAGAGTATCTGCTGCTGACTAGCCAGAGGTAGTCGCTGAAGCCTGGAGGTGGGCAGCCCAGCATACAAGGTGCAGTTGTTTCCCCCCACAACTGTCCTTACCCAGCCAGAGCAATTATTAGGAACCAAGGCTCCCAAGCCTAAACAGTATCATGTCTTTGTGCTGGCCTTTGACACATGGGTCTTTGAGTAGAACACAGATCTAGACAGTAAGATGTCAACGCGTGAAAGGCTTGCTCATGGCAAGCACGGTATGGTGGAAAGTCGTTGAGGAGAAGACAGCAGTTAGGAAAGGATCTGTGCTGCAGGGTAACAATAAGAACAAGAGTGAAACTATTTGCGTTTTAGTGAAAAGCATCTCTGAGTGCCCAAGACTGCCTTTTTTATTTTATGTGCTGCTATTGCTTTTAGTTAAGAATATAGCCATTCAGCAATAGATTAAAGAAATGTGATGGCAGTGCCTGCTCCCAAATGGTATGTCATGGGAATATGGCTGTATTTCACACCTTCTTATCTTTGTGACTTACAGGAAAATACTTAGGAAGCCTGGAAGTGCAATGAAGTACATGCAGGGGAATTTCAAAAGCATAACTGATAGGCATGCACCTATTTTCACTGCAGTTTAGGTACACAAATACCTACCTAGATTTTCAAAACTTTTCTAATATGGCAAAGGAAAATAATATTCCTTTTCTTCTTCTCCCAATAGTATCTAGCAATACAGATCTCTCCTGATCAGGTGATGTCCTTTGGTGGCTCCACAGACCCGTGTGCTATGTGCTTTCTCTACAGCATTGGCAAGATAGGCGAGCAGGAGAACAAGGTCTACTCCAAATTGCTTTGTGACCTGCTGAACAAACAACTGAAAATACCCTCTGACAGGTGAGGTCATAAAGCAACTTGTCTGACATGACTTTCCACAGATTGTTACAACTATTAATCCCAAACTTGTCCTTTGGTGTTCTTCTGTTATCAAGCTGCTTTAAGAGGCTAAATGCCAAGTCAATAGAGCAACGCTCCAATTAAAAAGAGGACAGGAGCAATCGCAAGAGCTGCAACGCCAATGGCTAGAAGCTGTAAAATTTCCTAGTTAAAATGATAGAGGCTCAGGCACTGCATGTACCCACAGATCTCAATGTGCAAAAGCCCAGGTACAGATACAATAACTTGCTGTTATTAAATTGATCACTTGAGTAACATGTATTAACACTTCCCTACTGCCTGTGAGGTACAAGTGGAGGTCTACTACAAAAGCTTCCACTTGCATAAAAGTTGTTCTAGTCCTTTTCCTGAAGGTATGCCAATCTGCTCCAGAAATGAGTGTAAATAAACCACAGCGTCCTGAGATCTCCTTAAAACAAGAAGTAGAAAAACACTAGGAACTCCAGAATGCGAGTAGGCAAAGGCATTAAGGGCCGGGGCGGGGGGAAGGATTGCAAGGCCTGAGAAGTGTAAAGCCATGGGGGACAGTCTACAGTGTGGCTGTGTGTGTCCTGTTGCAAGAACGCCCTGGCCAGCCTGCAGCACTCTGCTCTTGGCAGCTAATGTGTCTGTCTTCCCTTTCAGAATCTATGTCAGCTTCTTCGACATCAGTGCTGGCAATGTAGGCTGGAACAACACCACCTTTGCTTGAGGTGCTGTTGGGTGGTAACAGCTTACTCCTGAACCCTCACCATGGTTTTTGAGCACTGTAGTTCTAGTCATGTAACTGGTATGTGGCACAAATGCAAAAGTCAGCAGTTCCTTAGTCGCTGCTACCTACTGCTGTTTTAACATCTTGTCTGCTGCTTAAATAAAAGTAAAAATCCAGCAGGAGCCTTATGGCTGAGACTGTCTTGTTACTCTGGAAAGGCCTGTGGTTGAGATAGAAGGTGCCTTCTCAAAACACTCTTAACAGAGGACACTGAAATTGTGAATGTCTCCCCATTGTGTGGCAGCATGGCCAGGGTCTGCCGCTTGTGCCTGGCAGGCCACAGAGCAAGCACACCCATGGTGACATTGCTCTCAGGTTTTTTCCCTGCACTGAGAGAATTCCCACCCCACCTCCATGCAACAAATCTGGGAGGCAGGAAGGTGGGAGAAATAAGTGGCACTATGCAATGGCAGGGAGCTGAGGATATCAAAGGAAAGAAATGTATCTTTGGTTCTTAACAGCACTGTTAATCACTGAAAAAAAAAAAAAAGGCAAGTGCTTCAGTTCTCAGTGTTATAGCCTGTGCCACTCCAAAGCATTCCCATACAGTACCATCCCTTATTCTTTGTTCAGGGCTGTGTGTGTTCACATGTGTAACATGTATGATCAAGCTTTCTAGCAGGAGCAGTGCTGAGACTCTGTTAAAAATTAACACGTGCTCAGCTCCCATGTGTAAAAGGTCTGTGTGGAGAGGGTTCTGGGTCTAATCCTCTTTAACCTTCCTGTGAGTCACTTCAAGCAGCGCAGCTCTCAACTGCAGTCACGGCAGTGTAAGAGGCGGGGTGGTTAGTCGTGGCCTCTGCAGCCTACGTGCATCGCATCACACAGCCCAGCAGAAGGCTCATCTCCCGGGCTGCCTCTCACCTCCGAATAGACACGCACCATTTCATTTCTAAGCAAAAAAAGATTACTTCTGCTTTTTTTCCAGTAGAAAAGTATGATGTGTGAGGAAGTTGAGGAGTAATAAATCACTTTCAATTTGACTGAAAAACGTTAGAGACTAATTAACATGCAAGTCATGTGTTTCTGCTTACATCGTGTTAAAGCGATGCACACAGTTAAAACGAGAAACGTACAAGTGTGCCTTTATTTTGCAAAAGAAAAGAATTCCCTTCGGAGTCAGGGCTAGTATCCCTTTTTGTAGCTGCCAAGCTAGGGCCTCTAGCCCTTTTTGGCCCTGGTCCTGCAAAAGCCAGCGGGAGTGCTACAGCAGTAGTACCACATGCGGTAATACCAGGTTATGTATGAACTGCCCAGCGCGGCAGGACTCGGTTCCAGGGAGGAGCCTACAACATACCCTCAAAAAATGCTCAATAGTAGTAACAAAGCAAACGAATAACGGCGGAAAGGGGGTGGGGGGGTGTCTGGCGGGGACGAAGCCGTAAGCCGCAGCAAGGGTAGCCGATTGGAGGCGGCCTTCCCCCCTCCGCTCCCTCCCCCGCCTCGCCGGGCGCGGCCCCTTTAAGGCCGGCGCGGCCCCCGCGCGCACTAAAAGCGCCGCCGCCCCACTCCACTGTGCTGCCGCCGGTCCCGCCGCACCGCTCTTGCCATCGGCCCCGCCGCCCCCCGCCGCCGCCACCATGCCTATGTTCACCATCCAGACCAACGTCTGCAAGGACGCCGTGCCCGACAGCCTGCTGGGCGACCTCACCCAGCAGCTGGCCAAGGCCACCGGCAAGCCCGCGCAGGTGAGGGCGGGCGGCGGGGCCGGTGCAGGCGGAGGGCCGCGGCGGGAGCGGGGGCCGCCCCGGGATGGGGCCGGCGGGGCTGGGCCGGGCTGGGAGCGGGGCGAGCATGTGCGCGGCACCCGGCAGAGGGTCGGCGGCCCCGGCGCTGAGGGGAGGCCGCGGGTCTGCGCCCGCTTTCTCGCCCGCCCGGGGCGGAGGGACCGCGGCCGCCGAGGGGAGCGACTGCGGACACAACGGGACTGCGGGCCCCGCTGTTCCAGGGGAAGGGGCTTGTGCCCATTCATCCCCGTCCCCCCCCCCCCCGTCCCCGCCTCGGCAGCTCTCCCCGGAGCCGAGGCAGCAGGCCTCCCGCTGTGTCGGTCTGCGCTGCAGTCCGTCCGTGGGCTCAGCGGCTCCCGGAGGCCATCAGCCTGGCCGCCCGGAGGCCATTAGCCCGACCTACAGGAAACTCGGTGCTCGAATATCTACAACGCCGGAGATTTGTCCGTGCTTGTGCCCGGAGGTCGGGATTTCAGCCGCGGAGCCGTGCCAGCGGCGCGGTTGGTGGAAGGGGCTGGTATGGGCAAGGCCAGCGAGGCTCTGGCAAGGCGAAGGAGCAAATACGGGAGCTCTCCTCCGGGCTGCCTCCTCCCGCCGAGCTGCTCCCGGTTATACCGGGATCGGATATGGTCCCTCTTGGGCCAGACCGCTGCAGCCTGCGAAGTCAAGGCCCGATAAGGCTGAATTGCAGACAGGCTCTTAGGCAGGCCCGGTGGCTCAGTCAGTGCTTTGAGGGTGTGAATTCTGGCACGCAGATACAGTTTTAAGGCCTTTTATCTCCAGGCATGTGCTCTTTGCCCCATGCAGCGGCAGTGCTGCGGCGGGCAGGAGTACCTGTCTCACCAGGAGCTTTGCACAGACACAACCTTTGTTCCTAAAGCTGAGAACCAGGCTGGGGGATCCCCGCAGCACACGCTGCTCTGCCCCCCGTGTGCGCTGCAGTGCCTGAACCTCGGCAGGGTGCAGCGGGCAGCGCTGGCCAACTGCCCGGCCCCAGCCCTGGGCCACAACGCAGCACATGACTGCGCTGTTTAAAGTTAGCGCCCAAAGAAAGTTTGTATCAGGAGAGGGAAGGTGGGATATCCTATAACTGTTTGTTCTCTTACCACAGTACATCGCTGTGCACATCATACCTGATCAGATGATGTCCTTTGGAGGCTCCACTGATCCCTGCGCACTCTGCAGCCTGTACAGCATCGGCAAAATAGGAGGGCAGCAGAACAAGACTTACACCAAGCTCCTGTGTGATCTGATCTCTAAGCACTTGCATGTATCTGCAGACAGGTAAGGCTGGGACATGATGTTATTAACCTTGTTTATCTGGCTTTCCAAAACTGCTTTGAAAAGTTTATTTAACAATACAAAAAGCCAGGAGTAAGTCCATGTGTTTGAGAAAATACAAGGTGATTGTTTGCAGTGTCTTCATGTCCAGTTAAGGAAAAGATGTAGACAAACTCTTGAGAGCCCTCTGTTAAATGGCTTCCTGTTCTCAGAGTAGGGAAAAATCCCAGAGGACTAACAAGTGGGTTTTGCTGCTGAGGTGTGATGTCCTCTGCTGATGGGAGGCTGAAAGCACAAGGGAGCAGCAGTAACAGGCTGGCGCTGACAGGCGGAGTAGAAACCAGCAGGCTGTGAGCAGCTCCCTCACAGGCTGCGGAGCCTTGGGTTGGGAGAGTGTCTGCGTGCAGAAGGACGGGAAGAACCTGCTGCCACTGATGTGCTGGGCTTGGAAGGGAGAAGCGCAGAGCTGGCCCTGAGGGCCCTGCTTGGCTTGCATAAGGCTGCCCGTCTGTTTGACATGTGTGAAGGACTACAGCACTTGGAAACAAAAGGTTTTGATCGCCGGAAATTCTTGACAGGCTGCTAAGCAAAAGCTGTCTGGTGTCTGAACGGACCCTGACTGAAGAAGAGTTTGTATTTTAAAAAAGACAGAAGTACTCCAAGGAATATTGACTGTTGGAGGCCCTTCCAGAGAAGTTAGCAAGATTTCAGTAAAAATGAAGCTTGACATTTCTTCTGGGGAACAGGAACACCTGTTCCCTATCCTGTTGTCCTATCTCACTTGTTCCTTACATAAATGAGTTAATAAGGTCATTGTGTGTTCCTGTGCCTCTTCTGCAGGGTGTACATCAACTACTTCGACATGAATGCTGCCAATGTGGGCTGGAATGGTTCCACCTTTGCATAGAGCTCTCCCGTCTGTCTGAAGAGGCTGCTCCTGGACCGACCCTCATCCTGCCCCTTAGCAGAGACCACCACACAAGTGGCCCCGTGTTGCATTTTGTGCACTCTCACAGATTGATGGCTCCTTGCTAGTGTGTTTAAATATTGCTGCTTCAACATTCCTCTGTTTTCTCTGTGTAGAAAACAAATAAAGATTTAGAATTAAGCTGTCTGGTGTAGGCTTTGGCAGGTTGGGGATGGAGTTGGGCAGTCGGCAGCATAGCTGTTTCACTCTGATTGCTAAAGCAAACAAAAGGAACGCTTTGGGTTTGTGTCCATTTCTCAGATGCAGTATTCCACAGTATGGTTAGACTGACTGGCAGGTGCCTGACAGCACTGCAGGGTGTTTTTTACCTTGCTGTAGGTGCCTTCAGGGCTTTTTGTTGCTGAGTTTCTTATGGCTGTGTCCTCCATTGCTACAGCAGAACCAGACCTTGCGCCAGCCCCGTGCCTGCTGTTTGAGGGACGCTTTCCTCTAACAATGTGCTGGCTTTACGGGGCCGAACAAGGCAGGAGTGCTTTTACTCAGTCGAAATGCTCCTATCCATACTGCTTATGCTGGCCCCCTTCAGGCAGCCAGGGCCGGCCCTCAGTGCTACGGGAGCTGTGCTGGGGCCTGTGGTAAGGTTCTCCGCTGCCTGCCAGCCTGTCCCTGCGGCGCTGCTGCACTCTCCTGGGCCCCGGAGTCTCGGGGCCGGGCTGCCGACATGCGGGGCTGGTTGAGGGCCGCGACGGAGGCGCTTGTCTCCTCTCGGCGTTCTCCTCTCGCTGCCATCCTGGCCCTTCCCCCCCCATCCCCTCAGCGCCCTTCCCGCCTCACCGCCCTCCCCTCCGGGCGCGCGCGGCGCTACCCCGCCCCTGCCGGCAGGCGGCGCGCGCCCGCCCCCGTGTTTTCTGGAGCCTTCCGCGCGCCACGCGGTTCCGGCTGACGTCATCTCCGTGCGCCCGGGCGGCGCGGTGCGGCCATGGCGCTCTTCTGCATCAACAGGTACCGGTACCTCCTGCCCCGGGCGCTGCCTCTCCCCTGCCCTTGTCTCGGCCCCGGCCCGGCCCCGGGCTCGGGCTGGCTGCGGGAGCTGCGCCCCGGCGTCCCCCCGCGGCACGGACCCGAGCAGGGGGTGCCTGGCCGGCCGGGCCTGGTGGGGGCGGGCGGCCTGTGCCTGAGGGGGGTTTGTCTGGGCCGTTCAGGTACGCCGGGGAGGAGGAGCAGCAGGAGGAGGCCGAGGACCGGGCTCGGGTCCTGCTGGAGCGGCTGCGCCAGCAGGCGAAGGCCCGGCAGCTGAAGAAGCAGCGGGAGGCGCAGCCCGAGGGAGAGGAAGGCGAGATCCCCGGAGGAGCCGGCCCAGGGGGTGAACCTGGGGAAGGGAGAGGAAAAAGGAAGAGGGAGAGTGAAGAGCAGTCCTGTGCGCAGGGACAGAAGACGCTAAAGAAGAAACAACGGTCTCACAGCTCTTCTGAAGAAAGGGCGGATACTGAGGAGGCAGCAGATGGCAGCACTCCCTTGAAGAAGAAGAAGAAGGAAAATAGAAGAAAATCGAAGGTGCCCCAAGAGAGGACTGAAGCAGGTAACAATAAACTGAGGCCGTAGGATTTCAGTTCATTGTGGTCAACTGTTCTCAACAGAGAAGTTGACACAAGTTGCCATTTGAGTCACTTGCTGAATTTAGCCCATGGTAGACTTTGTTTTCCTCTGCTTAATATGTTCCCAAAGTAATTCCTTTTTTGGGGGAAAGCCACATACTGTAAACTTTGAGGGTCAGTTTAGTGTAAGGGAAGGAAGGAAGCATGTCACCTCAGTCTTAAGTCGCTTCCATACCAACGAAGGAATGTTTGAGTTTTGCACTTGGATTTAGGAAGAAAGGGGAGCTTGAAAGGTGTTGGATAATGTTCCCTACATCTCTTTTCTGTGGCATGTTCTGACCTGTAGCTTTGTATTCCTGTTATCCTAATTCCAGATTCTGAAGAAGACATCAAACAACGGGAAAACAGAAGCAACCTTAAAAATAAGTCTTCTAAAAGGAAGAAGAGGGATGAGGAAACAGAGGGAGCTGAAACAAGGAATAAAGAGAACAGTGAAAGAGCTGAAGGAAATGAAAGCACAAAGGAGCTGTCCTTGGCAGCCTCAGAGGAAGAGGCAAATCCTCCACCCTCCAGTTTGGTGGTTCTTGCAGATTACGACAGAAGGCCGGTGCAGAAGGTAGGTAGCTTGACTGAATTTTGATGATGGTCAGGAAAGAACACGCATCTTACCAGTTTATTTTATGTATGGCATTGCTTGTTTGACAGCAGAAACGCTTTGTTATTCTCCTTTCCCCCACCTCAGGTTCAGCCCTTCTTACCGCAGTGGCTTGCTCAACCCAAACTAGTGCAAAAACGTATCAAAGATAATCTAGTTCCAATCAGAGATGTCCCGGGAATTCATCCCAGGTTGTTGAAAAAGCTGCAAATGAATGGGATAGAGTCGTTTTTTCCAGGTACCTTGATAGTGCGTTTGTGTCTTTCTGAATTGACTTATGTGGCTCCTGTGGTCTGTTGCTGTATATTTTATGTAGTCAGTGAAGTAAAATATAGAACAAAACCAAACTTAATGCATCAAAATGATCATACCAGTTTTAACCCTTCACTTTCAAATCTTTATCTAGGGTGAGTAATTGAAATCTGTTATTTAGTTGTAAATGCAGCTCCACAAAATGTGGTTGCTTGAAGTAATAGCTCACAGCTGCCAAAAGAGGGAGGTCTTACTTGTGTCCTCCCATTTTCCCCCCTTTTGCCAGGCTTGTGCTTTAGTTCCTTCCACCATCTCTGCTTCTAACCAGACCTCTCTGGGAACCTGTTCAGCTCATGAAGGCAGCAGAAAACTGTTCAAGCAAAAAAAGTTGTTGTTTTTTCCATTATTTTACTGGCTTTGCAGACAAGTAGAATAAACACCAGCTCCTAAATAAGTAGAAGCACAGCTGGAAGCAGGGATAAGGAGAGGGAGAGAAGGGAAGGAGGAGGGATCTCTGACCTTCAGCTGATTACTTGGTCCAGCTGAGCCAGAGGCTTAGACTATCGGAGACTCACCAAGGTTACATTGGAAAGTCAGCATGTGTCTGCTCTTTTTAAGTAAGCTGTTACATAATGTTTTAACGTAAATGCTATCCCTTATTTTGTTCTGGGAGATACTAACAAGTTGCTGAGAGCAACTTCCTGTGTTTTCTCATAAATCAATTCCAGGTTATGGCACTTGGTAGTAGACGAGTCAAGCAATGTCATGCTCTGTCTGGTAGACATGGTGTCTGCTGAAGTCATACATCGTATGCATCACCGAGTATGGTTTTATCATGGAGTTAGATTCCCTGGCTGCTAACCCTTGTAGATAAACCGAAGTTGCCCAGTTTGTCGGGGCTTGTCATGAGACAGGGAAAGGAGAGAGTTCATGCATGACAGCCAAAGCCGTTGTCTCTACAGGACTGTTCGCTTCAGTCCTTGTGTACTCTTCTGCAGTGAACTTTGACTCCAAAGCCTGTAGGAGTTGTGCTTTTTGCTCCTTGGCAGATAAGGCTGCGTTGCTGGGTTGCACATTCTGTGTTTATGTGAGAGTAGTTTGTAGTTTGAAGAAAGGATGCTTACAGACTAATATTCGTAGGTCTTAAATCTGCCCAGTGCCATCCTAACATGAGAATAAGAAGACAGATATGAGTTGAAAACAATAGTTAACACAGTAACACCCTAGCTTAGCACTAGAAACAGCTGAATTCTTGGAGAGGGAGGTGTTTGTATTCAGTGCGAAGCTCCCATGTGTGAACAAGAACCAGGTAAAACCAGGTAGCATCTCTGTTAACAACTGTTTTGATTTCTTCCTCTCTTATGTCTATAGCAACAGCACAGCTGTGGAAACAGATTCACTGTATATAACTGCTTTTCTGGTTACACTGGTTTTAGCCCAGTTAACTCTAGTTAATGTTTGTTTCCATTTTTCAGTTCAGGCAGAGGTGATTCCTGCTGTTCTGCAGAGTGCATCCAATGGGTACTTGATGGGGCAGGGAGGATACCGCCCCAAAGACATCTGCGTCTCGGCACCTACTGGCAGTGGTAAAACACTGTCTTTTGTCATACCCGTAGTACAGGTGAGTGAAATATCTGTAGGGAAAATGCTGGGGTGGGTTTTGTTCAAGTGAAACCTGAACTTAGGAGTAGGTCACAAAGCCAAGGAATTTGACTGTAAAGCAACAGATTTTTAGCTCAGAGTCATCTCAGGGAGCTGTATGAATCTCCTTCATCTCAGCATCCCACTCCTTTTTTCAGACAACAGTTGGGAGGATGGAGGGGAGTAAAATGGAAACATAAAACTCTATGAGGACATGTCAAGCTCTTCTCACAGGGTTGGAAACACCTTTCTCTCCCCACTGCTTTCAGGGACTCATTTGACCTTTGTTTTGGCAGGTTCTGCTAGATCGAGTAGTTTGCCAAGTACGAGCTCTGGTTGTTCTGCCCACCAAAGAACTGGCACAACAGGTATGTGGCTCCTCACCTCTCTGAGGGGAACTGGACCAAGACAAAGGCTTGCGCAGTTAGTACTTTGCTTGGGTGTCTTGTGAAGCAGGCTGAAGACCTGTCAGGGGATTTGCTGTTGTTAGCATAATGGAAAGTATTATTTTAACTGATTTTGTTGTGGCTAATGAAGCCCATCTCTTTGCAGGTGAGTAAAGTGTTCAACATTTACACTGATGGGACAGGTCTGAAGGTCGTTTTGATTACTGGCCAGAAATCTTTTGCAAAGGAGCAGGAGATGCTTGTCCAGAAAAAGTAGGTTAAAAGGTCTTTTGACAAACTTTATAGAAATTGTAAACTATTTAATCTCAGTAAGCGGAGGTCAAAATATAGGCTATTGCATCACATCATCATGCAATAATGATTTTGAATAGCGGGTTTATGTGCTAGACACTGGTTGTTCTGTCTTTGTCGAAGTGCCTGCTACTACCCCTTTTTTGTGATTGTTATGTTTTACTAGATTTTTAGGGTTCTTGACCAGCTGAGTACAATGCAAACGTTTACCTTATACCCACAGGTACCAATGATTGTTATGGGATTTTGCTCCAATTAAAGTTTTCTTTTTTTAAGAGCAATGAAGAACAACACTTCCTATTGAAAAGGAGGCAGTACAGCGGAGAATAGGGTTTAGTGTCCAGCACTATCTTTGTGTGCTCTCCAAAGTAAAGTGCATATTTGAATTTTATTATTTCTCAATTAATTGAATAGTAGGAAAATCTGCTGACCAAGGATCTCTGTTACATGCTTTATGGTGTAGGGAGAAACTTACTGATGGGCTGCTTGTTCTTTCAGAGTGACAGGCTACTGCAGCCTGGCTGATATTATTGTGGCTACACCAGGGCGGCTCACAGATCACATTAGCCAGACCCCGGGGTTCAGCCTGACAGAGCTTCGCTTCCTGGTGAGTCAGCTCCACATGTCTCTCATCCTAATGCAAGCTCCATTGCGGCTGTAATTCCTGCTTTGTTCTTGCATGGTACATAAATACATCTCTGTTGGAAGGGTTGTATGGGCTTGATCTACACTCCAGATTGCTCAGACAGCAGTCTGATCTCATAAGATGAGTGTTTTTTTCCTACTCGTGACACCGAAGCATCCACCACCAACTTCCTCTTCTCTCTTAGCCTCTTGCAAACACAAACTCAGAGTAAAGCCTTATCGGTCAATGTCAGGGTAAATTACCAAACTGTAGTAGCTTCTACCATATGGGAGTCTGTGCAGAAACATAGTTGCAGTCTTATTTAGGATATGGAGTTGTTGATCTCTTACTCAGAGACATGGATTGGATTTATGTGCAAATGAATGTACGTGTATTTTAAATGTCAGACTAGTTACTGAGTCACTGAAATAAAAGCAAAATTCAGTTTTGGGGTAGAAACTTCTGCCTTCATTTGATAATGATAGTATTACAAAAAGAAAACAAAAGCTGCCTAATGCTAGACAGTATTTAACAAGTAGTGATGTCATCCTTGTGAATTCAGATCATAGACGAAGCTGACCGTATGATCGATGACATGCACCAGAACTGTCTGAACCAAATTGTCAAAGCTGCATTCCAAGTAGAAAATGACTCTGGCTCCAACGTGCTTTTTCAGAGGACCAAACCAGGGCCTCTGACAGCAGCCAGGTAGGTGGCATTTCTTTGAACCGGCAGACGCACACCAGCATCTAGATGCCACTGCCCTGCTTCACTGTACTCACTCACAGGCACTCCCAAAGCTTGCTTACTCTGCGAAATGTCTGCCAAAGTAAAGCAGCTGCTTTTTCAAAGCTTGAAAAAGCAGGCAGTGACCAGCTGATACTAGAGGATGTCTTTTAAACTGAAGCCTGAGCATTGTATTCTCCAAGCTCTCCTTAACTAGACCGGAGGAGCATCAAAAGAATGTGCAGATAATCCAAGTCTGTGATTCATTTGCACAGTAACTATAGTAATGCCCCCTGGCAAGCTGAGTAATGGATTAGAAGGAAAACTCTTGGAACTATCTGTCTGCAGCTGCTATTTTCATACAGCATGGTAGAGATGTGTTAGAAACTGAGATCAGCAACCAAGGAAGCAAGCAACTAGAATGAGGACGAGTGACTAGGATGCAAGGATGTGTGCAGGGGTAACGGATGCAGATTGTGCAGTTGGTTGAGAATGCTTAATCAGTTCTGTCTGTGAACTCCACTATAAAACAAAGTTGGAAAAGAACCTACAGGAGAGGCCCAGAGCAGGAAAGGAGTATCAGAAAGAATTAATTGCTTCCCTCGTAACATAATTTGAAGGCGTTTGCGGAGGAGCTCCTTTGCCCCATCCTCAAAGCTCAGTTTCCATGTGCTATTTATTCCAGCTCCTGCTATCCTCAGATACCCTTACAGAAACTGCTGTTTTCAGCCACGCTCACCCAGGACCCAGAGAAACTGCAGCAGCTGGATTTATTCCAGCCTCGCCTCTTCACGTCTGCCTACTCTGAGAAGAAAACACTCGGAGATGGAACAGAGACAGAACAAGAAACTAATAAGAAGTACACACTCCCTGAGGGGCTATCGGTATGACGTTAATTCTTTTGAATAAATCGTGCTTGAAGATTTGTTTAACTCTGGGGTATCTAGTTATGTTTTTACCCTATAAACAAATATGTCTTCCCTATGATTCCTTGCATTAGAGGTGCTGGGCAAAAGTGACTTTGGGAGTGTTTATGATCCAGAGAGCTCTACCTTTGCGCATTTGTTTTCTCATTACTTAGTGTTCATTTGGTTAAGACTGGATTTTAATTTATTTTTTTTAATGAAACTCTCTTTATGCAGGATTAAGTTTACAAGCAATGGGGAGCGGAGATATAATATATTAGCACTTATGTGTAACGTGCATTTCAAGGCATGTAGATACAGGTCACCCTGTAGACAGAAAGGCAGTACGTGTTGTTACTTGCCTTGAAGTGAGAGCATAAGAATAACACAGGTCTCCTGTCTCCACCTTGTGTTGTATCCTCCCATCCTGTTACTATGACTTGTTCTAAAGGGAGTAGCAGTATGGGGTCTGGTTTTGCCACTATTAGTTGCGAAACATCCAAGCCTGTGTAGGTCATGGACAGGTCACAGGTTTCATAGCAGATAGCCTTGGCAAGAAGTAATTTTTCTCTCTGAACTTCTTCCCTGTCAACTGCAGCAATGTTACGTGCCTTGTGACCTGAATTCCAAGCCTTTGCTCCTCTTGCATTTCATGCTGACAATGAAATTTACCCGTGTGTTGTGCTTTACCAACTCCAGGGAAGCTTCTCACAGGTGAATATATTAATGAGATCACTATAGTAGCTATCTGTCAAGTAATGTTAGAGAGATGGTGAAGTGACTGTTTCTATCTCATTTACCTACAGATTGTTCCTGCTGGTTCAAGCTTTTGGTGGAGTCACTGTGGCTGAATTTTCTTCTCGGTTACCTCCAAATGAGAGACAGAGAACCATGAAGGAATTTGAACAAGGAAAAATACAACTGTGAGCATCTCAAATGAGTTTCCTGCATGCTTTCCAACATAGGCCATTTCCAGTGTGAAAAGCTAGGTAGAACCAAGACCACAGTTAAATGGTGTTTTCTGTAAAACAATGTGCAGGAGCCACTGTACAGAATAGGTGTGAGACTTGGACTTGTGACTTTTGAATTGTTACGCCTGCGTGTAACTTGGCCTGTTCTAATCTAGCGGTAATCTGAATTTCAGTGTGTGATTTTATAACAAGCAGTAAATGTAACTGCTTTGTTCATATTGTTGCCCAAAACACATACAATTCTGAAAATCTTAAGTTTAATGTCTGTGCTTGGGATCTGGCACTTTTTGGAAGAAATTGGATGTTGGTGCTAGATCTATATATAGTATTAGTGCTTCCTACCAAAGAAACCCCTGATCAGACTGGCATACAGATTTACTTCTATCCATGTGTTTGAGTTGCTTTGTGATGTCACTGGCTATATGGGATTGCATGCGTGCAGTGTCTCTGAGAGGAAGGTAAATATTTACTTTCTGGGTTTTCTTTTTATCCAAACTCTATGTTTAAATTCATCCTTCACTACTGGAATTTCTCACTTCGCTGTCGGCCTTCAGTGCCTTTATGGAATGTTCAGAAAGCCTATAGGTTTGTAACCGCCAACGTGGCAGGAGCCATCTGCCTAGTGTCACATGCTTGGAGAACCTGGAAACACCCAGTAATGTGTCACACACAACAGCAGGTGCCAAGCCTGTAGTGATGCCCGGAGGTCTGTGGGCGGCTAATAATGCCGGCGCGATAAGGAGTGACTTAAACTGCTGCTGTTGTGCTTAGAGGTCAGAGGTCGGCTGTCCAGCCTGAACAGAGATTAGCAAGGGTTGTGCTGTGTTCGCTTGTAGTGCAAGAGATGTTATCTGAAAATGGCTATCTATACATTTACAACCAGGTTAATCAGCACTGATGCCACTGCACGAGGGATTGACGTTAAAGGAGTGAATTACGTAATAAACTACGATGCGCCTCAGTTCATCAGAACATATGTTCACCGGTAAGGCAACCAGAAACAAAAGGAAGATGTTTGAACTTGGTTTATTTGAAATATTTAGCAAAGGTGACATGCACTTAAAAGGGTTTTTAGCTTTGGATTTATTTTTTTTAACTTTCATATGCAAATAGCTTTCTAATCAAAATTAAGCCCATAGCATCACCAGAGTAATGCAGTATTGCGACAGAGAACTAGCACCCTATTACAGAAAGTTCATTCTTTGTAATATGTCGCTAGTCCTGCTGTGCTAACCTCAAAAAAACCTCAGAATCAGACTTTCTTAAATCTTGAGAATTTCAGAATCAGATTCTTGGAGCTGCTAAAGGCAGTGCCTATGTAGCTAAACTGGCTTGACACTACTTTTTCCGATTTCAGAGTTGGAAGAACAGCTCGTGCAGGAAAAGCTGGTGTTGCTTTCAGCTTGGTCCTTAGAATTCAGGTACGTTGTCTGTGTGGGATCATTTGATAAGGGGGGGGGGCATAAAGAAGATAAGGTTCATACTACTTCCCACCTTTTCCAGTCAGCTGTGCTTTATACTCGGAAACTTCAATTATTTCCTGACTAGGCAGGACGTTCCAAGATGTGCTCATTTTCTAGCTGATAGGCAGTGAGGTGTCTCATCTCCCATGTCCATTTTGTTCCACAGGAACGCAGGTTTCTGCGGATGTTGAAGGATGCCGGCATCCAAGACATAAAGAAGCACCCAGTGAAGGGCAACTCATTAAAGCCGTTGGTGCAGCAATATGAGGAAGCTCTGCGTAGACTTGAGAAGACAGTCAAGGTAATCGAAACAGGGAAGAAAATTAAACCAAACTACAACTTGCACAGTTTATTGCAACTCATGACTAGCACAAGTATTAGTGTCCAGGATCCCTTCCTTTAACTGAGACATTTCCATTTCAGTGTGAAGGCAGCATTTTTGGGTGCAGCATTATGAAATACTCAGGGTGAGAGGGGGGAGAAAGAGGTTTTCTGTACTTAAAAGATGTGTAGGTGTGGCGTTTAGGGACATAGTTTGGTGGTGGGCTTGGCAGTGTTAGGTTTAGGTTGGACTTGATGATCTTAATGGTCTCTTCCATCTGAAATGGTTCTGTGATTTGTGGTGTTTCCTTTTTGATTCTCCCTTCCTTTACCTCTGGAGCTGGGATTTTGGCAACTACCTAGAGGAAGGCCAACAAAATGTAGAAATTAAACCTTGGGTCATAACAGAGTTTTAAGACTGTAATTTAAAGCAATGCTGACTAGAAATTGGGTATTCCAAGGCAGGAAAGCATTTTCTGCAGGCCCTCCTTTATACAGTGGGAAGGTTGAGACCTTTCAGACAAAAGCCGGGTAGCGTTTAACTTCCCTGACGGGTAGATGAGGGATCCATAATAGACTTTCTGCGCTGTATGATTTCGGCAAGTGTCCTGCTCTCTAATTGGAGGATTCCTGATAAACATCTGTCCTTGAAAAATGATGATTTTGAGTTGCAGACTAGCAGTGTTTGAGAACTGGGGCAGATAGGATTATTAAATTGTCCCATTGCTCCCCAAAGTCCCTTCTCTGTGACAGGGGCATCTTCAGTCACCTTCTCAACTTTAATTTTCAACAGAACGAGCGAGCACAGAAACGAGCCTGAATGAATGGAAGCTGAGGAGGTCGTGTTTCATGGCACTGAAGCTGCGGAACGGGATAGGTCATGGACTGCACCCAGCAGGGTAACAGTGAGACATGGTCCCCGAACGGTTGGCTCCTCAACCTTATCATATCTGAAGTCAGCTATTACAGGCCTCCTTCCCCTTTCAAGGACACTGTGAACAGAGTTCAGTTACTAGTTTAAAAAAAAAAAAAAAAAAGATTTTTTTAAGATATGGTTGTCTCAAAGAGGACTTTGCATCATATCCTACTGGTGTATGTAAAACTACCACCAGTGAAGAGAAGAGCCGTTACAGAGCTGTGGAGCGTGGGCCTGGTGGAACTGCTGGTCTCCAGAGGGGAGGGCTGTGCCCTCTTGCCTCTGAACTGGGACATCCCGTGGTTCTGTCTTACTGTACAGCAGCTGTATCTGCAAATGCATAAACACCTATACAGTGCCTATAGCAGAATTGTGTTTGGAGAGCTGCTCTAGGCTGAAGTGACTGCAACTTTTAAATAAATACTATATATATTTTTTAAAACAATGTCTAATAAAGATTCCTGGGTACAGGGATGGAGATAGTGTCAATGGGATTTTTCACTTCTGTACTCTCGTGCTTTCTTGTCATTTTCTTGCCTCTCTTGTTTCCTTCCACCATTCCGTACCAGTGGTAACAGCAGGTATTATGAAGCGTTAGGTTGGTGTTAACGCAGACTAAACTGTCTCATGTCTAATATAAATACACTGGAGTCAGCCAGTATTGCTGCAAGCCATAAATCTGTATTTGATGCATGCTACTGATATTTTTAGCTGCCCCTGGCAGAAGGCTAAAAGGTACCACGTAGCTGCAGCCTGCCACTACCCTCCATGACGTTCCGTGGGAAAGGCCCCAGTTCTGGCTCATTATTTTGTAAAACAAAGTAAATGCGCGCTGGCATTAGTAATACAACGTTGGAGGAAACTGAAGGGCTGGGAATTTTGGAGGGATGGGTGTCAGGAAGGGTGGTTGCATCCTGTAAAGACAGGAGCAATGTGGGGTTGTTTGACAGCAGTCAAGTAGTGTGTGTCTTCCTCTGTGACTACCTTCTCAAGCAGCTTTTTGCATCGCACAGGTGCCTGGGCTGGTGTCAGAGTAGCAGAAAGGGAAAGTCCTCTTACACAAGAGCTGTGAGCTCCCACGAGCAAAACCAGGATCTCTCTCTTGTGCACCTACATCCCATCAGCCTAGCTTTGGTTTTCCTTACCATAAGCAATTAAGAGTGGTTATTAAAACAAGCCCGAGTTCAAATATGAGGTGGCAGATGCTGGCTGGAATTTTCCCCTGGAAAACTGCCATTCCCCGTGTCCTCTGGAGCTGCCAGGCTCAGCTCCCTCCGGCCCCGAGCAGTGCTGCCCTGAGCGACGGTCCCTCTCGGCTGAAGACCCTGCCTGGGCCGAAGCCGGTAACGCGGAGGGCGGGAGGGCGGCTCCGGCGGCTGCGCTCCGCCCCTGCGGGAGGGCTCGGTGCTGCCCTGCCCCGCCCCGCCCCGCCCGGGGACCGGAGAACTGCCGGGTCGGGTTGGGCAGCGGCGGCAGCAGCAGCAGGAGGATGGGGCTGGAGCTGTTCCTGGACCTGCTCTCGCAGCCCTGCCGGGCGCTCTACATCTTCGCCCGGAGCAACAACATCCCCTTCGAGTTCAAGCAGGTGGAGCTGATGAAGGGTGAGCGGGGCCGGGGCTGGCGGCGGGGCTGGGGGAGTGTGTCCGTGTGTGCCCGTCCTCTGCCCCCGCGGCGGCCCCCAGCCCCGGGCTTAGCAGGGCCGCCCCGCGGGGACCCCGGGCTCCCCTCGCCGCTCCCGGACAAGCTGCTCGTTCCCAGCCCGCTCCCTCGCAGAGCCGCTCCGTGGGTGGGATCGGTGACTCAATCGGCCCCATCAATGCGAGAGGGTGGGGTGGCCCTCCAGCTGCAGCGGGCTTCCGACGTCAAGACGAAAACAAGCCCTAACTTAGGTCAAAACAGGACCTAACTTTGCAAAGAAACCCTGATTTTTAAGTAGTAGTCTCGGTGCCTGTGCTCCTCTGCAACAAACACAACTCTGCAAAGGTGTGTGGTATCGCTTAAGTTGGCCCTGCCCCAGCAGAAAATGGGTCTCCAAAAAAAAGGACCGCTCTTCTGAGAAGCAGCACTCAGGATGTGCTAGCTCTGAGGCCATTCCCCGTTTAGATGGAAAACAAAAAACAACAGAGATGGGACATTCACATATGGGCGAGGACAGCTGAAGTGTGCGGTTCTTGCTCTTGAATTCAACTTCCTTAGAAAACTTTGCGCTCTGGTAAGCAGCAGCGGTTGCTGTAGAGCAGCTTTTCTCCTCTCAGCAAGGGTTAACAGCCCCGTGGGAAGGATCCTCGCGCCAAGGCCACTGATGTCCCCCCGTGTACAGGTAGGGCAGGACAGCCAGCCACCTCTCTGGGGGTTTCATCGGGTCAAGCTGTTTGTTGTCAAGTTATTTTGAGAGGATTGAGGACAGGCTTGCAAAGACAGCGAAGGCAGCGGAGCGAGACAGCGCAGCCACCAGGGATCTGAACGCTGAGAAATGAAGAGGGGAAGGTGGTTTAGTTTGTGTCAAACCCAACTGATAATCGGTAGGAACCTGCCCAGGAGGTATCATGTGTTTTCACCAAAGTACGCCCAAAGATCCCTATCTCCTCTCTTTGCAACTAAAGCTGGTAAAAACTATCCTTCAACCTTTCCAGAGCTCTGCTGGATTTGAAATTAAGACAATGTGTTGGGCATAAAAATGCCTCGGTAAGTAATAGTTAAAAACAATGAAAGATGAGAAGGCTCCTGGGGCTGAAATTGATAAAGGACCAAAAGAGACTCCAGCTTGAGACTCAAAGAAACCTCAGGCGTGTTGTGGTTTGGTCTCTGGGTGTTCCCCTGCACACCTTAGCTGTGCATTGATCGCACCTTACTGCGGCTTTCTTCTGACTTGTCTAGGTAGGAAAAATTGTTGCTGTTGTTTGTAGCTGGGGGCAGGTCGATCTAGCGTCCTTCTTTCCCAATAAATAAACTGTTGTGGTGAGATACTGGTGCAAAGGAGAGCAGACTGGCAGGCAAGCAATGAGAGCATCAAGGAGAATGGAACAACTGAAATACCAGTGTCGGGGAACTGAGAGGAAGGAAAGAGAATTAAATCACAGTTTCCCAGAGCTCTGTGCCCTGTGGAATCAGCGCTTGGTGTTGGTCAGTGGATTTGAGGTGGGTAACGCAGCTTACGGGAATGCTAGAGGTGCATCCCATTCCTGCAGTGTGTGCGCCTCCCACGCCGTGGGGAAGCGCTCCTGGTGCCTGCAGCTGGGTTAGCTCGGCATCCAGCTCCTTGGCAGATGGTAATGGGCACACCAGCCCTCGAGTGGACCCATCGCTGCACGATACGTAAGGACCAGGTGAGGGAACATAGATCTGAGCTGGCGGGTTAAATGTGTCCTCCCAGAAAAGCTCTTGGGCTCCCAGAGTAGGGTAGGTCTCAAAGAAATGGGTGGAAAGAGTGAGAATGGATAGAAATCACACTCTAGGGACACACGAGGATCTGGAATCTGCACGCAACGTGTGGGAAATCCCAGTGTCTTTTTGAAAGGGGGTGGGGGGGACGGGCTGTGAGCCAAGTGATGGGAATAGTCACAAATCAGGTTTGCCAAGTACTGGGAATGCTAAAACCATTTCCAGAGCATCTCCTCTGGCACAGAGATTCTCGGGTGACTCACATAGCAGGACACGGCATGGGGTTAGACATTAGAGAAACTTGAATACAGAGGTGCACACATGTACCTGAAGCCAGGGGCTGGCAAAGGGCGGCACGAACAAGTCACATAAAACAAGGCTCCTGGGACTGGGTTCAAATATAATGTTCATCTGAGACCTCAGATCAACAGAGCACCTTCTCCTGTCAGGTTCACTCTGTCTACCTTTGGAGGGGGGGGGGCTGACAGTTTAAAAGCAAACTCAAATCCATATCTGCTCTGATAAAGGATATGCAAAACTCACATAATGAGCTGATTGATAGACCTTGTAATAAAATACCCATGGCTTTACATGGAATCACAAAAATCTGTTTTCATTGGAGGAGTAAAAAGAGAGTTGTATGCAAATTACACTATCTTCCAGAAAATAAAAGAATAAAAAAAATCCCTTGCTCTCTCACCATCGTGTTTCTGATACCAAAATCCCTCTCCTCCAAGGCGCTCGACGTCCAGTCTGGGTTTGTACAGGACAGGTACCTCCAGGCTCAAACTTAGAGCTGATAGAGCCCTGAGTTGACAAGCGCTGTTGGTATGAAAGGACTCTGAACCGTTCTGACCTTTGTCGAGAGGTTGTTCTGGTATTCGGGCAACAAGCAAGTAAGCTGACATCATAGGGCAAAGCCCGTATTCACCGTGTGGCACTTTTTGATTGCTGATACGCTTAAAGATGACTGCATTTGTACAATCAAAGCCAGGAACTTGAGGCCAAATGGTCCCCATGGGCTCCTCGGGTGTTTGCAGACAGGTCCTGAGCATCACTGCCAAGTCAAACTTCTCATTTCCCTCCTCAGGGCAGCATAGGACAGAGGAGTTCCGGAAGGTGAACGTCCTGATGAAGGTGCCTGCGCTAAGGGACGGTTCTTTCACCTTAGCAGAGAGGTGAGGCTCAAATAAGCTCAAAGCCCTGCTGCAGTATTGTTTACCCTAACGCTCGGATTCCACCAGTGCACTGTTTGGTCTCTACTTGGACTCCGGTCCAGGTAGTCGTTTGCCTCCTTCCTATCTGTTCCACTTGTACATAAAATAAATCCGTGTTTCAAAAGAAGCTTTCTCATGTAGGCAACTCAAACAGCATTGATCGTGGAAAAATCTGTGAGCTGCTGCTTGGAGGTAGCTTGCGTGTAGGCAAAGTTTCTAAGCCACAATACCTGTCCGTGTGTTCTCCTGCTCTCCGCCTTCAGCTGGAGGCTGCAGTTCAGTGCGGTAAATCTGACGCAAGGCACCCGCTGCTGGATGGGTGATTTGGTATAAACTCATTCGTGGCTTGTATTTACTCAAAAATGTTGATGGGGTAACTGTACCAGCAGGCCACGTCTGTCTCGCTGGGCTGATGTATCAGATAATTGCTGTCCACAAGCAGCCGGTCAAGCCAGCGCAATCGCTCTCGTGTGCTGTGCCTCGCTGGCAATTGTGTGTCCTGCACTTCTGCCTGACTCCGATCAGGTCTGTGTTGCTGCTCGCCCAGCAGCACAAAATTTGGGGGAATTAGAAAGGATGAGGTGCTTTAATCTCAGATAATCAGCTCACCGGTCTGCCTTGCTCTCTGGGCAGCATCGCAATCCTCCTGTACCTGGCCCGGAAATTCAAGACTCCTGATCACTGGTACCCATCTGACCTGCAGAAAAGGGCTAGGGTCGATGAGTACCTGTCATGGCAGCACGTCAACATTCGTGGGAAGGGGAGCAAGCTGTTCTTAACTAAGGTAAGACCGTTATATACCAAAACCTACGTGCTAAGAGCTGTGAGTGCAGTAGCCCAGGAACTACCCCCTGTGTGCAGGGCCTTTCTAAGCAACTGTACAGCCAGGTGTTCCTACAGCTAGGAATGAAACTAGATCTGGAATTGACTTGGCTGCTCAGCCGAGCCTAACCGAAGTGACCCGAATACATCATGGTGCAGCCACAGCTCTGTGCGCGCACTGAGATCCAGAGCAAATCCGTCCTGGGTGAGCAGCTAACACCAGACACGGCTCGCTGCCTTCTGCCCAGCTTCGTGGAAAGAACGAACCTCCCGCTGGAAAACAAAATGCAGCTGCTTGCAGATGATGCAGCCTTCCCTTGAGAGGAGACTCGTGGTTGAGATTTCAGACTTTCTAGGGAGGAGACAAGGACAGGCAGGAATTAATGTCTGACATTAATTTTAATCTGCCAGCGGAGATTAGCGGTACAAGTTGTTCTCGTGCGTGGCTGGTGAGGGATCCTTAGAGGGCGGCAGTGGGAGGGTGTGGACTAAATTTGGAGGGAAATATGTATAAAGCAACTTGTTTCTTCTCCCTCCAGGTGCTGCTGCCTCTCCTCACAGGCCAGCCACTTCCTCCAGAGAAAGTGGAAGGTGTTACTGAAGAACTGAACGTTGTCCTGAAGCAGTTTGAGGAGAAATTCTTGCAGGACAAGCCCTTCATCGCAGGCAGCGAGATCTCCCTGGCAGACCTTGTAGCGCTGGTGGAGCTCATGCAGGTGAGCATCAACCCCAGCGCTGTGGGATATGCAAGCTCTGGGTTTCGGGCAGGTCAGGCCAAGGTGTGGCTGCAGGACCACCACCTCCTTACTGGCAGGTCTTTCTCCTTGCAGTTAACTCCTTAGTGGAGCTAAATCTTGTTCCTTTCTGACTTTGACCCTCATTGAGTTTGCCAGGGAACACCTACTTTGAGACAGTTTGCTCTATAGAAGTATGGAAAAAATTCCTCAGAAAAAAAAAAAAAAGATAAATTATAAACTAGGCAAAGAAAGTACAGATATCTGGAAGAGATGTGTTGGTGTGCGTGGACCTCTGCGTTCTGCATTAGACAGCTCCTGGGTTAGCCATGGCAGTGCTCTTTCACTGCACGTCCCAGGGGACAGCAGCTGCTGAGATGACAGCACTTGCTTCCTACTAGCTAAGAACCAGAGATGAACTCCACCTAACGTGACGACTGCCTGCTGCCTTGAGCCAAAAGCAGATCTGTGTTTCATTCTGGTCCCATCCCTGGTAAACGCGTTGTTTGACTCACTCCCGGGTTCTCTTGCTCTCTTCCTGCAGCCTGTTGGTGCTGGCTATGACCTCTTTGAGGAGAGGCCGAAGTTAGCAGAGTGGCGCAGGCGGGTGGAAGAGGCAGTGGGGAAGCAGCTCTTCCAGGAAGCCCATGAAGGGATTTTGAACGCCAAGAACTTGACTGCTGATAAGATTGCACCCGAACTGTTGGAGCATTTCAAGCACCAGCTCCTAAAGCAGGCCAGCCATAATTAGGGGGTTATCCTTTAAGTAAAATGGATTATTTTGCGCAGGCTTTTTGTAGTATTTCAGCATTTCTTCTAAAAATCATACAGAAACACCATTCCACAAAATGCACTTCAATCACAGCCCTTCCGCAGCTTAGAAGGGAAGAAAACTACATCTTAAACTGCAGTGAGCTGCTTTCCCCTCTTGTCCACTACAGGTACGTGAGCTGTAGCCCTGTAGGCTTTTCTTTCTTGCTCCAACACCACTGGATTTGCGTGAGGACAGAGGCGATTCGGTCTGCGTGGGAAGTGGGGCCAGTCAGAACTGCCCTCTCATCCCTGTTGTGAGTTTTCCAGGTCACAGCACTATAGAAGGGGCAAAGGTTTCCTGAGGGTATGGCAGAGCAGATCTGTCTGAAACAAGAAAAATCATCGAAAGTGGCTTTCACTTTGTAACAAGCTCAGCTGGAAGATTTTTGCTCTTTCAGTAGAGGGACGGGTCAGGACCCAGCCCTCGGTGGGGACCCGGCCACTAGAGGCGGCTGCTGCCTCACCTCTGGCAGCAAAGGGGCAGCGCCAAGGAGCAGGGGGGCTGTGCAGGTACCCAAAGGAACCCTCCAGCTCCTGGGAAGGATCGGGTTAGTCCCGTGAGTAAAGATCTTCAACCATAGACTCGTGCCGTACTGGGCAAAGAACAGCCTGCGCAGCTCAGCAAAGCCGCTTTTCTAGGTGAAGCTGGTGCCGACCACACGGTCTCCACGTGCAAACCACATCGGTGCTTTTGTCCTTTCCCCAGAGCAGCTTTGTCAGCTGGATGGAAGCCGTTCAAGCTGGGTTCTCTCCACTGCTGCGTGCTGCTGTGGCTGGGCCAGCGCTGGTGGCAGAGGGAGCTGTGCTGGCCAGCCCCGGGGTGAGCAGAGTGCACAGTGTACGAGCTGAGTAATGCCTCAAATACAGATAGTGTTCCACTACTCTTCTGTCACGTTGGATTCTCCAGTAAAGTGAAAGGTTAACACTTGCCACGTGTTGTAGCTCTGTTTGGATTTGTAAACAGGATTTGGAAGGATGCGTCCACCGAGTCATCCTCCACACCTGTGCAGCACCCTTCACAACCTCTCGCCTGTGTCCTGTTGTACCCCTCCTGCCTTCCTGTCCTCTGTCCCTGTGACCTTCCATTTCCAGGTATCAGCCACGAGGAGGGTTCCAGTTTGCAAAACTGTTTTTTCCTTCTTGTTAAGCTTGTATCTGGAAGTCCATTTGTCTCTGCCGGCTGGTTACACCATCCACAGAGCTGGCTGCATCGTACGCTGGGTGCGAGATGTCAGTCACCTTAACACGAGTCAGGTCATTACAGCGCTCAGAAAAGGCGAAAGGAGCTGCTCAGAGCAGTCTTGCACATCCTTTCCGCTGGACCTGCTGATTTTGGGGAATGAGCCAGCTGCTTCTTCTGTGTTTGCTTCCTGAGTAAACCTGCCCTTTAGTTCAAAAGGGCACCGTGAACCACAGCCTGCAACACACGTCCCTATGGGCTGAGCTAAAGCAGCCAAGCAGGCTGGTCCCTTTTACTTTCCGCTCTTCCAGCCTGCAGGAAATCCTAAATGGCAGCAGTGAAAAAGCAGATTTGCCCCCAAACTCTTCCAATTTCATTGCTGACACAGGCAGATGATATTTGTCTTCTTACCTGATTTTTTTATTGGCAAGTTTGTTGAGGACAGCCTATTGCATTCCAGCCAGCAAAGTCGGTGATAGCAGCTTTCTTCTTGCCCTGAGCGCTCACGTGGTTGGTGCCTGAGCAGCAGCCCCCGTAGGTGCTGCACTGCTGCTCTGCTGCTCTGCCGTAGCAGCTTGCCTGCAGTGTGAAGCCTAAAGAAAAGGGCCTGTTTACATTGTACCGTCAACCACTTCCTTTTCTCTCTAACCTGCCACTTACCACAACCACCAGGTGCACTTCTGCACGCCTCTCGAATAAAATGGGTCCTTCTTTGCCACCTCACCATAGGTGCCCAACCTCAGTGCACACTCTCCCGTTAGCACGTTCGTACTCTGCCTAACTTCCGGATTCCTGATCTCCAACTTCTCCCTTTTTTGTAGACAGCAAACCTCCTCCCACCAGCACCATAAATTCCTCACACAGCTTCTGTTCAAGTAGAAGCAGAGCACAGAAACCGTCCAACCCAAGAGCCTAATCTGTAGAGTGCTAATGTTGACAGACTTCAAAGCGGGCTTGGTAGCAGAGCCCTTCTCGATACAGATATCCCTGCAGAATCTCGAGATAGGGCTGCTGTGCACGCGAAGCCAGTGCACGAGCCAAGGCACGTAAAGAGTTGTTTGGGGTTTTACTTATTTACGATACTTGCAGCACAAGAGCTCCACGTAAGAGTCTTAAGTCAGTTTTCTGCTTGTTTGAATAAGGCACAAGTTCCTTAAACGTCACACATCGAGTGCTCTTGCAGCGATGGCTGCCTTTCAAAACAAGTTGGAACTATGTTCTGAGCTCGTCGTCTGGTGCTTCTCTGCTGCCAGCGTCACACTGGGTGAACACACTGATCGGCTACCGCCTTGCTCCAGCACGGTTGTGGTGACAGGAGGAGACTTTAAATTGTTTTCCCCATAGTCTCTTCTGCTCTAAGCCCACCTGAACAGTAGGGTCACTCTCTCAGCGAAGCTGTGCGTGCAGTGACCAGTGGCATTTCAGGCACTTCTGTGCACGCAGGACAAAGCACCTCCCCAGAGTAACTCCTTGGATGGCAACAGAGCTGTACAACAGATAAATACGCCTTGCTGGTTTTTTTTCTCTAAATCATGGCGATAAGGCATCTTGTCCTTGTACTTTGCCTTTTGTTGCCCCTCCACCTCCCCCATTTTGTTAATTTGTGTCATTTGTTCTTGGCTGGTTCCAGCTCCTGGACTGAGAGCCCCAAGAGCTGCCTGCCAAAACACAACAGGTTGTGCAAGAGTTTTTCCTGCCTCAGTGCAAGGTCTGTTCGGTGTCCACTCTTTCACCTAAATACGGAGAGGGGTTACACCTCCAGTGACAGTTTAATGTGCTGTTCTGATTCAATTTCCTTAGTTCTTGCCAGGGGCTATTTGGAAATGGGTGAGAACCTGTGATTTCTAGAATAAAATGAAGCTGAGATACACAAAAAGGGAGTAATGTTTAAAAAAGAGATACACATCCTGAGACCTTTTCTAAATGATTAAGAAATAAACTGCAAAGCTTACTGCATTTTTTCTGCATTGTTCCTGTTTCTAAAAAGCTGATAGAGAAGGTACAGGGAGGAAAAATGGCCTTTGAGGTGATGGAGCTGAATGAAAATAGAGTGCTACAAGCATTAGCCTAGAGCCAAGAATAATGCAACCAAATGCCATGGAACACCAGAGAAAAATATCTCTCTGGTTGTGTGGGCTGTGCAGTGCAGGCAGCAAATTGGAGAAAAACTGAAGGAAGGAACGTTTCCAGGAGGCACATCAAAAGATCTTTGAAGTCCGGACAGGACTAACGGATCAACTGAACCATAAATCAAGGAGCAAAGCGAACCCATGCTGCTCATTTTGCTACCCACCACTGAGATCAACAACCTCTTCTCAGGGATATCTTGGAGCGGGGATATGCAACCATTTGAAGCACAAAGACTTCTCAGACTACTACCTGTGCAGAGCCACATTCATGCTCCTTTTCCTCACTTCCTTAACATTTAAGATTTCTTTGCACTGAAGGAGTTTGACATGACCTCAAGCACCTGCCACAATACTCTACGAGCCTTCACCTCTGGCGTGTTGGTGCTGCGTGCAGGTGCTCTAGAGGGTAAACTGTACCGCAGGGGAACCGAAGGGTGTACACTCTCCTTCCTCTGGCCAAGAAACTGAAAAACTCTTATCGTGCAGTTCTAAATCTGAACAATGGCTCTGAAAATAGGTGCGTGGTGCAGCGGATGCAGTACTTTATGTTGAGACGCAGCTTGTTCACCAGACTCTGGCAGACTGAACGGTCTAACAGTAAGCCCCGTTCCTAAGGAGTTCTCAGAGCTGAAGTCTTGGCAAAGTGGATTAAAGGGAAGCACCTGAAAGTGTTCCAGTTTGTAATTTATCCAGTCAACGAGCTCCCAGCTCGGTATCCAAGCCTTGCCACCCTTTGTAATGATCCTTTACACAAGTAAAAGAGCAACTGATCCTCTGGTTCCCTCTCTATGAGGTTCCTGTGGCTCTTTCCAAGGATTTGTGTGTGATGTACAAGCTCTCTGGCACGGCACTGATAAAAAGGTGTCAGCTGAGCTGAGGTGGGTTTGACTGGGGGTGACTTTGCTCCGAGTGGCTCAGCCGCTCTATCTTCCCGAGTCCCAGAAGTCCCTGCACTCAACCACCACGTCACCTCCCCTGAATCACACCGCTGTGAAATACCGTGGGCTCCGTGCAAGAGCTTGAATTCAGTCTGAGCTTCTTTAGTTCTCCTCAGCTTGCGTGGAAATCTGAAATGACAAACACTAGGGAGAGAGGAAAGCCGCTTCACTGTGAGCATGCAGAGGTAATGCCCGCAGAGAAAGTCCTCCACGCTTCACTGCCACTCAGGCGTCACCTCGCAGCGCTGGGCAGAGACTACGTGACCAAAGAGTTATCTTCTGAACTGAAAACCACACTGAGATCTAGCGGTGCGAGAGTAACGCTGGCTTAGAGATGTCACGCGAGGGCCCCGTTTGTGGCGCGACACATCCCTGCAGCACCGCGTTACGAAAACACGCCTTTACCTCCTCAGAGCCCTGGTGGGATGGGAGTGGGCTCCCGAGCTCCTGTGGCATCAGCCAAGGCTGCGGAGGGGAACGACAGCCCCTGCTCCATCAGTGCTTAGTACCAACCTCCCTTCTGAGGATGGCAATTTACCATTACTCGTAAATTACCATTACTCGTATGTTACCTTTTTTCCCTGAAGCTGGCCTGTAGGCGCAGTGCCAGCCCAGGCGTGGCCAGGGCTGCCTAACCCTGTGCGGTGGGGAACCCTGTCCCCCTCCAGCTCGGGCCGTGCCTCGCAGCCCCTGCCGGGAGGGCTCTCCTGGCGTCCTGCCGCACTCTCCCGCCCTGGCCCCGCAGGACACTTTCGCCCGAGGCCCGCCGAGGCGCAGACCCCGCCACGCCACGGCCCCCCGCCTGCCCCTCGCACCGGGAGAGGCCGGAGCCCCGCCGGCTGCCGCCTCCCCTCAGCGCCGCCGCCCGCCGGGGGCGCAGCCCGGGGGAGGGCGCCTCCCGCCCGCGCACGGCTCGGCCCCCGCCTGCCCACGCGGGGCGGCTCCGGGCGGCCGGCGAGACGGCCGCGACAGCCTTCCCGCGGGCCGGGTCAGGCCGGGCCGGGCGGCGGCAGCAGGATGGGGCTGGAGCTGTACCTGGACCTGCTCTCGCAGCCCTGCCGCTCCATCTACATCTTCGCCCGGAGCAACAACATCCCCTTCGAGTTCAAGCACGTGGAGCTCTTCAAAGGTGGGACGGGCACGGCCGCCCGCCCGCCGCCGCCCAGCTGCCCCGGAGGCGGTGGTGGGCGGCGGGCGACGGGGCCGGGGCGGGCCGGGGCCCGCGGGCTCAGCGCTCCTCTCTTGCCTCTTGGCAGACTCGGTGCTGGGGAAGAAGCCGGCGGCGGGGAGCGGCGCGGAGCAGCCCCGCGCAGGTGAGTGCAGGTGGCGGGCGGCCCCCCCCCGGGCGTCCGCCCTGTCAGGCCGGGCCCCTTCTCCGGGCGGCGCTGGGTGCCTGGCGGCGGCCCCGCAGGCAGGCGGGGGACGGGCCGCGCTCCGGGGCGCTGGCAGCACCCGGCGGCGGTAACGCGATCCCCGGGCGGGGGCTGCCGGGGCCGGGCTGAGCCCCCGGGCGCTGGCAGGGCCGAGCGCCGCGCTGGGCCCCGGCAGCGGCCTTTGGGCAGAAGCGCCCATCGCTCCGGTCCCGCATCGCGGCGGCCCGCGGGGGTTTTGCTCTCCCGGCCCCCAGAGGAGCCCCTTTGCCTCCCCGGTGCAGGAGCAGGAGCGCCTCTGCCCAGCATCCCACCTCCTGTGCTGAGCTGCCGCTTCCCTGGGAACTGACGAGCCATTGCTGAGCTGGTTTGGACTGTTCCCGTAGGGAAGTTCAGTTCGGTCCCTTCCAGATCAGGGGAGGGTCCCCTCTTGCTGAGGCAACATCAGCCCAGGTCTGGGGAGGCTCAGTCTCAGCCGAAGGAGGAAACACTTGAATCCTGGAAGCTAGCAAAATGCTGGAGCTAGTGGAAGTGGGAGATCACCCGTTTGTGAGAGGGATGCAGAGGTGCAGAGCTCGGAGGAGGTTTATCTGTGGTCCTAGCCTGGCGTCTGCTCAAGACAGGGTCCCACCTTGCCTGGGGAGAGTCAAACAGGTCAAGCCTGGCCAGACTTGCACTCTAGAGTGGAATCTGTTCGCAGCCCCGGGCAGCTCTGCTTGGCCCGTTGGGAAGGACTAGCTCCTCGCGTAACCTGAGAGATTCACGTGTGCTGCCGAGGGGCCGGAATACAATGGTTTGACCGTGCAGCTCTTACTCCCAAAGCGGTCTCATAGCTGTGCTGCATCTATTTTTGTGGATCCCCAAGGAATGTTCCTCCAGCCATTTCTAGAAAATTAGTCACAGTGACAGCCGAGGAGTGCTCTGGGAACAGCGTACTTAGCAGAAACACTCAGCTGTTCAGACTTGTCCAAGTGTATAAGATGACCATCGTCCATTTACATATTGCATTTTCCTAGTAAATCGTTTCTTTTTTGTCTAAGGCAATGCATAGTACTTGGAAATTCTTGGCTGACATGATTAGGCAGGAACGTGATTGGCACATAGACTGATTTTTTTTTTCCTTCTGTAAAATCTTATCCATTGCTTTTTTTACCCACCAGTAAATCTCCTTCCCTGCACTATGACTTACGCTTAAGAATTCCTCCTGTGTGCAGCCTGCCCTGCTTTTTGACAGCGTATACCCTGCTAATTGAAGTTACTCCTCAAAGCCCAGCAATACACACAGTGTGTGTGTATATAGCCTTGGGGGACATCAAGAACTAATTACACCAGATGCAACTGATGTTAAACAGCACTGTAAGTCAAGTCAACATCACAGGAATGATAAAGATGGGCCACCTAATACCACTAAACAAAAAGGCTGGCTCTGCTTGCTGGAAGAGAGGCACGAGCTTAAACTCTGCTAAACAGCAAATACAAGTATTGGTCTCTATTTTAATACAATAAGCAATCAGTCCCAATGAAGCAGCCTGAGGTTAGCGTTCATACCAAGGCTTTTAGCAGCTTGCAGCTCAGTCGCGGACTCTCGGCACAGGTCTTTTATGTCTGTACACAAAGACCTTGTAGAGCCAAAGGAAATAAGGCGCCATCTCTGGGCTGCTGTGCAGTCTGTGTAACTGACAGTGACCTACTGTCCAACCTGCTGTAATGACATGTTAGTCCTGTCAGGGGACCGATATGTTCAGTATTCCTGCTAGGACTGCTGCACGATGAAAGCAGGCTGAAATCTGATTCAGGCTGCCCTCACCCACGGTTTCCTTCTCATATTGTTGTTTCTCAGTTGCCCGCCACCTTGGATAATAAGCTCAGACAGCAAAACAGCCAAACAGCTAGGTCTGAGAACTGGCTGCTCGTTAGCTGTAAGCATTATTGACTCGCAACTTTCTGCTGCATTTTCCCAAAGACCACCTGAACTCTACAGATCGCACCAGAGCTGTGTATGTGATGGCCGCTGGCCTTTGGAGCCCTTCTAAATGCACAGGACCAAGCACCTTCCCAGAGCAACTCATTGCATGACAGTAGATTTACACAAGTTTTATGGTACAAATCATGGACATAAGGCACCTTGTCCTTGTGCTTTGCCTTCTGTCTTGATTTTCCAAGTAGGTTATTTTGGATATTCACATTTCTCAATTAAGAGGCTTAACTTGCACATTCTGTCTGGCTCTTATTCTTAAGAAGCCCTTTCTCCCTTGCCTCTCCTGACAATGCCGTGTGGTTCTGCTGTGCACGTGGGACCTCTTCCTCAGCTAAGCTGGAGGCCACTGTCACCGCAGGTAACCAGACAGATTTCCCAGTGAAATATGACAGTATAGGGAGAACCTAACACAGTTCACTGATTGCCCAGCTGGCTACAGGTATTTCATTTATCATTCATTGGCAAATACACTTCTAACCTCCAACTTGTCTGTTCATGTTCTTAGGGCCATCAAATAGTGAAGGAGCTGGCAAAGTCAGCCTCTTGAAGAAAGTACCAGCGTTAAAGGATGGAGACTTCACCCTAGCTGAATGGTAAGAACTCAGTCCTTAAACCTCCTTGGGTACCGGGAATCTGTGCAGCGTTTAGGAGATGTCATTCGCACTGGATGATTAAGGATCACAGAACTGATCAACAAGTTGGTTGTTTTTAATCGTATAACCTCATTTGCTCTGTTTCCATTTCCAGTTTGAATTATCTTTCAGAATGTAAACAAATCAGCTGACTTAACTTTTTGATCTTACCCTGAATGCACTTACCTCAAAATGGGATTATAAACATTTCTGGGAAATGTTTGAAGCTTATAAAAATCCCTTTTACCCTGGGAAAAAATCCTGTTTATCTGAATTAGTCATAAAGGCCAAGTGAATAGCTACAGACGTAAAAGTTAGGCTTTACATTATAAGATTAACATGGAGACTGGTTCATGGTGTCGTAATACTGAAATAATTGAACTATAGTAGTATCAGCACAGTAGGAGGGTCTGCATTTTCTTCCGTTTTGCCAGCACAGGATTTTCTATGGCATCTCTTTTTGTGGTTACAGCCTACACATTGTTGCAGATGACTAAGATATTTTTCCATCTGACTTCTCCCGCCAGCTAGTGAAAGTATAAACATCTGGACAAGCACAAAAAGATTCTGTAGGCTTTCCTTGCTGGGACTTCCATTGACTTCAGTGGAAGCTGCAGGCTAGAGATAGATCTGATAAAAGGCAACATAACCCATTAGAGAGTTTCATTTAGTAAATGCGCGCATAAACATGCACAGGTCTCAGAGACGGGTCAGAGAGTCGAGGAACAAGCGGGGTTAACATTGCTGATGGATGATTGTGGAGGTTTATTGTTTGTTTACCCCAGTACTGTCCAGCAGTACTCTGCACCATCTAACAGTGCTGTTAAAAGTTTTCATGGGAACTAAGGTGCTTAAGTGCCATCTCTGCTGTCACCATGAATTAGATACCTGTATATAGTCCCTAGACTCCATTGGAAATCCTGATCTGAATGCTTTTTGTGGAAGCAGCAAGTTCAGAAGGGGCAGGAGAGGCAGCTTAGGTGAAAGCATTCTGCATCATAACTCCCTGACCCCTTTCTTGTCTGTTGTTACTGTCTGAGCAGCACTGCCATTCTGCTGTATCTGAGTCGAAAGTACAACACTCCCGACCACTGGTACCCATCAGACATACAAAAGCGGGCCCAGGTAGATGAATACCTCTCATGGCATCATGCTAACATCCGGGCTAATGCTCCTAAGACCATGTGGATCAAGGTAAGGAGACTGAATATTAAAATGCAAGTAAAGTGATGTTTTCCTGGCAGAATACTGAGCATTTGAACAGCCCCAATTTGGAGAGAGTTTGTCACGCTGAAATAACAAACCTAGGCCATTCCTAGCTGAGAGGAGCTGTCAGAGAGGGAACTCTTGTTCTTGTTCAACATCAGGATCTGGCAAAGGCAGCCTTGGTCATTTTGTTTTTTCCCTTAAAGTAGGTCTGGTACAGAAGGTCTCAAAGCCCAACAGACGTCCATTGCCTGGATTTGTGAACGAATATATAACAGATTGGGTATTGCCTCCAAGAGCCTCCCTCTCCCTGCACAGCTGTGCAGAGTGTGCGCATAGGCAGAAGTTTGCTTCTTTGGCGAGCCTGTGCTTTGCCGCTGGAAGCAGAGAGGCTTGCATTCTTCATACAACAAATCCCTGCAGCCCCATCAAGGTGGAAGTCCAGAAGGAACCTTCTGCTTCCAGCACACTTAGGTACTTCTCTGAAATGGGCTCAGGGATAGACAGAATAGAGACACAGCGAGAATGGCAGCATTTCTTTATTTAGTTTGGTCAGATTGATTTACTTTTAGGGAAAATTAACAGAATCACCCTGAGGTGGAAAATCATTTAGGATCAGATGATTTTGCTGGACACCTATTTCCAGCCAGCTCACCAGTCAGTTAATGCAACTATCCTTGGAGGATCCAGGTGCAAATATAGCCCTGCAAGTGCAGCTGTGGTATGGAATTTCAGATGCAATCAGGGTTGCCAGTAAACAGGTAAGAACTTCGCTCTTCCTGTGTAGACTTTGCCTTTGTTTGTGCCTAAAAAAGCATATCAGGGCTCATTTAGCTTTTTGATTTATTGACATTTGAATTTTTGGCTGGAGAGCACAGAGAAGCAATTCAAATATGAGTCAGATTCATACAAGAAGCAGTTTCTTCCAGTCTCGGCAGGCTGTTATTACAGTGCTCCAAGGGAAAGAAATCCAACTCATTGCTGCTGCTGATTAGATAACCCAGATACAGAAAAGGTCCTCAGAATAATTGAAAATAGGGAAATGTATAAAGCCACCAGGTAACAGAAGGCATATTAGCTAGACATGGGAGAAGATAGACTGCCCCAAGATACAGAAAAGGAAGAAGATGCTGTTTCAAGTGATTATACCCGGAGATCACATCATGCATAATTGGAACCACTTAGGAAGAGAACTGGCCATGAATTTTCTGATGAAATAGATTCCACATGTATTTGGCAAAAATCCTGGCTTGGATTAAGCAATCCCAACTTGAATAGTTGGATATAATAGCAGTAAGTAGAAATTCAGTCTGCTCCCTCCAATGGAAATTTCTATCTTTAATTTTGCTTCTCTAAATAAACTATATTTCTTTAGCTGCGGTAGGCGAAGGCAGCATAGTTGTGAAATACTGCGGGCTCCGACGGTGCGTACACTTCTGTAAATGGTGACAAATCTCACGGAAAGGCCACTACCCCCTATGCCAGCAAGTCTGTGGAGACAAGGACCACATTTATATGATTGCTCTGGAAAAATTTCTAGTGGTTTAAAGAATGATGCTTGGGAGGCCACAGAAAGGCTGGTAAAAGTGGCGCTCACCCACTCCCAGCCTGGCTGGCTGCTGTCACGCAGAGGAAACCATTTCCTGCCTCTCCAGCCAGTGTTGATGCATTCCAGTCCCTCCTACGCTCCCTGCCACAGCCACCACCATGCCCTCCTTTCCATCACCCTGCAGGACGGGCAGCTGCCTGCCTGCAGCACCCAGTTACACAACAGGGTGGATAGCAGGAGTGGCTGGTGGGCAGGCAGCCTGCTGACCCGTCTTGGCAGGCTGCTGAAGCAGAGGACACAGCAGGGGTGACTGTGGCAGAGATTTGTCTTCCCTGGAGCTGTTGCCTGTTTTTCTTTTGTAACGCACTGAGGTGAAGCAGGAGGGCACAACTGCCAGGCACAAAACGAGCTGGATCCTTGGCTCCGTTCTGCACACTGCTGCCCATTAGCTGGAGGTTACTGTCACGGCAGATCAGCTGCGTAGGACTGCTTGTGTGCTCTCTGTCCACGAGCTACTTGCTCGTGCAGTGACCTGCAGCAGTCTGTGAAGCCCTAGCATCATACCCTCCTGCGGCTTTGCTGCAGAATGACTGACAATCATGAGTAGTTAACTACCACCAGATCCATGACGAGACGGCCAACTATACTCGTAAGTCCCTTTTCTCCGCAGGTGCTGATTCCCCTCTTCACAGGGCAGCCACTGCCCTCCGAGAAGCTCCAGGAGGTTATGGAGGGGCTGTCCACTTCCCTGAAGCAATTTGAGGAGAGGTTTCTGCAGGACAAGGCTTTTATCATCGGGAGTGAGATCTCTCTGGCGGATCTTGTGGCCATTGTGGAGCTGATGCAAGTGAGTGCTGGAGTGTGGTAAGGAAGCCTCAGCACTAGGGAAAACAGATGCTGCTGGGCAGGGAGGGGTGCCGCATGTGGTGACGCTTCACTAGAAAGAGGAGTGAGGGCATATCTCAGCAGAGCTGGCCTAAGACAATGAGGAGAATATGAGAGTGGGTTCAAAAAAACAGTTAAAAAAAAAAAAGCTGGCTGAAACAGATCTCTTTTGTTCCTCTTCTCTAACAATACTTATTCTTCATCCTTTATCATGACTTTATTTTTAACCTACAGAGAAGGAGGTAATATATAGGTGAGAGGCAATAGCAGACAGGTCTGATGAAATAAGAAAATGATATAGGAATATTTTTATCATACAAGAATATTCTTCTTCAGTTGGTACTTGCCTGTGCCATGAGACTGAATCACAGACAGAGGCAATCAAATTAAGTCTGTTACAAACTGGTGGTTCTCTGCCAGACCATCAGGGCCTGGATCCTGCAACCCAGCAGTGATTCTTTCTCCCAGTTCTGTATCCCAGAGACTGAAAAACAGCAGTTCAGCTTCTCTACAGCATTGTGTTCCAGAGAGTGGCAGAGAGTAGAAGGGGGGTAGATTATGTCAACTAAGACATCAGTTCAATTGAACGCTTGGCGTTTTGTGCTGTGGTTTTGCGATGTAATACAGCACTCCGTACTGTGGACTGTGCAGTTGTCCCTGGCACGGTCAGCACACCAAGTCTTTGATGCTGTAGCTGAAAATCACTCACCATAAGTGGCAGTCATCTCTGCTGCTCACAACAGCTGTTCTGGCACTCAGGAGTTGACCTGTAAATGCCCTTTAAAATACAGGCTAGCTTCTGTGTCCCCCAGATAGATACACCCAACCAGAGGAGATTTTCCCCCTTCTTAGTGCTCCTCTGTGAGCAAGTCTTCATTTTTTTTTCTCCTGCCTGTACCTGCAGGTACACTTGTGGTGCCTGTTGTCTCGGTGAAGAAGCGACTGCCCAAAGCCTCACTGTTGCTCTCTCCCCTTTCTGCAGCCCGTTGGAGTTGGTTGTGACATCTTTGAAGACAGACCTAGGCTGATGGAGTGGCGCAGGCGGGTGGAGGATGCTGTGGGGAAAGAGCTTTTCTTCCAAGCCCATGAGATGATCCTCAATATCAAAGAACTGAGCAACATTCAGATTGATCCACAGCTGAAGGAGCATCTGGCACCTGTATTGATGAAGATGTTGAAATGAATTAACCTATCTTACCATTTTTCCTGCCTTTTTTTTTTTAACTTCTCTGACCTCCAGTTCTACATGTAACTGGAAAGAGCACTGTAATTCTAACACAGAAATTGCAGAGTGTTTCCCTCCCCCCGCCAGGCCTTTCCTGTATCTTTGGGGGTGGAAGCTGGGGAAGGTTTAAGACCTGAAACATTAAATTTATACAGAAGTCCTACAGGTCACTTAACGTGTGCATCTGGGATTTATTTCAGTGTCAGTCTTCTCGGAGATGGTAGAGACACAACTGGTATTTCCTGACAAAATTTGAGCCAGCCTACAAACTAGGAACATTAGAGAACTGTATAGGATGAGGATTTTTTTCATGTTTTTAACATTTGCAGCTCCTTCCCAAGCGGCAAGCACTGCAAAGCGTGCCTGATCCTCACCTTCTCAGCACACGTCTGCACAGACAAGTACAGCACAAAACTACAGGCAGTCACAAAAGTGAAAAAAGACATGGAATTTTTTTCTTTTTTAAAAGTTTCTTATTGCTGAGGCATCTTGCTTGACTGTCCAGGTACATTCCACACCTCTTCTATTTGCCTTTAGGTTCCCGTGAGAAGTTTCTTCATTTTCATCTACAACTGTGAATCTTCATAATTCTTCAGTTTAATCACTGCTCTTCATTTCTGAAAGCCTGGGTTTCGTTGGTGCTCAATCTGCCAGTACACAGGTGGCAGGGGCTGTTCTTGGAGATTCGTGCAGTAAAGACCAAGCAACTTCAAAAAGCTGAGGGCAGCCACAGCCTTCAAGTAACTGCCTACCTAAAGTACTCCGTTGATATTCTGTAGGGGATACACTGAAAGAAGGCATTCACAGTGATTTCTTGAAATATGACAGCAATCAAATTGGATTTTTTCTGTGGTAATACTGTAAGAGCAAGCCACATTTCTCCTAGAAAATGCAGAGGGGGAATAAATCTAGACGTGCTCTTCTGAGACTGATTTAGATGGAAGTTCACCAAGTAAGTCACCCTGCGCAGCTGAAGTAATAAGAGATTTTGTGGCATTGAGCAACATATGCATCACAATAAAAGGGCAGAGAGTTGTTTTGGGCTCTTTTTCTTGGCTGTGTTTATTTCTGGTTAGCTGTAACTCAGATACAAAACCCTTTTGTACTGCAGCAGAATTTATAGGGTAAAACTGAGAGTGCAACCATTTCTAGTTTCTTCAGTTGAAAAAAACAAATTGTAAAGGATGCAGAGGCTGGTGGAATATAAATCTCTGCATATTTCCATTTACGAGTAGTTGCTGCCCTTGAACCTTACCCTGAAATCCTTGCCCAAGAACTCTTCCTGTAAGGAATAAGACAAAATGAGTAAATAATTCAGGAATCACTTCTCTCGCTAATCAAATAGCTTCTTTTCTTTCCAGTACTGCTATGTCTTGGCTAGTGACGTTTCTGCTGGTAAGTTCTATAAAACCTGATGTGTTCTGGTGATGTTTTTCACTACGGTTTCAGTTCTAGATACTACTGATTTAGTTCAGAGCCTAGGGAGATCTTTTTAAATTCCCTGTCCAGAAAGAGAACTCCATTATACACTTCAGCTTGCATTAGCAGGAAGTTTTGTTTTGTGATTATGTTCTCAAGAGACCTGGCTGAAGACCCTCTGTTTTCATGAACAACAGTCTTAGAAACAGGCACACATTTATTCCCACCTTTCCTTTCTTTTCTTCCCAAACATTCACCGAATAATATGTTTTTATTGATGTTTTATTCACAAAATATTGTCTACAACTGAGTTAAATTTTAAATGGGAAGTGGCTGATTTTTTTTGGCAATTTTGAGAGTGGAATTGCTAAGTGGATGATGACGCGTGCAAATGTCTGCAGGAGGGAATAAACTACCGTGATTTTCCAAAGGCTGAGCATGTTTGAGACTACTTGCTGCTGTACTGTCCTCTCTTAGTTGTATGCTTATCCCCCTACAAGCACTTTAATTGCCTGCTCCAAGACAGAAACAGTAAAACAAATGTCTTTTGTTGAATAAAAACTCTGGGAGGCTGTGAACAATCTGCCATTCACACGGTGAACCATCAAGAGCAAAGGACAATGCATATCAATGCATATCAGCAACGATGTTTGTGATAGCCCCATGTCCTCTTCTAATTGCTGACATCCGATACTTGAATCTTCTCTTTTCCTTTTGGAGGCATTCTGATATGCTGGTTTCTTGTCACGTGGGGTTTTTTGCCTTGGAATTGGAAGAGATTTTGAAGGAATGAGAGAGAAATAGAAAGATGGATCCTAAATGGCATCTCACCTGGAGGCAATGACTCCCTGCCATCAGGCAGTGGTGGGCTTGCACCCGGGGTTTGCAAGGTGACTGAGTACCCCCACTGCCTTCGTTTTGGTCACAAACTTGGGATCATCTCTTCTATTTACAAGATTTTACCTTTCTGTAAATTTACCCTGGAATCTAACAGGTTTCCTGGGTTATTTCTTCTGCTGCTTTCCTGGATTTGAAGGGAGCGTCTGTATTACTGCTTACCACTGCAAGCAGCCACCCCTGCCAGCAGCCACCCCTGCCAGCCTCCCGTGCCCCGTCCCCTCTCCGGATGGGTCTCTCTCTTCACAATCTCTCTCCTAGAAATCTGTTTCCAGCCTTTTTGCTGGCTGGTTTATATACGCTGCTCCTCATGCCAGTATTGTCTTCATTAGCAGCGGTGAAGGCCAAACAATTCCCCCAGCAGAAAAATGAGCAATTCCATCATTTTTCATTAGGATTGTCCAGAACTGTAGAAAACCAAAAAGTCACATTAAACAAGGCCAATTTTCACAACAGTGCTGTGCTTTAAACAAGGTGACCTTTTAATCTAGCTGGCTGTAACGTTTTGCTGTAAATGCGTACATACAACCCTCACTGGACAGTAGCTCAGCAACCTCTGATCTCTAGACACCTCTGACCTGTAGATTAGACTGTCCCTGAGACCCAGCCTGCCAGGGTCACTTTTACCAACTTTGGAGCTCAAAGTCCTGATTGCAGAAGCTTGTTTGGTAATTCTATGTTTTGGGTAAAACAATAAACCTCTCTGCTTGCCTTTTAATTTCTTGTAGTGCTGGTTGTTCTGAGAAATCACTGCTCTTCACTCTCAACCCTCCCTGCGCAGACAGGCACGGAAGTGTCGTTGCGGTGACCAGAAATGACTTCCCACCGGCAGTAAGGACCAGCACAAAACTCACCTTACCCTTCCCGCAGTGAAATGCGACTTTTTGCTCTCACAGTCTCTAATACATATCCCTGCGACGCCCATCGTAAAAAGCAGAAGGCCCGAAAGCCACCTGATGCGATTTGGGGTAAAACAGAGAAAAGCCAAAGCCCAACCCGGGGCTGGCACAGGGCGAGAGGTGGCTGGAAGGGCGAGACGCTCATCGCGTTGCTGCAGGGATGGTGCAACGCTCCAGCTGCCGGTCCCCGCCCCCGCTGGGGCTGCGCTGCCCGGGGGCGGAGCGGGGGCCGGGCCGGGCGGGGGGAGGAGGAGGAGGAGGCGGTGCGGGGTTGCGCTGCGCTGGGCACCATGCCGTTCGTGGAGCTGGAGACCAGCCTGCCGGCCGAGCGGCTGCCGCCGGGGCTGGCCCAGAAGCTGTGCGCCTCCGCCGCCACCATCTTGGACAAGCCGGCGGAGGTGAGCGCGGGGCCGAGGGCGGCGGGGCCGGGGGCGGCGGGGCCGGGGCGGCGGGGCCTGACGGTGTCTGTGCCGGCAGCGGGTGAACGTGACGGTGCGGAGCGGGCTGCCCATGGTGCTGTCGGGCTCGGCCGAGCCCTGCGCCCAGCTGCTCGTCTCCTCCATCGGCGTGGTGGGCTCGGCGGAGCAGAACCAGCGGCACAGCGCCCGCTTCTTCGACTTCCTGACGGCGCAGCTGGGGCTCGGCCCCGAGCGGTGAGTGCGGGCCCGGCCCCGGGGGGCTCTGCCGGGGCACCTCCCGCGTCCGGAGGGGCGGGGAGAGGGGGAGCGCCTCTTCTGGCAGGTTTGTGTGGGGTATGGGTATGTGAAGCGCAGCCAGCAGGAGTACAGGAGGACGTGCAAAGTGACGGTGATGTAGGTTTCCAGGTCTCCCGTGAGATTAAGGTGTAACACAGATCCAGAACTAGATCGCAAACATGAAGTGCTCATGGATGCCGAATCCCAGACACACGGTTTAGGGCCAGATAAAACCATGGACTGGTTTGCACTCATTGAACAGTCTGGGAACAGTTGTTCATTAAAGATGAGTAGTTCCAGTCGGTGTAATTGGGGCAAAACCCCGTGGGAACTGGCAGAGCTTCGCAGTGGGGTTGCCATGCCGCATACTGGAACAAGGCTGTTCCTGAAGGTAAGCCATGTCCCTCTCTGCCCCTCTCTCCCACCTTCCCAAGGAGAGTAATGGCATTTTCCTGCCTCTTGGGTGCTGTCAGGGTAAATACCGGACAAGATTATGAGCTGCTTGGGTCCTTCAGAAATGGACAAGTATCTTGTATAAACAGTGTTGAAATTCAGTCTGCTCTTTGGTTTGTGTGGATGAAGTTTGGCACCTGTTTGTACCCTGCCTGTACACAGCTTTTCTTTACTTCTGTCAAACTGATACCATGGAGTGTGAGCCAGGGAGAGTTTAGTGCAGATTTTCTATTTTGTTGCAGGGCAGGGATAATATTTAATCATAAAATAATAATGTTTCCTGTCCGCTGCATTTTTGCTCTTACACCCGAAAAGGATTGTCATCCGCTTTTACCCACTGGAGCCCTGGCAGATTGGCAAGAACAGAACAGTCATGACTTTCCTCTGATCCCTCAAGCGGCCAGCTGGAACAAAGCAATGATGAAGACAACCCAGAGATGACCAACTCCATCTACTTGTTTCCTCCTATGATCAAATCTGTGTAGCTCTGCCCCTTCACCTGTATGATTCACTTCTGTCTTTGCATCCTGTGCACACAGAGCTCAAGAGTGGGGCAATCAGCTGTACTGACTTTACTAAAATAGTTCCAGGTCTTTGTCTCAAGCCTGTCTTGTAGCCCAAAGCCTCCCCTGGTACAGTCTGGTCATGGCCTAGAAAAAGCTCCTTTGCAACAGCAAAAAGCTTAATTCCAGAATACATTTGGCTTTAGTGAGGACCAGAGAGGGTCTTGGTTTCATCCAGATTTCCTCATACTTTGGAAGGCAGGAAGATCCTTGTTTCTCTTTCTCTGTGGCAGCAGAAGGGTCCCAGGCTGGCTAAGAAGACCTCGAGTCAAATTCTTCTCTTTTCGGGCTCCCCAAAAGCCCTTTCTGGAAAGAGATGTGATTATTGGGAGGGAGTTTATGCATTTATATCATTGTTTCTTTAAGACTCATGTCAGATCTTGTGCTCTGTGCTCTACCATTGGTACGCCCAATGGCTTGTCCCACAAAATGTTACTTGTCCGCAAGATTTTTACAGCTGAATGTTTCTGTGCCGATGGCAGCGTGTAGAGGAGGGATTCGCTTGTGAAGAATTGCACTGTGCCACAGGAAAATATTTTGAAGGTTCTACTATTGCCAGCTTTAATTCCTGTCATTCACCCAGTTGTTCAAAGTACTTTTCCTCCACTATTTCAGGGAGTTTTGGAGCATCTCACTGTGTTCTGTGGATGGTGTTTTCTGCTCACTGTCCCCATGGGGAAGCGGTTTGGGTTTTTTAGGCCCATATGGTCCCTCACGTTGTAATTGGAATACACATGGCATTTTATTAAAACAAAAGCAGGGTAGGTTTTATGTATAATGTTATCGCTGCCTTCCACTGATAATGAAAACATTTATCAGTTTCCTTTCCACTTTGTGACTTGGTCAGGTCCCAGAGGGAGCTCACGGGAACTGAGAATGTGCCCTTGCGACATGGGGGTGCATGGGAACGCAGGGCTGAAGGGTGCTTCTGCGCTCCTTTGTCATTCTGATCGGACTTTGGTTTGTTATGACTTGAGGTCTCAAGATAGTTGAAAATATTCCTTCTAATTACCATTTGAAGTTGGTTGTTCCCTGTGCATAATAAACATCCATGTTTGCAAAATCTGGCAGGGCTGTAATACCAAACACAAATTGTCTGTCAGGCTGGGGGGGGCTGCACCTATCTGGTTAATAAAATGTATCCAAGCCTCTTTTGGTAAGTGTCACTTTATTGGCTTACAGTGTGGGGGTTCTAGCTCTTTGTTCTTGGGTCTGGGTACCATGGCAGCCCAGGGCTCTGCACTTTCTCAGGAGGTCCCTTCAACTAAAGGGTTTTGAAACTCAGGTAATGAACAGGTAGGTGAACCAAGTCTGAGACACGTGTACTCTGTTGCAGGGAAGAGAGTGGACAGCCCTGGCTTTGCAAAGGGCAACTTGAGGTGAATACTCTGAAATACAGAAAATAATGTCAGAAAAAAATTCTGATCTGCAGACGGGTCATTTCCTGGAGATCCTTCTACCCTGTGAAGGAACAAACACAAACTCTTGCCAAAGCCTTTGTTTCCTCTAGAGACCCTGCTCTGCCCTGTGCCCCCGCTCTCCTTTTTCGGGCCGTGTTGGCCGCTACTAGGCACTGCTGTAGGCTCTGTGCCTCCCTCTCGCCCTTGGCTGCTCCCTGTGGGGGCTTTTGCCTGGGAGCAACTTTCCCAGCATTGCAGAGCTGAGCAGGAAGAGATAAGGAAGGAGAGGAAAAGCTTGGAAAAGAGTATGCCATGGAAAGATGTCTGAATAAAATAGTTCATCAGTGCGACTTTCCCACCCATTTCCATGTTGTGTCTGCATTCTGGCGTTATCTGACAAAACGTCCCTGAATAATGCAAAATCACAGCCAAAGTGCTGGGTCAAGGACTGTCTTGAGAATTTAATGATGTGTGGACTTTCAGCTTTTTTTATAAGAGCAGTTAAAATATTAATCAAAGGACCATTTGATTATGAATTGTTTTGTGCCTTGGTCTGAACCAATTCATACTTTTTTGGTGCTGGGGTCTGTCAGCACAGAGATTCAGAGAGTCTCGGGAGCTTGCAGCTGGCTGTTTTCCTTCATAAACTGCTGGTGCTGAATATACTTTTTACGTTCACATTGATCTGAAGAGATGGCCTATTTTTCCTCCACTAAGCTAATGTTAGAGTAGGTTCACACAATGCATTAGGGCTTGAGAAGGATACCCTGCAAAGGGGTTACACAGGCCCCTGAAGCCCACCCTACAGCACGCGCACCGAAACAACCGTAGCAGGAAACATTTGCTCGCATCTCTTGTTGCTTATGTTTCCTAGTTGGAAAAAATCAGATACACCACCCTTATCTAAAGCCATAATGTTATAAAATCCCTTTCCCTCGAATGCTATATGCAGATTGTCCCTCTTCCATGGGATGGGGCCTGCCTGGTATCTGGATTTAATATCTCCCAGCTACAGTAGATCTTTTTACCATTGTACTGACTCTGCAACTTCCCAGGCTTAACCTCCTAAGGTTGACTAATATTTCTGCTCCCAGAAATGGCCTCTGATGGTTTGTTTGAGAACTGCGTTGGCATGTTTGCAAATTCAGAGGTAATCACCTGATTTTGAGCACTGTGTAACCATTTCCTACCTTCAGACCTTTGAAATGAGGCCAATCTTTCCGTGTATTTACACAAGAGAGGACCAGTGAGGTCCTGAGCACGCTGAAGGGCACTATGGACAGAAAAGTATTACAGAATCACGATAGCTTTGGAAGTTACTCTCCCATCACAACAGTGTGACGCTGCTGTTCATGGCAACCTTGTTCTTAGTTTGTCATGACATAAAGATAGGCGTTATTTTCTCCTAGAAATGGGACTCCACAGTTCATGCATTGGGGATGCGGAGGAATCCTCCTTATAGTGCTAACTGCTGATTCAGTGAAACACTTGAGCAGAAGCTCAACTTCGTCAGTGTGATGCGACCCATTGTAACAAGGGGTGGCTCTAAACGTGGTTATGTCCCACAGAGGGAGCAAGGCCCGAGCGTGCTCGCCAGGCTGTGTCTGCTCAGAGCCTTCCCGATGCTGTGCCTGCACCAGGAGGGCTTGTGTAGGGCCGCAGGAGGCACACCTTTTCTTTAAGACTCGCTGCAATATGATCACCTTACACTTACACAAAATTATTTCCAGAAGGAGCTGTTGCGGTTCTTAATTGGCTTGGGTCACTGCCTCACGCGTCCTGCCGCTATCATACACCTCCCTCACCTGCCAGGGGCATAAAAGCATATTCCCATCTCCAGCTAGCACCGCGGCAAGTTTTAGGGAAAACGGGTAACTTTGGGATGATTTCCAAACGCGCTGGGAAGGGTACCCGGAATTTAGTCCGGCTTTAGCACGCCCACCCCACACAAGGGGAGGCCTCGGCCCTGCCAGCTCCAGTGCAGCGCCGCCCGCCCTTCCCGCCGCCTTGTCCCCAGCGTTCCGATTGGCTGGCTAAGGAACGGCTGTTCGGCCAATGAAGAACCTCTTTATTGACGCGCGGGGTTCCGGGGGTTCGGAGGAGGTTGCTGTGGAGACCGCCGGTGAGGCCGCGTCTCCGGGGAGTCGCCGCTTGCCTGAGGGAGCCGCTCCGGGGGCCCCGCGGCGGCCGTGCCCCGCCGGCCGGGAGCAACGCCGGCATCCCGGGGGCGGCCCTGCGAGGTGAGTGTCCCGTCCGCCCCAGCTCCGTGGAGAGGCTTGAGGTGCTGCCGGGGCTTTGGCCCTGCCTCTCCGCAGCCCGCAGGTGAGGCCTGACGCGGCGGGGCCTCGCCTGCTCCCCTTCACGGAGCTGCTGTCAGAGGTAAACGTGGGCTCCCTCCCCCGCCTCCTCCCGGCCCTTTGTGCCACCCTCCGCGAAGTGGAGCCGGGCAAGCGGCGTGAGAGGCGTCCCCGCTCCTCTTTGCGGAAAGTTACCGTATTTCGGTAAAACCGGCTTTTGCTAAAATGCGGCGGAGGTGATCCTTGCAGTGTTAAAAGCAAAAATCCAAACCAAAAATCAAGTGTTTTTGTAAGCAAATGTGTATTTGCAGGGTATGGATCCCAAGTGTAGCAAAACAACAAAAGCCAGGAAAGCCCAAGTCATTCCCTTTGTTTCTTATTTTGAGGTTGAGAAGCACACAAGCTCTGGGAACAAAAGCTGTCACTTGAAATTTTTTACTTAAGTTTTAGCCTACTGAGGGAAAAATGAGGTAAGAATTCTAAGGCAAAAGGCTTTAAAGAGGTATCGTTGCCTTTTGAAGATGTGCTCACCTGTCACAGCAACAGATTTATAGCTGAGACACTCTTGTACCTGAAAAAGTTCAAACTGGTTTGTAATACTTTGTATTTTCTACCTAATTGATGTAGCTGTGTTCCTCTGAAAGTGCTTGTAGTGACAGACTTAATTCTTAGATGTTATGACACGGTTTTAACTCAGTCTACAGTTGGTTTGCAGCCGTGTACAGTACCTGGTTTAAAATAAAATGAAACAACCCCCTCACCTGCCTGGCACACCAGTATAAAAGCTGTGCGGAGGCAATGTCCTTGTCCTGTTTTTCAAAAGCATTACACTGTTCTGTTCGGTTATGCTCTCAACTTCTGATCTCCAGAGAGGAGAGGTGCTAAATATTTGTTACAAACTTTCTGTATAAATAAAAAGTAGAATTAAAATTTTTCCCCACCTTTTCTGTAGCTGCAGTTTCACTGGCAGTCTAATCACGGAAGTAAACTCTTGACTGCAGTCTCTCTCCTGTTGACTTCCTCTGACGCCTTCAGCAAGATTATGTGGGTTCAGCAAAAGACGTGAGCATATTTCTGAATATAGGCATATTTGTAAGTGAACTTAAAACCACTTAGTTTAAATATGTAATTGATTTGGGATCATAAAGCCTTATGTATTTCCATGTCATAAGCATCTGCACTGTCAAAACCTGGGGCGTTCAATATTTTTGAAAGAGATAACCATTAATCTCTGTGCATATATTTTCTCCATAGGCAAAGTAGACAAGGAACCCTTGTCTTGAAAGAGATTTGAGGTTTTATTAATGTTTATTTAGTGACTTAAAGAGAAAAATGCATTATTGCTGTGCAGTTGTCAGTCTGATTTAGCTGCAAGCGAGGAAAGTAAGTGGTGCATGGGCAAGCAAAATATCTTTGCTGAATGAATGAAATTCCTGTCAAAGCATTATTTTCTCTGCATGCAGAACTAATCACAATGATGTATGAGTTAATTCGGCTTATAGTTCAAAACTCCCACTGCTTCCTGCTGTGGTTAATTCTGGACTTATTTTTCTATTAATGTGGTCTCCAATATTAAAGACTGTTTTTAGGCTGTCTTGCATGTGTCATCTTTTTGTTTGAGTTGATGGGAAGGTTTTATCACATAGCAGTGAAGCTTTTCTAAAAAAGCAGCACAGAACACTCTCATTTTTTTCCTTTGCTAACATAATGTTTCAAGCAGTTAAAAGAATATAAATTATGTGTTTAATTATGAGGAAAAATGACTTACAGATTATAAATGTGGATTTTCCTCTTTGAATTTTTTATCAGTGGTAAAAAGACTGGAAATATTAGTATCCTTCCTTCAGAATGAAGAAATACCAGTTAGTAAAAGTTGTTTCTTTTGTTTGTATAAATCTAATTGATCTAAGTGCATACGCAGTAGCTGTAACTTGCTTTTGCATTAGAAGTGGTCTGTAGAAGTTGTTCCACATACTCAGAAAAGACAACTGTCTTCTAAACACTGGTTCTGTTCTAGCAGGGATAGCAGTAATGAAAATGTTTTTAATCAGAGGAATTTCCAGGTGCAGACAGTATTTTGAGCAGTGGGTTGACTAGCCACTATGGCTGCTGCAAAGTCAATCTGACACAGATAACTTGCCATTTTTGTCCTTTCCTGTTCTGTAAATATCCATAAGTGTTGTGGTTTCTAGACCTGAGAGAGCACTCTGGTTTGCACTATGAATAAAAGGTACAGGAAAACTTCCATAATTTTTTTTTTTTTTTAAGTAACTGAAGATAAACTCATAAGCTATAATGACTTATGCTCATAAAATGCCAGAGGATTCAAGAAGCTTTTTTGGTTTTAGCTTTTATCATTAAAGGGATTAATGTTGTAATGTCATTAATATAATGTGTGTTCATGAAATATTACATGGTAACTGAATAACCTTGTAGCTGTAAGTACATTGCCAATACTTCCACTCCCCCCTCATTGCCAGGACTAGAGTCCTGAAGTACTGACTCTGCTTAACTTTGTATTTTATTCTCTGTCTCTAATTAAAATTCACTTTAATGTTATTGTACCTATATGGTATGGCAATTTGTCTCTTGGCATGGGGGAAGTCAGTGACATAGGACAGTTAATTCGTTGTTGATTAAAGTATTCCCAGCCTGTCTTTTACTTCTGAATGCTTTCTTTATGGACAGAATAAATATTCTAATCCTGTTTGCTTTCCAGATATGTTTGTGTTTAGCCCTTCCTCCTAATCCTGAAGAAAGTGTGAATATCTGTGAGCATGGTAAGGGCTTATTGAGATGGTTTTTGAGGTGTTTTTGTAGAAATAAAATTGAAAATTCTGTCTTTCCCCAGGACTAAGAATAAATTGGCAAAATGGGAACATTGGTTTTGGAGTGATTGTAGTTATTGGTAAATTTAAGAATTTGAAAAAAATCACTGTAATGCACATATCCATTCTAGAGAAGCTGTTGCTCAAGACACTTGAAATTTTGTTTTATTGGCTGATTTTGGGGCAGAAGTTGTTGTGACATATTATTTGCAAATAGTGATGACTAAATTCATTGAAGTTCTCACAACTTTATATAGAGATCTCAATATAGTCCATTTACCAAGTAAAGTAAAAAATAAGAAAAATACTGGGATACATGTAGATGTAACATTTCTTGTCGCGTGTCGACTCTCATTCTAGATTCGAATCGCAGCACTGAATGCGAGCTCCACAATTGAGGATGACTACGAAGGTACCTTCAAAAGTCATAAGACACAGACAAAGGAAGCTCAAGTAAGTAAACCCACAGTTTTCTTAATGGAGTTTTGACTTGATGGGAGTTTTGTCCTCTCTTGTTGCAGGGATTGTTCAACCATAATTCCTTGTTTTTAAGAAAGTTGTGTTACTGTCTTTATCTCTTGAACCCTCCTTTAGCAAGCTAAAACTTCACTCAAATGAGTTACAATAGGTCAGTGAGGCTAATGTTCCACTGTGCAGTCTGGATGTGGACTACTATAGAGCAGAAAGTATTAAAAGTGTGAAACCACTGATATAGTAAGTATGTCATAATAAGTATGTTAATGAAGTTGCCCTACAAAATAGGTTCTAATTTTTTAAACTACAGGAGGCAGAAGCTTTTGCTTTGTACCACAAAGCTTTGGACCTTCAGAAACATGACCGATTTGAAGAGTCTGCTAAAGCTTATCATGAGCTGCTTGAGATTCGTCTTCTGCGAGAGGTCAGTGGCCTTTAGAGAATGGAACTCTAGAAACTATTTTTGTTATATTTGGTATTAGTTCATTTCTTATTTGCTAATTAGAAATGTGAGTGTTACGAATTGGCAAGTTGTTTGCTAATCTTTTTACTTGTCTAATTCCTAATGCCTGTGTTGCATTTATTTTATCATTTCTAGGCAGTTCTTTCTGGTGATGAGAAAGAAGGGCTGAAACATCCAGGACTGATGTTAAAATATTCCACCTATAAAAACCTAGCACAACTGGCAGCACAACGGGATGACTTAGAGACAGCCATGGAGTTTTATTTGGAGGTACAGTACTGCTGAAATAAAACACAGGAACCTCAGTATTTGCAAAAACTTGCTAGACTACAGCCGTAGTTTACCTTTCAGCATACATTATTTGTAAGTACGTATGAATTCTGTGTACTTTCTGATGTTATATGCGATATAACTGGTCCACCATTCAGTCCCCAAACCAATAGTGTCCCTGTTGAAAACTAAAGCAGTGCTAGTCCCCTGTAGACAAATGGATATACATGTCTGAAATGTGAATAATGTTGTTTGTTATGCTTTCTAGGCTGTAATGCTAGACTCTACTGATGTCAACCTATGGTATAAAATTGGTCGTGTGGCCATAAAACTAATTCGCCTACCTTTGGCTCGTCATGCTTTTGAAGAAGGTCTCAGGTGTAATCCTGATCACTGGCCTTGTTTAGATAACCTTATCACAATCTTGTACACACTCAGTGACTACACAAGTAAGTACAGTACACCCAAAAAAGTTCTCAAGAACTACGTAATTTCACAAAGCAATAAAAAATTATAACAAGCAGTCATATAAGAGAAAGCGTATCTTGCATAAGCAGTTCATTAGGGTATGATGAAGATTTTTACTGCATGATAGAGATTTTTTTTTTTACTTTGTGATAAAGTATGATGACTGGTATCCATTCTGGTTACCTTAAAAATAAATGTCTGTGGTCTCTTAGAGCCTCTGCAAGAAGTTTCTCTATAGACTGTTCTCTTGCCTTTCAATGTACGTTGATTTTTGTCTTTCTAGTCATTTCTAGCTACATAGTTACAGGATTTGGGTATACAACTACGGTCTATTTCATAGCCTAGTATAATTAATTGTAGATACAGCAATTGATACAACTGACCCTAAGATTTTATATTTGAGTAATATCCAATGGGTGAACTGATTCAAATGAAGTTTAGGAGAGAAGTTGCAAGATGGCAGAAATGTGGAATCTGATCCGTTGGTTTGTCCTACTGGAATGGTCCTAATTCTGTTCACGTAATCGGTGGGATTTGTTGCTTGCTACGCTAATGGAATCTGCAGTTAAGGCATTTGATAACATGAAAATGGTAAATGATCGTGATTCTGCTTTATGATTCTAATTTCTTTTGGGCAGGAATGGAGTCTTGAAAGTAAATAAAAGATGTACTGCAATCATTGTTTCAACAAAATTAACGATTAAATTAATGATATTCTTTTTCTGGATATAATACTTGGGAAAACATAATAGGTTATTTTAACTGTATGCCTGTAATTACTTGACATGTTAAAGCTACTGGTCTATGTAGATGTCATGTTTAGTTGGAATTCAGTGGTGTATATGAAGCCCAGAAATGGGAGCTTTTGAATTAGCCAAAGCAGCAACTGACCATTCAATTTCTATTTCTCTGTCAGCATGTTTGTACTTTATCTGCAAAGCTCTGGAAAAAGACTGTCTATATAGCAAAGGATTGGTTCTGAAGGAGAAGATCTTTGAGGAGCAGCCTTGCCTCCGGAAAGATTCCTTAAGGATGTTCCTCAAATGGTGACTGTCATCTTATAGTATATACTGCATTTGGGGTGTAAGTTTTGGATTTGGGGTAGTTCAGAAAAGCTGTTGAGATATAATGCTTTAAGCTATAACAATATCTTGCTGACCTGTCTTCTGAATAATAAATCAACGTTAAATGGTGGTGCTGCTGACACAGAATGTTCTTCAGTAATTACTTTTGAAGGGAGGTAGAAAGAGGCCAAAAAAAAAAAGCATTTGCTGCTGCTCACTTTTTTCATACCTAGATCTCTTGTAATCCATGTTCATTTATTTATTTATGTGCAGCCGATAGCTACAGACTTAATTTTAGGAGTTTTCCTCATTGGAAAAAAAAAACAACCCAACAAGCCCCACACACTTTACTGCGTTTCCAAGCAGTTACAAATTTGGGACTTTATACAATATTTTCGTATCAGTAGGTTTCAGGGAGTCCTACTAATTTTTATTGACAAATGAGTACAGCAAGAAGACTTTGTACATTTCATTAATTCCCAAGATGTAGAAAATCTTAGTTTATTAAGCTTTCAGACCACTACAACTCTGAAAATATTTTGCAATATTATGTTTGAGATTTTATTCCTTTTTTTATTGAAGTATATAAAACTTCTAGTAAAAGTTTGGTGTTCTGTAGCTCTGCAAAGTAGACTGTCTCTTTCAGTGTGGATTTCATAGTATGAGTGGGTAGGAGGAAAGTGGGAAAAGAATGTAGAGGCCCGTAAAATTTACAAGATGTATCCAAGTTAACTGACCATTCAATATCAGAGCTGCTTCTGATACTGTAATATGTTGCTGTGATGGTCAGCAGAATTCAAGAAAGAAGTTAAGTTTTTAGTTTAATTATAGTTCACTCTCAGTGAATGTAGTAACTGCTGCGTGTGCAGATAACCTCAGTACCCTGTAAGAGTTGTATGTGGTAAATGGAAGTTGAACATGCATCCTCAAGCTATGCAATAGATCAGTCAAAAACATGTTTAACTTTTTAGACTACTGTAACATCTAAAATGTGAAAATACAGAGTATTTAGAAGATAGAGAAGAGAAGGGATAACTTAATTTTTAAGGCTCTGTGTATAGCAGTAGACCTTTAACAGAAAGTTCTGTTTAGTTATAGAGACTCTGATTTATTAAGCTGCCTTAGGTCTGGCTCTTAAAATGAGTTACATGCTGAATTAAGCCAGGGCTTTTAGCCACTTGGGTGTTGTTTCTGGACTGTGATATCTCTGAAAAAGTGGTTTACTTTACACTTTCAAAAATTCATTCTTGGACTCAGACTATACAAGACAATTTTGAACTCCAAATTTTATTTGTGATGACATGAATTCCTCAAAATAGCACTTTGGAATGAAAGGAATTTCTCAGTCATACAATTTTTTTCTGAACCAAAAACTTCTGTCCAAGAAAGAAAACAAACCCTCCTGCTTTCCTTTCATTTCTCAGTGTTTGGAAAACAGATTAGGACTATCACTCTTTATCTTTCAATTTTTAAGGTAGAACAAAGATTTTTGGATGGTGAACACTTCTATATGCATGCTATAAAGTTTGTAAAATGATGTTATTTGAATGCTTGTTTTAACACTTTATGTTAACTTATAGGAAAATATCAAATTATTCTCCTCAGGCTTTAAAAACAAACAAAACCTCCAACTGAACCCCAAAAACTTTAACTTGTCTTCATTTCTTATTATTTCTTAGTGACATGTCTATCCATAATGTAAATGTGAGTGCAGCTGAAACAGGAAGAATCATAGATGAAGCACTGGAGCTACGTAAGAAAAGACAAGCTTTGCTAGTGCGTGACAGAGAACCAGACCTCAGACTGGTCCAGCCAATTCCCTTTTTCACGTACGTCTTTATATTTTCTGTTTTTAAAAGGTTAATTATCTTTAAAAAGATAGTGGAAACTCGAAAACAGATTACAGTTATTTATTTGCAGCAAGATATAAGGATACTAATAAGTTGTTATATGTGTCTTTATTAAGGCATAAAGGATTGCTGTTTAGTTTGGGTTTTTATTGCGCGTATTTTTCTGGAATATTAATGGACTCTGCACTTAGATCCTATTGCAGAGAAGTTTTTTCTACTTGTGGGTGAGGTTTTTTTTTTTTTAATCGTTGTTGATTGAATGCAGAACCTGAAAATGGTTCCTTTGACACTACTTTTTTTGGCCTCAGCAACTACTGCATAGAACTTTTTTTGTTAGAGACATTTTTTGAGATTACTCACATTATTGACTCCTATTTCCTTCCTACTGCAACCAACTCACTAGTTTCCTATAGTGAGGAAACTCTAATTTTCTTTTTCCTGCTGCCATGTTTTGTTCTTGTTTTTCTAAGTGGTGTGTTCTCGAAGTAAAGCTCCTAAGGACCTCTGTTGCAGGCCTGAAATTGTCAATGGTCCATGTGACAGGAAATACAAAAAGATATTCTCCAGCTTTTCTGGTTGTGGGACAGATTTTGACACTCAGATGTGTATTTCTCTCCCACTGAAAAGCTGCTCTTGCTACCTCTAAGCTACTGGAGAAAATCAACGTTGAATGCTGTTAAGTTTGTAAATATACTTTAGAAAATAATGTGACAAGAATTAATGAAGTTGTGATGCCCTTGTGTTTCCACATGCAGGTGGAAGTGTTTAGGAGAAGCTTTACTTGCCATGTATCACCACCTCACAACATGTGATCCTCCTCGACCCAGTCTAGGAAAGAGAATTGATCTCTCAGAATATCGAGACCCAGTTCAACATTTGATTCTTTCTCCTACCTCTACTCCTGTCAGTGTTATTCAGCCAACTCCTGTCAGCACTAATCCAGTGGTGACTATGCCAGATCCTGTACTACCTTATACTCCGACAACACCCAACTTCCCAAGTCACAGTCAGAGTTCACTGGAACCAGGAGCTACTGTAGGTGAGCAAGGTACTTCAATCTAAGATTCAAGATATCTTTCCTACTTATCCGGGTATTAACAGTACTACAGAATTCATTGGGAAATGTTGTCTTTAAACTGTGTGTTGGTGGATTCAGAACCTTTTCAGCATATGCATCTGGTAGAAAAAATGAAGTTGAGCTCTAAAATTCAGTTCTGTTAACCATTCATAATAGAAAAGGAAGGCCACCTAAACTGCTTGAAAATTTTTTGATTCCTGAGTAGGGCCTAGGACCAGTGTTCAGGACAGTGGACTTACTTTCCTATTTAATGTATGTGAGAGCCGGCTTGTTGGTTTTGATTGTTACTCCAGTGCAGGAGTATCTCCCCTCTTCTGGTTTTGTGCTAGTGACTCATACTTCAGTTTTTCAGTCTTTAAGATTAGAAGAATCATGATGCCATTCCTGCAGTGATGTATATCAAACTTTTAATGTTGTGAAGAGTCTCAGGCTCCTTAGAATGAGTGAGCTGTTATAGAAAAAGACGACTGGATTATTCTTTTGCTCGTGTGTAACTTAAAGAACCCGAGGGAACCAGTCAGCTATATTTATTTGAAATCCGTAGCAAGAGGTTTGAATATGTTATACTGTATATTGAATATTTTATACTGTAAATACTACATGTATTTACATATCTGAAACTATCAAGGAGTTACAAGTATTTTGTTGATATTCATGGGAATTTACAGGTGTTGCCAGAGTTAAAGGCACAGTTCTCTGATTCTCATTTCAGAAACTTCTTGAAGACTAAAATAATGAATAATGAAATGCAGAATTTTACAAAAGTCTGCTTCTTGCCTCAGACCAGCATTTTTAGGCAAAATGCCATAGCCAGTTTTTATTAACTTGATTTTTTTAAAAAAATTTTGGCACTGTCTTTAGAAGGAAAAGAATGGATCTCAAGCATTGATGCAGAATGAAATGTCAGCCACGAATAACTTCTTTAAAAATAAAAATGATTATCTACTTTTTGTTCAGCAATGTAAGCTGTCAGTATCTTTTTTTTTTTTTTTTTTTTTTTTAAATTCTGTTTTTAGGTGACATATCTGCAGGTGATAAATCTAAGAAAGGAGTGAAGCGAAGGAGAATCACAGAAGATAGTGGTGAAACAGCAAAAAGGAGATCTGCTAGAGTCCGGAACACCAAATGTAAAAAAGAGGAGAAGGTTGACTTTCAAGAGCTGCTGGTGAAATTCCTTCCTTCCAGGTACATTACAGCAGTAGCTTTCATTGTGAGTGTTATCAAGAGCTAAGGAGAGGAAGCTGGCTGGGGCTTTGTTGACTTGATATACTCCAACCTTAAAACCACTAGACCTGTGTATTTTTTGAAGCAGATGTGATGCATTGTCTTCTCATAAACTTAATAAAACTAAAAACTAATTTTAAAATAAGAAAGCTTTTATTAATGTGAAACTGAATTAGAAGACAATGCAGATGTCAAATTGGCTAAGATCAACAAACAAGGTAATCTTGGTTTAGACAAAAATCTCTGAATGTGCTTCAGTTAAGGTACTTCCACTGTTAAAATGTGTGCAATGTGCTATGTTTACGTTTCACTTATTAGTGAGGATTTTGTTGATATTGTGGGTTTTGCCCCCCTTTCACATAGGTTAAGGAAATTGGATCCAGAGGAGGAAGAGGACCCTTTCAATAACTATGAGGTGCAGTCAGAGATCAAAGAAGAGAATTTCCAGCATGTTGGACCACATCGCATGTCATTTGATTCTACAACATTTATGGAATCTGGTAAGGATTTCATTCTAACCCCTACTCTTTCTCTGTCGTTTCTTCCATATTCTATGATTTATTTTCTGTATTTTCCTATCTTATATCTAGAAGATATAAAAGTATATGTTATTTTTAAAAATATCACTTTCTGGCCTAGAAATATCTCATTTGGTAACAGGTATGATTATTTTTTTGTAAGTCTTGGGAACTGTGTGCAAGAGCTCTGTTGTGTGGAGTTTCCCATTTAAATGGATTGGAATATAAGAACTTAATTCAGCCTTTATGCAGTACAGGAGAACTGCTGCAAGATTAGTGCATAAAACACTGTTGAAACTTGTTGCAAGTTATGGTCTGCCTTGACCGTAAACACGTATGGCTTTGTGTTTATCTGCTTTCTAGAAAAACAAGACGTTCATGAATTCTTACTGGATAACCTGAACAATGGTGGGATCTTGGAGCTGATGATGAGATATCTAAAAGTCATCAGCCAAAAGTTCCTAGTGAAGTGGCCTCCTGGCTTGTGTGAGGTGGTCCTGAGTATCTATAATAGCTGGAGAAAGCATAGTAGTAGTCTTCCCAATCCATTACTGAGGGACTCAAGTAATCAGCATATCAAGGTAATGAAACGCTTTTCCTTGTACTTGTATTTCTTTGCCACCGTGTTGCGCTCTGTGTACCAGAAGTACCTAACTGAAATCCAGCAATTAGACACAGGTTTTGCTTAGCCCTGTCTGGGGAGCTGCTTGTCCTAGTTGTTGCATCTTTCATAAACTGTGGTCAGCTCATGTAACTGTTCCTGGGCTCCTGAACATACCTGGGTGATGCTGTGTGCAAGTATACCCTGTACATAATGCATATGTGTATATCTGCACGCACACACACATGCATATAGATGTAATAGAAATATTACAGACTTAAATATATTTTACTCCTTTTACTCTGTTGCTTTTTCTTCCCTCCCTTTGCTTCTAATATAACAGAAGGTTTTGATTTGTCATCAGGTGAGTAGAGAGGCTGCTCTGTTCACGTTGGCTGATTGCGGCTCAGCATTTCTGCCCTAAATAGAGTAAATACAGTTTAGTTTAAAAATAACCTGCAACTTACAGAAAAAAAAAAGGCAACAAAAAGACACACATCCCAGCATCACCATTTTGTTACCTTTATAAATCTGTAGATTTCACAAATGCAAACAGAAAAAATGGCAAGTTCCTTAAATTAACGTTAAACGGGCTCGGTGACTCAAGATGAATTATAAAACCAGTACTGATACTTCTTGTCTGCTCAGCCTGCGTATATTATCTTTTCAATGTTAGCAATGTGTATTCATTTGGGAAGTTCTTTATTTGCCCTTAGGATGACTGCAGTTTGAAATATTTTTTTCAGATCAACAGCGTCTCTACTTTTTTGCAAATGAAAAATGAATTCTGAAAACTATGTTCCATTGAGGTAGTTTACAAAACAAACAAAAGTATCGCTATGTAGCAGATGTTAAATTTTTTTATACATCCTACGACTTTTGTATTTCTGTATATTTTTCATCTATACATACTTTTTTATAAACAAATGTAAATATATTTATTAACGTGTTCCCTTGGTTCTCATTATGACTGCAAAACTGCTTGCTTGCATGTAAAATTAAAGAAGTCAAGACTTTGTAGCTATACTATTAAAAATCACTGTCCTCGTGCTTGTTTATTCTTTTTCATCTTTGGATTTATTCTAAACTTGATCTGTGAGATATCCTGAGCCTAATAAATTCAGGATTTTAAGACTCGTAACTGGCTATTCTGGTAACGTGTATGGACTTTCGAACCTTTTCACAAACACCTGTTTTTTACAGCTGGACCTGTAGCCCTTATTCCTATGAATGTTATCAGAAACCACTATGTTCTTCACTGCACAAAACTACCTGGCAGAGATCCATGGTGACATGACTTTTAATATACTCCTGAACTTTATCCAGCAAGCATTAATAAGCTGATAAGACTAGAGTACATACTCAGTCTCATGGAGATAAATACCGAAAAAATTGTAGGATATAGACCTTTTATTCCTCAAATATTAATACTTTTACTATATTCTGGAAACATGCTTTTAGCATGATTTAACAATCTAATATAGTTTTATTTCAGCCAGGTACAAAAATAAGGATGTCACTTTTTTCTAACATCAGGCAATGCTGTTCTGACTACCTTCTTTTGAGATGAGATTTTTATTTTTGTAAATGCTACTTTAGGTTTTGTCTTGTACCTGTTGATTTGTAAATGCTATTATACACCTTGAGACAGAGGAAGAAGTAGTTATAACTTGGGAATAGAAATCCCAAGAGGACAAGGTGAAGGTTTTCTTTGAAATAAACTGCAAATTTAGTGGTGGGTTGTTTGTTGGTTTTTTTTTTACTCTTAATGTATTTCTTCCTGTATACTCTTTTTTGATGTGTCCATACTTTTTCTGAAGGATATGATGTTGATGAGCCTTTCTTGCATGGAACTGCAATTAGATCAGTGGCTACTGACAAAAGGGAAGAGCTCTACAGGTGAGAACTGGATATTACTTTCTTCAGACTAAAAATACTCCAGGTATATGAAGAAATGTTTGCAGGAATTAGTTGGATTCTGGAGCTATTTTTTCTTAATTAATATCTTTCAGATCGGTATTTTATTGGTCTATCAATTGTTTGCCTTAAAATGGATCAGTACTTTTGAAATACTAGTATGTGGGATTCTTTTCATGGGATGCCAGTAACTTTATGCTAATATGTAATTAATTGATTTGCAGTTTCTCCACGGAACTGCCCTGCTGCATCTGTGAATGGAAAGTTTGGTCCTGACTTCCCAGGAACTCATTTCTTGGGAGACCTGTTACAGCTGTCATTTGCATCCTCACAGCGAGACTTATTTGAGGAAGGCTGGATGGAGTTTGTCACTCGGGTGTATTGGCTGAAAGCTCGCTTTCTAGCACTGCAGGTTTGTTTTGATTTAACAAATAAAACTTTGAACAACATTGATTTTAAATTTGGGAAGAGATGCTACTGCTGCTTTGGGAATCTTCGCTCATTTAAGCATGCAGGTAAAATCTGCTCAAAACATAGTGATTTCATTTTAGTTTTTAATATAACTAACTACCCCTAAAGGTAGAGGTGGAAGTGAAGTAGGAGGTCTCATATGGTAAGCTAATATTCAGATATGTTTTATGTGTAAACCTTTGTTTAAATTAGCTTGTGTTCAACTTAAATATATTTGGACCAAAGTTATTTGGAGCAGTAATGTGTAACTGCAGAATATGGATTTTTTGGGGGACCCGGACTAGTGGATACTACCCAAGTCCCAGACAGTGCCAAATGCAGCTTTCAACTGAAGCAGACTGTTTTTAATTATTCTGCCCTCTGCTTTTTCAAGGTAGCGTGATTCTTCTTTTGGAGAAGTTTAATTTAATACACAGATTTTGAAGCAGAGGGTTTTAAACCTATGACTAAGGAAATAATTTGAAAGAAATGTTATTGGATCCCAGACTTTTTTTTTCTTTCCTCCGAGCCTTGCTTCCTCAGGACATCAAAGAGTTTTTTTAAGTATCAATTATTTTTAAGTCAGTTGTCAACTAATAATGTGAGTCAATTTCCTAAGTGTGAACTAACCAATTCCTTCCATTTCCAGTTTTTGCATCTAAGAGTTCCTTTCTAATATACTTACTTGAGGAAAAATGAGAGCTCCTATATGGCTGCTGCCATCTTTTCTTTAGATACACAGTTATGTTTTGCCTGTGCAGTTTGCATTCCTCTCCTGACCACTCAACTTCAGTATATACTTCAGTTGGACAGAGCGAGTAGAATGCATTCACTTTGCAGAATATAAGAATGTTTCTTGGCTCAGTGTTTTTATTTGCACAAATGGAAGAATTATTTCTACTGTTTTACTCTTCCATGTTTTTAAAGGAAAGGGATTGTAGCTATCCAAATTAATCTTTCAAATTTATGCAAGCTGAATTCTGTTTCTCTGATTTGTTTTACCTGTTAGTAAAGTCACTGGTAAGATACTGCTTTTTTTTTTTTAATTGGAGATTGTTAATTGGATTTGTTTTTTATTTGGGAAGATGCGCAGTAATCACACTGGCAGTGCCTACATTGAATTTAAACATTCTCTACATGCTTTAGAAACTGCAGACAGAGGTTTTTTTGTTTGTTTGTTTATTTGTTTTCCTCTGTACTGTTTCTGTAGGGAGACATGGAACAGGCACTTGAAAACTATGATATCTGCACTGAGATGCTACAGAGCTCCACTACAATGCAAGCTAAAGCTGGCAATGAAAGTGCCATCGTAATACGGTTACCTAATCTACATGTTGATTCTGTTGTTTCTTTAGAAGAGGTAAGAATTAATTTGCAGGTGTATTGTCCCCGCTCCATCCCTCCCAGTTTCAAAGGTCATCTATAAATTAGCTCTTTTGTGATGGAAGTTTACTGTATCTGTGCTAGAATTTTTCTAAGAGTAAAAGGACAGATTCATAGTTTAATGATGATGTCAAGGCCATCATCTTCTTTTCAAAAAGACACCTTTTGGCTCTCTTGGTCCTGTACAACTTAAGATTGCTTTCATGCAAAATAAAAATATCAGAGCAGCTGTATGTAGAACAGTAAATGATTAGACTAGTGTTTTGTTTTCTGTTCTTAAATATACATTTCACCATTGCTTAAATGAGCTCTTTACTTCGGCAGTCTGTTTTCCACATAACAATTTGCGTACACTTTTTAACAAAGGGATGTCCATCACAGGAGATGCCATCCTCACTTTGAAGTCCATCTGATTGATGTATTCTTGCAGTGTAGAAATGTGTGATTTTGGGATTTGAGGCAAAAAAGTTTAAAATCATTATAGCACTAAAGTCATATATTATATAGTAATTAAAAATCTGAAGTGTTACATAGTAGGTGTTTTCTTCCTGGTTTATATTCCTGGAAGTAGCTGTATAGTTCACATAGCTTTACAGCTAAACTGCTAGGAGAAATATCAGTAGTCAAATGTACATGAAGACAAAATGAAAGTTGGAATGTGCCATCTGTGATGTTTGCAGATTGAAAAGAACCTAAAATCTCTGGAGAGATGCCAGTCTTTGGAAGAGATCCAGCGACTGTATGAGGCAGGGGATTATAATGCAGTGGTGCATCTGCTTCGTCCAACGTTATGCTTTAATGGTTATGGCAGAGCAAAACATCTGGAATTTGTAACATCCATACCAGAGAGACCAGCACAGCTGCTTCTCCTACAGGTTTGTTTTGTTTCTTAAAAAAAAAAAATCTTTTTTAGTAAGAGATTTAGACTTACTCCTGAAAACAGGATGAAGGGATTTCTAGAGTGGGTCTTAATGGTTAACGAGTCTTATTTACAAAGAACGAGTCTTATTTACAAAGGAAAATGTGGAAACAAATCTGTAAATGCTCTGAACAGCATAGCTTTATTGACATCATTAGCAATATGGCTAACTGAGAATGTGGCTAAAGATACAAGATGTCTGAGGCCTACATGAAATGACCAGAAAAATTGCAAATTCAAATGAACTTGAATCATTTGCAGAGACATCTTATGGATGGATTCATGCTACCTGCATCTGCTGTGAATACTTCCTGCTGTTGCTGATGTTGACTATATGGTGATTTACAACCATTCTGAAACTTAAAAGTTGTCTAGCACATGAATGATTTTTATGATGTAGTGTATCTGTCCTGCATGAATGACAAAACATGGATAGATACATCTAGTATAACTGCTGTAGATTTAATCCATTTGACACTATGAAAATAAGTGTACCAATGAGCTCAGCTATAGGAACAATTTGAGTCTATCAGGTTCTCCAGGAAAAAAAAAAAGGTTGCCCAAAAAAATACTGACATTCTTTTAACTGGACTGAGCCAAATCCTGCAGCCTCTGTGCCATCTCGTGACCCAAACTTGGCAGAGTAGAAAGAAGCAGGAGGATGTTGCTATAATGCTAGCATTATAATTGCTATTTTGTTATTTATAAAGTAATAAAAAGCATAGCACAAGACCATAAAGATCCAAACCCTGTTTCTGTAGGGCCTCTATTCAACTGCATATCATTAGAATTTTAGACCTACAGCCATCCCTTTCCTGAATATTTTTTTCTTGCATCTCTTATTCAAGCAGAAAGATTCAGTGTAGATTTTTTCTTTTTTTTTTTTTTTTTCTTAATTTAGATCCTACTTTTATATTTGTCATCCAGGGCCCATGCACCTCCTATTGTCCTTTTTTAATGTCATATTTAAAGGTGTTCCGTTATTTCATTAAAGTAACGACACTAACTGTATATTCTGTATTGCTTTGCCCTGCTGTCCATTCATGGTTTAAAATAAACCCTTCATCCTTATAATAGATTGTTTTCATATTCACATTCCCTAGGACTCCCTGCTCAAACTGAAAGATTACAAGCAATGCTTTGAATGCTCAGAAGTTGCCTTAAATGAAGCAATTCAGCAGATGATTAATACAACAGCAGCCTCTGCTAAAGAAGAGTGGGTTGCTACGGTAACACAGCTGCTCAAAGGAATAGATACTTCATTATCATCAGTCAACAGCATCCTGAAAGACTCTTCTGTAACACCAAGCCTCATTCGATTAACAAACAACCTGATTCAGGTAACCTCTTTGCTTGCACTAGGAAAGAGGTATTGTGTGCTACAGACCTTCAGACATGATACAGCTGCTGTCTGAATTGCCACCCACTTGCAGTGACGTTTTGGGTTACTTTTTTGTTGGGGGAAGGTCAGGGTAAAGATGAGCATTACCTTCATAGTCTGCATTTTCAGTGTGTTAGAGATGCACTGAGCACACCTGTACTAGAATCGGTAACAGCAGGTACCTTCAAACACAAAGCTGCTGAAAATAATCAAAGAATTGTAGTCAGATAACCCAAAGAACAACACTGTTTTCTTAGGCTATTTGAAATGGTGATAACGCAAAGACTGATCGAGGTGGCTGGGTGCAGTTTGTATGTTATGGCACTAATCTTGGTTTTATGTGCTTTGGGCTGGAAGACAAGATTCCATAAGCCTTACAAGCATGGTAGAGCTACTTGCAAGTGCTGGCCAAGCTAAGGGCTTTTCCAGTAAAAATGGAGAGGGTAATGAGAAGAGGGCAGGAAAAAATTATGTGCGGACTGTTTCTAGAATTATTAATACAGCTAATTTTAGCCTTTTAAAGAAAATATTTTCAAACCTTAAAACTACTGAATGTATATTTATCAGTCCAGGTAACAAACAGCAGACTGTCAGTTCTGTTAAGAAGCTGGTCTAGATAATGTCAAAATTCAATGTGCTTGCAGCTCTCAAATCTCCATTTACTTCAGTAAAAGCCAAAGATCTTCACTACTCACAAAACATTACTCTCGTTGTGTAAAGTTGTATGCGTGTCACTGTGTTATGGAATGTAATGGAATTCTGGAGAACAAAGTATTCACTGTAATATCCTAAACAGTTTCTGTAGTAATAATAAATATGATTCTTTATCTACATAAATACCAATAGAAAAAATGTTGTATGTATGAAAGAATGTGAAAAGAAGCGTAGGACTTCAGAAATTTCTGGTGCTGTGGCAATAAAATGGGCGGTTGTCTATGAGAAATGCTAGGAGAATGGTTCCATGACACAGCATTGTGTTGCTCACAATTTACTCAGTTACATCATTTATATAGCATCTGTTAATGATTCTAGTTGTTCTTTAAGAGTTGTTGTAAGACTTGGTAAAGAATTCAGGAATTCTTTTAACTAAGTTCTTTCTTGTTGGGTTGTAGATAAATTTCTTTTACAGTTATGAGGCCTACTAACACTAAGAATTTATGCTGTGCATTTGCTTACTTTCAATTGTTTGTATATCATATTAACAGAAATAACTAGTTGGAAAATGATGATGCAAGAGGAATGTCAGCATAGGGGAAATGATCTTCTACCCTTCCCCACACCAGTTGGTCTTATTCGTAGGACTTTTATCACCACTCACTGTGAGAAGCTGAGACTCAACTTTAGATTATTTCCTTAGGATAAAATGCATTAACAACTGTGGGCTGTTTGGAAAGGATCCACACCTGATGTTTATTTTGTATCACTTTGTCTGTATAATGTCTGTTTCCTTATTAGATCATAGACTGCAGCATGTCAGTCCAGGAAGAACCAAAAGAACCATACGTCTCCTCGGTGCTTCCGTGGATTATCCTGCACAGGATCATCCAGCATGAGGAAGATGCTTTTCGATCCCTTTGCTGCCAGCAGCAGCAGCAGAACCAGGGAGAAGAAGGTGGGTTAATTATTCACTTTTAAATATTGGAGCTGAGCTCATTATCATCCAGCTCTGGAATATAAATAAGAAAACACTTGTTTGTCATCTTATCTTGCTGGTAGAGGGGTATGCAAACATCTCTTTCTTATCACAGAGGAAACTTTTTCCCAGATGAAGCATTGGCTAGTTGGATTTAACTCGGTTCTGTGCTCCTTAAGTATTTACCAACTTTTTTCTTCCAGTGAGTCCTGATACCCCTATGCTGCCTTCTTCACTGATGCTGCTGAACACTGCTCATGAGTATTTGGGAAGAAGATCCTGGTGTTGCAATTCGGATGGTGCTCTTCTCAGGTTCTATGTAAGTGTTAGCTTTGTAGAATACTATAGGTTGGAAGGAACCTTTGAAAGTCATCTGGCCAATGCTCACCTCAAAGCAGGGAACAACTTCAGAGTTGTATTAGATTGTTTATTGCCTTGTCTTCATGTTAAAAGTACACTTTGAAATCCACTTTCCTTTTTCTCCCAGACAAACGCATTAATGTTTTGGTCAATTTAATCTGAATTGCAAAGGCTTGCTGTTCCAGGCCCCAGTCCATTGGTACGCTTTCTAAACAGACTTTTTGTCAGACAAGGGATGCCTGTGGATAACCAACTCTGTACTATAAAAACATCTTAAATGGGAATTAGTAAATGATCTACCTTGCCCTGAAAGACAAAGCACTGGAGAAGTGTTCAGGGATTATTCTGAGTACTTAGGAGAAATGTGGGCCTGTATCGGCAACTGATCATGATAAAACTTCAGCTGAATGACTTGAATTTTGTGGTGCTTAGCTTTGGAAGATGCCTCTTCTACTCTTTAAAAATAGACAGAGGTAATGTTTAAAGCTAATAAAAATTTCTGGTGTGTATGAGCATTTATGCAGATGATTGGTAATATGGTAATTTGTCATTGTTGTATATTCTTTCCTGTGGTGAGGTCAGAGGTTGTTTGGGTTTGGTTTTTTTGTTTTGGTTTGGGTTTTTTTGTAATGAATGTATAAAACTGCTTGCAGCTTGTGACCTGTGGAAAGGGAATATCTGAATACTGAATCTATATCCAGTTGTATCATCATCTTCTGTGTCTGGTAGCTCAGCCACACCCCTGCCCTGCTTGCAGCAAAGGTTTACTCTATGATTTAAATTAAAATTTTATTTTAGATATTCAAATAACATTTTACTCAATAATAACTCTTAATTTTCAGCTGTCCTCTGAGAATTAAGAGTAACAATTCTAAATTCATAACTGTTGAAGGTGAACAATCACCCTAAGTCTACTAGCTAGAGAGAGGGAGCATGAGGAATGTCAGGAAAAATAACAGACAAATCAGAAAATCCCATCTTTCCTGCTTATCTCTCACGTGTCTTGCTGGAAGGTGAGCTGTCTGTGTGGATGGAGCATGCTTCCTGCTGCAACATTCCAACAGTGACCATGGGTTTTGTCCTCCAACCAGGAGTTATGCAGCATAGAAATGGCAAACTTTGGTGTGTGCCGTCTCAGCAGTGCATTCTGGTGGGCATGTGTTTCAGTCTTTCAGACAGGGGAGAAAAGCAAGTGGGCTTAGCAGAGTTTGCCATAGGAGCAGATTAACTTTGGTTCCCCACAAGGAGCGTGGCTCCAGAAAGTAACCAAACTGTAGCATGGAGAATGAGCCAGTCAATTCCCCAGAAATGAGTACCAAATATCTTGAGTGGAAAAATGCTGTTAAAGTGATTGCCAGTAATGTTGCGTAGCTCTTCTTCCTGAGAGACCAGTTTTCTTGTATACCATGCCTTTGTTTCCTCCTAGTTCAAATATTTGATAAGGATTTTCCAGTCAAGTAGATTTAACACTCATAATTGATTGTGTTAGAAACAGTATTCTGCTCGATTATACATAGGTGAGACAGACATGACATGACAATGCAAACTTTTGTTTCCTCCCATGTGATGTTAATCGGCCTCAATTATATTCCAATAACACAAGGATAAAAGAGATTTAAAATAATGGACTGAAGGAGGAAAGGGAGATACTTAGTGATGTATGTAGCCGCTTTCTATGTTTTTTGTTGAAAACTGGTGAGTTCATTGTGAATTCATTATAATGTATAGTACCTCTGAAGATATGCAAAATTTAGATTCTGCCAAAGAAAAACCATCTTGTGCTTTGAAAGATAATCTAATCATTCATATGAAGTAAAAATTCAGATAATACTTTATGTAATGCTTTACAAAAGCTTTGAAAAACTTTTGTTCATCATAGGGTTTTTCCTAGGTTTTAATTTTTGTTTTGTTGTTCTCCAGAATACAAATGTTGTAAGTTCAAGATATAGAAAGAACTTGAGTGGAAGTATTGTTTGTGCTGAAAGGAGTGGAGTGATTGTCCTTGACATACCTCATCATGTTGTCAAAGATGTTTCATATAAAAATGGACGCAGCAGAGATGTGGATAGTTGGTAGTAGGGATGTGGATAGCTGGCAGCAAAGTGGAGCTATTCAGTACATGGACTTTTTTTTTTTTTAACCAAAAATACCGTAACTGTTTCTTTCAGATGAAGCTTGAAGTGTTTTCAATTTGTATAAAGCAAAATTAAATTTTTAAGGACATTTTTTCTGTAATCACAGACTGTGAGACCAAGTTTGAAGTATTAGTGACCTTTAAGTGAACGAATGTGGGTATAAGCTTTGTTTTTAAAAATACGTTGAGTGATTTCCTCTGAGAAAGACAAGAAGTCAAGAATCATGCATATTTATGTTCAGTAATCAAAATGATACTCAAAAGTTTTAATTATGAGAACTCTTATATTAAAAGAAAAATGAAGAATAGGGAATGTAAGAATGACAGCATACCTAAGTAGAATAAAAAAGTTATGTTCTCTGTTTGGAAGTCAGTTTTCTAAAATCTGGTGAGTAATAGAAATGAACTCTTGAGTGTTGATATAAAATTGAATATAAAGCTGAGAACAGTTTATTTCCTGTCAAAATTCCCATTGTTCTGTGGACTTACCTCACTGAGAAGAATAATTGTTCTGATTTTTCCTCCTCTGTTTTGCTTCTTGCGCTAGTATTTTATTTTGTTCCCAGGATTTCAAAGAGAAGCAGGAATAACCAAGCAGTCTGATAGCACTCTACATCATTCACAAGCTGAGAAAAACTGTAGTGTTACTCCTTTAAAATTGCTGCTAAAATAACCCAGTGGGATTCCATGTTCATCTTGTCTCAGTGATTCTAAATAAGTTGCTCACTTCACAGAACTAAATTTGTCAAGTGTTAAGTAAAGTTTGTGCATTTTCAGTATAGGTAAATACTATTTAACATGTAAAAAAGAGCATATTTAGCTGTAAGCCAGGAAAATTCAGTTTTGAATTTTGCAGTTAAACTTGGTTATTTGTCTCTTCCAAATCACAAGAGTAAAGATTTGCAGTTACGCATCTGGGATGCTATTGATCGCTCACAGAACCTGTGGTGTTACCTGGATTTGGTCCTGAAGCTGTGATGCATTTGGCTGTTCTGCTGTTGATAAATTTGACTTGTATATTCTTGTATATATTAAATATACCTGCCTTGACTTTATACCACAGACTGAAAAGACCAGTAATTCCATTGTTTTCATGTTATTAACTAAATGTAACTTCAAATATCCATATAGAGTTCATCTGTTGAACAAAGATGATGAGAATTAAGGATTACTTCAGTCCTTCCTTTCCCTGTGTCTGAAGGCTGTTCTTTGCTCTGCTGTTCAGACAGCTGTGTTAGAAGATGTAATATGCTCCAGAAACAGGTGTCTCGGCAGTAATGCTGTAGCATTATTAGATTAAAGGAGTTACCCATTCGTTGTTGTCCTTTTTAAGATTATTCCTTGAGGTCTAAGTTGTTACATCAGAAAAGACATTTCCCATGGCTGAAGGAGAGTATTTCTATGTGTATTGCTGTTTCCTGACTTTACGCTTAGCTTGGAAACTGAAGTGCAGTCAGCTTTTCACTGTGCGGAGTACTGACAGTCTGGAATAGCCCAGCTGTTGGCAAAACCTAGATAATACGGTATCATAGCATTCATTGGGCAGTGCTCTACAGGGATGTTGCAGTGGCACTTACAGATTCAGCTTGACTTCATTGAGGTTTATTACCTTCAGCCAAGAGAAAATCATGATTAGTTCTGCATAGAGCTACTCAGGAATCTCTTAATTTCCCTTTTCAGCACTCCCTGGAGCTTATTAGCCACAGCTCAGTGCCAGACCCCATCTACCTCTGTATTTGAGCAGCATTGTGTCTAGGACAGTAATTTAGACAGCTAGGAAGGATGGCGCAGAGAGCCTGAGGGGTTCTGCAGGAGTTGGCTCACCCTGGAAGGGCTGGAACTAATGAACAGTGTTTGAACTGAGGCCGATTCAGTGTAGGACTATTAGATTATCTCTGAAACCTCCTCTCCTCAGTCTCCCTGGTATTAGGAGCATAATGCTGATACACCTGAGTTGCCTCTGCATGGATCGGCCTTGGGTCCAGAGGGTTATTAGCTCTGGCACTGCACTTCATGAAAATAGATAGCCTATTTCCAGGCTCGAGCTTGCCCTCAGATGCAGTGCTCCTGAGCGATGAATCTAAATTGTGTCTATATGGCGTGCCTGTACCCACAGCCTGGGGAATCCGATAGTATGCCCTGTGAACCTGGATAAACTACAGATAATTGAGAGCTATGAATGCATTTGCAGCTAGATCTTTGCAAATGTCATCAGGTACTTTGAATAAAATCTTCAAATTTTCAGTCGCAAAATTGGCCGCCACTTAAACTAAAATGTAATGTGGTATTGAGCACAAGAATTTATTTTTCAGACATGAGAATGTTGGAAGGGTAAGGAAAGACAAAGATAAAATGGGATGAATTATTTGAAGAGAAAGGCAGCTTCAAGAATGTTAAACAAAAGACGTGTTTTATAGGTATTAAATGATCACCTTCTGTAGGTGAACTGTCTGCTCAAGTACACCATATAGCTTGTGGCTGAAGGTGGTGTGCAAGAGATGATGTTAATATGTAATTAAGTCCTTTAGCAATAGTAAAAGTCTGAATTATTAAGAACAATTCTGGGTTACCGCCAAGAATGTAAAGGCTGAATAAGAACACCGGAGATTTGTTTTGAACACTGTTCAAGTGAGAATTCTGTTAGGTGTGATTTTGTTTGCAGCAGTAGGAATATCATGCTTTTGTTACAGCATCCTGTGATGCTTACATCTTCCTTTCAACTTCTTTATCTACATTTTTTGTAAATTTCAAATGTTGTTCACAAATTCTTACAGGAAAAGTGGTGGAAATAAGGTGTCTGCTGTGACTCAAAGATGATTGCTGTGACTCAAAATTTCATTGAAATGCCTTCTAAGAATTGTCTTTACTCTTATTTTTCAGGGTTTTGGCTCTTAATAAATGATACCTTGTTCTTAGCACAGATCTTTTAAACAGAAGAGAATTAACATCTTAGAATTAATTCCAGCACTTACAGACAAACTTCTTACATGTAGAATGACAGAATTTTGCCTTGTGGTGATGTGCAGTGTTTGTAGTGTCAGGAAAGCCAGTCATGATGAGAAGCTTCTTGTAGCATGCATCATATGCATAAATAATTGAGTATATAATCCTAGATGTTGAAAAATGATAACTGGCGATAAACAGGCAGCTGAAGTACTGTAAAAGTAGTATCATGAGCTTTTATATGAATTACAAATAGGTGAATGGTTTGCACTTTCAATTTACAACTGCAAAATTTTAGTGGAAGAAACTCCCAAGTTAAGCAGTGTGTGGAGGGATGGGCCTCGCTAGTTTGGAGAAGTCAGATCTTACCAAAATGAATAAATGAAAGTTGATGCTTTCTATGAGAGGTGAAATGTTAAAGGAAATTACTTACCAGTTAACAGCGCTCTCCTGCTAGTATACAGCTTCCTAACACTTCAGAGGCACATCACGGTGGAGAACTTGATATTTTTCTGTACCCTTCAGTCTCCTGAATGACGATTGCAATAGAAGCATTTCTCTTCCACCACCTCAAATGAGTTTTCTTTGGACATAACAGGTGTGCTCCGATACTGGAGACACACACACAACATATTGCTGTTGAATGTGTAAGGTATTATGAATGTAATTTCTAGTTACACATTTCATTTTTTAATTTAAATTTCACAGTGGAACATGGAATTGATTCTTAAACCTCAGTCATTAAGTGTGGGTTTTGTTTTGCATCTGAAATAAAGATCCAGGATCCCACTACGCAGGTTATTCTTGGTGAACGTATTTCTGTTGACTTTGAAATATCTTCCTAGAATGTGTTCTTTTTTGGTTTCCTTTTTAAGGAAGCTCAGTGAAAATTTTCAAGGAATTATCTTTTGTCTTTTGGCACTCAGTTGCTGTTTTCTTTAATGAATGTTTTAGAGTAATAGCGTTTTTCAAAATATGCGACTGATGGGTACTTTTTCTCGTAATGTTAAAGATAGCAACTTGCTATAGTGTTTAGTCATTTGGGATCAGTCCAGCCACTTTCCTTGGTGTGCAGCCATCTGCATAACACTATTCATACTGTGCAATTCTATATCCCTTTTAGCCAGATTTTCATTAGCTGTCCCTTCTTTTTCCCCAAAGTCCTCTCCATCCCCCTTTTTCCATGCAGAGGAAATCAATGCTTGTGTATTAGAGCAGAAATTCTTCTGTGTCTTTTCCTTATTCATCGGGTTTACAAACTGTAGTGTTTATATTTACAGAAGGAACTTGGTGTGTAGTGGGAAAACTTTGAATGATCTTAAGTCTGAAACATTAAGCTGATACCTAATCTCATTGATAAAAGACAAGAGTTCATGAATTAACATAGGAAAAAAATCAAAGCACTTTATTGCAGTTACAGTGCCATTAAAATTACTTGCATGAGTCTAGTTTACAGAAATTTGGGTAATATTTAGTTGTAATTGAGGAAAAATACGTGTAGTTCCTTAATGTTTTCATCATCTGCCTTCAGACAACTAGGTAACTTAATGCAATCTTCAGCTTGCAGATGACTTTTTTGTTGATATTTGTGGTGTTGTAGGTCCAGGTACTGCAAAAGGAACTTGCAGCATCCACTTCTGAAGATACTCATCCGTACAAAGAAGAGTTGGAAACAGCCTTGGAACAGTGTTTTTATTGTTTGTATGGTTTCCCTAGCAAAAAAAGCAAAGCAAGATACCTAGAAGAACATTCAGTACAGCAGGTAAGATATGTATTATTTAATGTCAGTGGAGTATCCTGGAGTGATGAATGGTACACCCTTGTTTTGGTTTTAATGCACCTTAATATACTTTGGAGAAAGATTACTTTTATTTCCTTGTAAAATTTATGTCTTTTACATACTGTAGTAACTAAACTCATTTAGAAAACATGGAAGCCTTTATGAATATAGAGGGTCAGATATTTGAAATGAAATGCTGGTATAGTCTTATTCACAGTAGTCTGCCACTTTGAAACTATTGACAAATGGATTTTATTGAGCCATGATTTTCCTGTTTTCAACAGAGAAGAAGTTTGAGGAAAATTAGAAAGAAAAAAGACAGCTTCAGAGAAGAAAACTTTAGCAGCCATCTTTGCAGTTTATGAATGTGAAAAATGTCACTGTTGAAAATTGTGCAAGTAAATTATAATATAGCTTATTTTGAAATCTGTTATGGTGAATATCTGGTAGGTGTTTGAAAAATGTGTGAAGCTCAGCTGAATTTCGGAGAACAACTACAGAGTGCCTTGGGAAGAGAGTTGTATTAAGGAAGGGACTGAAAAAGCAAGTCAGCAATCCTCTGCCTTGAAACAGCATTGATTTTGTTCAAAAAGCTGAGATAATTTTTGCATTTACCAAATGCAAGTGATCATAGAATTCTAAATGAAAAACAATTTCATACAAACAAAACAATTGTCTGCCTCCTTTGAACAGACCTTTTTAAATACACTAATACTGTTATTACTCATTGAATATTTGTGAATTCTGTCTCTTAAACTTACCTCTTAGAAAATTAAAATAATGAAAAAATGGGAATAACTAAGAAAAGGGGAAGTATAAGGACATTACCCTCTGCCGAAAAGAAAAAAAAAATCTGTTACATTTGGGCAATTCTGGATGAAAAAGTTCTTATTGAAATCATTGACAAATTGATTTTTCGTAATGCGACTTCCCTGTTTTCAGTATAGAAGCAAAATTTACCGTAAGGAATAAGATGAACAATAAAAGGAGAAAAGCTTAGTCTAGCAGAAGAGAACTGTAAATTTTTTTTATTGTAATTTTTACTCTTTTCATGTAAGAAAAGTGAAGGGAAAATGAGGAATAAATTCTGAAAGTACCTTTCAGTAGAGAATTTGAAGATTTCGGAGTCTCAGAATTTTGTCTGATTCCCATTTCACTTATTCTTGTTACTTGAGTTTGAAGGTGTAGAGCTTCTCTCCTCCATATCTTACCCATGATCTCAGTGTCACTCAAGATGCTTGCAATTGATTCTTGCTTATCAACAACTTTCCTGAGCAACTCTTTTAAGCAAGTAGAATGACTTTATTTTTCAGTTACGTACACTAAGTTACACCCAATACCTTAGACTTTTAAATCAGTGAGCAGTGTGCTACATTTGTGAGCAGCATAAATTAATGGCGCCTTTAGTTCTGTTCTTGGGAGGTTTCATTTGTTTCCTGCTGAAGTAATAATGTATTTTATTAGGAACTAGAAAAGCCGTAGAAACTCATTATTATTAGACTTTTGAATTTTGGAATTTGAGGTAATTTTTCCCCCCTCTCATCTACCTCCCTCTTCAGGTTGATCTAACATGGGAAGATGCTTTGTTCATGTTTGAATATTTTAAGCCGAAAACTCTTCCGGAGTTTGATAGTTACAAAACCAGTACTGTGTCTGCCGATTTGGCCAACCTTTTGAAGAAGACTGCTACAATTGTTCCTCGAACAGACAAGCCTATGCTGAGCCTAGATACTGTATCTGCCTATATTGAAGGAACATGCAGCAAGGTATAATTAATAGCTTTTAAAAAAAATGAAAGGAGTAAAAATTATTGTTACTTTTATGTTGACTTTGAGATAGTCAAGGGGATGATTTATTCCATGATGTTGGATTTCCTCAGGTAATTGCATTTAAATGAAACAAGAATGACACCACCAAGGCTTTTGGTCTTGGAATGACAAGATGTAGTATTCATTAATATGGAGTCAGTATGAGACGCTCTTTAGTGTTTGTAAGTGCTCTGTATCTGTGGAATGCTTTCACTGTCTTCGTACTCAATACCTTCGTATTCGGTGATGAAAATGCTACTTTCATCACAAGGAAACAGCAAGTGTGCAGCTCATTTAATATGAACGTTTTATTTAATATAAACCTTTACTTTTTTTTTATTTTCAGGCACCATCTCTCCCAGATGGGGCAGACTATTCTCCACCAGTGGTGACTGAGTTGTACTATCTTCTGGCAGACTATCATTTTAAGAATAAAGAACAGTCTAAGGCCATTAAATTTTACATGCATGACATTTGTATTTGTCCAAACAGGTCGGTATTATTGAATCCTGCTGCACATCATTCATTCTTCTCATTTCATTCAGTACCGAAAAGCAGACAACAAAAGATATTTATTTTGGTTTCAGGAATTAAAAAAACAACAATCAAACAAAACAAACAAAAAACCTGCCTGCAAGCCATTATCATAGATCAATTGTATAATTAAGAGCATCTCTAAAACAACCCAAGAAACAAAGCAAAACCCAAAAGCTAGTGTTAAATATTTGATTGTTTTGAAATTAAAACCTAAAAATGAAAGGGGGGGGAGCTATATTAAAATCAAGAATAACTGGGAAGGGCAAGGACTGAATATTTCTCTTTTGCACCTTTTATTATTTGTTTTGGCATGTTCATACGTGACAAAGAGTGAAACATGTCACTGTTTAATAGCATAGCTATAGCACAAATAGCATTCTTTAGTGGATTAACTGTTCAGACTGACCTCTTTCTAAAAGTATTGATCTTGCTGCTAGAGAATTACTCAGAGAATACCAGCTCAAGTAAAGTGTTTAAGTGATATTTAAACTAAAACACCGTGTTTCTTGATAATTTACAACTTACTGAAATATTACCAAGGTTAAGCTCTCTCATCTTAGAAATAAAGTGTGTTTTGAATAACAGTCTTCTGAAATGAAATTAAATAATCTTTAAATTTACTGATTAAATATAGGCTTTGCATATTAGATGTTAGCTATCCTTTTAATTCTACTTGAAGTTGATTCATCAAGGTCAGTGAAAAAAACCCTAGTTTAATAGATTTGAGATAAGAGAACTATTTCTAAATCCAGTCACATAATGGAGACAAAAGGGAAGGTGATGGCACAGAGCAATTTTACATGTGAAATCTGCAGAGGAAATAGCTGTAGTTTAATGTTATTGAATCTTCTAATCTGGGAACTGTGATTAGCAGATTGATAAAACTTCTGTTTGAAGCCTGGTAAAGAAATTACAGCGCCCCCCTCCCCATTTTCTGTAGTTTTAATACTTTAAAACCTAAATTCATAAATAAATGAGTGGAATGCGTTTTTACTTTAAAGTGTGACATTTTGTTGCTTAGGAGGTGTTTTATGCGGTAGCATAGTATTTTTACCCCAGTCATACGAGATACTACCTCTTCAAATGTCTGTAATACAGCTCCTCTTCCATTCCTCTCGAGAATCTGACTATTGAGGTCACTTGACCCAGAAATGGGTTTTCAATTGAAATCAGCAAGGAATTACAAGCAAAAATGTGAGAACATTATGATTATTCTTTTGGCGTTAGAATCATGGTAAAATGGGAAAATTGCCGAGCTGTTGACCCCTGATGTTAATGTGAGATTATGGAACATAGAAACTACTCTTCTGACTGTATTGTCAATGATCTGACAAACACAGGACTAGATCTTGAGCAATCCTCTCAGTAAGCAATCTTTATTGTTCATCAGAATTTTCCTACATGAATGCATTTTGGGGGTTGTAATTTTTATGTTGGAAAATGATGATGATGAAGACCATTCACAGTTCAGCCCAACAATACAAAATGTCATAACGGCTATCAGCTGGCCTACAGAAATAAAGGGTGCCAATGTTTGGACAGGACAGCATGGTTAGTGAGCAAAGAAATCAATGGGAATGCTGCCATTAGAAGTATAGATATGTTACTTTTGCATGGCAGATAAACCTTGTTGTTTCATCTGGTTTTCATGTGTGACAATTACTGGGGACAGTGCTTTATTAGGAAACCATTTTTAATAAAATCAGTATGATTTAGTCTATAGAGCCTCTGTTCCACTATGAGGGGAGGAGGAGATGCAGAAATCTGTTTTGAGGGAGCATATGATGAAAGGAAGAGAAAGTTGCAGATACAACAAAATGAATCTTGTCTGTGCCATTCAGTGCAATGTTTAGGGGGGAAACTGGTCATGTGTTGTGTTCTTGCTTGCATAGGTTTGATTCGTGGGCTGGCATGGCTCTGGCTCGAGCAAGTCGTATTCAGGACAAGTTGAACTCTAATGAATTGAAAAGTGATGGCCCAATCTGGAAGCACTCTACTCCTGTCTTGAATTGCTTCAAGCGAGCCCTAGAGATTGACAGCTCTAATCTCTCCTTGTGGATAGAATATGGCACCATTTCCTATGCCCTACATTCTTTTGCATCCCGACAGCTTAAGCAGTGGAAAGCAGAGCTGCCCCCTGAAGTTGTGCAGCAGGTGGGATCTAACTGAGAGCACTATGAAATTTTTAAACATTTTAAATGATCTTTTCTAATGTAGTAACTTTTTAAATTAGATATTTACATGCTATATACCACATATTAGACTGTACAGTTACTTAGTAATACTGGAAATTCTAATATTCATTGACATAAGCTGCTGGTGTCAAGCAGTACTTAAAGGGTTTTTTTCTTTCTTTTTCCTGTGCAAAATTAATTTGAGCCTGATCTTTGAATTATCTTTCGAAGGTGACACAAAATTATTGTAACCTTCTGAAAAGGGGAATTATATTTACCTTACCCTTCTGTAAATGTCATACAGTGTTTCCAGGAAAAGGTGAAATGTATACATATTTAATTAGTGAAAAGATCAGGAATTACTCTGCTGTCTGTGTCCATATGTCATCTCTTGTATCGAACCGCATCCTCCCTCTTTTCTATGTTTTTGGGCTATTTACTTAAACAAAATATCAAAATGAGGAGATTGATAGAATTTTCATAGCAAAAGCTGTTATAAATTAGTTAGTTCTTTATGCATGACGATGATGAAAAAGTTAGAGTTTTGATGAAGTTTATTGCTAAGCCAAAATGAGCAATTCCAAATACTCTGCGACAGTGATAAGAGTTGCTAGGGGAAATGTTTTGTCTGTCTCTTTGGACCAATAAACTCTAGTTCTGATTTAACTATTCTGACTTACAAATCCACAGTCCACAACTGGAAGCAGAATGAAAAAAAGAAGTCCTGCTCCTGAGCGTCTGCTGTAATTTGTAAAGACATTTAGTGTTTGAACTATAGAGAACGGTATTGGGAACATCCTTTGTTTCCAGGAGAACGTATTTACAGCAAGGTGATGGGTCTTGCATCTGAGCTGCCTCTATAACTGTATTAACACTGCACTTCCCATAGACACACAGCATTTGACCCTCTGAAGAAAGACGGTGTAAGCATGCATATTAAAGGAGAACAAATGGTTTATTAAATAGTGTGTTTGAAATGACAACCAACAATAGAGTTTTCCTTCTGAGTGTTATTACATCCAACAGCTCCAAAACTAAATACTCAGAAAATTAAGTTATTACATTTTATGCCTTTGAGTTATCAAAGGTTTGGTCTTACTGTCTTGTGGTCTCTTGGGACTTGCTGGAGATTCCAGGGATAATGCTGGAGTTATTTCATATTATCAGAGAAAAGGTACAATGCAGAGCAGCCATCTTAAGTTCTGGATTAAATCAGAATGTTTATTTAGGACTACTTTAATCTTTCTTTTTTTTCAAATGAATATATTAAGGCATAATTTACTAAGAAAAGCTCTATTATAATAAAAGATAAATTGGAACAATACAATCTCCCTTCCAGACATATATCTCTTCAGCAATGTGTTTCCCATACATAAAAATCTTATTATTTTCTTCTCCTTACAAAGTACTTGGGAAGGAAAAGGCTATGTTACAGTTCTTGAAGTGCAACAAGTGCTTAGGAAACTGTTACAGCCCAAATAATTTAAATTTATAAACTTATTTTTCAAAGAGAGAAAATTACATTAATGCATCTTTTGACCTAGTTTTTTATGTGACTTTATTGGCGGTTAACTTTAATTTATGCTGCTGGTTTTAATTTCTTTGGGGAGAAGAGTATTCTTGCCATATTCAGCTCAAAATTAGATGTATTGCAAGCATGAAATGCAAGATGAAATGCGCACAAATGATAGTGGTCCATAGTGGCTCTAGCAGACTTTAGTTGCAGAACAAAACAAATAATTTATTGTGCTTTGAAGAGTTAAGATAATTACAGCTCTAAAAAGTGGTAAAATTTTTGTAGACATGTATACTGGTTTGTTATTTTTCAGATTTATATTTATATGCATATTCTTACACTTTTGTTTTACTGTTTTGTTCAGGTTATTTGTGTCAGCAGTTACTGGAATGAACAAAAACCTATCCATAAACACATTTTGTGGGTTGGCAGGATGTATTTGATCACTTGGATACATTCTATTTCTTTTAGGTTGAAAGTGTTTTAAATGATGTACCTTGTTTATGCACTTTTATATGTAGGAGTGTATTTTTAGAATTTTTCATCCCAGCCACAGTGAATTCATGTATTCTCAACACTTCCTTCGATCACAGATGGAAGAGCGTCGAGACAGTATGTTGGAGACAGCCAAATTGTGTTTTACGTCAGCATCTCGCTGTGAGGGAGATGGCGATGAAGAGGAGTGGCTTATTCACTACATGCTGGGAAAGATTGCCGAGAAGCAGAAACAACCTCCTGTTGTCTATCTGCTTCATTACAAACAGGCAGGTCATTACTTGCATGAGGAGGCTGCCCGATATCCAAAGAAGATTCACTACCATAATCCACCAGAACTTGCCATGGAAGCATTGGAGGTAAAAGAAAGTTAAATGCGTAGGCTTAAAAACGTTGTTCTCTACAGATAATGGAATACCAGTTATTACTAGTTCCTGTTATTGGGCATAAGTACATGCTGCTCTGCATCTAGGAATGTTTACAAGACTAACTCGGAGAATAAAATGGAGCCTGTTATTCAGGCTGGTTTTGTTTTAAAGACCATTTGTTTATACAGTCTCAGTATTGGACAGACAGACACAAATTCTACTTCTGGATTTTGCTGCACACAGTTCATTAGTCAGTTTTTATCAAAATCAAATGTGGGTAGGTTTCACAGGCATCTCGTACCTATGAAAGCATAGCTTCATGCATGAGTTGGAATAGTAGCCGTAACACCTTTGCTTTCACTGTGTTGTCTGGCAAAAATAGCGGATCTAGAGCATACTCAGTGGTGACTTGCTTCCAAGGAGACTAGTCTGCTTTCATTGTATTCCATAGGTTGCAGTTATAAAGTTTTTACAGTGTTAAGATCTTGTAATTTACAAGCAACTTTCAAAGGCAGGAAAAGTCCTGTTCAGGTAAGTTTAAGTAACAGATGAGTTACCTCTGCAGTTTCTACAGGGAAGAGACTATTTGCAATAGCTTGAAGAGCTATGAATTCTCTACTGACCAAATGGACTTTGGTGTTTTCTAGGTCTACTTTCGACTTCATGCTTCTATTTTGAAACTTGTGGGGAAACCAGACTCTGGAGTAGATGCAGAGATACTAGTTAGTTTCATGAAAGAAGCTTCTGAGGGACCATTTGCCAGGGGTGAGGAGAAGAACACTCCAAAAGTTGCAGAAAAGTGAGTGCTAATTTCAAGGAATATCCTCTGAAAGCATACTTACAAACTACAATATAATAAACTGTTACAATGAAGCTGAATGAAATATAAACAAAGTGATTTGAATTAATTCTAATGTTTGCAGTTTTCAGGTATCACGAGTAGTAAGATTATACGCTACTCTCAGATCTTCTCAACGGCTGGCACAGTGTAGATGGGAAGGGAACAAAATAGAACAATTTTGATCTCGTGATCCATTTTGAAGCCACTGTTTGTTTTTATTAATAAAATGAAAGGGTTTTTTTTTAATCAACTGTTAACAAGTACAAAAGCAAATGGCCTTTATTTTAAAGGATAAGAGACTTTAGTCCTCATAATTAATCTCATTAACAACTACAATAAAGAATGTTTTAATATTGACCAGTGACAAGGGAGGAATATAACCTGTACTAAAAATCCATCATTTAGAACTTGTTAGTGAGATTCGATTACTGTACTGGGAATGTCGTAAGAGCACGTAGCCTCTTTTTGTTCTTTGTATATGTCCCTGGTATGTTAACATTTTTATTTTTTCCTTGCCCCTCCCAGGGAAAAAGCTTGCATGATTGATGAAGATTCTCACTCTTCAGCCGGAACAGTGCCAGGCCCTGGGACTTCCCTCCCCTCATCCTCCGGTCCAGGTCTGACATCCCCACCTTACACAGCCACTCCAGTTGACCACGATTACGTCAAATGTAAAAAACCCCGTCAGCAGGCAACGCCGGACGGTACAGTCCCTGTTCTCAATACTGGCAGCACAGGGAGGTGCTCTAATCATGGGGGGTTTGACCAGGAATGATCAAACTGCTCATTTCAAGGAGGGTGATGGGTCTGTGGTAACACGGGCAATATTGAAGCTCACTACCTTTATAAATTCAGTTCTTTAAATAGAATCAATGCACAGTCAGAGCTTTAAATATAAAATTCAAAGTTGTCACCTGCCACCGTTGGCACCTGTCACTTAGTCAAAATGGGAGTGTCGATGGGAGGAGTATGTAGCTGACTGAATTTTCAGTGATTTTTTTTTCTTTTTTTTGTCTATCTGAGCTTATTAGGAAAGATATGGGTCCAGTCTTTAGAAGACTGGACACTGTTTCAGTGCCTGTGTGAAATGACCAGGTGAAAATTTGAACTGTGGCTAAAAAGAGATAAATCGTTAAAAAGGCAAAACAAAACAGTATTATCCTTTTTTGAACGAGGCAGGTGGCAACTATTTTGAATATATTGTGTATCAGCACGAAATGATTTGCATGACAGTCCAGTAGATTTCATCTTTTAATTTTTCTTTATCATTTACAATGACTGGTTAGCAGCTCATCTCTATAGCATATAAAGTGATATAATAAATAATTGGCTTATAAATGTAGAAGGTAGGGTGATATCACAGTGTTATTGAAGATTTTGTAATATACATAAATAGCAGAAATTAAGTTACTATTTAAGTAATCTGACATTATTATTTGGCTAGAAATTTTATTCTGATTCTACTCTTCTGGCCATTTGTTTACCCATCTGGATCTGTGAGTATCAGCACTCAAGGAGGAATAAAATATCTGCAATGTATAGCTTAGTGTTGGTAGAATGTTGCAGGCCCCACAGAAATGCTCTGCTTGATACGAATTTATTTCTGGAGGGTGGGCTGCTTCCTATTGTCATTTTCTGAAGAACGGTAATTTGTAAATAATTTTGTTGACATAATTTTGAAACAAATATTTGTATGCCTGGAAACTACAAGGTGAACTTATTCCTTTTACCCAACAAATAATTCTTGGTGAACCTGGCAGAAGATCCTTCATCTCTTTCACTAAATTGAATAGAGAAATGTTCATTTTATTCATGCTTACATTTCAGTCAGGAGTAGTTCATTGGACTGTTTTGATATAGTATGTAGTGTATTAGTGTGAATAGGTTATGTAGTGATCAGACTCTTATATTAGCCTTTTAAAGTCTTTTGACACAGCAAACACAGAAGGGAGCAAATATTTAAATATTGCCTAAATAATACTCTCTGTGAGAAGCAGTTCTGCCTAAGACTACATCTGCTTAGGTCCTGAGACTGTTGAAATGTTCCCAGGAGATACGTAAGTTAGATAAATACTCAGATATGTGTCATTTGTATATTTGCTCAGAGTAAGTCATTATGGACTGTGGCATGTTAATTGCCCGATGGGAGCAAAGTTGGCTGCTTAGCAAAGCCTGAAGGTGCAAACTAAGGAACGTCTACCTCTGCCAGGGCTGAAGTAGCACTTCTTGGGTCTGCTTGCTCAGCCTAGCTAGGACTAAGCTTTGCTGCTATCAAAGCAATTCGAAATGTCAGCCACTGAAAGAAGCAGAGTTAGGGTGATCTTTAGGAAGGCTGTGTGTAACCATGACAAGTAGAATTGCAAAGTACTGCATCATTCATAATGTTTTGTAAGTTGCTGGCACAACTAAACTCTGGATACAGCATATTGAAGAGCCCCAGGAAACTGAAATATTTGCCTTGCGGCTGTTACAGATGGAAGGAGAGCTAACAGGCTGAGCAATGCTCAGAAGTCTTCCACTTTTTATATTATTACATATACTGTGCTCCTCTGCATGCATTTGCATTTTACTTGTATTAAAATATATACGTTTGAGGTAAAATGCTCTTGACATGTTACACGTAGTCACATCACTGAAGAAAACTGGTGGGTGCATTGTACCATTCCTAAAAACAGCAAGAAAATATCCATCATTTGACTACTCTTTAGATATTTTTTTTACCATTCTGACAGCAAATGAAACTGTCTATATTGTTGCTCACAGAATGAATAATTTGGCCTAAATTCAGCCGAGATATTTATTCTTTCTGAGGCCTGGCAATACTCTTGTTTTTGTATCACTATTGTTGATCAAATAGGACATAAACAAAATAAGGGCATTATACGGAGTCTTACCTACGATGTTCTCTTCCTATGTTACCACAAGCAAACATGGTAGCGGGGATCCCTGTCATTGCTAACCTGTGAGGCCTCTTTTGAGCATTTTTGTGTGCTATGCTTCAAGAAAACATGACCCTAGAGGAACGAGAGAAGGAATTGGGATGGTTTACCTAGGGAGGGGAGACATGGCAGCAGTGTAACCTAAATAGTGTTGAAGGCTTTACAGAGAGGCAAAAAAAGCAAGATTTCCATGTCCGTGGGAGGCAGAACAGATGATATTAGACTTAAATTGCATCTTCAATCTGGAAATTAGAAAATCATGTTAGAGTAGTATTAGGAAATAATATCTAGCAAAACAAAAAAGTGAAACACTATAATATGTTCCTGGGGATAGTATAACACTGCAGCACTTCAGCACTGGAAGTCTTTAAAATGTCGCGATACAGACATCTGCCAGGATTGATGGAGGTGTAAATTATCCTGATGGAAAAAGGAATGGACTAGATGAACCGTTGTGGTTCCATCTGAGCCCTATTTTTTTCCATTATTTTTATGTTGTTTGTGGGGTTTTTGGTTTGTTCCTTTTTTTTTCTTTAACAAGATATCCAACAATGTGCCTTCTAGTGCAGCAAATTATATTATTACAAGCAGGAGAGAATTACTGTACAGCCAGACATCTTTTATTGAAAACATTGGGACACTGATGGTCAAGCATTCATCTGTAGATAGGTAAAGTTGTGAGGGCAAGCTTATTTCAGATACATTATATTTAAATGTGTCATTATAGTTCTGTAGCTCTCCAGCACATTTTGCTGGTGGAAAAAGAAGACCAGGATATGCAGAAATCACTGTTACAGTTGAGAGCATTGAAAAGCTTTCTATCCAGTGAGTGTTGGTGATATTAAAGTCACATAGTTAATGGCAATGGGAGAAAGGAACCAGTAAATACAGCTTGTAAAGTAAGTAAACTTCTTTTTTCCCGTGGCAGCTGCTAGCATATCTCTCCTTCAAGGAGACAGAACTATTGCTGAGTGGCAGCTGTTATTTGCTGGCTGGCTGGCTGCTGTCATGTGTGTAAAATAGGCAACTTCCTTTCTCTTTTCTTGTCCTTCCATTTAGCAACATCTTTTCCTTCCTTCTGTTAATCCTGTCTTTCCTGTCATCACCCCTGCCTGCTGCTGTTTTATAACCCTCCACAATGAAAACTTGCATTTGATAGTAGAAGCCTGAGGTTTACACTCCTTTTATTTTCCAAGAGCAAAGTACAAAAAAAGAAAAACCAGGAACTCAGCGGGGACCAAGGCTATCGTTACCTGGGATGTCACCGTATTTGCACAGCTAAATGGCCAGTGTTATATAACAACAGACATGCTCATTGTCCTCCTTTATACAGGCTGGATGTATGTAGTCGTGAAAGAGCAATCGCAGTACAGATTTAAAGCACTTTAAATTTACCTAAATTTTGTGCTTTGCATAAAAGTTAATTCAGAAAGAAGTAAAAGGATTCAAATAAAAAATCCAAATGAGAAATCTGTTTCCCAAAAAGTGGACTGGGAGATTGTTGTGAGGTCTTTTTTGCTGTAATATGCCTTTGTTGTGTTGATATTCAATTCTGTGTTATTGTGGTGGTATGCAGATGATGTATTTAGTATCCATTGCTATTGCAGTGTTAAAATGTCATATTGTTTAAGTCTTCATCCATGTCATGTAGTATGTTGTGTGTAGTTAGATGTAATTGTCCTTTTTTGTGTTTGTCTTTGCCTGATTGCTTTTGCAACCAATATTGCCCGTGCTGCCTCTAACCTTTATACAAATCTCTGTTCCCCAGGCATTCTCTTCCTGCTTTTACCTGTCACGGCTTGCTTTTAATAATTGGCAAAACCTGCATGATAAACTCACTGGGAAAGGCTACTTGCTTCATGCTGTGGGAGAAGTCTCACTTCATAGTTTGTTGGTCTGTAATTCTGCAAATGTTGTGAAGATGCACAGTTTTTTGGAAATGGGGGTTCTCAACATCCTGATGAGACAAAGGTGATCTCTGAGAAACTTTTTGCACCGGGTTGTCACTCATGCCAAACTAAATAAGCTGCTAAGATGGAGTGGATATTTCTGTGCATAAAAAACCCATCCACATTGCATTTTGGACCATTAAAATCTTACCCTTCAAAATTCTCTCTCTCCAGCAGTTTAAAAAGAAATCTTTTGGTCTGCAGTACATATCCTTTTCTGGCACATGGTGCTGGATGTTCATGGGGACTGCATACTGGACTACATGCATAATGAATCAGATGCAGTTTCTTGCAGTATGCTCCATTTTTACCCTTCCTCCATTTAACCTCTCTCTGATTAGTAAAAGTATCACACTGACATTTAGTGTGAGATTATGTAAAAATGATTTGACTAAATAAACAGAACATTGATGAGATGCTCTGTTGTATCACTTGAAGACAGAACAGCAGCAATACAGGACTGCAAGTTACCGAAAAACGCTCAGTGTTCAGTGCAGCCAGCCAAACATAGACTCTCATCTTTGACTCGTGTTATATGAGAACTCCCTTTAAATGTTCAGAGGACTTGCTGTCCTCAAGAAATTAATCTGCTCCCATGCAAATCTCTGCAATTCTTTTGCTTTTAATAATATGCAAGTGCCTTTTGATACAGAGTTGAATGTTGTCTTCCGTTATGGGTGGAATCTGTTTCAAGAATGAGATTGTGTGATACATCATGTTTCTGACTACAGACCAATAAAGAAAAATGCTCATATGTACTTCGAAAGAGAAGAGGGGAGATATGGTGCCAGGCAGGCAGGACAAAGAGAAAGAGTCTGAACATCCACAGCCTGTGAACAACCTATCTTTATTGCATGAGACAAGATTATTTTTTTAATAATATATAGTTATTCATAAGCTCTAAACTGTGCAGAAGGATTTTTCTTTACTGTAAATTGAGTTAGCATAAGCATATAAGCTCTTTCAAAAAGCTTTCTGTGTCACTCATTTCTGATTTTTGACTTGTAGCTGATTGTTTCACATTTCAGATATCTTCTTGTAATAATTGGGCATACATTTTCCTTCAGATATTTAAGACAGAAAAATATATTATTCAGAAAAAGTGAGTTGTACCCTGTTGATTTTCTGAGCCTGTTACCTACCCCCACATGCAGATGTTTCAGAGGTCTTCTCTCTCCTCCTTTTAATTTCCAAAAAGTTTCAAAGGATGGAGGGCAGACAACACAATTACTGATTTGCATAGTAATTAATTGTCAGAGGAAGAATACCTCAATTCATATTGGCACCATGAAGCTGTACTCCAGGTCCCCTGAGAATAAATTATGCAAGCTTGTACCATGAAGATGTTACCTGGGCAGCAAACTTAGCACTAAAAGCTCTGTCATGAGGATTGCATGTCTGCTAGTTCAGGTCACTTACACTTTAACACATCCCTGTCTCTTCTTCAGCTGTGTGAGCAGACAGCTTAGGCAGCAGGGCTTACGGTGTATGGTCCGCAGTCCTTATGGTGCATATAGGAGAATGCTGGCACAGAGTAATGACTAGTGAAGTACTGAGCCTTTTTCTCCTGTTGCATTTTTAAATTAAATGCTCGTTAGATTCCCCAGAGAGTAACACAACTTTTTACTGTTAATTGGTAGGCATGCAGGTGTTGTGCCTGAATGCTAATGCAGCAAAGTGACAGAGGCTTTTTCTGGTATGGAGGAATAGCATAGAATAGCGAAGAGTGGAAGCCAACCCAGTAAACCTATTTCATTCAAGATAAGATTAATCTTAAAATGCTCTTAAGCATAGAATTAAGTCAAATAGACTACAGATTTTTTAAAATATCTAAGACAGATGTGTTTCAGTAATGATAGCTACTTAGGTATCCAAGTGACTGACAGGATCTTGCTGTGATACAATAAAGCTCTTGGCAGTACAGATGAACATAAAGTTCTTTTTTCCCAATATCTTTCCAATAATAATATTTTTTTCCTAATCTCTTACTCCTTTTGACCTTTTCACATCTTCTATCCAGAGCTGCTCTTTTTCACCTGTTGACAGAGTAGGTGATATAGTCTGACATAGAAATCACTGAAATATCACAAGTTGACTACATTATGAGGAATGAGTTTAAAACCAAATATTTTTCTCTCAAGTGCCATTTTCTTAATCTTTAGATATAAACATGAAATACTTCATATCAAACAGAGATATCAGTTTGTCAGGTTGTTTGAAATCTTTCTAAAACTTAGGAGTGATGCAACAAAGTAATGAAACAAAATACAATAATATGAAAGAGAGAATCTGGTATCGGGGTGTATTTTTAATAGGAATTTTGTTGCAGTTGTTTTTGCACAATTTACTATACCTTCTTCCATATTCTCTTCATTTCCACTACAGATAATAATTTTGGGATATTAATACCCAGCTGTATTTTTATCCTAGCTTTTGAAATAATAGGAAACTTTAGAGGAAGGGACCTCAAAAGAATATTTAGTCCTTGATTTATCATTTGCTTATAACTGAGGGATCACTATAGCTTTTTGGAAAAGCTTCCCTTATTGCTATTGCCAGATGGGGGAACTAAGAAAATGCCTTAGGTAAACAAAATATTAAACCTAGTAATTTTTAAACTTTTAAATTACATTAAATTGTCTTTAATTATAACAGAAATTATTAAAAAGCACTTACATTCTCCTTGGATTTGCATCTTTCAGAAGGACACGTATCACCAGCAGTTGGGAATTTGGAATTAATTCTCATCTCTCAGACTGTGCTGGTCTTTGGCACGTAGGTTGAGTAACACTAATGACTGTCTCAATGACAGTCAACTCTTATCAGATGAAGGAAAAGCTTTATAACACAATCAATGTAAAAATATATGCTGTGTGTCTATCTATATAGATATATATAAAATATCTGTATAGATATATATAAAATATATGCTGTGTGTCTATGTGTAGATTTGTGGGTTAGGCTAGAAGGCCATAGTACTTTTAGGTATGAAAAAGAGGTAGGTATGAAATCAGAGTTAGGATGTGACTTGGTGCAATTGCCATGAGTTCTGCATTACATAGTGCAGCATTTAGGTATTGACAGTTTGGGGTTTTTTATTATGTTAAGGTGCATCTTCAGTAACCTAACAAATGATAGCTATTTGTCTACCTGTCCTTGAAAACCTCCAGCAATTCAATAGGTTCTCTATGCAATTTTTAAACTGTATGTGAGTTAAGCTAGAGATTAGAGGAAAAAAACCACCAAACCTGCAATTTTCTTTCTGCAATTAAACCTATTGCCTCTTGCTCTTTCTTAGTGAATATGAAGAGCAGTTATTGTATTTTATTTTGGTTAATTGTATGTATTTGGAAATTCTCTCTCATCTTTTTGAAGATAAAGTCCAATTCTCACTGTTTTTCTTGTATGCCATCTCATTAATGTCACATAATTTTTCCTCTCCTATGAATTCATTCTAGTTATTCAGTGTATTTTTTAAAATGTGGGTCCCAAATACAGACACTGTAATTAAGCTTAATTTTCATTTGTGCTCAGTAGAACAGGAAGACTCTTATGGTTTTTTTTTTTTCCAAGTTACTGATTATACATTCAAGTGTGATAGTTTGCTGAATTGCTTTTACAATAACATGACATTTTGGGCATTTCTGGTTTGAGAATCACTAATTCTTTGCAAGCACATGTGAATATATGTGCTTGGATACACACACACATTTTCTACTACTGATCTTGTTATCTTTTAGGTGCTTATAGATGGATTTATTTATGCTCAAATAATTCTGTGAAAAATGGAGGCCAGCTGGCTAATAGCTTTGACCTTTTATGCTTTGTAAAGACAGGTACTACACTTTGTTTTCTGTTCCCTGGAACTTTACCCATCCTCTGTGACTTCTGAGAAATTAATACTAATAACTGTTAGCTGCTGCTAATTTCTGAAATACTGCACTTTTAATCAGGCCCACTTAGTTTGAAAGCATCTGCTGCTTCAAGAAGTGTCTAAAATAATAGGAAGTTGTCTCAATAGTAGTCTTCCTCTGTTTTTCAGTGATTAAGGAGCCCAATGTTAATATGATTAAGATTATTTTTTAATATATAGTTAACGTATTGAAAGAAAAGAAGAATGAACATATATACGTAGACCTACACTCATTTTAGTAGAAATCTCAAATTGAAACAGCTAGCTAACTGTAAGGAGGTATTACATTTGTTCCCCATAGGGCAAAGCTTCCCTGTCTCATGCATACATTTGAAACAGAACATGCTAATGCATTGTCTCTCTTTGCATGCTGAGAAGTGCCATTTCCTAGTGATCTGATAGCACTCTTGCATGTTGGTCTAGCAGTTCCTGATTTACATTCTAATGCTTCATCTGTCATAACTCCCACCTCAGAACTGACCTCCAGGCTTATGGCAACATTTGGAAATTTGCAATTATTTTTCTTCCTTAGATGAGTAATTTGGCCTCTTTGCTACAGATGCAGAAACTTGCTTAAAAAAAAAAAATATCAAGGGAGCTACTGTAAATGTTTTTCCTGATGCCAACTGGGAGTTCAATAGTATCCATTTGTACCACAGAAGGTTATTAAAGCTTTATGAATGAGTCATTTAAAGCTTGACTGACCTCTCTTCAGAATCCTTCTCTTTCCATTCTTTATAATTATATTCTTTCTGTATAAAACTTGTCATCATTAACTAGCTATATAACTTCCAATTAGGAAGCAAATATTCTTCCCTCATTCTTTTTCAAGATACATTTTTATTAAGATCTGTTCACTGAAAGGGAAGGATTTTTTTGTGTGGTAGCGAAAAGCCTACAGAGTGCATCAAATTTGGTTTAAATTTGTTGGAATCCTAATAAGCAGAACCTGATCTACAAGCTGAAGGTCTGCAGAGGGATTTCTCTCAATAAAATAAATTCATCGGAGGCCCTTAGCTCTCTCCTGGACAAGTGCAGTTCGGATGGAACAGAAGAAATTGAATTAAATTATCAGCTCATCTCAACGCAAGGACTTTTGCTTTTTTAGTTTTCTTTCTTGATCTTATCAAGAAAATTAATGAATAAGAATGTAGTGGAACTACCTAGACAATGAATGTAACATGCCTCTTGGTTAAGCTATTCTTGTATCTTAAGCAGAAACTGGAAATTAATCTTTTGGGCTACAGATTGAGAGAGAATTGCCTGTATCAGAATGTTGTGTTGGACACTGAATTACATTGCCACAATATTACAGAAAAATGCCAATTTCCCATCTTGGTGGGAACATGCATCCATCTTTCTGTTGGAGATACTAAACTGCATTTTTTAGTCATGCAGGGTTGCGTCTGATAACCCGTGATATAGAAGAACTTAGGTTCTATCTGATTTCAGACACAAGCAGACGGTTTTCACTTGCCTGTTTGTTCTGAGGTGTGAATTTTATCCCCATGATAAAGTCACAATCCTGTACAGCTCTTCCCGTGCTGTAATTGCTATCAGCAGATTAACAACTTAGTTGTGACTGTAGTATAGTCAGCAGCCAATGTATAGTACTCCACTCTGTCAAGGCAAAGTCACTTCTCTGAGTCTTTTGTCTACTGCCTTGAAGCCAAAGAGTTTTCCTGTCTATCTTAGACCTAGTTCTTTGATGGATTGTTTATTTGCTGTATCAAATCACCTTTCAGAGCATTTGGTGAACAGCACCTAACACCTGCAGGATAGATGGCATCAGTGATCACTCCTGCAAGTCTTTGCCCTCTAATGGTACTGATTTTTCTATCCTTCATGATGAATTTTTACTAGTATTGTTGTTCATGGTTTTCTCTTGTCAATTGAGCTTTGCTTGTGTCAGACTCAAAATTCTACTGGGTGCTTTTCAAGGTACATGGCACAGTAAACCCAGGAAATTTTATAGAACCATACTAGCTGAAATATTGTGTCCTCAGCCTAACTGCTTTTCAAAGTTGAGCATCATTGCTTTTCAATCAAATTCCAGGATTATATTCTAGGAAAAACCATGGTGGGGCAGGGAGCTCTCTATTACATTAGTGTTAAATAATACTTAATGAAACAAGACTGGGGTTTTAATTTCTTAGCACAAAGAGGTGAGATGAAAATGATAAGTTGAAGTAGACAACTTAAAAGAAAATAAATACCTTTTAGGCAACAGAATTGGTGGTTGTTAAGGATCCTGTATTGCACTTGAAAGAGGTTTGCAGAGTGGCTGCAGTCTGCTTTTACAGTTACCAAGCTGTAAGTAACAGCTTGATGAGTAAGAAGTGGTGCATTCCTTCTTTATCTCTTTTGCAGAGAGGAGTCAGGATAGCACTGCAGCGGTGCTCTCTGACTCCAGTTCCACACAGGATATGTTTAATGAGCCTGCCAGTTCTCAAGACAGCCTGAGGAAGACTTACACAGAGAAGAAAATTTCTACTACCTGTGCTGATACACTGATGCCCGGCAAAGAGACCCTGGGATCTACAGAAGAAAAGAGTATGCCCAATTCAGTAGATAATGTCAGCTGGTATATTCTCATTAAAATGTTTCTTCTGGCATGCAGAAGCACTGAAACATGCCACACTATGACTGGGAATTTTAAATAGGTGTTATTGCTGCGTGTATGTGTGTAGCTTAAAATTGGAACTGTGCTTTGCTTATGTGGCCATCGTCCCAATTTGTACTACCTGTTAAACCGTTTATGAAGACAAGAATAAGGATAAACTGCTGTCTGTGGTGGCCCTTTGGCTGGTTTGCCTTCTTTTTAGGTTGCTACTTACTCTTCAGTGTTTCAAAATCTCTAAATATTTTAAGGAGTAGTTATTTGAAGATAATCTCAAACAAAACATTTTTTCTTTTCCCCAGGTATAGATGCCTTTTTTGTTCTGGCCTAGTAGCAGCTTGATGCTCAGTAGATAGAAGAGCACAATTAGATGTTGTATTTCATTGGATACTTTATTTCAGTGGAGAAGTGGAATTTCTCTCTACCAAACTTTTCCATATTTAATAGCACTAAGTGTTCTGTATTCCACTGGAAAAATTGTTTGAAAATCCATTAGGTGGAATTTCCTGTTGTCTGATGTTTGTACAGTTGCATGTGGCAGTAGATAGAGAGGCTGGACTTCAGTGGGGAAAGACAAACAAGACCAATGCATAAATTTTGCCCACCTTTCCGGCTTGTGGAACCAGAATGTTGTACATTACTGACATTTATTAGAACGAATGTTGTATGTTTCCACAAAGCTATCTGTAGAATAAAATTATAAAGGGTACTTAGATTGTCCAAGCAAATGGAGAAAAAGTTAAGCAGCAGCTTCATGCTTGAGGATGAAGTATACTTTAGTGTATCTCTAGCCTGCTAGGAGATAAGATCTAATGTAAGAGCCTCTTTATCCTAGCAAAGACAAAGACACAGTAAACTTCCATGACTAAAATCAAAGTTAAAGAAATTAATCTGCATGTAGCCATGCATGTTTTCCGCAATAATGATTACCTAACAGGTAAACATGGAAGCTCCCACTGTCACAGATGTTTTCTGAAGGAATATTTGGTATCCTTCAAGAAAAGATGGGTCAATTGAACTACGAGTTACCAAGTTAGTTGCAAAAATATTTGGATGCATCTGAGGGTCCTGCATTATCCAGAAGGCCAGGTTAGCTGCTGCTAATCATTCTGTCTGAGCATAAATTGTATTCTGGAATTGTGGTGTTCTACGTAGATTGTTATGAATAATACATTTCACTTGGCAGGATGATTTTAATTTTCTGTTCCTGCTCCCTTTCTTTGCAATAGAATTTTACTGAATTTACACTTTTATTTTGTCATGTTCCCTCCTCCCCCCCATCTTCCAACAGTATATAAAATCCTGCATTGTGTAAGGTGTGCTGAATTCTTACTATTGCTCAGGGAAAAATCCAAATGGAGAGATCAGTGTGTGGCTCTGTTAATGAGCCGAAGATTACTTATTCATTAAACATCAGGAATAGTCATAATTTTTTCAGGATCCACTCAATAATTCTGTCTATACCTTAACAAAGAAAGGGATTACAATTTGTTGTATTTAATTTTTGTTATTTTGTATATTTCATTTGCCATTTTGTAATTCTTATTGTCACTTTTGTCTGCTCTTAATGCTCTAGTTGCAGGAAAGTCAGAAGAGCTGCTGGAGAGCTCAGAATCTTACCATCTTGCTGAACCTACAGGCCAAAAAATTCTGGTGGATCCTCAGTCTGCTTCTGGCAATCCCATCAAAGCTGCAATCCCCCCACCCTCACAGTGGGACTGCAAAAAGAAAGCTGAACCTTGTGGAGATGCATCTGAATTTCCTCACGGTCTCCCAGCAGACCTTGAGGAACAGCGGAAGTTCCTGACAGAGCAGTGTATCGCCTCCTTCTGTTTGTGTCTCAGCCGCTTTCCCCAGCACTACAAGAGCCTCTACAGATTGGCGTATCTGTACACATACAGCAAAACACACAAGGTGAGTAGACCACTGATACAGTAGCTGTGTTTATTGCCCGAGTAAACAAACTATATTGTCTTTTGTGCCAATTCAGAAGTCTCAGTGTTAAAATAAAGCAGATAAGTTTGTTTAAGGCAGTTTGGTTTGGAACTATGCTTTGGGAAGTCTTCAGCTCCTAGATTGTCTGATTCATGTGTGTGAGGCCTGTTGAGTTGAAAATTTCTTTTTTTATTACTGAACTAAGTAATTTTTTGTCATTCAGTAGTGAATTACCTTTTAGATACGTCACATAAATTAAGATGTTCTCGTAAAAATGACAGCAATTGTTTATTTTACTGAATAAGTGGACTCAAAAGTGACTTGCTAGCAGAAATTCATCAGTATTGGTGTAAACACATTATGTGACACAGATTTTCTGGTTATCTTGGGTCTTTGTAGAATGAAAGTTTTCCTACTGTCAGCACGTAGAGGTCATCTTCAGAAAGACAAAATTATTTGCTGTTTAGAAATCACTGAGTGAAAGTCAGTCAGAGATCCTACTGCTCATGAGCTGGTGATTTTGGATTAAAGAGGAATAGCAATGTCTTGGTGACTGTAGTAGTATCAGTTCCTATTTGAGGTGAGGGCAAAATAACTTGCTTTCTTCAGCATGAGCCTTGCATGTTCTTCATAATAAAATTAATTTCAAAAGCCTTCCACTATGAATTATCATTGTTTTGGTTTTAAAATTATGTCATTCTTTATTTTACTTCTGCATACTTCTGTTGTTACAATCCTTTGTCTTTCTGAAGTATCAGTTAGTAAAATGTGTATGAATAGTAGGTTGAAATTACCAGAGTTATTTCACTAATTGTCATACTCAAGGTTTGAACTCACAGATTTTGTATTTAGAAGTCTTGTGTTATGTCATATGCTGCACTGCATGGCTTCCTGAATTCTCTTCCAAGCAGTACTGCAGCTTGTGTGAATATTAGGGAAGGGAATGGAAACAAATTATACCCCTTGCCTCATAGTAGAAATCATATTAACAGTACTGCTGTGAATTGAGCAGTAGCACGTCTTAGCAATCTACTGAAAGATGATGAATATTCCATTTGGCTGTACAGTGATTATCCAGAAAAATATTACCATTTTTTTTAAAGATTGCTTGTTTTGAAAACATTCCTATGCTGTTTTTATGTGACAGTTGTTAATTTTTCCATGGAGCTAATCATTAATAGGAGCCATAGATTCCTGCAATCTGTCATTACTGTTGCTGACAAATGATTTTGTATCAACATTTAACAAAAAAGGCTGCCTGTTTTCAATTTATTGGTTCAAATAGCACGTCCTTGCCTGAGGAACTACTTGCAAAATATTTTCTTCTATTTTTTTCCTGATGAAACCTTCTCTTTTGCTTTTTTTATCTCTCTCCCTATATAAATATCAATTTAGTGATTTGTAATGTTTTTCTGTATGAAATACACAGCCTCATCTAAATCTATCTCCTCTTGGAACTCAGAAAATTTGAATCCTGCCTGTTTGAGCCTAGTAGTTACCATGTTGGCTTCAACCAGCATTCTTGGGTTTCACCATCCTTTTTTATTACTTCTCTGCATAACTGTCCTGGTTTTGGCTGGGATAGAGTTAATTTTCTTTCTAGTAGCTGGTATAGTGCTTTGTTTTGGGTTTAGGATGAGAATAATGTTGATAACACAATGATGTTTGTAGTTGTTGCTAGGTAGTTGTAGTGTCTACACTAAGTCAAGGACTTTCCAGCTTCCCGGGCCCTGCCAGGTGCAGAAGAAGCTGGGAGAGCACAGCCAGGGCAGCTGACCCGCGCTGGCCAAAGGGATATTCCCTGCCATAGAACATCATGCTCCAGATAGAACTGGGGAAGCGAGCTGGGAGGGGGGATTGCTGCTCGGAAACAGACTGGGCATCGGGGGTTTTTTTTCCTTCTGCATGTGGTGAGCAATTGCATTTGTGCTCAACACTAAAAAAAAAAAAAGTCTTCCTACTGATATATGTATATTACATACTTTCATGAGGTTGTAATTTTCTTTCTTTGACTCATTCAGGTTCTTTTGTAGAACAATGTCAAATGTCTGTGTTTTAAAGTGCACTAATATGTCTTTAGTGGGAGTTGTATTCCTGAACAAACTTAAACCACAAAACACGTCTATGCATTTTCAGCAATAAATGGAGTAAGAAGTATGCTTAGATATACTGATGATAAGCCTGATTTAAAAAATGGGAGAAATTACATCAGGTTGAGTTGCTCTGGGGGCAGAGTACTGGTAAATTTTAGAAAGCTGAAATTAATTTTTAAATGCACATAACCATCTTGGAAAATTCAGCATTTATGTCCTAGTGCCAGGAATTTGTATGAAGAATTTAGACTGATGGCCAAAATTCATGGTTGGCTGGGAAAGGAGAGGATTGGCAGGTCTCCATAGTGCATAGAAAAACAAGTTTTCCATATGCAATCTGTTTTTTCCCATTTTACAGTATTACCAGTTTTGCTGTTGTGAGATTAGTAAAAATACTTGAGTGCTTTTTTTAACATCCTTTTCAAAATCTTTCAACATTTTGTTTGGCTACATGTTCTGGGGTTTTTTTCCCCTGCAAAATCCTGCTTACTACTTGGAGGCTATTTCTCTTTGCTTTATTCTGTTATCACAGCAAATTTGTACATAGCTGGTTTTTGTTGGAAGAAACATGCAGGAAAGCAAGGATGAATTTTCAGAAATTACTTCATTGCCAGCTTGGGCAGTAGTTGTAGTTTCCAATTCACCTTGTATCCGTCTTGAAGTAAAGTCTTCATCCTTTGATGAGTGTTGGCACAGTTTGGAAGGAGAAGATAGGACTTGGCAAGATGCTGTTCATCAGTATAACTAAAAAGTTTTGTGAGAAGTATTTGCCTTATGGTCCTTATGGATCAGTGTGTAATACACTGCAACCAGCAGATTGTCAGGAAATAAAAATATTTACTTACGTGCTTTTTTTATCTTGAAATAGAAAATACTCTAAATCCTGGAAGATTCTGCTCACAGGGATTGCTTGGATGATTTAGTGTTTTTTAAGTTTGTATCTTCTATTATGTCCATTATGTACAGAGCCCTTAATGGGGAAATTGTCAGGTATAACATAATGTCAGTAGCGTGACAATTTAGTCAAACGAGGCATAATACATGCATGTAAAAATTACAAGATTATACATACGTAGGTTTAATATATACTTAGAGACAGGCATAATCTGTAAGCGTAATAGATGTAAGCATTTCAAGTAGCAACAGTTTGGTAATAACAGCTCATTGAAAAGGGTACCCTTCAAGATCAATAGTCTTTTTATTTTGCTTTTATTTGATGCAGTAGCACTAGGATTTATTTGACACAAAGCCTTCTAACAGACTATCAAAAGAAGAAAACAGAAGGAAGGATTAAGGTGTAGTAGGATGTTTTGTACACCTCTCAGCAACACCTCATGGAGTTTCCAAGTTAGTTAAAGGTGGCTTCTGACACCGTTGAGTTAAGGAGTATCCATCTCAGGTGACTTAGACTTCCACTTGGTTGACCATGAGAGATTTTCTTTTCCACTTTAACAATGCTGGTAAACTTTTTTACAAGTTATTGTACCCTGTCAGTCATCTTGTCTTTGAATCTTGGGGTGATGAAGATGTGGGAGGCAACAGCTGAACTGGAAAGAGTACTTCATAATTGCCCTGAGTCAGACAGCTAAATCCAGCATTTCAGGCTGGCAAGCAGTGTGCCAGGAAGAATAAATCCTTTTTGCTATGTCCTGGATCCCTTCACCCGCTCCTAATAACTTCATCAGCTAAAAACTAAGCAGAGCAGACTCTGTGAAATCTAATGAGTTGAGACCTGCTCAGGCGAATTTACTGGGAATAACTGATCATGCTGATTTAAGGAGAAGAGTAGTGGAAAATCTGTAACTACATCTTTTACTCCTATTAGTTTTGATTGTGTGAAGTTACCGTGTAATTGCCCCATTTGTCTGAATGATCTTTTTTCCTCCTAGCTAGGTTACTGTCATCATCTTGTTCAATAAAAGCCTATGAATTATATGTACCAACTACATGCCTGTGGATGGTGAGTTTAATGTGCAGAGCAGATCACCAGAGCATGACGCTGCATTTAATGATCTCATAACATTTTCATCATAAAACTTAGATTCAGGAATACATCCATAGCTAAAATTTGTTTAGACTGGGATTTTATATTTAAGCTATGTTGGTAACTTTCTTAAGGATTTTGTTTTCCTTTAATTTTTATGTGATACTTTTAACTGTAAGATGCAGATTGCCACACATTAGGCAATTTTTAAACTACATTTTCACACTTGGAATTTACTTATGTTTCTGATGACTATGATTGGCATAAAGTAAAGCATTTATGTGCTTGGATCTTGGGCGTTATGATAAGCTTATTTTTGCTGGATTCTGATTTTATTCAAAACAGAATGACTTTCATGGAAGACCAGATTTTTGTAGGGATTTTTTTTTTCTGTGTTGTATTTTCTTCTGTATGTATTTCACAGTATTTTGCAGGCTTAGGTTAATAGGATTACAGAAATACATATTACAAAAGAAGTACTGTAGGAAAAAGTTAGTATACAGTTAAGGTTACATACTTTGCTTCCTTCAGTCTTAATTAAATTTGACACTCAGTGATAATAATTGAATTTACTGGTTCCCCTGACTAGCCAGAAAGTACCTTGTGATATTTATGAGCGAACATGTATTTGTCCCGTACTAAATGAAAGTTATCCAAATCCCCTCGACTGTTGTACACTATAATCATGAAGGTCCTGTATAAGTACCTGTATCAGCTCTCTGAATGAAGTATTTTTGACATCCATAAATATCTGATTAGTATTTCCAATGTTCAACTCTTTTGCACGTGAATCTGTAACCAGCATTTTGCTAGAGGGAATGCTCCAATTCTGATAAGACATTGGAGATTTCTGCATGATTACTGTCATTAGGACAAAAGCACTTACATTAAGCACTTACTGTTTTGCCAGAGTCTTGTAAAGAAAATAATCAGGAAAACAGGCTAAGAATTTTGCTAATAATGCACCCCCGCCTTCCCCCCCAAAAAAAGTTATTACACCTGGAATGTACTTCTTGGATGGACATGATTTAATCAAATTTATGATTCACAGAAGCATATCTCCAGCTCACAGAAAACAAATCAGAATTCAACATTCTAATTTGTCTCTATGAACCAAATATCTTCCTCTTTCTTTTATCTGCTCTGCAGTGAAGTTGTCTGTAAAAAAGCCGGTATAATGCGACTTGAATGCTACATTCTAATACAGAAAGAAAAAATGAAGAAAAGCAAAACCTCTGTCAGTGAGACCTCACAATTAATGATTGTCCCATCTGTTAGTAATGTTTTGCCTGGAGCCAACAGCTGTCCCTAGTTCTCAACTACACAAGAGATGTTCGTGCATTGAACTCTTAGAGGGGTAGCGCTTTTATGAATATTTGATTGTTGTCTGTCATTTAGTCTCCTACTGATGCTTTCTTGTTAACTCATTGAGCGCTATTAATGAAATTTGATGACAGGCATGGAATTTTAGAGAGAGGTTAAGTAAAATTACATGGAGGAGAGTGGCTGGGTACAGGTAAAAGGCCTGAATTCACCACCCCACTAAAAGGCGGCTGTGGTTTAAGCCTAAAGGTTGCCTTTTCTGTGAAGCCTGGGTGCTGGTGGGTATCCTTGCAGGTAGGTAGCCCTAGGAGGGGCTGAGGGGCGGCTACCATAGAGTGCCTGAGGAGAAACAAGGGACAAGGAGGCAGCAAGGGGCCCGGTGTGCGGAGGAAGGCTCCAGGATACCCAGAACAGTGAGTTCCACTGTTTGCTGAGAAACTTTATCTGTTTATATATAAATTATTTTATATTGAACATTAAAATTCAACTTTTAACAAAAAATTAAGGTGTTTTAAGTATACCTAAAGTTCATGTTTCTGTTGGTGACAGGAGATGGAAGGTGGATCTCAATGAAATGAAGTTGTGGTATTTTTAGAGGGTTTTTTAATGATAATTTTTTAAAAAGGAAAGAAGGCAAAACTTGATGATATGAGGCTGGATTCAGCAGCTGTAGGGGAATGACTAACCCCTCTGCTAAGGCAGATCAGTCTGGATGCTTGCTGTGTGAGGCAAGATGGCTTCCCTCTCCTGAGGGATGGCTTCCCCAAGTCACATGCCTCTACAAATACTGTCAGAATAGCAGCTACCTGGAAAGTGAGAAATGACAATGCAGGTTAATAAATAAAAGCAAGCGAGTGCTTTGTACATGTACCTGTGGTGGCATTTATGTCCCCTGCCTGCAACTCACCTGCCCTGTTTTGCCCACAGAACCTGCATTGGGCCCGTGACGTGCTGCTGGGCAGTGGGGTCCCCTGGCAGCAGCTGAAGCACATGCCTGCACAGGGCCTCTTCTGTGAGAGGAACAAGACAAACTTCTTCAATGTAAGTTTATACAGCTGATAAACACACCCGTACTTTCTCAGCCATCATTTTAACACCTGTTTCTCATTTAAAAGGTTTGTGAACAGATGGTAATGTGAAATTCGGCAAAGGCATACTAAACAAGCCATGAGCAGCTAAAGGAAAGGCAGAATCGTATTATAGAGATATTTACTGGGATTCTCCTTTCTTGAAGGGAACCACATTAGAAGAATTATTTCTGATGAGCTTGAAAATGTGGGGAGAGAAGCCTCAACATTTCTCAGTTATGGATCATTAACCATATACTTGGTGGTTCAGCCCTCTATAAAAATTCTAATTCTGTTCATCTTAATTATCCTCTTGTTTACTGTTTCTTAACTAGACTTGCACTTCTCATGACAAAATAATAGTGCTAGATGCTCTAAGAAATCTCTGGAGTTGGAAGGAACTTTCTTTCATTCAGCCTTTTTAGTGTAGCTTAGCAGAAAGAGTATTGCCAAGTCCTGGTATAGCAGCAACACTGTCGTATGGACTGTCCCTGTCTGTGACATCTTCTAGTCCACAGGGGTGTCTGTGCCTCTCAGCGACACAGAATACTTCTGAGACTTACATGAGCATTTATCTATCAAATTCCCTGCTGTGATTGTGACTTAACACATTGCTGTTGTCTTCAGCAGTATCTCTGGCTTTTCTATTGTATGTTCTAGTTTTTTGTGCCTTCTGCTCTTTTGTGATAGGATTCTGCAGCTGTTTTGTGGCTTGGAATGTGTGGCAAGAACCTGGAGACACTCTGTCTTTCTGGACTATGTTTCTGTTACATGGTTGCCTGTTATTGCAGTGACAGAATTTTATGTCTCTGCTTTCCCATCTAGTGCTTCTATTTTAATATTTTAATTGTGAAATTTATTTCCATTTTGTATCTGTTAACATCTATGTTCATTTTTGCTGTATGTTGTGTTAATTAGCACCTCTGTGCAAACTTCTGTTAAGTATAAGGTAAGTGCTCTTCTCTGATTATAATCCCTCAGCTGGGTTGAACAACTAAGGAATACTCACAGTTGTTTAAAATTTTATCATCGATCAGTTTGCAAAAAGAACTTCTATGTCATTCCATCTTTCTGGATAGAAGTTTTGATTAACAAATCTGTCAGCCTTATAGGGTATAGACCAAGCACTTGTGACCTGATTGATGACTATATGGCTTTGTTCTGGTTATTTCCCTACAATATCTGCCTGCTTCCCATACAAGAATCCTGCAGCGTGATTAACTTTTCAAGCTGGTGAATACTTTGGCTCAGATCCAGCTAACACAAGTATTCTTGATGAAATTATTCAACATGCTTTAAGTCAAGTGTGAACTTTGCATGATCAAGGCTGACTTGTTCATCATTGCAGGGTTAAGTGTCAAGAGTATCTCTGTTGTCATGTATGAGGAATATGAGCAGTAGGGAATGGAGCAGTGTGTATAAGGGAGTGTTTCTACTTGAAAATGTGAATTACCACATTAAGAGGGATCAGTGCTTGACCTAAATTAGGTCTAGTTTTTGAATACTAGTGGTAGATAATTTAATTTAAAACTAGATTTCATTGTATCCCTAGGTGGATGTTTCCAACGTTATTTCAAAAAACAATCATTCCTTATTCCGCATATTGATCTTTTTACACTCTGAAGGATGAAAAGCGCAGATATAGATACTAGACAGCTGTATAATAATTCTATTTTGTAAATCAACAAAAACTTAATTCCCATAACTTAACATTATTAATTTTGTTTAATAAAAAATTAAATAAACTTTGAAGTAAAAGATAACCTTCAACAAAATGTATATACTAGCCCAGTGCAATATATCAGCAATACCGTTTGAAAAGAGAGAACATGTGTGAAAATGATGTTCTCAGCTTGAACTTAGGTCTGCTAACAGATAAAGACAATGTTAGTCAAGAGTTCTCCACATAGACCTCTGCCTCCTGGCTTGAGAAATCTTAGTTTAGGGACTCAACTCCAGTGTGTCTCAGCTATAGTAGTATAACTAGCACATAGAGTGCTTCAGACCACAAAACAACTTGTTGAGGCCTTTGTGTCAGTGCTGACATCTTGACTTATTCCTGCACGCGTGTAGGTTAGTTTTGCTGTTAACAGGTACAGCGTACATTACAAGTTTAGCATGATCAAATATTTTGGTGGTCTCACTTTCTACCCAGCTATATTTTCAAAATCCTCTTTAAGTAACACTCTGTGTGAAACGTGGCAGTAATCCAGTACAGATGACACAGACATAGCACAGTGAGAAAATACAGATCCGTGAGAGAAATGGCTACAAGTGCCCATGAAAAAAAAACTGTTAGTGTCATCTGACATTCCAGAATTGGACAAACCTAAATCTGCGAACAACTTGGAAAGAAATCTCTCAACACTGCGTTGACCTTGTCTGGGTTAAACCTCCACTAGTTTGTTCTTGTGCAAAGCTCCTAGCCATGCAGTGGGTAAGCAAATGTACTGCACCATCTGGGTCAGCGCTCAGAATACAGACTTGTGTGTCATCCGTTGCATACAGATGGTGTTACAGCCCACTGTCCCAGCTAGTGTCTTCATGTACAGACTCGGGTGATAAAACAGAAATTATAGCGCTCTACAAAAGTAAGTAGTCGCATCTAATCTTAGAAATTAAATGGCCAACCTTAAGATTTTCTAAGCTTATTAATGTCCTCCAGGGTTATTTGCAACAGAAACGCTTTACCTAAAGTGTTTATTTGCTTGCATGAAATGCATTCAGTTTTATTTTGGAGAACTCTTTGGCCTTCATAATACAAAAGAATTAAATGAATGTCTAAGTGGCTTTCTGTAGATACTTTACTATTGAAATACCTTTTTCTTCTGGAGCAAGTAGCACTAGTGTTTTTAATATCTTGTACAGAAGATTCAGGGTTGTTGAAATTATAGCTGACTCAATTTTACAAGTGCAAACAACAGTGTGCAAGAGAGAAAGCTAGCAGCTCAAAGACAAGTAGGGACTGTGCTAGCCTGCTCCTCCCAGACATTTTATAAATCATGCATACTCCTAGTAGAATTATTTATGAAATGTTTATGACGGCACTGTATGAAAATAAACAAACCTGGGTAAAGCTGTCTCCTCTTAAATTTTACTGCAGAACTGCTGGTCTGAATCTGTGTGTCACCGTCTGTTGTCTAATTTGTTAGCTGTCACTCAGCTGCAACTGAAATCTCTTTGAATTAATTTTTTACTGCCTTCAGAATGAGCAAAAAAGGCATGTTCACTCAGCCCTGATTTCTTCTCATTTGACATGTTAGAATAATGTCAGGATGCACAGAACTTCCCTTTTTTAGTTCTAAGAAAAAAAATGCTTACTGCATTATTGTACCTATTTGTTTCCCAAACAGAAAAGAATGGCACTGAATTTCTAGGACCAGAGGGTTTTGCTCATTCACAGCCCCACTAGAGATAGCAATCATTGTATGAATGATTATTGCAGTTAGACTTGCAGGAGTTTTAGCTGTGTTCCTATAAATGAACACCAAGTCTTTTTTTTTTTTTTGGCCAGTTACACATTTCACTATAACCTGCATGTACAGGTACACTCTAGCTTTTCTCGTCGTCTTTATCTCTGTATGTGTAAATATATAGACAGAATTTTTTTTTTTTTAAAGAGGGCTCCAGGATGGTTTCTATAGTAACTAAATTAGAAATTAATTCACCAGAAGGAAAAAAAAATCCCAAAACATTGCTTTATATAGTAGAGCACTTTTTAGATATATTCGGATTTCTTGCCACTATTAATAAAACAAAGTTTGTGCACAGATGATGGGTATTCATCAGTCTGTGAGTGGGTGGAGATTGTGGAAGAAGTGTTTTGATGGTTCAGCTCAGTGTACCAATAAGTTCTCCATATGGTTTAATATACAGTGTTTGTATTTTCCTGGCACATCTTCTGTGGTAATAATAATCCGTTGTAATAAAGATCTTGATGTCCATCTTTGGTAACTGTTCCCCACATACAAATGCTGTGCATGCACACAATATGCTATAATGCAGACATTCACGTGCATGAAGTCTTGCCGCAAACTGTTAGGGATAATTGTTCTATTTTTAATTCCAAAAGCAATGCAGTACGTTTATTCTCTGCTGTATCCCTGAAGCTCTTCATTCTGTGATCTGAGTAAGCAGGGTCAAATTAAGGTAGCAGCATCCACTGGGAACCAGAAGCTGATAGATAGCAGTGATTTTGGTTTAATTTGGCATTGTTCATACCAGGTGTGACTGGGCACTGGCAGGACACCTCTCCTGTGCAGAACTGCAAGTTCTGGCCACTTAGCAGTTGAAGAACAAAGTCTAAGTTTGGTGCTGCAAGTTTCTAGAAGTAGTTCTTCTTATAGCATGGTGATAACCAGTGGGTACTTTCTCTGTTACTCTACCGTGTAGCAGGTTCTTTCCCTCGTTGTGTTTGAGGTTTAGAATTATGTCTCCTTGTCTTAGCAGAGGAAAGTCAGTTCTGAAAAGGAGAGCAGGGTGCAAGGGCTGACTCTGGTTTGGGATTCTGTGTAGCTAGAGCTGTACAGGTGAATTTGAGATGTAGGAAAGAAGGCTGTTATGAAGTCCCTAATATATGGGACTGCTTGGGGATGAGAAGGGGGAAGGCAGCATGCCTCAGTTTTCCCAGAAGTTGGGCAGTTATATCAAAGAAGTTTCATAATAAGCCTCAATTGTTTTTATACCTTCCCTTAGAGATACATTACCGGTCAGAAATGTGACACTGAGTGAGTATATGGGATTTTCTTTTGATCTGATAGAGCCTTCTTTTATTTCTCTCCCAGCTCCTAAAGTGTGACCTCAGCATTAACGATTCCCATGAGTTGAATTGAAATGAAACATTAATTACAGAATTTAATGTCTCTGTTAGAGATAACTGGCTATGTATCATTTAAGGGAGGAGGGAAATCCATTAGGGTGGTCTGAACCTATTCTAGACGTTCTGCTGATTCTGAGATTGCTACTACTGTTGACCTGAAGAACCCCCAAATACCACGCAGGGCCAGGGCAGCTCTTCAAGGCTGATTGTGGCAACTTAACTGAAGCCTCAGGTTCGCTGTTTCCTACCATGTACTGGAAAAGCCTGAAACTGGAGGCAACAGCAGACTAAAATCACTTTCCTAGAACTTCTACTGCTCTGCTTTCCTTCCTGTCCTTGGCTGGTGATAGATCTGGGTTACTCTCCTCCTGCTCATAGATGGTGTGTGTCTTTTTGGTTGGCAAATGTGCTTCCAGCTCCTAGACATCTGCTATGTGGAACATGAGTCTTCTGAGAAAAAATAGTGCCATTTGAATCAGACTGGGGGAAAGGGGAGGAAACTTCAAGAAACTTACTGTGCATCCATGTGAGTTGAGATTGTGTCTCAGGGTGGTGAGAGTTTGGGTTTAATCATGTATGGGGGCTCTAAGAGAATTAATGGTTGATCATGATTTCGTTGCAACTTTTTGAAAAAATGTTGGTCTTTTTAGCGCTTCTAACACTTTATGTGAAAATGAGTATGAGAGGATGCCAATTCAAGTTTTAGAAAAATAAAAATAAATGAAATCACAAGTGACCTCCCAGAAATCACGAGGGTTTAGTTATTCAGTTTTGCCCTTCTTGCTTCTCAGCATTTTGGCTGCCATTTTTATGCAACCAGAAGGGAACAAATCATAAAGGAATCGTTTAAAAAAAAAAAAAACCAAGAACAAAACACCTTTTTGATTCCAGCAACTAGATAATGGTCGAAACAAGTTATTAGACTTAGTACTATTTAATAGGTTAGAGGATGGTTAAATCCATACCTACTTTAAAAGATAGAATTGATTTTAATCTTTTCAGGAGATGGCCATATTGTAGCCATGAAATACCTGTGTTTTCACTATGCAGGAAACAGGCCCTGAAAGAGCGAGCTTTCCGCTTTATGTAAGTGTGGTTCAGTAAATGCAGATTCTTACTGCCAGCTTTCCTACTGACTATGAAGTCTTCAGATGTTAAGTAAAAGATATCTCCCTGCTACATATTTTCTTCATGTGCTAGGAAGAGCAAGCTACTTTATAAAATGGTTTGACAATTTAGAAACTAGGACTATCAGCAGTGTGCTGGTGTGCTGTTAGGAGGCACTATGCTGCTGGGAACCTGCACGTGTGCGAGCCAAGGCTGTACAGGTCATCCAGTACCTCTCCTTCAGAAGAGATAACAGAGACCTTGCTGTTCTGCACTGGGGATAAGTTTGAGCGAACATGCTGCCTGTCTGGCTTGCTTCCTCGGTAATTTTAACTAGTATTTCATAGCTTTTCCTACATTCCTGAATAATGTCATTATTGTTCTTCATTTCTGTAAGGAAACCATTTCTGGTGTGGTGAAGAGATACTTGTGTGGAAAAGCTGCTGAGGAATAAATAAAAAACCCTCCAGGAGTCTCTCCAGGAGGGCCTTCTGAGCCAAATGATTGTATAATCCTATGCCTTAATTTGTAAATACAGTCAGCTGTATAAATGGCAGTTATTTCATGGTTACAGTATAAGCTAAAGTTTGGAAGACTGAAGAGTGAAACCAAATCAGTGTCTTCCCATCCTCTGTTTCTTATTTTTCTTCCTTTTTAGTCTTTTTAAATTTTCTCAATTTCCCTTCACTATATCTTCTGCGGAGCAGCACCATGTCACAGGCACAGTGCTCCCAGCACCCATCACCGAATGTCCATTGAGCCACAGGATAGAGGCACTCATGCTGAAAAAATCACCGTCTTGCCTGCCTGCAGATTCAGGAAGGCATATTTGCATCGATTAAATGTAGTTCGTATATACAAGGTTATTTTTGCATCACGTCTAGAAACATTTTTTTAATGAACGCTTGAATTTTGGATAAGTTGGTTCATTAAAATGCATAATGAGGTGATAGCCTGGCCCTTCTCTCAAACCATGACTGAAAGTCAATGTTATAAAAGTGAATGTATGGAAGAGAACTAGTGTTTTCTCTGACTCCATTAAATTTACTGATATTAATGTCTATGTTTGAAACAGGCAGACATTTTCTATGTGGAAAAGGTAGCTTTTTGATAATCCACATATTTAGTTAAGCAAGCATATTAATTTCCATTATTTTTTCTTGTCTAGCATGGCAAATGACTTCCACTGGGGGAAGGGAAAGCTGGAAATTGTGATACTAGTTGCTTCTACAGTAAGAGTTAAAAATTAATGATTTCTTTTCTGACTTTACCCTTGATACTTTGATAGTTGTTCTTTTGCCAGTAGCAAGCTGTTTTCCTTCTTTGCCCCCCCCCCCCTTTTTTTTACTTGCAAAGTTAATGTAATTCCATTCATATATCTCCTGCCCAGACTTTCTAACGTTTTAATTGCAAGAATGCCTTTAGTAGGTACAAAGGAGTTTGTTCTCTTGTTCTCTCTCGCTTGCTTTCGTGTGTGCTCACTCTTATGCAATCTTAACATGAACTCTGAAAACAAAGGTAAGCAAGGAGTTAACTGTGCAAGTGACACTTCCATAGTGATTGGATTAAGACCAAAAACCCAGTAAGCAATGAAGTCTTAAAGTTGCCTATAAAAAGCTAGATAACTTTTTCAACCTCTGCCCAACATGTTATTTACAGTTCTTCACTCCATCCTCTTGGAAAAACAGAACTCATCAGTGAAAAATGTCCATCGTTCACAGAGTTTTCTGTCTCAATATATACATGCTGTTCTTTCTGGCTAATTTTGCAGGCTTCCAAGACCCAGCTAGTAAAGATGCCAATAAATCTAAATCCCTGGAGATACGAGCACGGGGTTTTGAACTGTCGTTTGTGCCAGTTGATATTGAACAGCTATTTTTTCCATTCTGTTTCCCTAGGAAAAGTTTCTTCCTTTGAGTAGACAAATTTCTAGACAAAGGTAAGTTAGGGAACAAATAACCCTGAAATAAATGAAGATACCGCTTTGTAGAAGAGAGATTGTCATGGAACTTGTAGTGCATTAGAGGACATAAAGCACTTAGTTTTAAAACTGAATCTTAAAAGTTTAACAGCAATGGTTTCACTGACTCTAAACAGTATTTGAAAGGTGCAGGCTTGCTGGAATACTGTGTGATGAGTGTCCTTTTACAAATGTGCAATGAATAAATCCATAATTTGATTTTTCCATCTGCCAGCTGTGTATCAGATATGGATGGGAGAGCTACCTTTAGAAACTTAATGGCGTTAAACTTAGATTAGGTTCTTTCCTTTTAAAAAAATCTAAATAGGACTTTTTAAAAACTAAATAGATTTTTAAATACAGTATGAGAGCAGAGTTTTAAAGACCTTTTATGCATTATCACCTTTAAAATACATATTTTTTTGTTATATGTCTGCTATCAGGTTATCAGACTAGTTTTTGCAGCTTCTTAGTATGAGTTATTTATCCTAGTTTTATCATAGAAATAAATGGCAAGAACAGTTACGTCACTGTAGACTGCTGCATAAACAAACCAAAGCAAACAAAACCAGAAAAAAGTACGTTTGGAATCTGAGGCAAATCTAAAACATAAAATTGAATCTTTTTAATTAGCTGGCATTAGCATTTTCCTTTCCCCTACAAATTCCTATAGCCTCTAACTGAAAGCTTTCACATAACTGCTTTTAATATCAACCTGTAAAGTTCACACAAGAGTGCTGAAGAGGAAATAGTGTGTATGTGTCTGCAGTCATACCTCATTGTCTGTAAATACCCTTTCCTTTTGTTCTAAAACTGATAGCATTACTCTGAGGAACATAAATTCAATGGATGTATAGCCAGAACCAAGACCTACTCAGAGCAATTTTCTTCAACGCTTCCTTCTTAGGTGAAGCTATGTGTGATATAACCAAGATGAAGTATGTTTTTTTTCTTGATGAGCTGTTTCTACCAGTTGTATGTTAAGAGGATTCTGTGACATTAATCAAGGCAGTTTCCTCTTCTATATACTATATATTTAATTTTGTAGATATTTCCAGGACTGCTTTTGAGGTAGATAGCAGCCTGTATCTGATCTTGCTTGTTCCATATTCCAGGTATGACAGATTTTTTCATTCCTGTATCTTGTCTGTGTAAAAATACCAATCTCACTCTGAAGGTTAAAGGAGCCAAATGGTAGCAAGTGAGTACAAAACCAGGTACCATCAGACCAACAGCTCATACACTACCTTTCTGAAACCCAGTTACAATTTCATTCTGCATCTGTGATGGTTTTAATTTACCTGGCATCATGATGATTTATTATAACTTTTATCCTTATAGAAAAAAGAAAATTAACAGCCAAATTAACTTTATTTTATCAAAGCAGCATGTGTCGTGAGAAATAGTCCTGGAATTACAGTTCTCAGCAGAAGGATCTAAGCCTTTTTGATGGGTATACATTGTCTTAGTGTAAAAATGAAAACAGGATACTGTGGGATGAGAGCAGCATGATACAAGTCTGTGTGTACCTCTGTGCAAGTGGATAGCATTTATAGATAAATATTTGTAATTTAATGGCTACAGCAGGATATAATTGGCAAAATTAAAAAGGTTAAGATGGAGAAGATAAGATGGCAGATGATGTAGGTAGGAACATATTTTTTTGTTGTGCAGTAGCTAGTGTATGATGAATGGTTTGCTAGCTGACTGCAGTATCACTGTGCAGAGCTTAGATGAAGATATTGAAGCAGGAGTTGTCTGAGTAATAGTACTCCATCTTTGGCAAAATTCCTGAAGTTAGGGGAGTAAAAATGTGGAATATTGTATAGTGTGTTATTGTTCCAGACTGTTTGGCTCCTGTGGAGGAGGTGGGATTCCCTGGCATAATATGAACACTTCTGGAGTTTGCATGATAGCTACTATGTGAAACAGCAAGGGTTGACTACTTAAACAAGGTGACTTTCTCAGTCTCCTGAAAGGAATTAAAACAAAATATGATTGAGTGGGTGAGCGAAAGTCGTGAAGTCCATAGTGGTCAGTATTTTAGCTTGCTCCTCTGAACACTCAAATGTATTACTGTGATCCAACAAGGGATGGTCCTTATTTCCAGGAGCTTTATGACCTTTGTTCATCTCAGTTGCCTACGCTTTATCTCCACCGTTTGCTTACTCGCCTCCTGGCTATAAACAGTTTCACAAATTTGGCTTCTATGAAGTTGTTTGATTTTTTTCTTTAGGTTAGAGGAAGCAAAATCAGAAAAAATCACAGACCTTTCACTTGAAGCACTTTCCAACAGTTACTCTGAATGAATTATGAATTTTGCTGGCTAGTTTGCTGACACAGAATAAAAAACAGAATTCAAAAGTCCTACCAGGTCATTTTCTATTTAAATCTTTATCTCTTCAGAGCTGCTTCCTCTGTGTATCAGCACTTATAGTATGATCTCCTGCTTAGTAGACTGGAACTAGTGTGAGTCATTAATATAATGGCGTTTTCTTAAGCTTTCAGATGTTTGAGATAATTTAATGAGCTTGGTGTAACAGCTAAAATGATTTCTGTTTACACATACCTAATTTTTTCCTCCTGACAGACTGCACTAAGGGTTCAAGAGTTCGTATTGGGGTTTGTTGCTTATTTTTTCTTAATTAATGGTTTAACTATCAATTTCAATATTTCAGGGTCACTGAGCTCCACTTATTCCAGTGATACTAAAAGTGACTGAAGTATTTCCAGTAGGAAAAATAAGGACAAACCTGAAGATAGGCCAGGCTTTTATGTCTATATAGCTTATCCATGAAGGAGTGTGTAGCTGTCCCAAATTCGATGACACTTGAACCCTGTCTTCTTTCATGAGTGATCTGCTTAATACAGAGTACATATTTTATGTTTATAATCCATTTGTGTATCACAGCTAAGTGGCAGATTCAGTGTTAAAAAACGTTAATAGAATCATAAATCAAATTTAAAAAAGAAGTAGGGGCTACAGGCCAGTATAGTTGTACAATAAAGGTGAGACTTTCAATGTGAATGCAGTGCAGTGATTTTGAAAGCTTTTTCTTTGTACCATAAGACAAAATACTCAGAATAAGAATGTAAGTGTTGAAATAAAATGCACATTCCAATTACTTTTAAGCTGGAATACTGACAATGGGATAAACTTAATCTTTAAAAATTATATTTGGTGACACATAAAGGTGATGTTTTCATGCCTGTAATGAAGCAGTTGTTCCAGCAGGCTCAAAAGAAAAACATCTGGCTTTGTTTGTTTGCCCTTAAGCCTGACAGTTCTGTACTAAAGGTCTAACTGAAAATTATTTCCCAACAGGTTTTAGGTCAGGATATTTTCATTGTCACTTTCTTTCCAATAAACAAGAGAACAAAAGTATTTTTCTGAATTAATTATACTAAAGTGAATGTTGCTTTGGGGACCAAAATAAAGGAAAAACTTTACGGTTTTTAGCATTTCAAGTAAAACATGCAACTATGTATACAGACTAATTTTTTGAAAGTTAAGCTAATTCAAAACAAAGACTGAGATTTTGGAAGCTTAAGCTTTTGCCATATTTAAAAAAAAAAAAAACAACGAAACACCCCAAACTTTTTTTTTAGTATTTAAATTGCAACAGCAAATAAGCAATATTCCATCTGATTTGTAAATAAAACACTAAGGTATAAAAGCATTAGAAAATGATGAAAATTGAAATTAATCACTAGTCTTGGTTTTGTATCAGAGTTGCTGAGAATGAAAAATGAAACAATTGGTGTTTGATTGGCACATTTATTCCTTATTAGTTCTTCCTTTGCACAAATCTTGAAGTAAACATACTGCATCTCCTACCTATCTTTTATAATGAGATGTTCTTGCTGCTTTGCCAGAACAGCAAACCAAGAAAAATTATTTGTGAATATTTTTTTCACATTAAGTAAGAGAGAATTCACCAGTTAGTGCCATATATAGGAGGAGTTACTCTTCAGATTTTGCCACCCCTAGTTATTATGGCCATTGTTGTATAAAGGTTTTTGTTTGTTTGTTTTTCATCTTAACCTTGCAACAGTAACCCCCCAAACAGTAGTACAGAAAGAAACAAGAAATTTTTCACCATTTCATGACTGGTCTGCAGTCCTTAAAGCACAATGGATCCATATGTGTATCCCAGAAAGGAAATACAGCTTTTTCCATTGGGAGAAGAACACATAGGAAAATGCATCCTGAATGCTTTGTCATCAGTAAAACGGGTTCTGCAGGCAGTGAATTCTTGTCTTGCAGGGATTAAACATGAGCAACAGTAAAAGGACTTCTTGAGTTTTATTCTGTGTGCGTGCGCATGTGTGTGTTTATGTGTATTTCAGGAGAAAGAACAGTTATAATGTTGAAGAACAAAGACTTTTTAAGGCAGGGAAAAAATTAAAGAACTATTATTTTAAAATATATTAGACAATAAAACTAATCGTAGTAGAAAAGAAGTGTTATCTTCAACTGCAGCTAACTGGCTAGAGGACTACCCGTGTGACTGACTGAATTCCAAAACTAAGATTTTGGTGAGAAGATAGTAAGTAATACAACAAGATACTAATGCACTTTCTTCAAGTGTATTATTAGTTTTTTCAGATGTCTTAGAGAAGTACGAAAGCTAAAAAGAATGAAATAATACTTCTGAGTCCTGTTGCAACTATTTCCAATCACAAAAGAGTGGAAATTAGCTTCAAGATGCATTTGCTGTACTTCACTGATGAGGGACTGTGTAGTGAGTGTATTTGAACTGATGGAAGTCTAGTGGCTCCTGATCAGGAAACGTGGGTTCTCAGCATTGCTAGGGTGCGTTACAGAATTTCAAGTGAAGAAATTTCAAAAAAACAGTCTTGTCTGCTTTGGAGGTCATCAGTATCTGGATGAGAAATTTTGGGAAGTCCATTCCCATGCTGAAATTCAGAAATATCAACTACCATGTCATAGAAGTTAGGATTTCAGCTTGTGCCCCCTGGCACCCAGGCACTAGGAAGCAGAAAGATTTTAATTAGGGAAGAAAGGAGGAGACAGACAGAGAGACAGGACTTAACTGCCTCACACGTTTCATGCCCAGAGGGTTCTCAGCCTAGGGATCTAGACAATCAGTAAATGTGACCCTGCTGACAAAGTGTGGGAGAAAAGGGGAGAATAATTTTAAGCAGAAGGGTGGGTTTCTTCTTTGTAAATTAGTAATCCGTGAGGTTTGCTTTCTTTCTGAAATCTTTGCTAGAAATCCTAGACAGTGTATTCTGGGCACAGCATTCCTCTGACAATGTGGTAGGCAGGTAAACCATTCACATGTAGGCCTGTTTTCTGGGTTATTTTGTCACTGTCTTTTCAATATGTCACTTTTCTCCCTTCAAAATCTGACAAGTCTCTGCTTGCTTTTTGTGAATAATTGAGCCAGAATAAAACTTCCTGCCTCTGTATGTTCTCAAATCAATAAGGTAAAGCAAAGCAAAGTGTCTGTCTTCCTGAAAACTTCCGTCTGAGAGCTGTCTCCAGCGGCAGACTGAAGCTGACAAAATGAAAGGCCCACCAGGAGCTGAGTCTGAATCTGAAGTCTTTTAAGTATGTGGGCAGCAAGGTGAAGACAGCAAGATGATATATGACAGATTTCTGTTCCAAATCTCCTTTTGGTTTCTCCTGTTCCTCTTGCTACCTTTTGACATATTCCTCTCCTATTTTTCCATTTGCATTTATTCTTTCTTCTTCCATTTGCCCTTTTAAGAACAGTAATTTAAATGTAGGGAGTGGACAAATAATTAGGTATTATTTTACATTTGTTTGTCTCTAGACAAAGACAGCATATGGTCCATATGAAATTCCCAAAATAATAGCTTTATCCATCAAAATTCCTGTTTTAAGAGGAGTAAGTTAGGTATAAAATGATATTGAATTGGTTAAAATACTCTTTCACAATCACAGCTGTAGTTTTCAAGCAAAATAGTATTTGTTAGAAAGGATTGAATTACCCTTACTTGTTGAATATTGAAAAGAGATTTTGAAAAGATAGAAGTCCTCTGATTTGGCACTTGCAGGTTTACATTTCTCTTTGAAAGTCAAGGGGAATAAAATTGCCCCTTAATAAACAAGAAACATAAACCTGTATATAAACAAGATATCATCTTTGGATAACAAAATTGGTGAATATATGAAATGTGAAATATATTTTTCTCCTCTCCCTCCTCTTTCTTCTCCTTAACCTCTATCTGTAACCTACTGACCACTGTGTGGCTTTAACTTTAGTGCAGGTATGTTGTTGGTTTTGGTGCTGCTCAGCATTAGTGGTGTCCTTACAGTAGTTCCAGCACTGATGGAAAAGAGAAATTTGCCTGGAAAATACTTATATAAGACCACAAAATTTGTTACTGTGGATTAGATTGGGTTTTCTAGGCAAATATTCCTATCTGGTAGGTATTGTTATCTGACTGTTTGCAAGAAGATTAAAAATATCTGAGTTAAAGGAAGCAAGTACTGCTGCTGAAGAAAGAATACTTTCTAGTTCCTGTAGGACTTCCATTGCACTGGAAACTTGAGATTATTTTTATCTCTACAAGAAAAAAAAATGCAATCTATAAGTGAAAACAATATCCTACTTCCTTAAAAACACAAGATGAAATCTATTCTTCCTAAGTGGAAATAAAGTTCATGCTAGGATTTACAATGCATATCCTCGGAACTGAAGAAAATTATTTAAAAGTGGAACAGAATTTCAAATATACTGACCGTAACAAACTCATATGCTGTGGTTGCAAGGAAAGCTAGCACTCTTATCTCAACAGTGCAGAGAGGTCTGGAATCTTTCTGAACATTTGTTATTCACTGCAGAACATTTAATGGAGAAATCCCAGTGTGCAAAAGTTAAAAATGCTTAAAAGTGTAAAATCACTTCCATCTGGCCTCTGGTATTGTGGCATTGGAGAGCATGTGCTAGAGCTCACATCCCATAGGTGATTCTGGGAGAGACGTTCCTCCAACTTTCTTTGGTTGTTATTGATTTAAAGATAAAGAAGATTTAAGAAAAAACAAACAGACAAACAGAAATCAAAAAAAACCCCAAAGCACTTGATCAAGTGAGACTCTTAAAGCAGGAAACACAGACTGAAACTTGCCACTTTTTAATGGTCTGGAATAGTGCTTTGCCCTCCTCCTTTCCCATCATAAATAAGTAAAAGACAAGTGTAGGATATGGTCTTTGAGAGTTAACAGTTGCACCTAGGATAACTGTTCTTCTTTCTCAGAGATGATTTGCTGAACTGAAAGTATTCATGATTAGTATTTATTTTTAAAAGGACAAATGTTAGGTCATCTTGTTGACTCTGAGCATGTTTCAAGTTCCCTGTAATTGCTCTGTCAGGTCTTTTTCCCATCCATCCATCCTCGCCAAAATGCATAAAGTCACATTGTTTTGTTCCTATATCACCCAAATTACACTTAAAAAGCAGTAGATGTTAGCTGTTTATACAGCCCTCTTTTGCACTGTGTCTCCAAGTAACTAAACAATTAAGAAAATACTGTATCATCTTTTACCCCTAATCAGCCAGAAGACTTGAATAGAGTGTCCCAAATTCCCGCAGGTATAGGGAATGCCACTTACACGTCACTGAGCTTCTGTATTTTTTACCTTAGGTGACTAAATTGGAATTTTCTTGCTCAGTGGCACCAGAAGTTGCGAACACGTACGTGTGCAAATAGTGCAAAATTCATTCTGCTTGTGATGGTTCAGACAACTGAGCAACGCAAACCTGGGAAATTTCATGGTGATTAATTGCTGATTGAGAGAGAACAGAAGGAACTTTCGGAATTGGACAGAATCTAAGATAATCTGTGGTGAAAACTGTATCATTTTAAACTCTAAAGAGACAAATTTGTATCCTTAATTTAAGTTGGTAATAGACCTTTACCAAATAATGTTTCTATACTAAAGCAATAATGAATCAGACATGTTGTAAATATTCCAGTTGGTGATATTTTAAAAATTTGTCTGTAAAGCAGTTTGAATCTAGGAACTAAGTATTATTATAATTCTTATTTACCTTTTATTATCATTTAAAGATGTCTTCTTGCTGCTTTTTATGGTACCATGACTGTTCATTGCAACAGCTAAGAGGTATTAATTAGAAAACAAACTCCTTACATTGCCATGCTTATGGCTTAAAGGTATTTAGTTGTGCAGAACTTTTATATGACATAATTTCCAATCTAGTGAACACCCACTCCTTGGGCTATTTACTTTAAACATTTTATGATGTATTTAACTCCAGGTATGACGACTACTTAATTTGCATAAGTAAATGAGAATACGTAGGAAAATACTCCAGTGCAATAGAGGAGATAGGAGTTCTGCTGTTAACAGTGGCTAAATGAGCAGATGAAAAAGGGCAGGTCAAAAAGAAGCCTATTTGCATGAATACATAGAAAGTAAGTATTCATTTCAGCATTTAAAACATAAATCCATGTTATGCAGTCAAAAGATTAAAGGTTAATAGTTTTTTGAAGTGGTAGTGCCAAAACTACATTGTTAATCAGTATAGAATGGGTTATTTCCTTTGGTAGTAAGAGGCGATGAAGACGTGGGCTGTTTTAAAGAGCGGTAATGCCCATAGTGAACTCTTAGCTTTAAAACAAAAACACTGACTCTTACAGTTTAAGTGGAGATATAGACACAGGATATTGTTGATTACTGTAATTTTATAAAAGATAAATAGGATAGCTAAACTATTCTTAGCTTTTTTAAAAAGATATTGTTAAGCATAAATATATATAACGATGCAAGTAAGTAGGAAGGGGCAAGGTATATGGGGTTTGGTTTCAGTGTGAGAAGCCTAAAACTGATGTGGTAAGAAAAGAGGAACATGAAGAAATGAAAAGATGGGTAAAAAGTGTCTGAAACGATGGGAGAGGAAGAGAATCTTAGCAACTGCCTTCTGCATAGCATGTGAGGACTCTCAGTTGTGGAGCAGGCTATTAAACCTGAGGTGTTAGTAAATGGATAGATTTTGAGCACTTCAGAGCAATCTTAGCAATAAGGAGGGTAAAAACCAACCCAAACCCCTGCAATGCTGAGGAGGGCAAGGAGGAAGTCAAAGCAATTGCCCCACTTGCAAAAGCGAGAGAAGGAACAAGTGAAGACAAAACGTTTAAACATTTGTGATGAAGGTAATCAGGAGCAGAGCCTGGATGAATGGCTGGGAAAAGATGATAAGTTTAGCTGTGCTAAGCTCAGATTAAGAAAGACGTATCAGACAGGTTGTGAGGCAAGATTAGATGGGCTGTGGACCGGGAGAGTGGCAGTGGACTGAGACGTTTTGGGTCTTTCATTATGGGATCGACTGAATGCATTGGAAGTATGGGGGGGAAGCACAAGGGTAGACCTTTGTTTTCCCTTCAAACAGTTTGAGAAAGGGAGAAGGATGTAATGAAAGAGGCAAAGGCCTGGTGAGAGGAATGTGCCACCAGCACCCCCTGGTATTGCAGAAGCTAGAGATAGTTAAAAAACCCTAGGGCTGGGGGAGGGGACGATACGCACTGTAAATACAGGGAAATGGTGTAAGAGGATTGTCCTGCTGTTTGGTCAAAGGTGTTTCAGTGGCACAAAGGGGAGCTGTAGTGTAGCACGTTGCGGGGGCGAATACCCGCCTGTGCTTGCTGCGTGCGTCGGAGGCCCCGCAGCCACCGAGCAGCCATGGCTGCAGCTGCTGGCCGGGAAGCCGCCTGCGAGCAGGAGGCGGCTGGTGGCAGGAGGCCTGTGCCTCTCTTCTCCACTCGGAGCATCCCGGCGGGCTCCGCCAGCTCAGCGCTGCTCCAGAAAAATAGGTCACGAATGGGCCTTCAGTGACGGCGAGGTGAAGGGCGATGGAGCGGCACCAGCAGGGTTAAACTGGGTCAGGGAATATTTTGGGAAGGTTTGGTGGACAGGTGGGAGCAGATAACTGTTTTTTATTAATGCTTGCAAACCGACAGGAGCAGCTGTTTACTCGCCCTAAGTGGGATGGCTCCGAGCCAGGCTCGGCAATAATTGGGACTAACATCCTATGTCAAACAAGACCGTCCTCCGGCAGGAGAGCGAGCAAACAGCTCCAGCCCTGCACGCCGCCCCCGGCACCCAGTTGCAAAGAAAGAGAAAAAAAAAAATAAATAAATAGCCGCGGCGGCAGGAAATCTAAGGTATGCGGTTTCCAGAGGTCGGGCGAACTCCGGTGCGAGAGGAAGTGTGAGCCGAAGCGGGGCGGGGGCGCAGCCGGCGGCGGGGCTGGGCCCGCGCGGGCAGGTGGGGGCGCGCAGCGGGGCGGTGCGGGGGCCCGGGTGGGGGCGGGCGCGCTCCGGCTCGGCGGGCCGCCGGGGAACTCCGGCGGAGCGAGCCCGCCGCCTCGGTAATGGTGAGTGCGGGGGGCGGCCCCACGGCCGTGGGAAGCGGCCGCCCCGCGCGGGGCGGGCGCGGGAGGCTCGAGGGAAACTTGCCCCCCCACACCACCGCCCCGCGGGGAGGCCGGAGCAGGAGGGAAACGCGCCTCTTGCTCGGCGGAGAAAAGGCGCCGGTGCTGTTGGCTGCAGACAGGGCGCTGGGCTGCGGGGTGATGCCCCGGAGAGGGGGAGAGGCCGGGGGAAGCCGGGTGCTGTCGCGGGGGGGGGCAACCCCGGGCCCTCCCTGACGCTCCGGCGGGGCTAGATGCGGTGTTGTAGTAAGTTTGCTTTCTTTCTGCCGGCAGAAGCAGAAATAGCTGCCGGCTTCCCTACATTGTGGGGCGTTTCTCGGTGTGGCGTGCCTTTGCCCCTTCCCGTTCGGCTTGCCCGCGGGCGTTCAGAGCCTGCCCTCAGCAGCTGGTCGTTACCCGCGGTCGCCGCGGGGAATCCCTTCCCCGGGGCTGGGCTGGGCTGGGCTCTGGGCGGGCTCCGGGCGCCCACAGGGTGCACCCACAGCGCCGAGCAGGCAGGCAGGAGATGCGCTCTGATGACATTTGTCGTCGTGGTTGGGAAATACTTACTTCATTAGTTCGGTTCGCCTTCGGTTAGAGGCTGTAACAGATCTGCTTTGCTGCACAGAGGAAAATCCTGAGAGCAATGGGAAACGGAGAAGTCGAGAGAAGTTTGGAAGGGGGGACGAAAGGGTGAGGGATTTATGTTTTCTTCTGTCTGCATTGTTTGGGATTGCTTGGGCTCCTTCCTCCACCCCCTTAGTGGGATGAATTATTTAGCACCCTCATTTTCAATTCAGCCCTAAAGCTTGTGAGGGGAGGCTTTCATGTCTAGAAGAAAAAAGAGACTGTAGATCTGTAAAAATCATGTCTGGCACAGAGCGACCCAGCTGTGATCTCTGGTGTGCACTCTGCTGTTCTGCCTACGACAGCCAGGCTCACACTGGAGATTCCCCTTCTTAACGGTGACCTAACAGAATAGCTTGTTGTTCGGTATCTATTTTGCATGAGCTACTATGCTGTAGCAGTCACTGCTTCATTCAGCTAAAGAGAGGGAAGATAAGAGGATTCCAATTTAATTAGCAGTTTGTTAAAACCAATCAGCTTTGTCTGGTCACATGTTTATAATTTTAGAACTTATGTCTTAATTGCAGTAAATTCTGGTGTTGTGCATAAAGCAAATGCCACATGCTGTTTGCGGCATTGGCTGTGGCAGCTTTGTGTCTCTTTTTTTTTAATTTACTGCAGCATGTGTTTGTTTGTGCAACGGCAGATTTTTGTGTGTGCTGTGGGTATTTTGCATGAAGCAGATCTGGGAGATCTAGGAATTAAAGCATATGCTGTGGAGGTTTTTATTACCCAGGAAGCTGCAGGATGTGTCTTTTTTATTGGAGCGTATTCAGGTTGACATCTTGAATACCCAGATATTGTTCTGGTTGTTTTCAATAATAGGACTTCTGTGTGTTTTTAGCATCTTTGTTGGAGTCTGCAGTACTCTAAATGGTGAGGCCTTCCTCACTTCTCCTCCCCCTCAATAATTACTCTACTTGTTCTCAAACAAATAATTCCTCTCTCACAATATCCCTGAAATTGAGGACCAGCAAACTGTACCTTATCTTCTGCCTAAGCTAACTGAGTCACTGCCATGCCTTGTGCTAGATTCAGCTGTTGTAGTATTGCTGCTGATTGAATATTGAAGATCCCCTGTGTATACTGTGATTTACGTTACTGTTAATAGGGTAATTGAATTATAGGTTCTCTGCAATGCCTTGTTCCTCTGGTGTTATCAAAGATCACCCAACTTTAGTTGAGGTGCTAGGCAGGCTGCTGCCTAAATGGTTACTTAAATTAGACATTTCCACTAACTCTTATAATTGGATAAAGTACTACTTTTGTTTGTTTTTAAACCCTGTATTGCTGAGGAGGCCCTGGGAGTCTCTGAAAGCATGACAGCATTAGGTGTTAACACACACATGCACCCCCCACCCCCCCAAAAAAAAGGTAAAATACTTGAATAACAGAGTTAATGAAATTCTTTTTTGTTGCATGAATTCCTGTATCAGAGGAGAAAAGATATTCTGAGGTTAGCTATGGGGTGTGTAACAGTAAGAGATTTTTTTGCCTTTTATAGCAGTCAGGACTTGTTCAGGGCCTCCGCTTGCTGGCCAGAGAAGGGAAGTGTTCTATGGAAGCCGCTGTAGTGGAGGGATGAGAGGGAATGAAATGAGTTATCTGTCAGCTCCTAATAACTCAATTTGAAGATCTTAATTGATGAGCATGAAATGTGCAAACTCATGTAGAGCTTTAGTTGTTTGAGAGGAGTATGTCTTTTCCAAGGCTTGACTCCTTTTTACTACTGCATATGTCTTTTTCTGGTTCATAACTGCTAATATGGGGTATTTGTTTCTTGTTACCTGTTTTAAACGAACTGCCTCCTGCCCTCAACTTCAGCTGGCAAACAGTTTGAAATCCAGGATGTGTACTTCTGTCATTCCTAAGCCAGTATGAAACCTCAGACAGAGCTGTGACCTTCAAATATGAACTAAGTCGTGTATTTGCAAACACATATCTTTATTAAACTGGCATTAAAGGAATAGGGAACCCTAGTCAGATCTTACAGGATTCTGATTTGAGATTAAAAGGCTTTTCCACTAGCTCCTGCTGTCATTTTACCTCTGTCAAAGCACTAGAGGAGTTTAAATTTTTGTTCAGCTCTCGGTTGCTTCTGTTCTCAACATTGATGAAAGATGCAAGTATTTCTCTGTGCTTCCAGATTGTGTGCACATACCGAAATACCAGCCGGTGATGGAACATGCCATTCTTGTCACTTTCCGAAAGGCTTTTAGAATTTGACGGTTAATAGTGCACAGTTGAGCATAATTTTTTTAGTACCATTCTTGGTATGTACAGCATTTTATATTTTCTCCTGGTTGGTAGTACTTGTTTATATTTGTGCTATTAAAAATATTGATAGTTCTTTATTACATTCTGATATGCAGCTCTCTAAATTTTTGTAAATAACTTTGCAGCTTATTCAGTGAAATTTATTAGTTTTTTCTGTAATCTTGATTTGTTCCTAAATAAGCTGCAAACCCCCTCCCTATATATATTTTGAAAGCTGTGGCTCGTAAGCTACTAAACGTAAGTCTGAGGTCATAACAACTCTAATGAAAATTTGATGAAATGTTGCCAGTACCCAGCCAGAGGTAGTTGTTAAAACTACATAGTGATATGTCACCTCCTAATGATGACATGGCTCTTGCCATCAACCTGACTAAGTTGCAGCATGTACAGTACACAAATCTGTTTAGTTTTGTGTTGCATCACCCCAAACCTACTTACTTTTTCATGTTTATCAGGTCAGTCAAGAGAAGCTGTGCCCAACAGGTCACTGAGGAAAAACGTGCTCTGTTGAAAAGTCCTTACATGGTCCCCCAAAGTTAGATGATGTGGCTGCATGATCACTCACAGTGCTCTGAGATGAGAAAAACTCATGTCTGAATGATGCATCTTAGCCAAAAGATACTGTAAGGAGAATGTTTCTAGGTAATTTTGTATGAAGATGAAATTTTATATCAAAGTGAAATTAAGCTGAAGGCTGTTCTCTAGTAGTATTAAAGATTATCACGTGATTGTATTTTGTGAGCTGCCATGTGATACTGCTTTAGAGGGTTTTTTCTTTTCAAAAACTGTGATGGAAACTAGTAGCAACTGTTCTCTGGACCTTGTAATTTATGTTCCTTCAGGCTCAAAGATCTCTTTTCGGCAAAATCTCCTAATGCTGTGTATTCTAGTGATTTGGTGCTGACAAAAAAGAACATTGAGTGCTTGATCAGTGTTGTTTTCTGAAATGATAGCGTTTTCCTCCACACTGCTGATCTAACCTGAGACCCTCTAGCTTTTGGTATTTTCTGAGACTTTGAGTCTAGTTTGGTGATATATTTGTAAAACATACAGGTGGATGTTGTTACTTTTTCTAAATGTTGTATGAATATGCTGGAATGTTTTGCAAACACTGGGTTTTTATAGTTTCTCATTTTGATATTTTTGTGTGTGTGTGTCATTATGCAGAAGAGAGTCTGAAAACCGAAAGACATTGTGCTGTCAGTGCAGGGATGCTGGATACCAGCTCAGGGGCGGGAGTGGGCAGTTAAGCATTTTGTTTGCTTAAGCAAAGTAAGGGATGTAGGATTGAAGAGCAGTTTTTGTTGGCATAAAATTTGATGTATTTTGGTAAAAGAACTTCTTAGCACTCTGACAGCTTAGTTTATAATAATAACATTTGAGTCTTGTATGCGGAGACTGTCTTGCTGTTAAAAGGATAATCGCTTACATTTTATGTATTGGGCAATCAGCAAGTTACATCTAGAACTTGGATATTTAAGTAGGTAAAAATGTGTTTCTTCAAATCCTGTGAAATCTTTCAAGCCTACTGAAATAGTAAAAGGTGGCATCCTGTACTGCAGTGTTTCAGCATGAAGAATCTCTGAACAACTCATAATTCTACATTGACAATGTGCTGAATCTCAATAATTAGCATACCTCTTAATGTTACAAAGTTCTTGTCCTCCTTTTCTTTCTAGTATCGTGTGTACTACACTAGATGATGGAGGTGAATCAGTGTAAGCAGTTTGGAGGTAGACAACTTTAGGTACCTGTAGGGCAGGTAGGTGAGATTTAGCATTTTTCCTTTGCTGCACTCATCCACCCACCTTGAAAGTTAGCTGATGTTCTTGTGAAAAATCTGTTTTCTTTTGCTTGCAGCAGCTGCCTTGCCCTTGGCCCATTTGGACATTCCACAGATTGTATCATTCTTCACATCATTTTGAACATCTGTCTTATGTTTAACTTCTCCATTTAAGCATTGCCCTGTTGTTATTCCCAGAGGAGTGAAAAGGCTACCTTTTGGACAAGAATGAGGCATTTGAGACTTAGCTCCAGACTGTAACTCTTCTGTCCCTGCATTAGGGCGCTAGGTATTTTGAATCTCTCTTCTTCATACCTAGGCTTTGTTATGCTGTACTATTGTATTCTTTTAAGGCAGGAGTGTTGTCAGAATAACACTAGTACTACACTGTGCCAGGTTCACTATTTTTGGGTGTTACCAGAGGTAGCCAAAGATGATAGTTCTGTGTTCTGAAGCAATTTTTGATTTTCTTAAAATTAGGTTGAGGTAACCCTCCCACTGCCAAATAGAATCTAATACTAGTTAAAGTGCATGTATGCTACTAGCTGTTTACTTTGTAACCTCTGGGGAGATGGGACAGTCACTCTAGTTACAGAAGTGTAGAGCTGTAGATGAAAAATCTCACTATTCTCAAACTTGCCCTTGTCTCTGTTTGGAACTCAGGAGCCGATGCTTCTCCCACTCAGCCTTGTGTTAGCCCCGGTTCTCTTTCTGGTTCTGGAGCACCTCCTTTAGGTATAAGAATGAGTAGTGGGGCTTGACCTCAGCATGCCACTGATGGAGACCAGAACCACCTGCAGAGTTGCCAGTTGACATTTATCTCCCCTAACATTATCATCTTTTTTGACTTACCATCCTTTGCATTCAGGGAAGACAGTTGTTTCTAGTGTGTGGCTCATCTCATCCTAAGGTGGAGCCTGTAATAGCTCAGGTGAGCCACGTCCCTTAAATGGCTTGTTCTCTCTGTGAAAGGTTTCTAGGTGATACCATTAAATGCACGTGTCTGTATCATAGACATGCAGAGTTAAAGAAATCCCACATGTTGTTGAAAAATGGGAGTTTGTTAATGCATGCAGGGGGCTGATGCAGGAGCCTGCCCACTTCCAGGCAGATGGATGGACTGTTCCAAGCTTGTTTCATTAGCTTTGAGTACCATTTGCATCTGATGCCAGGCAGTCTGGTTGTAGCAGATACACAGAAAAGATCTAAGCAGAAAAATCCTCTTAAAACAATGAAGGGCTGTCTGCTAGGCAAAACCAGTACCCCTGTCACTCTAGATGTGCCCTGCTTACCATTTATTTTGGTGGTAAAGAAATCTCCCTGTGTCTGGCCCCTGAGAATGCCTAAAGAAATGCAAACTCCTGGTAAAGAGTTTTCCTGTCAAGGGTTGTACATTCTTTCATTAGGTTTCTGCGTCAAGTTATTTGCTTATTAGAACATCTAGAAGCATTCTGTATTCTTTGTATTTCTGTGCTTTATCTCCTCCCAAGGGAAGAATTCCAGGCTCTTTCAGATAGAGACAGGACATAAACCAAAATGTACCCCAAAAAAAGATATTAAGTAACAAAGGCAGAATCAGAAATCCCTGTGGGTGAGCAGACACCTTTCTCAATGTTTTCATTTGAGATTCACAGATAGAAGTGCCTGACTAAATCTCTGGATGACTTCTGCTCTTCTGTATCCCTTTGGCAAGCCTTTTTCTCTCCTTTTTAAACCCTGGATTGGCTGCAAGACACAGTGAATGAAACTTACTGCTGATAATTTCTAACCAATCTCTTTTTCTCTCTTTCCTAAAATACAGCTGGTAAAAGGGAGCAATTTTTGGAGGAAAGACAATAAATATACCTAAGTAATTTGTTCAAAAGTCTTTTTATCAATAACTGACCTGTCAGCTTGAGGAGTTGTCCAGCTTTCCAAAAGGCAACCTTTTTTCATGTTGGCAACAGAAAAATAAATGAATCTGTGTTCCACAGCTATATCTTCAAATCTACCTTTGCTCTAGCACCCCAGAGTTGCAGAGTAGAGAAATGCAGGGCTAGACAAGGGGGAATCTAAGGATTGTTTCTGAGAGTACTCTGGGGACAGATGCTCCACCGGCACTGTTGGTGTTAACCTCAAAAGTAGTGCAGGGAGCAGTTGTCTTCATCGCGGGGACGATGCATTATGCACACACCTCCTGTGTTTCCTGGATTTTCAGTGGTTGATGTCTGCCTGAGGCACACAGTTGCAGAGTGCCGGAGGGAACACAGCTGTGTCATTGCTTGAACAGGATTGCACCTTCAAAACAGGTTTTAAGAGACTGGCTTGTTGCTCCTCGCTTTCTTCTCTGTCTTTCCTTCCATTATAGCCATGGAGTAGAATGGATTCCTTTTTTTCTTTTTGTTTTATAGTCTAGTTAGCCATTTCCCTTTAAAAAGAGATTATATGACTTTGTTGACATTGTTGTGAAATCACATGGTACATGGGAACCATCTGAGTAAAAACTCCTCAAGCCTCCTGACCGAGTGAGCAAAAACCTCTAGATTCTGCCTGGCAAACAGCCAAACCCAATGTTTTGCAAAGGCTATCTGTAGACCTCGGTTTCTGTTTCACTAATTCCACCTGAACTTGTAACTTGTCATCTTAACAAGGCGTTTCTGGTTTTATATGATTGCTTATGCTGTGATGTAATGACTCCCTTTCCCTGCCTCCTGTGTGTACGTCCCTGACTCATGCTCATGCGTAATAGCCTCTCCAAGTGGGTATGGCTTGGGTGTTCTTTTCATAGGGTTAAAACCAATTTAATGTCAAGTCAGCTGTAAAGTTGATTGTTCTAGAAATTGATAAATCTGAACTTTAAGACTCTGAAAATACGTTGCATTTTGAAGGAGAAATCAGAGGTGAAAGCCATTATGTTTCTTTATCAACATATGATAATTGGAGTGTGTGGAACATTTTCATTTCTCGTTATTTTTCATGCTGCTATCTTGCTAAAAAAATGCTGCAGAATTCCACAGTCCTTCCAGAAGGGATACACACTGCTTATTCATTTCCAAGTGTGTGTGCATTTAAAACAGAAGAAAAAAAGAAATAGAATATATTTACCTTGTAGACCAGGAATTGTAGTCCTGCTTGGTTTGGTTCTGATGTATTAAAAGGAAGTTGCTGCAGTTTTGCCTTATTTCTGTTTCCTTTTCCAGGCTGATGAAATGTCATTTATTTATTATGCTATTTTTTATATTCTGCTACTGTACCATGTGAACAAGACTTAACAGTAGACAAGATGAGTGCTGCTTAAATACTCAGAAAAAGTTTGTAAGGTTTTTCTGAAATTGGCTAAGTTACTTACAGAAAGCAGGGGCTGCTTTTTTTTTCCCTCTTGATGACACAAGTCATTGCAGCTAATAATTTTAATATTCTGAATATAGCTGCTTGAATTTCATAATACTTTTGTACCCACTTGCATTCCTATTCACAGAGGTGGACTTGTTCCACTACATACTGAGTAGCAGTGTGGATGAAATGAGGAACTGAGGAAGAAAAATAATAGAATTGTTTGTAGAAGAGAAGAAAAGCTGAAATCAGGTGACAGAGTAAAATACAGAGAGACATGGGAGCATGTTGAGATTGGATGAGAAAAGGTGGTTTAGTAATTTGCTAACTGGGGGAGGGGCCAGCGGTTTTAATGGTTACACTCAGAACTAGCAGGAAGTCGTGAGTCAAGCAAACACACACTTGCTAAGTTGAACACTAAATAGAACGATGCTTATAGGGAGGAGTAGGGATATTCAAGGGTCTGTACTGTACTTTTTTAGCTGAAGAGTGAGGTTTCAAATCCTTTGTATTGAAACTGTGCAGCTTGAACCATATTCCTTTCCTTTTCAGGCCCCTGGTGCAAGATCTAATGTTGACCTAGATAGCTGTGAAGAGAGGACACGAGTAAAGCTAGTAGTACTTCAGTATGTTGTGCTTAACCCTGTATTAAAACATAGACTTAAAAATGTTTAGGAAAATGTGGGCTTTCCAGGGATTATGCAATTGTGCTTAGTTCAACTTCTGATTTCAAAATTCCATGTTGGTTCTTTCATTATTAATCGGTAGGGTGGCTTTAGTTGGTTTGTTAGCTTTGTCATATTCTGTAACAGTCTTTAAATAACATTTAAATTAGATTTGTTTTCAGTAAAGGCTCTTCTTAATAGGACATTACTGAGATGGACAAATATTGTTCGAAGAAGTGTTTGGTTTTGCTTTTGCTTTTGTCACTTGAAGGCCGCAGTGGAATTGAGTTTCTTATATGTGGTGCAATTTGCACTTCTGGGAACCTCGGGGAAAAAAAGAAAAGGAAAAAAGAGGGAATTGAGTCATAAGTAATTGGAGGCCTGTCTTTATAGCAGTATTTGTTTTAAGCATTTGCTTGTTATATGTGAATCGGATCATCTGAAGTATGACTAGCATTTCTCCATTTTGTTGAGAAATCACAGAGCATTGAGAGAGTAAAGTTTGATCTCTGCTTAGAAAATGGCTTACTCTGACCTGCAGTGTCAGCAGCAGCCATCCCCAGAGAAGTTTGGCTTTTGCTGAGAACTGTCAGCCTTTCCTCCTCAGAGAGGCATTCCTAAACCCCAGGGAATCCCCTCCCGTAAAGCTCTGGAGTAAGCAGTGTGGAGGAATAATAAGCACTTCCTTCCTTTCTATTTTCAGTGACTGAACTAGAAAGTAACCACTATTGCTGTAGCTGTGCAGCATGGTCCTCTTCTCCCTGCCCTCTTCCCCCAAGGCTTCAATTCTTCTGCAAGGGGGGTTGTGCAGTAAGTTTCAAGCTGAAAAAGTTTTTAAAAGTGCTACCAGGAATATGGTATACTGGCTTTATTATTCAGTTTCATATTTAATGTAAAATTCAGTATTAAGTTATGCACAGAATTTTCTCGTACTCCCAGATTTTTTTTTTTTTCTAGCAGTGCATATCAGGCTTCCTTCCCCCGCCCCCAGCTCTTACAGAGTGTTTGTTTAGCTAGGAAGGCATGGAGAGCAGCTTGATGTTTTGGATCTTGAGAGGCATTCTGGAGTTGTTGGAAGCGTCTCACTCCTTCCTCTGGTTTCATGTAAACAGCTTCGCTGGCTGTTGCAGAAGGGAGGAGAACCTTTCAGCTGCAGGAATGGTGGACAGCAAACAGGAGCGGTGCATTGGACGTAAAATCCTTTTGGTGGCCAGAGACATTTTGTCAAGTGGCCAGAGTGGTGACAATCCATAACAAAACCTTTCAAAGAGCTGCAAATGTTTGTCACAAGGATCTGCACTCCTTGTGTGTGTACTTTCAAGGGAGGTACTTTGCTAACAAATCTGAATTTTCAAATGATGATATGAAAACTTTAATTTTAGTCAAACTGAATAACTTTTTCCAGTCTCCTCTCCAGTTTTTCGTTGCAAGCTTTGCATTTCTATGTTTCTTAAGTTTTGTTTAAAAAGCTGAATGCTAGACTGTTTTTTAAAAAAAGTTGCAGTGTATGATCTGAATTCAGAAATATTGTTCATGAAGGTTATTGATACTTAGGAAGAAAAAATTCATGCCTGATGGTCTTGAACTTCTCTTTGGGAGAGGTTTGAATGAGACTGTTTCTTTAGTCTCTGACTCAAATTACAGTCTTAAAAAGAATTCAGCATCACTCATGAAATAAAATTCTGATAACCTCACTTTAACATCAATGTTTTACATATTGCTTAAGGAATGGAGATTGTTCTGACTCCAGATGGTAGGTTTCTTTCTGCTTTTGGCTTGAGGCTGCATGTGAAACAGGCAGGTATGTAACACAGGACAGTAATCTTATTTATTGCTGTTCTGCATTTGTAAAACTGCAAGTCAACACATGAAAAGTTAGTGACTTTCCTTTTAAATCGGACCTTCTATGTAACTGCGATGATAAAGTTAAACACATCTACTGTGAGTTTTAACTTACGCTATTCCAGTGTGCCCTGTTGTAGAAAGACAGAAGAGCAGCGTTCCCCAAAACATGCAACTTTGTTTCTATCAGATGGACTTTGTCACTTCTGGGGCTTTCTCACTGCTATTAGCATATTCTGTCATTGCGTATGGTTTTACTGCATTATTGCTCTTTCTGGGGTAGCATTAAAATGTATACACAGGACATGTGAGAAGGAGCTGCAAATTATTTTCAACTGATTCCAGATGCAGTTTCAGAAAGCTCCCTCCAATTCAAATGAAGGGTGAGATAATGCCGAAAAAGACCATGAACCTACGCATTGGCTGTCTTCCATTCCTATAGTATGCATCTAAGTTGACCATAAATTGTTTTGTATAGTTAAATTGGCTAAGTAGGTTGTTGCAATGTGGTGCCATTCTGAGGCATTCAGTTGGTTTAGGATTTGGTGCAGAAACCCAGTTTACATGCGTGCAGAGAAGCAAAAAATACTAGCTCCAGAATATGTGCGTTCATCTGTAACCTGAAAGGAAAGTCATTGTATAGTTTGGGGGAAGAAAAAGCTTCTCTATTTAAATAAAGTGTGTGCTGTCTTACGGAACTGCTACCTGCAAGATCTGTATGTGCTTGAGAGCTGCTGAGCTGCATGAGCAGATAAGATCTTTGCCACCAAGCCGCAGAAGGTACTTTTGGAGGTTGGCAGTTGGGGATCGGAGGAAGCGACGGTTGTGCCTTGGGGGTCAGTCATGGTACAGTTTTATGTACTTTCTGGAAAAGGAAAGCTACCAAAAGAAGTTTGAAAGAAAGCTTCAGGGAGTAAAGAGGGAAAATGGGGGTGTCTGTGATCACTCGGGAGGAAGATAAGAGAGCAGGAGGAAAAGCAAGAGTAAGAAAATTTGGCAGAACAGACTGTGCATTATATCTATTTGAAGTCATTGTTTCCTCTTTAAAAACAGTGGTACTTGTGTGATTTTTTTTTTTCCCCCAAGTTCTTATGCATCTTATGGAGTAGAACTGCAGAGTCTCTGAAGAAATGCAAAGGGAGGGTCTGTTGTAGACAGGCTGGTTACGTATCTGCTTCTTTTGTGGTCAAATGTCATTTATGATTGCAGTAATCATTTTCTTTGCTTCCACATTGCATTAAGTTCTGAAGAATTTTGCTCATACTGAAAGTAAAGCTAAAAATGTCAAAGGAAGACCTTTAAACAAGGATAAAAGAGTAAATATTTGTATATCCTGCCCTCTGAAAAGGTTTGGAAAGCAAAATTCATTTTCAGTCAGGTACTCCTATCAATGAGACTATCCTTTTCTGCACTGTCACAAAATGATATACGTGACCAGAGGGTTTTCATCTTAAAGAGCTGCTACAGGAAGAGTTTCAGAACTGAATATATTAAGCACAAGGGAAGGGTTTGCACTGATGTTACAGCAGTTTTTGTGCATGGTCATAATATAAGTTGCATACTAACATGCAAGCGTGGTAGGATTTGCATTGCATTTTTTCAAATACGGTTGACTAGTGTGTTGGACAGCATCCACGTTAAACACCTGAAAAACATTTCTTAGACTTATTAGACATTGCAAAATCTGAGTTAACTAACAATAATTAAATTATATTTTCTATCAGCCTCCAGCCTTGCTCCCCAAAGATTCCCTTGTCCCAGAAATTTAATTAGAAGGCTCAGGCACAAGTATTTGAACCTGCCTCTGGAAAATGGATACTGCTGAGGATTCTGATTCTTCCTATCAGGCTGGTTAAGTGCCACAGTGAACACTGATGATATCAAGGCAGTAACCGAGTTCCTAACATTTAGTAACAGATTATTTGAAGATAGAAACTTGCTGTGGCTACACAGGAGCAGCAGCTTTCAGGCCAGGAAAACCTATTTTAAGTTACTCTTTGTTTTTTATGGTAGTTGAACTTTGGCTTAAGAAGGCGAATTCACAGACATTTAAGAAAAATGCACAATATAATTTAGGCTTTGCTTGCTTTTTTTTCTGGGAATAGTTCAGAAGCATATTTAGAAGGTGTGCTGTGGCTTCTGCAAGCCTCCCTCTTTTGCCGTTGGCAGGACTCAGTTGACTTTAAATCCAGATCTCCCTGTCTGAAGGACCGCAGCATTTGTCTGTCCTTTATTCCCCGACCCTCAGTGAAATTCAGTATGCTGCACAATCTGATCCATATTTCAAGATTTCTGTCCTTTTCAGTTGGATCACTCTTTAGGGCTTTCCTCTTTTCCTTTTCTCTGCAGGGAATCTGGCGCATCCCCGTGGATGAGATTGACCGTCCAGGCAGTTTTGCATCTCATATGAACCGCTCGATTGTCTTACTGCTGAATGTGTTGTCACAACTAAAGGATTACAACACCTTGCTGAAAGTATCATCTATGCTACAGAGGACCCCTGATCAGGGAAAGTATGATATATTTATTTTAATCCATTACTTTGTAAAGCTTTGAATATATTTTGTTCACTGTGTAACTATTAGCTTAGGAAAAAAATCTTTAGACAGATTTCGGGAATATAGTGGAATGATGGTTAATTTTTCCTAGGGTCACGATTCCGTAATAGAGTCTAGAATTTCTCTGCATGTCTCTTGAAACGGAGAGCAGCCATACAGCTGCCTTAAGAGACTTGCAGAGGTTTTCTGTCAGGTGGAGGGGTTCACTGGTAGAACAGAGCATCGTGACTTTTGCACCCTTCTGCTGGCCTCTTGCATAAGAGCACTGCTCAGGGAGGGAGGTCATGGCCCAGGCATCCTGCCTTCCTGTAATCCTTGATGGACTGAACAATGGTTATGTGTCTATTGGCAGCTGATGCTATTTAAAAAGCTTATCCTATTCAGGGGTGATCTAATTTTAATTGCATTAACCTTATTTAAGAAAAAAGAAGCCATTTAACGTGAGCTATATACAGATTCATATCAATGGGAAGACCAAAATAAACATCTAAGGAAAACATTGAAGCAATTGAGGTAAAATTCTAGTAGCTTGCCGAGTGGGAAATGTTGAAATTAGTCTCTGGCAAATGCTTGAGAAATTGAACTGAATGATTGATGGTGATAAGTTGGAGGCATTGAAGGTTTCTTCATGTGTTTTTGAGTGTGAGTGTATGTGAATTTGCATAAATCGTAGTATGTCTGGGAATATGTCACCACATGTTCAGCAAACTTGAAGCCAAAAATACTTTGACTTTTAGCATATCAGAAAGTACTGGACCATAGAAGGTTTAAATTGTGTCCTAAGCAAGCCTTCAGTTGTACTAAAAATATTATGTTATTTATAAGTCTAGACTGAATTTAACAAACAAGTAATATGACATGTTGGATCAGCCAGTGCCAGCCATGGTGGACTGCAGTTGTTACAGGAATTTATAAATGCAAATATTCTGGGTGTGTCTGGTATATGCCTGTTACAACCCTGGTTTTAAAAAATGCAAGGTTTTTAGCTGAACTTTAGTTATTACTGAACTAATGAGGAGTCAGGTTTTTGTATCTTTTGTCTGAAAAGCAAACCACAAAATGACCAATGTAATGTAATACTGTAGAGAGAAAATATGTTTATTAAAAATATTGGCTTTTTAACTGAAACAGTACCCTTCAAAATTGTTTACTTGATTTTTAGCCCTCTCATTAAAACCAGCCAATTCTGAAATAGAAATTCATTTTTCCATCAAACTCACTTAGGTGGGATTGATGGCTGGAAATATTTTCCTTGAAAGTGGACTGAAGCATTGTGTCAGAATACACTGAAGTTACAGTGCTCTAGTAAATTAAATAAAGCTATAGAGAAAATAAGTTTTACACGTAGAGGTTTTTCTTAATAACACTAAATAGTAAAAAAGGTATTAGCACAGCAGTGTTTTAGCTTTAAAAAACCTAAACTCAAAGGAAACTGATATGACCAATGAGAAAGGATTTGCTGATGTCCTTAATCTCACATGCACAGTTTATCCAGAACATGAAAATCACCTGACAGTTCAAGATAGTTTTGTGTGACTAATACTCTTTTTCAAGAAAAGGTTTGAATAAAAAGCTGATATTTCAGGGGCACAGAAGGCTTGATATGAGAAAACTAATTCTGGTTGTCTGTTTTGCTCTGGGTTTGTTGGGTTTTTTCATTTCTCCCCTCCCCTCTGTTGGTAGATAGTGCTATCTTTTGTTTCATGCATGTCATGTTTGATGATTGTGGGCAGAGGAGAGGTAAAAGGAAACAGCTAAAGTGTTATATTTCAATACGCAACTGTATGTGTTTTGTTTGCTTTCTTCTAACTTGTTTTAAAATTGTTGTGTTGGATTTTTTTGTTGGTTGGGGTTTTTTAATGTGCTGATTCTTGCTTTTAAAGTTCTATAAGCTTTTGGAACTTAGCTTCGTTTCTGTTATCTTACTGTGGCACAGGAAATACTTGCGTGATGCAGATCGCCAAGTTCTGGCCCAACAAGCCTTCGTGCTTACAGTGAAAGTGTTGGAGGACACTCTCAACGATCTGACGCAGGTAAGGAAGCAGTGTGTTTAATGGTCGCTGATTTAGTAATTAGATTTTTCTAGGTTCAGTTTACTCATTCCTTAGGTCTCCTGAGACTGAAGGGCTACATTATTATCACTTATTTCTAATACCTTTTGTTTATAGGCAGCTACACAGAAACATTTCTTCCAGCATTGTTGTTTTTCATTCTTGAAATCTAGTAACAAATACAGTTGTTCAGAATGGATTGCGGTGTGTGGTTTGACTGCCCCTTGAATTTCAAATGATGGTAGTTACATGGACTATAAGAACAGCTACAATTTCAGGTGGGGTCTATTGGAAATTTCCTTTTAAAATGAACTAAGATTCCTCTTGCAAAACAAAAAGAGACAACTAGATATTATATGCCTAGTCATTCTTAACTGCTAGTCCTTGACAGCACCACACCTGCTATTACACTTAATTGTAGTTTAGATTTAATTTTTAAAAGTCATTTAGAGACTAATCGGTTTCCAGGTTAAGATAACTGGAAATCAGAAGTTTATTTGGTAAACACATTCATAGAAGAACTTGTTCCTAGGGTTTTTCTAAGTTAACAGAGTATAGGCTTAACAATTAAATGACAACGTTCTTAAGAACACTGGAACTCTGTGTATGAAATAGTTAGTCCATAAATCCAGATTGAAGAATTGTATCATTAGCAGTCTTTGAAAGAAGACGTGATGTACTGATATTTTCTACCTTTGGACCATCACCAAAGTAAAGGTACAAAAATGAAAATACTATAGCAGAGTTTGGCATACTTCTTGATCTACTAACAAGAAGAAAGTTATGTAAGAGCAACCAAAGGGAAGATTCTTAAATCTGAGGTTGATCCACAGCTGCCAAAAGAAACAGGTTCAGTTTTGATTTCAATACATTAGAAAAAAATTTTGTGCTATTGAAACCTTGGATTTCATTTAGTTGGATCCCATAGTTATAGACTGAAGTAATGGCGGGGGGGGAATCATTGCAGCTTTGGTTCAGCCTGTGCTGTTGATTTCTCTGTGGTGTTCTCACTGATTAAAATACTTTAATTGTCAGACTTCTGGTTTGGATTAATTAATATTTAGGAACAAACAAGAATGAACGTGGAATAAATGCATTTTCTTCAGCAGAGGCAGTAATGTAAAGGTACTCATTGTCAGTGTTCGTGGTAGTCATGGCTATGCTCAAACGCTTCCTGATTTCAATAATAACAGAGAAGAATGACTTCTTTTATTAAGGGTTCAGAAGATCAGAGTTCCAAGTCTTCTAACCTTGCCTCAGGAAGGATGACAACAGACGTTTCTAATAAAACTAGCGCTGAAGAGGGGAAAGATGTCCTTCCCAAAAAGCCAGTTTTATCGGATGGAGTAGTACATAGTACTGAAAATGGAGTAAAGGAAGTGACCCAGGGACAAATTCCCAATGCTATGGACATATTGGAACAAGAGGACAAGAATGACAAGGAGATTAAAGAGCTCCTTAGGCCTGGTTCAGTTGAGCCTATGGATCTTGATGGATATTGCAATGACCCTGAAAAAATTGATTCTTCATGTAAACGTAGCGAGCCAGACCGTCTTCAGTCTGGCAGGAACTCAAAGGAGAGAGTTCCAGACAGCCGGACTCCAGAACTTTCTTTGGAAGAGCTAAGTATCAGCTCAAAACATCATCAGCAGGCAACTAAAGGAATAGTTCAAGCAGTACCTGCTGAAGAACCTGTCCAGAGATCAAGTAGGAAGAGGAAATTACTTGAGGATGTGGAGTCTGGGAAAACACTTCTACTTGATGCTTATCGGGTATGGCAGCAAGGTCAGAAAGTTATGGCCTATGACCTGGGTAAAATTGAGAAGATCATGTCTGAAACGTACATGCTGATTAAACAGGTAAAGTATTTTATCATTAATTGTAATTTCTCTAAATGGCCTCAGACATGATTATAGAACAATAATAATTGCCAAACCAAGCAGTATACAATTGGCCCTATATCTGTTCAAAAGTTGGGGAGATAAATGTCTCCCAAAGGACGACTCTTTTGACAAGACCACTACTAGAGGGGTGGGGAGGGGGGGAAGTGGGACCCTCCATGTTTTGGAACTAAATTTCTTAAATCAGTTAAGAACTATAATACCAATTATGAGGGGTGTGTTCATGCTAAATGTTAGTTTGAATCAAGAGAGAGTTGTGTATCTTTGAATATATACTCCTGAATAACTTAAGATCACTGTTCTGCCGTAGAAGTGCTGCTTCTCCCATTTACTCCCATGCTCTACATCCCCATTTAATCTGAATTCAATTAGATTTATGGATGAGCTAAGTAATTATGACTTCATTAGCTGTGATTCTCTGTTCAGGTGGATGAAGAAGTAGCACTTGAACAGGCAGTCAAGTTTTGCCAGGTGCATATGGGAGCATCAGCACAGAAACAGGTAAGCTCTGTGAAGTCCTTGGCTGCTTGTAGTGTGCTTTTATTACTTAGTCTGTCCAATCAAGTCTGTGACTGAGTGCAGCAGTTAGAAACGTCTAATTTCCTTGTATTGTGGTCGTCTAAGATAAGTGAGGCCACATTAGTGTAGGGAGTTCATCCCTTTTGTTAGGGTGATTGCTACTGTTTATGTCAGGCTTGAAGGACAGTTTGCATGCCCAAAGCTTTTGGGGAAACCCCAAACAATCTTCAAATTGAAATATTTGTGGCACACTACAATTTTCTTAATGTCCACGTGTTCCTCAGCCTTTCATGGATGGTAATTACTTCTCTCTGATCTCTAAGGGCTAACAACCTCATCAGCTCTTCCCTTGCTAACATTACAGTCTGCTCCAGAGGTAGCAAATACCTTCTCTCAACTTGCATGGTTGAGAATCTGATTTTAGCTCTATTATATTACTCAGTTTAGTTTTAGCTTGTAGTTTCTGGGTTTATCCAGCAAACAATTATAGAACTTTAAAGGGATGGTTATTGAACAACATGTTTAGTCGTCACTCATTTTTTGCCAGCAAACCATCAGTTGAAAGCCCCAAAGTATTTTCTAGTTTTGTACTTTCCGTAATTGTTGCCACCAGCACACAGTGAAGCAGTTACTCTGCAGAGTTTGACTAGAAGATAAATTATGTTTTGAAGAAGAATCTATGTTACTAGTTAATAGTCTGTGTTTTAATACTGCTTGGGGCTTTGTGCATGTTTTATGCTATGAACACGTAGTCTGTGTTATCGATTGCTAGCTCTCAAAATAGTTGACAAATCTGTTGAGTGCAACTTAGAAACTTTCTGTTGTCTTTTGAGTGTTTCACAAGTGGTGGTCTGTATCGTGCTTAAGTGTGTAAAACAGGAAGCATCTCTAAGGTTTTCTGCACAAGAAAGGTAGATAACTATGAATGTGTTGAACCATGTTCAGTACCGATTTAAAGTAGAGCTCTTTCAGGAGTGTCTTGAACAAACTTATTTTATGAGCTGCAGAAATTTATTCTGGTTTTCTGCAGTTTGTCTCTTTTGTCCCTCAAGTATCTCTTCTATTATTTCATCTTCCCATCATCTCCTGTAACTTTATCTTCCTGTCGTGTGTCTTTCCCAGTAGAAGTGTACAAGGAGCAGTACGTGCTATGAGTAGTCTAGAGATATCCACACACTGCATTCCAATGTGCCACTTACCAGAAAAAAGTATTATGGTTGCAGGGAGGGGGAGAATTGCCTGCTTCTCCATCGCTTGATTTTTCCCTTTGTCTAGGCACTAATTTTCATAGAAATGGAAGGACAGTGAAAGTCTTTCAGCATTTCTCTTTGTCCTCCAAATTTGGATGAGATGAGGCTTTTCTTCTGTAAAACACAGCCATCTCTGCTTTGCAAAAACATAAGCTTTTGAGGAGGTACATCTCTGATGTTAGCAAGTTAAATAATGTCTTAATGTGAAAGGGATTTGAATACCTATCTTACGTATTCTTCAAAATAAATGCATTTCTTAAACCTCCAGATAATTCTTCTAGTTTCTGAAGCAAATCCGTTATCTGTCACCAGAACACTGCCTCAGTTCTTTAGATCTTTTCAACCTAACCTCAAATAATGCACATTGCCAGGTCCTTCCTTCTGTGTGTTCACGTACATGACAAATGCTTCTCAGAACTAAAGTGAGATGCTAGTTAATAGGCAGAAGAACTTAGAAGGTGAATCGTCTGTGTTTATATAGAGTTAAGAGGTATTCCTTTTAGGTTTTCCTGCTTAGTGGAGCTGAAGAAATGGAGGCTGTAGGTCAACTCCTGTAACAAGGTTTAGTGCTGTCTACTCTGCAACTGCAGGAAAAGCAGATATTTCTGTGTGAGGTTCCAGATATTTGTTGTTTCCGTTCAAGAGATGTGCCTTCCAGTGGAGCTTGAACCTTGTGTTTTCATGCACCATTCTCTTGAAAATATGGGTACTTGTTCTCCTCATCTCAGTTTGATGAATATTGTTTTACTGGTGATTCTTGCCTTGTCCAGAAGAGTAGAGGAGGTTCAAACCCTCAGGACAGACTGTTACACAGCATTTGTTCTAGACAAGATGACTTTAACACTAAATTTCTTCCTGAAATGGCGTTAGTTTTAGTTGTCAGGAGGCATGCCAACCTCTGTTTTTCTATGTGCTGTGTAGAAAATCTGAGTCTTGAGTATCCATAAAGGTTTCCAGTTGTTAATACTGAGATAAAAATTATCTAACAGTACATTTAATTAAAATGTGCATTTGTACAGTGCATCTCCTAGCAGAGTAACAGGAGAGGATGTAAGAGTAAAGGGAGTTTTTCTTTATTAGATTGTCATGGAAGTAACTTTCTCCAATTTGTGCCCCACAGGAAGTCAGTAACACTTTTCCACTGAACTATAGAAATGAATAGAAATGGTAAGAGAGGTATTCTAGTAGAAGGTTCTTTGCTTGTAGTGCGGTATTTTCAGATTTTATTTTTTTTTAATAAAGAAATCTTGGCTCAGCATGTTAAGACTTTTTTAGATTATCTTGGGGAAAAAATAGGAGTCATCATGCTGTGATTTATGACTTCAAAATAAAAAGAATTTGCTAATAAGCTTCTTTAAAAGGTAATGTTACAGTTTGCTTGTTGGATGTATTTGCCTTTTCAAAAACTACTCCACGAACTTGCATGTATCAGCCAAGTTCCTTGCTGGGCTTTCTTGAAGATTCTGGGGTATGTGATTGCTATGCCAGCTCTTCCAGCAAAGTCAACAGTTACTCAGGCGTGTGGCAAAACATTAGAACGATGGAAAACCTGTGCACAAACTAATCTTGAAAGTAGATACAATAGGTGAGCTACTATTTAGCTGCACTGGGAGTGATGAGATTTCCTGTTAAGTCACTTGAAATAAAACATACCTCTTAACATGCCGTGCTTTGAAGCTTGTAACATTCCCTTTTAGGAAGTGGTCCCAGCTAATGAGATTCACATACTGCAGTCTCATTTTCCTCTCTTTCTGGCAGGATCTTGTAAGCCATGTGAAGCTGCCCTACTGCTAGTATAACACTACAAATTAGTGTGGAGACGCAGGAATAGCCACTCTTGTAGACATCTGTCTGTTTTCAACAGACTGAATCCTGTTTTATTTAAAATTGGCAAGTATTTGCCTTCTGTAAGCAAATGATGTCATGTATAATGCGGCTGCAGCCCAGAGAAGTGCTTTGTTATTGGATAGTTTGAGTAGGTTTACAGGGCCTGTGGTTCTTCAGTCATTTATCCCAAGAAATTGACAGTCAAAAGAAAAAAACCCAACAACCCAAAAAACCCCAGTGCGCACAAACCCCACATTGATATATGTCTGTCTTTGCTGGTTGTTGTATTTTACAGTTTCAGCCAGTATATGGTTTCTTTATGAAAGTTTTTCACTTGCTGCTAAAATTAGGAGCTGTTTGATTTATGGCTTTTCAGCTTTCTTCCAGACCAGTCAGAGATTTTAACCTAAATATTTAACAACTCTGTTGAAATCTTTTTATATGCCTCTTTAGGCATAAGCAGGAAACAATACAGCAATCGGTAAATGGAATTTAACAAAGTGGGTTATTACACTTTTGTGATGAGATCTGGTCTTTTTAATAGCTTGGTAATACTGTCACCCTTTTGCTTGATTTCAGAAATCCTCTGTTGTCCTTGTGACTGATGTGATGTTAACATGTATTGAGCCAATGAGACTCTAGCATCATCTTCTACAAAGTCAGCTAAATACATGGGGAGATGGCTTAGATTGGCTCCCAGCTTTGAAGAAGGCAGAAAAAGAGGGTGGTACAAAACCTTGCCATGACAAGTTCCCATGCTCCCGGAGAACTGTTGAAATTGAAGTATTCTCTATTGAAATATGACACATCAACAAAGAAATTAATGTAGATATTCTGGCATGAGATCTTGCATAGGGTGGTGATGTACCCTGCTGGTGCCAGGGACAGAAGATTTGTGTTTCAGAAACGGGTCCTTTTTATGCGTGGTTGCTGTTCATAGTTCAGGTGTTGCTTAACGTCATTCCAGGGTCCTTAGCAGCATGCTTGTGCTCGGACTGTACTACCTTTAACAGAAAGTTGTACCTGTGTGTACTCAGTGCACACTTGGATGAAAAGCTATAGCATTAGAGCTCTAGTGTGGTGAGGAACCTGACCAGTTAAACAGAATTAGTTGAGTGTGATCTTATCAATTAAACATCTTCTCATAGTCAATAGGATCCAACTCTTACTTCCAGGAGTAATTGATGTTTTCCTGTAGCAAACGTAATTTTGCTTTATCAAATCCTGCTAATGGGGGCTTTGAGTTTTTAATTTCTAATGCAGAAGCAGCTGAAGACCTGAAACAGTCATTCAAAGAGGCTGCCAAAGAGAGACTTGTGAGTTTGAAAAAGCTGCTGTGTTTGTATTAGGTTAGGTTCAGTGTTACTGTAATACTTACTGTTAAACCATAATGATGAAGTAAAATCTGAGCTTATAATGCTATCTAACATGAAAGTGAAATGGTGGGGAGACTAAAATGCACGGATTTTTTTGTTTTTAATAAAGAGGTAAATCCTTTGTGATGTGTGAGAACAGAGTAGCAAAAACAGTTGAGATTCCAGTAATTGATATAAAAATGTATTCAATGTTAAGTTGCTGGGAGATTTCTTTCAGTATTCCATAATAATAATAATGCAAAAAAGTGATGTATTCGTCAACTTCAGCACACTTCAGAATCTAAAGACTGATAATGCAACATTCTTAGACACTGATATTAATGCTGTTGTTTATCATTCTACCTTATCTTTAGAATTAAGAGGACAAGAACAATATTGTCTGATCAGTTTTCAGTGTTACAGAAGATTCCCCAGTAAACACTTTGAAAATAAATAAATACCATTTTATCTGTTACAACAGTATAATCATCAGTCCTGTAGAGAATTTTGGCTTGCTGCTTGTTGCATATTTAACTGCTCTTGTTGAAGTCGCTGAGTTGATCATACAACTAAACTAATGTATGCTAAGGATTTAACAAAATATCTTCTCAAATATTCACATTTTTTTAGTATTGCCTATTGACCCTTTAGCCTGTTGCACTCTTTTTAAAAATAAGAGACTACACTTCCAGAGACTGCTCAAATTTAATTCAGACTGTAGCAGCTTCCAGAGAAGCATGTGAGACCACCAGTAATGACCCAGCAGGGATGGGGTTATAACTCCAAAGGCATTTAATTGCTTATGCTAGTATTTAAAGTCATGAAGAAAGTAGTAAAAGGTGGGAGAGTGATGACCCATCTCATCTGATGGGCTTTTTGTAACTGAGGAAAGTAAGTAAGTAGTTCTGGTTGAACTTATGAGTTTATGGTGATGGTATTGGAATTTTCTGAATTTTTTTTTGTTGTTTAAAACAGTACCTCTAGAAGGCATGATAGTGAGTCATAGCATAAGAACATAGCATAGTTAAATCAGCACTTTGAAATGAAAACTACTGCTAGAAGAAGTAAGCCTGCTTCCTTGGGGGCTGCTCCTTCCTGTGATATATGTTCCTCTCTGCTGGCACAGGCGTTTGTATGGCCGTGTAGTGTATCAGACTGGGGAACAGGTGTGGCTGAAAGTCGTTCTTTCTCTTTTTGTCCTTTTCCGTTTAAGTTCTTAAGTGTGAGCAAGATTTTTGATATACACGTATCAAATGGGCTGAAATTGCTATCCAGTAGTGGTCACTGTGTCATTAGTAGTTAAGTTACTAAAGTTACACTAGAGATTAATTCACTTTGTGGTCAAGTGGCATTTTGAAGGATGCTTGTACTTTGCTTTGATTTTCTCAGTCTGAGAATGTTATCAAAAAGATTTGCAGAGGTCCTGAAAGCAGTCAGCTATTGCTCTGAGTTATAAGATACATTTTTAGTCTTGCCAACTATGATTTTCATATGAAATTAATGGTCCCTGGAAATGGAATACTGAGGAGGCCTTGTTGAGGGAGAACGAAAGATTAAATGGCAGACTAGTTTGACCTTGACATAGCATTATACTTAAATGTGTGGTCCTAAGGACAAAGGAGGGGACGTGCTGGCAGAAGGCAGTTGTGAAGCTGCTAGATAATTAGAGAATTTTTAATAAGCCTTTCCACTGACTGCCTAAAATTCGTCATTAAATTCTTCGTTTTATATATAATGATGATGTCTGTGATACTGTTAAGGACGTGTTGATGTGGGAAAGTTATTGCAGCACAAGCTAGGATGAAACTTTGTAGTGTACAGAATATTCTGTTAATGCATGTGAAGATACTTCAGTCTAAGAACACATCTGTCTTCTTTTTTTCTTGACTTGCAATTTGGAAAGGTATTTTTATTACTGTGGACTTAATATTGAATGCCTTAATACTAAAATTACAGCTTTTACCAGTGTTGAAACTGTCATGACAGGTAGCCTAAAGAGGACAGGTAAAACTTCATGGTTGTGTGTTAGGATATACTTTATATCGCCAATCCTGAGAACTGAATTTACATAAAACAAATAGCTTAAAACATTGCAGACATCAATATTGCACACAGGGCTGGATTTAACATCTCTAAAAATACAAGTGTTCAAAGGCAAAGTTCCAAAATGCCACTAAGTCTCTAGTCCTGCATTGTGACCCTTGAGAATATGGGACTGTATGTAGAAAGTGCTAGTAATGGGTAGCATTGTAGCAGCTGAAATGTCTGTTGGCTTCTCACAGTATACTATATCATGTAAATGTCATGAGAAGGGACTATTTCAACATGGCTGAGTTATTTAAGACTCACTGCTGCCTTAGCCAAAAAAAATCCTTGCTCTGGGACCAACTCCATCCCTGAAGAGTGAGGGAGAGAAAAGAAAATTTCAACCACCCTTTCCTGCTCGAGCTGCCAAACCTTGAGCTCTCCCTGCACCATTCTGACTGATCAAATCCTCCCTTTCACCCTTAGCTCCACTCACCTCTTCCAAAGTAACGCATCCATGACCACCACCTCCCACTGGCTGGTGCCAAACTGTGAGTGCTCTCCTCGTTTCCCTTTCTAAATCTGCAGGCAAAACTCTTCAGCATCTTTCAGTGTCAGATCTAATTAAACATGATGCTTCATGAAGAAGCTGCCACCAGAATCAAAACAAGTAAATTTTATTACAAACACAAAGGCACAATCAGGTTATGCAAATCAACCGTGCCTTTCAGGCTCCTGGCAGGCTGCCAGTGACATCCCTGATTTTATAAAGTTCTGCTGCTTCTGTAATATAAAAGCAGTATTTGTTGAGGAAAGGCACTGTTTTAGTGCTACTGTCACTGCCCTTCTCTAGTTCCTAAACAGGTAGCTGAGGTCTTGTTTTCTCCTTTACCAGTGTTTAACTCTTCCCAGTGCTGGTGCTAGTCTTAAACCACAGCCTCATACTGAAGAATTTTAGGGGATCATAGCTGATGGATATGCTTGCTCTATGGGGTCTGCAGCTGGAATAGCACACAACCTCAAAAGTTCTCAGATGGACTTTGGAGCATCAGTCTAGTGATGTTACAATCTCTGTATTGGACCTTACATTTTATTTGGAATAGGAAAAATTGTCTTCTGTGAGTGAAGCTAGAGGGCACTTCAGTGGATTTTTTTCCCCTTCTGTGGAATGCAGTCAGCACTGCAGTGACATGGTCTTTTAGGCTTTTTTTCTTCAAGGAGCAAACTTGAGAGTGACTTGTTTGAACTGCCTTGATGATCTAGAGCATTTTCTTCTCGAATTCTCACTGTAAAAAACAACAAATCCCCACAAAACAGCAAACCACCAAGCTGTTCTCTTCAAGAAACAGCTAAAAGCCTTCCATAAAGGCACTTTGGGGATGGGAGGAGATAAGTAAAATATTAAATAATTAGAAAATAACCATCTCTAGTTCTACCTCATATGTTTTCCCCCCTTTTTGTTCCACCCACATGCTGCTAATTTTCATCTTTTCTTCCTGCACATCAAGACGTCAGAGACTGCTTACAGAAAAAGTTGTTTTTCCTGAGTTCTCTGTATGCTTTATGAATGCAGCAAAAATGACAAGAAAGGAGGGGGAAGGAGGAGGTGGGGATAGGAGGGGACAAAAGGACGAGCTCTTTCATGGTCTCACTCCTACCAAAGGGTGACCATTTTGTTCACGGTTGCATTTGCCAGTTGCCATGGCATCCCCCTCTCCCTCTATCCTGGAGGTGTATTCTTGATATAATTAACAGCTCTCCTCCTTCTGTCTCCTGCAGAAAGCAATCATTAAGTGAACATGAAGGAAAGAAAAGTCACTTTTTATCTTTTACTTTGTCAATGTTTTTCATCCTACTGCCTTATCTCTCTTGGTCCAGTAATGATGTTTTTGTGTGTGGAAGCATTGCTGGAATATGTCTGCCCGTGTAGAGCAGGACATTAAGCCCCTGCATGCGTTTGTCTAAATGAGGATTTTGTTAGGCTAGAGAGTGGTTCAATCATATGTGTATAAACCTTCGTTATTTTCCGTATGTTCAAGTGTAATCTTAGGAAATAAACCCATAATCTTAGGAAATAAAAGGTTCTTTAGAATTTGGATCGTGGATGTTGTTGCTAGTTCTGATGTAACTTGAGGAAAAGTTCCAAATGAGATTTCTTTCAAATGTTGCTGCAGAGAGATTGAGAAAAAAATATGAATAGGTATAGTTTAATTAAAACACAATATTGAACAGAAAGTTGGGAGTGGTAATATTGTGGAATGTGGCCAGCATATTGTTCAGCCAGTTTGTGTGATTGCTTCAAGGCTTAGTGGTGATGTGCTGGTATCCTTTTAAAAATGTGCACCTTTTTATTAGGGGGATTCTGACTTCAGTCCCACTAGGCTGTTAAACTCAGACATGGGAATAATTTAACAAAACAACAAGAAAATGTTATGTAACAGTGGCAGTGCCAGCATCTTTCATTAGGAAACTTCTGTTGGGAAGACCGTCACTTTCCCTTTCTATGGAACATTTGATTGTTAGTTTTTCCCACAGCTCAAGAGCTATGAGCCATTCCAGAAGTAGTATCAGTAAGGTTCCTGTAGGATTGCTTTGTTTTTCAAAATGTGTTTTCAAAAACAACAACAAGTATGTTAAAAATAAACCCTTGGTCAGGTTGTCTGGTTTATGACTTTGCAGATAGTCTATGAAGTAAAATTTTTCTTGTGTTTTATCTTAATGCTCAATTTCTTTTTGCTGCTGCCATTGTCTCACAACTGAAGTGCCTCACTGGGAAACTATAGGGAGCTATTTTTTCCCACTAACACCTATGAAAAAATTCTGCACTTTTGCTGCTACTTCTCTTGGTGGAAGGCTGTCCCAGTGCTGGCTTTCCTGCATTTTCTTTAATTTTTTTTTTTCACATCAGCTTTCAACATGGGAAGGGTTGTCCATAGCCTCCATGAAGCTGAATGAGCTCTGAGGAGTATGCTGAAATAGTCAAGATTTTAACAAACAAGGAGACTGATTTTTGTCACCTGTATAAGTCAGAAATAGTCACAACTCACACAAACATGCATGCTAATTATTCATTTAAATTTCAGCTTTATACAGACTTCCTAACAAAGAACACTTTTGCTAAGTATTTTAAAGAAGAGTAAATAAGATAGTGGATATCTATGGAAGTAATGAACTATTTTTCTCACAGTCTATGACATGTCATTTGGATATTAATAAGTCTTAAATGTTTCTTCCGTCCACTTTGATAGTATAGGAAAGACACAAGTAGTACTGTATACTCTTCAATACCTCATCTTCTTTTTAAAAATCCAGAAGGAAGTCCAATCTTGACTAGATGAACCTGTAATTACAATGAAAACTCTTATCTGCCTTCTTCCTGTCTTTCATTTCAGTTACATACACTTGTTCTCTAAGTAGCGTCCTCATCAATGTCAGAAAAGATTCCTTTCCTCTTGGTGACTAAAGCCACTTTGTAATAAAGCTACTGTATTTCAAATGCAGTGGTGATAATAGACACGCTCAGCATGGTAAGGTGGATTGGAGAGGGGGAAGGAGTATTTCTGTAGTTTTGACTTAGTGCCACAACAAAGTAAAAATGAAAAAAAAAAATCTCCTAATGAGAAACCACATAAAACATTGGTAAAGGATTGTCACCGCTTCTCAGTCCTACTGTATGTTTGTGGAAAACAATCTTTATTACGCCTTACTGCTGGTATAGCAGTGGAAATAGATGAACATAAAGTGCTTCTGGCAAATCCAAGGCTTCCTGTAATGAGTTTTTCTGGGTTTATTTCTTGGATGTGATGTTACAAAGTCTTGTGTTTTCCTGCAGGCAGTCACCTGCAGGATGATGAACTGTGGCCCCCTAAGTCTTGTGTAGTATAGTTAGTGACATAGCCCTGACCTGGATACTGATTGGAGGTGCTAGAATTCTTGCCTCTACACTGAACCCAAAATCTCTTAAAGAAAAGAACGTGTGCCTCACTGTGGTGCTTCTCTCAGCTTTCTGCTTACAGCTTTTGGGTGGTCTTCAGTTTCTGGGTCCAGTAAAACACATGAAGCAGTTTTAAATCCCTTTTCTTACGGCCATGTGAGTTGCAGAATACACAGTAGCCAAGGGTGATTTATTTTTTTTAATGCTTTGACTCTGTAGCTTTCTCCTCCTTTTTCTTCCACTCCCATCCCTTCTTTTGAGAAAAGAAAGTCATTGAGAGGGGTTCTTTTTTCTCCTTTCAAGGTCTCTGTTTCATTGGGTTGAAAACTGTCTATTTACAGAAGCCTTAGACAACTCTTCACCAGGTCACATCTGGAAGGTTCCCTTTAAAGCCATAAATACGAAAATCTTCTTTGGTTGCCATTCTTCGGTATAAGGCTGCACCTTTTTAACTACACATTAGAATTTTTAGTCATGATTTTACTGAGGCAGAAATATCATGTTAGTTTCAGCTTTATTCTTTTGTCCAAATAAAATGTTATTCTCTTTATGAGGCAGGTTGGTTCTCTGCCAAAAAAAAAAAAAATATCTTGCCCAAACCACAACTTCACCTGGAGGAACCAATAAAAAATAAAACCTGATTTATTTTTCTTGTCCCTGATACAGCATCTTCATTCTGAGGGTAATTAAATATGAATTTGCTTCCATCTGTGTATACCAATAAGGATTGTTTCAGTCTCAACCTTTGCTCTCTTTGTGCTTGATCATCTACAACTTACAGGTTGGCCTTCCTCTTTTCAATTTGTCACTGCCTCCGTTGCCTAGTTCAGTGCGTGTTGGCCAACCACTAGGATTCTACCTAGCTGCCAGTTCCTGGTGGCATTCCTCAGACTTATACTGGGACATCATCCGCTCTGATGCCTTCAATAATGGAATGGAGTGAACCCTTAGTGAGTTTGAGTGACACCAACTTGGAGGGCATGGTCAGTATGCTGGAGAGCAGGGCTGCCTACCGTACTGAAGGAACTTCAGTAGACTGGAGTGTTGCGTTGACAGGAACTACCTGAAGGTTTAACAAAGAGAAATTCAAAGTCCTGTGCAACATAACTGGCTGGGGAACAGCTCTACCAAAAAGGATTTGGAGCCCTGGGCAAGAGGTTGAACACAGGTCAACCATGTGCCCTTATGACAATGAAGTCATGGAGAGCTGGGTTGCTTCATCCTGGAGAGGATGGGGGTATAGAATTGCTATCTTCAGTAGAGAGGAAGGAACCAGATGAGAGGCACCATTTAAATTTAGAGTTGCAGCAAGAGAAATTTGGATGAAGTGATAGGAAAAAAATGTTCCCTGTGAAGGTGGTAAAGCATTAGAACAGGGGTCCAGAGAGGCTGTGGAATCTCCATCCATGGCAATATTTGGAACTAGGCTGGACACAGGCTGATCTAACTTTGAAGTCTGCTCTGCTTTGAGCCGGAAGTTGGACTAGAGATCTCCAGAGGTCCCTTCCAGCAGGAATTACTCCATGATGTTGTGCTCCTTCTCTCACTAATCATTTTTCTTCTGAGTACCATCCAAATATTGCTGAGTTACTTTCCAAACGTCCTCTTTCTGTCTGTGGAAATAGCTGTGCATTTTTATAGAAATACAGTTTGAAATGCAGATATATTTTTAACAAATATGTACCTAACTAGTAGTACCTTTGTGTATTTCTACTGAAAAAAGTTTGGATACAATACAAGCACAGAAATGTCAGGTTCTACATAATGTATTATGTAAGTTAATGAAGTGCATGGGTGTGAAGGGTTTTCCCTCTAAATCACAGCTGAAAACATTTCCTCTAGTGATCTCACTTCTGGCTTAAGGCTTTCTTCTGCAGTTTAGTTTCCCTTAGGTTTGTGTGATCCCATTTATGTGTCTTGAGACCTTTAGTTTTGGAACTGATGCTTTAAACATCAGAAACTTGTTGCTTTCAGAGGCAGAATCGACCTTTTTGATCCAATATGGTAATTGTTGTGAATATAGCTGCTATATTTTATTTTTCATGTGCATGTAGAATCTGGCAATTTTAAATCATGTGTTTTTTAGAGATTGATTAATCATGTTCAGGAACTTCAAAAATATATTCCACCAATTTTATTTTTTTTAAAAAAAAAGTACTTGTGTGCTTTCCACATTTGAATTTTAAATATGTATTTTCTCTAGCTGAAATTTATTCTCTCAGTGAAATTCTGCTGACTCTTCTGGCATTGTAATATATCTTTGGTCATCTAGGGTATTAGGGCCCAATTTGATTTTAGATTTGACAGCAGAACTCTATTTCTATTTCAAACATTCATACTCTATCACAATGGCTAAAACGAGTTTTTCTTCATGGTAGAGGTATGAGAGGTAGAGGTATGAGACCGACAGTTAAACAGCTGAGGATTCCATTCAACCGTATCTTTTTTTCAGTCCACTAAGTCTCCATTAAATGAAGACTGTAAAGAGCATGAAATAAATGCATTCTATGACCTCACAGGCAAGAATACTTTATTTGATTTCTGATAAAAATTATAGAGAAGATACTGATTTTATGGGTAGTTTTGTTCCCTTCTTTGGTGAATTTACGTCATCCTTCTACCTTGTCTGTATAATCAGTGACATTACATGAAATTCTTAGCTCTGGCTTCGGAGAAAAGGGTCACTCTTGGTGCCACTGTTACTTCTGCAAAGGCAACAGATCTTCCAGAGCTTTGTTCCAAGTTGGACATCAGTGTTACTTGGTTCTGTTGTTACTGGGAATTTATGATTTGGGGTTAGGCTGATTACTTATTTTGCAAGCAAATACATTTTTCTGCTTTCTCCATTTCTTCTCACATTATTCACTAAGAATAATTTCTTTTAATTATTTGCAAATTCTCTTAAGGCACTGCAGATCTGTTTGTTCAGGTCAAGGGTTTGTCAGTATATTTTTAAATGAAAGAAATATGTTTCTGTTCATAGGAGTTTGTAATTTGTGCTTAATAACAGAGTTCAGGAAAGTATGTTATGATGTGAGGGATTTGTTAAATAAAGCATTGAAAATGTGAATAAATGTTCAAGTGTTGGTTTGATAAATAGACCATAAAGAACAGAAAAATAATCCATCAAGGAGAAAGATTTCTTTACAATAGTCATTGATTTTATATTCACTTTAGAGGGAGTGTTTTCTGTCCACAGAAAGCTGTACTGCTTGCAGTTATCACTGAAGCAGATAGCATATGCAGGATTACTGGCACATATTTTCTTACTGTCTCTGCCTGCCCTTTTTGATGTAGTCCACAGGAGAAACACCCACAACCCCAAAGCATACAAAGGACAACAGAGAGAGCTTCTTCCCAGTAACGCCAGCCACGCTGCATCCTACCCCAGTGAATCCAGACACTGTAACTCCTGAAAATCTCCTGAGACTGAATGATCTGCATTCCAAATCCAAACCAGCCTCTTCCTCTTCATCCTCCTCCTCCTCAGCATCTTCAGTACCTCCATCCCAGGAGTCACACAAGGACACTGAGCATCTCCGGAGTCAACGTGCAGAGACTGCTCCCAGCATGAGTGAACTCACACGTGGTAAGTCTCAAGGAGACAGAACGTTTTGGCCCCCTCTAATCGGTTTACCAAGGCCGCGTTGTGAGTCAGTGCCTGAGTTCTGATTCTGTCCCATTTTCTGATTACTAGACCACATCCAAAAGGCTATGCAAACAGAGATTTTTGTCTTGGTCTTGAATTGGGCACATGTACATAATTAATACATATTTTAATTACTAGGATGGATGAAAAGAGTGACCACTGTCTATGTAACTTGCACGTGAAATCATGGAATAGCAGACTAAAAATAGTCATGTTTTAAACAGAGAATTTAAGTCTCTAGTACCATTAAAAAACCCCACATTTGTTTCATTCAAAGAGGTGAGGATCTAGTTCTTTAAAATACCTTAAATCTTTAAAAAAGTTAGAAGTGATTGCAATTGAAATAAACTGGTGGACAGTCTACATCTGACTTACAAGTGCCCGATTAAGATAACCGGATGCATAGCTATCACTGCCCTGTATATGTGTGTGGAGATACACTAACTTTATGAACCATGTAGAAGCTTGGAATTTTCAGTGTTATGTATCGTCACTATTACTTTCCACATTTGAGAAAAGAAGCATCTGGCAGGACTGGAACGTTGGGAATATATTATTTATAGCCCTAGTATGGTTATGTGCAAGGTTAGAGTACAGAAAAGGATTGAAGAAATAGAACAAATGTTATTTATTCTGTATCACGATCCTGTGATTTGTTTCGGACTGTGTTATGGACTTGGTCCTGTACAGTTTGTCTAGATGAGGAAAGAATGGAATGAGAATGCTGTCATGGCAGGCTGGCTTGTTAGCAGTAGTCAAAATCACTGTGCGAGGCAGTACTGATCCACTTTGGGGAATGAAGTAAGATTAGACCCGATTTCAGATTTGTCTTGGGTGCCCAGAAGAGATGGTTGTGCTCATTTGTGGGACACTGCGCCCATTAAGGTGGCAGAGCACCTGCCATAGCCTGTACTTTCTTGCAGCCTTAGCAAGAACACTGTCTGAAAAAGCATCTGCTGCTGCCTTGTGCTCACTCCATCTGTTCACAAGATTGGGCCCTAACACTACTCACAAAATGCCATAGACAAATCCATAGGAGCCCAGATAAAGTTATGAATGAACCATATACATACAGGCATTGTGGAGAGTGACAGGTGAGTGGAAATAGTGCCCATATTTGTGAGACTTAATGGTGCATAATATTAATTAATAATGATCGGACTCTGTTCTAGCCTGGATGTTTTGTTACTCTGGTATTGTGACTTTCTGAAATTTTTTTTATCTCTGTACTTCTGGTATTTCATTTCTTTCCATGTGTAATTAGCCATGATATCTGAATGTGCGTAATCTTCTGAATTCGTCAGCAGTGAAGAGCAAATTAGGGAGAAATCAGTTTTCCCAATTTGCTAATCTCTGAGTACAGGACAAAATTGAAATTTAACATCCAATATTAGCAGTTGCATTATAATCATCTAATTTTCCTTTTTCATGAATCCAGGAAGAAATTGTCTTGGGGGGGGAAGAAAGAAAAGGGGAGTGATAGGGAAGGAATGGCTTAGTCAATGTGTAAACCACGTTTGTTATTGTCCTGATGAAGCTAAAGAATAGAATAGCATGGTGTCATAAGATATCTTGGCAGGCTTGTTCAACAGGGAGTAATTTGGGTTTGTGCCTAGACAACAGGGGAGAAAAAAAAATGAATCCTCTGTGAAGTTGTTGTACACTTAGTAAGGAGACTGGTAGAAATGACAATGCAGATAAGAACTCACATGTTCTTTTGGTTTTCAAATAAAACTCATAAGCATTTCTGACCTGTTTTCCTCTCTGCAACTTCCCAGGCCACATTGCAGTGATTGGAACATTTATTTTAATCTTTTGATGTCCTAGGCTTTGTTAGGGTTGTAAAGTTACATATTATTCTTTCTTCTTTCATGCTTTCTATACATCATCTTGGTTGAGGGAGATGGAAGGGTTAGCTGCCAGAATTACACCCCCAAAACTGTGTCTGAAGATCAAGAGGCTCTCTCTGCAGAGCTCTCATTCCATTGCGGAATGCATGCGTTGTATCTGGCTTTCTGGCTCTCAGACCTACCTGACAGGTCATTTCTCTAGCTGAGAGAGACACCAATTACTGCTGTGTCCTTTCTTTGTCTTTTCAATTCTCCTACCTCTGCATCCACCTTCTCTAAAAAGAATTATTTATAATTTTGTCAGAATCCTTTTTCATCTGCCTTCCATTAGCTCTGTTTCTGTGAAAACTCCTCCCATTTTTAGAGTAATCTGTTTTCATCTGTTTTGTCTCTTGTCACCTCCACCTGTATCTGTTTGTTCATGTGAAAGCATTCCACATCAGAGAGTATTAGCTGCTTTTTCTGTGACTTCACCCAGAAAAAGGAATGGCTTTCCAAGCAATACTGATGCTCTGCCGCTCATTTCTTAGGTAAATATTTTAGTGAGGTTTTGTCTAGTACATGGCTAACTGGTGCAGAGTGATAAAGTCCAGCAGCAAAGTCATGATAGTGGTAGTCTCAGCACAAGAGCTTCCGACGTTTAGGCATAAAAGTATGTGGGACTATTAGCCTTTGTGGCTCTGCCTAAAATTTTCTGTGGGAAAACTCAAATAGGACAATTAAGATAAAACCTCTCCACCCTGTCACACTGTTCCCGTATGATACTGTTCTAAATTGCTGAAAAATCTTCACATTTTCTTCTTCTTTGCTGTCCTTATTCTAATAATGATTCTTATAAGGAATGAATGGGAAATCATTCACATCTGAGTTTCGATACCAGGAGAAGGTTATTATACTTGGAGTTATTTAAAGTTACATGTTTTGCTTAAAGACAGCTATTTACCAAATTGGAATATAAAATCAGAAGAGTAACACTTCCTCCCCATTAAATTTTTGTCCATTTAAGGCCTAAGCATTTCAGTATAACAGCAAGGTCATGATATAGCTGTCCAAAGTTAGAAATTCAGAGTAAAGGAAGACAATTCTTTCTGTATTGTGCAGGGAAGTTGCACTCCATGAACCATATTAATATCCCTCTATAATTTCAGATGTTTGTTATCTAGGCACAACAGGGCAAGTTGAGGTGTAAATGTATTTCAAGCTGTGGAACTTTTAGAGTTTCAGAAGTACAAAAAATAAATGCAAGGAAGGACAGTTGCGTGGAAAGGTAAGTAGCACTATTGTAATAGTGAGCAATGAAGTTAAATTGTTTAAGTGTGTGTAGGCAGCAGCAGACTCCCTAAAAGACAGATGTTGAAAATAAAGAGGCATTTGAAGTGGTAAGTCTTAAGAATTCAGTAATGATGTTGTAATACGGCAGTTCATCCTGTAGGCTTTTAGCTGGGCGTCGGTCATAAGACTACTTTTAGGTGTACAGAGCATATTCTCCCAGAAGTCTGCAGCTTAGTTTATTTTAACAACTGATTCATGACCTTAGGTTGATACTGAGTTCTCAAAAGACCAAAGTAATTTATGTAAGGGAGAGGGAAATTCTGCAAAGGATGTCAACTCTATAATTTTGCATTGACAGCATCTGTCTTTGTATTAAAACGGTGCATGGCGCAAGGGTTCACCTTGATTCCTCACAGTTTCTAGATATCCAGACATCAGTGGACATCCACAATCCCTGTTTCTATCTGAGTGAAATAATGGAGGTTGGAGGTTGTCATCTTTAGTTGAGTTTAGCGACATACTGATCTCAGCGTCTGCTGAGTTTGCTTGTCATAAATTTCTAAAGACAAAACGCGAATTTTAAGAGCCTGCAATTCAGTGTACTGAAGACTTTCTGCTTACACAAAATGCCTAATGTATGTGGCCCTGTTGGCCATGCCTTATTTTAACTATGGATTTCAATTCAAACTTTCAGGTACTTTTTAAATGACTGGAAGTAGTAACATACAACCCTCTTAATGGCAATCAGTGTCTCACCTTGGTTTTTTTCTGCTGAATTCAAAATTGTGCTTTAGAACACAGAGCTGTTCTCAACAGATGGCTCAAAAAAAGCTGAAGAGGTTAGGCTCACCAAGGATGTGTGGGCTCATGTGAGCCGTCTTCATATTGCAATTACCCGACATGAGGGTTCTTTCTTAAATGCACATGTTCTTCTGCTCTGTTTTCTTGTGTCACTTGTATGCAACTTTCATTAATTTCTCCTTCATTTCCCATGTTGACTTACCCTGGTTTTCAGCAGCTGTCTTCCTCAGTTCCCAAGGCTGAACTCCTCCAAGGCTTTAAAAACTCTTTAAATACTTGTAACCCCACGCCTTTTGTACCATCCTACAGTAGAAGCTCCTGTCCACCCGTTAGTGATTGCGCAGTCACTAATAGAAACCAATAGCTGCCTTCAGCTCTGCATTTGCTCTCTCTGATCTCTTGCTGCTTCAGCCTCCTTGGCATTGGTATTCTCACTTCCCCTTGTCTGATCCTTGCTTTTCATGAAGCTATTTATTTTTCACAATGGGTGCACTCTGAAAACAACTTCACCGCTGAATGTCAGCAGGGGGCTTCCTGTTTGTGAATGACTTCTTAATTCCTTTTTGCCTAGTGCTCAGACAGTACCAGTCAGTCGTGTCTTTTCCGCTTCCCTTTAGAAGTACGCTGATTTGCTTTGCTATTGCAACAAATTCATTCCAAAAGAGTTTTTCAGTATGCTTAATGACTATTTCCGATCTTTACCCTTCAGATTTCTTAAGTTTTATTTATTCAATCCAATGCTGTGCAGAAAATCCTTTGAAATTAAAACTGTCATCGTTTTTATATACCCATGTTAGATCAGTAAGAACAAATCAGACAGGAATGGCAGCTTCCCAGCTGTGGCCTGTGAGGTGATGGTATGTAGCTGGGGGTTTAGTGCAGGCTGGGCAGGTTTGTGGTCCAAGAGGCTCTCTAGCCCTGTGCACCCTTAGATCCCCTGAAAATCCCGGGGAGTCTCTGGCCTATGGATATCCTACACTAATGGAACACATTTTCTGGAGACCTTTTGTGAAAGAGGATGGTAACGATGCTATATAGTTACAATATGTTTCAGTTTCACTAGTTTTAGATTACTGCCAGCAGCATAAAATTTACATACATTCCTGGGCAAATGAAGACTGAGGAGAGATCTAGTTGTAAGCCTACTGCGCAGGTATTATGAACTTAGAAAGTTATTGGAAAATTGTGGGACATAGCTATATTTGAATGGCCACTTTTGCTAATTTGCATTTTGCTTAGCTGGCTGTCGGGCCAAAGAAGGATGAAATACTGACACAGAAGGAAAGGTCTTGCGCCTAGTACATAAAATTCAGAAGCAGTAGACAACAAATGAGTGACTGTTACTATCCACAAGTGCTACTATGTGATGCTCACAAATGATGTGTGCTTGCTGAGTCAGATATTAAAACACAAATATCAATTAGCTGTATTTTTATCATGCCATTTGAAAGTTCATGTAGTTGAATATCAAACTGTTGTGTTTTTGATCTAGACTCATGCTTTTTTTTTTTTAATTGAAGTTTTGTTTTGTTTTAAAAAGAGGGAAACTTAGTATTGAACTTCAGGGCCAGCTTTCGGCACCTCTAGGAAACTTGGTAGTGGCAGGAAATGTTTTTGGACATGGGAACGCCACTGTCTCTGCTGATAGACTGGCCCCAGCGTGGCTGTTACGGGGACCTGGTAGCCTGGGAATTAGTATGGGCTAGGGACTATTTCCAGGAAGGACTTTCAGAGCAGCCACCTGTTTTAAGTTCTACTTGAATTAATGTTGTTCTGTGACAGCTGACCTCAGCATTAGGAAGAAGTTTGGGGTATGTCTCATGTAATCGTACAGTAGGTTCTCTGTTCAGGACCCTAGCGATAAATATAGCAGTATGCCATGTTATTACAGTGCAAACTTCTGTTCACCAGACTGCTTGAATTTCTTTCATTTCAGGGTGCAGTAGATCTTGTGTTCTGCAGCTTTTCGCCTCCAAAATTACTCTGACACTTAATTTTTAACACATGGCTTTGTGTGTCAGCTTTGAATGTAATTTCCTGAATTTGGCATTTCAAGTCAAATACTTATTTCTACAGCTATGACTTTGGTAGTGGTTTTTTAGAAATAAATTTCATAGCAGGATATTTGGAATGAGTTTAGAGAAAGAAAATGTGTAAGGAAAGCGTACTGAGTATACCTACCGCATCTCACGATGAACTAGTCAGTCTCGCTGCCTGCTGTGGTGTAGGCAGATACATCTACCTCATGGCAGATACAATTTGAGGGCTAATGCCCTCATTATTTCTGTAGGCCAGCATCCTTATCAAACTGTGTTCAGCTGAACCAACCTGTGTTCCAGTGCAGTATTTCCATTGACTTAGTAGCACACTGTATGAGGAAACTCTGAGCTCCTTCAAATTCAAGCTTTCCATGGCCTTTGCAACTGCTGTACGGGGAAAAAAGCTGTATTAATTCCCAGCACTCCGGAGGGTGAGGCAGATGGAATACAGAAAAATAATTGCTTTTACATTAGTGCTGTTCTTTGGAAATGTGATAAGGTATTTACTCCACTGTGTCAGGAAGCAAAGGATCAGACCCGTTTCCATCACCATGAAAAAAATCTGTAATAATAAAATCTACCTTGTGTGGTAAATAAGTAACAGTTGTGTGAAGAATTTGCATGTACCGTCAGTAGCCATTAAAATACAAATAAACCAGTTGTTACTGAGACTAGTAAAATAAGTATTTCCTGGTGTCTGCAGGCACACAGAATTCAGTCCTTACTCTTTTGAAGTGGTTGGACGACAAGGTAGTACAGATTTGCTAAATCATAGTAATGTATTTTAAGGTTTTTGTCTTGACACACAGAACTGCTGGGGAAGGTGTTTTGCAGAGGGATGAAGGCAAGTGGTGCAAGTGCTTTGTTTAGACACTTGAAGCTGTTGTCTCTTCATTTCTCCAAGCATTCACTTTTGAAATCATGTTAGTATTTTGTCCTGAGTTCACAGCTCAACTCCTTCCTTTTTCCTATAATGAAGTAATGTTTTGTGCATACACTGTAAGTTGCTTGTATCCTTTAACATATTTATGCTACAATATTTCAAACTGATTCCATCAGAAACTGGAAAACATTTTTTCCAAGTGCTAGTCACACTTTCTGGGCTTGTCATTTAATAGGTTTAGTGCATGACTAAAGGATTTTTTGAAATTCCACATTAAATGTTTTATAACACTGTAATGTTAATGTCTCTTATACCTGACAGCATGATGAAATCATATGATTAATCGTACAGTGCAGAGAGACCAGAGCAGCTGTTTACTGGTTACAGTACTACTGCTTTTAAACTTTCTCCGCATCTGCAAATTGGCAAGTGAATGTTTTTGACGGTGTTATTTTTCATTTTCTACACATCAGAATAGCAAAGTAAATTGTCTCAGTATAAAAATGGTTGCAGGAGTTGTATAATCTATATGTTTATAGTGTGTGGATATATGTATATAGTGTATTCCCTCTATGAAGAGAGACCGAGAGAGAGAATATTAACTGTGATGAAGTCATGAACCCAGGCGCCCGCTATAGGCATCTGCAAACACTGGTTACCCTGGCAACAAGTGGAAAGAGGTTGGAGAGGAAAGCTGGAGTAGGTTGTTGCATTGAATTGTTTTCAGCTTGTTTCTTCCTCGCTAAAGCAGGGAGATGTTGAAAGGTATGATGTCCCTCTTTCTATGTGTATACTATTTTTATATGTATTTAGGCAGTTGTTGGGAAAGGGAAGGCTAAAAAAAAAAAATACTTGTAATTCAGCTCAATTGGAGATGAACTTTTCAATATAATATGCATTGCAAATCTGTGGGTTTTTCTTATGTGCTTCATTTTTGTGTGTTGTGTTGTGAGAGTGCTAAACGGATCTCCAGAGTACAGTACCTGTCCCATCTTCAGCCTGGAGACAAGTGACTGTTGCATATTACATCTTCAGAAACTGATTTTATTTTAAACTGGGTTTGTAGAGCTAATGTTTGAAAACCTGCCAGAACAGTACAAGTACTGGCTATTACCAAAACATTTGTTAACTGATAATAAATCTGAGCTACTGAACACCTTCAGAATGTGCTGTACTTATATTCTTGTGCTCTTGCACTGGTGCAGAATATTGTGGCTCATGAGTTAGTGGAGTCTTTACCTCCCTGGGGAAAGTTTTTATTAGAAAAACTAGGACATTATGTTCAGGGCTATAACAACCTCTTCCACAAGACAAATATCAAGATATTCTCTTCAGAAATCTGTTTTGGATAAATAATAGGAGATCCAATTGTGTGTTGCTTCTTGATTATCCTTCTCTCTTTTGCCCTTTTTGTCTGTAATGAAAAAAGATATAATAAATATCTGTGCTCTGTATTAAAGTATAGTATAAATTATGATATATACACCTGAAACAACTAATTCTTGCCATTTTCAAGAATTTAAAAAAATCCTTTGTTCATTAACTTGATTTTTAACTTAGTCACTTGAACGGCATTATTTCTATTAAAAAAAAAAAAATTACACAGTCCTAAAAGAATAAAGTGTATGACCCAATCAGGGCATTGAATTCAGTCACTGTGCATTTAACAACTCTGACAGCAAGGGATTGATTAACAGACAGTGATTCTTGATTTCTCATGTACTGAAAGACGCAGCCTAATAGAATATTAATAAGTGTTGTTTCCCAAAGTGCAGTGATAGAAATACACACTTAGTGTGCCAGGCTCCTGTCCTTTCATTTCCATTCACTTCTACATGAAAAAGGGCTGACACGTCATTTTATTCAAATTAAATGTAATTTTACTACACTCTAAAACTGGATCTTTGAAACTACTAAAACCAAATACGATACAGAAGGTGGAGATGCTTATGAGTATGCTGATTGCTCAGTAAAGAACATAGACTGATAGGGGTCTTGTAGCATCTTCCTAGAAACAGGCTGCTCAAAAGAGCTTTTGTCATAATTCAGTTATAATAAAGCACAGCAAATCAGCGTAAGCAATGATACATCTTATAATTAAACAAAGATTATAATGAGCATAGGACATAGAGTTTTGTCATTAAACAATAATGGAAATCAGAGCTTTTATTCTGAATGGTGAACTAATAAGTCCCTAATGTAATTTAGCAATTGAGTACATGCAAAACTGTTCTCAGTTAGCAGTATAGTTGAGGCTGTAGGATTTGCAGTTTATTTGTATATAGTATTTTGTCTGCTAAATTAATTACTGGTTTTGTATTCTTGGTGAATAAGTGGATAAGAAAGGTTCTGTTAGTACTTACCCTAGGTACTCAAGACTGTGAGTTTGGAGTGTTGGAGTAAGTTAAAAAGGAGTTGATTTCTTAGCTGTCTTGTAAGGTAGTCTTCTGAAATCGTCGTTTTCATCTTGCTTTTCTTCAAATGTTGATGTAATGTTTCTTTCTATTTTTTGATGAAGTGTCTTGTAGCCATTTCAGTGTGGGAGTCTTCTGGGTTTAGACTAGAGCTTATCGTCAGACACTAGCAGTGTGTGTATATTGGCTTCAGGCCACATTAGGGCTGATCCTTCTTTGTACAGTCTCCTGTACGTTGTCAGCATGTGGTTAAACCATATGTGTATCTGGTATAAAGAGCAAGCACATACACAAAATGATCCTTCAGCTATCCTCTGCTGCTTAAACAGGGAAACAATGAATTATGATCTTCCTAATCAAGATTCCTGTAGTTTAAGTACTTCTTTTCTGTGTTGTTTTGAGCTGCTTTGGTCTATTAATACAATATATGTATAGCTGCAACTATTATTTTCCTACTTCCAATGCTGTATTTTGAAGTATTCATAGAGAAATGTGCAAGAGAGTGCTGAGAATGAGAACTACATTCTTCTGCATTAGACCTTTCCATTTTGTGCTTGATAGTGAGTGGAACATCACAGAACAGAAGCTGCCTGTGATTTGTGCTGTAGTGTGTGACCTTTCCTTTTTGGGAACTATTGGAGAATTCTCTACAAGCAAACTCATTTATCCTAAGGCTTATATTGGCTATCAGCTACAAGTTTAGATGATGGGTTCTTTTCTTTACCAATGAAAATTAGTGGATGAAAGAACTTACGGCCTGCTTTGGTAAGCCTTTTTTTGTACAAATTATTCAAGAACCCTAGAAAATCTAATTCATTAAAAAAGTTGCGTCTTTCAAACTGCATTGATCTGACTTTTACCAAGCTGTTAAGCTGTAATGTCTCAAGCATTTTCTGCAAGGGGAGCTCTCGTACAGGAGAGTATTACCATGGTAAATTCCAAGTTCTTATCTACTCTGATGAAGATGGGGAAGTGTTTTCAACACTTGAGGGGGTGGGAGTATTTTTCCAATGAGGAAAAGTTGAAATATATATTCCTTTTTAAGACATCATACTGTCAAAATTCTAAATTAATTTAGAGCATGGACATATAAAGAATTTTAGAGCAAGTTAGACTGCAAATATACATTGCATCTGCTGGTCCGTGATAGCTGCCTGGGCACACCTTAGCCTGTGTAAATAGAAGATGATTCAAATTAGACTAGACAGCCCTTTGTTTTTGAAGGATATCTTCATTTTTATCAGAGCATAAGAGCTTGTTCGTATGTCCATAGCCTGGAAAGGCTAGCTGCTGTTTCAGTCTGCCCTTCCCAGAAAGGGCACCAGTAGCTCTCAGTAGTTCAGTGAAAATTACTCCTGTTATGAACAATATGCAGCCCAGTGTGTAAGAAAACTGGTTTTACAGGGCATTAATTTAAAAGCAGATACAGCTGGTAATAAAGAGATCATACACACACATTCACAGATTCTGAGTTATAAGCATCCCAAGTTCTGGAATAGCAGAAGGTGGGAATTTGAGTAATGTATTTATACAGGTACAGTGGACACATCAGTGAAAAGTGGGCATTTAGTATAATCTGATACTAGTTTCATAATAAACAGATTTATCCCTGTTACTGGATGTTCACAGTAATTAGTCTTACTTAGCAGTAAGCTGCACTTCAGTGTAGCATGTACCTGTGGTTGCAGATCAGAGAGGGACCCATCGATCACAGGGGCCTCATCATTAAGGGTGATGTTGCACGTGTTTTTCTTGCAGATGTGCAGGGATACCAAAATGTCATACAGAAGATTTTTTTCTTTCACTTTTTAAATGACATTTGCTTTTTTTAAGAGTTTGAATTGATGACACCAAGTATGAAAAAGTTGGTATTGCCATCTTAGTTTGCCAATATTTAATTTCACTCAGTCATGTTACGGTTTAGAAATAGAGCAAGGGTTAAAAACAAATTTCTACCAGTTGGTTAAACAATGAAAGGATTGAAGCTTAGGAGAGAGATCAGGATGTCTCTTAATCTGTGAATTATATTTCATTAATAAAGAGGAAGAAGAGCTTGAAGTGCCTTTGGAGGGGCTTGAATTTCAGCAACAGGAGTCACGACTTTGTCAGCAGATGAAAATGGCTACTGTTGCACCATCACCAGAGCCTGTTTGCTGGCAAGTGGAATCGGTGACCAGCACAAATTCAGGACATGTTTGTACCCAAGGTAGGAGCTTTCTATGCTTCAAAGAATTCTGAAAATGAGCGGTTAGCTGTGGATCAGTCTGTAGGGATTGATCGGTTGGATAGTTGTGATGCATATTCCTCAGTTTCTCTGCCTGCCTTGCAGTCAAGTATTCCAGAGTTTAGAGGCATTCCTGGCAATGTCCCAGCTCCCTGGGAACGTGCCTTGTCGTCCCTTAATGGTTATTGTTTTTGGTGCATGACTCACATGCTAAATACCACGGCAGCAAAGCCAAATAAAAATCCTCCCAGTACCAGGCTATCATGATACATAGTTGGTGCATCCTTTGAAGTAGAATTTTTCTTTTAATTGAAATCTTACACAGGGCAATTTGACAACGCTTTGGATTACACTATTGGAATATTTAGCAGAAGGAAATGGTTTTTCACAAACCTGACTCACTCAGTCTAAGTAAATATAAAACCCAGCATTTTAGCAGTTAATGATTTCTATACCTTCTCTGCCCCCTTCCCAAGAGAAGTAGGTGTTGGTGTTTTAATTGAAAAAATGTAAAAATTAGTATTTCAGGCAGGCATAATCTCGACATTCATGTTCGCAGTATTGTGTTTTGTGAGAGGCAGATTTTCCTGTGTCTGATTACTGCAACATTTCTGGTACTCTGCTCTGAAATGACTGACTGGCCATGGATATGGGTCACTGACCTTGCTGGAAAGCCATGTCTCATCTGCTGTGGCAGTTCTTATATTCTTATATGCACTTGAGAACATACAGTTCAATTTTACATCCCTTAGTAGTTAGTTCTACTGCTGGTTGTTTTTCAGGATAGCATCAGGAAGCTGGCATTTTGTTTCGCTGTGTTTAAATAGCCATGTCAGTTCCAAAAATCTGCAAGAGATGGATTTGACAAGACTGAATCTGAAAAAATTTATATGAACACCCGTCATTATTATTAGTCTGAGAGACTCTGGTGTTTTCATTCATATAACTCTGAAAAAAAAAAATTTTGACTCCAGAATTATTAGCAAGAAATCAAGAAATCCCTTTTAACAAATTCTCAGTTTTTAATGTGAAAGCACTGTCTTCTACTGGTTATTGTTGCATATATATTACTTTGTATTGTGATAGTGCCTAAGGAAGGGCCAGGTCCCTCGTTACTTCATGAGGTGAGCCCTGTCTGAGCAAGTTTGCATTGTAAAGACCACAGGCTTGGGAAGTATGTAGAAATGATGCGAACTAGTGTGACAGACAGTGGCATGAGCACACCAAGGAGGGGTTTATGGCAAGGTTTGAAGAGAGTAGTGAGGAAGTTTTGTGTTACTGTATATTTTTCTTAAATTGTTGAAGAGTTATCTCAGTAATTAAAGAGAAAACGCTATGGTGGAGGAAATTAAGACTCATAAATAAAGCTAAGTAGCTTTATTTGTTGCATTACAGAATGGAGAGGCAGTTAGAGAATGCAAAGATGGTTGCATCTGAAGGAACAAGTGGGAAGACAGTGTTTGTAGTACTGTTCTAACGAGATGTAGATGGGTCAGTGCTACACTGCCATTTGTCATGCTTGATCAGACTGAGTTTCTGCTGTCCAGTAAGATTTTTTTTTAAAATTATTACTAGTTTCCAGTTGTCATTACAGAATCTTGAGGCACTTTCTTCTTCTGTTTCTGAGCCTTAATTAAAGCAAGGCTTGAAGAAAGGCCTTTGGAGCCAGCCATATGTCTAACATCGAACTGTTCCCTCCGCTTTGACATCTGAAATCCTAGATAGCTTCCTAACATGTTTTTTCGTACTATTTTCTGTTTAGCCTCCAGTTCCAAGCCTGAACTCAGCTCCAGTTCACAGACTTTGGGAAGTCAGCAGAACAAGACAGATGGCACCCGAGTAAAAAGTCGCATTCTGCCCAACATGCCAAAGCTTTTCATACCTTCATCTGTCACCAAATTTCCACCTGAGATCACTGTCACTCCACCCACTCCCACCCTCCTTTCTCCAAAGGGCAGCATTTCAGAAGAGACCAAGCAAAAATTAAAGGTAATAAAAAGGAAACAGTAATTTTTTTAGAGTATTGTTTTTATCTTAATTCTCCCCTCAATAAAATATTTGTATGAAAGGAGCAGCATTTCTTGTCCCCAGTTCATAACCAGAGATAGAATAAGTAGTTGAAGAAAGATGCTAGCTGTTATCAGCAGGAGCCAGTTTTAAAGGACTGGTGAAATACTGAACATGGGTGAAATCATAGCTATCCTAGTCTTAACCCTTTTCTGAGGGAAATGGAAAGAATTACAACAATGGGTGAGGAAGTTAGTGCAGCCATTGCAATTCTTAGTGGAAGCTACCAGAATATTAACTGTGGGGAAGCCTACTGGTAAATGTTATGTTGTTTCACATTAGGATGCTGTATCTTTTGTAGAAGTAAGAGAGCTATTGAATGTGAAGGAATAGCAACCAGGTGGCTTTTATCCCTGTGATCATGGGTTTATCCTGACTATTTAGCAATATATTCTCTCTCTCTCTTTTTGGGATCAGTCTGCTATTTTGTCTGCTCAGTCTGCAGCGAATGTAAAGAAGGAGAGCCTTTGTCAGCCAGCTTTGGAAATCTTAGAGACCTCAAGCCAGGAGTCTTCACTGGAAAGTGATACTGATGAAGATGATGACTACATGGACATATGAATGAATGAATTCTGGCCATCATCAACACCAACCATAACCATTCTTCTTGTTGCCAGCATCTCTGGCAGTTGAAACATCTTCGTTGGCATTACTCTCCATTTAATCTGCATCGTTGTGTTCTTCACTTTCATTACCTTTGTTATGACCACTACCACTTGTATTGCCTTCAAAATCTTTGCCATTCTCCCCATTGTGGTGCTTGACGGAAAGAATGATTGTTTACCAGGTTAATTCGGACCACGCTGTCACCTTTAACTTCAGTAAATGCAAGGATGTTTTAAGCTGCAATTCACATCTCTGCTGGTCCTGCTTCTCCAAACCAGAGCCTTGGGAGTCACTCCAGTAGCTCTTTTCTATAGCATTTTCTTCCTTTTAGTTGTCGTTTTGCATTTTCCCCACTAGTTAAGTTTTTCTCCCAATAATTCAAGAACCTAATGTCTGTCTAGCCATGCCACGATTAGTCCAAAAGCTCCTTTTAAGGTGAATAGAGTAGGAAAAATTTGCTGAGCTGGTAGAGGTTTTGATTGCATCGAGAAAGTGTATGGCTCTGTTGCAGAGTGAGAAGGGTGAGCTGAGAGTCTGTCAGCTCCTTGGCGCTGCTGGGGGCTTTGTCGGAATTTGATTCCATGACAGTAGGCAAAGAACCAGCTTTTCCAGGCAGACAGAGAGGTTGACCTCCTGTTTGTGCTCATTTCACACCAATATACGAGGTCCAGCAAAAATTATCTACCTGAATGTTGGCTTAAAGAACTGATCTTTCCAGAATTGTCTTACAGTCCTTTCTCTTCTAATGCCTTGGACAAGCATTTTGAATTGGGGGGGGCTAGATGATATTTTTATGGTGGTATTGAAAAAACTTGAAAGATTTCAGTACCATTTCAGTAATGTCTGTTTTTTACAGAATGACACGAAAAGGTGTTTTTTATCTATCTGCAGAGGGACTGCTAACAGTTATTTATATGAGAAAATAATGGTAACGAAGATCCTTTTTTTTTTTTATTCTACTGAATGTTAACTTTGTAAAATAAAGAATGCAAATCATGCAAAAAAAAAATACATCACACCCCATATATACACATGCGTGCACCCGCACACACATATATATGTGTGTGTATACATATATATATGTATGTATATTGAAAAGAAAATGCGTATAGCTTGCAATGTCAGATTTCTTTGTGTTTTGGGGGAGGTGGTTTTCTGTAAAATGCAGAGCTTTGTATAAACTTTTGGTTTTTTCTAATAAAGTTGAAATGTACTGTTGTCTCTGTTCGTCTAAGAGGGCAAGGTGCCATGGTTCTGGAAAAAGCACTACTCCTCCCTTCCTTTTATTTCCTGGATAAGAAGGTAGTGGAGGAAGGGGGTGGGGGGAAGCCTCTTCTTTTTTTTGAAGACTGCCAGAGCTCTTTGGATGGGTTTGGTCTTGTGTGACCCAGTACCCGGGTCAGCCTGTGTTGCCACATTGCCTGCAAGGGGATCACTTCCCCATTGAGACATGATCTGAATTCTTTTTCACCTGTCCGAGTATCTTGAATACTGATGAAAGACATAAGGGAGAAGACAACACATGGTGAACAGGATCATATAGAATATTTGGCTGTACAAATTAGCATTTAATCCGCTATTACAGTGATTGCTCTCATTCACTGTAAGAATGGTAAATGGACTATGGGTAAAAGGAAACAGCATCAAACTTTGTATTGCAAGTCTATTCTCATATTCTGGGTTGTTTGTTTTGAACAAAATGTAATAATTTATAAGCAAGTGAGCATGTCTCTCTTGGGCATAGTAGCAACTGTTTGTGTAACTTCTTCACTGACTAGAAGTGATAGGTGAGCTGGGTGGAACTGATGTGGAAAATATGAGGCAACTGGTAAAAGCAAATGGGCATTTTCAATAGTAATATGTTTTCAGTGTTTGCTCTTTAATTTGGTGTAAGTTACTAGAAATACAGTGTCTAGCATACTGTATAGCCATTGGTAATAGGCTAAGGTAGGTAGGTTTAGATAATCAGGCATGATCTTTATTTTTTTAGCAGATAGCATAGGAAAAAAGAAATTAGCTTCTTAGGAGAAATGGAACACAACTTGGAGGATGTAGTTCTGAAGAGGGCTATTGCACCCAACTAGAACAGACTATATAGGCTTTGTGGCTAATGTATATTCTTAAACGCATGGGTAACTTTAAGATCATATTTAAATTCTTAGGTCTGCACTTCTAGCATGGGTATGAAGACTTTGATTTTCCTAATTGAATCTGGTCACTGAAAATGGTTGTTTTCCTTTATTATTATTAAGGATTCCTTGGCATTAAGCATTTTGCCTTTTTTTTTTTTTTTTTTTCCTTTCTCCAGAGCTTGCTAAAATACCTGATCTTGAGGTTTCTTTTGACTTCTGTCCTGCTTTTTGAGAAGGATTTAAATTTTTGCTGGTTAAGGAAAGCTAGAACAGTAAGTGAAACTGTTCGTGTCAGCAAAGGGCTGAACTTTGCTGATCTGCTCTAAACTCCTTTTAATCTGCAAATGACACAACTGTGCAACTTGTTTTATCCTATATTCAAAACTGTTACCTGTTTTTCCTTTTTTTTTTTTTAATCTATGATCTTTTATTCCTATTATGCTCTCGGGTAGCTCAAGGACTTTTTCTCAAGCTCAAGAAGTTGCTGAGATTGAACTACACGGGCCACCTCCTTCAAATCTTGCCCTTCTGCTAATGACTAGTGTGTTGCTCAGCTGTGGCCATCTTCCACAATGGGTGTTACTGCTGATGTATGCCAAAGGAGCCATTCTTCTTCTGTATGTGTGAAATCATCTCTGTAAGTACAGTTCACGTAGTCCTTCAGTTCAAGGAGCCCTGTTCTGGAGTGATGATGCCAAGATCACTGACTGGATGCATTGACATACAATGTTTGTCTGAAGCACCATCCCTAAAGGTACTTGGAGCAAGAACTTCAAATCCTGTACAAACAGTAGTAGTCACTTAATATGGCATCCTCTGAAGCCCGGTGGTATAATTTTGTAGCATTTTCAAAGGAAAAAAAAAGCATTCTGGTAAAAGTACAGTTAGCTATGAGTTTACTTGAGGTAATTTCTTTGATTTCAGTCTGATCCCAGTTGTAATAGCTTGAAATCCAAGTATAGGCAAGGTCCAATTTACCAACTCCCCCCTTTCAGTGTGGCATATCTTCAGGATTTACTGGGTAACCATTGCTTCTGAAATCTTGGAGTTCCTGGGTGTGTTTCTAATGTGCCAGACAAAGAAATGGCAGCTCCTGAACTATATTGCTTTTGTATTTATTTTTGGTTTGGTTTGGTTTTTCCCTGTGAAGCTATAGGGACAGGAATGTCTGGTGCCTCAAGTAAAGTTAGAGGTGAGGTCTGTGACCAAATGGGGTGAGGAGGCGGCTTTTACTGCTTTTACTACGTGGGGTTTTTTGTTTGGGTTTCGGGGGTTTTTTTCCTTTTTTTCCCCTGCCAGTAATAGATTAAAAAAGCAAATCCTTTTTGGCTACTGAAAAGGCAAATTGTTAAGACTTCTAGGCCAATAGCAAAAACATTTTTGTCCCAAAGCAAATGGAAAAAAATTATTTTGAATCAGATGTTGAGAGTAATTTGTGGATAGTTGATAAACTTTCTGTGCTGTTGTTACTGGGCATTGTTTTTACACATGGTAACATGTCTTTCACTGATCACTTTCACTTTGTTAAGGTGGTATAGAACTGGGGTTTGGCTGTGTTTAATGCAATTTCATTTGCTGGCACAAGGATTATATAATCTATGTATAGTTAAGACCAAGAATTTATCTCTTTGAGGCAAGGACTAGTGTTTTACTAAGAATTAATTTTGTTGAGCACAGCTGTCATTAGTGGCTTCTGCCCACTGTCTGAAAAATGCTGTTCTTCAAAAGCTAATAATGTTTCATTCTGCAACGAAAATATTGAATCAAGGAAGATACTATCTTCCTTAATTTTATCATGTACTAGGGTTTGTCAGTTGTTGTCTCTTGAAGGTTTTTTGTTTTGTTGGGTTTGGTGGTTTTTTTATGAGAATGAGATTTCCGTATGAATAATGAAATTAATGTCTTTTGCAGCCAAAATAAACACCATATGGTTAGGGAGAAAGGGACCAGGAAAAGATGAGGAAGGCATGGCAGCGAAGCTGATTAGGAGACAAAATGGACTGAATGGGGACAGAGGGGCCAGGTGAGAACATACTAAGCCTTACCATACAGGCTGGGATCACACCGCTGTTAAATCCAACGCTCTGGCTTTGGCAGTGGTGTTGATATTTCAATGAAGGTGAAAAATCAATGGTGTACATAGCTTGTGTGTACAGTGTTATACACTGAGCATAGCTAATTTCTGTTCCTGCAGATGCTTTTCATATTTTTTAAGGATAAAGGCAGCAGGGTAAACGAGATGCTCAGAACAAAAAGCAGCAAACACAAATTTTGTGATCTCTTGCTTAGTCATACAAAGCTGGGATGAAGAAGCTTTGTTCTTGCAGGTGAAGAACTTCAGTGTAGGTGTTGAGAGTTAATTGCCATCTTTCCCTTTCTTCTAGCTGATGACTAGGAATCCACTAATGCTAAGCTTTGAAGCATGCGTCAGGATTTTAGGAGTAACCTTGGCGTGCTGTACCACAGGCTGTATGAGCCCATGTTGTGCCTTGGTGAGAACTTCCCTGTGGGACTCTCAGCTGTTTGTTGCAGGGCACAGTGCAACAGGTAGCATTCTGAACAACAGAGCAGTATCTGGGGTTTGTTGGCTTCTGGAGGATGACTTATCTTCATTTGAATGACTTCTTCACGTTAATACTTAGAGACTCCAGGCAAGTCTCACCAGAGATTTAGACACCACTCTCCTTGGACAGACATTTTTGTTCCTGCTGCTGTTTATCGAGTGCATGTATGAGGATGACACCCCATCAGCCAGTGCTTGTTAGCCAACCTCAGAATCCCTGTTCCACAGTCTTCAAAGCTGTCTTAGAGCTTGCTGACCTCTGTGCAGCTTTGTTCATGTAATGTGGGTATCTTGCTGCCTGTGGATTTCTTTTGGCCGCAGCTGACCTTTAAAATAGAGTTGGGGCCTTAGAGACTATACATGAACATGCATGATTTTTTTTTATTTCCCTTCCTCTCCTCCCCACTACCCACAAGGCTCTATACCAAGCATATGAGCTGTTTGCCATGTCTTTAGGAGTTCAATGCTTGCAGAGGCTCCAATGCAGGCTCAGGTTGCAACCTTACAATGCTCAGATGCAACAAAACAGGAGCTACGGATGTCGTGGGGCTTTTCTGTATATTATCTCAAAAATATTTTCTATCCCATAATATTCCTAATATCTATCCTTTATTATCCCTAATAAAATGTCGTGTATGAATAAGTACAAGGCATGTGGCAGGTGTGGCTGGAGTGCAATCTGTGTGCTGTGAGTGCATCTCTGTATAGCCGTGTGCCCAAAGTTCCTCCCGTGTTGCGTGGGAGCTACACTGGCTGCTCTGGTAGCGCTAGAGGGGGCCCTAGGACAGAGAAGGAAAAGAAAAAAAAAAAAAAAAGGAGGGGGACGACGACGACGACACACCTAACCCCCACCCCAACCCCTAAAATGGATGACCAGGATCTATCTTTAAACTTCTAAAAGATGAAAATACGTTGCTGGTTTTGACCTCACTTACTTCTAAGGGCCTTCTGCTATTGTACCATATGTCCTTTTCATAATATATAGTTTGATTCAAAGCAGATGCAATGAAAATCCTCATAGTCTGTTTACAGGATTCTGTCCCATGCTATAGCAAAAAAAAAAAAAACAACCAAAAAACCCCCAAAAAACCCCTCACTGTTGCCATTAATATTGGAACTTAGCAGGAAAACAGATCCACTATATTCTTGCTTTTCACATGAAATGTTTGCCCCATAACTATGTTTTTCTTTTCTTTTTTTAATTCCCCTATAAAAAAGCCTACTAGGTGTTTTCCATTTTCTTAATGTACAACATATACTCTTTCTCTCCCCCATTATAATCTTTTGACAGTTAATCTTCTGTAAAAGGACTCAAATAATGCTTTCAGCTTCATCAGTGTAAATCCTGATTAATTCAATCCTAGTTCATTGCAGTGGCATGGAGTTTGTACTGGTGTAACTGAGCCCAAGAGTAGGCAATAAGCATGCAACTCATGGATCTGTGAAGTGTTTTGAGATAGTTTCATTAGAGTAAAATTCTAATTAAGGACAAAAATGTGTATGAAAATGATGGAAGAAATATGTAGCTTTCAAGCTAGGAAAAAAATCTTGTATGACAGTCTCTGTTACCTGAAGTAGCCAGGAGCTAAGATCAAGTACCGTAGTCTTGCAGAAATGCACGTGAAATGGGATAGTGAGGTGGAGCTGAGGCCACGAACTGACTGCAGAATCAGAAAAACAAAGTCACTTTACCAAGGGGAAAAGTAAAATCACACTTCTGCCCGTATTTAAGATTTATCTGCGCAATTAAATGATTGTGTGTATAGCTTGGTACAAAAGCATTCAATTATATAATCCCAGTGGGAGGAACACTTTGCAATGTCTCTCTAAGTGCATTGTCTTATTGAAGGAAACTGCCTATCTCAAACCAAGTCAACATATATGGTAAAAAGTAGCTTTTGCTCTCAGATTAGACACTGATATCCCCCTCTCAATTTTTATTTCTCAGCCTATTTTTTTTCTCTCTCTTCTCTTTCAGAGACCCTGCAAACAACAGTGAATTCCAGTATAAATGGAATATAAACAAAGTTCATATATGGTATAAGCATATGAGAACCACATTGGAATGGTATTCATTTAATTTTAGTTAAAGTGATATTATTCTAACTACAAGTGAAAGGCCATATAGCAGGCCAAAGGCATTTTAGACATAGTGCTTCCGGTGTGAATGCTTAATTGTAACATATAACTACAGTTACCTTAAGAACCTGTCTACATATTCACATTCTTTTTACTTCTCTGAGGTTTTTGACAGATATGGAGGGCCATTCACGTGACATAATATGCAACTGAGTTTTATTTGCAAATATGCACTGTTGTGTGAGCAGAAAAGCTTCATACTTTAGAAGTATTCTTTGATTCCTTGTAATGTAAGTCACACTAGAGATTAATTTCCTTAAGTTACGCACAAAAATGTATGACGTCACATTTTCTCTACTAAATGTGCGAGCATATATAAAATATAACTCCTTCAATAAGACTGCAATGATAATTTTCTTTTCCCCTTAAGAGATGACACTAGATGTATTCTCAAAGAATAGCTTAACTCGTTAGTTGAGACGACATATAAAACCACCATCCTATATGGATGTCATAAAGCAGTGGTTTGAATATGGAAGTTTGTCACTTAGGAATGTCTAGACCATATATTAGATTTCCATTAAGCCAGAGTGGGCTAGAAAAAAAAGGTTTCGAAATTTATAGTGGAAGTTACTGAGCTTACAACACCAATTTGCAATGCTATGCCCTCAAGTAATCAATGCAAGTTCAAACAAATAACAGTGCTGCTATGACTTTCCGAATAGATGGCACTGCTGGAAATGCTTCCTATACTTAATAAGTAAATGGGCTTTCCTGGGAGCGAAACAAAGAGTCTGACGTGTTGTCTCAAAGCAAGTAGTGGTACAAGATGATTTTTCAGTTTGGCTTTTATGAACACAATAACAGCTTGAGATTTGCACATTGTAAAGTATTGCTGCAAAAAGAAGTGCAGGAGTTTCTTGTTGATAACCTGACTCCATTGATACCTTGCTTTGCTAGCATAAAGAAGCTTTTCAGTTCTGCCAGTGCAGTTAGAACCAACCATTGGCATCTCAGCAGTGCTGTCAGACAGCTCGCGCTGTAATTGTGAGAAGACAGAGACTTGGGTCTTTCTTTAGAAGCCAAACAAGCTGGGTGCATTTACTGTTACTCTCTTGGATACACCATCGCGCTTTTCATTGTCTCTAAAATCAATCTTCCAAAGGAACTAGGCAAAGATTCTCCTACAGTGGCAAGTTTTACCAGGCCTGTACTTTTCTTTGGAAGTTGTTAATAGAGTGGGTTTTCTCAGTGTAAGAAGAAAAATGAGAAATCAATGCAGGATTGCTAGAAAGCCTGCAGCCTCAGAGTCATTTTAATCCCTCTGTGTCTTCCACTCCCCCTCGGCTACAAATATGTCCCTGTTCAGCGGGGTGGCAGGTGCTCAGCCTCGGCTGAGTGCCGCGACCTTCCTTCTGCAAGAGCGGAACAGCTTCTCAGGCTGAGCCCCTCAGATGTGTGTACTGGCAGCTGTCAGAGGTCCTTTAACAACTGCACATAATTCAGATGACTGCTTTGGAGATGTTACGGTCTAAATTAATGAGTTTGCTTCTAGACAATTGATAATTCAATTAAAATGTGAGAGAGTAAATAGTATGTGCTTGTATGCACTCCTGCTGCATTTGCTTTTTTAATAACATTAACTTGCAATTTCAGTGAAACTCAAAAATATTTACATTGCCATTGTAACACCCAGTTTGTGTGTATGGTCACATTTCGGTAATGACAGCTCAGATACAAAGATGGCAGAGTGCAGCAACTGTAGTGTTATCAAGTACTATGAAGACAAATGGAAAACTAGCTGTGAAGAATATGAAAATATAGAAATGTTATTTCCAAGTGTAGAGTCTCTGCTGGGGAAGAGGGAGCAAGGAGGAGAGGACAATGTTTCTTCTAAAACATGTGCCTGATTCAACAAGGTACCTACATATAAATATAAATTACTACTTTTGATTTCAATGGAGATAGCAAAGGGCATCATCAGCTTATATTTCACCTTAGGCTTACATTATATACAATTTCTTTAGTGACCTAAAGTATTTCTACAACTAAAATTTCAATCGAAAACAGGTGCTTTAAAATAAAAAGACTTAACTTCCTTAGTACTTGCAAACCCAAGAGTTCAGTTAACCACTGAAAAATGCAAAAGGTCAAAGAAAGGTGGAAGTTTCTCTGCTGGTAAAAGTCTCAGCCCAAATGAAATCTGTGGGAAACTGAGTGACTGTAAAGAATAGGCTTGGATATGGTAGGGTGTGCAAATAAAATCACAATGTAATGCGAGTTTTAGACAACAAATCAAGCAGAGTAAGCAGGAACAAACTATAGTTTTAAAATTGTGCTACATTAATTTGAGCGCAGTACAAAGTCAGTCAAAATTCCACAATTACTTCTCCCTGAATTTATGATGGCTATGGCATATAGATGAACTTCGGAGAGCAACTGGCATTATCTACACAAGTTCCAGGAAGGAAGATCATAAAATGAAGTTCTGTTTAGCAATCCCTGTTTTTGTATGATCCCTGGGACAGGGTGTTTATTAGGAATATAATTTTCTTTAACACCTTTTCTCCCCCATGCTCAGTGATTGATATTGTTCCAGCAAGGAAATCCTGGTGGCTTTCAGAACAGCAGCAGCAGAGCTGGTGATGTTTGCGGAATATGATGGACTAGAAGCTGGCTCATTCTTGGTGTGTTCTCTGTCCAAGCTTTGTCAGTATTTGCCTTCTGCACCTATTTCATAACACCACCATTGATTTACTGGTTAAATCATAAGACTTACAAGAACTGAATTGTGCATCAGAGCTTTCCCACTAGCTGGTGAGTTTTTCCATTAACCATTTATCTTCCATTTTCTATCTCCATAAAATGGAAACTAAACTACTTGTCAAAAAAAACCCAAACCACAAAACAACCCACCCCACATGGCCACTGAATTTGAAGCTAGGACATTTTTATATATTTTAAATTGTTTATAATTTTATCTTCTAACCAATCTTAGTTAAAACCATAGGTTTTTTCATTTTGAGTGAATGAATATTAATAGCCATTAGGAACCGCTCCCATAGTTGAGTTAAATGAGCAATACAGAAAGTCACCTGAGGTTTTGTCATGGTGAATAACACAGAGCTTCCCATGAGCAGAATTCTGGAGAAGACTAGCAAGTGTCTGTTCATGTAAGTGTAGAACGTGCTTGGTTTTTTGGAGACTCCTTAGCTCTGCTGAGAAATCGGGATAATTCAGTACAGCAAAACCAAGTCTTTTTTCTAATCAAGACTTACTTGAATTTTTCAGTTTTTTCCATTCCCCAGTTGAAATTTCCTGTGTCTTGTAACCATTTAACAATATGTTAGTAACCATCCATTATGTCCTGCCTTGTTCTCTTTTAGATGAAAGAGCCATGTAAAAAAAGAATTCACCAACCCCTGTGACTGAATTTGAGCGATAATGTCAATGGAATTAACACATTGCCATTGTTGAATGGTCTCCTGTGGCTATATAAACATCAAGGTAACACATTTCCAAAGCAGAAGACATTACTGCTGTGGTACTGTTGTTCTGAGAATATTTCCTTACTACCAAAATACTGATGTAGATTTAGCGTTTCGTCTGGTGGAGGATGATGTTTAAAAAAAAAAAAAAAGTTGATTTTGCTGCTTTTATTTTTGCTGAATTCTGGTTTATTTTCTGAAGAAAATCTCTTACATTATTTGGCTAACCATGGAATGAGAGTACAAGTTCGTTGAGGTTTATTTAAGATGAACTCTTACTGGCAAATACAATTAAACAACAGCCGTCTTAAGGGACTAATTCCATTTCTGAAGATGACTTTCTGGAAAAGCTGGGGCAGAACTGCCTTCAGGAAACCCAGGATTCTTCAGCCTTGGGAGAGGTTGCTCAAGAATAATTGTCTCCTGCACTAGCTTCAGCCATTAGCATAACTTTCATCTCTGCGAACAGAAGTAGACTGAGGCTTAAATACCTTTGGTATGTTGCCGAGTAAAATGTTAGTAAGATGCAAAATTCAGTTTTAACACTGAGGATGGCAAATAAACTGTGAGGTCAGGCTAGTCAGAAAACTTTTTAACTGATAATCCCACTGTAGGCTCATTGTCACTGCCTCACCTAATGCAAGAGAAATAACTAATGTGGATGTTGCACAGAAATTGTTTGTAATGCCTTGTGTCACAAAACAATTGACAGTGGCTGCACTACAGAAGCTGGAGCTCGTCAGCTAGGACATGCAGGTAATAGTGGTGATTTCCTTTATTATGAGTTTCCTGATCCTGGTTGCAAGTGGAAAAAGAATCTGTATTTCTGCAAATATATTTTCATTTGTCTTCAGGCAAGAAGAAATTCAGGCAGTAAGTGCTAAATCAGAACCTGACTAGTTCCCTTCCTAAATACCCCTTGTTATGTGAGTTTCACTTCTCTGTGGTCACCTTTAAACAATGAGTTGATGGGTTTGCTGCATTTCTACTAATCAGAGACCATAACCCAGGTATCAAAAGGTGGGAAGTCAATCTCAAGGTTGACCTCACCAGGCAAAGACAGACATATCCCTCTCCGGAATCCATGAGACATACCCATGGCCTCTACCAGAGCTAAATCAGTTCTGGAAAAAAGGGCTTCTGTTTGCAAAGCTGAATCTGGCACTTCCATGAACATTAGGGCTGAAACAGAAGAGGGAGAGGTATTGTCCATCCTGGTTGTTTGTTGCAACAACAGCCCTGGGTTGGATTTCTCAAAGGAGAAGACTTTCCAGCACAGGAAATGTCCTGTTTCTGGACTGCTCTGGGGTAACAAGGGATAGAAAAGAAAGTTGTGATGGAAGGAGGGAGGAGCTGCCTGTGGCAGGAGTTTGTCAGGTCACGGAAAATGACTTGGTGAATCACAAACACTGTGCATGAGTTAAATAAACTAAGTGGACCTGGTTTGTGTAAACTGAAGTCCTTTTTTCTCCCTTGAGGGCTGTTTGAAGCTCTCTGAAAGCAGAGAGGAGAACAGCTAGTAAACTTTGTGTTTCAAAATTGCAGAGAAACTGCTGCTTTCATCCATGGATCAATCTTTTGTCGGCCCTAACACGATGGCTGACAGCTTTAGTGTATCTCCACTGTCACTCAAAGGCACTTCTTGGGAAATGAAATCCAGTGGCTCAATAACTTGACACCTTCCCATCACTCTGGCCTAGGCCTAGGAGTGGGGAAGAGGAGGGCTCTACCAGGCTCAGCAACATTTCGGTTGCAGTCACATCTCCCTTGGGAGTCAATAGCTGGTCTTTTGTGAATTATGATGTGTGCAAATACAGGATTTTATTTTTGTAAATCCTCAGCTGGGTACAAAAGCTGATGGCAGGACCCCTGAGCGCAGCAAGAGGATACCAATGGCAGAAGCATGCATAACCAGTTACTTTTTTTTTTTTCCCCCACTGTGTCTTACCTTTCATTTTTTCCCTTCTTTTTTCTACCCTTACTTTTCCATACATTTCACACACACACACTTTTTATTTTTTATTTGTTTTTCTTTTTTCTTTTTTTTTTTGGCGAGTACACAGGATCTTCTGAACAAGTAAGAGACAACTCTGCTGAAGAACAGGGGTTAGCAGGCCTAACCACTGTTCAGTGTTGTTGAGGTTCAAACTTGAGTGTGAAATATTCTTTCTTTTTGCATTTCACTTGATTTGCACTTTGACTCCCTTCTAGATGATCGGTGTTTCAGCTCTGGAGCCCTTTTAAAAAACTTGGGCAGCTTTGAAATGTATTAGTGTAAGGTGTGACCAAATTATCTCAGAGGAGAGGCAGAGCTACTGTCCCAAGAGACAAATGAGGAGGAAGGGAGTGGGCAGAGAGGAAGACTTTGTGCGTTGTGTGAGCTGTTTGGCATGTTCTGTTGGCAGCTGCACTTCTTTGCTTCTAGTGGCACACTAGGTAAGTTCTAGTATCAACCCTGAAGTGACAAGACCCAGTTCTGCTCTCTCCTGCTGTGCAGACACATGCTCCCTCCTTGCAACTACTAGCTTCAGGCCTAGACCCTGACTCTGTCTTCCTGATTCTGATGAACATACTTTTGGACAATGCCCACTACAAGTGAGAAGCTGTTGAGAAGGCTGATCCCCCTTTTCCCAGATGCTTCATCCAGGTTCTCCACATCTTAGGAGTCACTGGAAGAAAGAAACAGTCTCCTTCCACACAATTAAGATCACCAATAAAGCTCTGAAGCAGTGTGATCATGTAAGAGAAGCCTGGACATTTCTCTCTGAATTTGTGTCAAATGTGCAGTGCTGCAATCTGCAGTCCATAAGTAAACCCTGGTTATGTTACACCGGGAAGCAGTCTGTTCATATGCCAGTAGAACATTCGTTCTTCTTTGTCATCCCAGAGTTCATTTAGTATTCATTCAAAGAACCATAGGAATAAGACATGAGCAGGTATCTCAGAGCTGCCTTTGCTGCTAATGCGAAGGCAGGACTGTTCTCTGCAATACCACTGCTTTGTGCAAAAATCATTTAAAAGTCTAATACAGTAAGGGCTTTGCCTGTTATTCTGTGAACAGGCTGCCCTTGCACAGCCGGTATGTTTTTTCCGAGATAATCGAATTGCTTCTCTCTCATTTTCACCCCTACTAATGAAGATAATTATATCCCTTTGTAGCATATTAATTCCTCTGTCATCTGTATGTTTACACCCTGCAGACATGTTCATTTCTTCTTTGTGCATGGAACCGTCAGTCAATGAAGCTTTACTTACCAACTCTTCTAATTTTTTCTGATGTTCAATTCATCCAGTCTCCTCTCTCGTTCCCTAGTAGCTTTGATATTGAGGTGATAAGAATTAGGTGCAGTTTTACCAGTTTGTTTTACAGCAGACTAACAGAAAGAAGCCCTGCCACTTCCCTGCTCAACTATATGCTATTTTCATGTATGCATCCTGTGGTTATATTTGGCTGTTTTTGTTTCCAACACTTACTGCAGAAAACACTATGAGCTATCTCTATTTTGTAGCCTCCTTAATATTACCATAGTTTTTATAGGTGGATATGGCTGAACATCACTGTCCTCAAAAGAAAAGTTTGAGTGATACTAAGCAACTCTTCGGGGAGAATCTGGAGGCAGGGGCGAGGAACTGCAGAAGTCAGCAGTTCCTTCCTTGAACAATTCCTTGACGATATGATGTGATGGGAGGAGAAGGAGTAGTTCCATCCTGGAGAGGAAATACAAGACAAAGAGGTCAGAAAGACTTAACAGGACCATGAATGGGCTTAGATTGCAAACTTTTGCCTCAGGTTTCTGATAATTTAAACCAGTCCTCCCAAGCTGCTGTAATAACTTCTCCACTCTGTCCTGTGCAGCACAAGTGCTCTTTAAATCTGGTAGACTCCCTCTAATCCATGAATGGTTATTTAAAAATGAAGTAGAATACTAGCAACTTCTCCAAAACCATAGCCGACTGCAGGGATGCAAGCAGGTTTGATACCCTTGTCCAGTCCTCCTGATAGTTTATGTTGTCTTTGACTCCAGATCATTTTGCACTTGATGCACAAATACCAGCCCAGGTTCCATGTGGTGATGTGGTGCTGACCAGCATGGATGCCTGCACCTTACCCTGGAATGCAATAGCTGCCTTTACATTCCTAGAAATTATTTTTATGGCCATGACAGCCTATCACAATTCCAAGGTGACCTTTTTAATCTCCTTTTTTTCACTCTATCCATAATCTTTGACTTTGCACGTGACAAAGGAAGAGCTCTCAATGCAAAATGTGCATAAGCAGGGAAAGAGAGATGGGCAGAAGTTTGGACTCTAATGCCTTTAAGTTAGAGTATATACAATTTAAGTTAATTAATTTAAGTTAGAGTATATATAGTGTAATTGATCATTTTTCCTACTTTAGACAAAATAATCCTGCAATGGAATTTTGCCACAGCTTTGTCCAGTAGAAGCCTTTGAAATGTCAGACCATTGCAGTGGGATATTCTCCAGAGTGCAGGAGTATTCTCAACATTTCTTCTTCTGAGATTGCTTCAGCTCTTGGTCACCCAGAACTCGTGGCAGAAACATTGTGGAGAGGCAGAAAAATTAAATGCTGAATTGTCCTGTCATAACCAGTCCTTAACAAGTATACGTGAAACGCATCTAAAGACTTGTGTGATCTTGCTGCCAGTGTTTCCCTCCTAATAATTTTCGTAACCCAGTCTCCAGGTTTCAGCCCAATTTGGCAGAACTGTAGAAGTCACACAGATGAGTGAGGTCCTATGGGTTTTTTGAAAATACTCTGAGGGAATGGCTGCAATGTGAGTTAACATAATAGCAGACAACAGAGAATCCAAACAGGAAAGCCCCTTTTTAAATGCCTCAGTCATGAGAAAAGCATCAGTCGGAGCTCAGGATGGGCCACAAGGTACACGTAGTAATGCAGAAATGTAAGCATTCCTTGCACCCTGTGGTAATCTGGCTGTTGGTTTTGGGTTTTTTTTTTTTTACTTTGTATTAGGAGGAAGAAACTGAGCAGCACCAAGCAGTAAAGCAAGCTAGCAGCGAGGAGGAGGAGTGCTATGAGCTCCTCGGCAGTGAGTCCAAACCTGCGTTGCAGGCAGACTTAACTCTCACTGAATCTGACCCAACAGTAGCTGTCTGCAGAAGCTTAAACCAGTAACTGCAGTATTAGGGGGTGGCAAAACCAGCAACCTCATTATTGATAACCATCTAATCTGTGCTTACAAGGAGTGCTTGCTCTCAAGTATGACTTAGATTTTCCTCCTGCACACTCCCCAGCACTCTTAGCAGAATTCAGATATTTCTGTTGAATTTACATTATACTGTTGTACATATCTACATTTGGTTAGCAGGCATAGCTTAGGTTGTAAAGTGCCAGTCATTTAAAAATAGTTTTGCCATCACAAAAGTAAAGATTGTGTTTTTAAGAATGGTACCTATTATGTGTGTGTTAGTGATCGCTAGGTTAGAGAGGAGAAGCAATCTAAGTCATTTATGCCTATGTAGATGAAATCCAGTATTTTCAGTATAATGTAGTCATTGCATACCTGTATTATCCTCAGTCCAAGTAGAACTTGTCTGTATAACTGTTCAGATAGCTCAAAGCCATGGGTCATCCCTTGGTTTCTCAAGGAATTGCAACTGGTGTATTCAAATCATTCAAGTGCCTGACGTTCTTAACAACTTAAAAGCATTTGTCTGCTATAGTAGGTCTAATTTTTAATTTATTTTTCTAAACACATCTATCCAAAATGATGCTAGGCTTTTATATTCACAGCAGGGAGTATTGTGAGGTTTCAATATCCCTTTAATCACTAAGGATGTAATAAAAACAAGAAGAGTTCTTTGAGCTGCAGAGTGTTACCCAGGGAAAAATCTACTCTGGAGCTTACAAATGTGAGCTGAAGAGACAAACTGGGCAATAAAATCCACAACTAGGGACCAAACCAGCTGAAAGTTGGTCTGTAGCTGCCCATCAGGAGCTGAGACTTGAGGGGGGAAAAGGCCATTCAGCACCTCAAGAGCCATAAGAGCCAGGTCATAAACATTTCACAATCTGCTGGGTAGGGGGAGGGAGCCGTGGGTCTGTGATACTGCCTGGAGTTTGTACCCTGGCCCATGGCTGCAACAAAGAATGAGTATGAGGATTTTACCAATATGAGAAGAATGGAGGAAAAAATCGAGACAAATGAGGGATTGCAGGAAAAAGTGGTAGCTGTGATTGATTATGCCATTCATGTACATTTATGACAACCTCGTCCCACTGCAGACTTGAGGTATCCACGAAATCTGACAGGTGTTTGGTTTTTTTTTTTATCAGTGATGTGAATATTGTTACTGTGGACACCAGTATCATTTTGCTATCAGGTGATGAACATGTTGGGTGAGGAAAAGTACGTCTCAGAGTTTATCGAAGGACTTCCTGCTTAAAATTAATACGTATTTCCAGCTCTTTGTTTCCCACAGATTATATATGTCCCATCATAATGCTCTATATCAGCTTTCAAAAACTGTCTGCAGGATGTACTGTGTGAATCTGTCTTGGCATTCATTTTGGTTTTATGGGAGATCCTATAAATAGCTCAGCTCAGACTGTACAGGTTAGTTAGGCATCCTGTGGGTTCAGATCCCTTCTTCCTGTGAGATATATGCCCAGTTGTATGAATCCTATGGCTATATAACCTTTTATATTTCTTTTTTAGAGAAATGATAAATGGTAATGTAAAAGGGGAAAAAAAACAGTAACAAAATCTTAGTAAAGTGAAACATGATTTATTGTAAAAGGCTCTGAATCAAAATCTGGTATGTATGGTTTAATTGATCTGTTTTCTCATGCTTTCTGGTAATGTTCATTATCTTCCTCAAAAAGTCAATAGTGTTGTTGAAGGAACTGAGCTCTACTCAGCTCTGTAGAGCTGACAGCAGTTTTTATTTTTAAATTCCAAAAATCTTTATATCTTAATAATTCTCATTTGCTCTTTGAAGATTGCTCCTCTGATTGGGAATTACACCCTTTTTATTGTATCTTGTTTTGATTAGAACCTTACTATGATGAACAGTATATGGAAACTTCCTTATGAAACTGATAGACTAAATCTGTGTTGGCAAAACAAAGTAACTTGCAAACTGACTTGCATGATTGAAGTCTGGCTTTTTATCTGTTGGTTTTGTGGCTTTACAAATGCTTGCACACCAACAAAAATAATCCTTTGCAGAAACCAAAGTAGCATAACGGTGTATCTGCAGTCTTGAAAGTCCAAAAAGTTTAGATACAAGCTTCTGGCTTTTGGCTGCTGCTTTTTCCTGAAAAGATCCGCTTTTTAACTGAGACTGCTGAAGCATTGTCAGCTGGGCTTCTGTTCAGCAAAATTCATTCTGCTCAGGATTTTTTCTTGGGCTCAATTCACAGTTAAGTAAACTGCCAGTAATTTTTAAGCTCTGCATGATGCTTCTCTTGCATATGAGTGTTTGCGCATGTGTATAAATACAAAAGTATTTATGTTTGGATGTTAAGCCAGAGCTGTTTGCTGCCTATTTTCTAAGGCTGATCCTTTATGGCCCCTGATGGAGACCAGTGGGTTCTGGCAGGGTTGCTGTGTCCCCAGGTGCGGGGAGGAGGAGAGCCTTCCCCAGTGCAGGAGCATGGTGCTTGGTGGCCCTTTCCTCTGCTGTGTTGCAAAGCTGTTCTTGCTGCTGTAAAGTCCTTTCAGTATGTATTTTTTTGTGGATTTGAGTGGGACAGAGTGCTGAGCTGTGTCTGGGAAACACAATGGGTTGACAGGAAAACACTGCACCTAACATCAGGAGTCTGTGAAAACTTGAAAGAGCTCTAGACAGAAATATTTTGCATTTGACTCTGGACTGTAGCCTTTGAGGCCAAACTCAGCCTTCAGTGTTAAGTGGCTGCTAAGTATTTCCCTTCTTGTCTCAATGCTAACTAACTGCTGGGAGAAGCGGGTGCATATTCCAGGAGGGCTGGGGAGGGCGGATATGATAAAGGGGAGGCAGAAAAGCATCCTCTTTTCTTTAGTTCAGGAGCACAACTTTGTGGCCAGATACCTCAATCCACAAACCTGCAAGAGGAAAAGCCTTGTGTTAAACTTATAATGTACAACTTTTCATTTACATGAGCCACTTTCACACCTTCCCTTCCAAAACAGATCCCATCACTGCTGAAATAACAGCCTCCTTCAGGGTGGGCACAGGCATGTGGCTGGTCCCCCAGCACACTGCGCCTCGGTCCAGGGATCCTCTTGTGAATTAGCGTTGAGCTGTTACCAACAGGCCCTCTCCGACCAACTGTTTTCTTTTGCCAAATGTGATTTTTGCTTTCTGAGAGCACAGGGAAGGTTTGGGGGTGACATAATTTGGGGCTCAGCATGGGGTTTTCAGCCATACAGAGGTCTGCCTTCTGTGGGGCCCATTGAACAGGTCCCAGGGTAGGAACATCTGCATGGTAATGGACATGTAACGTGCCTGAAGATACCAGACAACTTTTCCTAGGAAAAAGCAATGAAATGCAACTGTAAATAGTGGGGGGAAGCCATTTCCCACCATCAGAAGAAAAATGCTCTGTGATGTTAGCTGCTCTAAGGAGCTGGGAAGGAACCATTCCTTGTACTAGCACAATAGGAAATTATACGTAATACCTCCTCAGAGTTTCTCAGAACATTTTGCAGGCTTTTGCCATTTCTGTAGCTGCCCACAGAGAGCTGCTGATAAAGCTGCCCAAATTCAGACTGTGCCCATGCTGTCAGAGCTGAGCCGCTCTGTCCTGACCTGCCCTGCTCCATTCACTCGGTCAGCTCAGTGCTGTCTGAGGAGTTGCACTTGTATTTCCTTTTTTTCTGTATGAGACATCGGTCACTAACAAGGACAACAAGTCATATGCTTTGAGGCTGGCACAGCCATAGGAGCAATAGTTTCATCAGGCTTTTTCTCTACTTTCCCCCATTGCCCTGGGTGCGTAATCAGGCCTTGTTTGTTCCACAGCGAGTTGAGCCTGTGTTTAAGGGGCAGGTTTGTGGATTCTGAAGTGTCTGGAGAGTCTGAGGCTACTTCATGTTTTTAATTAGGTATGAAAATAAGTAGCTATCAGTGTAGGACTATCTGTTTATTTTATTTTGGGTCCTATTAATGACATGCAATCCTTCCACATTTTCAGTATTCATCCCGTGCAGATGGCAGAGTATCCTTCATAAAGAGTTGCCAGGACGCTATGGGACTGTGGCCTACATGTGCCAGTTGGGAATCTGCTAAACAAGTTGCATTTAAATGACAGTAAGGCTGTCTTCATGTTTCAGAGGGAAGTATCTCTTAAATGCAGATTGTACTTCTCCATGTTATTTTTTCTTGCTTGTGCAAACTCAGGCAGACAAGACTGCTTTGCTTAAGCTCAGTTTTATTAAAGCTGATATGATAACGCTTTCTCACAACCCTGTGCAGGGAACCCTGCAGGGGTTGAATTGCTGGCTACTGCACTGGAGTGATGCTCCAAGACCAGCTCTTTCAAAAGATCATTATTACTAACCTGGATTTCTGTTGCATTTCAGCAGTCTCCTGAACGGTAACTTTATGCCTTGCGCTTGAGCTTGCTCTCAGGGCAGAATGTTGTCCTGGAAGTTCTGCCTGGACAGAGGTGGTGCATCCTGTGCAGCCACTTGCAGACTCAGATCCTGATAGCCGAAGCCTCACGCTAGCTGACACGCGTTATCTGTTCTCCCGCAGTCTGAGAGCCACAGTCACCACCAGAGATGGGCAGATGACCACCCCATCTCCAAGAGCTCTTGGTTCAGAAGGTAGGAATGGGGGATGGTATGTGTGCAGAGCAGTTCCCTACAGGGTCCTATTGAGCATTAAGGGTTAAAGCTTCATTTGCAGGAGAAGTGCCAGAAAACATTTGCCTTACTGCAAAACCCAGAGGGGAATGTTTCTTTCTAATCACCTCCTCAAAGAGATGCAAAGCAAAAGCTCTGGCCTCTGCTTTTGTCATTGCAGGTCCCCTCCTTCTGCACTGCCCTACCTCATCCCCTTCAGCATAGCAGGAGAGCCTACTGTTAGAGCTGGGCACAGCCAGCAGGATTTTTACCTGCTGCTGTAAATGAGCTCGGAGCAGAGCTGTGTATGTCACTGACACATGTCAGATCCACTATCTCTCCCATCCCTTTCCAACCCCCCAGCCTCCAATTTGCCAGTGAATTGTTAGACACCAGCACATTCACCTCTGACTTCCCAGCAAACTGCCTGAGGGTGCTCCATGGACAGACAGACAAGAGGATAATGTGCTAAATTCCCCCTTTGCTAGTGATGAATTTCATGGGGATTGCTCCTGTTAGCCACGCTTTCCAGCAATAGTAACAAATTCGCTCCCCCCCCACCTTTTAAAACCTTTTCAGTGCAACTAGAATGACTGGGAGAAAGCTAGTTGTTAACTAGTCATGGGTAATTAATGACTCCACCTTCCCCATCAATCAGCTGGGAAAAGCCAAAAGGATTTGAATACTTGTAGCAAATGTGTGTTCTCTAGACATGCTGATACACAGTGTGCAAATGAAGTGGCAGCAGGAGACCATCTCATACCTTTTCATGGAAGAAGCAGTAAGTCATGATACACATCCCACGCTCCTGTCAGGTGAAGAGTCTGAAATTCCCAGTGCTGCTGCTGTTGTGCAGTTTCATGCTGTGTGGGATGTTGATCCATCTCGCTGCTAGCTTGAATCTGACCCAATTTTTGTTCTAGTTTTCCTTTTCAGATTCTGATTCTTTTTCGCTTTCTACAATTAAAATACTGGCATTGGAAAAGCAGGGCATGGCGGGGGGGGGGGGAGCATTTCTGCATCCTGTTTTGTTTGTGTCTGGTAGTGGCTGTGCAAGTACAAGCAAAGGAGATTTCACCTTGATACCATTTTCCCTTCCGATTTATTTTTCCACATATGTAATAAATATTCTCCAGTTGAGCTACAAGTTGATGTAGCTCAACCACATGATAGTCTCCTCGTCAGTGGTACTGAGACTCCTCAGTTCTGAATGTCCCCAAGTTAGCTGAAGGAGAAGAGCCTGTTGTCTTCTGTATTGTCCAGTAGTTTTAAAGGGTTGTGAGGAAGGCTGGATGTGGTCCTCCAAAGGTGCCAGGAGCCAAAAGACCATCTGCTATAAAATCCTCCTCAGGACTTCTCGAACTCTCCAGCCCCTTTCTTTTAAACATTCTTCCTTGCCACACTAAGCATCGGGATGCCTAAAATTCAAGATGCTATTGAAAGAGCCAGTCCCTCCTCTGGTTAAACTCCTTTGTCCTCTGCATATCCTTGCATTGCCTGCTCCAAAAGGCAGTAAAAGCAGAACTAAAGGGATGTTGTTCAGTTATAGAAACTAAAAAAATTCAGAATATGTTTTGCATGTCGGACTAAAAATCAGATGTCCAAATAACATCCCTGACAAAATAAAAAAATGTTTATTTTATTGGGAACGAAGCTGCAGCCATATAGCAATGCTCTTTGAAATGAACAGAGCTCCTAAATTTGCTGTGTGGGATCCAACACTGCCTCATTGAGACTGATATCCTGCTTTTGACCTCCTCTTTTTGAACATCTTTGACCTTTAAATGTTAGTATAGCCATTTCTGTACACGAATGCATAGAACTCCCTTCTTCACCAAGGTGCAGTGGCTGTTTTGTGCCCTGAAGCATGAGACTTGATTGCTGTCTCTTAGCACTTGTAAGTACAAAAGCTAATGGTCACACTTGCAGAATAAACTAATTAAGGGAAAATGCTCAAGTCCTTCAGTTTCTGCTCAGCCTTCCATTCAGTAAGAGCAGTGCCTTGAACAAGGCCTAAAACCAGAGCCTTATCCACCATGAGACTCTTGGATCACTTGCACTAGCCCTGGAAGGTGCCAGTGAAATGGTACGCTAGCACAGCTGTGTCATTAGACAACTGCCACTTTCACTCATAGATCTCAGCTGAAAAGGTGCTGCACGTAGAGCAGCTTCAGTTCCGAGCTTCAGAACAGATATGGTGCAGCATATCTGAGGACCCTGCTGTAGAAAAACAGCACAGTAGGAAAATTAACTGTGCAGTTAAAGGCTGTGAATTCAGAGATTGGGTAGGTAAGTAATGTTACCTCATCACATGTGTTTCTGGTAGTGGAGAAGACATCTGTTGGTGAATGAATGTGTTGCTGCAGCATCCCAGTTGTGAGAGCAAACTTTACCACAGACTGTTAATCACCCACTTGGGAAGGAACAAGCTCAATACAGTCCTGGTTCTGATACCAGAAATCAAGAGTAAAGTGATCCTGTGCTCTGGAGATGAAAATTTTATCAAATCCTTGGAATAGCCAGAAAGAAATTTTTCCTGCTTGCTGTCTAAGGGATTTTTTTATTTTGTAGGTAAGTCTTCAACTGATGTTTTTGGTCTTGTCTCTATTTGTTTAAAAGTCCGTTAGCAGTAAATCAAGGTGCATTTCCCCTGTAGGGTTTCCTGTATGTCAAAGCCATGTTAATTCTCTTTGATTTTCTTCCCTTAGCCCGAGCCATTGCTGCAGATCCTTCCTCTCTTTGTCCCTTTGGACATCAAAGGATTGCAAGGGGACAGCCCTGGCGAGAAGCTCCTCCCTGCTCATTAGCCTCCATAAAACAGGAACTCACCTTGGCTAGCTGCGCTTGGAGTCCCATCCTCATCCCAGTCACTCTTGACACTGGATCTCAGAAGGAAGAGCTTTTGCTTGCTTCAGGAAATCAGACCTGCTTTTGAGCTGGAGTATTTTGGTTCCCCTTGTAAGAACTCTGGTGGCTCTCTTGGCTGTGCAACCTCCTAGACTCTACAGTACATGGAAAAATGCAAGCTTTAGCAGGTAGGTAAAGGAATGCCTCCTATTCCTTATTGCACAGAAAGATCCTAGACTTATTGCCAAGACCGTACAATCATTTTAGAAAAAGATGAGGTGCTCCTGAAGGGTTATCAGCATGTATAGTAGTGTGTGTGTGGCTGCAGAGGATTTCTAAAATATTTTTTTTTTTGGTAGTAATAGATGAGAAATTGTGGGTTTGAGCGTTCTTTGTGAGCCTTGGGAAGACCTTTTGTAAGGTAGCAAAGGTTTACTCACAATTGTGCCCAAAACTCCCTTATCTGTATGTACAGTGTGATTGTTCACTGAAGACTAGAGGTGTTATTTGTATATTGTCTGCAAAGTACCTTGAGTTCCTTCAGGTTGAAGGCCACAGAAGGTTTGGAAATATTAGTTATATTGCTAATAATAGTTCTGATACAAACTATCCATTTTTTCTTTCTTTTTTTTTCTCTGCCCTTTGAAAGTATAAACCCCAAGAAGGCATACCCCACCTCTACCAGGTTCATGCTCAGACACAGGATTTTTGTGATTTCCTTACGGTTTTATTTATGTTTTTCTTCATCAATCTGTCTCATAACATTAACCTGAGGCAGGATCAGATTGGGCACAAGGACAGATATGCATTGGGAAATGGAAGGGCCAGTCCAGAGGTACTGTGATGTCAGTAACTGAAACCCAAATTTAGTCCTGGGTTTTACTCTGCATCAGAAGGAAACAACTATTTCCCTGGTTTAGATATGCAGTTCACGTGCGCATTAGAGGTGACGGGGTATTCTCAGTGTTCTTCCTTTCTCTACCTCTGCAATATGTTGTTTCATTCATAAGCAAAATGCGTGTGCAATGACTTGGATAATTTCCACCTTCATTGTTATTTTTGTTTTTTATAAAGCAGTCCATACTGTATTGATCTGATTCATACTGATTTCTACCACTTCAAGAGAATTTTGACTTGAAAAGCAAAAGACCAACAACAGAAGAATCAGACTGTATTACAGTATTTTATCATGTTAAAGATTCCAACTTTAGAAGTCACCTCATTTTCTTATTGAGTTGTTTCTGGTGAATGACCCCACACAGAAGAAATATTCCAGGTGATAATTGGGTGCATTTGAGAGGTGAAGCTATTGCACTTACAGAAGCACAGTGCTTTCCTTGTTGCCAAAAAGCTTTCTGGTTCTGAGAAATGAGGTTTCCTCCAGAGGGTTGGGGTGTTTCTACTGACATTTATAAGGTCAGAGAACATGGGGGTTTTTGGTTATTGGCAAGATTAATTTCTTGGATAGCTTTATATCTTGATGTGCATTCCTTCCCTGTGAACACTGGATAGCTGTTAGTGTTGGACTTCTTCACTCAGAAGATAACAGCAACAAATGTAATAATAACTGATTTTAACAAAGGTAAGAAAGAAGAGTATACCTTTTGCCTTGTTGGAGTGTTCCCACTACTGCAATCCCTATCCCATACATTTTGGGAAGGTTGCAACAAGTTTTCTGACATCATAACTTTGTCTCAGTAATTGACAATTAATTGAGGGACTGCTTTAGGTGAGTAAATTATACTCCAGCATCTTCTATACAAAGATCTTACACACACACCCCCCCCAAGCGTTACTGAATTGACTCTCATTTCTCTTTCCTTTACGTCTCCAAGACAGGAAAAAGATATGTACAGCCCATTCTAGATACAGAAACCGAAGGACAAACTGGTCTTATTTGTATAACGACTTTAAAAACAAACATGGAATAGATTGAAGATCTCTTCATTTTCAGTGCCTTTATCAGAGCAGCTATCTTCCTTTCCAACCTCATCTTGGCATAAAGAATCTATTTTAAAATGTGCCACATGCAATGTTACCACCGCAATGATGATGATGATACTTTTAAAATAGCTTAGAACTAAAATGCTTGGAAAATGTGTAAATCTCTTTCAAATAATACTTAAAATAAAAACTAAGTTACAAAGAAGAGGAAACAATGGCAGTCCAGCTTTAACAAGTTTGGTTCAGTGCTTGGACACCCTGCCACAAACCTCTTTGTGCCGTAGTTCCAGTATGCAGGCATCTTTGTGGGGGAGATGTGTGCACGAGTCTTGGCAGTCGTTACATCGGCACAAACTAGGAGTGAATTTGAAGTGCCTTGCAAGCCAGCCTTTGGTTCTGCAAAGCAAATCCCAAGAGGATCCTACAAATGGATCCACTGCTGCAGAATCCCACTGAAGCCAATTGCACATGACTGCGTGCAGCTGTGGGGATCCATTAGCAAGCCCACACCATTGCTGGGGCCCAGATCCCCGTGCAAACTGTTAATGTCTTGTTTCGCAGACTCAGACTGTGCGCACAAAACCTGTGGCATGAAAGACATTAACTACAATTTAAAGTCTTTGCTGCAGTATTTATGGTATGTGACATTCTTTTTCCCTGTTTCCTGTAGCGTCTCACTCATACAGGTGCATTGTGGACTCATTTTAGTGAAAAACAGATTATAACATCTGCCTTTGATTTTTACTTCAGTATTGAACTCCTTTCACTTAAATTCCTCTTGATTTCATTGGAGGTCTCCCCTCAGTAAGGACTCCTGAGCTCTTCCTTGTAGTCTCATTTAATGGCATTGGAATTTGCTTACAAAAATGTTAATTGTAAAATTCATTTGGGGAAGGAGTGAGCATCTGTCTAGCTAATCAAAATCTGTTTGCATGTATTTGTGACTGGATGACTCCTGTGGGAAATCAGCCCAATTTTATTGTAACTCCTTTTGATACATGTGCTGCACTGAGCTACCGAATGCATCGTCTCATGGCAGCTTTCATGTCTTTGCAAGAGGATATGGGGGAAGCTTTAGTAAGAAGATGTTAACAGGCTAATCTTAGTGCGCAAACTAGGTGTCACTTCTTGGCCAGTTCATTAATGTTGGATCAAAGCAGAAAAAAGGGTAGAGGATATTTTTTTAAATGCCTAAAGACCTTTGCAAACTGACAAAATTACATTTAAATATTTTGTTGGTTTTTTTTTTTTTACTTCCTAATACTATTGGGAAGAACACCTTAGACTCACATTGGGTAGTTTTTGTGGAAAAATGTCGCTTTCTGAAAAAAACTAATTTCTCTGGAAATAGTTGTCTACTATTCATGCTTATTCTTTTGAAGACTTTACTCAGGAAAGCTGTAACAAGGTGAAAATTCCCTTATTTCTGATATGCTGTGAATAAGATCCGATGCAGACCAAGATGCAGAAAAATCTCCCTTTTAAACAAAATGCTGTGCGTGGCTGATAATGCATCACCCAGAGCGCCTGCCAGCGCTGAACTGATGCTGCTGCGAGTGCCCCAAGTCGAGCAAACTTACCAATACCTCATTCAGACTGGAGGGCAGTGTTAGTAAAGCCTTATTGGGTATGAAATCAGTCCACCAGGGCACATTTTTGACCTAAAATGGAACTGGGGGGTTTTACCTGGGCTTTTCAGTATGGCAGCAGCAATCGTGTGTGTGTTACGATATATTAAAGAGCTCATATAGGAGATTTTTTAATCCAGCTTCACAGAGGAGGTGGGTACTATGAACACGAAACGCAGTTTCTCCAGAGTAGTTCCCCTTTCCTCTTCCCCAGGACCATAGTTAGTCCTCTGCCTGTAACAGAAAGTGCAGGCAGATTGCAGGCAGCTCCTCTGATGTGCCATGGTGTGTTACTGAAGAGGCACCTTCTGCTGCCGTCACAGGCTCCTCGGTGGTCTCCGTCTCCAAGTCCAGGTCACACCATCTGTCCTGTTTTCAGAATATTCTGTGGTCCGACACTGTCACTTCTCTTTCTTGCTTCCACTTCACTTGGGTCTCCTGTCTATCCCTTCTTTGTCCTCTGGAGAGATTTTTTCACCTCTGCTACCACCTACCTGTTGTTTTCTCCCATTACCCACTGGTACACTCAAAATCTTTCCAATCCTTTCAGCTTTCATTTTATTCTCTTACTTGTGTTGTGTTATCCCTAATCATACCAGAACAGGAATGAAAGTGGATTGTGGCTACCTGCCGGTATGAGTTTTGGAACAAAGTCAGTCAGGTTGAGTTTGTACAACACACTACAAAAGAACTTAACAGCTAAAAAGAAATGTGTTGTAAAAGCCTTTATACCTTCTGAGCTGACTAAGTAACAAAAAGCCTTTGAAGGAAAAGATTGGATTTTCTTTAAGAGGTTTATTGTGGCGCAGACTCCTTAGTTCTCGGCAGCACCCGGGACCTTCATGGGTGAAATCATGGAGTTCAGCTCCCTGGGCTGAACCAGCGCTGTGCACTGTGTGGTGGTTTGGGGCTGAGATGGGAGGAATGAATGGCCAGATGTATGGGCCCTGTCTGTTACAACAGCGTGTGAAATTCGGTAGCTCTGTGTACTGCAGGGAGAGGGCAGTGGGAGGGCTGATGTGGGGCTGCATCTCAGGGCCCTGGCTCTGAGCAGGAGAGGCTGCTTCATGCCAGCTCCCCTCCTGCGTGTCTGAAGTTACCATTTTCTCTCTCTCCCGGTAGACGTGAAAGCGCCGTGTGAGGCACTTCCTTCCCCCAGCCTGGAGCCCTACCCCCAGAGCTCCATCATGGTCACCCTTGAGGACATGGGTCTCTGGATGAAGTTTCATCAGATCGGAACGGAGATGATCATCACCAAATCCGGCAGGTGAGGGGAGCAGGACAGCTGCCCACACCGCACCCCTCCAAGCTGTTATCAACATGCTCTGAGTGCTCATTTTTTTAATGGTGGCCATTAAACTAGTTTTTTAGCCAATTATGCATGTCACCCTGCCTCTGGCAGAAGAATTGCACTTTCAGGCTGCAGTAGAAGCCTAAACCGTGAAGTGCAAAAGGTCACTGTGGGGCTGATCTGTTGAGAAAACTGTACTCTTATCTCAACTCTTAACACTGCTGTTCTTCCTGTCGCTTCGGGGTTACTCTGGAAAGTGCTGTGGGCTTCCTTTGCTTAGGTCACAGGCAGAAGCAGTTCAGCAGTAAATACCTGGGCTTGAGTCTGCATTTGCAGACAAGAACATGGTGTAGAATAGTAATGATCTGTGCATGCAGACTACTCTAAAGTTTAAATGAGTCATGCATTGTGGAGCTTGCAGTGAAAGAACATGAAATTGTGAAATTGTAATGTATTATGTCAAAGCTGCTGTGAGCTGAAATAATCCCTTTGGGTAGGGAGGTAGGTGTCAAAGGCTTTTTGCAGAGTCAGAAGATGAAAGTGGTGGCAGGGAGTACTGGAACGGAAAGCTAGATGAGAGCATGTTTTCTACCCACGCTAGAAAATGCTCTAATCTATCCTCCAGGTCTGTGATAGCTGCAGAAGGCTAGGAACTATGTGCAAATTCCAAATATTTTAAGTTTCCCATTGTTGTGTTACATGAATCGGAAGAACAAAAGCAGTAGCAATGTCAGGCCATCAGTGACTGCTGCCCTGTTAGTGCCTATTCCACCTAAGCCCATAGGGTTAGACAATACATCAGTAAAATGGTAAAAATGTGCAATAGCTGGCCTGTAGAAATACTACTACCAGAACTTTGCACGATGGTGAGTAAGCATGACCTGCTGCTTGATCGTTAGACAATAGCCACTTTATAGAGAAATCTTTATACTGTATATTTCATTTCTCCTTCAGACGAATGTTTCCACAATGCAAAATCAAAGTCTCTGGCTTAATCCCATATGCCAAGTACCTCATGCTGGTAGATTTTGTGCCAATGGACAACTTCAGGTACAAGGTAAGTACTTTAAATAATACAAGTTATGCTGTCCTTCCATCTTTATTTGGAATAGATTAATCTTTATGCTTCACTGGCCAGGCTGATAAATTGTCTTTGGACAAAGTTCAGAAATAATTGGTGGATTTTATGCCTTTCTGGAGCTGCTTGTTGGTTTTTCTTGGGGAGCAGCTGGAAAGGTAACTAATTTTCATTGTAAGCAGTACAATTTTAATCATGATTAACGGTCAGACTTCTCTTGACAGCCTTTGGGAGAAAGGCAGGAAAAATGATGCCTAAACTTGGAGCTGTTTTGGTAACATGATCATGGCTTATAAGAGAGAATCTGCTTCTTGTCAGAGATGTGCTTCACAGGAGTCCACTAAATCAACAGTGAAGCAAAGTTGCTGGGGTTTTCCTATAATGAAAGTAATTTTTTTAAGCTCTGTATTTCCATCTTTCCCTTCACAGTGGAATAAAGATCAGTGGGAAGTTGCTGGAAAAGCAGAGCCCCAGCTCCCTTGTCGCACCTACGTCCACCCAGATTCCCCAGCTCCTGGCAGCCACTGGATGAAAGAACCTGTCTCCTTCCAAAAACTGAAGCTCACCAACAACACCCTGGATCAACACGGGCACGTAGGTTGTAGCTGGCCTTTGTTCTGTGCTCTCTTGGAATTCATTGCAGATGGATGTTAAGGGAAATAAGTGAGATTTGTGAGAAATTAGATCATGTGGAAATTAAAACATATCCAAGTGCACTCTCTTCCTTCCTCAGCCCAGCCCTTGCGCTGTTTTAACTACCTGCAAGGGGAGGCTTCGGTGTGCGCTGTCCTGGACAGGCATGGTGGAGACACCAGCCCCAGGCAGGCATTCCTGGTTTGAAATGGATGTCCTGGGAGTCTCCACAGGAGACTTTGCACAGTGTGTTGGCAGTGGTTGCACGTAGAAACCTTCTCCTTTGTCTGTCTCTGTGCCAGATAATCCTCCACTCCATGCACCGTTACAAGCCTCGCTTCCACATTGTGCAGGCAGATGACCTCTTCAGTGTCCGCTGGAGCATCTTTCAAGTTTTCAGCTTCCCTGAGACTGTCTTCACTTCTGTTACTGCCTACCAGAATGAGCAGGTACAGTGTGCAAGTGCTGCTCTCAGACATATTGCTAAATACTGTCTTTAGAAATCTCGTAGAGAAAGGTGTCATCTTCTGAGCTAGTTGCGCTGGGCACCTCTGGTGGACAGTGGAAAGAAATAGGCACATTACAGTTCCTATGGAAAACATCTACTCTGGGATGAGATGAATAATGCACCTTAATTGTATTAAGTGCACTGCCAGTGATTAACAGAACCCTAAATGCAGTAAAAAGTATGGGCAAAAGTCCAGCTATAAATACTGACCCTATATATTTCTATAGTCAGATGAGTCCCACCCAAATTCCTGCTGACCCTGGCACAGTCACTTGTCTCCGTCTGTCAGTTCCTAATCAATAACGGGAGCCGCTGGGAAAGCTCAGGTGCTATGGCAAGGGCATGCCCAAAACCCTCAGACAAGCCGTCGTAATAAATACTGAGGTGAAGGTCTCAAAACAGTAAAGAACCCAACCAGTCACCATGGTACTGAATATTGTTTCTTATATTTTAAGATTACAAAGCTCAAGATTGACAACAATCCATTTGCTAAAGGCTTCCGTGAGCATGGGAAGAACACTCGAAGGTAAACTGTTTTTTCATCTTTATAACTGGAGTTCACTTGTGAATTTTACCCAAGGCCATTGAGCAAAACTATACCAGCTAGCTCTGCAGAGCCTGCTGCGTTGTGCACGCTGCATTTGCTCTGTGCAGCCTCCTCCCAAGAGACTTGGGGAGTGGGAGGAGATACAGGATCTCCTACAGAAATGTGGAAGATGTGACAAATTTGAGACCCACATTCCCTTGCAAGTCGGAGCTAGACTGGAGTCTGACATGTGAATAGCAGTGATAACAGGAGTCCACAGTAGATCATTGTGTCTCCTTGAGATCAGCTTGATTCTGACATTGGGAGGCTCCCTCATCTCCTTTCCCTGTGTGTGGAAAAGTGTCTCTTCCAAACAGGAGATTTTGACTGTAAGAGCAAAGATGGATACCGATACCCCAATACCAGCAAGATCTTCTGTCTGGTCTGAGAGCAGCCAGTGGATGAGACCAGAGGAAAAAAAAAAAAAAAAGAAAAAAGCTTAAAGGCAACCATAGATTGGCAATAGAGAAGGAAAAAGTGTTTTTTTCCAAGCATAAAATGTTATGAAAATATCTGAGATTTTATTTTGTGTTATTTTATGCCTGAAAAAAATCTTATTTCCTGATGAAAACGGCCAAGACTGACTCTTTTTTACTTAAACTTTGAAAATGTCATGGATTTTCTTTCTCCTCCCAATGGGATCATCTCTGACTAAGCTTAGACTCATTTTCCATTTAGGAAAAAGCTGCTTTCAAGCAAAAGACCCACCCTACTATACGCGTACCTGTGTGTACAGTATGTGTATCCAGCATCGGGCTACACTTACAAACTCGGTGCCAAAACCTCCAGTGCTGATTTTCTGCATTGATTGTGCCTTTTGTACAAACTCTTGCTGGAAGCGCACACTGATGGCAGGTGGCATGGCTAACCCTGTAGTTCAGCTATGGCAAGCGTATTCCCCGAAGGCACATCAGGGTGCTTTGCTAGGAGAGGTGTAAATCACAGAACGTCAGAGAGGTTCATCCCATCTTTTTGTCTTCTGGGACTTGTCCAGCATCCCTTGCGTATTTATCTAGGCAAAAAGCTTACATACAAGCTACCTCCATATCTTGCTTCTTTCCCAGGGAAGGACGAGCCAAATGCCAGAAGCCTAGTCCAGCCAAGGGCCAGAAGAGGAAGCTGCCTGAGGAAAAGGAGTCCGGTGCTGAGGAACGTGGTAATATTGATCACAGCAAAGCCAGAGAATGATTTCCAAACAGTGCCCAGGCCACAGGAAGGAAAAGAAATAGCAACATAGCCCCCTCTCTGGGGAGAGCGGCCTGTGTGGAGTCCCTAAAGAGTGCAGTGTATGGCTTTGAGTCTCTGACTCTCTGGGAATGATCCACAGGAGACTGCTCACAAGTCGCTTGTCGTTACTGACCACTCATCAGCTCCCTTACCCGCCTCCCAGCCTGGCTGTGCTTTGTGACCACGGATGATCCTAGGCTGTGCTTTCATAACATCTCTCTTCGATAGTCATATGAGCTTGCAGTATCACCCATTGCTTTCTTCTTGGTTCTCCTTGGTGCTTTTTGTGCAGCTGGGTTGTGATGCAGATGTAGGAACTGATACCATTAAAAAACCAAAATCTTTATCTGTTAGGTTGTTTTTTAAGCTTGATCAATCCTTGCTCCAGTTCACAGTACTACTTGCAGTAGCAGAAGGCAGTAGCACAGCTAAGGAGAGAGGACAGGGCAGGACCGAACACCGCAGTGTAAGGCCAGAAAAAAGCTGGAAAGGGCTAGTCTCTTAAGACAGTATGACTGCAGAAGAGGTATTAGTGTGTTTCCTTCCACCATCCTGCGATTAATGCAGCTGCCAATAGAACATTGTGAGCTCTGTCTCTCTCTTCCCCCTTCTCATTTTTTTTCCATTCTTTCTTTTCCCTGCTGTGAGTCAGATTTTGAGAAAGAGGAGAATGTAGATGTGAAGGAAGAGAGTAACCCCGTTGTGGTCAGCAGCGGATACCCCTTCTGGGTCTCGGAGCAGAATGGCAGCCATGCCTTCCCTGCAGCATCGCCAGTGCCAGCTGACCAGAGGGAGGGTCTGGCAAGAGAGCAGCAAGTGCCTACGCCGTCTTACCAGACATATAGGTGAGTTCTGCCTCCTGGTGCTCATGTCCAAAGCCACTCTTTAATTGATGGGATTCCTCCTACTGGACGTTTCCTAAGGAAAACAGCCAGTGGTAGTAAGGAAGGATGCCTTTCTATCAGACAGCATACCTAGGTGGTAGGTGCTAGATTAGCATGGAGATAGCTCCACAACAAAACCTTTCTGTGTTACTTCAAACCCACTGATTCTGGGCATGCTCATGTCTTAGTAATGCTCTTTATTTCCCTGTCCTGAAATGCTCTCCTAGCCAGCTCTGTGTATCGCAGAGCTTGCCTGTCCTTTGGAAGGAAGTGTGTTGGAGGAGTGGCAGGACTCCAGTGATCTTTTTCCCTTCTTCTTATCATTGCAAATTCAGGAGCGACTTAGTGAGCCCACACTAGAACTGAGCCAGAACTAGAGTAGTCTGGGCTTACCTTCTCTGGCATTTAGTTTTTCTGTGTGAGTGACAGCGAGGCTTGGACTAAAATCAACACTAACAGTAAGATGAAGCAGTAGGCAAGGGGAAGACGGCATGCTAAGAGCTTGCCCTGCCTTTCCCCAGGGGAGCTGTGTGGGTTTTCAGTGGTTTTCCGCTGCGGTAGGTTTGACTCACTCTTCTCTCTGCCCTTGGGGCTCAGGTTCCACGAAACTGGGGACAGCCAGCAGCTTCCTGCCCGCGACGCCACGGCCTTGAACGATTTCCGGGCAAGGTGCCACCCCCTGGATCTCGCCACAGTGCCCGAGCACGACTCCAAACAGCTCCCAGAGGGCTTTGCCAACCTGCCTCCGCTCCCCCCGCCTCTGCCTCCTCCCCAGGACTACACAGGAGTGGTGAACATGGCTCTAGACTCTGTTGGGAAACCTGGGGCCCGAGCGCCCATGTACAGTCCGTATGGCACCGAGCAAGGCCTTGGCCAGTGGATGGTGCCTTCCCACAGCCAGTACAGGGCAATGAGCTACTCGGCCTTCTCCACAGAGTACAATACACAGGGGGCTCCGGGACATGCCCATGGGACCGTGGCAGAGTGGAGCCAGTACCCTCTGTTCCCCTATGCCTGCTGGTGAACGGGGAAGACCCTTCCCAATGAAAAAACTGAAAGAAAATTGTAAATGAGATCAAATTTGCTCTGGGGTGTTGACCTTTTGAAGCCTTGTCTAAATTAGGCAAAGAGGCATTGCTGCAAGCGGTAGCATGGGACACCTTCACTTCCTTGTCTCCTTGCACAACAACCCTCACTGTATTTCACAAGCAATGGCTAAACTGGTGGGTGTCCTAGCCATGTCAGTGTGAGTCTGGCTGAATCAATGTGTTCTGCAGTGGTTTTTATCCCAGCAGGAGTAGGAAACCACAGGAGCTGCCAGAGCAGTGTTTAAAGAGCTGCCAAGCTCTCAGTCCCAGGCTGTTTGCATCTCGCATTTGGCAGTTTCTGAAATCCCTTCCTCCCAGGACTGGCGTGCAAGGAGATAGGGGCTGAGGAGTTTCAGTAAGCCGTACAGGTGACCAAGAAGCTGTAGAGAATTATTGCAAAGATGCGCAAAACAAGCAATCCTGGTGCCCCCTTGAGCAGGTTCCTCACTTAGTATAGTCAAACTAAAGCTAGAGTCTTGCCTTTCTTCCAGCAGCATACAAGAGTAAAACACACAGCAACGCGTATGTGTCTGGAGCGCAGCAGTGGGTAATGCAGGCAGGGAAGAGTTTGTCCTGTGCACGAGAAGCGGCAGCAAGGCTGCGTGTTGTGTCTGCCCGTCCCCCGTGCCCATCCCTCTTCTGTCACCCTTAGATTCAAGGTTAGTGAAACACTCTTCTTTCTGCTGGTGATGGAGGGAGGTTGTTCACAGAACGTGGGGGCTGCTCTGTGGGTTTCCAAAGGCCTTTGGCTGTCAGAAACAGGACTGCGAACAGCAGTGCTGGCTGTGTCACTCTGACCTCTTCCTTTTGAGGGAAAGGAAATCTTTCACTGCGAACTTCTTCCTTCTTCCACCCCCTGCCACCCCTGAGGAATATAATTTATAGTTGCACTGAGCAAGCTTTGTCAACAGGCAGTTCTCAGCAGCCTGGCATTGTTTATCGGGTGTATACTTTAATATTAATACCCTGTAGGCACCAAGCTGCGTGCTGCATTGCTGGTGAGCTCAGCACCCCCAGGCTGGTCGGTGAAGTCATTTTGCCACTGTTTGGGACTCTATAGGGATCTGCTTCCATGTGTAGTTATCAGAGCAGTTTCACCTCCCTTACCTCTGTGGTCCCATCGTGAGGAGGAGCTGTTCTGCCAGTCAGCAGCCTGCACGCTGCCTTGCAAAGATGATTTCTTTTTATCTTTGTGTTAGAAGGGGGAAGCATCCGTGTTTTCCTGAGTGGTGGAATGGCCCTGATAATGGGGTCTTGTTTGAGATAGGGTTTTTGCTTCTTGGGGACACTAGACATATTCCTAGGTGTTATTTAGGCAATGTTTTCTTGTAACACTTTAAATAAACTGCTGTGTGGCCTGTAGCCATCAGTAGGCAGTGAGGTGTATCATTTAGCATGTATGCCAGATGGTTTTCTCTGTGTGTGCAAGATGTTGTCTATGAGCAGACCTGGGTGGGTTTGTGACCACTGGTGCATCAAGACCAGTGTACAGGAACACTAGGAAAGGCTGTGCACTGGTCTGTTCCGGTACCAGGTCAGCACTGTGCGTGTGTGTAGCGTAGAGGTGTTGAGCCATGTTTATTGTTAAAATTACTTTGAAAAGTAGCCCTACAAATCTGTGAAACTCAACTACTATGATTATTTCCTTATTTAAATAGTATATTGCTAACTGCTTTTGTACCACAATTATGATATGTACAGAGCAGCCAAATACTTCCCCTCGGCTTCACAGGATGGGTGTGAGATGTGAGCATTTAAATAAAGGTCAGACTCCACCACAGTATATGTACTTAATACCCTATTAGTCTCTCCTCTGATAGCACCCTGGCCAGTAGTCATTTATACCCGCTGTGCATGACACATGAGTATGCGAGTGACTTACTAAAAAGAAAGCTGGTCAGGGAAAAAAATGTGGAGGAGATTGTTTTTAACCCCAGCATATTGTGATTTCCTGCTGTCTAAATGCCGGCTGCGTGAAGGCAGGTCAGCTGTAAAAGACTGTCCTCTGTGGATGAGAAGAATATTCTGTCTCTGACCATTAGTAGTTGATTTTGCCACCACTGTTTTCCACATCTTGGAAATCAGATGAGAAGGCTGGCTAGGGAGTTTGGTGCCTTCAATCCCATTTGCAGGGACCCTGAGGGTGGTACTTTCTGCTAGGCGTCCTCCTGGTACCCTGCCGTGAATCGCTGCCAGTGCCACGCTAACAAGAAAAGAGAAAGTAATGCACCCCCTCACAGCCTACTTCGTTAGATCTGTTTCTTTATCTTTGAAGCTGGGTTTTATTTCCCTTTGTCACTGGGTGCTAATGAGGATGAAAACCGGGCTGTGGCGAGTATGAGGAACTGAGGAGAACTGGGCAGCACAGGGAAACCCCTGTGCCAATATGGGTGTAAGATTCTGAAGGTTTGAAAAACAGAATAGCTTTGTGGGTGCTGCTGCCCCATGGGCGTGTTGGTAGAGCTGGTTTGGCAGGCATCTCTCCACCTGGGTAAAAGACTCAGCCTTGTGCCTTGGACAAGCCGTTAATTGCTCATCAGCCTTCTGTTGCAACAGGACTCCTTGCCCTTCTTCAGTGAATCATCCGGCTTATTAGAAAAGTACCCTTACTTTCCTCGCTCGCCTGTCTCTGGTTAGAGACTGTGGCTTGACTGTGAAGCCTTGGGAAATTTTGCCCGTAGGTGTGTGTTCTAGACTCTGCTGCTGCCTCCTCCCTTTGCAGTTTCCAGTGCCTTGTTTTCTTCAGCTGTGGCATTTAAAAGTCTATATGAGCTCGACTGAAACACTGTTTTTGCACGCATGTGAGATAATGTAATGCCTCTCTGACAGCGTCAATAAAAGGAAATGAGACATGTGGAAGGCAGACCATTAAGAGCAATAAAATAAACTCTAAAGTGTGTTTTTTGTGCATCTCTCTCAAGCACACCAGTGGCTCTACTTTAGTCATGTTACCTGGGGCCAGTTTGTACATGCATGACACATGCCGTTGATCTCAGCATTCATTGTTCTGCGCAGCATATTCAGTGAGCCCCAGGTTATCTGCTTGCATTGCTAGATGTGACTCAGTCTCTTGCACTAATTCTTTGCAGCAAATTGTTTATTTTCTCTGCGTTTTCTGCTCCTCTCTGCAGAGGAGTTACATAAGGATGAGGGCAAATGGACTATAAATGGGATCTAGGTAAATTTCCTATGGGAAATAAAGATCCTGATTTATTTTGGTTTCTCCTACTGGTTTTTGCAGCCTTAAGCCGTGTCTGACACTGCTTCCATGCAGATGGGAATGGCAGAAAAATGCTTTCTTGCCAATGCTGCAGTTCTTCCACAGACAGCCGCATCCTGGTGAGCAGCCGCAGGCTCAGGAGAGGCACCTGTGACGCTGCTTTCCTGCAGCACAGCAAAGTGCCCACCTCTCCCTGCACCTCTCAAAAGATACGGCGAGTCCTCCTAGGGGTGCAGGGTCCCCTCTCGCCTGGCCCAGGATGCGGCCTCTGCGCTTGTCCGCGCTGGGTCACACTCTGGCTCTGCAGAAGAAGCTACCAGCTGGTTTCAGTAAGAGCTTATCTGATTTCCAGGTGCTGGAGTGAGAGAGATGTGTTCAGCTGATGAAAACCAAACTCGCTGTCTGGTGCCAGCAGATTGGCCTCCTTGGCCCAGCCAAGCCTGGAGGGAGTGCGGTGCCTGGTGTCCTCGTGTGTGTGGTGCGGGGCAGGGTCTGCATCTCCCTGCGGAGGCTCAATGGGGGCCCAGGGAGGCTCCTTGCCTGCAGACATGCAGGGACATACTGGGGAGCAGCGTTTCTGTGCCCAGGTGGACCGGGGCACTTGAACCGTCTTCTAGCTGGATAGCCGGGCTGAGCCAGACTCGTTGCTTCCTTTTGGGTTGACCTGACTGCCCAGCATGGGGGTGTCTGTCATTTGGTCATTGATGATGAGCCTCCTAGGAGACTCCTGCAGTGCATTTCCTTGGTCAGTGTACGTACTGAGTCACCTTAAGCAAATCCAAGCGAGCAGTGCAAACCCCCTTCCAGGAATAATAACATTCTTCAAGTCAAATGGGTTTTTATTGCAGAGCTTAAAAGCCACTTAATTCCTGAGCCCCAGGTTGGGATCCTATACGAAGTCTCTTAGCAGGGGGGATGCAGCATTTGGCTGACAACAACAAACAGCAGCTGTCACCCGCCGTGTGGGGCTGGACCGGCACAAAGCCAAATACCTCCTGCCCAGGAGCTGCAGGCAGTTGCCAGCCCCCCTCTCCCTGCTCATCAGTGGCCAAATGTGCGGGATGCAGGTGTCTTCACTTACCTGCTTCCCTGCCCTCAGCCTCAATTAACTCTGTAAATGGCCAAGAGCAAAGAGATGGGGGGGGGGGGGAGGTAAAACTGTCCAGGGTCAGCTGGAGAAGGGAGGATGAAGGGTTTTCCCCAAAGCGTGGGGACGAGGTGATCTGTCGCACTTTTCCCCCTCTGCCCTGAGTGATGCCTGCCCAAAGCTCACCCAGAGGCTGAGGCTTCTGCCATGCTCAGAGGCATGACTCTGCTGCGGGTTTGTTGCAGCTCTGTGGGGTGCCTGTTTCTGCCTGTTTCTCTAGGGCTCGGCTCTCCGTTCCCCTGGCTGTGAGAAGCAGGCATGCTGCTGGCCTGGCTCCCAGTGGCTCCAGGTAAGCTGGTTTCACTGTTGTGCTTTGCAGAGAGGTAGTGAGGTTTAAATGTGACTTCTAGATGTTACAACAAATCTGAGCAGGAGAAATCCAGGGAGAGGTAATGCAGCTGCTTGTGGGCTCACAGTACAAAGTGAAGCAAGTCGGGAAAGTGTTTCTCCTCCACAGCCCTTGCTCCCCACAGCATACGGTGTGCGCTGCCCAGAACAAATGCTGAAGCATTCTTGAGACCTGGGCCTGAGCAGCAACATTAGACAAAATGTTAACTGAGGGTGAAGCAGTCCTTCAGTGCAGGATGAGGAGAGGTGCTGCAGCCATGATGAACAGCGTAGCTGCTCAGCTTGATTTAGCATTGTTCCTTTTTTGTTTTTCCAAGTCATGTGAGTTTGTTTTATGGCATGAAGTAGTTTGCTGTAGGGTACTGGATTGCCTCTGACACTTCTGTAATACTCTTTTTTTTTTTTTTTTCTTTGAATGTGCAGGTGTACGACTACAGTGTTCCTGCCCAGACAGCGCCCTGCTTGGTGAGTGTAATGGATGGATTTAATTTCCATCTCCTACAGTTCTTTGGGGACATGCTGAGATTTTTATTTCTTTCTCTCCTATTTTTACTGAAGAAAGAAAATTTGGTGCCTCCATAAAGGAGAGTTGGAGTGGGTAGCTGGTGATACAGGACAGGCACACCATCACTTACGCAGCCAGGCATAAAACATTGCTCAGTTTTGGTATCTCTGCCTCTCATTGTAAAAAAAGACTGTACACATAAAACATCGCAGCTGTTCCCAGGAGAGATGTCCTGCATGCTGGCACTGTCACTCCTCCAGCTCCCATCTGTGGGGTCGCAAAGCACCAGGGATCTCTGCGTAGCATCCTTGCTGGGAGATGGTGCGTTAAGGGTAGATCTGCGAGGAGATGCTTGGTGCAGAGTAGAAGGGATGAGTCAGGCCTGATTTCTGTCACACTGCAGGGTCTGTCCCTGTGCTGGCTCCGTTCATGCTGAGCAGCCAGCCCTCTGCTTGCCCACAATCTGGTTTTGGCTCTGTTTTACCACCTAGAGGGGGCTCTGTGGGGACAGAGCTGTCTAGAGCAGCTCAGGCACTACCCAGCAGCATTCAGGTGAGGAGGAAATGAGAACTGCTGCAGAGCCACTAAGCGTAAGTCAGCCCTCCCCGTCCTTCAGGGCATCCCCGGTCATCATTCTCCAGGGATAAAAGCAGTGAACGATTGAGCAGTGGAGGGGATGTGATCAAAACCGCCCTGGTTACCAAAGGGATACACTGAACGTTGCACTGACATAGGCTGAATGACACTACTGGGCTCCTTGTAGAGCCCCTGGGGACACAAGGGCATTTTGAAAATCATGGATGAGAAAGCTAGGCCAGGACCGCACAGTTTTCAAATCATCAGGCTGGGCTGGCAATCTCACGCGGAGCCATGCCGCATGTTTCTCATCCCTTGCTTCATCCTGCCCGTATGTCTGTTAATGGCCCTGTCCTGCCTCCATCTTCAGGGACTAATTGCCTCACACTTGAGCAAATGTGCTTGGTGTTTAAAAGGAGTCTATCGATCTCTGCGTATTCCTGAAAGCCTCACAGGGCCCTCTTTCCTTTGAAGTGTAAAAGCATCTGTCTGTCTCTGCTTCTCCAGCAGTCTCCTGCTCCATTTGCATCTCCTCCTGGCTCATAGGACGCAGCCTGGGGAATCCGCCCCCTGCCCTGGCCCCATGCAGCGCTCCGGTTTCGGGCTTCCTGACACGGGATGGTGGGACTTGAAGACAAAGGTTGCAAAGCTTCAGTCTAGGCGGGGGGTTAAGCTCAGCTTGCAGCTTGGGGTGCTCAGGATTGAGCTATTTCTGAAGGCCAGTTTCCAGTGCTCCAGACTTTGGGAATGCTCTTGCTGTGCATTTATCTGTGGTGGGTGCATTGATTAGGAAGGAGGGGAAGCGGCCCCTGGCTTCTTGCCACCGTGGTACTTAGCTTCTTGTGCCAGAAAGCACTGGTCAGTAAGGAAATAAGGTAAGACCTGGACAATCCACAATCCAGGAGCCGAACCACACAGAGGTGACCAGAACCTGTTGATGATTTTCTAACTTGCATCTGAACAAATACTGTTGAAATGCAGCCAAGCCCCTGCTCTGCGTGTGGACAATTTGGCCTGTGATTCTCCCCATCCCACCTCCCCTGGACTGGCTGCTTTCCCCCACTGGGACATTTTCGTGTAGGCACAACCTTACAGGGGTGAGTGTACTTCTGGAGCCAGGACTGAAAGCTCTGTCGCTCCTTGGTTATCCCCCTGGGGCGGTGGTGAGAGGACAGTACAGATAAATCCAGGACTGAACTGCAGGAGCTGCCTGTAGCTGCCGCCCAGCACCTCCCAGATGGTGCTGCTGGGTTTCCTATTTCAATGGGGCCTCAGTGGAGCAGCGGTGGCACCTCACTGTTGGAGGCAGTAAATGGGCTCCCATCTGGTTTTAATGATCAGTAGCACTTCGGTGCTTGTTTATTCCCATGTTTTATGCTTCAGCAATAAAATTCTGCTTCAGTTTGTTCAATCCATCCTGGTGCTGGATAGAGATGAGTTCACAGCCTCTGACAAAGAGGTCCCAGCGGTACGCAGGATGTTGGGTTTTTTAGACAACTGGGCAGGATCAGATGATGTACTGGCAATTAGTTTGAAATACAAATGTCAGCAGACAGTAGAGAAGGTAGGGAGGGCAGCTCATCATGTGCCTAGCAAAGAAATCTTGTCCCTGGATTAAAGGAGGAGACTTGGTTATGGAGCTGGAGCTGTCCTTCCTCTTGTCCTCCACGGGGCAGTGCAGAGCTCTGATCTGGAGTCCAAATGAAGTTAGTCCCAACTTTAAAACCAGGTACTTGAAGAAATTTTAGTCCCAAAGTGCTGCCCGTGGCAGTCACTCAGCTGCAGCGTTGGTTTTAACCCTCCCATCCTCTTACAACGCTTGAATGGTGGTGGAGATAGCAGAAGTGCTGGCAGGGCCACGTCTTGCCATGGACATAGACCAAGCTTTGCTGCAGGTTGCCAGCGTTGCAGCGCTCAGGACAGCTATGGTGAGACTGGCAGTTGTTTTACAAACCTCTCTGGAGTGAACATGTCTAATATTAAATTAATCTAAGGAGGAAACTGTCTGTAAGGGGCTGTGGGGATTTTGATGTTGCTCCCTCTGCCTAGTATGCGTGTGTTACCTGCCTGGCTTGTCTGGGGAGCAGAGAGCCTGTCTGTCAGCAGTTCCGGCGCTGAGGAGCAGATCATCCTCCGAAGGGACGAGCAGTAATGCTTTGCACGTCTCTGGCAGTCAGTATCTGGGGATCTTGACTCATTTTTGCAAATGCTAGTTAAGCTTTTCAGCACGTCTAAACGCGACTCTGTCCCGCGGGGTAGGTGGGGACACTAAGGCAAAGAGAGATTAAAGACAGTAAACCACAGAAAGGAGAAATGGCCTCTTCGTCTCCCTTCTGACTTTTATGGAGACCTGGAAACTTTTTGCTTTCCCATGTCCCATTTGTCTTCTACCCTAATGGTAGAGACAATGGTAGTCTCCTCTGCTTTATTTCACAACAGTATACTCCTTGGAGCATCTTTACCTCTTACCTCTAAAAAGCTCTAAAGAGCTTTGATTTTGAGCAAAGACATCCTTTTTCCCAACTGTTTGTCAGGACCTGGAGTTATAGGTGGCAACTAAAGAGAAAAGAATTTCAACAAACTAATTAATCCCGTTCAGGGTCCGTTCCCTTGGTGCCACTGGTGTTGCATTTGTGCTAATTTTCCCTAGAAGGTCTAATGTAGAGGGAGCAATTAAAGGAAACTTTTCTTGGGCTGCTTTTATGCATCAGGAAGAGGGAAGGTAGGCAGCCACTGCTCCATTCGGTTGTTGCTTTCCCCAAGGTCATCCACCCAGCCACTGCTGGAGCCAGGACTGGGCTCCCTGGTGTAGGTTTCAGGCTGACGTACATTTGGAGTGCGCCACAGAGATCTGTCGGGTTCCAGCAATGTGCAAAGCAAACCCAATCCCTCAAACCCCACCAGGTGCCCTCCAAAACGGGGCTCTGGGTTACACCAAATGTGTCACCTCCAGCTTCCCAAACAAACACGGGGCTGTCAATGTGGAGGGAAGGGACTTTTACAGAGCTGAGTGGGTTTTGCCATCATCATGTCAAGAAGGGCTGTCTGCTCCTCCCAAGGGTGAGCCTGGCCTCCGGCTTTCAATTGCAAATGAAGCGAAGTGTTTACAAAAAACCTCTGTGGCCTCTGCCCTGGCCCAGAGCCAGTCCAGCATCTTGGCCCATGGCTCACCTTGATGGTGTAAAAGCTCTTGGAATCAGGGCAGAGCTGTGTCAGGATGCCCTGGAAAGAAGAAACGCTGATCCCTATGGATTCTCCCAGGGGTCTTGTGCTGCTGGAGCCAAGTGGGGCTCCAGGTGGTGGGAGACAAGTGAAGGCAGGCAGGCAGCAAGTGAAGGCAGGCAGGCAGCAGGGCACCACGCTCATCCTTGTGCTGCTCCCAGCCTGAAAGGGGGGATGGTGGGGAGAAATAACACTGTGTGTGATTCCTGGGATTTGGGGTTGGGACTGCCTGTGAGCTGCAGCACGAACTCCTCGAGTCCAGACTATAAAGTACTTCACAGGGCTGTCCCAATTGCCTGGCCTATTAGTTTTATGGAGGGGGATATTGTAAAGATGCAGTTGATCTCCTTTTACCATGGTAATGAAAATGTAACTGTAGTGGGGAAAGAGCCTGGCAGGGAGGCAGCGGAGCCGTGTTTGGGCACGGGGGGTCACCTCCCTGTGGGCTCCCAGGGTCCCTGGGCATCTGTCTGCTTCCGCCGAGGCTGAGCAGGGCTGGCTGCCATGCGTGGGTGTGCTTTGGTGAGGAGAGCCTTCAGCCTCAGCGGGGGGGGTGTGTGTATGTGTGTTCTTCCCAGACACCCCGAGCAGAGGAGGAGGATGGAGCTGGGCGGCTGCACAGGCAGGGGCACAGTGCCACCCAGTGACTGCGTGTGACCTGCCAAGGGACAAGCTGGAGCAGCCCAAACGGGGTCTGCCGCGAAGGTTTTGAGGCCTGGAAGCCCCAGTGAGGGCGTCCCAAGGCAATGGAGAATGTGGGAAAACCCAAGAAACCAGTCAAGTTGCTGCTTTGTGATTGCAGTGCACAAGGGGTGAAGCTCCCGCACTGTCGTGGTGCGTCGAGCAGGGATTTTGCGTGACTGGTCTTGTTCAGGTGCTGACGGAGACTGAGCCTAGGGCAAGCTGGGGCTGAAGCAGTTCACGTTTTGGGAGGGACCCTGGCAGCAAAACAAGTGAAGGAGGTGGTTACTCAGGGCAAGCTGCTCTCTGCGGGGAGGATGTGTCTTTCCATTGGGAAGTGCAAGAGGGCTCCTGGGGCAGCGTGGCTGGTCCTGGAGAGACCAGGCTGCCTCAGAGCTGCTCAGCCTTTGCCAGGCTGGGGCTCGACTGGCAGGGACGCCTTGTGCTGAGGTGTCTCTGGCATTAGGTGACAGCTGTGTGTGGTGGCTTTCTGACTTGCAAGCCAAGGTTAATGCAGGACCTTTCTGCCCAAAACCTGCCTACGTTGCTCACTCAGTTGAGCCCTGTGTCAGGTTCCCAGGCTATGGCAAGCATCAACAGGCAGCTCGAATGGTGGGGGGAAGGGAAGGGAGCCAGGTACAGTGGGGTGCGGTGTTGGTGGCTCCCTGTGCTGTAAATTACTGCCCCAGCAATGCCCTGACATGTTTCCAGCAGGGACTGTCTCTTGGAGGAGGCACAGGCTAGGGCTCTATTTTGGGTGATGACTACAGAGCTCACAGAGCATTTGGCAGCAGGAAGGGGTGTTAAAGCAGCCTGTCCTTCTCCAGGTACATCGTCTCCTCCCTCCACTCCTCCATTTTTCATAGCTGTTTCAATGCCACGCTGCTGCTGGGCTGCGGGACCGCAATGTGCAGCTGAAATCAGGGCACTGCAGTGAGGGAGGCAAGAGCCCTGCACGCTTGACGGATGAAAGTCCTACATCCTTACTGCCCTGTCAAGGACTGTGCACGCTTTCCGTTCCTAGGCTGCTCTCCAACATATCTTTATTTTTGTCTATTTAAATTTAGGCCAGCATTGATACCACAGACACTGAGCAGAGGTCTGTGGGCTACCATTTCCATACAGCACAAACCCTTACTAGAAACCCAGCACCTTGTTCCACCGGTGAGAGCTGTTTCCATCCCATTGCCTACCCCTGGTCACTAGTGACAGCGTAGGTGGGTCACTCGGCCCCACTACAGGCAAGAGCTGCTATTGAGCACTGGTAGTAGTAACCTTTTTGTTGCTACTGGGGTATGTCCTGCAGTTTGGGATGATTTCGGCCAGAGGTTTCCTATAGTGCTGATGTCCTGTGTGTGTTGGTCCAGACCTGCATTTGCCTGTTCAGCAGAACCCCAGAACGGGGCCAATTTTAGCCTTTCCGTTTCAGACTCCCTGCAATGTGTCCCATGTCCAGGCCAAGGTGCTATTTCTTGCAGAGAAATTACCTTTGTTAATTTTAGATCTAGTTCTCCGAAGAACTGAGTAGCCATAGATATTCCAGGTAGTTGGGGGCAGTGGGAGGCATTCGATCTCTTTCCAGCACAAAGATGACCTAGTCTGATGAGTTACACTTCCTTTATGCCATGCAGAGCATTAGGCTCGATGCTCAGCAGGAAGCCAGCCTGGCACTGTGTGTGTATCGTCGTCGCTGCAGACTCGGAGCCAGATCACCAGCTGCGATACCTGGAAAGAGAAAAGCTGTTTCTCTTCAAGGTCAGTGGATTGATGATATCTCTGGTCACAAGATGAGGGCAAAAAGGAGGCAGTCCAAGATTACAGAAATGGATTCTGCATGTAGAAGTCCCAGTGAGAGTCCCCTGAACTACCTCATAATCCAGATCAAATTAGTAAAGTAACATAAAATACATTAAAAAAGCCTGAGATTAGAGTCCGGAAACACACAGGGGCCAGTAACTCTGTAAATTACCCAGGGTACTTCACAGTAATGAAGAATGGGCATTTGATTGTCATGTTTTTAATGACAAGGATAGTGACAGTGCGCTCAAAGACCTGGCTGGGTTTGTCACTTCTTCTGTCAGGAGCATCCCTGGGGTCTCGCTGCCCAGCTTGGCTGCCAAGCGGTGGTGGGCTGAACAGGAGTCGAGTGCCAAGAGTTTCAAACCAGCTCCTGTTGTTCACTTATGTCCGTCCCTTCTGTCTTTTCCAAATAGCATTCTCTCCTCTGACTCACCGCTCCCCCAAATCAGTCAAATCTCGGGTGTAGGGGCAGCCGAGGGAAGGCAAAGCAGCAGTCCAGCGCTGTCCTTCTGCCCGCCCTGCCCTCTGACATGCAAGGGAGAGCTGCTCTTGCCCCAGGGCCTGGAGAGGATTCATTAGATAGCACAGATTGGGAAACATAGTGCAGTGGAGGGGCGTTAACAGTCCCCAGGATTCACGCTTTCTCTTGTGCTTTAGTGCTTAATTTGTAGACTAAATGCAAGATTACAAGTAAAGGATTTTTCAGCGCTGACTTTCAGCTGCCCTTGTTGGACCAGCCAGGACGTACAAAGCAGGAGCCGGTTCCCTGCGGATACCCCAGATTTAGCTCTGATCCCGATTGTCTGGTGCGCCAGCGGCGGGTTAGACTAACAACTCATGCAGGGAGGGTTCTAGTTACAAAATGCCTGGAATGAAGCGAGCAGGTGCTGGGAAGGTTATCCGAGGAGAGTGCTGCGTTAATTCCCCATTGTCTCTCGCTCCCCCTGCCTGCCTCAGCAGCAGTGAGGACGGCATCTTCTGCAGGTGAGGCTGTGCCTAGCACAGGAGGGGCTGCTGGGTTCCCCGGTGAGCAGCATCCCAGCCCTGAGCAGGGGCGGGAGCTCAGCTTTTAGCTCCCAGAGGTTGTGCTGGTGTGGAGGGGGAGTCCCCACGAAGCGGAGATGGGTCTGAGTCACAGGGTGGGCACTGCGTTCGCAGGCTGTTCCTGTGGAGGGGAGTCCAGCTGGAGCAGTGAATCTGACTCAGGGGTGGGCACACAGCAGTCTGCGTTAATGAGTTACAATAATTGGTGCAATTTTGGCTGCAGGCAAGCTCCTAGGGCTCAAATTTCGGAGCAGGAGGCTCACTGTGGGACAGCTGTGGTAGTTTCTTGCCCCTGCTGCCTGCCTGTCCCTCATGGACTTGCAGTCCGGCTGCAGGAGGGCTCAGCTGTTTGCACAGTGACCGCTGCAGTGTGCAGCTCGGGGTATTAGGGTAACCTGAAATTGGAACTGCTTTACCTATCACAGAGCTGTGACTTGCGGCTCAACAGCTGCTCTGGCAGCAGCTGATCTGCCCTCTAAAAAAAGGTAGATGGGACAGCAAAGGACAGAAACCACTACAGCTGCTCCAAGGTGAGCTGTCCCTGCTGGTGAATACAGACCTGAAGAGCTTTCCTATGTGCACAATCCCCACTATTGTAAATCATGTAAAAAATTACAAGGAAATGTGTTCAATTGCTGTGGCAGCGTTTTATTTGAGTGTATTTGGGCACATTTTCTACTGGTGTAGGCTCCAGCAGGCACACATCTGGTTGAATCTAAAGGGGTGTTTGTTATTGCACTGGTTTAGAAATAAAACCTTTCATTAAATGAGGGTGACAAACTGGTAAACCCAGCTCATCTGCACCTAAAAATTAAGGCTGATGGTGCCTGTTGTTGGACTGACCTACCTAAACTAGTTCAAATTTAAATCAGTGAAAGCCTGTATGCAGGTAAGTCAGAAGTAAACCCAGCCTGAGTTACTGCTTGTTTGTCATTACCTTTGATTTTTGCTGAGTAAACTTAAGGTAGCTGCTGTGCTGGGTACCTACTCCTGGTGCAAAACCCAAGTCCTGACTGCAGCGAGGGGAGACTTGGGAGGTCGATATCAGGAGTAGGAAGCCAGACACAGGGGGAGGACCAAATCCATTACAGGTGGAGGAAGGCACGCACTGCTGGGGATTTGCAGCGGGGCAGGCAGGCAGAGCCTGCATTTTAAAGTGCAGAGACAAACCACAGTCCTTTGCAGCCCCCCGGGACTATGAAATTTGTCCCTTCTGGTATCAGAAATGTGCTGCAGTAAAGCAACCCACTCCTAGATCAAGTGGTAGGAAGGAGTTATTCTGAAACATGGAATGAAGTAAGGGAATGTGGCTTGTTGTGGCCTCACAGCAATACCCGGTGGTGCAGGTTTATACTTGGTGACACCTAAAGCATTTTGAGGCACAAATAGATTTTCCAGTACAGAACACAAATTATCTGAACTTCCCCAGCCCCTGAAAGCACTTTGTCTCTCACTGCCTAATGAAGTGCCTGTGGCTGCTGTAGTGGCAGAGAAGCCTGGTTGTTACCAGAACAAAACCCAGCCCAGGCTGCTGTCCTGTGCAGTCGCTGCTGGTGGCCTGCCCTTGTGCTGGAAAGGGTGCGCAGCACCTACATCCACTTGCGTTGCACACCTCACCACAGACACCCATGGTAGTAACGCAGTTTGTAGGAAGCAGACAGCTGGCAGAGCAAGGGATGCTTGGTTTTGCTATGTAAACAGTAAAGCAAGAGCTACTGAAGATGTCATGAGAAGCAGCTGCAGCAAGGGGTAGGCAAGCACTTCCAGCTTTTGAAACAAGGGTTATCGAGCCTACTGCATGCACCTTACCTGTTCTTGCTTGAGTATTTGAAATACTACTGTTTTTCTCTGAAATGTAACTTGCCAGAGATGAGTATTTGATGATAAGACACTATGCACAGTTGGCTATGAATGTTTATTAACACAGCACGGCAATCTGTACTCCAGAGAAGACAAACACTAGACTTTGAACAGACCTACAGCAAGTCCAGAGAAAAACGCGAGCGTTTCAGACTTCTTTGTTGCAGCAGTTGAGTGTCTGATGTTCCTCTCAAGTTTTTCTCCTACATAAGATCATCTCAATTTTCAACACATTGTTAACAATTTAACTGAATGATCCCAAATATTAAAAACACCCTTAAGTTCTGGTTAGTGGTATTCTTGATCTGGATCGACTGTAAAAAGGCAACCTCGTTTGTGACTTGCAAAGGCAGATATTGATGATGTATTATGCTGACGCCTTTCACCAGTGGCTGGAATGCCAGCCATTCCTTTCCAGTACCTGCAAAGATTACACCTTATATACTCAAACAAAACCAAGCTAAATCAAAACCGTACATATGAACCAGTCACTCTTACAAGCAGAGTCCAGGGTATCACAGTAAAAGAAGCTCATGGTTTCTACAGTGACCCTTAAAAGGCAAGAGCACAGCGTTAAATACAGTGAGAGGAGCAGCACTGAAGTGGCGGGTGTGAGGGTGGAGGAGACAGTGATTATCTGTGTAACCAGAGCTGCATCTTTTTCAGGTGACCCTCCAAAGCACAGCAGCATAGTCTGAGAAGAGGCAGGAGGATGGAATAGGAGAGTATCATTCAGCCTGGCAACGGCGTTTTCTCCTGCTTCATTCTGGAAAACTTGGGTTGGCACTCCATTCACCACAAAACAGGGCATCATAATGACAGAGTAAGGACTTAAATACTCTGCTAATATTGTCAAGGTTTTAAGACTAGAGACAACAAATAATACTGTAAGTTGAGGCAAGTTTTATTTAGACTGTACAAACAGGACCCTGGGGGGAAAAAAAAAAACCCAAACACAAACCAGTGGCTTGATCTTGGGACCAGTTCTATGAATTAAGTGGAGTAAGAAATTAAAAAGGCACTAATCTTAAGAAAAGACACTCCATATATTCTAAGAATATAATTCATTTAATACTGTTAATCTCATAGCACAAAAAATAAAACAAGCTATGATCCCCAAAATAAACTTTAAAAGCTTACACTTTAATATTATTGCCTGAAGATCATGGTCTTTAAATTACATATTGTGTTTTAAAGTTTACACAGTGAAGACTGTCTCAAATACAAGGCCACCTTTCCCACTGCAATAATTGTATCCTTGTCCCAAAACACAGTTCCATTTAACACAGGTAAACAGAAAATGACAGCTATACAAGAATGCTTTCACTGGTCCCAGAAGGCAGGCAGTCTTTTAGGCAGGTCTCATTTCCAAATGCAGGTATTGAGGAAAATGCTTGAAAACTTGACTAGAAAACAAAGGCAGCCCACTCGTTCCCAGGATGTTAATACAATATAAAAAACTACTTTGCAGGCACATGAAATGGCACAAAGAACACTGTTTTTCCCTTTACAAAAATAATGCTCAGGCTCTTCAGAGCCCCAACCCAAACAGGATATTCCCTTTTGTTTATTCTTTCCCAATTTGTAAACAATCATGAATTAAATTAGCGCTTATCCAGTGATGGACACTGATTAAAACAGTTTTTCATTTAAACCTTCAGACTGGTCAGAAGCTTCAGTATCTATATACACATGTACACAACAGGAGGAAGTCGAACAGTGAGCCTTTCATGATAGTTAACTATTGTGGCACCAGGTAATTAAACCAGCTCCTAGTTCAAAAGCAAGAATGACTTTAATGGTGCATAGATTGAAGCCATCACTTGGAGCCTCTCATGCTTCATAGTAAGTATACCTTACATGCTCAAGGAACATTTACACTGATAGGTTATCACTCAAATTTAAGAGGCTTCATAAAGCAACAGACAACACCTGTGTAAGCAAGCAACAAGCGATTGAGAATCCAGAGTCCTTCAGAGAGAAACCCAAACTGATCAAATGCAATCTTTATATGAAAATACTTGTCGTCTTATAGTAAAATAGCAAAGACACATTTTGAAGCAATGTTACACTCGACTTAGGCTGGTCAGTATGCTACATTTAAACCACATTTAACATACCTGAACCACAACGCTGCTACTCAGAGAAACACTGTTCCTCCATGGCCTATATAAACCAGGCTCACAGAAATTTAAGAATTCTTGTCTTTGCATCAGATGCCACTATCCACAAATTTTGCATAGTTTTGAAGGCAAAATATTTTGCTTTTCTGCAGTATCAGAACATAAACCTAAAACAATGCTTGTGTTCAAAGTGTATACCTTATTAAATGAGGGGAATGAGTCAGGACATTTATTTCAGTGGAAAAAAAAATCAAGGTTAAAGGCTGTATTCAAGATCTTGAATCTCACAGTATTTATTTACCATGCAAAGGAAGAATTCTACAATCAGTCTTCTGAAGAGCTGCCTGTAACTAGGTCAGGTCTGAAATAAGATTTCTCTGCAGCAGACTGAGTTTAGTGCAGTTTCTGTATTCAAAAGATGACTTTCAGTAGTACAATCTATGTAGTAAACTTAGGGGCATAGTTGGGGCACAGAAGAAGCATGACCTTCTTTAGTTAAGAGAGCTGCATAGCTTTTCTTTGCAAGACAAAATGTCAATGCCTGTTGTCAAGAATTACTCTTACAGCACCAAACACTTCAGTCAATGCTACTCTACTTCACAGTTAATTTGGTAGTAAAATGCTCTACAAGAACTTCTAGACTGTCAGCCACTTGATCAATACAACAGAAAATAGCTAATAGATGAACAGAGAGACTTCTTTAAAAACCCTGGCACTTTGACCGTCTTGTTGCAAATGCCATTTTTGTATTTCTTCAGTGCCTTCCAATGAAGGATCGCATGGCACTTTCACATGAGCTAAGAACAACGTGCTTTTATTAGAATCAAGCAATACAAATCAACAAGAAAACATGCTGGAACTTAAGACAACTTTTATATAATTTGACATTTATAAGAATTGGTGAGATTCTGCGGGTGTCTGAAGTTTCTCATTTTGCTACAGTTGAGAGCCTTCAAAAGTTGAAAGATGGGGGTTGCTGTTTTCCTGTCAGCTTCTGCAACAGACATTTTTCTTTAACCCGTCTGTCTGAAAAGGGAGGCTTTGTAGTTGTATTCAGTGTTCCATTATTTTTAAAAGAACATTCCAGGTCACCTACAAAACACATTTTAAAGGTGGCGGCACAAGATACCACTGTACCTAAGCTTTCATATCCTGTACACAGGCTAAGGACTTAACCTGCATTGCATGAATTGTACTTACTTAGCTGCAGCCATATAGTTCCCTACTGTAAGTACAATTACAGCAGTATAGCTTATGTACAGAAAAAGGGAAGAAGCTATACTGATAACAGACACCTTTGTGGCCTCCTCCAGCCTGAGCATTAATTTCTCACATGGGGAAATGCAGGCAGCTGACCCCAATTAACCATTTTCTAGAGGATGCTGGGAGGGCGAGGGATTGGGGCATATATAAACCAGAGTCAACTCATTTGGAAGGGTTAAAAAAAAAAAAAAAAAGAGATGGTAGCATGCAGAGGACTTAGGATGCAAGCAAGGAAAAAGAAGGAGAAAAAAAAAAGAAGATGAAAGCAGCTCTGGAAAAGAAGCACAGCAACATGGAGACACCCTAGAAAAAAGGTACTGTGTTTGAAAAGGAGCTTTTAATAAGCTGGGGCTGGCATAGCTAGGAAACTTTGGAGCGATAAGGGAGCCTGCAGAGAAATGGGTATAAGAGGTGTATGTTTAAATAAGAGGATTTTATCAGTATTTACCAAGTTCTTCTGTCCCATTCCTTTCCTACGTCTCCACACTATGCACTCTGATCAGTCAGTCTACCAGTAACAGCTTGGTGACAAGCGCTTCCATACTAGTAAAACTACACAGCTCTTCTGCATGCTGAAAGTATGTAGACCAGGCCTAAGTGTTTCCCTTTAACGCTCACTTTCTACAGTTAGTGCTTGCAAAAAATCAACAGAAATGCATTACGTATGTCAAAACCAGGTTACAAGTATCAACCCCTCCTAAGTTTCCTTATAAATAAATGCCTCAGCTTCAATGCAGTTCAATCAATGGTTATTTGCATTTAACACACACAGTTTCAGGAAGGTCAACAACAAGCTTAAGAGTTAACAGAAAAGAGCAGCTTCTAATACAACTGCTTAGAATACATAAGCTTCAATTATTGTCCTTTAAAGAGACCATCATTTAAAATGTACTACCTTAGGACAGGTTCTCTTAAAACTAAGTCTTCTTCAGTCCTAAAATTGCATTTTTGTTGTTGCTTTTTGTTGGACAGTAATGCACAAGTTGCATGTTTGATCTAAGATTAGGGCTCTTCCTACTGAGCAAGCCAGAAAAAGTCCATGGAAGTCTCAACAGGAAAGGTTTTCTTCTCATACTTCTCTGCTATATATGGGTTCAGTCTTCTCCAGCTTAAGGCCCAATAGAGGTTTAAAAGTGAAACTAAATTCTGGATGACACAACTATGGTATGAAGGTCAGGCAGTGACTTCAATTGTATGTATTCCAAATGTATATTAAAAGAACCATCAAACTGCAGCAAGCTGGAAAATGGGCAATGCTAGCAATGTGCCATTAAGTCATCATCCCACCTCAAACAATACTAATGATAGCCAGGAAAATGAAGCAGCAGTGTAAATTGGGCAGAGGGAATCATTCATTCTCATCTGGATTTTGAGGGTCAAATATTTTGACATGCGTGAATGGGAAGAGCCCTTTTCGACCGTTGACTTCTCCTTCCCACTGACCGTTTATATTCATCCTTGTAACCTTCACAATATCTCCAACCTGCATAATAAAAAAAAAAGTTATCACACATAGGAGTCTCACCTCTGATACAAATAAAAATCAAATTAAGAGGCACAACACATACAACCCCATCATAGGGGAAAAAAGCCACCCCACCCTCTTCTTGGCATATGGTTCAACTGAAAAGTTACTTTTACTTGACTAAAATACCAACGTTTTGCTGCTAAACATGACGAGAGTCTGAAAAAGTGCAGACATTAACTAAATGTATATTTACATATTCAGACAAATTGCTCAAACACACCTATTCCTATAAGAAAGCTTACACCTTCATGTAACAATATATTTAGCTTAGATATAAATCAACATCACTAAAGCCACCATCAGTAATGACACGCAACATCCATTCAAAAAAGCATAGTACTCATAGTGGTTTTAGCATCAGCTGGTTTATTTCAAAGGAAATGTAGTTTTTTCAAAGAGAGATTCCTAGGGCAAAAAAACCATTACTTGAAGTTCTAGTTCTGATTATCACAGTCTAAGAAGCTCTGTACTTTCTAAAATAATTGCAAGCGTCTGAAGAAAGCAAAAGCAATCTTAAACTTACTTTCTTTTTTTAAAGTATCAGATGTACAGATTCTAGCTTTATTTGTTGTTTTCACCTCTGCTTTCTGCCAAGAATTTGAAACAGGAATGATGACATGTCAAGCCTTTCCTACCATAACTGTGTCTCTTCCTATTTGGCAGTGAAAGATGAGAACAGCTAAACTATGATCAAGAAACATCAGCCCAAATGATAAGTTACACTCTTAGCATTGTTCAATGCTTGCATTTAATTTGGATTAGGACAATTCACAAAGCAAAATATCCAATGTGACAAGCAGCATTTAAAACTAACTAAATAGTAATTTCTCCCCTTAAATGCTTCAGAATAGCTGAACATGTGGTTTGTTGCACCTCCCTTCCTGTTTACTTCATTTACTCTATGTGGTAACTATAGTAAATATTAGAAAAGCAACATTAGCAGCTAATAACCAATTTCACAAAAAGTAGAACCAGCCTATGACCAGCTTCTTCCCTAAACTAGGTCCAAGTTCTTTGTAGTTGAGTCTCAGCTTACCAAGCTACTTCTGTGAAATCCAAAGGTAACTTGCTTTGATGTCCTTATTTAAGGAAAAAGTAGATTTTAGTCCTGATACAGTATGTATAACAATTTATCTACATTATCTAAATAGTATTAAAATTTAGAACTGATGCAGATAGTTTAAGGACCTTGGCCAAGAACCTTAGATTAAAGCTTTTCAGGTAAGACGTCTATATTTTCTGTTAAAGAAAGACACCTTGAGTTTAGTATGCATGCCACTAGATGATCTGAAGCCTGTTTAAACCAGTTACCATTACTCAAATAGATATTTTTTGAAGATCACTCAGAAGCAAGAACTCTTAAAGTGAAGTTTAGGATACTATAATAAATTCATTGGCAATCACTCACTGTTGTATGTCTTAAAATAAACTTTCTCAAATTCTGAAATTTTTAAAGATTTAAGCTTTATGTCGCATACTAGAATGAAATTAGGCATTTAAGCAAAATGTGTTGCTCCCCCCTACTTTTCCTCCACTATTTGTAGGGTTGTTTGTGTCCCATCTGCTCCCCCACCTCCCAAATTCAAGACTGTCACAGTTGGAATAATTGTAATCTTGTGCTTTTAAGAGGAGAAAACCCTCTGAACCCTTATAAGTTCTTGGGATAGAATTGAGACCGTGTTACTTTCTTAAATGGACATCTTTACCGTTCTTAAACTCAAACATGAAGCCAGCATATACTATTAAGTAGTTATACACTGCCCATGGTAGTTAGCACGTACATATAGCATTAATTTGACTGTTTTTCAATGTAAAATGTTTTTTTAGACTGCTGGGTGGGCACAATTGCTACAAATCAGTATCTGCCATTAGAGTGCTAGCTGACAAAAGCTACTCAAAAATACTCCCATACACCAGAAACCACCAGAATAGTCAATTGATTTGCAATAACTTTATTTTTTGAGTGTTTTTTAATGAAAGCTTCTAAATATGCTCTTATTCTATATTATTTTAAAAAAATGCAGTTCCCCCGAGAAGATTAAATGAAACAGCATGTTGAAACAAAATTTTTGGAGAGGAACCTTGATGTCATGATAGAGTAATTCATGGATCTTATGTTAAAGACCTTCATTTTGGCAATGTCTACAAGAATCTGGTCAAGTAGTCCCTTTAGGTATTTTTTTACCAAAATACTAACTAAAAGCAGTATTTGATAAATGCCTTTTAAAGCATCTGTAATATGGTCAGCTGAGGTGTGATCTCCCACTAAAATTATTTAACACACTATTTTTTTCAGAGGAGGTTTTAAGCCAGTCAGAAGGACTGTCTTATGATTAGGCACAGGACAGAGTCAGGAGACCTGGTTCTATTCTCATCTCTACCACAAACTTCCTGTATGACTCTGGACAGCTCATGGCCTTTATCTATAAATTAGGATAATGCTTCCTTAGTCTCAGCATTTCTCAGATAAGTTAATTCACTTGTAAAGCATGCCAGCATCACTGGATGGAAGTATCAACTGCTGAAATGAGTAATACTTCTGAAATGCAGCCATTCGGTTCCACCCAAACGATAAAAATCAAAACGTATTTTAGATAGCATCCTTTCGTTATGTCCCTGTTACAGCATGAATTCAAAGCCCTGGGGAAATACAAGCTGTGGAACATGCCAGTCAGAAAGGTTACTTCATTCACTCTAGACTCTTCCATACCTGTCTTCCATTTGAAGCTGATTCATACACTGCAAAAGGTTTCCTGCATGCCATTTTAGTCATGCAGTCAACCAATTCAACGTGTTTTACAAGTATTCCAACAACTGTATGTTAATAGTTCTATGGCTGATAGAGTTCTGTAATATAAGTTTAAAGAGATAAAAATGCATTAAAACTCTAAATCTTCATTTTAGCCCACTGGGTCAACAGCTATAGAAAACATACTGCTCTCTGGAATTTACAGGGCATTGAACCTCAGTCATTATTCTAATTAGTGTCACAACTCACCTTCTTTGGTGACACTAGCATTACTACCAAAATCAAGACAACTGTTCAGATCAGTTGCTTGTTCTGTAGAAGAATAAACAGGGCTTAACACTAAGAAATTACTTGATATCCTATTGTCCCAAAAAGGTATAAAGCTGAGCTACACAAAAGAGGCAGAGTGCAGTCGCGCTGCAAACAGGACAACGTGAAACTGAAGTAGCAGGTGCTTTACATATTGGAAGATTCAAGAAACCAACAGGCTGAAAGCACAGCATAAATATCTTTCACTTCTGATGTTATGTGCCAGAAGAACAATAGTGGATGCCCAAACCAGAGAATCAAGTATTTCAGAGGAAAGACCAATCATTTTTGAGACATGAAAGCAGGTCAAAGGGCAGCATAGACATGTTGAATTCCTAGATGCAATTAATCTAGCCTCATCTAGGAACAGAGTAAAACAATAGAATTTTGCATTTCAAGTATCACTAGGACAATTGCCACAGTTGGGGTTGCAGCACCACAGATAAAGTGCTGCTTTTCCTTAAATGATGGTAGCCTGTCTCAATCCGATCAAGCCAGCTGTCATGATTGTACAGCATTTGGAGAGCTCAAAACTCCCATAGACCATCATTCTCGAGCCACGCTGAATCTCACTGTAGCACAGGATCTTGTCTAGGTTATCCATGTTGCTTTCAGTTTCATCTGAAAACAAACTCTGCAGTTCTGAGGGTGAATGTATATTAAACTGTGAGGCACTCAGCACTATCATGATGGGAACCATCAATAACTGACTGGAAAATGAAGTTATAAAGATTAAGATTGCACATAAAATGTCTGAAATAATTGTCAGTTGTATTTTCAAAGGTAGCATACTGAAAAGTTGGTGCATGTTAGCATAGACACAGGAATCCTGCTGCCAATGTCGCTTTAGTTATCAGAACTAAAGCTCCCGATTAACACTTTACACTTCAGAAGTACAGGCTCAATATTTTGCTTAAAATCTACACCTTGTGGGTTAGATGCATTTTAATGTTTAACACGGCAATATGAAATTTCCTTGGCTCAAGAAAAGCACAATGCCTGTTGTCTAGTGAAAGAAGTAGCCTAATTTCCTAATTAAGAAAGTTCTACTACTAGCACATTTTGGCCTACTTGTCTCAACTTTCCTTTGAAGAGGAAAAAAGTTAACTATAACCTAATTGTAACAAACTCAAAAGAAATATTTTAAGTCAGTTATATAATTATGGTAAATGGATATTTATTTCACCAAACCATTTCAGTGACAGATTAATTCTGTACTAGCAAACACACATGTATATGTTTGATATATTATGAACAGATAAACTACTTAATACTATAATCTTGGCACAGGTCTAGAAAAAGCCATCATTAGTATAAAAACTTTGCTATAAAAATATAGTGAAGCTTGTGTTTAAAAAAAATCTTCAGATCCTATAACACTGTCACATTAAGTCTGGATATGAATGCTAGGACCACTACTGCTTTCACAATGGCCTCTGACACTTACTACAGTGTTTGCAATATATTTAAGAACCATTTTTTAAACACACAGCAGACATAAGTCTAGTGGCTGCTGCTGGTCTCCCATTTTGTGGCTCCTCGTGCCATTTAATTCCATTTTATAAGTGAACTTGGAATTTGTTGTTCATGTCCTGAATCAACCTTGAAAACAGTTCACTAAATTTTAAGGAAATTATCCATCATTAGTTTATCTACTGACTATGCTGGACATAAAGAACTTTGTTGCATAGAAGTTAGCAATCAATCAACTACTTTGGATCCAGCTACCAAGAGATAAGCTTCTTTAAGGTAAAACATACCAGGTCTTAGTCTACTGGTCACTGCATACACATCATGGTTAGAGCATGCCAGTTTAAAACAAGGGTTCCTTAGCATGTTATTGTTAACAGGCTGGCTATAGAACTACAGGTTATATAATGCTGAGAAACTTTATGGTAGATTTCACTGCTCTGTATCATAGTAACAATGCCAAAGAATCTCTGCTCTTATAAAATTTATTGCCTTCTTAAAGTGCTATCCTGTATAACCTCTGAACACAGGACTGCCCCCACAGTTTTCCCAAAGAAAAGCAGGATTGAAGAACAGCAGTATATAACCCTGCAATGTAGAGTTCTAGTCCCAATAAATACAGGACACTGTATCCCTGTCCTTCATATTCCTTCCTCTAGAGCAACTGAAAGGAAGGAAATTGCTTCTTGGCTAAAAGCACACAAGTAAAGAAACAGATCTGGGTGGTTGTTGGTTGTTTTTTGTGGGGTTTGGGGTTTTTTTTGTTTGTTTGGGTTTTTCTTGTGTGGTTTGTTTGTTTGGGGGCTTTTTTATGCAGAATCCTTGAAAATACAACATGTATTAGTAGTATAGCTAGTTATAGTGAGAAACTGCAGAATTCTATCATTTCATTAAAAACATTAAATCTGAACTTCCAAGGTAACTAACTCAACTGACAACAGTGTATGTAAATCTTAGAAATACATATAATTTATTGTAGGCTTTACTAATTGCTCAGTGGTGCAGGAGATGCCTCAAGTTACATGTATACCAACTGTACACTTTGAGATAGCTGCTATACTTAAAACTTTTATTTCAGCCTATAAACACATTACTATTTAATTTTTTATTTTAGAGAATTAAAGCAAAGCATATAATGCAGTAGGACCAAATCAACATTTAGATGTTTAAATGATACATCACTTCAATGATTCCAATATGAATGCTAAATAATTTTAACCCATCAAGGTCCAAACTGTAATAAATGCCATATTAACTAGTATCCTTATAGGAACAACATTGTAGTTGCCCTTAAACTGTCACACTTTAAATACTACTGAAAAGTTAAACACTCCATCATTATCCAGCCAAACAGATCTTGCTTCGGATTTTCAGAATATTCACTTGTTTTACAAGTTACATTTTTCATGTGAGAAATTAAAAAAAAATTATACCTTCCTTACAAAATAAACTTCTCTGTAACAGGCTATGAATCTTTATCTTTTCTTGAAGAAAACTTCTGACAGCTTATATAAGCAATAGTGTGCAATAAGAATCTGGACTTGCAAGCAGAAAGCTTGTCCCATTTTCAAGCTGAACCCGGGAGAATGACATCCCTCCACTTAAAAGGAAGTCAAGCAGATTACTACGCAATAGCTTTATTTACTCCAGATGGTATTCTCTTCCTTTTAAGTACTGTGTGCTGACCACACAAAACTAGAGCCAGCAAACAGATATTTTGCTCTCATATTGTTTTATCAGTTTAAATGAGATTACACAATCAGGCACTGTATAATTATACTAACAAGGTGTTCTACTTGTACAAGCTGAATTGCAATTAGAGTACACCTATACTAAGGTAGAGTATTGTCAAATACTATTATTCTGAAAGAACACCATTAACTTTCTTCCCCAAAACATTCCCATAACCTGTTCTTTCTCTACCACTAGCTACTTTTAGTGCTCTTACAAAACAGAAGCTTCAAATGGTCCAGATTATTTAGTGACATGTAGAGCTCTGACAAGGTTGGGAATAAATATATCGTAAGGTCCCAGCAGGTGTCAGGCAATGTGAATGAAGATCATGAAAAGAAGTTGGATTTTTTTTTCTCCTCTAAGAGTAGTACATGTGACAAAAAACTAACACTACAATGAGGTTGCTAAAGTTTCCTATACATGGATAGATATGGAGAAGCTGTAATCAGATTTTAATGAAAATGTAGATCAGTTCCCAGAATTCTACTTCTGAAGCCTTGAGAAGCCACAGTGTGGCTAAGGTGCACTTGCAAAGAAAACAGACTACATAGGAAGACAAAAATATGCCAGTGGTGGAAGACAGAAAGACATGAGGCATTAAGTGATTAGAATTCAGTGGAAGAGAAGAATCTCTCAAACAAAACTTCAGCAATTTAAAGGTCCACATCAATTCAAACCTACATGTTGGCCAGAGAATTAATTCTACTGGTATACTAGAGTAGCTAGAATGACAGGATTAACTAGGTCACTAAAGAGCAAGTCAGAAAAATCTATCTGTGAGGGCCATCCTTCAAAGTGGTTCTGCTACCCTGCAGCAAAGCAAGTTCCCTGAAGTCATTCCATGACACATTGATAACATAATCAATCCCTTGCCTTGCTTTGTTTTCAGAAGCGTGAGTAGTTTTGGCAGGAATCTTCTGTACAGGGTAGTTGGCAGTAAATTTACACTTTGCTCTAAGATAATTTTCACACTGTTCACAAATAACAAGCTGCTAGATTTCATAAGACTCAAGGAAAATCCAGTGATACATATTTAACTTTTAACCCCATAAGTGTAATCACCTGTAGAGGTTTTACACATACAGAAGGAAAAACACTTAGGGCAATTAATATTATTAACTGGAAGTCACAAATATAACCTTTCAAATTTCAGTCAAATGTATCAACTATAGGTAACAGCTAAAACTTGCCATGTAATTGAGCAAAAGCAACCAGAGAAGTTCAAAAGTATTTTTAAACCCACTACTATTTTACTTGCTAAAATGCTGTTGCTTCCTTTGCTTGTTTCCTTGCATTTGCTCCTTGAAGTACTGTAGCATACTCCAATTTCATCTTTGAGGCTAGCACTTTTTCAGGTGAGACATTTTTGAACTACAGGTTAACAAGCCTTCAGTATAATCTAAATATAAAAGTAACAGTCTCAGTGTTCTGGATATAGCTTTAAAAACTTCTTCCAATTCATCACCTATGCCAGTTAAACTAGAATTGTAACATGAATTCTTTACCATTTAAAGAATAAAGCTCTAAAGTCTTAAAGACATCGCTAATAAAAATAAAATAAAAAATGCTTTGGCAAGCACAGGAACTTATTAAAGGTTCAACGCAAGTTTAGAGACTATGCTACAGCCTTTCATCTAACCCCCTCACCCCCAATTTAGGTGTTACAGTTTCTCAAATTCCACTTTTGAAAACCAAAGTAAAAGGGACTAGACAAATTCTGATACATTTCTGCACAGATTTGAGCTCTCAGCACCAGATACTCAAGCACATCTCATACTACAGCTGAGGATCAGAAAGATTGTGTTTATCAGCAATCCTTATCTTTCTCTGAAGGATACTACTGCCAGTTCTCAACCTGGAATACTGCAACTATTAATGAAACATCTCTTTCCTTCCCCAAGATTAGGTGGAGAAGCAAAGCCATTCTCTCCCTAGCACGCACTTCCACAACAGGATGTATACACTCCACTACCCTTGTAATGTATTTGCACTGTTGAACAGGCAAGAAGAGAGGGTAAATACAGGTCCTGAAGTAACTTGGTCACTTTTTTTTTCAAAGGAAGTGGTATAGATGAAGCAATTTTTGTAGATCTTTCTTCAGAACATAACCTAACTTCTTCCCAGTCCTTTGACACAGATAAGCAGATTCCATATGAAGTCATCCACACCAACTTTGCCACTAACAATTTTTAGTTTCTTATTTTACAAAACATAAGAGCTAGGAGGAAAAACTTACCTCTAATGCCAGCGCAGTCTTGTCATAAGCACAGGGTACTCTCTTTTGGATAGCTTTGGCATAGACTGGTCCATTCTGTGTTGATGGCAGAGGATTGATCACTGCTCCAGGTGTACTGGATACCGAGGGAAGGGGGCTTGCGGTTTGAGGCTGAGCATAAGCATGGGCAGGTTCTGGAATACCGTAACTGTTGGAATTTCTGTTTCCATGCTTCCCGTGAGATCTGACTAGCTTTTCTACATAAGGAACAGGAATCATCCCAATCCGACCATCCTTGTTTCTGGCACTCCACCACTGTTCTTCTGGCTTCTCTACAATTACTAGTATCTCGCCCTTTTTAAATGGAAGATCCTCAGCATCATTGCCAGGAAAGTCATAGAGAGTCCGAACATACTCCACATTTTCTTCTGCAGTGGACATAGCAGGGGCAGATCCAGATCCCATCGGTGGACTTGGATACCTGAATTAAAAAAAAAAATTGGTATAAGTGATAGGTGTTGTTTTGTATTTTCAGTAACAAAGCTAAGTACCAGCCTTACAGTAGGAACACCAATTAGAGGAGAATTACTTATTCAGCTTTGTAACAAAAGTATTGGCTTGGTAGCACTGTGAGGCATTTCATGAGTAACTCATACTCTTGAGTAATTACTTAAATTAGCTTCCCCAGAAACCCAGTAAGAATCTATCATGGATGCAGAAAATTGGGAGAAATAATGTGAAATTTTCATCCACCTGTTTTGGATTGTTGTGAGGATCTTAGGGTAGAATAAAACTAATTCTATAGCTTAAGTTATGAGAGGCATGATACATAAAAACAAAGTAAAATTGAGTGACTTGGGGTGGAAGGGGTCTTGGAGAGCTAAGTCCTCTTCAGTTCATCACATCTATATTTTTAACTTCAGCATCCACTTCTAAAGAATTTAGTAACTCTAAATGCTAGACTTGAGGGACGATAGTGGAAAAAGGGAACAAAAGTAAGTGGAGGGTATGATAAACACAGTTTTCTAACTGAAAGCTAGTTGAAGTCCAATGTTGTCTTTCTGATTGGTAGTACAGCATCTTTCTAACCAAATCCTACTACTTACATGCAGAATTTTGGGGACAGCTTGTCACATTTATACTGAAAACTCCTTTCTTTAAGAAAAGAGATAGGCTGATCCCGTGGTTTTAGGAGATAACACTTTTCCCCTCTTTTCTGGAAAGTAATATGGAATTAAGCTCCCTAATCTTATTTTTACAACTTCAACTTGCAAAGGGCTGTTATAATATAACAGAATAATTATTGTTTTCACAGTACTTATCTTTACTGCATATTTAAATACCTAATAACCTAAAAGTGACATCATCATAAAAGACAATATGAAATACTTGCATCCACTGGTAAGAATGGTGTAAGAAATGAAAAAGCTAACCATCTAGAAATATTCCATTGCCTTATTAGCCATAATATTACCTTTAATTTATTCACATCATTGTTTATTACTATACCCATCATCTGTCCAATACAGTCATTTCATTGTCTGTGATAATTGTAAGATTGTTCATCAAATGAGACTATTTTCACTGCAATCTATTTTCATCATAAATTTTATACATTTTATTCAAAGCAGCTGTCAGAAATCTTAATAAGTATCTGCTATGGCCTACCTATGTTATCTAAGCTACACTAGCACAAATGCATGTCATTAGTCTACTTCAATTCTCTTTTGCTACTTGCAAAATAAGATGGAAGTCAAATCTTATGATTTTTGCAAGATATGCCAGGAGCCCTAAACAGAAAGATACATGCTTCTTCAAGACACCCTGCTGCAGTCAAAGCCAGGGGAGAGAGGGAACCCTTTAGAGAGCAATCACTCTGCATAAACAAGAGCTCAGGAACATCTGCAATGATGGTCAGGTCTCACTATTGACACAAAAGAAATAGAAAGCTTAAAACAGTCAGTTTTCAACTGGTTTACAAGTTTAAAACGTCATCTCAGAGAGCTAAAATTGTTGCATGGCTATATACAACAAACTACTTAATCCTACCACAAAAACCACCTCTTCACACTGTACTTCATTTAATTAAAAGAATCAACAACCTTCAAAAGCACAAGCACCTGAACGTAATGTTTCCCTGAACATGCCAGAGAAATAAGAATTAGCAATAACAGTTCTGAAGCACATACCTGTCCACCCCTATTCTAAATCTAGGCCATTAGCTAAAAATAAATTTAAAAGAATAAATCCGGAAATGCTACCTCTCATTCTCCCTCCTGCAGCAGGAAGTCTCCTTCAAACAAAATTTCAAACCATCAACCATGTCATTGATTTTTCTAAAAGAGTTTAGAACAAAAACCATGCTAAGGAAAACCACCCAGTCGATCGCATTTCGTGCTTCATAAAAAAGCTTGTCAGTTCACAGTAGGCTAGGTCCCGTCTGCCTCTCTATGCTGAGAGAACAATATGCAATCAAAACCTTGAAAATAAGGTGGGACTAAAATGTTCATAAAAGGTTTCACACAAGACCCCTTAAAAATACCAACTGAGCAAGTGGAATCAGTGAAGTTTTCAAGTGTTTTGAGAAAGCGAAGTCAGTCATTGCCATAAATGATTAAGGACAAGTTTTTACATCCAGAAAGGCACAACAATATCCAGGTTAAGGAGAACCACGATAAGCATAAAGAATGCTTAAGTGTAGACTTTTTTCTCCCAACTGACCACAAGTTTAAGCATGCACATTACACTGGGCAGCTCCTTCCTGCAATGGTGAAAAGTTATTTATAATTTTTTTCACCTACCAGTCTCTAGCCACAGCACAATCACCACCCAGAACACTTCTCAGCAACTTTAAAAGTTCTTGAAGTTAGTGCTGTCACATCTCTCCCATCATCTGACAGCTTTACAGCAGACTTTTTTTGACCATTGGAGTTTTTTGACTTGACAAGCTATTGTCAACGTTTGACAAGCTACTGATGGACTTTAAGAACTGGCCTATGCCAAGGTTAAATTGTGACTATAAACCTCAAAGTTATTCCTCCCCCCTAAGAACTTGCTACAAAACATAGTAAGATTTTAAGCTGCAGAATTTAGAAGTGAACCGTTCTGAATTTCTTTTTTTAATGTGTCACTACTTCTCTAGCTTTTATTTCATTTCATTCTATCCAGGAAGCCCAAAAGCTTTGAAATAAGATACTGGGAAAGACTTTATTAATTAAAAATAAGGAATGTGTTCTAGAGTTCTTGATAAGCAGTTTACTGATGCAAGTTGCAGGTATATCCCACGTTGGGAACAGGACAAAGAATGAGCTCATAGCCAAGTCACATTTTCCCATCCTCCCAGAATAGCATTTCTCTGTGTACTGCATGCAGTATGCATATATAGATGAACAGTGCCATAAACAGCTGTGAGAAATAAATGTTTTACATTTTTTGGGGGTGGAAATGCCACTCTAGAAGTTTGGGAAATGCTGTCCTAGAATGTATTAGAGCTGACTTAACAGGGTGAAGCAGTCTAATCACATAAAGGCCTGTTGTATTGTAATCAGTGTGGATGCAGGGGCAGACAGCAACTCAAGCTGAGAGGCTGTATTTCAGTTACTGAGGAGACGATTTGCAAACCCTAGGAACAGAAGTGCAATACCAGAAGCAAAGGTTGACACAAAGCATGACCACACCCTCTTGCAAGGCAATTATAGCCAGTGGTAGAGATGTACACAGTACCTTTATGTATGCCTACATACACCGTAAGGACAGGCCCCGTGCATTATATGGATGACTTGACTGAAAGAGCAACCCATAATGGTCACCGAGATCCAGAGTGCTAAGAACAACCACTGTTAGAAATAGCTTTAAATGAGGGCCATAAACAAATGGTCCCTTAGTATATGCAGCATGGCCCTACATATAATGTAAGATCCGGGAGCTACTAGGCCGGCCTAGGACACCCCTCCCTCCTTGCGCCACCTCGAGCAAAGATGGCAGTGGGTGGGGCGAAAGGAGGGTGGCACTCACCTGGGCGCAGGCTCGATGAGGGTGGTGGTGTCCAGGTAGTGGATCTTGTAGAACTCCAGCAGGGCGGGCAGGTGCTCAAACTCCTGGTCACCGATCTTAAAGCGGCGGTTGGGCAAGGAGTTAATGATGTAGTGAGAAACCCGGGAGTTCTCGGACACCGAGAGCACGTAGTCCCCCGGGCAGGTGGACGAGTCCCGCACAAGGAACATGCCATGCCGCTGCCCTTGCAACCGCGTCTGCGCCTCCGCCCGAGACACCGGGCCCACGTACCAGCTGGAGCGGTCCGACGAATCGAAACGAGCGGCGGAGGACATGGCTCCGGGCGGGGGAAGGGGAAGGGAGGTGGGGAAGGAATGTGAAGAGCCCGAAGGCCCAGGCGGAGGAAGAGACCCGGAGAAGGGAAGGCCCGGGCAAGTAGGCCTGGGAGGCGGAGCGGGCTGGGGGCTAGGAGGAAGCGGGTAGTGCCCACCCCAGAAGATAGGAAGCCCAGGGAAAGGGGGATAAGGGAGAAGGAAGCTCCGTGCCTCTGGAGGCGAAGGACCGAGGAGCGGCTGGGGTGGGGCTGGCCAGACGCGGCGGTCAGGGCCCCCGAGTCTCCCTCAGCGGCGGGGTGTGCAGGGCATCCTTCCCGCCCCTCTCTCTCAGGCCTGCGGCGGGCCCGGCTGGGCGGGTGGCGAAGAGCAGCGACGGCTGACAAGGAAAGGCGGTAGCCCGCTACGGTGCCTCAGCGCCGGAGCCAGACCGAGGTGGGGGGGAGGGGGGAGGGGCGAGGGAGGCAGAGGCGCCGGGCTCCCGCTTTCTCCTATCGGTTCCCTCCCCTCTCACGAAAATGGCGGCGGCGCCCGGCTGCAGGAGTTCTTCGGAGACACCGCCCCGCGCAGGCGCACTGCGGCTCGCGCTGCTGGCGGGAGGGGGGAACGCTGCGGGGGGAGGGGCGGCCGCGAGGATTCTGGGGCTGTGCCTATCTCACGGACTGGGCGGCCGCGCTGAGGGAGGTGGAGGGGTTCCGTGTCTCGGTGCCACATCCTCGCGTCCAGAGGGGAGGGAGGTAGGGCCCTCCGGGCTAGGGTCGTTCAAACCGTCCCCAGCTCAGCTGGCGCACCGGGGCATCCCCAGTTGGGGGTGAACGAACGTGGACGGCCCTGCTGGTGTGTTGAGTTAGGCTGCGTGGAGGCTTCTGCAGCCCCTCAGAGAGCAGGGCCGTCTTCCCTACGCACAGCTTCCCCGACGTGCTGCAGGCATGCTTTATCACAGGTCGCCCCGAAAAAAATCTGCTCGGTCCTTGGGCTGAAGATGACTGACCGGGACCTGCCAATGCACCTCCTCCATCTTCTCCCCATCCCTCACAGATCATCCTCCCTCCTTGGTGTGGCGCAGCCCCGGCTTTCCCCCGCTTTGCCATGGTGCCTTGGGCCTCTCTCACCTCTCCACGCTTCCTAGCTCAGTGGGATGCCCTGTAGCCAGGACTGACTGCAGGCATTTTGGAGACAGCACCTTCCCTGAGGTTTTGTTGTTTTTATTAGTTATTTTTTAAGGAACAAATGGACCACTGTGATAATCTCCTCTGATCTCAAGGTAACTTCCTACGTGGTCTTAAGAGACAGATTCCTGTCTCTTTATAGCTTGTTCCCAGATAACGGGGTCAAAGCCCTGTCTGTCTGGGGGCACAGACGGGAGGGAAGATGGTGTTGCAGCTGCTGAAGAGGAAGGAAACCCCGGAAAGGACTCAGCAGGCCTCACGGCAGGGGCTGGGCAAGCTCTCGGCAAGTGGTGCAGCATGAGCCGTTTGAATTTTAGAGGGAGGCTGGCAGGCGGTGACCTCAGACAAGCAATGTGGGGCTTTGCACAGTCTGACTCACGTTTGGGAGGTCCAGCCGCAATAGGCAAAGGCGCGACAAAATAACTGCACTAATTCCCCAGGCGTGCTAGAAACCTTTGCAAATAGTGTGATATTAGCTCAGCCTCATGACTTTGTTTAATTTGTGCTTTTGATTTTGCTTTTTTTTACTTGCTTTGGGGGTGGCAATGTGAAATGAAGCAGCACTTGAAAGCAAAAAAAAAAAAACCCAAACATTTAAAATGGAGAAATAGATTTAAGATTACTGTCTTGAAGTGCCTAACTGGACTGTTGTGCAGTCTTATTCCAGCTTTGCCATCTTTCTTTCATGCTCTGCCTTTTCCAGAAGCTTAGTCACAACATGGTCATATTTTTTTCTCTTTGTTCTTCCTACATTGGCAACTAGTGCCAATTAAGGTGTTTGGATTGTAATATATGGGCTGTGTCTCTCTAGACATTTAGCAGAGTTCAGATCATCTAAAATGGAAGACTCATCCAGTGTCATTCTTAGGTTTTAGACAAAATCATCCAGGAACCTCACTAACACAAAAGGATCTTAAAGTAGGCCCTGAATACATGTGCAGGTATCACTTTAGCAGCCACTGAAATACAGCCATCTCCTTGGTGGAAAACAATAGCTCTTTAGTTATGTACAGCAATACTAGTAAAACAGTGAGATGAAAAAACCCAGAGATGAATAATACCATCTGAAAATTCACATCTATGCAAAAATATTTTGTCCACAGCTAAGGAACCTTACTTAGTAGCTGTAACTTTGATCCATTCTTACTGGTTTAAGTGCTTGTATCTGCCAATGAGAGTCAGTTTTAAACACAAGTAGATAGGCTCCATTACATTATGAAGGTTATTATGTTTTCTTCTATTTTTGAACAGGTTTGGATTGTTTTCTGTTTGGCCATGGCCAAAATATTGATTAAAAGATAATACTTGGACTTGGAATAACATGCTAAATAATGTTTAAAAAATAATTACAAAAGCCACAAGTTAGCAGCAGAATTAGTAACACATAGTATATAAAAAGGAAATAAAAATTCCTACTGCTGCATTTTATTGAATTATAATTTTTGTTATAACAAAAATCAAATGTAGTAGGTCAAATACATAGTGATTTTTGCCTCCATTTAATATGGATACTACTAAAATCTCAAAAGAGTTCAAACATGTTAGGAATAAATAGTATTTAATTAAAAAGCAGTTTTTGTGCAGTACTGCATGGGGCTGGACTGATGCTGGAGAACCAGCACACCCACCTTCCCATCCAGAGAGGATTCATAGGCACAGAAAGGTTTTCAGATTGGAAGGAACTGCCACAGTTAGCTGTTCTGAACTATTCATGCAGGCTGTGTGCATCCTTCAAGTAATTCCCCCCTCAGCTTCAATAACTGTGGTTGAACTAGGCCACATCTTCTAGGTAAAAGATCCCACGTTCTACCTACATATGAGAAAAAGGTGACTTGTTCAAGATCATGAATGTTAGAAGACTGGGCTTCACCATCCTAGACTACAGACAATCATCTCAGGTGTATTACATCCCTACAACTGCATTTGGTTTAGGAAGAATGGATGAATGTATGGAACCACTTTACCTTTTTATTACATATAAATGAATTTATGCTCTTTGTCTTACCTGTTGGCAGCTTCCACCCTCATAGCATGGCCAAATAGTTGTAGCGCAACTGAGGAGGTGGGGAGCTCTTACAGTGCATCAGCTGCTGACGAAATAAAAACTCACTTGGCAGAATATTCCCTTGAGAAGGTCCTGTCCCTCTTTCCCTGTGCCCAGCTGCTCCTTCTTCCTTTTGCCAGAAGCTTCTGACCCCATCAGTTGGGCCGAATGCCAAATAAATTGTACATGTGGCTGGTCTCTAAGTAAGGAGAAGTAAATTTCTGTCAAGGGTATACAATGAGAATCCTTACTTGTTTCAAATCAAATGCCGGGTATGCTTCCAATGCAAAATTAACGACCCTAATTTAAACCCTGAGGAAATGGCAAAGGATATGTTGGGTTTGGAGGTAAACAGCTGGAGAAGAAATACAGTAGTGAAAGCAGTTATGAAACGAAAACTGAAGCAATCACAATCACTTCTCCAAATGTGGAAGCCTGAAATACTTCAGGATACAAGTCTGCTAATTACAAATCTAGCAAATATGCCTATAGAGCTTTACCTCTGTGCTGGCAGGAAATAGGAAAATAGATCATCAAGAAACCTAGTTACTATTCTTCTGGACTTCCTAATGTATCAGCAGTTTAAGAGTTGGTATTTTGATCACTCAGTTCTGGAAGTTGTTGGGCTGTTCTCTTCTGGGCCAGAAATAACGTAAAGCTTTCTTACTTCATCGTCCTTCTGTCCACAATGTCTTGTGCTATACTGTCTCTGAGGACTCGCTGTAAAAAATGAATGATTTTTACTATAAGATATGAGACTGGCATATTTAGGAGATCAGAGAATTTATAAATAAAAAAAAATGGAATCAGCCTAAAATCCCTATGAGTACATGTTTTGCTTGAGATACCACAAAGTTTAAGTGGGGTCTTGAAGGCTAAGTTTCTGAAGCATCATTCTTGACAGGAAAACTGATCAATAATAATTATAGCTCTGCATATCAATCTGTAATCTCTCCTGCAATTTCTTTATATAGGTAACTGTACCTATATAAACTGTAACAAGAACAACAAAGCTCTTTGCATTTGCCAAGTTAGATAAAATTGCTGATTTTAAAGCAAAGCAATTTTATTATTGATTAGCCTGTGTGTTAGTTTGAAAAGGTACATGTTGGACTAAAATAAGCTATTGCTCAATGATTAGGATAGTTTGAGCTAAGCTAAACTCTGGGGTTTTGCCTAAACAAAATACATGCCAGTAAGATAGTGCATACCATAACTTTAAACAGTCACATTACGCTCAGATGAAAAGAAATTTTGGGAGTGAAAGCAACAGAAGTTTCATTTTTATCAAATTAAAATACATAATATCTGCCCTTAGGTTTAGTTCATGTAACTTAGGGATACTATACCAGTAACTAAATAAAATAGAAAAAATGATGCAGCACTTCTCTCTAAGGTAGATGATGTGCTTTAAGGAAAAGTAATTTCCTTGTAACTGCACTCGAAGCATTATATTGTTTTGCTTTGCAGAGCATCCAACTGCAACACTTAATAAATAATGCAATCACAAAATTGGATATATTGATAAATGGAAAAATGGATCACCTGACTATCTAAAAATCAGTATTCAAACACAGAAGGAGTGATAGGGTGAAGCTGGAAAAAACCCCAAACATGAGTTTTCTCAAGATGTTTCTTTAGCTTAATAATTACTCATGAATGTCTTATTTTCTCCTATGTAATCTAAGAATTCAGCTATCAGCTTGGTTATTTTTAATAGTAAGTAATACCCTCTAGTGGTATACACAGGAAAAGAAGCCAGACAAAGAATGATTATTTTTTTTTTATCGTGAAAGAGGCTAAATAACATTTTCACTTGTATAACACAGGGTACCACTGGTCTGTTGAGAAGTGCTAGTTAAAATGGAAAATGGACTGCAAGCATTAGAGTTGAGTTAGATGTCTGAGTTTTGTTAGAACAGCTGGGTCCAGAATATGACCTGGACCACCACAAGTCTTGAATCGCTCGTTGTTTGCAGACAAAACAAATTGCCACTGCACCACTCAGGAAGGAGTGGTTCTAGTGATGTCCAGGTCAGAGACATCTGTCCTTACATCTGAGGGCTACATTTAACTTCTACACATTAAATGTAACTCTGTAGACAAAATAGGAATATTCGTCATTCTCCAATATCGCAGTGTAATAAAGTCTGTATTTCCAGACTCCATGTGCAGTTCAGAGTTCATTATCAAAAAAGGATTTTCTGAAGAAGCTCATAATCAGGGTTTCCTGCAGCTACCAGGTCTTTTGTTTTATTTGCCAATTTGCAAGGAGTCAGAGACTGAGGTGAAAACTGACAGTGCTGGAGAAAAAAAATCCAACAAATGCTCCTCTTACCAATAAAAAGCTGTTAACCTTATTAAAAGAAGTGTGCAAATACTCTTGAATCTTTTCCAGAAGCCCAGTCTACTAATGTAGAGTTATCTAGGTCCATTTTGAAATGATCTTTATTTCCATAAACAAAATAGCCCTAAGTAATGGTAATATCCAGGAACTTCTTCCATGTCTCTAAAATAGGATGTCAATGTGGAGTATTTGTCATGATGTGACGATACTTGACTAGTAGCGTATCATTTTGATTGTCACTCTGGTTTTGCCCTTCTCCTGCATCCCCATTATTGCTACAAGAATGAAAAGCTTTTGGTAGTTGGTCATGATTTTCTGGTGGCACTGATGACTTCCCGCCCCTCCAAGAGGAAGGTTTCCATGCTATGCAGGTATCACACTGGTTCAGACTTTAAATTAGCTTCTAAACTAATGATAAGCAAGACGGTAGTCAGAAGCCAATTATTTTAAGGCGTCATGAAGCAAGGATTTACTATGCCTTATCTTTCTGAGCTGTAGTAATGCTGTATTATGTTCCTGGCATTAATTCAGCTACTGCAGGGTCTTGGACCAGTGTAATCTTCAATACCTCTAGTTATCTCCTTATTACTTTTTTTTCTTATGCCATGGCAAACCAATCTCTGCTCTCTTTATCCTTTTCTAAAGCATATAATAAAAGAATGAAAAAATTGCCCATCTCCCAAGCCGCTGTAATTTCACTGATACTAATGTAGTACTATATAATCTAATTAAGCTCACTAACTTTCAGACTCTACATCACAGTTAATAAAACTGAGGCAGTAGTTAAAAAGAAAAAAGTTCTGACAAGGATTTATTAATTTATGCTCGTGAACAAATGTGTCTGACAGTTGAACGATGAGATTGCCATACTCTGTACAGAGTTTTTTCTAGAAATCTTCTTTCCACTGTGTTGACAGAACTCGCAGTATAGAAGTTCAGGAGTGGGTGTCAGTTCGCAGACTCTAACCCAGTTACAAAGATGGCTGCATGCCCAGATGAGATGAAGGTTCAGACTTTCTTGCTACTGTTCCTGTATGTTCAATCTTGCTGAAAAACCAGTCAAGCTGTCTGACACCTGGCACAGGAGGGAGACTCTAGGTGTTACCTTCCTGTGTTAAGCTGGCTAGGAAGTTTTATTACCAAAAAGAAAAGGAAAAAAAAAATCTAAAAAAGCTGTTTCAAGCTAAAAGCTGGAAGGAAAGAAGCTAGTCAAGCTGAGCCTTCTGTGCCTTTTTTTCTGTCCTTGCTGAAGGTTGAGAAAAGTCTTCAAAGCACAAGAACCTCTATACTTTAACTGGGGGAAAATGGCAGTGCTGTGGTTACTTTAAAAATGCTGCTTTCTGGCAGGTGGGCAGATACTGACTGTAAGTGGCATTTTGTGCAGAACACTTGCAGATGGGCAGATACTGACTGTGAATGGCATTTTGTGCAGAACGCTTCCTTTTCAAACCTTTAAATACTGATTTATGTATATAAGAAAGACATATAAAATCTCTAATTATTTTCTTCAAGCCTTAATATCCTCATCCACTGGCAAAAAAATAAATATTTACATTTTCTAATCTTCACTTGAATTGTCAAATTCCTCCCAGTCTGATACGCTCATAACTTCTGATGGAAAGTCAAGGTGATACTTCACGCGGTCTGCATGCCATTCTGAGAACCATGTCTCTGTTTCCATTAAAATAGCCCTGGGCAAAGTGAGGACACAGGCAGCCATCCCAGAAATATCATCTTCCAGCTGAGGTCCTTCCTCCCAACAGTCTCTTTCTGCATCATAAATGTGGACATAGTCCATGCGGATTCCTCTGTTGTGGGATCTACCTCCCAAGACATAGATCCTGTTGTCTAAGACCGCAATACCTGGCTCTCCGTGTCCTGCAGGAAGTGGACATACATTTGTCCACTGATCCGTGCTTGGCTTATAGCAGGCAACCTGTAAAAAAAAAGAAAGAGATTAGCCAAAATCAAACTCGTATCTTAGTGACAGAGCCTGGCCATATGGCAAACTAGGAAGCCATGCAATATCTTCAGTCTTTTGACAGGGTGTTGATAATGGAGAGAGCATATCACTATGTAGTAGAAGTACAGTACTTAGCAGAAAACTGTGCATAGTTGCCATATAGCTTTGAATCACAACTTCTGACCCTGCTGCTGGAGTAACAGCTGTATGTCATTCAAAAAATATATACAAAAGTGAGTGAAAGAGATGGGGACACATGCAAATACAAGCTCAGACATAATGCATCTATTTGCATTAGGAAAAAATGTGCTGGAACATACAAATATGACAAATATGCTAAGCTGACTCTGCGCCATATGTTGGGAAGTTTTAGATTTCATTGGGTAACTACTTGGCTAACTGCTTTTATTTGTAAGCACCTTTTTATTATTCAGAAACACTTTTCAGCTAGATTAATTTTGCCATCTTCATTGCCTTTATAAGAGCAGTTACTTTTTGTGTCTTCTTTTCATGTCTCTAGCAGTTCTAGAAGCTGGAATAAGACTCAAGAGAATTCTCTCCAGTCATCACTTATCATCAGGTACTGTACATTTAATTGCATTATACAATTGCCATCCAACATATCCTTAACAACTCTGTCCTGCAATTACACATTGGTAATTCAAAAGTCCTTGACTTTTAGAAAAAATGCATGTGAGAAGACAATGTGAAGTGAGTTGATGTGCTGCTTATTGGGTATGTGTATGCCAATGAATGTTATCCATCAAAGATGTTTTTAAAATTGATAAGAATTCCAAGTGCTAGAGCTTTAATGCTTTGTGGGTTAGACAATCCGTTCAAGACAGACAGCAGTAAATAAATCATTGTAAGTTTGGCAATTGAGTGGTGGAGAGCCGGTGCATTAGTTGTTGCTGGGCAGAGTTTTATTTGCATACTTAGGAGAAAGACATTACATCAGACTGCAAGCATCCAAGAAATAGACTCTTCCAAGAAAGACACAGGTATGACATGCTGTCACCTGGTGAACATCCCTTCTGTAGCCAGAATCATTGTTGCTTCCTCCAATTACATAGAGCTTTCCTAGCAGTGCAGCCATCCCATGCCAAGCACGTCTCACCGGACCATCTGCTAAAACGTCCCAGCGGTCAGTCTTTGGGTCATAACATTGTAGCTCCTTCAAATAGTCTTCTCCTCTCCTCCCACAAGTAATATACATCTTCCCATCGAGTGCTGCTCCAGCATGTGCATATACCTGTATCACCACATGGGAAAGCAAGAGGTTGCGGTCTGGATTTATGTATTTCTCCCAGTTTCAAAGTATGGAAGACATTAAGGGAGTGACATTCTTCATGAGTTAGGCAGATATAAACATCTGGAAGGATTTTTTTATAGACAATTCCTTTCTAGGTGATTATGTATAAGTGTAAATTTCTGAATGAAATACACTAGAATTTCTAAAACTTCCAGAACTGCAGAGGGTTCTCATTCTTTATTGTTCCTTGATTAGAAGATGATTCGTACTATTACATTTCTCCCTCGTCTACCTGGAAGCCTTTCTGTTGGAGATTTTTCTTATACAAGCAGTGTTATCAGTAATGCAAGATATCCTACTTGGTAGCACGCAATTGGATCTTAAGGCTTTTCATATTCTCAGCATTGACACACATTTATTATTTGTGACGTCATGCAAGCTGTTTATCCTCTTCTGCCTCTGCATCCCTTTTTCAAATGGCAGTAATATTTGTATTTTTAAGGTGTCCTGAGATTCTCAATTGCGAGGCATTATGAAATCACAAATGTTATTTTGTGCTGGTCACTTGACCCAAAGCTTTTAAAAGGTGTAGCAGAAATCAGCATAGTTTCTTGAAAGATTACTCAGGATTTTAGTTTTCTTCCCTAACCAAGATTCATCAAGCAGATGTTTGTATTTATCTTCCTCCTTTGCAACACTTAACCTGCAAATGGAAATTCTTGCCTTTTTTAGCAGTATTAGAACAAACTTTTCCACTCATAACCCCAGTTCCCATGTCATTACACCATTTCCTGGTTCCTGGGGTCACGAGGTCACAACTGCTAGTTTGGCAACTGCTGTTCTAGAAGGATAAATGGTACTGATGACAAAAGATAGATATTCACGTATTTCAAATGAGTAATGGTCGTAAGACCATTTCCATTAGCTGACCGAGATGTGATTCTGCATCACATAAGCTATTGTCACCAGAACTTGTTACCCAATCTCAGTTCTGTGTCCAGGAACAAAGTAATCTATAGAAACTGATGTACCTTCTTACTAGGGCATTATCTTTTCTGATCAGAAGTAAAGCATGTTGTCAGGACTGTAAGTGAGAAGCTCGTACTACTGTGGCTCATAGTTTGCGTGCCTAGGAGGAATGGGAACTTCCTGTTCCCAGAGGTTATGTGTTCAATTTTAAATGGTTTTAAGGATTAACGCAATAAAGGTGGAGGGGAAAACAAGAAGAGAACAGGAAAAATAAGCATTTAACCTCAAAATGTAATATACATACATTATTATTCTCCTTTCTTGATATTCATTTATCCCATATACAGCGGCTACTGTTTCCCATCTGAATATCAGCAAATTTAAAGCTACACATGAGAAAAGCATCTAAAAAGATTAAATCAGGAATTGGGGAACTGCAGTAGAGTGTATGGCTAACGCACTCCTTACCTCCTTCTTCAGAGGTGTCACATATTCCCAAGTGTTGCTTTTAGGGTCATACCTCTCCACTTCCCTCAGGTCTTCATGGTAATCTCGGCCTGCGACAGCATATATATAGTTGTCCACAACACAAACACTGAGGTCAGCATGCTCCTGCTGTAGGGACTGGATCTGGAACCATTTGTTGTGTCGTGGGTCATACCTTGTAAAAGAACAAGATCAAAGGAAGTTATTCATACAGCCACAGAATCATTGCTGGAATACCAGACAGTGCCACAGATGTGGGTTACTGTACTGTCTTTGGCTGAAATTGAGCTCAGCTGTAAGTGGAGTGAAATTTGCCCTTGTCAGCATTTTATTATTAGCAAAGTTGTTTTATGCTATTTTTAGAAGATGTATTTTAGCTGATATAATCATGCTATAAAAGCCTAGGTTTTCCATTATCTTATACACTGCTGTCAGGTTATATATCAAAATCTCTGTTTGCACAAAGCCATTCTAGAAGGTAGAACAGTCTAAAAATAGCACAAAGACTGAATCTGGATCTTCAGGAGGCCAAGAAGGGCATAAATATGTGGTGTGTTGTTTGACTCTTTTCCCCAAATATCTGCTGCTCAAAGTGAACTTCATGATTGATTTTCAGATCAAAATATCTATCTGATCTGGAAATTTTAGTTACGGAGAAAACTGGTTGTGAAGTGAAACTATGCATGCATAAAATAAGGGCAAGTCATCTAAAACTAGTAAAAATGACCCCATTATAAAGACAGAAGGGTTTATATCTGGCTTCGCAATGTAGTGGGCATTAAGATCTAAAGCTGATCTTCCTCCTGCTCTTTTCTCTGGCACAGAAGCACTTAAGAGGACCCAAGAATGCTGCTATTGTGCTTACAAATTCTCAATAATCAACCAGTAACAGCATTTTATTTAAAGTCCTTTTTGGTAGCTAAATCCCTTTGTGTTGGGACCAAAACTACACAAAAAGGACTTCTACAAAATCCTAGTTCAAGGTATCTAGACAGTCTAGGATTTAGGGAATCCTAGTTCATTATTGCTTCCCACAACTTTAATACTTCCCCCCCCCAACAAGGCAGAAAGTAGCACATGTAATACTCTTGAATGAGTAGCTGTTTCTACCCTAGCAGGTTTAGCTTTGTCCCATAAGCACTGCTGGAAGCTTCCTGTTACTATGAGGCTCATTTCTTTATTTCTTGTGTTTTCTTTCAGTGAGGCCCCTGCAAGCGTACAGACTGCTAACTGACTCAGAGATGGGCAACAGGGTGGTAATAAAAATAATAGCAGGATTATTTTTATCTTACCTCCAACACCTTGACTCTGCTCGAAAACCACTTACATTGTTGTCTCCGCCAATTAAATATACAAAATTATTAAGAACAGCAATCCCTTGGTTGGACATTCTGGGCGCTAGTGCAGCTGTAAAGTGCCTCCACTCTCCCAACAAGGGGTTCAGATACTTGGCTTGATCACTGAGGACAATGGATGGAGTAGAATGCATCCCTCCAAATCCCACTACACACTGGAACTCTGATCTCAGCTGTGTCTGGGAGCTCTGAAGCATTGGCTGAAGACATTCATTCTTGTGGTACATTAATGCATCTGCGACTGTATCTTTTAAAGGACATGGACTTAATTTGTCATGAAGCCTTTGCAGGATTTGGGGTTCCATCAGAGGAAAACGAACTGTCTCAAGTAGCTTAAGGGGCTCCATCAGGGAGACCTGATCTGTCTCCAGTTGCTCTGGAGAATAATGATAAAAAAGTGCCCCATCATAAACTTCAAACTCATAGTTAACTTCCAAACGGTTACTGCTGAGAAGGGAGTAAACCTTCTGCAAGGGTAGCTGTCGGTACACTTGTGTCCTTGAGAAAGCTGCAAAGTTCTTCAAGATGTAGGAGTCCAGCTGATCACTCAAATGTCTCAAGTCATAATGGTCAGCTAGTCTGTATACATCGAGGATGTTCTCTTCATCTACCCAGGACATGAGAAAATCACAACAGAACTTAATGACTTCTGGAATCTGCAAGAGAGAGGAAGATTTTTCATTTCAGACACCACTTGCCTCACACTCAAGAGCCAGTGACAGAATCCTGGGATGACTGTAAGTTGTCCACAAGACAACTGCTCTCCTCAGTCCGATCACCATGTTCACCTGTGTCCAACTCCCCTTTCTCCAGAGAAAAAGAACTCAACGTGGGTATGTAGATGAATATAATATAGATCTTCTAGCCACACTGTACTGCAAGCCCATGAGTTTGGCTTCAGGTGCAGCAGCAATGTGTCTTCTAAGACACATGGGACACTGGACAGTCAGGCTGCCTGGTTTGTTAGCATGGCACCAAGCTGCAGCCTGCCTGGGAGGCAGGCATGAAAACAGAAGGCATGGAGGACATGCCACTCCGTAATTGTTCTTTCAGAGAACAGACATACTATATCAAAGACACTATCTGTGACAAATATGTCTGCATCACTCATATGCACAGGAAGTCATTTGAAAGGAAATTAATATTTAGTGTTGTCTTCTGAATACAATTTGAAGTTGTATCTGGCAGGAGGGACTACTGGCAAAAAACTAACTGCTGTGCAAAAGCCCCTCTGCTAACCAAGTGGTGTTAAGTGTGTAGAAACCAACAAAGCAAGCACTCAGAAAGTTTAAGATTTAGTACCAAAGCCTTGTGCAGCAGTTAGCTGCAGGGGAAATTAGAGGAAAAAAGCTTGTCTTAAAGGCACACAAACTCTGCACTTAGTGCAGAAACCATAGTGGTAGGATTTCCTGTAGTGACGGGGTCAGGGGAGGTTATGCGCCTGTGGACTCAGCCTGGGGAAGATCTTGAGCAGCACAGCAATTTCTGAGCAGCAATCCCTGTCCTTTACCATAGGCCAGAGGTATTCTATTCTAGGGAAGCTTTCATAAACAGATCAGTGGAAGTGAGTGCTATACCAGATGAAATGGTAGATGTTTATAAGTAATAAAACCATTGGCACAAATGAGATGTGCAAATACTCATTCATTGTTCCTATCCTTCCATAGTTAGTTCCATTGGACAGAGCATGCCAAAGAAATTCTTCTCATCAGACCCATGCTCTTATTCATCCCCTAACCCTCCATCTAACCAGGTATCCATGTTTTCTGGTTTTTTCATTGTTGCTTTTGTTTCTTGCTTCTTGTTTTGTCACATCTCCCAGTACCTCACCTGAAGCTGACAGGCTGCAGCTAATGTTTCCTGTACACTGTTCACACTGAGTTCCAGCTCAGAAGTGTAAATGAAGTTCAAGATTTTACACATTGCATTGTAGGAGATGCCATGAATATGAACTTCTTCTTGTTCCATCTCTCTCAGTCCTCCTGCAAACATTCCTCTGTAAAAAAGAGAATGGTACATGCTATGGCAGATTTGCATTGAAGCTATTTTTAGTCTGCTTATCTTATGTTGTCCTAGGAACATAAAAGATATTCAGAAAGATAAAAACCTAGCCAGACACTTTTATGGGATTGCCTCTTCTCTAAGCCAATGATACAAAGAGTACGGGCCTTTAGGACCTCTTCATTCTGCAGGAAAACAGTAGGGGCCATCTGAAAGGTACGATTCACAGCTGAAGGACTTAAATACAGACCCAGTATATATAGATAGTCAGTGGGCAGAGGCAGATACTCTGGGTGTGGGAGAAGAGGAAAAACAGAGGAACTTGGGACTGTAGGAATTTTTTCTAAGCTAGAGCAGTTCTTCCTCCAGTTAGAAGTTTGTCTGGATTGCCTTGGGAATTGTTTGTTTGCTCGATGAAAACAAAGTCAGTTCAAGAAACTGCTAGTCAAATTGACCAGGGGAGTGCCTGATTTAATGGACAGCGAGTCACACTACATGCATTTAACAGAGGAGTGACCCATTCCCGGTGACTTTTTGTGTATTATGAAATGATCACCACAATGGGCAAAGTCTTAGAATGCTAAGGATATGTTAAAAAACACCCAGAGTGCATTTATGCAGAAGACATCTGTTAAGATAGTCTCTCCCCTTTATATACCTCCAAGTACCACAGGCAGAGAATTTAGTGGAGGTAAGCTCAGTGTGCAGGAACAAGAGCTTTATTTCTGTAGAGAAATAACAGAGAGATGAATGAAGCCATACTTTGTATTTTGAAACACATTCAGCTCCATCTTATGGGTCTAATATTACATCCAGAAGCAGTGTGCCAAGACAGAAGATTTGGACGTTGCAGGCTTGAGTAACATTCAGACACATGCATGTTACTGCCATACTGAAGCGTACCTGAAATAGTCACAGGATGCAGCTAGAAGTATGCGATGAGCCTCGATAGGTTTCTCTTCCACTACCAGAACTACATCGAAGAGGATGCTGCTGTCTCGGAGAGATACCAAGCCACTGAGCAAGGCCTGAGAGTGCTCTGCACTGCGGTATGTGTTGCTGGTGCGCTGCTGAAGGGAGGGCTCGAGTTGAGCTTTGTGTGGCTGAGTCAGCTCCTGATCCTCCGCCATCCCAGGCAGAAATGCTCAGCCACCAGCTGTAGCAGAATGAAATCTGTGAGACAACAGAATCAGCAAAGGTTTGTGCCTTTTGCTTTATGAATGGCCCTCTGACCTCCACCTGTCACAGTAAATAAATCAAACCAACTCTTCAGTCAATGGAGAGACAGTTCTACCCTGAAGAAATTATTCTGAATGATGATGCTGGAAATAGGTAGGTGTATATCAGCACACCAAACTGGCAGAACGTGGTTTTTCAAATAGGTATTCTGACTCTTGGGTTTTCAGTCCATGAGTCAGAGTAGGTAGCATGTGGGGATATTTGTTTTTCTTAGCAAGTTTCACTTCCCAACCCATTACTAGAACCCCTTGTTTCCTTTGCATTTCTGCATAATTTATAACAAAGAACAAAACTGACATAATTTTTGCCAAATTCCAAGTTGCCTAATATCCTCAGATAACTTTGCTGCAATATAAACTGTGCCTTTGCTCTTTCCCTTGATATTTTACCCCAGAATCGGAAAGCTCTCCCCTCTCCCTGTCTTTGCTTTTTTCATTTTCCTTAACTGAGCACATTTCCAACTGTCATTCTGTAAAATACTATATGAAACTGTAGGCTTCAAAGTGCGTTTCTTTATTGTGACAACTTCAAGCTAGCATGCACAACTGCTTTCCACTTCACCATGATTCCCTGCAGAGAGAGGGTATTTCCTCCTCCAGTGCAGGCACTGGAAAGGGCTATCCTGTACCTTTTTCTTGGGCTGCCACTGCCACTGTAGGAAGGTCCCCTGTGGAACATGGGGAAACACCTGTAGAAAGCTAGCTGGAAGTGATTGTGTTTCACATCTATGGTTAATCTCTCAAAATCTCATGAGTCCTCTTCTACCATCCTGTAATTTACCCTTTCCATTGTCTTTGAAGAATGTCAGAAGTTGTAGCAGTTAGAGCTCACAGACGCTATCCAGTTGTCAGAGCACATTAAAAAAACCCACATTAGCAAAAGGAAGTAACTTAGCTGATATGGCTGCTTAAGGCACAGTTATAATAACTTCTCCAGCGGCCTGGGAAATAGCTTAGTGGCACAAGGGATAGTCACAAGGGGTTATCAGCAGTCAGAGAAGCAAAAGCAGAACAAACCCAGCAAATCCAAACAAACAATGAAGAAATGGACCCATTGTTTAATTGTGCCAGCCATAGACAGTGAATGCAGCATTGGAAATCTCTCAAAGTACTGCAAGGTATTCTGTGTATGGTCAGTGAGGAAGGAGCCATCTGGATGACACCAAGAAATCTGAAAATGTTTATTGTTCTGTCTGAGGGAAGTTACCCTACACTGACCAAAACAAAAGGAAGCTAGGTGGTACTGCATGGTAAATGGGATGGAAAAAAACAAAACTGAAAAAAGCATATTAATAGTTGTCTGCTCTTTGCCAGCAAAACCAAGACAACCAGCTCAGAAGAAAAGCTCTGATGAGACAGCCTTCTAGAAAGCATATTCGGGTCGATTATATGGGGGAAACTATCCATCATCAGCTGAAGAGATGAGTAATGGATTATTTTTCATGATAGGTAGATGCTTTTCCTAGAAATAAGATGACTGCTTTTGAAGCAGACAAAACATTACTGTATCATTTGATTTGCTCCTGGGGAATACTAAAAGTGATGGATTGAGGCACGGGAGATAATATAGTAAGAAAGGCAAGTAAAGGAGTGTTACTAGATGTTGATCAGAAATTTCCCATTTTACTAGAAGGGAGTAAATGCAGCAAAAACAAAGTAGGGTGAGATATGGTCCAAATGAGGAACAGATTCAGATAAACCACATTAATTGCTAATGTGGTTTAATGTGGTTAACACTCCAGAGTTAATGTGGTTAATGCTCAAGAAAAGGCTGCATCTTTTCAGCTATTTACAGAGCTATATCAAAAGAAGTCTCTATGAGAGTAAAATAATTGCATCAAAAAGCAGAAGTAAATATAACAAATGAACTCTTTTACTGAATTCAAATACTTTTGTAGGGCAGAGGAAACAGCATGACCTTTGATACAATCTCATAGCATGTCACGTAGTATAGCCATTGGTGGAAGAGAGGCTAGGGAGAAAGAAGTGAGATAAACTACACAGGCCATTGAACCCATGTAATAAGTGTTAGCAAAGAAATGTATTGTAGGAGAAGTGGCTTCCGGAGAGAGAGAGAGAGAGAGATACGTGCAGGGTAGAGTGCGAAAATCATGCCAAGCCTTTATTTAAATCTACATTTAATTAATATAACTATAGACAGTAACTATTCAGAATACATTCTGTATCCAAATAATCTTAAAAAGGAACAGAAAGGGGGTGAAACTTTCAGCAAGTAAAGCCCCGGAAGGGATCCTATCTTACAAATATGGCAACTGGAACCGGGAAGATCAAACAGTAGTATGAAAGAGCAAATTTAAAAAAAAAATTAGAAATAATTCAGGGATTCTGAAGCCTGTATGAACATTAGGATTTGCAGAGCTTTCAGCAATAAATGGGGCTGTCTTGGAGATCTGCAGGGAGTTTATCTCACTGCTAATTCTACTAGATACAGACTTGAATTACCCCACAACTGTTAGCAACAGCTGAACAAACCAGCCCTTCTAGCAGACCTGTGGTAAGCCTAAGCCCAGTGTGGTCATAGATGCTGGGAGTGCAGTGGAACCGTCCTCCACAGCTGATTCTTGACTAGGCAACAGCTGAGCCTATGGGTATTTTGCTATGCTCTATTTTCTGAATTTTGGCAGTCCCTACTTCTTGTTCTCAACTTCTGCCCCTGGATTGTATCTTGGCTGTCACTTGTGGGCTGGACTGTCCTCAGGGTGATCACTCATGCATGTACATCGACACAGGAGCTGCCCTGTGTGTCTGGAGCACAGAGCTACTATGATACGGAAATTCAGCACTCTATAGCTACCTGTGAGTATTTTGCCATCCGCAGTTACTTGCTGCTAGCCAATTTTGGGTGTGCAGGTTGAATACCAATGCTGCTATGGAAAAAGTGTAGAATACTACTGAGCAGGTGCTACGTATTTGGTCTAAAACTTGCCAGCACTCATATGCTCTTTTTGTACATGGATACATGAAGTTTCTTAATTACCTTGTGGCTACTCAGAGAACCTATACCCTGCCACGTGTACCTCCCTACTCTCCTAAACTGGGCTTCAAGACTTATACATAAGTATGCGTGCCTATTGTCATAGTTTTAACCAGTGGTAACAGACTACTCTAGAAAAATTCTTGCTGCAATGATTTTCACAAATTGTTGCCAACTTATAACATTAAAGGTGAGCATTTATGGTACTAGTCTATGATGTCTGACTGACATAGGTGGTTAAGTCCTCTTCTTTGAGCCAAAAGCCAAGGAAAGCCTCTTAACTCCTACCTAGGTAGTCTTAAGGAGCCGGCAGAAAAGACCTTTAAGACAAAAAAAGGTAGAGGACCATTAAAGTGCTTGTGGGGGATGGCCAGCAAGATTCATTTAGCTGCTTAGCGAGTGTGTTCAGCTTTGCAATAGCTGTACAAGGAGCAGCTGGGGCTGGGTGGGTAAGAAGTTATAAAAGAGTGGTTGTTGAAGCAAGGTTAGTAGGGTTGTGTTGTGGGCTTCTTTGAAAAAAAAGTGGGGTAGTTTTGGCACTTGAGTTTTCTGAATTAAATGTGCTGTGCTTGGTGAGCTGATAGTTTTGTGTATTTCTCTGAGTATTCTAAATGCTGACTACAACTTTGCTGGGGAGTGATATTGGTGTTAGCACAGCACCTTGCTTCTCAGACTGTGTGGTCTAACTGTGATCTATGTGCTTTGTGCCTTGGTTACTGCCTAAAAATCTGGTAGCCCAAACAGTGGAAGTGTGCTATTTTGTGTGGTGTACCACTTGGTGTGGGGGGTCACTGCTGAGGTATCTAGGAATTGTCATGTTTTTTAAGTGTCCATCAGTGTTAAAAATGGCAAGGAAATTTATTGAATAACCTCTGTATGTTTTGAGCGGAAAATAATTTAACCCCATCTCCTCAAACCTGTATTTTGCTTATATAAAAAAAAGCTAAATGTAGCACAAGCAGTATGGTTCTGAATGGAGAGACAGAACAGGTTTGTTCAGGCTTTTGCATGCTGCAGAAAACCTTCTATTTACTGTTTTTCCTTCCTGATCACTCAGGAACTTTGCTGGCTTTTAGGGCTTGCGACACCATTTTCATAGGCTGGTCTATCTGTCTTTGTAAGTGAAGGAGCTGTAGGCAGGCCCTTGCTAGTAATGTAAATGCAGAGTCCCTTGAACCATACAGCCAAGTCCCCTCTATCCTGAGCCTCTCTACTGTCAGCTTCTTGCTTGTAGGCTGTTCTGGAGGCCTCTCTGTTCTCTTACTGCTGTTATTGAGAAACTACCTCTGTGACTGAGCCAAGTTCCTACAAATCTGAGGAATACACTTTTTTTTTTTTTTCTTCTCTTGTGCAATTTTCTCAGTGCTGGTCAGCTGTTAACAGTGGAATTCAGTGGCTGAGTATTGCAGGACTGACCCTAAGGTAGAAGAGATGAGGAACTCTTTCCGTTCACTGTGCTGCTTTAACAGTAGCAAAGATAAAAAGTATTGTCTCATGTGGTGTGGGATGCTGTCTCCAGAAACAAGGGAAGGCAAGCGCTTGTTCCAACTGCAGAGAAAATCAGACTAGAGATTTTCTTAGCTGGCTGCACAAGGTATTTGAAACTGCAGTTATGATGGTTTGCATTTGTCTTTTAGAGGACATCGGTTAATATAGTGATTAATTTCAGGTTATTACAATTGAGTGCCCAATACATAAACAGGAAGGAGGCATATGAGGTCAGTAATTGTACGTGCGCTTCTATAGGCAATGCTAATGTAGGAAGACATGCACTGTTTGATCACTTCAAATCAAAGAGTTAAAAAACCAAACCAAACAAAAAATCCCCCATAAATGGCAAAACCCTCAGAGGTACCCAGAAAGACATGACTGCTCTTTTTCAATAGACAGAAATTTTCTATATTCTGTGCCTGGATTCCATTTAGGAATCAGGAGAAAGTGGCCATGCCTTGCAATGGTAGACATGGAGGGAACATGAAGGAAATCTAGTATGTCCTTCTATTTACTGTACTATATTCAAAGTTCACTGTATCACTAGTGGTCTTATGTAATAAGCTATGGACACAGTGGAAGCTACGGCGTCTCAGTGGCTTGCTGATAGCTCTGTGTGATTGTCTGGTATTCAAATTCCACTACCACATGCTTCTGCAGATTACTTGTATGAAAAAGTACAAGTCTTAGTGAGGCTTCTGATTATTGAACTGAAATAACTGCCTATCTGTACATGAAAAGAACTGTGGTTTGGATCTTTAACCAAATCCCTTCTCTGATCAGTGACAGAATACTTGCTTTCACAGCAAAGGTACGTGGTTTAAGACTGAGGAGGTTGGCACTGAGACAGGAGAAATTGTGGAATTGGATTGTGGCTTGATCATTCAAATGGCAAAATGGTGAGAGATTGGTGTGCTGGCTTGCTCTTGTGCTCACTGAAAGTCCTTATCCTTTGAAGAACACAGGGTATAGGAATGGAGTAGCTGAACTAGAATGGGGAAAGGAAAAGTTAAAGGCATGGTAAAATAGATGTGGTAGAAAAGAACGCAATGTCTGTCCTACCTGAATTTTTAAGGGCTGAGCAATTCTTACACCAAGGTGTTTGTGTGCTGCTCCAGTAAAGAACATTGTGGGGAGTGGGAATTCATACGGCTTACAGCATATACTTCCCAATACTGAGAACAGAGTCCTGCTTCCCTAAGAATATATCTGTGTCGTACCTGGGAGCTGGCTCAGGGCACGTGTCCTGGATGCATCCTGCTGCCATTATAGCTACACTCAGCCTTTATTCTCTGGTGAGATATGCTGTGCACTCATCCTGTGCTGTAAACATAGTGATAATTTACAGTGCTGAAGTCTGTTACTGGTATTGCATGGTATGGTACACACCTAGACAAGTATTCACCCCTTCTACAACTAGCGTGTGTGTCATACAGTGATGCTTACTAGTGTGTGGGGGTGGGTTCGGGGTTTTTCTGTATGATTGTGCTGACAGCCTTGATTCTTTACTGTAGAGAAATGGCTGGATACAGGAAGGATTATCCAAGTTAGTTTCTATGGAAACTCAGACATTTTTGTATTGAAGAGCTCGTGGCTGTCAGTTACTTCTTTACAAAGAGGTGTTTTATGCAGATATTTTCTTGTGCATCAGCTGTGCCCAAAATAAACTAGAGCTTGCCAGTGTCAGGTATCCAAATCTGTTTAGCCTACTGCCATATGGACAGGTGGTTCCAGCTTGGTGGGGGTCCCATGCTTTCTTAGAATTGTGGAATAATTTAGGCTGGAAATAAGCTTGGGAGGTCTCTAGTCCAATCTCCTGCTTGAATCAGGGAAAACTTCAAAATCAGGTCAGGATGCTAAGAGCTTTGTCTAGTAAAGTGCAGAATCTCCATCTTTGTCAATAATCAGAAAACCGAGTGCTTAACCATCAAATTTATTTTCTTCTTTATCCTGTCTGAATTTCTTTTCCTGCAATTTGTGACACTTGCCTCTCATCCTTGGCACTGTGCACCACAAAGAAGAGTTTGGCTCCACATTTTTCTGTACCCATTAGATAGCTTAAAAAAAGGCAACTGGCTCTCCCCGTAGCCTTTTCTTTTCTGTATTGAACAAACCCAGCCTTCTTGCCTTGCACGCGCTTGTATCTCCTTGTACGTGTTCCTGCCCTGTATGGTGGTCCTCCACTGAACTCACAGGTTTTTCTTGCAGCATGGAGCCCAAAGCTGGGCGTGGTATCTGGGCTTTGTGGGCTTGTAAGTGTTGAATAGAGTGGGAAATAATAATTTCCCCTTACCTACTGGCCATGCTCTTGCTAACACAACCCAGTATGAAGCTGGGCCCTATCAGAGGAATCGTGTTCAACTTGCTGCTCATCAGGCTGTCTTCTAGCAAAGCTGACTTCTAGCCAGGCTTGTCTCCAACCTGCTCTGATATATGGAGTTACTCTGAGCCAGGTGCATGACTTTACTTTTTCTGTTGAAATTTATGTGGTTCCTCTTGGTCCATTCTTAAAGCTTGCTGATGCCTCTCATTTGTAGCTGTGTCCTCTTTTGAGCAGGCCATCTTCTTCATAGCTTTTTTTCTAATATAGAGCAACCAGTATGGCGTGCTGATTGTGATCCATATAGATTAGACACATAAAAAACTTAGTGCATTGAAGGAAGTTTAAAATCTGTGCCCTGAGGCTTCCCACACCTTCATCTCTCCCTAGGGAGTAAAATAAATTAGGATCTAAGCCAGGCTTCAGCTGAAAGCCTGACAAGACAAGATACAACACTAGAGCAAAATGCTAGTTATGCTGACTCTCAGGGGCTGCAAATGCAAATAGGCAGAATCTGGCTATGTATCAGAATTTTAACAGGGCAGAGGGCACACAAACAAATAGATCAACTAGTCAGGGAGCATGCAGAATGGGGACTCAGCTGGGTGCCCGCCAAAATAGTTCAGAAAAAAGATGTGATGCAACAATGTAAATTGAAAAGCAAAACTATTGTTCATTCTAACTGGAGTGAAAATACTGGAATAATTCACCAACTATATCATAATTTGTAATGGGCACTTGTAAGACTGTTTTCTACATAGAAGACAATTGAGTACACCATCGTGTGTAGACGAAACTTAAGCTTGTTTCATGCTTCTTGCAGAAAAAGGGAAGAGAAGAGGGGTGAAGGAAAACCAGAAGCTTTGCTCAGCAGTGCTTCTTTCAGAATTATCCCTCTATGCATTCACAACTGTGCAAAAAACAACAAAAAAATCCACCCCAAACTTCTTGACATACCACTTCACTTGAGGAACATTCTACAAGTACAGGAAACAACCCAAACAACTCCTTTTGACTGAGGTCCCCACAAAAAGCAAGAAAGGAAGACGTCTGGTAGTATGTAATATCTCAACATTAGTTTTGAACACTCATCAAATGCTGAGATGCTTTTGCTAGGTCTACACATGCCATCTATCTTTACGTTACTAATGGAAATATGCAAGCATATCACTCTGGGCTGAATTTCTGAGCCATTTTCAGTTTCTAGCATTAGTAGTATACTTGAAGCGTGGGTGGAAATCAAACGGCATGGTTTGGGAAATGGCTTTTGCAAACTATGCCATCTCACAAATGCTGGCATTCATTCCTTTCAGAAGCAAACACCTGTGGTTTGTTTTTTTCTCAATCCTATTACAAGTTATTTCTAAGACATATTGAAAATAAAACCTCTCATTTAATATGTGTATGGCAAAACTCCCATGAAATGTATCTATTTTAAATACATAAATCTTTAAAAAGATTTTTTTTCCCCATGAACAGTAGCATAACCTAAAAAGTATGAGCTTTTGAACTTGAATATTTTGCCTTACCCAAATTCATAGAATTGTAAAGTTTTGTGTGGTGCATTTTTGGGAGGTGGCCTATGCCCCAAATCCTATCAAGAAACTGTAATAAGGAAAGCAAAAATTCAATACAGTGCTAAAATGCTTTTTCTTATGGCTTCATCATCTTTTAAGAGTTTGATTATCTCTTACTACCTTTTTTTTTTCTCTTGTTCCTAATCTTGAAACAAAATTTGCTTTTCATGAGTCTTTCAATAGTTTCATTCTGGTTTGGATGGAGTGGCTGCTTGTGTTTTTGAAGGAAGGAGTGTTAACCAATTATACTCAGGCAGGGGGTACGTGCTTACCCTAAAAATAAGTGGCCTACCGTTAAGGCTCCAGCTTTTTCCAGAATCAGGAGGTAGTGTTCAGTTCTACATCCAGATAGATATGGTAAATCTATGAGGATTATGTTCTTTTGACAGAATTGTTTTAATTATCCCAAGAAATCCTAAAGTATTCTCCATAATAAGAACAACACTTTTTTTTAATGAAGCTTCTACAGTATCAAGCTAAGTAATAACTACACCAAAATTGACAGTTTATAAATTAGACAATGGTATATGTTCTATGAAACTTGAGAGACTCAGCTGGTTGGCAAGACATGAACCTGCTTTGTTGAACTGTTTAAACCACATCATGAATTTTTAATAGTCTAAAATACAAGGAGAAAAAAAATTATAAAGTAATTAATTTTGTGCCAAATACAACAATTAAGTGACCTGGAAGAGAGCAAAGGGCTCTTCCAGCATGTTTCAGCTCTGATTTCTGTAGTGAACATGAATGCATTCATATTATTCACCACATTAATTTAATTCCTGCAGGGATCCTTGGGGTCCATCCCCCCTGCCCCATAACTTATACATTTCCAGATCAGGAACACAGAACGAGCGGATTTCTCTACAGGGGAAGGCTTCCTGGAGTTGCACATCATTAAAAGAGACAGCCTGACTCCAGGCTAACCCTGTGATGAAGAGGTGAGAGCCGGTTCAAGCACATTTATGGTGTTAGTTTCTCTTCCCCAGTTGAAAACCCCTTTGTGGGTCCGGAGACCCAACATCCCCCCCTTACCCATCCCACCTCCCATGCGGGCAGCTTGGAAGCTTGGAGCCCAGGCAGCTTTGCGTAGGGACGCGGGTCTTGGCCTCGACACCCCCCCCCCCCCGGGCATCCTCAGGGCCTTCATACAGGCGGCAGGGCCTTGGCTTCAGCCGTGGTCTGGCTGGAGCGGCCTCGGCAGCTTCATGTGGGCGGCAAGGCCTTGGTAAGGGGGTGCCTTGGCCTCGCTGGCACTAGGGCGGCCGCGCAGCGGGCAGTGGGGCCGGCAGACCCCGCTCCGGTACCTGCCGCCCTGCCCCCCAGGTCTGCTCTGGCCGTCGCACCTGGCAGCCTCTCGCCCGTGCCCCCGCCCCGGACATCCCTACGGCGAGCAGGGGGAGCGGGACACCACCTCACCCGCTCGGGCCTCCTCCCGGGGAGCCGAGCCGGGACAGGCTCCCGCATGCGGCCCCGGGGCTCGCTCGGCCCCCCAGGGAACCGGTAAGGCCGCCGCCAGGGCCGGCTGGGGGGCGCCGCCTCCCCAGGAGCACCGGACGGCCCAGTCGGGGGCGTGCGCTCCCTCTCCCCCCTCCACCGCCGCCCCAGCCACCTACCGAGAGCGGCGGCTTCCGCCTTCATGTGCGACCCGGAAACCACGGCGACCGCGCGTGACGCGCCCGCCCGGCGAGGGAGGGGCGGCCGCGGCCGGAACCGGGGCGGGCGGCGGGGGCGAGAGACCCCCAGCGTCACCTGGGCACCCGGGCCCCGTCTGCGTTGCGGTGTCCCTAGGCGCGGGTGTGCCCGGTCGTGCGCTGGGCCTGTCACCCCCGCAGCGGGACCTGGGGCTGCGGGCAGCCGCACGCCCTCGGTGCCCGAGTCCGCCCGCAGGTTGTGCCTGCGGCGGGACTACATTTCCCAGTGCGCCCCGCGTTGAGCCGGCAGCTCTCGCGAGAGTTGGCCGGGCTCGTGCCGGGACTTCATTTCCTTCAAGCCTTCAGCGCGCCGGAAGTGGGTGCGCGGCACTTCCGTGGTGGCGTGTGGCGGAGCGACGGCGGGGAGCGCGGCGGAGGGGTGGTAGCAACGGGCGGCAGCGGCGCTCGCGGTGGCGGCAGGGATGGACGTGACCGGGCCTGAGACCGACTGGCGCAGCACCAACTTCCGGCAGAAGCTCGTCAGCCAGATGTGAGTGCGGGCCGCGGCCTCGGCGCTGAGTAGGCCGCAGGCGGGCCTCGGCCTCTGCCCCAGAGGTGCTTCAGCGGCTCCCGCTGCCCCCGGGGCCGCCCGCGTCCGGGTGGCTGTGTCCCACCCGTCTCTACCTCTCTGTGAGCCCTTCTCGGTCTTCCCCTTGCTGCCTGGGTTCGTCCGTGGTCCCCTGTGTTTCCTCTCCCGCGGGCCTTTTTGCCGCCCCCCTGTGAGGGGGCCTCGTTACCAGGGTTTGCTCAGAGCCTGTGCGAGGGGGCAGCCGGGCCTGTGCTTTGATTTCATTTCTCCGATCCTCTTTTGCTTTCCTCTTCCCCAGGAATACCAGTTTCCTGTCTCGCTTGACAGCATCTGCTTTAGGGCTTCGACTTTGGCAGTATCCATAGCGTTGCCAAGTTTGATGTATTCTGTTCTATGAAAACTTCTGTTATTTGGTATCTATTTGATGCTTAAAAGGCTATTAAAAAAAAAAAGTTCACCTTGTTGCATTTTCAATTGTCCTTTGTGAAGCAGTCACTTTAGTTGAATAACTGCTGCTCTGCATGCTTTTTCTATTTAATGGAAAGCTCTTCTACCCTATGAAAGGTGGTTATTACAGAAGTGAAAGCACTGTTCGATGCTTAAGTAAAGTTTAAATCCTTATTTATGTATACTTGAAAAGATTGATCTTGACTTGTTGCTTATGAGAATCAACATTTAGAAACAGATTGTCTTTTTTTTAATGATATGTAAACAGTATGCTGTTTGTCTGCATGTGGTCTGACTGCCTAGCTGTGGGCTGTTTCAGAATTAAAATGTTATGGTATTCATTAAAGAAATACGATAATGTGTGTCTGTCAAAGCCATGCAAACTTTCTTGGTGCTCAGAACTGATGTTTTACTTCTTAAACTTTCTGTGAAGCCATTAAACATTTTAGATTAATCCCTTGCTTTTTCTTCTCCACCTCTTCTACTCCTTCATCAAAACAAGCAAACAAAAGTGCCCTCCAATCCTGTGTAACTTTGAGGAAATAAATATGAGTAAGCAGATTCAAACTTTAATGCAATAAAGCTTTTGTGTTCACCCTGCAAACTAACTGTTTTTTCTCTGAGCAGTAGACAACGCTGATAAATGTTACAATGGAAGCATACAGCAAGAGATAAAAAAAAAATGACTGCCACTGATCAGTAAAATCTTTAAGGTTAATGCCATATGAAGAGATGACAGTAATATTAAACTTTTAATTCTTGTTGTGAAAAAGTAGAAAAAAATGCCCTCCGTTTATTATCTTTTATCTAAGTGTGCAGATGTATGTACATGATCTATGTGCTTTTTGTTATAGATGTATTGACACAGTCTTTTTTTAAAAAAAAAATTGTGTAAGTGGTATTTCTTCTTTTTGCTCCATCCAATCCAGTTTTATAGTATACATCGTAAGTTTGCATTCACTGTCTTGTTTAAAAAGCAAAACCAAACTTATTACTGGGGTAAGCATACAGCGACTGCAGTGTTGGTTTGTTTTGGATTTGGTGGTTTTTTTAAGTGATTAATATGTGGTAGATATACGAAAACAACTCGGCTTGAATTCATGTTGGTACTTGAAATAAAGTGAAGCTAGCCAGAAGTAGAGTTTATAATAGATAGGTTTGTTGAATGGGAAATAGAAGCAATAATACTCGCTAAAAAGACTCGAGCTCTGTATGCAGTTGCAATTTCTTTCCATAAGCTTTCAATTTTGCCATTAGTGAGGCTTATGTAGGAGTTGGAAGAGAGAAATAATTAAAATAAATATCTGGTGAATCATCTGAAAGTTTTCTTAATTTGTGGGAAGGTTGTTCCTAACAGTTAGGAAAATACACTGTCTTGTATGTATGTATATCTTCCAGTTCGTCCTGCAAATAACAAGTGATATTTATTTGTCAAGACGAATAGTAATACTTGGTCTTAAAAGTTAACTTAAATGTATGGAACCAGTCACATAACTCATTTTGAGTTCTTATGGCTTCTGGATACAGAAGTCTTAATTTGTTGCTATTTCTCACTTGGGTTTCCTTTACAACACTGAATTTGGTTTGGGTGGGTTTGTTGGGTTATGTTTTGGGGTTTTTTTGGTTGTGTGGTGTTTTTTTTTTTAAAGTGACACGTGGATGAATATTTCAGAGACGCTGTATGAAATAGGTATCTTAGTCAATGTGTCCGTGGTTAATGTGTATGATTTGGTTATCATTTGAGAGAATACTGCATTTGGTAACCTAAGAAGCCCCTTCAGTATTAGGTTCTTGTACGACTGCAGGCCCAAGCAGGACTTTCATACTGTTGCTAGATCCAGGAAAGCCTGAGCTCAGAGGACTGAGACTAGGGATCAGCTTTGGCTTCTCCCAGATTGTTCCAGGAGGCAGTGATGATGTAGGCGTGTGAATATATACTTGTGCTTGTAGGGCACCCCTTAATTCTGGCCCTTACAGGGAGCAGGCACATACTGGTGCCTTGGGAGGCTCCTTTCTAAAGGCCTTTCCTTAATATGTTTTTAAATGTTGATATTGCCTGAAGGACAAATCTGAACTGGGTTCTGTGGTGGTAAACTCAGTGCGCAGTTATGTACAATTCCTGCCCTGAGCTACTTCTAGGCTATGTTGGAAGGCAATAGCATTGAGCGTAGAAAAGGGATGTAACTTAAGTTGTGTGATGGTCCATTAGTTTTGTGTTCAGTATTTTGCTTGAAGTTTTGATGCGTATGCTCTCACTTAAGATGCAGCTAGATGAGAAGAAAGAACATATGTGAACAGAAATAAGGATGAGAATGTGGAGAGCATGTGAAAGGAGCTAGAGGTGGAGACTAAGGAACAAGCAGGCAGGAGATTAGTGGATCAGCTAAAGTTTTTTTGAGTGACAGAGGGGGAAAAAAGAAAAGGAAGATCATCTGCATTGCTGCTCTCTATGAAACACTTCACAAAAACAGTTCATGAAGCAGCCTGAATTTTATATTTCAGCCTAAGTTGTTGGATGAGAATTCAGGCAAAAAAGGCAAGGTGGCAGATGTTTCTCCCTTTCTGGGACTGTAGAAAGTGAGGGATGCATTTTATAAATGGTTATTTGACACAACTGTGAACTGAAGAAGCTACTGCCTCTGCAATACATCTTCATTGCAAGTGTTTGGGTTGCCATGCATTGAACCTGATAGAGAAATTTCTTAAAGTTAACAATAACTCAGGAAAAGTAATTCTTTTTAACCCTGATTGTTCTTCAGTACTGCTGATGCCACAGCTGCACAGACAGTTGTACTGGCATAACTTGGAAGGGGCAGCTTCTTACTGAGTCACTTTTGGAAGATATGCTTGTGAAGCTATGAAGAGGTGATTCTGTGTGTAGTGGGAAGGATTTTTTTCATCACTGCAGAATTGGAAAGAAAGGTAATGCTAGAGCAAGGCGTTAGGGAGACTGGATTGTCCTTTGCTTTCCCCTGTGTTGCTGAAGGCAGTGTTCTGGGGACTGAGGCCCTTCAGGCCTTTATGTGTTCTGTCCAGCAAACTGAGTAATATGAGTGGTTCTTGGTTTGGGTCTTCTGCTGGTCTGTGTTGTTATGTGGGTATTCCTGCAGTGAGGGCTGCTATTGATGAAATGTGTTATGTTGGATCTGTAACTAACCAAAATGTTGTGCAGGCAGCATCATGGGCACAAGATCACACGATGAAAGTTTAATGTATTTGTTGGTGTTTACTTGGAAGTTTTTAAACCTTGTAATGTGGATAGATATGGCTAACGGCTTACCAGCGTGCTTTTTTTTTTTGTTCTTCTTTTTCTCCTGTTGTTTTAAGCAAGAAAGGTTTGTTGAACTAAATGCTACAGTGATCAAATAGTCTATTTCATGAAGCAGCATCTGGTGATGTTACATGGCTTAATGTGGTGTCGGCCCTGGAACTCATTGCCCTCTTGTTTCATTGGAACAACTGATTCATGCAGTCATGGTGTGAGCTGGATAGGGGAGCTGGTATAATTTTGAAGGAGAACGTGTTTTGCAAGATTCTTCAATGAGAGCAGCTGGCCTGAGTAAGAGGTTGCACATTGTTGGGCTGGAAACAAGCTTCTTGGAAATGGAGGGGGAATTCCTGAAGCTGGTGTAGGCGTTGAATGCCTCATCTTGTGAAACCGCAACTTTGAGTGTTCTGCATGAAATGAAAAAAGGCAGAGTTTTAGTGTGCATCTTATGATGCATTTAGTAAGTGCTTATGAGGAAGATGAAGGTTGAATTGTCTGGTACCATTTAGTTTTCAGAGTTTGTTTGGTGTTCTGCAAGGGTATGATACATTATTTGGCATCCTTAACTCTATGCCAACTATGACTTTTATGATGTTCCCAGTCTTTTAGCATACATATTTTTATGTTGATTGCGGTTGAGTATGCGAACAAAGAGCAAGTTGTGTGTTTTTTCTCTTCCTCCTAGTCCAAACCTTTATTGGAATGCTAACAGATAGGACATGGAGCGGTTGGAGTGGCATTATTGGCAATGCAGATGTAGTCATTATAAAATGTCTTTCATGTTCTGTAACATCAAAAGGAAATTGTAGGTACATATAAAAGTAGATAACGTCTTTGCTGTGGATTTTTTCCAATTCCTGATACCACATTGATCACTGTCTGTATCACAGCCACTTAGTACTCCCTACATATTACTTCCTTTACTTGCCTCTGCATAATCTGTTTCTTGTCTTTCTGCCTGCTCAGTTCTTGGTACTCTCAAAATGAGAGGTGTTGTCATTGTACTATGGGACTCAGAAGTTAAGGAGGATTCAGAGAGTAGTGTGGATTTCAAGGCAGCTTTTCTGAAAGGGAAGCATTAAAAAAGGTGTCAATAAAGATATTGCCTCTTCCTCTGCAGCAGAGCTTCTTTATGACCAGCTCACTTTAATGCTTGTTTGCATGTGGAGGAATAGTTATTCTGCTTTATGGTAGGATTCCACTTCAGTTTAAGTAACCTTCATGTATAAACAGAATTTTTTAGTGTCTGCCAGACCACATGAACGAGTTACCATGAGAGACCCATACAGCAGGTAGCTATGTTCTACTGTCTTCTAGTTTGCAGGCTACAGCAGGTTAGATGCATGCTACTAGTGTGCAAGGTAAGGGTGTGAGTTGTGGCAGCCTAAGCTCCTGCATTTTAAGGCTATAGCATCTGCTCTTCTCACTTCCATGACTGTGTTATTGAGTTAATTCAGGAAGCTGAACCACCTTACTGCTCATGCAGGCACCATTCCTGCTGCATGTGAGGTGGTAGAAATTTAAGGGGAAGAAAACAGTAGTCCCTATTCAGACTGGCTGAAACTTTCAGTAACGCATTTAGTGTAGGGTAGTTGGTCATGCAGTTGCTGAGAAATAAGTTACTAAGTTGTTAATTACAAGGTGAAAGTATTTCCTGCTAACTTGTTTGTGGAATTTAGACTGTAGCTGCTAGGCTGCTTTAAAACAGAACAGGTTTTGCAGTGAAGTGAATTGTTTCCAAGAATGAGAATGCCTGGAGGGTTTGAATAGGGCTGTTCATCTGAATGAACTCCTCATTTTAGGATGTCTTTATCTCATTGCATGTTTCACAGTTGAATTGCTTGCTACTTTTTGATGTACTGAGAATGTCCCTTTTTTTTCCACCTGTGGCCTTAACAACGTGTGTTTTTTGTGAGGTGGGTTTGGTGGTAGGTTTTGTTTTTGGTTTTCATCTTGCCTGTTCAATATCCCATCCAGAGGGCAGCTCTAGATCCAGTTTACTAGAGGAATGATGGAGAAAGGACAGCAAGTCCCTGTGATTCTGGCTGATAAATAGGAAAGAACAGTAAGGGAATTGAAAGCTTTTTATTACCAAACCTGTTCTTTTTCTTCCCCTCAAATTTCCATCAGTGGGGCCTTCTTTTCATCTTACTGCTTCACCTGCTGCTTTCGTGTTGATTGTCCCCTCTCTGCCCTGCACATCACTGCACCTCTGCTCTTCTCCGCCTCTGATCAATGCTCCCACTCGTTATTATCACTCATTGGTCAAACCCCTATGCCTTTAGGCAATCTTTTTTATTATTTTTTTTTTATTCCTCCACCTTATGTGTAGTGGATTCTTTTGGAAATGCCTGATGCTAGGCAGGCTCAAGCCCATTGTTTCCCAACCATGCATTACATTAATCCTGTCATTCAGCTTTCCTCAAATGAACAGGTCATGGTATTTTGTTGAAATAATACATCAGGTGGTAAAATAATGACTTGCTTAGCAGTTGTTCTTGAATTTCTGTGAAGAATATTTGTGTTGCCTTTTAGAAATTAGTTAGCTTTTTTCTTCATTATTTGAAGAAATACTAAAGGGTGGCAATTTTAAGTAATGTATGTGGTGGTGTGGGTTTTTTTAACGTAGAAATGAGAGGGATAAAAAGCTGTTTTACAGACCTTCCTGACTATAGAAAATATTTTCTGATGCCCTCAATTAATGCTCAGCCTTTCTTTTTTTCCTCTTTTTTTCAGTGATGACGCTATGAGGAAGGCTGGTGTTGCCCATAATAAATCCAGCAAAGATATGGAAAGTCATGTGTTTATGAAGGCCAAAACAAGGGTAAAGCATCTCTCTTTTTTTCCAGAAGTTACTGATGTGTCAAAAGAAGTTTGGAACAACCTGCAGAAATAGCAAACCCAATGTGCTTAGTTAACTGTCTCTGCTTAGAGTATGTAGTTATGCAAAATTTTTGATTTATATGTGCTGGTTTTACACTGAGGGGAAGTGGGGTGTTTTGCATCCAATATGCGCATCAAACTGGATTTTTGTCCAAGACAGCTTTGCTGATGCTGCAGCATTTAATGCATATATGGGACCGCACTTAATTCTTATCCAAAGACTTGTGTGTAGTGAATTGCATAGAATTTCCTTTATCTACAGTGTAGCACCATTCCGTACAACCAGTTTGGTGGTTGGGACAGATTAAGATACCAGTGAAAAGGCTGTGTCAAGAGTAAGACCAAGGGAAGTGCTGTGGTCACTGTGAAAGTCTGGTTATCGTCTACAATTCTAGACTCTACCAAAATGCAGACTTCTTTCCTGGAGCAGTGTTATGAGAAATTGGATACTGTTGCTGCCTCTAAACAAGCCATGTTTGAGAGAGAACTTGTCTAGGTGAAAATTTTCTAATTCTAATGTCACAATTTTATGCCTGCTGATGGTGAGTTGGTAGTTTCATGGGCAGGAAGGCTATCTCAGCCCTGTGCAGTTTCTCTTGCACGTCATGAAGCACACTAGTAAAAAGCTGCAAAGAATATTTGTCTTTCACTGCTGACACTTCTATCAATTAAAAGTTAACAACTTTAAAGTTGTTAAACAATACTAACAGCTTAAAAAAAGTTCTTGTGACATAGTTCAAAGAATAAAGTAAGTCAGTGTACCAAGTAAGCAGGTTCAGTCCTTAAGGAAAAGGAATTAGAGTGGATAAGAAAATGGATGTATTGGTTAATAATTATGTTTATGTATTGTGATGCTATTAGTTTAACTGTCATAGAGGTTATTGCCAGTGGATTTTGTGATTTCTTGGCCTTCTTGTACCATCAACGACAATAAGCTATTAGTAAAAATATTCACACTTAGTTATTGAACAGACTGTTCCTTTCAAGTGAACTGCTCTGAAAAGCCCACAGACGTTGTAAAGTAAAATCTGTTATGTTGAGGAAGAATACTGAAAAAACAAAGTCATGGTTGCTCTGTTTTTATTTCCTATGCTAAAATACTCATTTTTCACGTTTAGGAGGAATATCTTTCTCTTGTGGCCAGACTTATTATCCATTTTCGAGATATTCGTAAGTAATTGTTTGGTTTTGTTTGTTGTGGTTTTTTTCTTTCTCAGTAAGAGGATTGCTCATCACATCATTCCAAAAAAAATAAATCTTAGGGTTTGTGTGTGTGGTTCTGCATGTGACTCTTCACAAGTTGCTTTAAAATTTTCCTGTAATATATGTGCTTAATTTCTAAATACTGTTTCTTTTACACATCCATCTATAATTGAAAAGTCTTTGAGAAATGATTTAAATTTACTACTTTTTCTGCCTTCCTAACTTTTTCCTGTATTTTTGCTTTCTTTCCATTGTTTATGTAGCATTCTGGTTACTAAATTGGCTTAGGTTAATGTATTTTGTTAGAACTACAGCAGACAACGATTTTTTAATTTTTTACAATTATATGAAGATATTTCTTGTAGAGGGTATATCTGAAGGGGTCAAATTTATCTGTGACAAGATTAACAAGGTGATTAATTGTTCTTTCTTTGCAGACAATAAGAAATCTCAAGCCTCAGTTAGTGGTAAGAGCTGCTTTTTTTTTTCTTTCCCCCACCCTTTTCTTTTTTTCTTCCCTTCTCCCTACCCCCCATTTCTAAATAGAACAGCTTAGAAATCAAGACTGTGGTGTACTAAGAATAAGAAGGCTATGGATTCCCTCACTGGAACATTAAATGCTGCTGGAGGAGAGGAAAGGTGACATGATAGTCTTTGAGTTGCTCAGTGATGAGGGTCACAGGCTTGGACAGTGATTTGGATGTCACACAGGAGACTTGTTAGTTTCCCTGTTTGAACTTTTTTTACCTCACAACCTAAATTCTTGAAAGATCAAGAGTGATTGAAAATAATCTCCTGCTGAGCAGTCCAGGCTTCTACCTGTTACCTCAGGGCGTTGCATCAGAGGCAAGTGTGTTTGTGGGGTGTACACACTCTGCCATTTGAGTGAGATTAGATCTGATCATATATTCTGCCTCTATGCAAGTTCTTACAGCAGTGTATGTTAGGGACATAGTGTGATCGTCTATTTTTATCCCCCTGTAGGCTAAATATGCAGCGTCTGCAGGTGATTAATGTCCAGCCTAGACATTGGAAATTATTTTATAAATATTCTTAAGAAAGAGGGGGGTGTTGCCTTCTGTACCTGTTGCATATTGCTTCTGCACCCCATGTGGTGTTTTGCCCTCTTGAATTGCCATTCCCTCTTTGACTTCACTTTTCTGTGTGCCCAGGATTCAGATTATGACAATTATCTTGAAAGGCACAGAATTTATCCACTGCATAATAAATGTGATTTTACAGGGGGAACTGTATAGCAAAGTACTTCTTCTGGTCTGAGCACTGCTTCTCTGTGTTGACCTCAGGAAGAAGAGGCTAATTGTATCCACAGTGAGACTCTCTTCTTGGTTTTTGAGGTTACAAGCTGGATATCCTCATGGAGTTTTGTTGGCAGCTCGTTTTGACTTGTATATAAATTCAGAGGTGGCTAATAAGTTCCTTTTTCTCTAATGTGTTTAGAATCTATTTGGAACTTTGCAAATCTGAAGCACTTTAAATAATTTCCACTCTATTTACAGAGAGGTAAGAACATGTCAGAAGCCTCTTGTGGTCTCACAGGCAGAGCAGCGAATGTTAGATTCTCAGGGTATTGGATCTAGTCATGGTCTGAAGCGGACAGATCAGAAAGTGAATGATGGAGAACAGAGGATTTGGGAAGGGGTGGGGGGGGCAAGTGCATGACTGGCTGTGTATTGGTAACTGTTTTCTTTGTAGATCCAATGAATGCCCTGCAGAATCTAACTGGGGGTCCCCCAGCAGGAGCACCTGGAATGGGCATGGCTTCTCGAGCTCAAGGAGCACCAATGAGTGGGATGAGTGGCCTTGGCCCAATGGGACAACAGATGAGTCTCCCAGGGCAGCAGCAGCCTCCTGGAACCTCAGGAATGGCTCCTCATGGTATGCCAGGTGTCTCTACAGCTACTCAGCAAAGTAAGTGTTCTGTTTGCTTCAACCACTAAAATTGTTACATCAGCCTTTCAGTACGTAACTTCTCCACCAGGAAAGGGTGCTGAAGAGATTTCATACTTCTGGCTAATTCAGCCAAGTAAACTGCAGGAAGAATAGATTTCAAATACTGCTACCTAATGGGATGTCTGAATATAGTGAGGAACAGTCTAGCTGTGGTATGAGCAAATGCTTCTTTTGTCCTACAAGATGTCAACTTCAGAACTTTGTTTTTGTAGAGCTTACCTAAGTTTTCTATGGGTACAGTGCTTCCTGCTGGTGACCTCTGTGCATATTTCCTCCTGCATGTTTTTACATTCTTTACCTAGATTGTAGACTCTATATAGGCAGTGAGAATGAGAGGTTGGTAGTGGGAAGTGTCATTAATTCTGTTAATGTGCCTCATCTATTTAAGGAAGCAAAAGTATATGCTGCTAAGGAAGAACATTAATGTACTTTAGGGATTCTCCTCAATTATTATGAGTTATACTGGGTAACTTTTCTCTCACACTGTTTTGGTCTCATGTTTTAAGTACGGTCTACCTTCTTTTTAGCCCAACTTCAGCTTCAGCAGATAGCTCAGCAGCAACAGCAGCAGCAGCAGCAATTCCAGCAGCAGCAGGTGGCTTTGCAGCAGCAGCAATTCCAGGCCCAGCAGTCAGCCATGCAACAACAGTTTCAGGTGCAGCAGCAGCAGGCAGCAGCAGCTGCAGCAGCCCAGCAGCAGCAGCAGCAGCAACAGCAGTTGCAAGCCGTCCAGCAGCAGCAACAACACATGCTGAAACTGCAGATGCAGCAGCAGCAAAACCAACAGCAGGTGATGACAAACTACAATGGCAATTGAGGTGATCTGTGTTCAGTTACTTGTCAAGTGAGGCTTAGCTTGCATGGAAGTTCCGAATAATATCATTTCTGCCTGTTATTAACATGTTTCCACTTTGGGGTAGGACTTCACTTTAGACTTGCAAGTTAATTGGCAACAATGTATTACATCCCAGAGGAAAGGCTTTCCTCTGTCATAGCAATAGAGAATTAAAACTTTTGTCTCTTTCTCTTTATAAACATCAGGATAGTCAGGGATGTGGGAAAGAACTAAAAGCACTTCTATTACTCTAGAAATAGTGGCTGTTTTGTCATTGTGTGAATTACATGTTGCCACTTTAAAAAACATGTGCTGAGCACATCATATATAGGTGTATCATCCTTGGGCACAAAAGCAGAAACTTCAACTGTCATGCTCTTGTGCAGTTTCTGGTAAACAGTGGTGCTGATGCAGGCTGGCACGTCTGAAGAATTGCTTCTGAGCCCATTTGTACAGGAGAAGTTGATGGTTTTTGAAAACTGTTTTAGTAGTGAGACAAGCTTGCACTATTGAAACCATGGGATGTATACCATTGTTTTGGTTTCAACTGGGATAGAGTTAATTTTCTTTCTAGTAGCTGGTATAGCGCTATCTTTTGGATTTAGTATGAGAATGATGTTAACACACTGATGTTTTTAGTTGTTGCTAGGTAGTTGTAGTGTCTACACTAAGTCAAGGACTGGGAGAGCACAGCCAGGACGGCTGACCCAGACTGGCCAAAGGGATATTCTTGACTGTAGAATGTCATGCTCAGTATATAAACTGGGAAAGCAAGCTGGGAGGTGGGATTGCTCAGAAACAGACTGGGCATTGGATTTATTTTTTTTTCCTGCAGGTGGTGAGCAGTTGCATTTGTGCATCACTTGTTTTATAGTTACTATTATTTTCTTCGTTATCCTATTAAACTGTCTTTATCTCAACCTATGAGGTTTTTTCCATTCTCCTCCTCATCCCACTGGGGAGGGAGGGATGAGCAAGAGGCTGTGCGGTGCTCAGTTACCAGCTAGGGTTAAACCATGACGGTCCTTTTTGGTGCCCGATGTGTGGCACAGAGGGTTGAGATAACAATAGATCTGCCCAGAGCATGTTAAAACAAATTTGTTATAAGCATTCATTATATTAATTTAATCATTGCTGGTCACAATGTTGTTTTATTTGTTCTCAGAGTTGTGTTATGTAACACCTTACTTGCCGTATATACTGCTTATCAGTGTTTATGTGTGCGTTACCACCTCTGTGCATTGGATTAAGGTTATCACTCTGCTGCACTGCGTACCACTGGCTTATGGTATGATAAAATCATTGATCATCAGACCAATCTGGTATCTGTACTCAGCAGTGGCAGGCGGCACACAGAGTGGAGCGGCAGTGGCGGTTTCATCTCTGCACTTGGGGAGCCATCTGTCGGAAACTATTAGTAATTACACGTTTTACTTTTTCTCCTCAGAGAGCCAATATGCAGGGGAGACACCTTTCTTTATCCTCCCCTTCTCCTCCAGGCTAATTACAATAGGTAACCAGGTTTTGGTTAAGGTTAAGCAATTATTTAAGAATATCACCCAGAGATCAACCCCTGCGACAAGCACTGTGGCTACTCCCAACCTCTGCGATGCTTATCGCAGCTGAACCAAAAAACCAATCCATACTGGTATCAGAAGAAATGGGCATGAAGGTCAACTTGTTTGGTGAAGGATGATGAAACAGGGCCATCACAAGAACAGGAGGAAGGGACAGAACCGGACATAACTACCCCATCCATGTCCCTGAGTGAGCTGCGAGATATGTGAAAAGATTTCAGTTGTTGATTAGGCAAGCAACTTGTCACCTGGCTGCTCTGATGCTGGGATAGTGGGGCTAGTAGCTTGGAATTAGAGGACAGGGAAGCCAAGCAGCTGGGATTCCTGTCCAGGGAAGGGGTCATTGACAAGGTGATTGGAAAAGGGACGCAAGCCCTCAGCCTCTGGAGGTGACTCATCAGGCATGAGGGAAAGGTATCCCTTCAAAGATGTTATATGTCACCCATGCAAGTGGACCACCATGGAGAGAGGTATCCAGTGCCTGAGTGGAGGCTGATAGTAGACAGTCGTGGCCCGAATGAAGTCACACCACTGCTGCCATGCTGGACATGCTTGAACTTCAATATGAATTGGAGTGGAGCCTCTGTGGTATGGAGGACGATGGCTAAAATATAAATATGGGGAGGCCTGGCAGATTGTTTATATCACACTCCCACAAACCTGTCAAGGCAAGCGTGATGTACTTACAATGGTGGAAGCAACCACCAGATGGCTGGAAACACATCCCATGCCCCATGCAACCACTCAGAACACTATTCTGGGCTTTGAAAAACAAGTTCTGTGGTGATACGGCACCCCCGAAAGAATTGAGTCAGACAATGGGACTCATTTCCAAAACAACCTGGGCCAAAGAGCATGGCGTTGAGTGAGTGTATCACATCTCCTATCATGCACCAGACTCTGGGAAAATCGAACAATACAATGGACTGTTAAAGACTACATGGAGAGCAATGGGTGGTGGGACCCTCAAACATTGGGATACACATTTAGCAAAGGCCATCTGGTTAGTCAACACTAGCCGCTCTACTAGTCGAGCTGGCCCTGCCCAATCAAAACTTTTACATACTGTAGAAGGGGATAAAATTCCTTTAGCGTTCATGAAGATTATGTTAGGGAAAACAAGTCTGGGTTACTCCTGCCTCAGGCAAAGGCAAACCCATCTGTGGGATTGCTTTTGCTCAAGGAGCTGGGTGCACTTGGTGGGTGATGCGGAAGGATGGGGAATTCCAATATGTACCTCAAAGGAATTTGATTTTGGGTGAGAATAGCCAATGATTTAAATCGTATGCTAATTGCTACATAATATTAGATGTCATCAGTGCTATGATTGCTATATGCCGTAACAACGGTATTACAGTAAGCATCACCCAGATTAATGAGGTACAGTAAGAATCACCCAGATTAATGAAGAATGAACTTTGATGAAACTGAGCAAGATGCAGAGGTGATGAAACCAGAACTGGCTCCAGCAATGGGCACCCAGCAACTTCCTCGAGATTGACATCTTCAACTTGCATGGACTGTGCCAGATACATCAGCTACAAGCTCTGGGCACAGCATGCAACAATCCAACATCATGCACCATCTGCCCTGCCCTGAGAGACTGTTACAGTAGAAGGAGCACAAAAGTCATGGACTGAATGAACTCCACAGACATTTTAGAGGGGTGGCTCATAGACTAAAGGAATGATATTTTTGTATACATATCAGAAGACAGGAAAAGTGATGGTGATTAATTGGAATGTATTGAGGAGTATAGTTACCAGCTGGGGTTAAATCATGACAACTACATAGAGTTGAGATGTATGATGAGTGAGTGGATAAAAAGGTTGGGCTCTCCTTTTGGGCTTAAAAGCTCAGCCTGATGTATTAAGATTCTGTTTGCTCTTGGTTTACGCTATAAAAATAAGGCTGCTATCGCATTGCTGGAAGCTTCAGCATCCTGGCTTTTCCTGCTTTTCAGATGCAGCAGCAACAGCAGCAGCAGCAACTACAGCGAATTGCCCAAATGCAGCAGCTGCAGGCAGCACAGGCTATGCAGGCACAGCAGCAGCAGCAACAGCAGCAGCAGCAACAGCAGCAACAAATACCACAACAACAGATACAGCAGCAGCCACCTCAACAAGTAATGCAACAGCAGATGCAACAGATGCAGCAGCAACAGCAGCAGCAACAGCAGCAGCAGCAACAACAACAACAGGTTGCTCAGGCACAACAGTCTCAGCTTCCACCACAATCCCAGCCTCAACCCCAGCCCATGGTATCTCAGCCACAGGCGATCTCAGGACAAATTCCTAGTCAGGTTATGCCTGTTACTCTTACGCCCCAGCAATTAAAAGCAATGCAGGTAAGGGCTAGTGACCAGCTGATTGTTGGTTCGTTATGATCCTCTAGAGAAACAAAAAAAAAATTCTTTGACTTTTGCTAATAATGAAGTAGGAAAAAAACATAGCTTATTAAGAAATCTGTAGTTAGCATGTTATGAGTACAGAGTTTTTAAAGGTTTATGTCTGGGCTTGCCAGTAGAGAATGGTTTTGTGTCTAAGAGTAGGACTTCTGGAAATTTATGAAAACCGTTTATGAAGCTAATATTTAAAAATAATTTCTTGTCTTACTCTTGAATGGATAAGTTAAAAAAAACCCAACAACCCAGAAACAAAGTCTGGTTAAAGAAAAATCACCTCCATGATGTTTGCTGCTCTAGAACATGAGCAAGTGCTTTGAAATGCCTATTTCGTGTGACTGGAGCCAGTGTTGGCTTTCTAGCGTGCTGGCTTTGCTTCTGCTGCCATGTTTAGAGGTTTTGGTCAAAGTTTAAGATACCGGTAGTTCCTGCCTTGAAGAGAATGTGGACAAGACAGTAGTTTTACTCTGTTGAACCTCTTACTGGGTCATCCTGTTAATGGTGCAGCTTTCTGAACTGTTGCATTACATTCAGTTGTTTCTAGGCTCCATATGTGCTGTTGAGCAGAAGCTCAGACATAATCCCAAGACCTGCTTTTCTTTGGGCCTTGCTGGGGAGCAGTGGAGTGTCAGCCACACTCAAGAAATTACTGATCCCACATGGACGAGTTGATATATCCACTTTGTGCTCCTACCAGCTAAGCTAGGAGTAGTTAGTTGTCATCACATTGACAGTCATAATGAATGTATAAACATTTGAACTGTTGGTCATTAGTAAGTGCTTAATACAGTGTGCTTGAGGGAAATCAACATGTATGTGGTTAACTATGTCTGCTAGAAAGTTCAAATATCCAATATTGTCATAGCAAGATCTGATAGTACAGGGAAGAAGTTGCAAGAAGAAATAGAATCTTAGGTGCATGGTCTGTAGCAAGACTGTTCCAAATGTTAGGAACATGGGAACTTCTTTTCATAAAGAAAGCTCAAAGTCTTTAGAAAGAGTATGTATGTGAGGCTGATCTTGTCTCCACACCCTTTTTGAGTGCAGTCAATTCAGTTGAAACAGAAGTGTCATCCCCTCATCAGGTACGTATGTTTACTTCGTTCTTTCTTCTCATACTCAAGGTAAGAGCTCAGCTGGTCCAGCAGCAGCAGGCAGCAGCAGCAGTGCAAGCAGCTCAGGCCCAAGCTGCTCAGATGGGAGCTTCAGGGCAGGTAAGGGCCCAGGAGCCAGTATCACTAGTTGTAGGCCTGTAGCAAGTGCATGCTAGAGATGAGCATGGAGATGGGTTTCTGGTGGCTTTCTGATGAGGGGTCTGACATCAGTCATCCCCTTTATGAAGAGGATATGGGCTTTTATGCTGTTTCTCCTTTGCCTGGAGTCAGAGGCAGGATTTTGTTGACAACCTCTCTATGCATGCTTTCTGTCCCGAGTAGGTAAGATTGTTGCCTGTACTGACACAGGAATGCACATCAATAAGATGGCCTACTGTGGTCACGCTACAAGTCTGACTGTTGGTACCTGAAGTGTATCACCTCTTCTTTCGTTAAACTTTCTTAGGTGACTTGCTTTGTTGTGTAAACTGATTTCTGTTCTGTGAATCTTTGCCTGCTATCTTTACTCACATGTGATTTACCTTCCATTTCTATGTATCGACCATAAAAAATAGTATAGACGATGAAATCTTTCTGCACTCCCCTTTCATTCCTTTCATCTTTCATTCTTTTTCTGAGTGAAATGGGCAGTAGATATAGATTGCTCTTGTTTTGGATGTGAATTGTGAAGAAAAAATGGCATGTGTCACAAGTGCAGAGTTACATTAAAAAAAAAGTGCTGGGTGAAAGCTTATTGTCTAACACAGTTTTCTTATCCTGCAATACACTTGTAGCCCAAGTGATTGTTCCTTGATGTGTGTCTGGTATGAAGGAGACATGGGGAAAAAAAAATTGGGAATGGCTTGAGCTGAACCTCTCATCCCATTTTCCACAAGATTATGAAATAGTCTTTCGTGGCTTACCTCTGTAGTGTTTCATATTGAGGCATTTTACAAACATGGGTAAGTACAACTATCACCACTTTGTAGATGAAGGGACTGAGGCAGACAGATGAAATGAGGTTGACTAGGATTAATGGCAGAGTTCTTCTCGTATACTCAGACATTCCATGTCTGCAGGCACCATTTTCCCTTCAGCACACAAGTAATATTATAGATTTGATAAGACATTTGGAAGCTTTTTACATGGACTGTGATAACAATTGGTTCTTCAACATACATCTCCTAGACTTGTATCAGGAGTACTGTCTTGTACCATAACTCTCGTGGCCCACATCCTTGTTGGTGGCTAAGGTCTGTTTCTGTATTGATCTTTTTGCTTGTGTCAACGTAACACAGGATGTAAAAGCTGAGCAGTGGTAAGTACAGTTGGTACAGTACTGGCAGCAATGCAGAATTCTCTTTCTACAGTTGAAATGTGAAATAAAACTTCTGTTTGCTTCTTAAATAATTTCCAGGTGGGAGCTGCAGGGGCTTAGGCTGACTGGAAGGAGACTCTGACTTTTTTTCATTTTACTAACTTAATGGTGCTCTTTTCAACTCCTAAGCAGAGGGATTGTGCTTATGTAGAGTCAACTTAATTCTTGCCCTGTTTAGTGAATTCATATGCCAATGGCTTAACAGCATGGTGCATTTGAAAAGTTTTGGGTGATAAGATGGTTGACAATGGGTTTTATATTGCAGCTTTATTCTGACGTGTAGTAAATTCAGGGATTGCTCATTATCTATCACAGATGGAGTTTAGAATACCCCACATACAAGATTTACTCCATTTATGTGCATGTCATTGCAATATGACTCTACTAAAACTCACTTAATGTGAAGTCCAATAATTAAACAGGTTTATTGTGCTTGTGTAAATATTTTCTGTATATAATATTCAGTTTTAAGATTGTGACTGTGCACAATATTACAATGCAGCTTTGGTCTTGAGAGGGTATATGGATTTTCTTTAATTTATAGGAAGTTTTTTGAGTGTTTTTTGCTTTGTATTTAGTACATTTTTCACTAGCACCAGCATTTTTAATAAATCTGCCTTGATTTCTTCATTTGGTTCAGGGAAGCTTTTGTTATAAACAAACCCTATCCTAATCTTTGCTTGTTACATTTAAACTTAGTTTCTAGGGGCTTTCAAACTGGGATTTTTGGTTGATATGGTTACAGTTTTCCTTTTCTGTAAAGTTTCTGTTCATCCTTCCTACATAAAAGTAAAAGCAATCCCAGGTTTAAACATGGGTCCATCTGAGTGTTGAAGTTCTTCTCTGAAGTCGTAAAGATACCATGCAGGTCAGTGTTACCCTGCTAGGGTGTCTAGTCCTTGTGAGCGTGTAACTCAGAGGTGAAACTGATAAATAAACAAAGTAGTGTCCTAGTGACCACAGCGTGCTGCACAAGTGCTTGCAGCACCAAGAGAAAATCTGTAATCAACTGGAGTTAAGTATTAATAAAGCTTAAATCACTGCTCTGGTGCAAGTCCTTCGGGTGCTTAGAATGCAGATTGGCTGTTGCTCTTTGAAAATCAGAGCTGCCTTTAGTGGAGTGACAGTGGCGCGGTACTTACATATGTTCACCAGAAGCTGCATATTTACGGAATTCTGAATCTTTGGATTTTAGATGAAAGGAAATTACAGGTTTGGGATTCTAATTGTTATATTCCACCTCATTTTTATCAAATAATGGGGTTTATATCTTACAGTGGAGGGAGACTGTCTTCCTCTGCTTGTTGTCTATTTTTATGGGGTAAAATTCTCAGTTCTGTAAATTGAGATAAACCAATTTCACTTGTGGAGGAGGATTTGCCTTCAGCTTAAATCTTTTTCAAAAGTACTTGAACACTTCCGGTGTCTTCTGGTTTTAGACTGACAAGAACAACTCCTTCATGGATATCTCGCTTTGCATAAAACAGATGCAGTCTTTGGAACCCCCTTTCCTGACTCCTTTGTCAAAGGGTCACAATTTTCATAAATGTAAATCAGATGGAGAATGGGAAAAATATGTTACTTTTGTTAAGAGAGTGGAATTGGTGTTGTTTTATATATAACACTTGCCTTCCAAAGCACACATTTCAAAAAAAAATACAAAAAATACAAAAAATCAAACCCAAAATTGTGTACATGTGCATAAATGTTTGACCAGCCACAATACAACAAACAGCTGAAAGCCTTTGAATTGGAGTTTGTCATGCCGGTGTTTAGTGGTTTGCCAGACACTTAAACTGTGAATACTTCCTTCAAGGTCAAGGAAATTAGAAGCATAATCTAAATCTTCACACTTTGGTGGTTTGGCATGAGAAACAGGACCAAGATGGACATGTGGGTCACCAGAACATCCCTGGGATTTCACACGCTCCAAAGATCCATGTGCATTCACGAGGGTCTAAGATGGGGTGATTGTGCCTGGAAGGATATGTTTTGTTCTGGTTTTTTTCTAGCAATTTCCCTTTTTTGTTTGGTTTTTTTGTTTTGTTTTTGTTTTGTTAGGGTTGTGTTGCTTCACCAGCTCTCATGTTGATACTGTAGCTCTTCACTGCACTTTGTAGCATCCACCTGTGCTTTGTGCCAGTGCTGGGTTGTTGTGTTTGCTTGTGGTGGCTGTTGCATGCTGTGTGTGTACATGTGCATGATGTCTGAAGCGCTCTCATTTGTTTCTCTTTTGAAATCCTGTCTCTGACCATCCCTCTTTGCCTGGATGGAAAGGGACTGCATTGCTCTGATGTTGTGAACTAACAGTTGTGCTGAATTTGACACTATTTTCTTTATGAGTTATTGCTTTCCTTTTTCAGTCTTGCTATGTTGTATTTAATTTTATTTATTTTTAACAATTGTAAGCACATGCATTCTCTGACTTTCTAGAGACATGTTGCTGGCTGCTTCAGTCCATTTACATAGAACACTAAGCAAGAATGCCCCAAACCATTTACTGAAAGGAGACTTCATTAACTCGTAGCTTTGTTAGGGCCTGTATAGGTTCCTTGGTAATACGTATGCTGGTAAAAAAAGTAGTCCAGAGAACTTTACTGTAGATCTTTGAAGTACCAACCAGAAGCTCTTTATTGATAAGTGAATCTGCCAAAGTTACCCAAATACTACCTCAAAAATATGCTGTGCTTGCTGTAAACTCTCAGCATACATGGTGTAATACCAAATTTTGAGTAAGAGGGCTATACAGATATATCTGATTAAATCTGTGTGGCTCATGGAAGCTGATAGTTCTGAAAGGCACTTCTAGACACTGTAGAGTAGCATAGTACTAAGACTATTTTAAAATAAAAATTGTAATGCTAACCTTCATCATTTGTCCTAAATGATTGTACTTTAGGGTGTGCTCAGTCTATACATCTGGAGCATCAAATAGCACATGAATAAGCTTGAGGCAGATTGTGGACTCAGAATATTTTAGCACAGCTTAGTAATAGACGAATGGGTATTCGTCAAAATGATGGAAATTACAAGGATATATTTAACCAGACTGTGGGTTATAAAAGGAAGGAATTAGCTTTTTCAAACACAGAAGTCCTTTTTCTTGTCTTTGGCATTGTTATACTGTCACAGTTTAGGTTGGTCTGAAATTTTGCTTACAGTGGAGCATTCCTACTGACAGTTGCTGTTGGCCTGTCTGCCAAATTCTTTTATGATGAAGGTTGGCGTATGCAAATACTGCTAAATCCTTTGAGTCCACAATGGGGGATAGCACATCAGAAACCTATGGCATTATTCAGCTTCTTATATGGAGCATTCTTCACAACAATGTTATAGTACTTATTTCCAAGAATTCCAGAAATTTCAGATGTCAGCCAAAATTTAGGAAAAGCCCTTCATGCAAATGATAGCATAGTCACCCCTTGACCTGAATCTACATATCAGCTCCCTCAAGATACCTAGAATTCATTAGATGCTTTCTAAAAATGGATAGAAAGGGGATAAAAAAAGAGTTTGATCTATAAGGTAGCATGTTAGGTTAACCTTTAGAGAAAAGCTCACTAACCTTCCCTTCATGCTCCCCCTCCCCCTAATTCCTGGAAGTTGCATGTGCTTCTCATCCTGCCAGTGCACTGCATTTCTTGTTTTGCGATTACTTTTGTCTGTTGTCCCTCTGTCCTCAAAGATGATCACCGCACCTATGGCCCGAGGTGGGATGCAAATAAGACCACGGTTCCCGCCTACCACCGCTGTGTCTGCTACGCCGCCAAGCTCCATTCCTTTGGGCGGACAGCAAATGCCACAGGTATTTACTGAGTCAAAGCACATTGTGTCAGGAATTGTGCAAAGCATTCGATAAGTGATTGTATAGCACTTTCTTTCAAGCAAGGGGAAGTTCACTTTTTCGTCAAACTACTAACTTGCTGGTGTTACTCAGGGTATTGGGCTGTTTAGGTTTTTTATGAATCCTTTTTCATTTTAAATAATAGATTTTCTGAGAGCTTGGGATATCAAATAAAGCGTTTTTAAAGCAGCATAGATATTTAATTTTAAAATGTTTCCATGTTTGTAATTGATTCAAGTCTCAAATTAGAACTTTGTGGTTTCTGTTTAGTCTTTTGTCCACGCTCCACGAGTGTGTATTTATGAGAGTGTTGCAAGCCAGTGCTGCAGTGTGCTGGCTGAGTTGTGTGTAGGACCTTATTTATCATGTTTTCATGCTCTGTACAGGTCCTTCTTTCTTTAATAGTAAACTTGGCTCGTTTCAATTTGAGTAGCTTCTTGGCATGGTATCAGGGATGAAGAAAAATGGAGCTGTTCTCTTCTTTCACGGTTGTGTAGGAGGAACTGCCAGAAGGATTCCACTTGTACCTACATCAGAGAAGAACCTGTGTAGGCAGGCTGGCAGCACCTATCCAGCTGTTGCTGGAAGATGCGTGAGATCAGAGTACTGCATCTTCCTGGTGCAGGTTGGGATCTGCTAAAAACCTTGTAGTCATCTTTTGCAACCAAAATGTGTCATTTTAGGGGAGCAGGAATGGGGAGAACTAGAAGGAAATAGAACTGAGTTCTTACCAGTAAGTCACAAAGCAAGGCACTGCTCTGATTTGCCGAAGTTTGCTGAGCCTTATGTGATTGATGTTGGTTTAAATACTTATATTGTGATGGTGGAATAGCATTCATCTGCATCTTTCTACCTGTTACTTGTGAACCTCACGTCTTGTTCTTCTAGATGCTAATTTTCAAATTTAATACCAGGTGCAGTTTTAGTTCTTAATATCACTGCATTTTGTTCATAGTTTTAATGAAAGTTTCTTCAATCTTTGCATTTTTGTTTCCTTTGCAAGCTTGTCCTGGGGCTGTGGAATGTCTGAAACTCTGCTTCCTAGTGCTGCTGCATCAAGTTTAGTAGGCACAGCCTTTTCTTCTCAGGAATTTGCTAAGGTAGATACAGTGACTAGAAAGATTCTGCAGACCTAGGCAAACACGTCTGTTGTTGTTTCTGGTTTAAGATGGATGGTCTGATGTTAACTGAAGTAAAACCCAGGCATAACTGTTGAATCGAAGGAGAATTTACTTTGAGCTTTATTTGCTGTAACAGTTTATATATACTGAGACAATCATCTCCCGTATGAAGTATTCGCAATGTTTGGTTTGATGGTGAGGCCTTCCAATAGATATTTAAGTATTAGGTTGGCTTATATTTAATATTTGAGTCATAATAAAAGACCTCTAGTTTAAGCATTCAGTGCCATAGGCTGATCTTGTACTGCTGTCATGTCTGTGGTTTTTGAGGAGCTTTGATTTCTGACACCAAGTGAATTGGTCATCAAGGAGTGCTCTCAGTAGCATGCCAAGGATTGTGAAAATTATATAGAAGACCAAACAACTAGAGAAGGCAGAAGAAGAAACTTCTTTATGAACAATGATTGGAGTGAAAATGGCTCCTAAGCAGGTGGTAGGATGAGTGAGTCATAGTTTAATGGTGGCGGGAAGCATGTTTTTAAAGCCAATCTGACATACCATATCCTTGACAGCTCTGGATCAGCATGAATCTCTTGTGCTGTCAGCCAAAACATTTTGTTCAGGTTCTAGGTGGATTAGAAATTAGGAATGTTGTCATCAGAGCCCTTGCAGCTGTTCACAATAGGAGTAAAGGGCTGTAGTATATATCTGGTTATTAATTACTCATTTAAGAGTCTGTCATCTCCTTGACTATAGTATCAAAAGTATTTTAGACTTGGTGATAGGTAGTTCAGCATATCTTTTCTCTTTAGAAAAGAATCTTGGTATTGCACTGAAGAATCCCTTTCAACAAAAGGACCAGATGTGGTGTGTGGCTATTTATTTTTACCTTATATGACACAAATGTCCATCTGTCCTTTTTTATCACAAGGCTCACTTCATTCTGCAGTGAGTTTTTTTGTTTGGTTGAAGTTTTTTTGCTATTATGGTCTTTTCAATCAAAAGAATGTATTTACTGATAGGGCATTGTATTCAACAATCTCCTGGTCTTTGAACTGCCAGAGAATTAGAACTTTTTTTTTCTTAGCTGAAGTTAGTTTGTGCCCAAATAGTTACCAAACATGAACTACAATCAATGTTAGTGGCACTTTTTGAACAGTTAATGGAAATTTCATATACCATGTTTGGATTGGCTTACGAAACCTGCTGGTTTTGAAATTTTAAAAGATTAATCTAAAGCTTTTGCTTTAGCAATTACGTAACTAATGTGCTAATACCAATCATTCCTCTGTATTTCTAGTGTCAAAACCTTCAAGTTCTGTCTACAAAGTTATTGCAGTCTGCAATAGTATGAACTTCCAATTTGTTGTTGGCACAGAAATCTTCAGCAAACTGAAAATATAGGGGGAGGGGGAAAAAGTAAAACTGAGTTAATACTAAAATAAAGCAAGGGATACTGGCCTGACTGGGAATATGGAAACCTGTATCTGAACTTACTTGAAACTCCGCAGTTCCCATTTTGTCAGGTAAAGCTGCATAATGGTGAACTTTAAACCCAGTTTGTAACAGAACAGGCAAGGTTGTGCTTACTGGCTTAACATTGAAACTGTAAGTACAGTAATGTAAATGCTTTCTAGAGTTTTCCTTTAAACTAAAGGTGTTTCTACTGTTCCTCACTATTACCCATCGCTTCCTTGTTGCAGTCTCCTTTTCCTTGCTGTTAGCTTCTACGTATTATACACTCTTGCTACTGAGAGGTTCTGAAAAACTCTCACTAGCCTTATCTACTGAGTGCTGTTCCTTGCCTGAAACTCAGCAAACTGGAGGTAGGCCTTATGGCTAAGTTTATCTTCCAGCATGGTGTCCTCTAAAGACTAAGAATAGCTTTGATTTAGTGGATATTACATGTGAACTTTTGTCATGCAAGCCTAAATATCTTTTGGGCAAGACTTCAGAAAATTAGGGCTTGGTGTCATCATCAGGTCACTGTAGAGTTGCAGAGGAAATTCATGTTCAGTGGGCTGTAATAACTGTCCATGAATATGCTGTAGATGCAGAAAATCTCATCCTGCAGTGAAAAATATGTTGTTGCATTTCCTTATATATGTTGAAGATGAAGGGTATACAGATGATCAGTAACCATGGCTTAATGCTGGAGTTAAATGAGGAGCTAAATGAGTTTAATGGAGTTAAAGCTCCAGAGGAAGGGTTGGGGTTTTTTTGTCTTTTGGGTTTATTGGGTATTTTTGGTTTTTTGGTTTTCAAAGCCTTCTTTTTAGTGGGAGTCAGAGCATTCCCTAGAAGTTGAAGTTTCATTAAATTGTTGTAATCTTAATTCATATCCTGCAAACAATATAGAAATCTAAAGCTGAAAGCATCTTTAGATCTGTTCTGTAGAAAGACATCTGAAATTATTATGTAGCAAATTAACTGCTTTCAAAGAAAAGTAAGGCAGTAATTGCATACTTCTGAGTGCACGTTTTTGAAAATGTTCCCATTTTCTTTAATATTAGGCATTAGCCTTTGGTACTCTGCAATGAAGCTGGCAGAGAGCAAACCTGTAGTAAGGAGGAAAGCTGTTTGCCTATGCACATACTTAAATGAGAAGGAGTAATGCAAAAAAAGTTAGCAGAACTAATTCATTCTATGCTTATGTGCACAGTAAATGCTGCATGTTCTTTTCTTTGCTTTTTTGCAACATTTGTAAATTAATGTGAAGGGATCTTGGTGTTGAAGTAGATACAGAAGCTTAAATCTCGCAAAAAACTTTAATGAAATCTTTCTCCTTCCTTCCCAAAATACAAGGATTTTAGTTTTCAGAAGTAATTTTATATAACCAAGAGAGACACTTAAAAGGGGCCTGATTTTCAGGAAACGATGAACCATTTAAAAGTGGTCTTAGTTTGACTTGATGAAAAATGGGTGCAGCATCTGTATGGGTAAGTTCTAAATCACTTGCTGTTTAATAGAATGTTAAATGGAATTGTAAAAAAAATATATCAGGGTGTGCTTTTTTGCAGTGTTCATCCTAGCGTCCTTCCAAACAGTGGTGAGATGCTTTGTTTCTGTGGGAGGCAGACTATGCTTTTCAATCTCAGAAATGCTTTTCCAACTGTTGAGGAGACACATGCTGTTAAAGAATCCACCTCCTGTGGAAAACAGCAAGCACAGTCTCAGTATGTGTTGATTGTCAAGGAAAGGAAGATATAATAGCTGATTTAAAACATAATTTCAGCCTCACTTGTTCTAGATATTATCTTTGTAAGAGAGGTTGCGAATGTAATGCAGTTATTGAAAAGCTAAAAAAAAATTCATAGTATATCAGGCTGCATTTGTTTTTAAACTATGCCTTAATGGACGATAAACTAGTATCTTCAAGTTTGCACCTAGCTGGGGATTGTTTATTCACGGCGTTTTTTTAATTTTTATTTTTTTGTAGTGGAGTGTGACCTCTTGTATAGCTGTAATGCAATATTCCAAGCAAAGCATTTCCTGTCCTATGCAGTGCATACATGTGAAAGTAGATCATGCAATACTTACTTTTTAACGTGGTAAACATCATGTCCTCTGGAAACAGTTGGATGATTTAGATGGATATTTAACGAGCGAGTGAAGGACAACACCAAATTGCAGTGTCCATGAAGTGTGTGGGACTTGCGGATTGACTGGGGCCTTTGCTTAAAAATGGTTTAGAGTCAGGGAAACAGAGTTGTTAATTCATAAAGGTGTTAATCAATGACTGACAGAATGGGCAACTGGGTTACAGAGTCACAATATGTGGCCTCTGCAGGCTAAGTCAATTTATCTTTGTATGTACTTATAGCCTCAGGTCATAAGAATTCTGCGTGTGCCTTAAACATGATCACTTAATGCCTGCAATACTATACCATGTTTCTGGCCATGATACAGGCTTTCTGTTTGGTTTTAAGTGGTCAAGGGTTAAAATGTCCATTAGAACAAATGTGAGAAGTTGCTCTAATTTGAGCATACTCTGGCACTTTACAGAGTAAACTTAGTTGTGACCCAGAGTTTGGTGCTGTTCCAGAAATGCTCTTATTCGTCTTTTTGTCCTTCAGGCACACCTCATCATTCTCCAAAGGTCAGAAAGCTACTTTTTTTTTTTTTTTTTTCCCACCCAGCCATTCAGTTTGGAGTGTTTCTATCTCCCCCCAGATTGACAAAGCTGAATATTTAAACAAGATGGTGGTGGTTTGGCTTACTCTTTTTTTTTTTTTTTTTCTCTTCCTTCCTCCTAAAGAAAACCAAGTGGAAAGCTACAATCAAATCTGACAGAGCTTTGAAGACTGTAATTAAAATGTCAAAATAAGGAGGGTTTTTTATGGCTGTTAATTCTCAAGTTAGAACTGTCTTTTCTTCCTGCCCTGCTTTAGTTCTAATAAAGTATGGGTTTCTCAGGTGGCACTTGTGATATTTTTATTGCAACATGATGGTTTGAGAAATGAAAACAGTTATTATACTGTTAGTCAAATTACGTGCAGTTTTAATGGTTTTTTTTTTAGTAAAGTTGATATGAAGTACTGCCCTGGGAGCCTCAAGAGTGATACAGGTGGGACTGTCACTATGGGGGAGAACAGGAGACTAACACTTTCATTTCTTGTAGGCCTGAGGATACGCTTCTCTCCATAGGTAAAGCCTTTTAGTTAGGTTCCCATCCCGTACTCCCTTTTGTTGTTATTGATCTTATCTTTTTCCACCTCTCAGGTCAGCCAGAACAACATTACCATGATGTCATCCCCATCTCCTGTCCAACAAGCTCAAACACCCCAATCAATGCCTCCACCACCACAGCCGCAGCCATCTCCTCAGCCAGGCCAGCCAACTTCTCAGCCAAATTCAAATGTCAGGTGAGCTAGACTGCAACTTTCAAGGACCTTTGTCAGTGCCATGAGGGTGAGGTTTTCAGAAGGATTCAATATATCTTACTCTGCTTCCATTGAAGTGAATGAATTTTAACATGAACTTCAGTGAGAGTACAGGTGGGATTGTGCCAAATACACTCTGAAAACCCCCATTTTTAAATAAAGAAGCTGTGTAGAAATCCTCACTGAGTCTACTGGCAGAGCTACAGAGTGCCATAGCGATGCTTACTGAAAGCGTATCTGCTCACAGGCTGATTGTGCTTTCTTGTCGGATTCTGGCAGGTTTGATTTTATCTTTGTTTTTCAGCTCTGGCCCAGCTCCATCACCCAGCAGCTTTCTCCCCAGTCCATCTCCACAGCCATCCCAGAGCCCAGCAGCTGCACGAACGCCTCAGAACTTTAGTGTCCCATCCCCAGGTCCTTTAAACACTCCAGGTAAATGATCTGAGAACTGTACTGCAGACCGTGAGTTGGGGTATGTTTTGGTAACTGTAATAGTTCCCAGGAAACCTGTGAACTGTTTGGCATGATGTAAACTTTCAAGAGCTCTACAAAGCAGGCAGCACTGCAAGTAGTGAACATGTCACATGCACTGCATAACACTACAACACGGATGTCTCAAATCAAAATCAATTGAAACGTCTCATCACTGAACTATGCAATGGGTTTTTCTAACTTTCCCAATCTTTTGAAAAAAGAACTATACTTAATGGAGCAAGTTTATAGAGGCATAATGATTCCGTGGTTCCGTGCAGGAAGGACCCCTGAGCAACAGCATGCAATTGTAAAGGACATAACTACTTATTCAGAGGCAGCAGGCTGCTTTGCTCCAAAACACCTTCCCAGGTGTACTCTGACACTTCAGCTCTTCTCTCCCAGATGTAATAAGCAGTTTCTGATACAGTGAATGAAAGTAATGTACTGGCTCCTTCTCATACCAGTGTTGTGTGCTCTGCAGTTTGGAAAGCACCAACTTAAGGAAAACTGCAGCAAATTCAGTGTGTTGATTTGGTGTTTAATGCACCAGAGTGAAGGCCAAATGAGGACCTAGAAAATGGTTATATGAAACTTTGGACCTTTTCAGAAAAAAATTGTATTAAATTGGAATTGCTGTTCTGTCCACAGAACCCGTTATTTCTACACAAAGATTAGAGGGTTGGACAAGCACTTAAAATGGCATCCAGTTGTGGATTTGGATGTTTGACATGAGCTATACTTCAAGAGTGCCACATTTCAGATCTAGATTTTGGAATGTGAGAATGCTGTTCTGCAGTATCATTTATCATCTCTGTGACATGCAGTCTTTACTTCTTGCCAGGAAATCCAAATTCTGTCATGAGTCCAGCCAGTTCTAGCCAGTCAGAGGAGCAGCAGTATCTGGAGAAACTCAAACAGCTGTCAAAATACATTGAGCCACTCCGGAGGATGATCAATAAAATAGATAAAAATGAAGGTGAGGTTGCCTATATTTAGTCATGCATTTCTCTCTGTCAACTATCTCTTCTGATGAAAGAAGCAGTACCTTGCCTTTTGTGATGGTTTCTATTCCAGGGATTAAAAAATGACAGTGAGAGTTGCTCTTTTTGTGCCTATGAGACTGTAAAGATTTTACTGTGAAGAGTAGGTAAAATACTCATCCTTAAATTCCCATCAGTTTTCCTTTACTTGAGATGTTTTTGAGACACATAGAGCTTACACAATGGATATATATATGGTAGAGAGGATCAAAGATCTCTCATCTAATTTTCTGCAATGTTGGCTCCTGTTTTCACTTTTAACTGTATACTGTATTTCTGTCTGCATATATGGGAGCTATTCTTGTAGTCAGTGTTTGTGTCTCTGGTATTATTTCAGATAGGAAGAAGGACCTGAGTAAAATGAAGAGTCTCTTAGATATCCTGACTGACCCTTCAAAACGGTAATTCTTTTTTCTTTTGGCTGGCCATCAGGTTTCCTAGCTCTTCTACAAATGTATTGTTTAGCATCCAACCATGTTGGCATTGAAGCTGCCTGTGGGGCAGAGATAGTAGAAACACTTCAGCTGAGGTGACCATTTTGTGGTGATGAAATGCGTCCCTTTCTGCAGGTGCCCTCTGAAGACACTGCAGAAATGCGAAATTGCTCTGGAGAAGCTGAAAAATGATATGGCTGTGGTATGTAACGCTTTGCGCTAGCAAGAGATAAGCAATTCCATAATTAATTCCAAAAGGTCTTACGGTTTGACAAGGTAGTTTTTTGCATTTCTTGTTGCTCATGCTGTTAAGACTTCAAGTAAGGTTGGACAAAATAAGAAAGCAGGAAAAAAAATGGGCAAGCATTTACTTCATGTAAAAGATAATATATGTATCTTTTGCATGAACTTTTTCAATTTCTTGTGCTTAGTGCAGAGACTTGAGTAATTCTGTGAACTTTTGCAGCTGATTTCAGGACTGACTTCCTAAATGAAAGCTACAGATGGCTCTTTTTTCTCTTAATGTTACTTACTGTATGCAGTTTTGAGAATCCTTTGCATTTCATGCATTGGAATTTTACTGCTATAAAATTTTGCAGAATCAGTAGTAGAGATTTCTGGTGATGATTAAAAGATGATGATTGTGTTTTAGCCTACTCCACCGCCTCCCCCAGTGCCCCCCACCAAACAGCAGTACTTGTGTCAGCCTCTTCTGGACGCTGTTCTGGCCAACATCCGTTCACCGGTCTTCAACCATTCCCTTTACCGTACATTTATGCCAGCTATGACTGCAATTCACGGACCACCGATCACGTATGTATCAGTGACCTGCTGTCTGTCTTAAATGCTCATTATTGAAGGAAAAAATATTTTATAAGTAGGAACTATTAAAACAACAGAGGGGTTTATGGATGGGTGTGAGTTCTATGTTTCCTTTTTACACCTGTAAAATATTTGACAAACGCGGTGTTGGCATAACATTTTCACCTAGTCCTTTTGTGGACCCTATTTTATATAGGGCTCCAGTTGCTTCCCCTCGAAAACGGAAATATGAAGAGGATGAAAGACAGACCATACCAAATGTGTTACAAGGGGAAGTCGCAAGATTAAATCCTAAATTCCTGGTGAACCTGGACCCTTCTCACTGCAGTAATAATGGCACAGTTCATCTCATATGCAAGCTAGGTAAGTAAGAAGAAATGAAAGGCTGAATTCAGAAAGAATTGCTGAGCTTAACTGTAGAAATTTGAAGAGTTTTTTGCTAACAGTCTTGAATCTTGCCAACCAGTGACTTCTGCATGAAGTCTGTACTTACCAGATTCATAGCACTGCTTAATCATGACATTCTACACAGTCTGCGTCAGGGTACACCTGGAGGTTTCATTCACACCAACTGATCTGTTCTTTGCACTGAAGTTGCAAGTGGTAATTTCATTTAGCGTCTAGAAAATTACTTGTTGCTAGCAACAATCTCGATTCCTGATCTGACCTCTTCTGATATGAGAGAATTGTTCTGCCTCCAACAACTAGGACAGAGCTAGAAAGATGAGTTAATTTTTGGGAGGGTCTATTTCTGTTTGTAGTAATGATCACTGACAATGGTGTATGTTCACAAAAGAAATTCATACTGCATATTTTTTTCGTCTCAGCTTAATAATCATGAAGTGTTATAGTCTATTATCTTGTTTTGCTCTTGGATTCCAATGGGGAAAATAGATTCTTTCCTCCTCCCCTTCATTTGAGAAATCTGATTTGGTTTTGTCCTGAATATTAGTACATAAAGCACTTAATTTTCAAAAATGAGGTGTCTCAGTGATGAAATGGTGAGATTGGCATGGTGCAGAAATGTGTAAGAGATGGAGCTATGTTTGCCTGGCTTTTCTTCCAAGAATTGAAGAGTGTCATTAAAGTGAGCAATAAGATTGCCTTCCAATAAAAATGGAGATGTATAGCCTCATTTCTTCTTAGGGTTTAGAGGCTAGAAACCAAGCTGGATTGTGCACAAAACACCTCTTCGTCCAGCAAGGAATGCTTTGTTCTGATGGGAAGTGTGTTTGCATTCTAGATGACAAGAATCTTCCGAATGTCCCACCACTACAGCTCAGCGTTCCAGCAGACTATCCGGATCAGAGCCCTCTGTGGATAAAAAACCCTAGACAGTATGGTATGAGGATGCTAGCATGACATTTGTTGGGCGTGTGTATGTGGTAATAGCGGGGAAATGTGAACACCTAATATTACTCTTTTTAAATTATTATTATTACTATTTAAATGTTATTTATTTTTATTATGACTCTGTTTCTGTTACCTTTTTTTTTCCAGCAGCCAATCCCTTTTTGCAGTCGGTGTATCGGTACATGACTTCAAAACTATTGCAACTTCCAGACAAGCATTCAGTCACGGCACTCTTAAACACTTGGGCACAAAGTATTCGTCAGGCCTGCCTCTCTGCTGCATAACATCTCACTTTCTAAATTGTGAAGCAAGAAAGAAGGTCTCGACAGCTGGCCTCTTCCACATGTTGCTGGAAAATCACAGGCATTTTGGGGAGGGTACTTCAGAAGAAAGAAGCCTTATGTTGTTTTGTTTCTAGGTGTCAGGTTCAGTAGAGAACCTGATGTTAGACTTAGCTTTCATGCTTTTTATCTTCTCCCTCTGTGGACTTTTGCCAGCATTTTCAAATATACAAAATGTGTATATATGGTTCTTGAGACTGTATTAGAATGAGTTTTTATTGTCTTCTTAGAGAAGAAATTATTTGTGGACTTCCATCAGGGAGTCTGGTATAAGAGGGAGTAGGGAGAGAATGTCCTAATTTGCTTCAAAGTTTGCTCAGTGTCAGTATTCCTTTCACACTGAATGTTTTGTGACCTGATACTGCCCCACAAATAAATTAGAATGCAACTAGAATGCACTTGCAAACTTCTCAGTGGTTGCAGGAATCTTTTTGCCTGTTAGCTTTGCCCAGAGATGGGATAAATTATAGCTTTTTAAGGCATCCCTCAAATATCTGAGATAAATCTGGATAATTATACTTGGGGGTGGGGAACCAAATAGAGCGAAAAAAGTTATTTTCTAGCTTATTTTAAACACTACTTCGTATAAATGGTTTCTGGTTAGCATGGACCACATGTTTCTCACTCCAAAAGTGTGAGGTGATGAGAAAGATGAGATATTAATGTGCACACTGACTTCCTATATAAACTCAGTAAATGTATACGTAAAGGTGTGTGTGTGGGGGGAAACCCCAACAGTATAAAGCCCTAGTAACACAAATCAATCCAGCAGGCTTGTAGCTACATTTCTTTTTTTACTAAGAGACTCTCTGAGGCGTCTGGCTTCCTTTGGGACTTGATGCAGTTCAGTGAAAATGCTTCTATGCTACATCAGTTTGTTTAAAAAGAGAAGGAAAAAACCAACATAGCTCAGGAGTAGAACTGACAACTAATATTTTGTGCCTTGAACAATGATGGGCACTCAAGTCAGTCATCAGCTGCTTTATTGTTGGGCACTTCTAATGAAAATATTTGCCACGAGTAACTCTAATTTCATGCATAGTGTGATTGTTTTATTTTCCCCATGCTTATAAATTGCTCACTCTTAATTTCCTGGTGCATAAGAATTTCAAATTTTCCCATTATATCCCGCTCCATCTCCTTGTATTGTGCAGCAAACCTTAAAGAGTAGCTGGGCTCTCTTACAGTAGTGTCAAGAAATTGCTATGACCTTCATAAATCTGTGTGGTGTCATCAGTTTTAGGATGTTTTTAAATGTGGGTACTTAGTAAGCACTGACTGAGGCAGCAGAATGCTATCAGTATTTTGTACATGAACTAATGCATTATCTGTTTGTTTCTATTGTAATAAATTTATTATTATTCCTGTGTTGGATGCTAACATTATCTGCTCTTCCCATGTTGATCCCTAAAACCAGTTCTTTTGTGTCCATTGGATGATGGTTACTTTGTTCTGTGGTAAGTGAAAACTCGTATGCTTTGAGGGTTAGGGGAGGAAATCATAAATGGTTCTTCATCCCATGCAACATTATCTTTACTGTCCTCCGAGTGAATTGGAAGACCTTGTCAAGAGATTAGTAATGGTATCTACAAACAGAAGATGTAGTTTTTTTCACCGATACTGTTACATGGCAGACTCTTTCCTTAGGGCAAAAGAACCTGTGGCATCAGTACAGTTTGAGATAATTAAGTCATAACCCAAGAAATTAGGATATAAACAGGGGCACTTAAAGATATTGCCAGGATCTAACACTGAGACATTTCTAGCATTTATTTCTTAACAATTTGGTTAACGCATATCTGGAAATAGATGCAAAACATGCATGTCCCTCAAGTTTACAATACTTTTCCTAGTGCAGTTTTCAGAGCTGTCACTGCAGTACCTTTCCGTTTTCCTTCAAACAAGATGCAACGAGATGTTACACTAAGAGGGTGGGGTGAGCATCCTGACATACAGCAACTTCTCAGTTGGGAAATAAATTGTGTAAACTGGAAGTGGGTCATGAACCACAACGTCAGATTAATAGCTGCCTGCCTTTTCTGTTGATGGGCAAATTCATAAGCTGCTTATAGGTACTGCTAGAATAATACAAGTTTATTCCCAAGTCCTTGGAAAGATGCACCAAAGTAGGAGTAAATTAGTATTAATGTTTGGGTACTTTATCAGCTGTTGAGGCATTGAAATTGAATTCAGAAAATGCCTCTGTTCTGAAAAATTCAGGGCTTTGTGTCTCGGAAATGCACAAATCCTGTTATGAAATCAGAAATATGCATGTCTGATCCTTTCCTTTCTTGAACACATGGCATACAAAGTTAATTCATAATCAGCTTGTATTTAAAATGAGGTGACAATAGCAGCTGAAGAATCTATCATGAAACTTCAGTGTAAATGTTTGAAGCAGTAATAAGGAAATGAGAATGAAGAGTAAGAGTGTTGCATTAAGCGCAGTTCAATGAAGATGGCTTCTTTGAATAGCCTGAGTTCTCTCTCTCAACAAAGCTATTCACTAGCGTGTGTTTCAGTGGTGGCAAAACTGCCTTATAATTTATAAGGGGCACTGCTGTGGCAATCAGACTGCAGAGAGAATGCAGCAAATCAGTGATACTGTGATTCCCTGAAACTTTCTTTTTCCATTAGGAAAGATATTGGGTTAGGATTACTGCCCTGCTGGTGAGCTTGGTGATTGTGTGATGGGCTGTCCTGTCTGGCCGATGAGACTAAACTTCAGTGAGAATTTTTTTTCCCCAAAGTTTTGGTATTTTGAATGACTTACTGTTTTTCTTCATGGAATGATGATAGTGTGAGACTGGCTGTTCTTCTGTTTTTCAAACCTTATCTGAGGCATACCTTTTCTGTGTTAAAGTCTAGCTTTTTATTTTTGCTACATGAGCTACCCTGACATTGCCTAGCGTGGCCAGGCAGCAGGCACATTGGTGGCTGCCAAACCTGGCACAAGGCGTCCTGCCTTTGAGCTCCCCAGGGCTGCCCGCTCTTGCCAGGCTCTCAACACTGCATGCCTCAGGGCAGAACATGGGGAATCTGCTCTTGCAGGCACCCTTTTTGGGAATTACTGTACTAATGAATACATCTTCCTGTTTTCAAGCACCATGCCTTTGGTTTCTGGACTCATCCATTTCTCAGTACGCTGCTGAAAATATGCTTTACTATTCATGTACTACAGTTATCTTACAGGATATGATGATGCTTAAATTTAGGAAAGTATATTTTTCTCCATCTTCCAAAACTACTGACTCCCACTAGAATGTAGTGTTAAAATTGCTCTGATCTGGTTCATTCTGCGCAAAGGAAAGGGGATATTCACTTGTAGATCACTTTTTACAGGCCAAATGTATGAAATGAACTAGAGAGCCCATACAGCTATTACAATATGAGCTAATGTAACTGATTTGTGTATCAGTGGACTAAATTAAAAGAATTCTTTGATTCCATTCTGATAAGTGCTACTTTCTAGAGAGGTTTGTATTACCCTGTCTCCTTTCTCTGTTTCTCACCTGAGCTTTTTGGGAATAGCATCTCACATGGACAGCACCTTAAAGCACCAAATATTTGAGAGGGGCTACAGGGAACAGTGCTGTTCCTATCATTTGAGTATTCTGAAGACAGATTTCAGAAAGTCAGTCAAACTTTAAATGGCCAGTGTCTTCACAGAGTGATTTAATCTTTGGATCAATCCCCTTAAAGAAATGGTAGAACATGTTCCTTACTCTAACTGCGTCTTTAAGAGAACTGCAGATCTATTGCTAAAACTGGTTGTGTAAAGACGAGCAAGTTCATTCTGGCTGGAGGAGAGTGCTAGTAAGAGTGAAGGGCCCTATCTAATTGTTCTTGGCCATTTTCTTTTGTTCTCTGTTATTTACTGTCATGTCTGTTTAGGCAGCGATTACGTATCTTGCAGATTGTTGTATCAGTGCTTGGATAGGGGCTGTGTCATACTAAAGAATATACTAAAATAAGCAACTTTCTGCTTTCCAGTTGAGGGGACTGACCTCCAACTTGAACCTGATGAATCTTTTAGACTTTTATTCCTCAATGCATTGTTTTCTAACTGCAGTACCCTTAAAATTTAAATTATGTAACAGGACAAGTGATACCTATGTATGTTAATCTTTATCTGAAGCGAAATGTCTATCCTTCATTCGTTTAGGGCTATTAAAAAATATGAGGAGCAGTCTTAAAACACGAAAGAATGGTTTGTGTTTACAAGTTGCTCTGTGTGTGCATAGGTATATAATATACATAAAATTAAGATATAAAAATCCTTGAAACCTGAGGTGGCAGTAATACTGTTGCTTGCTGGTAAGTGGGACTGACAGGATACTCAGGCCATAGTTTTTGCATTGTGTCGTGGTCCTGCCCCCCCACCCCCAAACACCATTCTTTACAGAGGTGTTTTCCAGATTCAGAAGTTCCAGATGGCCTTTACCTACAGAACTTGTATCTCTGGCTTCCACTTAACATCCTGCGAACTTATTGGGAGAAAAACTAATTAAAAATATCTTTTAAAAAGGAAGATTTTCAGAGTACTACATAAGCTATACTAAGTTGGTTTAAGAATGTAAGATTTCTAGAGGCATTTCCTTACCTGATGTGACTGGTTAGTAGTCTCCTGGAGTGTTTTTGTTCTTGTGGATGTCTTTCAAACATCATTTCAGATGCACTGAGGGAGAGAGAGAACTTACCTTTCTGCTGTTTTCCTGGAAAACTTACTCTTCACCATAAACAATACGGGTTTTGTAGGCTCCATGAATTAGTAGCAGTCCAAATTTAGCTTTGTATGTGTTTCTAAATGGTTCACTTCTTTGATGTCAGTATGATTAGTAAAATGTACATGATAAAACTAACAGAAATGGTAATAAGGCCCAGAACAAAATGGTAAAATGTGGTGTCTGATGACCCATTTCTGCTACCCCAAAGGTAAGTTGTGCCTTTTTTAGCAGTCTTACATGCTGAACAGTAATTTGAACTGAGCATTGCAGAAGATGAGGTAGAAATTTTGTTACCTGCAGAAAAAAGAGAAAGGAAACGATGACCTGAGTCTTATGACTGCAAAGCTGACTACGGAAGTAGTCTGGAGTGGCAGTTTAAGGAAACGTCTGCAAAGCCAAGGCCTTCAAGTATTAAATTGGTGAAATCAATCTTGCAGCAGAATTATCTACAGCATCACACCAGGACAACGACTAGTAAGTAGGAAATATCTTCTCTTACACTTGTGTGGAACATAGTGAGATTGCAACTCTTTGCAGCTCTAAGGCTCAGGCAAAGTGGTGGATTTGTTAGCAAAAACTGGTTAATGCAGCCTTACTTTCATGATACCGAATGCTTTGGTTCCTACAGCATAGTTTTGGCTGTTTGTTTACATTTAACTTATAGGTGTTTTCTTACTGAGCCTTGTTTCACTTTGGTTAGTTCTCTCTCCCACGTGCACTACCATGGCATACTTCTGGTGAGCACAAAATGGTTCAATTTGATGTCGGTATGATTAGTAAAATGTGCATGATAAACTAATAGAAATGGTAGTAACTTTCCTGACTGAGTTGCCTTTGGAAGCTGATCTGATCTGGATTCCTCTTTGTGGCCTCTCTTGGTATATTGCACCAAAGAACATTTGGTGTTAATTAAAAAAAAAAAGTAGCTCGGAGAATGGGAATTGCAGGAAGGGGTGAGAGTGAACGCAGGGACAGAACTGTACATGCAGCTGTGTGTCCTGTTTGCCATACTGAGGGCAGAAACAGGCTGGTGGGGAAATGGAGTCCCTTAGTCCCAGGGAAAAAAGGATGTTTTGGAATCCCAAAATAGACTGTGAAACCCTGCTTTTTATTGTTTAGTACCCTAGGTTGTGGCATTTTGTTAATAAGACACTTGACTGAGATCCCCACCCTTGATTAGAGAGGTTTTTGAGGGATGGATTTTTTTTCAACTGCTGAATGTGTTCCCTCCAGAAAGCTGACATACCTTTTACTGAGGAACTCTCTTTTTAGTCATATGTTTGACTCCTGTGTCATCATGGGGGTTAAATAGTGTGATGATAAGCTGGGGATATACCATGAAGGTATCTAACATGGAGATGCTGACCTTTTATATAGTAGTATCATGGAAGTTGCTAGGGGAAGCAAAGCAGTTAACTTCTGTTTTTACAAGGAAGTGCTAATACCCACTGAGCACAGTGACTCCAGAAGAGGTGCAGACACATGGAGAAGTGGTTTATGGAGGTAGAAGGCATAAACCTGCCTGGGTCAGGGAGGCCTCAGGCAGGGAAGTGGAGTTTTAAGCCTAGTGCTGGGCTATGAGATGCCACTCCTGCTGCCTTGTCCCATCTTCTGTTTTTTCTGTCAGTGCAACCTCCTATAAATTTGGAGCGCTGCTATTTCTGTTGCCTTTGTAACTGCTCTGCATGTAAGTCCTACAGCTAATTCTTGCTTTAGACCAGTGGAGGAGGCTTCAATGCAGTTATTGCTGAATCAAAAATATTTCTACATATGGCATGGTTCATTTTGGTATTACAAATGCTGATGGCTTGTTTCCCCCCGCCCTCAAAAAAAAGTCATTCTCGAGATTCTATAGGAATGCTTTTATGAAAATAAAATTTACATTGATCGTCTCTACTCCAGAAGACCACACCATTGTTTATAAAACTCACTTAACTTTAATATTAAAAATATACTTTAGGAAGATCTGATGTGATAATTCAAACATTTTAGTAATTGAATCCCAGGCTCTTCCTTAAAACATTTATTTTTACAAGTGTAAGCTGAGAGAAGGAAATTAGTGTTCATGTGGTTTCCATCCTTCAGAGAAAAAAGTCATTATTACGGCATAAAGAAAATATCCAATCAGGATAATAAATGTGCAGCCCACTGGCCCAACGTGAAACCAGGATGCAATGAAGTAGATCATCAGCAAAGAAATGAGAGTCCTGTAGCTAGCCAGAAACCTCAGACTGATTCTTGGTCCCCAGTTCTGGTTTGTTCTGTCCTTCGCCATGGGACTATACCTGATTTTCTGTACGAGGTGGGGGTTGGTAAGATGATAGCGACAAAGTCTGCCAACAAAATCTTCCCTGGAGCAAAGCACATCCATCTGATCAGCAAACTGAGGTAAGAAAAATGTAAACATTAGTATTCTACTGCAACCTCCTTATTTTACAATTTTCTTCACTTATAGGATGAGGATTATAGGAAACAGAGGGAAAAAAAGCACTTTAAATAGCAGAATTGCTTTAGTGCAGGCTTGCCTTTTATCTGTCACACGTATAAGGAAGAAAAGGATTCGATTTCCATGTTTTAGAAACATTCATTCTGAATGATATTCTCTTTATACTTGATGAACAAAGAATACATTTAAAATGTTATTTATTAATGGTTTGTGTAGGAAAAGCACAACTACAGGTAGAGAAGCAGGCCTGATAACTATTAGGAAATACTAAAGGAGACAGCAAGAACAAACCAAGTGTCATATGTGCAGGTGCGGTGAAGAACAGGAATTTGCAATGGAAAATACAGAAGGAGGCAATGCTGTACTTACCCTTTCGTTAAGTGCTGAGGATAAACGAAATAGAAGGCGGACAAGCGTGGCGTTTTCGTAGCTTCGGATGGGCTGCAGCTCAGTATCTCCTTGATACTGCACCTCAAATCTACGTAAGCCATTTATGATCTAGGAACAGGAAAATAAATCCCTTATGTTGTAGCTTCCATCTGAAACACCTTTACACAGGCACCTCTTAGCCCCAGATAAATTGCATTTCTGTGGATCTAGAAGGACAACCTGTTTTTTCAAGAACAATCTAGGGTAGCTACATGGAATCTTTTGTCTCTCACCTGGTACCGGCCAAGGGGTGTAAGAATGAGGCCATCCTCACTTTCAATGCAGTCTGGAAGCTGTTTTTTTCCATTCTCATCTGGAGCTGTCCCACACTTCATCATCACCTGGGTCAGCTGGGCTTCATTCAGCTATTCAGGAATAACAGAGTTCTGAAGCATGTGTTTGATCTACCCCCTTCTATTTCATTTCTTTCTCCCTTCACAAACTCCTTAGTAGTGGAAGCCTTTGACAGCCAGCACAGATACCAAGAACTTGGTTAGACATTAAAAGGAGATAAAAGTCTCCAGATTTCTTGACTGTGCTCTTCAAATCCAAGAGAGGTGTTCTGTTTTATATGTCTCTTACTCCTTGAGAGCTGTCAAATAGCTGTCTTCTCCTAGGTCAATTCTGTATAAGAGAGGGTGGCTGACATAAAATTCTAATTCTAGTTCATCCATTCATCTATAGCTGCAGTTATATCTTGTATTTTTATAGTTCTTTACATTTAGAAGATACGGGACTATTTTTAAAGTTTAAGCCATGTCTTGCCTGGTTGTAAACATGAGAACAGGCACAAGAGACAGGTTTGGTATAAATTGCAGTACAAAAGAGTGGTCACTTGAAACAAAGTCAGCTTAATATTTAGAAATTAAAAGCATCTAGTTCTATCTATATTGAAAGTGGTTTTGAAGTGGTCAGGTGAAGTCAAGCCTAAAAGACGTTTACAACAAAATTTGCTATCAGGGTCTCTGGATGGCTTTGTGACCCCACAGAGTACAAGAGTGATAGAAGTACATTTGAGGAATCCTGACTCTTCTTCACACTGCCACACAGGGAAAGTTCTTAGAAAGATGTTACGTACCTTAAAGATTTGGCACAAGTATTCCAGTGCCTTCTCTAAATATTCATCTGTTTTTTTGATGCTGTCTTGCCCAGTTTCGTCAAGGTCATTGCCTGTGTAGGAACCATTCATCTCAGATGGTGTAAATCTAAACCATGAAAAGAAGGACTGGCTAGCCAGTGTCTCTGCAGAATGGTCTGATATGGATTTTGCTGTCTGCTGTGCCTGACAAATTAACTGAGCCAGTTTTAACACCTAAAACAAAAAAAAAATAAATAGTGTGGGACAAACATAAAGGACCACTAAGCATCAATACATGGATAAAACTGTGCCTTGATAACTGGCAGTGAGAGCAAACCCAGCAAACTCACTCTCGGCTCATACAGACTCGTGCTAAGGCTGTTAATTGCATTTCCAATAGGGCAAAGGTAGTTCTTTGCTGTTGAAGCATTTAAGAAACTGGAGTGCTTAGGTTTTTCAGCTGTTTTTCCCCTCCTGCTATTTTTGTCTGACTTGCTGATAGGTACTAATCCATACACTGAATCAGAAGTTCACAGTAACCGTGTTTAAGAGGAAATACTCACAATATATACTACTCTATATTATAGTATATACTACTCTAAGGCAGCAAGCCGTTACATTAACTTCTTATTTAGCAAAAAGCCAGCAGATTTTTACAACTGTGTTGGACTGAGACCCCTCAGGTTCCAAAAGTCACCATCAGCAAACTCAATTATACAGTATTGCAGGGTGTGAAGTTTTCCACTCTTCTCATAATATGGATGCTCAGCACTGAGAAAACACCTGTCAAAGCAGAAAGACAGGTGAGAAGAAACTTGTTGCTTACCAAATTCCTGACTTCGGTGCCAAACATCTGTTTATACTGGAAGTCCTGTCCTTCCAGGCTGTAAACATGACTCTTCACCTTAAATGAGGCATCTGTAATAGTTGAAGGCCACGATGAGAAGAAGCTTCCACCAAGTGTGGGGGTCATAAAGAGTCGGTGTTGACGATGGGGAATAACAAGTTCTGGCTCCAGGAATAACTGTTCTCCTAGAATTTGAGAAAGTAGTGAAGATGGGTACATAACACTCCTGGTTTTGCCTGGGGAAGGTCTAGTTATAAAGCATCTTAAGGCTGCTGGATAACTTGCTTTTAGATATGCAGGTAGTTCTAGGGAGAGAGAGGCCTTAATTACCTTTTTCATTTAATTCTCTCCGCCCACAACAGAAAATGTCAGAGTGCATTTAAATGCAGACCATACAGACAGCATGTTAAGCCTGTAACTTTTTTTGAACAAAGGCAGTGGAGAATCATGACACTTCAGACACTGATACTTGTCAAATCCTGCCTCTCCCAAATTTACTGTATCCTAATTATCCTGAAGTGCTTACATGACTAGCTGAATAGCTATTTTGCTGAGTATAGATACATTTAGAAATATAAGAAGTTTTAATCCTGAGGTAAATAATCAAGACAAGTATAAGAAAAAGTGACTTTACTGTAAATGCTTAATATTGTGTTCTTTAAAGAAAAATTCTGGAATCAAATCTAAATGATGGTGGTTAGAAAAGAATTATAGACATATTAAACCAATATAACAAACATTAGAGAAGACACACAGACTTTCAAATGGCAAAACAGCATGCAAAATGGGAGAATAAGTCTATTCACCTCAGTGCTTCTGAGGTAAGATGAAGCCATTGTGAAGAAAGATTGAGACAGGACAGCATAAGATGACAAAATACCCATTTACCTTTCAGGATCATTTCAGCTAGATTGGGCTGAGCAAAGACCTTGGCTACTCGGAACACCATGAGAGCATTTTTTGGACTGACCAAGTCTGTTCGAAGAGCTCTGTTCAGAAATCCTACAAACAGCTTAGTATACATGAGTAGGTTTTCTTGAATGAAGGCAGCCCTGTCAAAGTGAGTGCAGGATATATGAGTACAGCTATTTAAAGAATTGTTATTTTGTCATCTGCCAAATGAGTCATTAAGGAGTTTTATACTGTCTCTGGAAAGATGGTCTATTTGTGCTGAGACAAAAGAATATTCCTCTCAAAACAAAAGCTTGGGTTCTAAGAAATCATCTCTAATATTGTACACGAAGCTAATTCAGGTTGGTGGATGGTTCTTGAAATCCTACTGCTTTACTTGGGATCTGCATAAACTTGGGGTTTGGTTCAGATTACTCACAGCTGCTTTCCTCCTTACCATTTCTCTGACACGCTTCGAGGCAAGGGCTCTGCACTTTGTGGTGGCTTTTCTGGAGCATACCTCCAAGGCTGCAAGTAACTTAACCACATCTCAAGAACCTAAGCAAAATCACACATAAAACCACGTGAGTATCAGTACTTTTTGGAAAGGAAGACAGAAAGAGGGGTTTTTTTTTGTTTTCTTTTAAACATAGTTAATATTATCTTAATGACACCTAAATGTTTTTTAGGAATACAGCTCTATTAATCTGAGCATCTTTGAAAAAGACCTGAAAAAACTAAGTGCATGTTCATTAAGACCAATCTGGATTTTCTCTAATACCCAAATGAGATAGCACTCAAAGAGCTACTGCAAAAAAAGAAAACTTAATTGGTGGCTACATTTAAGGTGCATTTAACAGCTCTGATAGAGATTCAGTGAACACTATTGAAGTAAACAAGATGCTACATTAATATAGTTTCAGCTCTTGTCTTCTGCATAGACGTACCCATCACCCTGAAGAAACCCAGTGGAGTCCTGATTGCACTAAGCCAAGAATAGGTTTCCCATGGCCTCTGTAAACACTTCTTCTGACATTTTGCCTTACATGTGTACCTCAACTACTGCAATACAGCTAACTATAGGTCTAGTGAGCAAGACCTAGCCCTGTTACATTCTGCACTTTTAAACTCCAACATTGATTACCTTGAGTCATGGTCTGATATACTTCTTTCCCTGCTTGCAGGAAGTAATATTTGTGGTATCTATTGCAAATTATTATTGTATTACTTTTATGACCTACTGCATTAGATATTAAGAAATTAGGACCTATAAGAATGTATCTGCTTTAAGAGTAACTGCTACTTTGTTTCAATCAACAGCCATTTTCACCATCAAAAGAATCGGCCAACAACCTGTAGTAATTCTCATCAAGATCTATTCAACTTCTTTCTTATGTCTAATTGGCATTCTTTCTCTAACACTAAATGTACATGTTATATAAAGAACTTCACTGCTCTAGAAAAAAAAAAAGATTTAAAGACCTTTCACTGCTCTAGGAAAAAAAATTTCGAAGACTAAGAAATAGCTGCTAAACAGCAATAACTAATTACTAGCTGTGTTGAGTACAAACGTAGAAAAACAAGCAGTTTACGTACTGCTCTGAAAGAGGCATCCAGAGGCCAGTGGCCAAAACAGTGTTGCAGAAAGATATAAAGTTTCTCCTGGACAAACCGAGGAATTACAACCCTGCAAACAGATTCAAAGACAGTCACGTGTATAAACCAGCAGCAAATTTTAAAACCAAAACACCCAAGAACCCAACACACTTCCACAAATGCAAATACAGGAAGGACTGACCCAAACTTGTTATTTCTTAACTGAATCTACTTCTGGCTATTGAACTTCAACTCAAATGCATAAATATAATTTCTTTCACCAACTTTAGCCAGAATCCTCTAGTAGCATTTTCTTTTTTCTGACTTGTGCCAAGCTACAGACCAGTGGAATAGCCAGACATCCCCTCTCCTGAAGCTGCCCCCCCCCAGTGGATGAGAGAAACATAATCCATTAGCTCTCACGCACTTTTAATAACATACTTCTGTATTTAGCCATCAAAACAACCTAATTCAACCTCTCGGTGAGAGCAGAACTTTTCAGGGAGAAGCTCTGTGTGTTTCAGAGACAGGCTGCTCAGGTACCTACCTACCTTTTAAACTCCTCTAGTGGGCTGGCTGTGTGGGAGTGGGCTGAAGGGGAGAGAGGCTCTGGTTTCAGGCTGTTGCTGAAAGCATGCAGATGTTTCACAAGCAGTCTGACCACTAGCACATGCTCTTCAGTGGGCTTAAATGACTCCTAGATTCAAAGCAAAAGACAGGAAGATAATGAGTATCATATGCTAAATGTCCAGGAGGTAATTCAGGAAAACTATATTCTCAGATCAGAAATTGAAATACTCTCTTCCTTTTAGGTTCTTCACTCTAGTTTACTGCCACCTGATTTTAGACAGACTTGCTCCCCAGGACAAGCTGCATCAATCTTCTGTTACCAGTTCATTAAGAAGCAGTAGCATATTTTTGATAATGTGATTGTAAGAAAGTATCTACAGTACTTCAATGCACTGAATTTCAGGCTAGCGTTAAAGAACAGAATAACTTGTAGATTTCAACTTACTCCTTTCTGAAAAAAGAATATTCAGCCTTTCATTATGGTTATAACTTCACTGCTGTAGACAGCACAACAGATCCTTTGTTTATGCTCTTGACTGGCTTTACTGAGTTCTCCTTCCTATGCTGGTACTCATCTGCCTTATAAGAAAGAATAATTCTAGAAAAGAGTTATGGTAAGAATAAGAACCGCTTCAAGTCCTGCATGATCCTGTTGCTTCTCACATCATTATGGGTAGAAGTAGCCTGGGTGGGCATAGCACAAGGAACAATGGTGAGCCACAGTGATGTTACTAATAAACAAGTGAGCATAAGATATAGCGGGGAGATGAATGAGGTAAAAAAAGAGGTTGTTCTCCTGGGTGCCCAGCACCAGAGCAGGTCTGCTGCAGAATCTGGGGACAATGTAATAATTCCTTTGCTACTGTAATCTACTTTAAGAGTAGTCAACTAATCTCAAGCCACTACTGAAAGCAGATTTTAAGATACCATTTGTACTCTAAGTTTCACAGCTCTCATGTTCCTCAAAAGTTGAGAAGAATGTACATGAAACAAAAGTTACAGTTGCAAGTATAATCAAAGACACTGGAAGAGTGTATTAGACTATAGCTGCAAGATGTTTCCAGGATGCCAAATGCAGCCTTGCGGAGGTAAGATGCTGAATATGACTCTAAGGGACTGGCAGGCATTTTTATTCCAAAATTTTCACTTCTTAAATCCATTCAACAGTATGTCCAGTGCTGGGAACGGGAAGGGGGGGTGGTCTGTGTGTGACTTTGCATGTCCTGTCTCTGCAATGCCTGAGCCAAAGCTGTTTTTACAGTCTCTTAAGATTTTTTAATACACTGTAAAGTTGCCTCCAGGAAAAGATTCAAGGCTTGATGATAGATATAGTCAAGTAGTACAGAAAGATCTGAGACTCTTAGAAGAGAGAGGATAACCTGTTACCAGTTCTAATGAAGGTTGTGTTATTGACAGCTCCCACTAAGTCAGCATGTTTTCTACAGTCCTGAGGAGAGTTTAAAGTTGTAAGAGAATAGAACTCTGAGAGGTTACTTGGTCCCAGGAGTTTAGATCAGGATCTCCAAAAACAATTAGAGAGCTTGAGTATTCTGCTAAAGGCCTTGAAAGGGTCTAATTTAAAAAAAATAGAAGGCTCTCCTTGAAGGTACCTTTTGAACTTAGAGACCCACCACTACCACTATTTTAATACATCGTTTCAGGTGATGCTAGCAGTTTTTCCACTTAGCAATTCTTATAATTTCCTCTTAGCCTGGATCAGCACCATTATGAACATTACTGGTTTAAAAAGTACTTTTCCTCACAAGTGTTTTTGTTGTCAAAGCTCAGCTACAGGATGGATGTATGCCATTCTTTTAACACAGTAATTAGATAAACATAATAGTAAAGATTTAAAGACAAGTCGTAGTTCCTGTTTTCCCTTCTAAGTAGTACCTTAAGATATCATAGCACTTTATTTTTTAATAAAGGATTAAACAGCAGGACAATTCCATGTGGTGCTAAAGAGCTTTATAGGATACTAAGAGCTTTATAGTACATATGCTCAGCCCTCCCCTTTCCCAAAATGAAGACCCAATGAATAAAGGGCTGAAGTAGGGAAAGAGGAATCAGCAATCTGTTCCAGCAGGAATGGTTTTGCATGCACATTTCCTGAACAATCTGCAAATGTACTGCTCATGTGCTTTTATAAAACTGGACAGTCAAGTTCACATTGCCACTACAAATTTAGTACTATCCACTGACATTTCACTGGCTAAAACCTCCTAGATGTTACCTACCTTAATTTTAGGTGACAGCCACGCAAATTCTGATCTTCTCTGCCATGCAAGGTTTGCTTAAATGACTGGTGTGTGAGGGACAGAATCCTGCCATCAGTGAGGCCAGTTTTGGTGTCAAAAATGTCAGCATAGCTGATAAGCCTCTTTCTACAATGCACTACACGAATGCATCTCTAAAACTGGAGTTCCCAATTAGTTCTCATAATATGCTAGTTTTTAAACTGTTTTTTCCATGACTTTTGCTAATAGCCCTCAGTATCTGTTTTCACTGAAAATTTATGAAATCTCAATCAAGTTGTAAAACCAGACCTTAGCAGAAAAAGTTGCTGTACAGCTAGCACCGATACACTCTGCAGATTATATGATGGAACAAGATTTTTAAAAAGGAAACAAAATGAAAAGATGATAATACTTGGTATGCGTGGAGGGCCTGGTAGCTGGATTGGGCAGGACTACCGTGGTGTTTACTGGAGATACTGAGTCGGTAGTGGAGAACCTCCAGCTGAGACAACAGAAACAAAAAGGAAGGGGAGAGGGAAAAAAGGAGAGAAGAGAGCAAGAGAAAAAAAAAGTGAGAATGAGCCCAAGGAAGAAGGGTGGGGGGGAAAAATGAACATCACAAATACAGTCAGGGACAACATATCACAATAACAACTGCAGCCACAGTATCCTCTTCTTTCTGATGTTCAGTAGATTGATTCCACAGTATTTCATACCCTTTATCAACTTGGAAGTACACCTGGGAGCAGGTGTCAAAAAAGTATAGCTGTAAGTAGCTGCGGCTGTTCTCTTTGCTACCCTCACAGCAAGTACTGGTAGGGGATATGGAGCTTTTGCCAAATAAACTCCCCATTTCAGAAGTTAACTGAACTGCAGCGGCAAGGATTTACATGCTGTTACGGTGTTTGATTAAATAATGGAGTAAAAGCTTTCTTCTTCCCAAGGAACAGGAAAAAAAAAACCATTTGGCTTTTTACCATCACCATGAGTCTGTCCAGTAAATTTCCAGTTCAGAGAAATCTTGTCTTCTCTTTCTACTTAAAGCCCATTTGGGAAGGCTGTGGGTCTTGTGAATTTCCTCAAAAAGGAAATTACTTTTAGGGAAACATCATATGTATAAAAAAGCAAAAGACCTACTTAACATACAGTGTTATATGCTGATGCAAAAGGCATCTTGTCTTAACACTGAAATCTCTGCAAGCCTCAGCCAGCTCCCTTCTTGGATGAGTAAGGCAGAGTATTTTTTGACAATGTGATGGTGAAGAGGATACTGTAGTGACAGTGACACACATGTATGAAATTAATGAAAAAACATAAACCAAAAAATGTACACCACACAGATCCCAATGACTACTGTCAGGCGTCTAAACTAACTCTCCAGATCACACCTCTGCTGTCTTTGAACAGCCCCTACCCCACCTCCTCTAGTGCCAGTTTGGTTATCTTTTGGTTTTACACTCTTAGAGGGGTAGGATTGTTACTGCAAGCTCCCCAGCAGCTCAAACATATCATCTGCTTCACAATCAACTCCCCTGCCACAGGAATCAGTAAGAACCTGTAGTCTAATGCGTGTTCCGCATGCAGTGCTGGGGTCTGTGACACCTGGCAGTGGAAGGTCAGGAAGCATTACATAAAGCTTTATCAATTTCTTTTTAAGGGTTCATTGTGATTACAGCAGAAGGGAATAGGAAAAGCGATGTTGCACACTTGGGCTCTGGATCATCTGAGAAAGAAAAAGCAAATAGACAACGTAAAAGAATGGGAAAATAGTTGAATTGATGGGGAGAAGAGTGAAACTCAGCATAGCAAATAGTGTCAACCTCACGCTCATACCAGACCCAGAAAGAATTCAAAGCAGTAAAGTAGAAAAGTAGTACATCTTCTCAAAAGAAATTATTTATTATTCATTCCCATTGCACTGCCTTCTACTTGTAAAGAAAAGTCTGTGGTGACATTAGCAAGATTAAAGGGAAAACCTGACATTCCTTGAGGGACTTCACAGGAAAGTTACATATCTGGGATCTGGCTCGGCCCATTAAAGCAAACAAGTCTGGCTGCTGGACAAAGAAAGAGTACATTCTGTGGAACCTCATCCCACCTTCCTGTACAGGTATGTAACCATTTCAAGTCACTAATGGTCAAACAGAGCTAAAATCCAGGGATGAATGGTCACTAACTATCCTTCCTTCCAAACACACAGAAAGCTAAAAGGAATCAAGTGAACCTGCATAATTATTAATAATTTTAAGAATAAGGTTTAGGGTGATCTTGGGTTTCCAGTCAAGCCCTTTAACCTTTATGTTAAAACAAAACTTGTATTTCTGCATATTCTACTTCCTCATTTGAGGAACTATGAAGCAGACTATTCTCTTTCAGTCCACCCTGAGACCAGCCTACAAAGCTGAGTTTGAGCATCACAGGCTTATGAAAAGTCCTGTCTAATCTGGCACCTTTCCTCAGTCCTGCAGGAAGGAGCCTTTGTCCGTTTATGGATGTCACGGGGATTTCCAGTCCCCTGTTCAGGTGTTCTAACCCCCAGCTGAAGACTTCCTTTTTTACATGCTCACAATTACTTCCCATCAAAGATGAAACTAAAATACTATCAGGGAGTTATGACCTCAAGTTGTGGCTCAACACACCTTGTGGCAGATCCTGAAGTGATGATTTCAGAGAACTTTAAGCTCTACCTAGGTTCTATTCCACCATACCATTGATAGTCACTGTCTATAACTGCTGCTCCCTAGTGTTAGAAGAAAGCATCTGAAATACAGAGGGTGAACAGAGGAGAGAAGTTTAAAGCACTCATTATTTTTGGCCTAAGCACAGCGCTTGATGCACAGAGACTGGACAGACAGACAGACCAAAGGTACTTCAAGCAAAGCCTTTCCATCACAGGTGCACAGCCATGCTGCTGGGAGTCCCAAGTGGAGACTTTGCAACATTAGTGAGTTTGCATTTTGACTTTCAGAATAAAAGACAAAACCCATTGCACTCCAGCCCTCCAGTGTTCTTCCTTAGCAAAATATAAATATGTCATTGTATAGCCTGTGAAGGATCAGAATTTCTCAATCAACTCTCATATTGCTCTTTCACGCAGGAATAAATCCTGAGTAGCTTTTATATTGCTCTCCCCTCCTACAAAAGTCCCACTGTGACCCAGAGGGAATTCAGAGGATCAACATTTTTCTCCTTCAAATTCCCTTTACATTCATAGTGCCTTTGATCTTAGCTTCCCCAACACTTACTTAGTTTTTACATGCAGTAGTTTGTTACTTAACAGGCCACCACAAACTGCTTAAAACAATGTATTATCTGAGCAAGAGCTTGTAAGATATTCTGAACTCTGTCGCTACAGAGCTGCTTCTGACACCATTATGGTGAAAAGCATATTTTGGAATATGAAACAACAAAAATGATTTATTCACTTAAAACTGAAGGACAGTTTAGTAAGATTTCCTTTTTAAATCTGGATTTATTTTAAAATGGTTACTAATCTTAGAAATTATTAATTGGTATTTCAGTAACAGTTGCTATCACTGCTGGAAATCAATTTAGATAATTTTTAGCAGCCATATTGCCCCAGTGGGATTTAACACTAGGGTTTTACAGTGGCATCTTCCCCATCATTAGTACTGTGATTACTGGTGTTCAGATTGTTGTGACCATCCCACAAACTCATCTTTTACAAAAAACCAAAACAAGAACAACACAGCTTGTGCAATGAAGGCAAATCTGGATGACACACTTATTCACAACATTCTTCATAACTGGATTAGCAATTTTGACACACTCACGTAGATACTCTGATGTGTTATTTCTTTCCTTTGCACCAATATACCAAAAAAATTCTCCACAGAATAGGAGATTTACCCCAAGACAAGAGGTCAACCATCAGATGATGCTCATGAATGAAGTACAAACTATTACCTTGACATGAGGGGACTGCATTTTCTGATACATTTCCAGTGAATAATGATGAAGCCACATTTCAACAAAGATCTGCAAAACAAATATTTTCTCAGCTAGGGAAAAAGAAATAATCCAGGACTTGTCAGTCACAAGTTAGATATAAGGGAAGGCCATAATTTAAAAGCTAAGTTGTACTTGTAAATAGACAGGCACCTATTCAGCAATGATTCAGGTTTTCGTTGTGTCAATGCAAATGACTGAGTTGCCCTACTGTTAGCACTGGCTAAGCATCAATAATTCAGTTCAGCAACACAGTAGGAACTTGTTTCAGAACAACTGTTAAGTCCAGATTATCCTTTTCCTTCCCTTGATGGTGAACAGAAGCAACTTCTCTATGCTCAACCTTTGCTTAGGGCATAGAACTGATGTAAGATTATAAAAAAAATAAAAAGGAAAATGAGGTTTAGAAAGTTTTCTGGAAAAAATACTCAAACACTTGAGATCAGTTCTAGATATTCAGTCAAAAAAAAAAAAAAGATATTAAGTGCCTTTCTAAGTTACAACTGAATTGTTTCACAGTGCTTCTTTGTTTCACTAACAGAAAACAACAGCTGCCCTGCTCAACTCCAAAACCAAACTAAAGCAAAATGGCACAACTGCCTTTGATTTAAAAAGAAGAGACTCCTCAGTTAGCAGCAAGAAATGTTGTGGGTTTGTGGGGTTTTTTCCCTTCCTTAAATCCAAGTTACCTGAAGCAGTGTTTCTGATCTCCAGATCTCCTGGGAAGCTGGGTCGGCATTCACAGAAGGCTGATGGGCAATGTGCCGTTTCAGCAGGCTGGTGTGATGCATGCCATAGGAAGTGAAAGGCACCGCTGGAGACCTTTAAAGACGAACGGAAGAAAATACTGAAGTCAGTAAGCCTCAGTACAGGGAAATATATCATTGTTTTTAATCACCTGTTTATAAACTGGAAAACAGAAGTAAAACTGCATAGTTGATTACACATTTCAAACCTCTGCTATGTGTTATGCTTACTAGTCACTTAATTATAAAAAAACACGACATCACTATTCATATTGCACTGAACCAGCTTTACACGGACCTGATGCTATGTTCAACAACATACGGGTTTTTTACTTTCTCCTATTCAGTTTGCTTTCTTTCACTCTGCCTCCTATATTCATAATTTACCTGATCTATATTTTCCTAGGTATATGCTAAGGCTCAACAGACCATGGAAATTGATATTTGAAATGTATTTAAAATGCGGTTATATAAAATATAATGGCTATTTATTTTTATATTTGTACTAAATTGCTAATATTGATAGCATTTTATAAATTTGAGTAGCCAAACCAATTTTGAAAATATGGACTTTCACACACCTACAACTGCCAGGTTGTCTGGTTTTATAGCAACACTAATGAGAGACACACATTTACTTGTAACAGCAGTTATCACCAGTGCCAGCTTTACCACACACCGTATGTATCTGAAGATAGTAAAAGCTACTGTCAAGTACAGTCAGATCTGGCCTACTCCAGTTGCAGGGCACAAAACACAACTGGAGTCACTGAACTGATGCATTTTTGTTGCTTGTACATGCCTTTTCTGCTCTAGTAACAATAACAACATGCCTCTGGCACTGTGGTCATTACCTGGGAGTCGGGGAAGGGATGGCTCCCCCAGGGTTTGAAGAAGGTGGAGGAAGGACACTTCCCTCTGTGGGTAGGAAACACTTCAGGTACGTGTCCACCAAGATGAAATAAGCACTGTTGGAAGGGCTGACATGATGGGTGGCAGGTGAGTTCTGGAACAGACACACAGGATATACCTGGAGTTACAGACCGTTACTTTAAGCCACTGCTAGGGAGTGTCTGCTACACAGCCAGACCCATTTAGCATAAGCCCAGTGGTTACGAAGGGTGAATTGACAACAAAGATGCTTTAGAGCAAAGGTAAATTAACTACCGGTAAGAGGACTGTTGCTGTAGTACTGAACGTAACCAAATAGGAGGAGAATGCAGTCTTATATAGCGCAGGTAACAACAGGAAAAGGAGCCAAATAACCCTAGTACAAAGGCATGGTTATGACTGTATAAGCGGTGTTATTGGAGAGAGGGGGAGGAAACCCATTTGGAATCCATTGCCTGCTCCATGGTGGCATCTTGTTGGACAGAGTGATTACTGATATAACTAAGGAGAGTATTTTGTTTATTATCCAGTCTTACACCATCAACTGAACCAAAGCATTAAGAAATTGCAAAAGTACAGATAACACTGCTGTTAATTTAGCTGGACAGCATCTCAGGAGGCTCTGAAAGCATTTGTGAAGAAAGGCTAATACTATTTTAAGGGGAAAATTGCAAAAGGTACTTACCTTCTGTGTAATCAAACTAATTGCAAAGTAAAACATGTAATATTCAAATGGATCTGGAAGAAGAGTCAAGGATCAGATAATAAAAACCAGGTAGATCTGTTGAATATCTGGACGTTAACGCTGACTAGACGTTTTTATTCTGTCAGTGCTAAATTAACTTGCTAGAGCTTAGCAGCAAATTCAGCTTTGCTTTCTTGCTTCCCACTTAACTCAAACATTGGTAATTCAGGTTTTCTCTATGTGGCAAGGTGTGTTTGCATCACTCTTCTTAGCACATTTGACGATCTCAAACTGAAGCCAGTGCAGCTGCAGCTGGACTGCTTCCAACAAGTACACTAGCTGCAAAGTTAATATGCCCTTTTTCTGTCACATTACATAAACTATGAGTAGTTACGAAAACAAAAATTGTGAAATACAGGCTCTACTGAAATCATTGGGAATTTTGTTGTTGACTTGAATAAGGCCAAAAATCCCCCCACAAGGGTTTATAAGAGGACAAATTTATTTTTCATTGGAATCTAAACATTTCTAATCAGCCCAAACTCTTTAGCACAACCATGATTTACCATAGACATGTAATAAATATACAATAGAAATGCTCGTAATCTCTCAGTTTTAGATATTTAAAAAGAATTAAATATCTAACTGTTAAAAGGATACTAAGAGCCAAATTCAAACCTAAACCACCAGATGAAGGAAACTGGACTTTGTTGTGGTATAAAGAGCATTCTGGTAGGACTTGCTCGTGTATTGAAGCCTTCACAGGGCCCTGAAAGACAGAGTAATGAAATATTAACCTGGCTACTCAGTATACTTGCGGAGTATGCTTTCAGATAGTGAAGTTCTGCTGCATTCCAGAATTCTGGGATCACATCTACATTCAGCTCAGTGGGATTTTACTGCATTGCAGTAGTTCCTTTTGCAAATGCATGCTCTTGAGGTAACTGCCAACTTTCTCACTGAAAAGGAGTATTCAGTGTAAGAAAAAAGAGCCTTCATCAAGACTTTTCCAGTTGGAGTGGGAGCAGCAGTAGACTGGTGTTTGCCTGATGGTTTTGTTAGGGAAACTGAGCTGTGAATCAACAATTACTAGATATTTAAATAATGTTTCCTTCTGTTAAAGACTGTAGAACTATCTGAATCAATTTCTAGGTAGCTGGCAGCAATGAAAGAAACATAGTGAAACAACTCTGCAGATAAACATTTTTGTTTCAAATGTCATACTTCATACCCAGGATAGCAGTTAGTCTTCAAACACATCAGCACAAAGCACTGCCAGGGAAGGCACTGCTCTGGGACAAGCTTGGAAAACTATTTTCAATCCTGCAACTAGTGGTAACCAAGATAAAGCAGATGACTTTCTCTGGGAACAGGATAAGAATTACAATGCAGCTTTCTTGGCTGAACAGCACAAATACCTAGTTATAACAACCACCATCGCCTACAAAGTTTATGGCTGGGAACTCTTCTCCTCTAGCAACCATTTAAAGAAACAAGTATGCTCTAAACCTGGAGCACTGAGAATATACCTTGGCCAATATTGATCTGTACATATGAAGTGTTGCAAAGTTCCAATAGCTGCAACAACTACCTTCTCTTCTTATAAATTTTGCAGTTACTCACTGGAAGATATGAGACTGGGAAGTCATATCTGTACTCTTCTGCTTGGAGTTTGTAAACCAGCTTCATCATTGGGCCACTGCAAACAAGCATCAGAACGAAAATCCATGGTAAGTACATTCTCCTGTCTCACTTTTGTGAATGTACGTTTGTGCAATGGAAAAAGGTCAAACGCTGGTACTTTGTTCCCTGTACATTTTTTAACCTGTGCTGAAATGAATGAGCTTACCTGGGATCCAGGAAATCCAAAGCCACAGAATATTCAGTAGGATTTGTTCTTCCTTGCAAACAACGAAGATTCCAGCCTACAATGATGCCATCCAGGCTACCAAAAATGCTCTCCACCAGCCACGGGAAGATGCCATGTAGTTCCTTTAGGGAAAGCAGACACAAACAGTTAACACATACAACTCCTCATTTCAACAATCTTTATTGCAGGTACTAGAACACACAAAGACATTGTCTGCCAGCTATTAACAGCACAGGACTAGTTATGACTGTTTCCAGATTATTGCTGTCTGGGCAGAGCTTCCATTCAAAAGAATGTATTATAATATGGCAATTGCAGGAAATCTGTCCTGATTTCTGATCCCACTAAAGTTGCAAGGATACCAATCAGCATTGCATGCAATTATTTGTCACGTTTTAAAAACTGGGTTTCCTCGTAAATTGAGGCTGGAAGCTATAAATGCAGTCAACTGAAACAATCTTCTAATGACTGTAGGAGGTTCTTAACTTTTGATAAGAGAAACAGCAACAAAGCAAATAGTAATATGGAAAAAAAAAAAGCAAACGCCACTGAAAGATGAGTTTCTGAAAAGGCAGCGACAGCTCACCTTGGCGGGGAGCTCCTCAATGACCGTCTCCAGGTCATGGCACCTCTGAACAAACGGTTTGTTCACACAATCTGCCTTCAAAGTGGCCTGTTACAAATCACAAGGGAAAATCAGCTCACCGTTGCCAGAAAGGACAATACTTATCACGACCACGACGTAAGAATCGCCTAATCGCGCCGGTCCTCCGGTACAGCATTTCTATCGATACGGCTGAAGGTACACTGACCGACCCTACAACTTCACAGCTACAGAACAAAGCTGAGAGTTAACCACAAACCGCAAGTCCAACCGAAACGGGACGACCCGCGCCGCTCCCCGCCCGCCCCGCTCGGCACGGCGCGGCCCCCCGGGCTCGGTGCGGCACCTCCCGGTGGCCGCCGCCGCTGCCCACCCACCAGCAGGAAGCTGGGCTGCTGCAGATGCGGGCCGGCCATGCCGCCTCTCCCCCCGACCGGCGGGCCGCGCTGCAGGAAGAGGAGCGGGAACGGCCGTTAACGCTTCCCGGCAGGACCCCACTGGCCGGCTCCTTCCCGGCCGCCGCCGCCTCCCGCGCTCCGCGCCGGCGCAGATTGCCTGCGTCAGCACGCTCGCCCGGCGCACCGCGCTGACGACACCTCCTGTGGCCACCGCGCCTCGCTGAGGGGAGCGTGCCGCTGTTGCCATGGTGATGGGCCTGGAGCGGGTAACACCCCCCCCAAAAAATGGCCGCGCCGAGAGAGGGCCCTGCCCGACCTGCGGGGTGGCCGGGGCCTGACTGGCCTTCAGCCCCCTCCCGAGAATCCAGGTGCGGGGCCGCGGGCTGCTCTGGAGGTTCCCTTTGCGGCCATATCTGGAGAGCTGTTAAAAACGAACGGTATCGTAAGGCAAAAGGGACCGCGCGGTCAGACAAGGCCCCAGCAGCTTGGGCTTTGGTGGCAGCGAAGCTGAAGCCATCATGTGCTCAGATGTCGGTGTTTGGGGAGAGCATCTTGTGAGCAAAGTAAAAGCAGTGTGGACAAAGACAGACCTCATTGATAACTCATACTTCCTCACTGGTCAGAAGGACGGTTTTCGTCCAAACTATGGATGAATTAAAAAATGGTCTATTAGAAGAACATCTCAATACTGTGGGGGAAAAGTAGGAGTTTTGAAATAGAAGTGTATTAAATGGCCAGAAAACTATGTCAGAAGATGAGGCAGCTATGACACGAGACTGTTAGAAATGAGAGCTGCGTACATCAGTTGAGCTATAGGAAACAGCAGTTACACGTTTCAAGTTAAGAGAATTCATAAGGGAAACTGAAGTCACCAGGAAAAATACGTGGTTGTAGAGGTAAGGCTAATCACTTCTCAGTGCATACAGAGCTGAAAGAAGTCCTTGTCATGGTAATATCCCAGTAGTAGACGATATAAAATTACAATTGCTAATAATGCAGAAGAGTGTTTGGTACATGCTTATGATTCATATTTAGAAGGAAGCAAGATGATACATTTAATTGCAAAGCCCGAGTAATTTGTGTGCAAAAAAAAAAAAAAAAGGCAGGCAGAAAAACTATCTAGTGCTCATTTTTTTAAAAATTGGGAAATCTGGGGAAAGTCCATAAAACCAGAGGAATGCTCATGTTGTGCCAGTATTCAGAGATGGAATTCCAGTCAGAGGTCTAGAAAAGAATAATTAATTTTTTAAAATACGAAAGACAGCTATATAATTAACACCAGTAAAGACAGTTGCAGCAAACATTCCTGCTCTGGGAAGTTTGGTTTTGTTTGCTACAAGATTTACAGGTTTGGTCAGAGAAGATCCATGTAGATAAAACGTAGATTTTCTTGGTAATTTTGATTGTTTTATGCAAGGAGGTGCAGGAACAGTTGAGTGAAATCATAGAATCATAGAATGGTTTGGGTTGGAAGCAACCTTAAAGATCATCTAGTTCCAACCCCCTGCCATGGGCAGGGACACCCTCCACTAGACCACGTTGCCCAAAGCCTCATCCAGCCTGGCCTTGAACACTTCCAGGGATGGGGCATCCACAGCTTCTCTGGGCAACCTGTGCCAGTACCTCACCACTCTAACAGTAAAGAATGTCTTTCTAACATCTAATCTAAATCGACCCTCCTTCAGCTTAAACCCATTACCCCTTGTCCTGTCACTGCACTCCCTGATAAACAGTCCCTCACCAGCTTTCCTGTAGGCCCCTTCAGGTATAGGAAGGCTGCAATTAGATCTCCCCAGAGCCATCTTTTCTCCAGGCTGAACTATCCCAACTCTCTCAGCCTGTCCTCATAGGAGAGGTGCTCCATCCCTCTGATCAACTTTGTGGCCTCCTCTGGACTCGCTCCAGCAGCTCCATGTTTGTCTTGTACTGGGGCCCCCAGAGCTGGACGCAGTACTCCAGGTGGGGTCTCACAAGAGCCGAGTAGAGGGGCAGGATCACCTCCCTCGACCTGCTGGTCACACCTCTTTTGATGCAGCCCAGGACACGGTTGGCTTTCTGGGCTGCAAGCGCACACTGCCGGCTCATGTTGAGCTTCTCATCAATCAATAACCCTCAAGTCCTTCTCCTCAGGGCTGCTTTCAATCCATTCCCTGCCCAGCCTGTATTTGTGCTTGGGATTGCGCCGACCCACGTGCAGGACCTTGCACTTGGCCTTGTTGAACTTCATGCGGTTCACACGGGCCCACCTCTCCAGCCTGTCAAGGTCCCTCTGGACAGCATCCCTTCCCTCCAGCGTATTGACCACACCACACAGCTTGGTGTTATCGGCAAACTTGCTGAGGGTGCACTTGATCCCACTGTCCATGTCGCCAACAAAGATGTTGAACAGTGCCGGTCCCAGTACCGACCCCTGAGGAACACCACTCATCACCGTTCTCCACTTGGACATTGAGCCGTTGACCACAGCTCTTTGAGTGCAACCATCCAGCCAATTCCTTATCCACCGAGTGGTCCATCCATCGAATCCATGTCTCTCCCATTTAGAGGCAAGGATGTCGTGCGGGACAGTATGAAATGCTTTGCACAAGTCCAGGTAGATGAAGTCTGTCGCTCTTCCCTTGTCCACTGATGCTGTAACCCCATCATAGAAGGCCACCAAATTGGTTAGGCACAATTTGCCCCTAGTGAAGCCGTGTTGGCTGTCACCAATCACCTCCTTGTTTTCCATGTGCCTGAGCATAGTCTGCAGGAGGGTCTGCTCCATAATCTTGCCAGGCACGGAGGTGAGACTGACCGGCCTGTAGTTCCCTGGGTCTTCCTTTTTTCCCTTCTTAAAAATGGGGGTTATGTTTCTCCTTTTCGAGTCAGTGGGAACTTCGCCGGACTGCCAGGACTTCTCAAATATGATGGAGAGTGGCCTGGCCGCTTCATCCACCAGTTCCCTCAAGACCCGTGGATGCATCTCATCAGGTCCCGTGAATTTGTGCACCTTCAGGTTCCTTAGGTATTCTCAAACCTGATCTTCTCCTACAGTGGGTGGTTCTGCATTCTCCCAGTCCCTGCCTTCTGTGGCCTGGGCAGTGTGGCTCAAGCACTTGCCAGTGAAGACTGAGGCAAAGAAGTCGTTGAGTACCTCAGCCTTCTCCATATCCTGGGTAATCAGGTTGCCTGTTTCATTCCGGAGGGGACCCACATTCTCCCTCATCCTCTTGTTTAGGTTATGTAGGAAGTCAAACAAAATGATACGGCCTCATACTCCACTGCTCTCCTTAACATTGAAACAAAGCATAAAAAAATTGTGTTCAAGAGAACAACAGAGGAATTCCTTTTGTAACATCAGTCTGACCCTGCAATGTGTCATCCAGTTTAACAGGATTATTTACCAGTGTAAAATGATTCAATATTTACATAAATGTTTACAGGATCAGAATTAAAAATGGTACATTATTTCTTGGTATTGGCATGTGTTTCCACTCCAGTCTGCTTTTCCCAAACTGGATCTCAAAGCTGCTTTTTGATCTTGGCGGTAAGAAGAGAGAAGGCAGCAGCTCCAGTGGCAGTAGAGCAATCCAGTTCCTGACTGCTGAAAAGACAAATTAACAGCTTTTCAGACAGCCCCATTTGAAATTCTGCCAGGCATTAATTTGCTTATTCCTTTCCTTTGTTTATATTATGTATATTTTTATTTTTCTTTTTAAACAAATGTCCAGCATTTTGAATGTAGCAATCTGGTAATAGATGACAGAGGAGTTCTTTGACACGTACAAAAGTGTGATTGAATAGAAGTGTTGGAGCTATATTTGCTGTGACGCATACACGTATGCATGTCCTGGGTGGGATGCTGCCCATGTTTTAACTGCATTTGCAGATGGAGACTGTCTCTGGCTGTGAGTGAAGGGTCGGTCCCTCCTCCAGGTGGGGATAAAGAGCTATTTTAGCTCCAGAAAAAGCTATTGGGACTTCATGGCAAAGCTTCTGCAATGTGTTTATTTAGCTATAAAAGTTATGGGTATGATTGCCAGAAGTTAAGGAAACAGTAGACCTGATGTATTTTCAGTGGGTGGTAGATTTGGAGAAAGAAAACAAGAAGAAATAAACGATCATGTGAATAAGTGGAAACAGAAAATGGAGGTGCTTGGTAGGGGTGGCTCAGTGACACTTGTGCAAGTTAATAAAATAGCTGCGTGGGAGAGATTTATCGAATTATTTTAAGAATTAAGGGAACTGCTGAGAACTGTGGAATGACAGTCTATTCATATTTATCGGTCTGGTCTGGAGCCTACCGAAATCAATGGTATAGGTTCATTATCACTCATCTACAGCATTTTTAAGTGTGTATATGTATTTTTTCTCATTTTGCAGATGGCAAGACAGAGGCCCAGCAAAGTTATGTCACCTGCTGATATGCCACTTACCTAGGTTTCCTTTTTCCCTTTCTCCCAAATTATAGCTGTCTAAGCCACGGCAACAAGAAGGGCTTTTTTGTTTTGGGGGTATGTTTTTCCTGAGAGGAATATTCCTGAGATTGTTGGAGGTTGAGCTGTTTTCTAAAAGTATGAATTCCATTCAGTAATCTGCTTTGGTGCTTGCTCTATGTTTTTATCATTCACTGTGCGAGAGGTTTCGGTTAGGCAAAGAAGTACTCAGATGAAGTGACTAACTTCAGCCATACTAACACTTCTCCTAGGTAGCTTCAAAGGTAAGCCAGCATTTTGTCACCTTGGTGTAATCACTACAGCATTACAGCTTCAAACAAACTCTACAGAGGTAATTAAGTTCATACAATTGCCATAAAGATGAATGACTCAGTACAGCACAAGCAATTTGTCCATAGTAGAGTGAGCTAATACAATACTCAGTACCAGAAAATTCACTAGGACAAGAGACTCTCTAAATCCTCTGATGGCAGCTTGCACCGTTACTGATGCTCAGGTTAAATGTTTGGGGTATGTCAGAAACCAGACTTGTGTGGTTCTTGTGCTTGCAATACTGTCTCTGGAGCTCACACAGCCTTCTTTTCTGAAAGCAGTACTAAAAAACCTTCAAATTAAATCGTATGGGCCCTCCACTGCATTTTACAGACTTCAGTGGGAAGTTTGGGTACAGAAGGAGTGTTACGTTAATGCTTTAGTAAGTGGTTACCCACTTCAAAATGAAGCAGTGTTTGAAGTGAAAGGTGCCATCTTTTGTAAAGCCGATGTATCAGAGGGAGAAACAAGACAAGCTTTTGGGCACTCTAGCCTCTCTTGAAGTCTGACTTGGATGCAGCAAACAAGTCCAAGCTCAGAACAAGTTACTGTAACTTTAACCTGATTATGTTAATCAATGAATCAGAGAGAAAAAGATAATTTAGAAATAATCTAATCTAAAGAAACAGCATAGGTTTCTGATAAATTAGACAGACCTTGTTGCTTGTGCAAGATTAATTTAATCTCTTCCTGTAAGGACACGTTAGAGCGTGATAACAGTGAGAAACTCTGTCAAATGTGTTCTTTTGGCTGGAGAATTGTTTGGGTGTTGATATGTCAGGGATGGATGAAATGACTTGAAAACATATAGTATGTTCAGCAGTGATGGGAGCAAAACTAGACTACCAGTTAATGAGAATTCAGCTGGAACAGAGCCTGGAGTCATATAGGGGAGGAGAAAAGGGGAATTTTCAGAGCTGCGATAATGTTTCTGGTCCAGCTGAAGCAATTTCTCTTTCCAAAGCTGTTCAGCTCATTCAGACATCAACATGATACTGTCCCTAACATGCACAGACCTGCTAAGGCTGTAAGTCAAAGTTTCACATGGATGAAGATGAGACTTCCTTTGTAGTCTGAGAAAACATTAACCCACGTATGTAACTGCTTGTCTTCTGAATGAAAGGTCAGCAGGCTCTCAGGATACATTTAACCATTGCAGGGCAATGTTTCTGCACGTCTGCCTACTTTTAGTGTATGGCTCTTTGAGCGGACTATTGTACATTTAATTTATTTAGCCAGGACAAAATTTTTAAATATTAAACTTCTCTCTCAGAGTAAATAAATGTATATCTAGTAGTAGGATTGTACAGAAAACTACAGATTCTCAAAGGATAGGACTTTCTATAGATTCCTCTTTGGATTATAAAAGTGAATCCTTAAGAAATACGAGACTATTGCACTTGTGCAATTCTGATGACAGGACAGTCTCAGGCAGAAATGGAAGGCTTCATAGAAATGTTGCTCTAGCTAATCTCCTACGTTGCAGCATTTTTATTGGATCAGAGAGCATTTTCTTTGTCTTTTAATATAAAGTAAAAATTGCAGTAGCTCTTGGTCTGAAAAGACCCAGAAGCAGGGGACAGCGGTGCATTGGAATGGGTACCTGCTGAAATGTGTAATCTCCAGGGGCTGATGGAAAGCAACAGGATGGCTCTGCAGGGAGAAGTGTTCTTTGAAGTCTTGCATCATACACAAGAAGGAGAGAGAAAAGACACAGTTTTTTTACATATCAGTTAATTTGTATTGGGGTGCATGCATTAATTTCTCCTAATGATTTCTGCAAATTTGTTTCATTTTTGCCTAGCTTCTGCAAGCAAAGATTGTTTAAGATGTTGCATGACAGCATGATATCAGTAGTCCCAACTCCAGCTTGCCTCCCACAGTCTTGAGAGTACCTTAGGAACAGTCTGATTTAATGAGCAGTGTATTTTGTGCCTTTTTATGTGTACTTTGAGTTTTGCAACTTCAGCAGTCCCATTTTGAAGATTTTCTTCTCAATATAAAGTGCTAGAAATTTGTTTTTAATTAAAACTGGATTTCTTGCATAATCACATGAATCCAGAAGCTTGAGGCATAAGTAATCTCAGCATTTCAATACTTGGGATAAAATATGCATACTGGTGGCAGAGTGTATAAACATAAGGTGTTATGCAGGGAGCTAAAGCAACTCTTGGATCCAGAGTCTGAGAAAGTTTGAATACAGTGAGCATTACTACTGAAACTACTGAGTTTTGCTTTATTAATATAGAGGTTGAAGTCTGGGGTTTGGGCTTTGAGAAGTAAAGCAACATTTAATGTACCATTTTCAATTCTAGTTGCTGGTGATCCATATTCTGATTTTTAATTTAGCAAGATTAGCCTGGGGGGAAAAACCACTTTGTTCCATTTGTGAGAAGCCTTTCCTGTTGATTTTGAAGGAAACGGCATTTCAGGCTGATAAAGTATGATTTAATTTTGTTTCTAGATATTTCCCCATATTTCTAAAGCAAGATCTTGATGCAGTAAGATAAGCATGAATTGCTCAACATTGACTAATAATTGAAGTATGCAGTTAGAGCTCTGCTTGCTATTTTTACTTTGCCAAATTGACATTCCTATATCTCAGTTCACCAGATTTCTGAAAAATGCCATTGACCACAATGTCACCTTTTCTTATCTGAGTTGCAGTTCTATACGTGGGGCTAGATGTGGGCACTGTGAAGAAGGGGGATTGCCTTTGGCTGCACCTCCATCATACAACTGGATGCGCATACTGCACCATGTAGGACTAAGGGGAGGTGTAGGCTCCCTATGAAATGCTTCTCTGACTGGGGACTTTATTAGACCCCCCCAAATCAGCCTCTAAATTCTGTGCATTTCCAGCTGTAGAGTCTGGGCCTTACAGAGAATCTGATGTATGTCAGGTAATCATTGTTCTCATTTAGAATAAGTATCTCTTTGTGTTCTCACACATTTCCCAGTATGTCTTCCATAACTGCATGATATTCACCAGTGTGGTGGAGAAGCATCTTACCCTCAACAAAGGAGGCAGTGACATTCTTTGCTAGGCTGTGCTGGGTACCTATAAATGTGATTGCTCTTTCTGTGTGCCTGAAAGTCATCTTCTCTATCTGCAGAATTTGTTGTAGCTGAGTTTTCCCGAGGATCCTACATAGCCATCACCATGGCAAGATGTCCTTCATTTAGTTTAGCATCCAGGTCCTTTTGTAACCCCAGTACTCCAAAAACCCTAAAGAAAAATGAGATATAATAAAGAATAAATAATAGCCTCAGGAAGGGAGGCAGTTCAGAGCCATAATATGGATGGAGTAAGCTGTAGCTGGTTGGTTTTGTGACTGATACAGTATTTCATGTTATTTTTATCCTTCCATTTAAAACTAGATACTGCCGTTCTTAAAGAGCAGTGAATCTGTTTAATGATACCTTTAATAATCTCCTCTTTCCTTTTGAGAGTAGTATTTGGGAAGCAGAATGTCTCTCCCACTAATGGCTGTCTGCCAACTGGCTTTCATCTTTATCCTTTCTGATTCTTCAGTCATTTACCCATGTGAAGCATTTGCTCTTAGAACATGCAGTTTTTAGCTCCTGGCAGTTAAGATGAGAGAAATCATTGTAAATTGCTGGCGTGAGTGACCAGGAGGTCAAAGGCCTTGAGTATCGGGTGCTTCAGCCTGACAAGCAGGATGAAGTATGCATAAATGGGAAACTGCATAGAGCTCATGAAAGAAGAGCAAATAAAGAAGATCCTCTCAGGTAAAAGGAATTATTTCTTGAGATTCATGTAAATAGCTTCTGCAAATACCGCATGGGGCTCTGGGTCTGCAGAAACCAGTGGAAGAGCCTCGGTTGACCTCAATACTGGGAGATCATTGTCTTCAAAACTGTTTGCCTGTGGACATTTTAAGATAAGTATTCTCTGACAGAAGTTTCCTTAAGTAAAAGCATCTGCTGTTGAGCAGCTTTAGAAAAGGGAATCTTGAAATGGCTCCTGGAATTTGTTTGCTACACCACTGTGATTTGAGACTAGGCTCCCTGATATCTGGAGGAGAGACGCTTTATTTTGACTCCAAGTCAGGTGAACATTTATGAGGTCTTTTTAAGAAGGTGGTGGGTTTAGATTTTTTAAAAATTTTAACAACTTTCTATATCTTGCATCTTGCAATAAAATTATGGAAGTTGGCATTACTGCTGGTCAGTTGAAAGGATGCATGGAAAGGACTATGAGCAGATTCTCTGAATCCCAAGACATCCTTCTACTAGAAGAATATAGATTCAGTTACTCCAAGACTTCCAGTGAAACATTGGGAGTATGTGTGTATTTGACATATAAATTAACATCTGTCATAGATAATTGCTTCATTTAAGTTTGAATATTGTCTTTGAGTTTGGACTCTGAATCCCTTTGAATTTGTGAGATGGATGCTGTTGATTTGACTCTGTCTCCCCTCGGCTGCTCCTCTAGAAAGTTCCGCACTGCATTTCAGAACTACTTCTGGTGTTGATTCACCTTTCATGCTTTACACAGGTTTATTCTCGACTCTCTTTTCTTTATTTAACCTATCTGTGTGTGAGACCACAGATTTGCATGAAGATGTTTACAGAAATGTCCTGGACATTTGTATTCAGTCAAATACATTTTTAAAGATAGTTTTGATTTATATGATCTTTAATTTCTTTTCAGAAACTGACACTTTCTTGATCCCTGAAAATGGAAGATGGGTGTATTTCCTTGCAGTACAAGAGAAATTACATTTTGAAGCTACTTTTCTAATGGTGGTCGTGTAACACTATTTTGGATGTATCAGATTTCCCATTATCCATTATTTGCTTCTTTTTGTTTGTTTGTTTGTTTCAAGTGCCCAAGTCTGTAAGAAAACTTGTCATGAAAAAATTTCACATATGAGACCGACACTTTTATAATGTTAGAATGGAATTAAGAGTTTCTGCTTTGAATGCAGAGCCAGGCATTCAAGAGCATTTGAAATGTTGAGATGAGAGAAACTGTCTGGAACAGGCTGTTCTTATCCTGAACCAAATTTCTTGGTGTATTTCCAGAAGTACTGAGCATAACTGCAAAATGGGTCCCAGAAGAAAAATTTGGGACCCAGTAGGACATGACCTGTTCTATTGCTTTGCTCCCTTGGGGGTTAGAGCCAACCTAAAGCAAACTGTCTGCCAGGGGCACCAGGCTCATGCCTGCCATGTGTGAAAGCCATGACACAGAGATAGCTGGAGCAGATAAATTGCCAACCAACAATTCATTTTATGCACATTAAGTTCTCAGTTGCCTGATTTCTGATTTCCTGGGTCGAAGTTTATTTTGTACCATGAGACTGGATTTAAAATAAACCCTGCAGTTCTTAATTGAGTGTCAACCTGTACTAAATGTAGGGAGGTCAGTGGGATCATATCAGGTGCAGGATGGTATCTAGGGGCTTCCAGGAATATTATAAAAAGGGAACATCACATTGTTCTGTTCTCCAAAATACTAAAACTTTATAATCTTGCATCTGAATATGAAATATTGAGTAGCAAATGTCACAAAAGGTGCCTTTAAAATCATTCAAGTCTGGAGAATAAGTAAAATGTTTGCCTGAAGGGAAACATGCATTTTTATTCCCACTTTGGTGGGAAATGAATGTGATTTGTAGGATTACTGTTGGTTAAAGTAAATTACAGTTTATTGCATGAAGATGAAGGGATTAAGATGAGTGCCATGTGCAGTGTTATTGCTGTTGTGCAGTATAAATATATGGCTGTTAGCTACCAACAGCTCCTGTTCTAGGGAGCTCAGAGACAGAGTGAGAATAGGAATTGTGTCTGGACTGGGCTATCATTCAAGGAGGATAGAGTTCAGGTTGTGTGGACAGGTACCTCATGTCTTTGTCACCAAAATTCGGGAATGAAAGAAAACTCCGTAACACCAATTTAGCGTTAAGAAGCAGGCATTTCCTTTATTGCAGCACTGGGTGTCAGGAGAATAGTTCCTCAAATCAGGCACACCTAACGCTGCTTCTCTTGTCATATTTATACACAAATGTTACAAAGATTACAAAGTGGTACGCTCCCCGTTACAATAATTGGTTCATATTTCTTCGCCTAGTATGCAAACTAGAACGCATGCTCAGTTCCTTTCTCCGCCTCTATCTTTTGAGTAGGTGGGATAATTTGGGTAGGGGGCTTATGAGTCGGTGGTCGTGGGGACCCTGGTGCAAATTACCTTTCCCCTAGTTTCTCAGTACTTCGGTGTTGGTAATTGTTTGCTATATGCCTTAGGAAGATAAGGATGCTCCTGGAGGCAATTAGTGTCCTCCCTTTCTGAAAAGTGTGTACATAAGGACCTTGAAGTGTCTTGTAGCTCCTCCTTTTTATCATGATGTGTAGCAGGTGCTCATTCTAAGAATCGTTAGCCTTCTACCTAAAGTAATAATTAATAGTTTCTTATCACATATAATACAAGTAGGTCTTCATTACAGACCTTTCTTCTTGGCTACATTTTCTTATTATGTATAATACAAGCAGGCCTTCGTTACGGGCCTATCTTTTTGGCTACATCTTCATATCCTGTTCTCTTATCCTTCATATTCAGAAGTTTAGAAATTGCTGCACAAGCCATAATAGAGGAGAAAAAGATGTTGGTAACCTTAGGTATGTTAGCTTGAAGTTATTGAAAATAACCTTAGATGATGTTAGCTTAAAGTTATTGAAATGCTGTTCCCCAGAGCTATGGGAGGACTTGTAGACAAAACAGTTGGCTCAATTTCATCCTGCCAGTATTTATGCTCTCTAGTTTGCATGGAAAAGCAGCTGAACCAAATCTGCTTCCTCTGACTGCCTTACAGTTTGCATCTTATCTGAACATCTCCAAGGGCACGTCTACTTGGTGTGAACATGGAATTCACAGAGGGTTTAAGCATGTACTTGAATTAAGTATGTAAAGAATCTCACAGAAGGCAGTAAGTATGTGTTTAAATGCTTTGCTGGATCACCACTAGTCATGTAGCTTTTTAAAGCCTCAATTTCACCTTTCTGTAATGAGAGCTTTCTTACTTCACAGGAGTGTAGTGAGGAGAAACATTAAAACACTGGAAGATTGTTCTGGCACTCAGGTGACTATATTATAAACACCTTCAAAAGAGCTCTTCTAGACTTCTGTTTTTCTAAATAGACAATTTCCATCAACCTCTAAATCTTATTTACATAAATTCTGCAGCTGATGAAACACCAAGCCACACAGTATGCTTTGAAGAATCAAATGTCAGTCCATAAATGATCCCGAAATGTGCTATTTATGAACTTGCTCATTTTCTTAGATAAAAGGACATGCTGATGCACGATACCTTTGCTTTGTTTTACTTTTAGTTTTGGAAATAATCATAAAAGGAAGAGTAAAAAGTTCACAGATATAGAAATGAAGATTTCTATGTAGGTAAAGGCAAATTTTTTTTTGATTGTCTGACTTTAAAAGTGTATTTGAATTTTGTTCCCTGTCTGGCTGTGAAACTGTGGTATGTCTTTCTATGACCTCTACAGAGAGGAATACAGTGCCTTTTTGATATGCACACTGCATTTTAATCTTCAAACTCTTAGCTGTGTTAGCTTTTTGACTGTGGAAAGAGACTGTGTAAGTGTCGTCTGACAGGTGGTTTTATTCTTAATTCTGCCACTGACTTGCTCTATAGCCATAAGTGAATCACTCGTATTTCTCTGTGGATAAGTCACTTGATCTCAGCCTCTGCTTTGCTTAGAAGGATGGCAAAGTTTATGTGACTGTCCTGTGTACATTGAGGCAAACTGGGATTCTGCTACTGAGTTGCTGCATTCTGCTACCTTCACCTGAGATAGTCACCTGAGCACCAGACACTGCTGTAGCTTCATACATATTTGAAGAACAAAGGACAGCATTTATTGTGCTTGGGTAGGAGAGGCTTTGCTTAGCGCTGTTGTGTATGAGAGACAGAGGTAAGACAGACTCATTCAAGAGGCAAGTAGAGACACACAGATGAGGAATTTTGATGGCCTGATTCAGTCCAGGTACTTAGATAGGTTTTGGGGCTAGAATTGTCTAGAAGAATGTTAGGACTGAGATCAAGGAAATCATTAGCTCCTGTTGGATGGATACAGTGTCCAGAATAACTTGCTTTGTGCAATTCTTTGTACACAAAAAGGCATAACTAGAATAACCCACAGGTTTCTGAGAGTTGGTCAGCTGCAGGGGTTAAAAAATCAACACCATCAATACCGGAAGAGCTATGGCTTGACGTAGAGCAGTATCAGTCATCTTCTCCAGACCTACCAGCTGTTCTGTGCGGCACAGGGACAGGATGATGTAATGTCAACAATGTTGTTGAAGCAGTGCTTCATAAGTAACAGCCTGGGGAAGTTCCTTTAGCCCTCTTCCTACAGGTGTCCGCATCTCCCAATCTATTAACTAAATTGAAGATTAGTTTCTAAATGGACTGAGGCACTGATGGATCATGCACAGACATTTTTCATAAACTCGCCTGTTTTTCATCAGCTGACCTGATAGGACAGAATACTCATCAAAGCATTACTAGAGAACAGCAGTAGCTCTGCCATAGGGGACTGTTGGGTCCATCCCCACCTAAACTTTACCAAGTTTTGTGGCATATGCCATTGCATAAGACTTGGTGCAGGCACAGAGTTAGGGATCTAAGCAAGAGAAATCCTAGATGTACAGGGAGAAAGGGGCACTCAAAAGGGGTTGCCAAAATAGTTGGAAGGCTGTTGGTAAGGTTCCCTCAACGCTACGTAACTGGGTAGGTGGCTGAGATCCTGGCTTAGATCCCAGTCTAGGTTTAGAGTCAGGCTTAGGGCTCCGACAATGAGAAATTCAAGATGTATAATAAGAGTGGAGTTCAAAGGGGATGCCAAATTAAAGCGAGCCCTTCTACTAGGGCTCTCCCCTGAGTGATCCCTTGTCTGGGGGACTGGAGTGCCCCATGCACCAGTGCCAGCCTCGGGGTAGGCGAGGGATATGCCCAATTGGCTCTTAGACTGGGACAGTGGGGTCCTCCTCAACCAGAGCTTTATACCCCTCTGGCTCCCTCTGAGTTGTATTTCCTGTGCTAAGTGTGGATGGTGCACGTGCCAGGACCAAGCCTGGCACCACAGGACACTGGAAGTGTAACCAGAACCAGAGGTATGCTATGCCACCACAGCATCCCTCAATGCCCTGGAGGAGATCCACCCAAGCTAAAAGGATTAGGGCGGTCACTGCTAGAGAGGAAAAGAACATGCCATGACTCTTTTCCCCTAGCACAACCAGGGTTAACACAACACAAGCTCAACACCCACTCATTTTTCTTGGGACAGAGCTACTCTCCTATGTAAACACAGATTAAGTTCATTGCATCCTTATAAAGGACCCTGCTATCAAATTGCATTTAGAAATGCACAGAGGTCCAGGGAGAGGGCAGGGTTCCCAGTTTCACTAATGAACTTTGTTTTCAAGCCTGCATCTTTTTTTTTTTTTTTTTTTTTTTAAACTCTGTTTCCCAGAACTGTGTTCTGCTTTTCAACCTTTGGTATTAATATCTCATATATCTAGCATGCTGAGAGATTCCAGGTCCATGCTTCTTTACTTACTGTCCTTGATAGTTTAACTTCCAGGCATTCACATTGCTCACCACCATCCTCGAGCTGTAGTTTTGTGATTCCTTGCCTATTGCTAGCCATTTCATAATATTCTCTGCTGTTCTCAGAGTATTTGGAGTTGACATTCCTCTTACTTCTAGTAAAAGGAAGTGACTTAACACCGAAGAACACAGAAGTGATTCTTTGTTTCACGTCAGATTGCATGAATGTGGCTGTATAATCATAGGAAGTGCAGAGCTGCTAGAGTGCTAATTCTTCAGCTTATGTGTAGTTGTGGTCATATGCATTTCTCCTTGTTAGGGGGTTCCTGGCAGTGACTTGAAAAGCCAGCCCCTTGACAAGAATGCCTTTGCTTTGTCTACATTCTGGCTAGAGCATAGTTAAGTCAGCCCTGAGGAAAAGTTCAGTAGTTATCTTTTAAATATTTCCATTACTTTTACATCATTTTACTATTACTGACACTTTACGGCTGGTCAGAGATGCCAAATTACAACCCAAAGAAAAACAAAACTTTTGTTCTATTACAAGAACAGTATTAGCAGGATGAGAATTCATGCTGCACTGTCACAAATGAATAGGCATCAGCTTGGAACAAGGAGACTGAGGCTAGTTCCAACTTTTGCCCTTGTTATTGTGGATACTACTGGGACAGTAGTTTTAAAAATGTAGACATCTGTCCTTTGCAGCAAGTAGTCACCATTAATCCTGACTTTGCTGAATCACTGAAGAACTACCAATGGAACTGCTTGGACTCAAAACCAAGTTTTGTCTTTAATTTCACATGTAAACTGGCTATTATGGATAGTAGCTCTTTAACAATAGTCTGACCTAAATATTATTCTCTGTTGGAAATGATTTTTGGTCCATGATGTGTTTTCAGTGAGACAGATACGTTATCACTGCTTCTGTTGTGATTGTCAGTTCAGAGTTAACCCCTTTAATCTGAGCTGACATCAAGTGTCAACATAAATATAACTGGGATAGAAATTTGCTTTTGGGTTTCTAGTGGGTCATGGGAAATGAAGTTTATCATTTGTAAGCTGTGATTTGAGATGGTTCTCTGTTTATGTTGAATTCTTCTGTCACAGCATATTTGCATTTATCAGGACATCCCATTTAACTGGCCGACACATCCATGAGGCATGAGCTAAACATTGGCTGTAGGTGCAGGGTTATGGCTGAACAGATGAACGGGGTTTTTGGATAAGAGTAAGCAGTTACTCAAATCTCCCCTTTTCTTTCTTGTTATAAATCTCTTTTTAGTTCATATTCCAGGACTTCTGCCGGGCTGTGACTGTACTTCAACTTGATTTTCAGAAAAGCCCCTAAAAGTTGGCTCAGTTGCCTAAAGGGTCCTTCTTAGGACAGGCAGCTCTTTCAGTCTCAGCAAGTTTCTTTCTCTCTGATTGTACATTTAGACTGACATTCTCAAAGCCTTTATTCCAGGTTCTTGCATGGGCTTGTCCCTGGGACTTCAGGGATCAACATACTGGATGGTGTTAAAGGGGAGGTGATTAGCAGTGGATTTCAGTGAAGTATTAGTGCTGCCTGGTTTGAGAGTGGCAGTAACCAGTAACCTTATTGCCTTAGGTTTCAGGCCTGACAGCACAGAGTCTTCTCAAACAGTGAAGAGATGGTGTTTCTTTCAGGTCAAGTACAGCTACTTTGACAAGTCCTGTTTTTCTGAAGTGGAGACCCACCACTGTTGTTCTACTGCCAGAATAACAGCAGTCTAGGGGCCCTAGGGTGAAGAGCCCGAAGGGATGCAGCACAGTGAAGATGTGGACTGCTTGTCTATCAATTCAGGCATACCCAGGAGTGTTCACAGGCACTGGACCGTGACTGTTGGTGCTGGCAAACTTGCCCGCACATTCCTAATAGTGAGTTTGGCCTGTTCCAACCAGCAATTTCCTCAAACAGCTCCTGGGTGTGGGTTGGCGGTTAGGGAGGTCAGGGAACTATGCTCAAAAGGCAGACTGCTGCAGCCATCCAGTTTTAAGACTAACTGATTTACTAGCCTGGACGTGGCTGCTCTGTACCAGCTGACCTCCATGGGCTTGGTTAATGTTCTCGTATGGATGTTAATCACAGAGCCCAGAATGAGCCAAGTCTCAGCTCATGTTCAAACAGGGGTTGATGCTGATGGAGCGATAGTCATTGGGTCTTTTAAGTGGGTCATTCCCACTCTTTCCTCATCTCCAGATCCAGAAGCTGGTCTTCTAATAGGACCTAGAGGAATTACAAGATTGCCTTTGAGGCTTGCAAAAGGAGGCATTTGAAATACAATTTTGCAGATACTAAGGCAATAGTTAATTGTCAGGGACTCTTCATTGTTGTGTAATACTTAAACTGCTTTATTGTAGTGCTGTGGCTTTTGGAATTGTAACAGCATTAAAAAGCAGATAAAAAATAAGCAGTTTCCATAATTTTCAAATAAACAGTAAGTTTGCATGTATTCTGTGTTTTGCTCTGAAAACCTTTAGCATCGAGTACATCAGAAGCTGGACAAAATTAAGAGAAATTAATGAAAGTAAATTATCAAGGGCTACCAGATACAAAGACCACACTTGTAGCTCAAGAAGTTTCCAAGTTGCAAGTATTTGGAGGCTGGGAGAGCATTTAGGGGAAAAATCACTACATATTTAGTGCTATACTCTTCCTACTATAGTCTTCCCTGGGCACCCACTGCCAGCTGCTGTCAGAGGCAGGATGCTGAGCTGTGGGTCTCTCAGTTTGACCCACCTGTTGTTTCTGTGTTCTTATGTAAAGATAGTCAACATCTAAGCCTAAAGTATAGGAAGAGTGGAAACAGAATGGTAGCAAGTAAGACAAATATTCTTCAGATGAAACAGTGTATATCACCATGAAACCAGGACAGGGCTGCACTAAATGTCTTTACATTTAAATGTTGAACTATTTCAGTTTAAAAAAAAAAAAAAAAATCTCTTTCTAAGCAATGTCTGGAGAACAGAGAAGTTTTCCAACTATAAGCACTTTTGCTTTTACTGAGTTTATGTTTTCAAAATGGCTGTTTGTTTGACCTTGAATAAACAAGCCTCCAAAACACTGTGTTGGGCAATCCTGGCCACTAACGTGTGTGATGTATGTGTTTATGTGTGTGTCCGACCCTGTTAGTCTGACTGAATTTCAGTGTCAGGCAAGGAAATATGAAACATGTACAGTCTGCCAAGAGTCTGGGCTTGGCAGGCTTCTGGAGTCCAGCACAGATCTGCCATTGACTCTGCAGCAAGTGTCAGACCTTGGGGAGGCAGCAGAAGAGGGGAAGTCCAACTTGGCTCCAAGACTGCTAAGTGGCACCTTTTTAGCACTTGACAAGAAAGTAGAGACTAATATCCAGAAACTGAATATCACTTGTCTCTTCTTAGTCACCCCAGGTTGTGGGGAGTGGGAATAAGCAAAGGAAGGAAGAAAAGTGCTGATGGGCTTTTGGCAGGAGCAAAGGGCCTGCTGAGGACTGAGTCCAGAAGAAGTGTTTCTTTTGGACTCAGGGTACACCCTGGTCATGGCTACCTGGCTTTGAAGGACTAAGTTCCTCATTCCAGGAGGTGATAGATGCTGGGCAGAGCTGCTGAAAAAATGCCTCTGTAGCAGAGGTATGGTGAGGCTCTGCCTTGTCAGGAGGGAGTTACCAGGGAGAGAGTGGCCCCAGGCACCAACTGACCAAGAAAGAAGAGAGATGAAGTTTTAATAATAAGGCACTTCCCATGCTTTTAGGCAACCCAGAGGATCTCTGTAATCAATTATGGTTTGGGGACTGCATGCTTTATGGTGGTATTATTGCTATGCAGCACTCAAGAGGCTGCACCAGGGATTGCCAACTGGGAAGGATGTGTGTACTTGATGTGGATCTCAGGAAAGAAAGCAGCAGAGAGGAGGATAGATACTGTCTATATGATAGGAACACCCGCAGTCACATGATGGGAGAGCTGTGGATCTCAACCCTCTATAATTCATCATGGGGCCTGAAGTGACAGAAAGGTTGGTCACCACTGGTGTACAGCATCCAAAACACTTTGCCTGAATGAAGTACTAAAAGTGGAAGTATTGTGAAAGCCGCTGATGCAGACAGGGAAGGAGAAGAGGGCCAGGAAGGAAGCCAAGATGCAATATCAGCCCTGTGGTTATGGTATCTGGAGTTGGGTTTCAGCTTCTTTATTTCCAGAGAGGAGGATGTGTGAGGCTGAAGGACCAAGTCCATTTTCTTTTCATTTCAGTGCCATTCTGGCTGCTAGCATGAAGGTCTGGAGATGCACACTGAGATCCTCTTTCTGTGCTCCAAAAGCTTTCAAATTAATTTAATTTTCATTAAAATAGGACACCTTGACCAGTCACTGCTGGAAGTCCTTTAATCTGTAGCAGACAAACCCCAGATGTTTCTGGGCACATTATTTACTTTTATTTCCTTTCTACACTGACCCTCGTGCACCATGTAGAAACTAGTCTGTTTCTCTTTGTTAAATGCTACTGCTTCCATCCACCCTTTGATACAGAGACCAGTAGCTCTGCTTGTTATGCAAAAGAAAAAAAAAAAAGAAAAAAGAAAAAAGAAAAAATAACATTTCAAGGTTTTCTTGAGTCAACTTTTTACTTCATGCCACTACCTTTCTTTTGATGATTTCTGTGGAAGTCTAAGCATTAGTAGTTCAGGCTTTGCATCCAGAGAAGGCTTGTGGTAAATAAAGCAGAAGTAAATTAAAGCAAAGAGATGAAATGTACTGTGCTGGTACAGCTACTGGCACATGATTTGGAAAGGGACTATGCCATTGTTGAGAACTTTGATTTCATTACCACAGCCCTTGTCCAGGATTGCATCTTCTAAAATTTGCTATTGCACTGTCCCACTTCCCAAGAGCTCTCTCACAGGATTTGCAGGAGGTGGCAGGCACTGAGCTGTATGATTTAACTGCTCTAAGTGTTTTACATATCTCTGCTTTTTCCATTTCTACTATCTGTAGTTAACAGGTGTATATGTTCTTGGTGTCTCTGAAAGAATACTCAACACATATTTGTCAACTCAGATATTTTTGGGCATGTTCCAATCTTGTAGTACTATGCATCCATATACATCCCACACAGCATTCACCAGCCTAAGTGCTAGTCTGAGTAGCCAATCCAGATTTTGGATATAAAAAAAGGGAGGAAAAAAAAGAGACTTGCTTATGAGAATTGTAAATGTCTAGAATTTATTGCTGACAATAACTTACTTGCATTTTCCAATTTGATAAGCTGAAAATGTCTTACTCCAATACGGCAAGAAACTTAACCAGCTGTTGCGCAAAGAAAGGTCTTAAAATTAAATACACACTGCAGAAAAGAAGGGAAGGATATGCGTGAAATTCTGAAAAGAGCTTATTCTCTATTGAAATAAAAATATGTAGCACTCATCCAGCTCAGCTCAGATATTCTTACATTACATATTTAATATCATCAAAGATTAATATTCCAATTCTGAATGCAGGGAAGCAGGTTTTTTTTCCATTCCCATTGCTCATTCTCATGAATGAGCAACAGTTGAATTTTTGCAATTTCTACCCCACATTCCAGCTGAGTAAATTTTGGGACTGTAATATCAGCATGTCCCTGGAGGAAAGGGTGTAATATTTTGAAGGAAAAAAAGGAGCCATTCACAGTGATCATTGTGTGGGAAAGTGGTTAAGGATAACACAACAGCTCCAAAGGGAATTGTGCAAGAGCCTAGAAACACCATTTCTTGAAAGGATTTGAACACTGGGGAATTTCCAAAGTAAAACAGCAGTGAAAGATGAACAGGGAAAAAGAAAAGGACAGAAAACAAACTCCAGAAGACTGAATTTCTCCCCTCCTGCATGCTGCTCCTCCACTTCCTGGTGAAGAAAGCAAACACTTTTTATTGTATTCTTGCACAAGAAAAGGGTTGTTTCACACCAGCTCTGAGGGCCATTCAGAAGGAAGTCATTATGAAACAATGCTTTTATCCCTGGGACCAAGACAGAGCTAGGAGCCTATGTCTGTAGTTGCACAATCAGCAGTAACCCTCTTTTTTGCACCAGGACATGCCAAGGGCTGTTTGTGGAGCTACTTTTTCTCCTTCTGTCAGCATCTCCATTCCTTGGTTGTGAAGTACACAAGGATCGTAAGGGCAGTTAAGAACCTGCTCTTCCCCCCTTCCCTTGCAGAGAAACTCAGCTTGCACTGTGTTTACTTATGTGCTGGTTCTCTTGGGATCCTTATTGACTTGCAGCACTCACACATCTGGCTTGTATTTCCAGGACTTAGCCTTCCCAAAGAGCTGGAAGTCCAGCAAGGAGCAAGGGCAATGGTGCTGAGTGTTTAGGCTGTGTTTAAGCTGGGACTCATAAGAGGGGAGTCTAAGGCAAGTGTGAGTGCGTCTCTCCAGCAGCTTGTGCTTTCCCAGAGGCACATCCTGGTCCCTTCCTACCCTTTCTGCACCAGCTGCACATGTTCTCCCTCCCTTCCTCCTCCTTTCAGCACCAGCTCTGATGCTGGTGGATGTCACTGGATTCCAATGAGACAGTAGGTAACTACAAAACTCCAGTGGGGATGCTGTGCGTATGCTCTCGTTTCTCAGAAAGAGCTGCAGTGATAGGCAGAGAAGTGGGATATGTTCGTCTCCATTTGTTCTCTGATTGAGCATTCCTGCTCATTTTGGAGAGATGAAATCCAGATGCTAGTCCTGCTCTTGATTCGTGACTCAAAGATTTCAATGTGATTAAGCACTTTGGAAAGGCTCGCTGTGCGCAGCAGTACAGTTCTGTCATTTACCTGGGAATCCCAGAAAAGCCTGGTCTCATTTTCTTTTCAGTTCTCATTTAGGGGATTTTTAAAAAATATTTCTCCTCCTTCCTCCTCTTTCTGAGAGAATGAGGTTGTTTTCAGATGCTCTCTTAAAACAAAAGTCCATATTGTTTCTATATACCCTTAACTAACATCAAGAAAAGAGAAGAAAAAAAAAAAAGAAAAAAATTGTACCAGCTGCACAAACAGCCTAATGCAGACACAGCATCACAGTTGCTTGGGGCTCAGTATGTGCAGCCTATGGAGTGTTTGCCCTCTCTGTCCTGCATGGTGTTACCATGTATCAGCTGACTGTGTGAGGCAAGAGCATGGACCAGGGACCTGGAGTGTGTGGGGATGGCAGGGGATGAGAGATGGGGGGATGTTTGGTGGGGGAGAGTCCCTGCTTTGTGAAGGTAGAGTTAGGAACCAGGGTGATAGGGGCTGGAGAAGCAGGTGGAGGGCTTGGGAGAGGACAGACTGGCAAGCTTGTGGGTTTTGCCACCATTTAAATAGTCTTTTACACATATCCCTCTCCAGCATGAAGAACAGCCCAGCTCCAAGCCCAGATCTTTCAACCTCCCCTGACAGAGCTATATTGAAATCAGAGTGGTTTCCAAAGCCTCTGTGTGAGGTTAAAGAGTACAGCTCAAGCTGACCTAAGGATTCACCACTGCCCAGGCAGGGAGGTCCCTCTGTATTTCTCCTGTTTGTTGCACCTCCTCTCACCAGGAGTTTGACTTTTAACAGGCTCCTTTCGTTCAACTCCTCCTGAGCTCCTAGGGCTCAGCTCTCAGGGCAGATCGCAGTATTTCAGGTGCTGCCTGAAAAAGAGGAGAATAACTCCCTTGATCTGCTGACCACACTCCTGAAGGAGACCAGTATCTGCTGGCCAGGTTTGCCATGTGAGCACGTTGTGGCTCATGGTCAGCCTGGCTTCTGCTGCAAGCCCAGGCCCTTCACAAGAGAGCCTGTGCTGAGCATGGTGTTATTCTGCCCAGGTGCAGACCTTTGCTCTCCTTTTTACCAAACTTCATGAGGTTTCTGTTCAAGTTCATCAAGGTCCCTGTGGATGATGCTCTGCTGCTTGTCCAGTCAGCCACTGCCCTTAATTTAGTCTTAGCCAGAGATTTGCTGAGAGCGCATTTTTGTCCACATTGTTTTCCTTTTTGACTTGCCAGCTGTATTTCAACCAGTACACCTTTTTCTGAACATCCTTCTAGGGCTTTTGGCATTAAAGAGTTCAGGATTTGCACATGTTGCTTTCTTCACTCTGTAAAGATCCCTGGCAAAATCACGCACCAGCTTCCTCAGCTGATCTGCTTCCCTTGTTCATTCCGAGTGGCTCGTGCTGCCTTGCGCTGTGCTCTGTGCAGGCCAAGGGACCTCCAGGCTGCACAGGACCCAGTGAGCAAACCCCACTCAGGGCAGCTCTTGAGCTGAGCATGGCAGTGGACCGTTGTTTCACTGATTGTGGCTCACTGAGATCTTATAAAGCATATGATAGCAGCTGTATAGGTTGTTACATATAGGTACATGTGCATTTAACTATAAATATGTTGAATTTAGTACTTTCAGTGAGTTTAGTACTTTCACGTGAATTAAAACCTTCCACGGATATCCTTTGGGGTCACTACCATAATACTTTGGCCTAATTTAGTCAATACAGAGTTCAGGCAGAGTTTACTGTTGGTGTCTTGGGATGCACACAAGGCTCCCTTTTGTCTTCTGGTGTCTGTACTTTCAGCTGCTATAGTAATTGTACTAATGAGGTTTAGTCTTTAAGAAAACTGCTGGATTTACTCCAGAAGAGCACTCAAGAGCTAAAGACTGAATCAGAAGGTTTCACTATTAATCTAATGTTGAGCACAGCTGCACTGTTATAGAAAGAATAAAATGCTGATGCTGTGCAGTAAACTGTGCCTGGATATGGAATGAACTTAATGGAGAAGAGTTTCCCTTGGGCAGTGGTCTGTGCTATGTGTCCCACTAAGTAGAGCTGTGCAAATAATTGACTTTAAATATGTTGATCGAACTGTAGAATAGAGGATATTTAGGTTTGGGTTCAACAGAGCACTTCTTTCAGGCATTACTTTGTAACCAGCAGGAAAGGAAGAAGGAGACAGCAGCTCTGCCTTTAACCTAGGAAAATTTAACAAAGATATGGGAGTCCCTGAGATTCTGCTGGGTCCTTTTTTTTTTTTGTTTCAGTGATGTGAGAAACGGTGTGTGTCCTGTGACTGTCCTGTTTAAGTGTTTTCCCTTTGTTCATCTTTGCAGCCCACAGAGAGAGATCCCTCACAGTCGGAAACTGAAAGTTAGAATGGCTGAGGAAAATAGTGCCAGAGTAACATTGGGCTGTTGATACACATCTTCTTCAAGATGTACGTTTGCCTCCTCCCAGTCATCCATCACTGCCCTGCTACTGCATTCCCCACACATGGACTGCTGCTGATCACCCTCAAACCCTTTCAGAGCTTGTAGGAGGAATCTGTTTAATCATTACAGCTGCAGCCGGAAGTCTGTTTTCAAGACTTGAGATGAAGTACCACCAAGTTTCTTAGCTAGAACGAGGAGAGTTGTTCCCTGGCATGGTTTGAAATTAAGAGGAAAACCAAAAAGCCCTGATTCGAAAGATACTTAAATGTTAATCTCAGCAGAATATGAAATCCATGAGTAATTTAGAGCATACTTCCCTTTTCTGATTTCAGTGACAAAAGAAGTAGAGCTTGGTTTTTCTGAATCAGAGGAGTTTACAGGCTTAACTTTCATCATGAATTCTGAGAAATAACAGAGGAAAGAGAGACATAAATGAGAAATTCTTCAGTACCATAATTTCCAGTTACTGAGTATCTGTTTTGCTAGATGTCTGAAAACTATACAATCTTGATTTTTATGGGAGCAAACCTGTGGCCCTTAATAAAGAAAATTTGTTTGTGCGCAGAGGAAAACAAGGTGCAAAGGTTAGTGTTTCTCAGTTCCTGAATAATTGTACAGAGACAAATGGATCATGAGCACCAACGTCGGTGGAACTCACAGCCATGTCTCTTAGAAGATTTGAACAATCGATTCCTGTTGTCTATGGTTTTGTAATTTGATTATCGTATAGAGCCAACTGATATTCCTGGATTATAAACAAACATGACTAGATGAGGAGACAAACAGTGAAAATACATCCAGTTTGGCTCTTGGTTGCATGCTCTTGGAAACTTTCCTAGACTCTTTTCCAATGGTTTAAACTTAATTTAGAGTTGGGAAATGCAAAATGCACTTCTTATTTATTATAATAAGAGCTTGGTGACTGTAGACAGTGCTTTGCAAGCAAACACCAGCAGAAAGAGGCATCCTCTTGAGTATGTTATAATGTAATTTGGACAGTGTGTGTTAAGACAAAGCAAAGGAGGATGTTTAGGACACTAGCATGAGAATGCCTTATGAGTTTGGTGTGTGGTTAGGGTTCTTTTAGTTTATATTTTTAAAAGATGAGATGAAGAGTGATAAATTTAGGGTCAATATCTTAATCAGCTTTTCTTTGCTGAGTAGAAATGTCTGTCTTTTTGTCCAGTGATGTTCTTTTCTTCCCCTCAATCAATGGAAAGCAGCGCTGAAGAAAAGGAGGCATTGCCAAAACACAATGCTTGAAATGCTATTCATGCCACAAACTACTCTTTTGCTGCAGACAAGGCATCAACCTTGTCTTCTTTAGTCTGGCCCTAGACTGTCATGAAACCTGCTTCAGCATAGAGGTCTCCATCTTCTCAGAAGACAGCTCCCTGGTCCCTTTGGTCACTAGATGATGGGATTAGACTAATTGTCCCGTGTACTCTCCCTACCAACTCAGCCCAATGGCCAAGACCCTTCAACAACTCTGCAGTAACTCACCTGCAAGAGGAATTTCTTCCCAATGCCTTCACTTAGTATTTAGGCTCTGCTCTTAAAATCTGAGGATTTCTATCCCTTGATGATGTTTTACCCTCCATAAGGTACCTCTGGTGTTCACATCAATCTTTACTTCAGATGTTAAATAATTTTTGAATTTGGTCTATTAGTTAAAGATTTGGAAAAAAATGTAACAGGACCCCCAACAATATACAGGACAATTTAAAGACACTGTGCCTGTTTATTAGTTAATAAATGGTGATTCTATTAATAATTACAGTTCTAATTAAAATCTCCTTGAGTATATCTTGGCATGTAAGGGTCTTTAAATCCCTGAGCTCCTTTTCATGCAATGTACAAAGCCCAACACGCTGGCAGCAGAGGACCGGAGAGTCCTTGCAGTGAAGTGCTATGTGTGGAGATTTATGCCAAGGCAAACTAAGCTCCCAGAAAATGATGATAAATTTGAAAATTTTGAGAAACAAACAAACAAATAGAGGTCACAGTCCTGAGCCCCAGCATGTGAACAGCTAAGCAGCCTCTCACATGGGAGGATCAGTGCAGACTTTGTAGCATAATAGGGTCAAAGTTGAGTGTTGCACCAACAAGACCATAAAGGTTACACATTGAAAGAGAGAAGGAGGCTCAGACTTCATTTATATATCTAAAAGACAAATGGGTTTGCCTATGGGAGGCATCCGTTAGTTGGAATAGATCATAACCATGTCTTGGCCTTCCCAGACATGGTCTGGGAGATGACACTCTCTCACACCTTTCTTGCCTCCTCCAGGTCTCCTCCTTTGCAGCAGAGGGGTAATTTTCCAGATACAGATGTTTGATGTGCTGAGTTGAAAACCACGTTTGACAGAAATTTGGAGACTGCAGTTGAATTCCCCATGGCATTTGATGAAAGCAAATGGGCAAAATCCACTTAAGCCTTGAATCTATTGGTACTGAGTGATCAGGGTTTCCAGCCCTGCTATGAATTTACAGGGAAGAGCTTTCCCAAAAAACACCACAATGATGATTCTTTAAGTGTTATAGAATAATTTGTCAAAAATGAAACATGAAAGACATGTAAGGATTGAGAAATTTTACAAGAGCAGAAATGTTTTGCAATGGGGTGAGATTAAGAGTCACATTAGAGCTGTGGAGTCTTGTTACATATGCCAAGTATATTTGCCAAGTCAGACAGAGATGTGGAGACCAAGAAATTATTCCCCAGGGACCATGGTTTTATCTTGGACAAAACCATATATTTTTATTGGACTATTCTCACTTCCCCAAGATAACCTTATGGGAAGATACAAATGCAAAAAAGAGTCTTGTCTGTGAGATCCATTTGTTGAGATATGATACCTGAAATAGTATTACTTAGCTATGAGATAAGGTTTAGTGGGTGCAAGTTCAAAGTCTGTACTGAAATACAGGTGTAAATCTGCACAGGTGACTTCCCCTTCTCCCAAATCTAGCTGGAAAAGGATCACAGATAACATCTTTTAGAAAGACAGCAGGCAGATGTGGAGCTGTATCTTTAACTTTTTAAGTGCAAGGAGAAATCTATAATTAAGAGGCTCTTAAAGAGATAGTTGGGTCCAGCCGCACTGTGTAGCAATTCATGCTATGATTGCCGCTCAGCTAGGAATCAGGTCTGGTGTTATTTAGCAGCTGTTCACTTCCTGGGTGCTGTGGTTGCTCACTGGTAGAGACTGGACCCCAGAGCTTTTAGCTCTAATGTTCTGCAGAAGTGCAGACGCATGTGGTTTTATTCAAGGTATTCTGTTATGCTCTTTTACGGAAGCTGTATAGTGTGGACACTGGCAAGATTTAATGATGAAAAAAGGAAATAAGCAAGATTATAATAAACTATAAGGTAAAGTAAGAGTAAATATGAAGGTTCCAGCTTTGTATTTTCTATTTAGCTTTTACTTCTTTGAGTAGTCTTATGGAAAGAAAATAGCCTAAGTTTGCAATGTAGATTAATGTTGTAATTTTCCCAGTGATTCATTCACCGTGTGGTTGCCTTTGTTTGGTAATTTGCTCTACGTGGCAAGAATGTGAAGGCAGAGAGGCTGTGTGAAGCCAATAAGCAGTGTAGGGATTTCACTTTGAATTGCTTCAGCACTGAATGTGTTAAATGTTTTCATCAGAGACTTTAAAAAAAAAAAAAAAGACAAAAGGCATACGGTGGATATGCCAGAAAAAGTTTACTTTATAAAAAAGAGAGTGAAAAGCCTCTCACACCTAAGAGAGCAGGGAAGAAAGACTACACCGTTTCCTTTTTAGCAGCTTTTAATCTTAAAAAGAATGTAATTCTCAGTCGCGGGGGGCTGAGCCCACTTCAGTGAGACCTCCCTCCCAAAACTGCCAGGATCCTCTGCTTCCACCGTGAGCAAAGCAGGCGCCTTTGCAAAAGAAGTAAAAGCCTCCCAACTGCCTCCAGCGGCGTAGGAATAGACATGTCTACGGGGAAGATCTGTTGTCTGGTGCTGCTGACCCTAGGTGTGCTGGCGGTGGTTGTTGCACTTGTGGTCATCCTGAGTCAACCCAAGTGCGATCCTCAGCATTACCTGCACGGTGCTGTGGCTGCTGACACCGAGACCTGCTCTGTCATTGCCCGGTATGTGCACAGACCTCTTGTTTTTTTCAGGTTACACATCGCGTATGTCATGGACTTGGACTGACAGACAGGTACACGTACTAACTACGCGAGTGAGCTGGGTCTTTGCTCTGTCCTTGCTTCTGGGGCTGAGCAGCGATGCTGCTCCCTGAGTGCTCTCCATCGGCAGCGCAGCAGCTCAGGGAGCTGATAGAGTCCTGCCTCTGCAGTTGATGCTTATTTTCATTAGCCAGTGTCACAAAAATTTGCAGCTCAGCAAACCCATGGCATTTTGGAAGTTACAAATATTTATAGTATACAAATACAAGGTTGTTTTTAAGTGGGGAAGTGGGAGGTTAACTGTTTACTTCATTGTGGTAAGTCTGTCAGATAAGTGGCTTAGAAATAAATTAAGGAAGAAGTGAGAGGAGCTAGCAGAGCGCTGCAGCTGGGCTTCAGCAGAGGCAAGGAAGGCAGGCAGGCTGAGAGGGTAAGGGGGACTGGGCATCCCTGCCTTTTGGGTGCGTGTTTCGGGACTGAAGCCTGCAGCAGGTGTGCCTGCTATCAAGAAAGACACTGTATTGGAAAGCAAAGAGCAGATTTAACTGAGCCAAGAGAGTATAAGTACAAAAGACATACTAACATCGCTTGGAAAGAAAGATGTAAGTTTAAAAAAAAAAAAATTCTCTGGCAGCCCATGTTGTAACACTTCAGTTTGTGTAACAACTTCTCTCTCAAACATTTTGACTCTTATGTTATTGTTTTACTATTCCTGTTTCTTCAGTTCTTAAACACTTGTATACATGGAAGTAGAAAGTCAGACTAAACACGCTATGTGTGATGCTGGATGCTCTGGCAATGGATGCTGGAGCTGTGTACTCTACCTTGTGGCTGGAGGAGCGAGATAAGACGTGGTACCATTACACTATGCTTGCCATGTCGCACATGTGCTTCTTGCAGTGATGTCCTGACACGGCATTTGTGAGTAGCTGGAGAAAATGTACTGTGGCTGCACATATGTCAAGGGATGAGATGGGTTTTTTTTTTTTTTACGCTAAGCTACAGGTTAGTTCTTCAGAGGGCAGAAGAAGTATCTTTTAAATCAGTATTAATGGAAATAGAGGAAAATACATTTTTTGATTACCCAAGGAATTTGCTGGGAAAACCACAGCACTTGTGTTGCAGCTACTGCAGTTTTTAACTTGAAGTAGTGTAGAATCAGCTGGAAGGCACTGAAGTGAGAGCCACAGAAATCTGTGAGCAGGTTGACAGCTGAGAAGCTTTGACTAGCTGCTGGGCTGTCATCTGTTTCCTTCCATTTTCTCCACAAGGAGCTCCACCTGCTTCCATAGCCTCAACCATTGCTGGAGCTGTGCCTCCAGCGCACTTGCTGCTATGGTGTCCCTCCAGTCTGACAGATCACCTTAGATTTCCTACAAATAGTTTGCCAATGATCCCCAAAAATTCTGCTCTTGCTCCAACTTCCCATCACACATTTTCCCCCTTTCCCCAGCCTGGGGCATCTACACATCACATTCTGCTGCTTCAAATGTATCAGGTCTCTCCTTCAACCCTGCCAAGCCCCCTGGACCTTCCCAGCCAAGACTATTCTCCTCCTTCACCTTGGCTCTACACCATTCACCCTCTGCCCAGTGGTTAGCTCTGCTCCTCTACTGCTGCATGCTGTCTGCTGCTTTTCCTGGTATCCTTTGCCTCCAGCCAATCTGGGAAACCTTTGTGCTCATTTCGTGCTGTCCTTATACTTGGAATGAACCCAACTCCTCTGTTGTTCTCCCAGCTTGAACTATCTGCTCATGTTCTTGCAATAGATTTTAATAAAACTGTTTTTAAAAATGTTCACCTGCAACAGAGCTTGTGATCAGAAGCTTTGTATAATGTTTGCCCTTTTCTTTGTCATTATTGTATATCTCTCTTTGTCCCCACTGGCTCACAGTGGTAGCTTGTAAGGAAGAACATTTTTTTCTTTGGAGGAAGCTTACTGCATGCTCTGTACTGCATGTGATCTTGTTCGTTTCCTCCAAGACATTTCTGTGCTGTTGTATCTGTATGTCACATTTTAGCTCTTAGATATTAGTGCATGATAGTTGCCACTAAATTAATTCTCATAGCAATCTGCAAAGTGAGAAAGTGATGTTATCTCACTGGTATAAATAAGGATGTCTAGCATGGCAACTATACTGCATGGATGCCACATCAGAATATCTCTGACCAAGGTGTCTGCCGTTCAGAGCAATCTCCCCTGCTCAGGGTACATCTTGCACTCACCTCCTCTGTGACTCTGCAGGGTGAGAGCTTCCCTGAGCCTGACCCAGAGGTCTTGATGGGAGTATCAGAAGCTGAGGAGCATACAGCAGCCTCCTGCTTAGTCTTTGCTGAACGAGATTTTTAGCATCACATAGGGATTTTGTTACAGCAGTAGCAATAAAATCCAATTTCTCAGAGTTGTCATAGCCATTAGGCCCTGGTGTCCCCACCTGTGAGCTGCCACTTCATTTGCCACTTCACTTCAGCAGCAAAGAGTTGGGCAAAGCCAAGCATCCCTCAATGCACAACACCAACTCCTTCCCAGACGCTGCCCAACTAGTCAACTGAGTGTTTTTGAGATTACAACAATGCTGTTGCCTTCTGCTGTTCAAAATATAATTAAACTCCCAAAATGATGAGACTTAGGAAAGAGGAAACAAGAAGAAATAATTAATATTGGGGTTTTCTGTTTCTTACTAAGTACTGTATTTAGGTCTTCACTCTTTTTCTGCAGTTATGCAAATATTTGCAAATTTTTACACCGGCTCTTTGGACTTGGAATATTGTCAATAGTTCAGGAGTTAGGCCAGCAATCATGAATGGCGAGATTCTCAATTGCACAAGAGCTGGGACCTGTACTGCAGCTCTCAAGTCCCTTCTGGGCCCTTTGCTACCAGTGCTGCTGCTCTCTCGTCTGCCTAATCGCTGCCTCACCCCCCAGCTCTGTGGCTGCTCCTTCCCACATGTATCCCTCTCCCTGTGTTGGTGTTTGAGCCTCTGCAGTCACTACTTCTGGGCTTCTCATCCTACCAACACACCACCACCATCCCCCCCGCCCCCAAATTGCTCAGCCTTACGGGCTTTCTTCTGCCCTCACCCTGCCTCCATGACTCGGCCACCTCAATCCTCTCCCATCTCCTCTGTGCGTGAGGCAGGACATGGCCACTCTTCTTGCTCGTGGTCCAGCCTGCGGAGCACTGAGTACTAAGGATAATAATTTCCTTGTTTTTTCCATGCTCCAAAGCCAGGGCTATTATCAGATGCAGTTATTTCGAGTAAGTTGCACTTAGCCTCTGCAGCTCAGGGTTGGAACAGGCTCATTTCCTCTATCATTGCTTAGAAATCACAGGAGAATTACTCTATCAAAACTGGTTAATTCATTGATGACCACACACGTATGCATTTTTGTATATATAAAAATAAGTAAAAAAAATAATTATACAATCAATATGATAAAAATTTTTAATGATCAGTTTTGTTGGGTTTTTTTCCCCTAAAGCAAACAACTTGACCAAATTAGACTGAATTGTTTAATTGGAAAGAGACGACATCTCTGGCTTTATACTTGCACACTGCAAAGCCTCCTAACAAATTTTCTAGAGGAGTTTAAAACAAGTAAAATAAGGTAAAACAACAAAGTTCCTCAGTCCAATTTTTTTGTAATTGCTGAATACTTTAGTGGAAACATACAAAAAGGACAGAGCGACCTGTAGCACCATGGGAAAAAAAAATTAGGCCCGGTGGCTTGGGTATGGCAAAGCTACAATGAAATGAAAACCACATGTTGTAATTGAACCTGTCAGCCTGCCCGCCCGCTGCTGGTGAGAGCAGGAGTCATTGCAACCGGTCCCTAAGGGCACAGCACGGAGAGATTCAACAGTGCCCGTCTGTCCCGGCTCTCCCCCACTGACCTCTGCAGACCCTCTCTCTGCTGCGCCCTGGGCTGCCTCCCCCCGACCTCCCCCCCCCCCCCCAGCTATCCCTTCCATCCTGCAAATCCCACCGCCCCAAGCTGCTGGGAACCCATGTGGGAGATGCTTGGAGAACCTCCAGTGCAGGATGGACATAAACCCAGTCACACTGGTCCAGCGCCTAAAGTCTTGGGAGCTAAAAGCAGCACCTAATCTCTGACTTACTTATAAATTTTATTCTTAAATTAAAAAATCATGTTTTCTTTAAAAAAAAGAAACTCAAACCACATGTTCTGTGAGTTGTCATTAGCAGCAATGAAATTCCTGGGGCATTACATGATACTGTGTTGGTTTAGGATGCTGCTGTTTAAGACAGAGTCTTTGTGTGCTCCTAACAGAACTTTTAATTGAACTTATTGAGAATAACTGAACTGAATCTTGTCTTTTAACAGTTGGTGGGCTGGGAAAAACACCTCAGGGCCCTTGTGTTTCCATCACTGATAGTTCAGCTGTAAAGGAAGGGTTAGTGAAGGAACCGTGTGGCTCTGTAATTCGTTAGTACAAGCAGGATATGGGGGAGAGACTCACAGCTCCTGTTTGCTGCTCTTTTTCTTCAGTTGTGCTCAGCTGTCATCTTCTGGCTTGGGTTTTCCAGCTCTGGAGATGGTGTTTGTTTATTCTGGGGCTGTGTATGGTTGGACTTCCTGAAAGCTTTATGCAGCTCTTTGGGTCCTGCAGAAAGTCAGCAAGCCTCCAGTGTGTCATCATCCTTCTTGGCAGGTCCTGTGCTAGACTTGCTCTTAACCATCAGTGCTCAATTCTCAGTGGTAAATGAGGTTGGGTCTTTTGCTTTGAATGGTTTTACTGCTGGAGATTGGGAACTGAAAGCAATATTGTGCAGCTGTCTGGTCCAGACAGGGGCCCTGTGCTGGAAGAAAACTTGTCTCTAAATGAAGTGAAACACTTTGATGAAGAGGGATGGGAGGCTAAAAGGAGAGTCAGAGCAGTTTTTAACGCAAGGATGTGGATTTGGTACCAAAGTCCACCTCAGTAATTTGTCCTCATGTCAGGAAGCCATGAGAAGACAGGAGGTGATTGACCTGGCAGCGAGCAGTACTCAAACCCACCTTCACCTCCAGCTCTGAGCCACTTGGTCCCTCCTGGCAATGGAAGAGGTTTTTTCCATCAACCATGCGAAATACTTTATATTCTCTACCAGTGTGCTGGTTGAGATCTGCCGTCCACTGCTCTGCATCCGTTTGTTTCCCAGATGGCAGAAGCAGGAGCCAGCATAAGGCTAGGGAGATTTAGGAATATTGCTCATTCCCAGAGACGGGATTCACTGCAGCGAGGCAAGCTGACCTCACCTGGCCCAGCAGCCATCTCTGATCCCACTTCTCCAGGGTAGCCCAGCATAAACCCTGGGAACTGGCTTTTTCTGAAATGAACAGCCGCCTGGGGGACAGGGTGGTGGGGAGGGTGAGAATTTAATGGTTAGAAAATGTCTGTGGTCCTGGGAAGCTCAATTCTAGGCAGAGAATCTGCTGCAAAAATCCCTTTCAGTGATGGCCCAGCAGCATTTCCAAAGAATGTTTACATCCCAAAGGATTTGCCTTCCCTTCTTCTTATATTGTAACAGTTCTAAATTTGGCAACTGGCCCATTTTTACAAAAACAGCTGTTGCTTTTGCTCTTTATAAATCTTAAGCAGGCAGCTGCTATATAACGGGTGGTCTCCTCCCAGTCCCCAGCTTTCTTTAGCAGAAAAAAAAAATCGATATAATTTAATACCTTAGCATTTACGGTGTATTTAAAATGGCTTCAGGGCTCCTTCTAGCCCAGAGCAGAACAGCAGACCTGGTCTGCAGCCCAGTACAGCCCACCTTGGCTGTGAAGATTGTGTGAGCAAAGTGCTACGGTTCTTGGGAGGGTGAATCCCTATTTTGCTGTTGCTGGAGTGGGACTTGGTTGTTAACATCCTCTTCTGCTCCTGACTTCAAGGAAACTCCATTAATGACCAAACCTAAAGCTGAAACTATGTGGCAGGAAGGATATAGGACAAAACATGTTGTTATCAGCTCTTGTCAGCTGTAGCACTAAGATGTCTTTAGAGTGACCTGGTAAGCTACTGCACGTTGATTGAGGGGTCATGTGCATTATAATTAAGCTATTTGTAGCAGTCATCCATATAAAAGGAGCAACCTAATGCGACAATCTAGCTGGATGAGAAAGACATAATGGCCTTAAATTCCCCAGGCATCACTTCCAAGGAAGTGGCAGAGCTCTGGCTGAAAGCGGGTGAGCCAGGCATGGGGAGCTGAGTGCAATAGGTGATGAGTCAGCTCAGAGAGTGTTTTTTGTTGTGTTTCAGTCTCTAGAGAGGCTGGAGGGAAAGCTGTCGAGACTGGGGGCCAGTCTGCAGATAGCAGAGGATGGCTGTGGGCCCTAGACCCTGTGCTGATGATGGGGGATACATATCAGGCCTCCTGGGTAAAAGAGCAAAGCAGTTCAAAAGAAATCCTGTTAATAACCCTGAACAAGATTTGGTTTTACCCTTGCTGGGTTCAGTTGTTTCTGAGCTTGAGCTAAAAACCCAACTATAAGGCTTGCTGTGCCTGTCCTGTGTCATGGGACCCTCTGTGCTGGGGTGCAAGTGAAAAGCTTGGCAGGCACATGGACCCCCACAGAGCCAAGGAAACAACATCAGTGTGATGTGCAAGCCCTCCAAGATGTGTCTGTGAGACTTGGGGCTAGGAGTGCTTCCTGCCAGGATGGGAAGAGCCAAGATAATGCCTACTTTTGGGGAGAAATCTCAGCTCCCCTTTCCTCTAACCCTTGTCCCCCAAAGAAGCAGCAGGACCATGCCTAGCATCACATAGACCATCTCATACTGAGATGGTCTCAGATGCCACACACTGTGCTAGTGGATGGGAAGCCTTAGCTCTCCATCCCGTGGTGCTCACTGAAAGGCAGCAGGCCACTGGGAAGCCCTCCTTCCCTTGAGCAACAAACAGGTTTGACTATGTGTTGTTGGATGTGGTATTTGCCACCAGAGGTGACAGCTGCCACCGATATAGACACAGTAGACAGGAATGGAAAGCACTTTTGGATTATGTGGAAATTCTGTTTTTCTTGTCATCTTGTTTATATTGCAAAATGCAATTAATGAGGGCAAATTACCAAGGACAAATCAAAACATGCTTTGCTTTTCTGTGAAAAGATGTCCCTGTGTTGGCTGCTGGTATTATTTTTGCTTTATATTGCGTTGACACCAAGGAGTCACAGCAAAGAATCAGGGTGCCACTGTACTAGGCACAGAGCAGGAACAATAAAGACTATCTCTGGCTTTGCTGCCTTCCTGAGGTATGCCCAGTGTGTTGGGCATGACCCATCTGGAAACTATTGGGTGTACTAGCAGGCTGGAGTAATCGGTGCTCATAAATAAACACTTGATTTGCTTTGGCCATGCCAGGCAGGATGTGTCCATCCTGGCAGTGCTGCTGAAGTTCTCTCCACTGGCCAGTGAATGTCTTCCTCCCACTTGTTCCTTGATGCTCTCAGGAAATCTGTGTCCCTTTTGCCAATGGCAGTAACTAACAGTCCACGTCTCAGCTCCCTGGAGAAGTTTTCTGGTCTCTTTAGCAGTTAGATACACCTTTTCTGTTGAGACTGAGACTTCATTTCTCCTCCCTGATCTCAGTGGGAGCCAATGGCACAGCTACAGACTGGAGTTTACATGGCTTGTGTTATCCTTGCTCTGTATCTAATTGGGAGTGTTGGAGGAAGGGAGCATGGATAAGGTCATGCTAAGAAACTCTGAGGTCTGTATGCTTTGTGCATATGGCACTACATTTGTGGTATATAAAGGGTATTTAGCCTACAATGTGGCTTTTATAGACAAGTACTCGGAAGCATCAAAAGATCTTAGCATCATTCAGAAACAGGCCATCTAGGTGTACAAATATTAAATTAATAAATTGATTAATTGGTCACCCTTTAGAGCATGCTAAGTTAATGCAGTTCCAGTGCAGAGCATGCTGGCTTGGGACAGATCAGTGTGGGAGGGGAACAGCTCATCTTTTGGAGCAGGTAGATGCCCATCACCAGATGACACAAGCAGGGACAAGGATCTTCATCAGGGAGTGCTCCTCCGGGCAGAAGTGTTTCTGGGAATGCAGTGAGGGGTGTACAGCACTGACTTCAGAAGGAAAATGGCAAGAGGTTCCTGGGACAAGAGGCAGTGCAAGATGTGCAACCACTTACACACCTGTCAACGTGGCTGGGAAGTTGGCTGAAGATCTGGTGCTTTTTGGGTTTTGGGAAAAATGACAGAAATGTGTCTGATTTTTCCATGTTAAGGTCTTAATGCATTGCACTGAAAATAATACAATACAATCTCAAAATTTCTTTTCAGTTTCTCACTATGGTTTTCCCCAGTGCCAGGCTTTGTACATGTACTGCCTCATAGCCCATAATCCAGGGGCTTTGGGGAGCCCTGTCCCAGGCCAGTGTAGTGGACCTTCTCCCCTCCTTCCCCAACTTTCTAACATGCTTCCTGGGCCTCCTGCAGGTATAACTCAGTTTCTCATGAAGCTCTCGTGTCCTTCCCTTCTACGGTTAGGAATTAAAAATCTTCAGTTTCAGAAAAACACCACCCAGGGACATTCATCTGGCAAGAGTCTTACCCCTGCTGCAAGGAGATGAATGGGCAAGCCTCAGCCTCCATTTTCAGAGCTACAGCCAGAGAGCAGCTTGCTGCTAGGAGGCTAAGCACCATGCAGACCCTAGACAGAAAGCCCGGTGGTTCCCTCGCATTTCTTTTCTCCCCACTTGTCCACGTCCCATTTCCTTACAGGCAGTGGTTCCAAAGGCACTTACAGAAACAAAGGAAAGCCACAATCAGAGTGCTTGCTGGCAGCATCCTGTTCCCAGCCCCAGTAGGTCCCAGCCACACAAATGGATGTAAAATAAACAGCAGTCCCTGTATGTGCTCTGTGTTCCTGTCACAGCCTCTGGGAGCAGTTGCTCTCCAATTAATGCTTTCCTTTCTGGCTTTGCCTTATCTAAGCAATAACCCCCAAACTGTCAGAAACCTTCCTAGCAAATACCAGTGCTGGCTACTGGCGGGCTGTGCAAGGAAACCCCACCCCACCGCATTTCCATTGCAAGGAAAATTTTTTTTTTACAACTGAGCTTGAGGGAAACATTTGTTGAGGCATGTTTCTCGAGCAGAAACTCATTGCTGTCAACAGCATGGGGCTGCCTTGATGCCTCTGTGTTCCTTGGTGTGGCTGTGCCTAGGTAGAAACAGTTGAGGGTTTTTTTTTCCCTGTTTGATTTTTTCATTCGTTTGTTTTGCCCTTGGGGATACGGGGTGGGGTGAGGTGGGATTTTGTGCTAATGTCACATAAGCCCAGGAAGACACATTGTAGGACCAATGAAGTAAGGCCTGAATTTTGTGCTAATTGACATATTAAGTCTCAGGAGTTTGCTTCACATGGACCCATTGTTTCCGCTTCAGTGGCCCTGTCCTGTTGACCAACATATGCCTTTTTATTGGGAATGGTAGGTGGGGAGCTAGAAATCAGTTGTTTGGCTCTCATGTGGAAAGCTCTCTCCTCTGCCAAGAGCATCCTCCTCCATGTCTGGGAGCTACTTACTGTCCCTTTTTGTCAACAGCACTTGTGAGCAGCTACAGTTCTCTGTCGCATCACTCTTCACCCACAGAAAGACCAGCCTCGCACAGGTCTGTCCCCTGGCTGCTCTTTTCTCCTGCAGACTTTCCCTTCTTTCCCACTATTTTTTCTTTCTCACTCCCACAAAGGAAGGCACCTTTCTGCGCTCTCACATCCCGCACTACTGCCAACAGCTTTCTCTAACTGCTGGCTGCTCTTGTCAAGCTGGGGCTGCCTTCCAAGTGCCCCAGGGAGACATTTTCATGTAACTTCTCCATTCCGTCATCCTTGGATTTTAACATTGACTTTTTTCCTCCATTTCCACCACAGGGACATCCTGAAAAGTGGAGGCACAGCTGTGGATGCTGCCATTGCTGGCTTGATCTGCACCTCGGTGATGAACCCTCAGAGTTCGGGCCTGGGTGGTGGGGTCATATTTACCATCTATAATGCCAGCACAGGTATGGGCCAGCGCTGGCCTCTCCATGGTGCCCCGTCTCCCTGCAGACACCCAGTGCCATGGAGAAGTCAGAATCCTTCATGTTCTCTCATAGCAATTTTTTTTAATATAATGCTGCGTCCTCTGATTACAAACCATGCTTTTGCTCTTAACCTAAAGCATCTGTTACAGGGAGTGCATCTTTTCACACCGAGAACATGTGAGGGGGAAGGAGCTTTGGATTTAAAATGAACTGACTTTGCCTCTCCTTCCCCCTCCAAAGCAATCCCAAATTATCCCTGTTACTGCCTCAGCTGTGCCTTGGGCTGCAACTTCAGGGGCTCATCCTGCACCCTCAGCTCAGGCAGTGCCTGCTGACATGGGGGGCTGCATCTCATGCTTGCCCTCGCTGGTGTGGGTAGGACTCCCCAAAGCGGCAGTGAGCCTTCTTGTCCCAGGAGATCATAGAATCATAGAATCATAGAATGGTTTGGGTTGGAAGGGACCTCAAAGATCATCTAGTTCCAACACCCCTGCCATGGGCAGGGACACCCTCCACTAGACCACGTTGCCCAAAGCCTCATCCAGCCTGGCCTTGAACACTTCCAGGGATGGGGCATCCACAGCTTCTCTGGGCAACCTGTGCCAGTACCTCACCACTCCAACAGTAAAGAATTTCTTTCTAACATCTAATCTAAATCGACCCTCCTTCAGCTTAAACCCATTACCCCTTGTCCTGTCACTGCACTCCCTGATAAACAGTCCCTCACCAGCTTTCCTGTAGGCCCCTTCAGGTACTGGTAAGCTGCAATTAGATCTCCCCGGAGCCACCTTTTCTCCAGGCTGAACTATCCCAACTCTCTCAGCCTGTCCTCATAGGAGAGGTGCTCCATCCCTCTGATCACCTTCGTGGCCCTCCTCTGGACTCGCTCCAACAGCTCAATGTCTCTCCTGTACTGGGGCCCCCAGAGCTGGACACAGTACTCCAGGTGGGGTCTCACAAGAGCGGAGTAGAGTGCATCTTCCCTTCAGAAATCCAAATCTAGCAATGTTCAGGGGCTGCTGGGAAGCCCTTCTGTGTTTGGCTTAACCTCTAGTTTTGCATTCTTGCTTTGATGTTTTTAATGTTGGGTTTTGTTTTTTTTTTTTAAACTGCCTTGGCTCCCAAAAGCCCTCAGAGTGTATAGATCTAAATAGTAAATTTAGATTAAACAATGAACACAATAACAATATTGTAGTTTTAAAAACTCTGCCAAGTAGTCTCACAGAGTCACGAGTCTGGAAATGATTGGGTCTATCTTATGCAATAGCATAATTTGGCATAACACCTATATTTTTCTTTTTTTCCCTTTTGGCAGAGCCATGTAACTTTGTCTCCTATCAACAGTCCTCTTCTGCTACCTGAATTATCCTGCTGCACAGAATCGCAATGGCCACGCACAGCTCAGGTGCTTGGTACACTAGGTAGCACTGTAGGTTCCTGCAACACAGCTGGCTCTGTGGACTGTGACAGGAAAAGACAAACACAAGGCAAAGAAGGAAGTGAAATAATAGGCTAGAACTGAAATCGAGTGTATACAAGTGTGGCTTTTTTTGGTGTTTTTTTGGCGTTTTCTTACCTTTCAAGCTTCCTGATATATAGAGGGTCTTTCAGTATTACCATCCTGCTTCCAAACACGATGGACATGCCTCACCATCACTTGGAAAATGGCCCACCAAGGAGCATGGAGGCGCACGTTATGTCTCTGACATGTCGCACCTGTAGAGGAAGAGCAGGAACCTGGAAATCAGATGTGAAGCAGCATGTCCCAGCCTACATCCCAGGCCGAGGAGCCCTGGGGAGGGCACCTTTACTGGCTGGAGACAGGCCGTGGCCTTGCCCCTGTACCTTCGTTGTCTCTAGCTAGACACTGCTCGGTTTGCTCTTACATAAAAGCACAGCAGCAAATGACAGCATGTGCCGACTGCAGCCTGACCCTGCAAGTGTGCTTGACACATTGGCAAAAGGCTTCAGGGCAGTTCGGCACGGTGCCGCGGGCTGCAGGCTAGCAGCCTGCGTGGTGCTCACCACCAGCTGAAGTCTGATGTTCACCTGCTTCAGGAAGACAATGTTATGAATTTCCCCCTTCTCCTTTCTAGGAACAGTCGAGGTGATCAATGCCCGCGAGACAGTCCCACGAGAGTTTCCGCACAATTTGTTGTCTCACTGCACTGATGATCTCACTGGTAAGGACACAGACTGGGCCACGAGGGCTGTGTGCCCTCCTGGAGTGCAGTGCGCAAAGCTCAGGGTAGGGGAACCAAGGACCTTGCTGACTTTATCTGAAGTTCTGTTTAATTGCTCACACTCTTACTGGATTGACTTTTGCAAAAGTAAGAAAAAATACTACGTCCATAAAAATTCCTGCTTTGTAGTAACTTTGGCAACCTGATCAGCGAGGGGGTGGGGAGCAGAGCATGAGGAGAAATCACAACATGACTTCTCTTCATAGAATGTCTGCGTTTCAAGACCAGATTTCCCAAAGCACTCATTTCCCAACAGTTCTTACAGAGAAAAATAAGGTCAATAGCTGCTCAGACTTTCTGGAAATGAAATCTAGTGTACTTGCCCATGTCCTTACACTGGAGAAGCAACCTGGCAGCATCAGGAGTTGAGTTGCTGGCCTCCAGTTTAGTTCAGCTGCCTCTTTGCCACCTCACTCCCATCTGAGGAGGCTCCACATCCGTTTGCTGTTACCAGTTTGGCAGCAGGTGCTCTCACTTTAGCTGCACATCTTGGATCTCTCCGCAGTTCTTGTTGCATTTGTTCTCCTTCCCTAGCACATTTTCTTTTGGGGCATGTTCTAGTTCCTGGAGGAGATAGTCTTATCCTTGGAAGAAGAGCCTCAAAAGGAATCAGGAACAGCTCTGGTTGGAAGGGACAGCTGGAGGTGTCTGGTCCAGCTCCTGCTCAAAGCACAGTGATGTCAGAGTTAGCTCAGGCTGCTCAGGGCCTTGTCCTGTCACATTTTTTAACTTCTCCAAGGATGGAGAATTTCACAGCTTCACTTGTTTCAGTGTTTGACCAGGCTCCGCATGAGTGCTTTTCCTCTTACGTCCAGCTGCCATCTCCCTTGCTGCAACATGTGCCTGTTGCCTCTTATGCTTTCACTGTGCACCTCTGAGTCTGGCTCCAGCTTCTCTATACCCCTTCTATTAGGTAGTGGAGGAAATACATGAACAGAAAAAAGTAATAAAAAAACCCCAAGCCTGCTTTTAGAAACTTTAGTTGCCTCTACAAATCCACACTTCCACTGGAGTGCTTTCAGGGAGGTGAAGCCCACAAGTCAATGACTTGGTGTGACACTGCTGTTCTGCTCTTCAGGTTCCCGCTGGATTGCTGTACCAGGAGAACTTCGTGGGTATGAAGAAGCCCATAAACGACATGGCCGCTTGCCATGGAAAGCCCTATTTGAACCAACCATTAAGCTCCTTTCAGAGCCACTTCTCATTTCCCCAGTTATGGACAAAATCATCCATCACCCAAACTTCTCCACTCCAGGAAAAAACCTGTGGTAAGACCCACAAATTAAATTGCAGTGTGAGCACCACTGTTACCTCAGCTTCAGACCCTTCCTCTGGCGTGCTGACATAGAGCACAGGCTGCTCTGACTTGTGGTCAGTGAATACTTGCTATGGAGAGAGAGGGAATAACAGAAGTGGGTTTTTTAATTTTTTTTTTCTGTCAGCAACTTTTTTTTTGTAATTTAGAGTGGCTTCGCACAGCAAAACTGTCTGCTAAACACATCTGCTTATGAGGAGGAGCTGGCTGTATTCGGCCTACTGCCATCTGTGTGGAAATCGTCCCCTGACGGCAGGGCTCTACAGCAGATGCTCATCTGGAGAAGCCCCACTGACCTGAGCCAAGGTCAAAGTGTTAGGGCCCATGGAGGAAACTTTGTCTGGTAAAGGAGTGTCTGGTGGTATGGGTAGTAATCAGATAAGAAGAACTTTTCTCCATGTAGACTACAGTGTAGCACTGGCTTGGGAAGTATACAACATGCATAAACCAAATCAGCCTTGGGTAGGAAAAAGAGATTGGCACTAGGGACAGAATAAGCACATGTAAAGTGATGGATGTTCTTCTTTAACAGCCCACTAATATGTGACAGTCAAGGGTTCTTGAAGCTTGGAGACACCTTCAGGTGGCCGGCGCTGCAGCAAACACTGAAAGCTGTCGCAGAAAACGGAGCTACAGCATTTTATGAAGGAAAGATAGGAAAGGCCCTGGTAGAGGACATTAGGAAGGCTGGTAGGTAACAGCTATAGTTAATACGGATAGACAGGCCTTTGCCCAGCAATTGGCTACCAGTGAGTGTTTACCAGGGGAAAGCCAACACATGCCATTTGCTTGCCACTTGGGGTGATACCTGGCATGGGAAGGGGCCACCTTTCCCCAATTCTTATACCTCATGCCCAGAAGCAGGGCTGAGAGCCACCTACTGCTCTGGCATTCATCCATAGTGCTCATGCAGTGGCCTCTCCCACCCCCTTGGGCTTTGTGATGTCCTGGGGTTTGGCGGTAGATGACACATGAAGACATTGCTGTGCTTGGTGGAAGAAATTTGGAGCATACAGGGATGGCTCTTGACAAGCTTTACCAAGGCTCTGGTGTAGCCAGCCTATGGCACCTAGTAGAAGTTAATGTGCTAATGCCAGCTACCCGTCTGGTTTTCTGTTGAAGGGTCCAATATCTCAGTGGAGGACCTTCAGACATACAAAGCAGAGGTGTCCTCAGCTCTGAACATTACCCTGAACAATCACACCACAGTATTTTCTCCTGGACCACCCATGGGAGGTGCTGTGCTCATGTTCATCCTCAAGATATTGGAAGGTAAATTCCTAAGGGAAAAAGGGCAGCAAGGGGTTTGTGAGGAGTGTTGCTCTAGAGCAGGAGAAAAGTAATGGGCAGAAATGGAGTTGGTGAGCCAGTATGGGCCCCAAAGCAGCAGTGTGACCAGGCTATGCAGCAGGATGATGAACTGGCTCAGTGGGTCAACATCACCATAGCTGCTGCAAAGGCCAATGGATACATGATTTTCCCAAAGCTTCAAGAGGAATTGAATTCACAGTGGAAATGAATACTTGGTTATTTTCATGTCCACATCCTGCTAAAGCATAAGGGAAAACGTGATAAGAACTGTGACGGGAAAAGGAGGTTCCTGTCAGCTTTTTTTTTTTTACAATTCTTGAAAAAAAACATTGCCTTGGGTCTATTAACAAAATTATTTCATCCTGCTCTGTAGAGTATAAACTCCATGAAGCATCACTAGCGACACCCAAGGAGACGGTGGAAACCTACCATCGCATTGCAGAGGCCCTGAAGTTTGGCAATATGCTAAAACCCCAGATGAGTGACCCAGCCTTCTCTGAAGCTCAGGTGAGCTAGCATGGCACATAAGGGCAGCCAGAAACACCCACAGCACTGGCAGCTTCTTCTACACTGCTGCTTGACAGAGAGTGAGCAGGGAAGTCCATTTCCTACTTGCTTTTTTTTTTTAAACCTGCATTGTCACCAACTCATTTTAGCCTATGTGCTAGAGACCTCAGGCAGGCTACCCAGACTGTCCTGCCTGTCAGCGCAGTGCTCCAATTCCAAGCAATGCTCTGACACCCTCCTGGTTTGCAGCCATGGAAGGAAAGAAAATACTTAGAACTGCTAGTCAAGACCAATGCTGCCCAACTGGCCAAGGCAGAGGAAGGATTAGGCCATTTACTTTGTCTGCAGTTTCTGTTCAGCTGTAGGCTGGTGCTCACTTGCCTGATAAAGGATGACCTGAGCTTGTTTAATTTTCTGTGATGAGGGTGGCCTGGGAATTCAGGCTGGGGTTGAACGCTGCCAATGCAGGTCCCCAAGCTCTGACTATTGGGGCTGAATCCCCCAGGCTTCCTTGTGCCCAAAGACAGACATGTCTGTGCTTTGGTGACATAAGCTCAGTGTCCTTGCTATCATCGCAGGTGACTGTGGGGACCATGCTGTCTGACAAGATTGCTGAGCTTGCCAGAAGGCGAATAGATGACCGTGGTGACCATCCACCCAACCATTACAACTTGTTGGAGTCCATCTACAACCACAGATACAAAAGTAAGGGCACAAGCCACATCTCTGTGCTCGCAGCAGATGGCAGTGCCGTGTCCGCCACCAGCACCATCAACTACCCGTGAGTAGCCAAGGAGATGGTAATTGAGTCACACAGGCCATGTATCAGGTTCACAGGGTACATGCAAGGGCTGTTTACCAGAAATGCAAAACCCTTGGGCTTCACAGACCTAGGCAGTCTCTTGCCCACAAATGCCTTTTTCATGGGACAACAAAGATCTTTGAGCATCAGCCCAAAGGAACGTCACAATTTGCAAAGACGTGACAACTCGCTGAGCTCTGCGAGTTGGGCAAATCCCCACTTCCACTACTACCAGGGAGCTGATCTCTGGCTCCAGCACAGCAGCGCAAACACCTTTTGGACACCCTGACTGGGGCAGCTGCAGGCTGGGAGGAGACAGAGGTAACCCACAGGGTTCAGTTAATGTCACCCACAACAGGAGAGCACTGGGCACTGAAAGGCTGCTTCTTTTCCCTCCTGCAGGTTTGGATCCTTTGTGTATTCTAACCAAACTGGGATCATTTTAAATAATGAACTCGCTGATTTCTGCATAGCAAAGAGAAGCATTAAACCAGGTGAGCATTCTTACTCTCAAAATAAAACACAAGGTCAGGAGATGGATGTGCAGGTCATGTACAACTTGGCAGGGACTATCTCTAAACTGCAGGTACTCTTTCCTTTCCTAGGTCTGACTGAGAGCAAGTTTGTTTCAGACTAACAGAGGATAAAGCCCTATAGTGTGTCTTGTCTACTGACATATGCCCTTGCATGGAAACATGGGAGTTTTGGTTTCTGGCCAGAGAAATCAGAGATTTTAAAAAAAAAAAAAAAGCTGAAGCTGATCATTGATGGGGAGGGAAGAAGTGAAGAAACTCCTGCTAAGATAAGCTTGCTGACTTTTTTAGGTTCATCTATACAGAAGTGTATAGTTGCATGCACAATCAAATCAGTAATGCTATAGGCTCACACTGAGTTCTGTAACACAGTGGTGTTGATGCAGAGACATTGCATTGCTTTGTGAAATAAGTTATCCCTGATGCAAGCTCCCTTGGGCCTGCCGTGAGAGAGGACATCAGTACTGCCATGGCAGGATTGCTGCTAATAGTTCCTTGGCTGGGTTGAATGAGCTGCAGCAAGTCCTGAATGCTTGTAGGATGCCCTGCACCAAGAGATGCTTCCTATTTAGCCTCTGCCGTAAAGGCCCAGTTTCCTGTGAGAAAGGTTTCAGCAGAAAGCAGCTAGTTTTCTGGAAGACTTGAGCTTCTTGAGGAATGAGCAGCAGCTTGGTTTTCCATGGGGAATGCAAGAAGGGTGAGGTAGATACACTTGTGTGTCCCTCCAGCCACACGGGAGGAATAATACTCTCTGCCCTGGTCTAGGCGAGAAGCCTCCCTCAGCAATGGTGCCTTCCATTCTCATCTCCAAGACAGGAGACATGCTGGTGATCGGAGGAGCAGGTGGCGCCTGGATTATCAGTGCTACTGCTATGGTGAGTGAACAGGGTGCCACACAGTAACTCCTTCCTCTGAGCAAGAGGAGCACACAGTGTCCTGAACAAAAAGAATTACTAGTACTGCATGAGGAAGGCAGCAGTAAAGAGGGCCTGCTGCAGACTCAGTCTATCCTCACCTTCTTGCCTCTAGCATTTCTGTGACACGTGCCAGCTGCCTCTCTCAATTCTTTTTTGAAAGGGAAGAAGTTAGAATAGAATCATAGAATGGTTTGGGTTGGAAGGGACCTTAAAGATCATCTAGTTCCAACACCCCTGCTGCAGGCAGGAACACCCTCCACTAGACCACATTGCCCAAAGCCTCATCCAGCCTGGCCTTAAACACTTCCAGGGATGGGGCATCCACAGCTTCTCTGGGCAACCTGTGCCAGTACCTCACCACTCTAACAGTAAAGAATTTCTTTCTAACATCTAATCTATATCGACCCTCCTTCAGCTTAAACCCATTACCCCTTGTCCTGTCACTACACTCCCTGATAAACAGTCCCTCACCAGCTTTCCTGTAGGCCCCTTCAGGTATAGGAAGGCTGCAATTAGATCTCCCCAGAGCCATCTTTTCTCCAGGCTGAACTATCCCAACTCTCTCAGCCTGTCCTCATAGGAGAGGTGCTCCATCCCTCTGATCAACTTTGTGGCCTCCTCTGGACTCGCTCCAACAGCTCCATGTTTGTCTTGTACTGGGGCCCCCAGAGCTGGACGCAGTACTCCAGGTGGGGTCTCACAAGAGCCGAGTAGAGGGGCAGGATCACCTCCCTCGACCTGCTGGTCACACCTCTTTTGATGCAGCCCAGGACACGGTTGGCTTTCTGGGCTGCAAGTGCACACTGCCGGCTCATGTTGAGCTTCTCATCAATCAATAATCCTCAAGTCCTTCTCCTCAGGGCTGCTTTCAATCCATTCCCTGCCCAGCCTGTATTTGTGCTTGGGATTGCGCCGACCCACGTGCAGGACCTTGCACTTGGCCTTGTTGAACTTCATGCGGTTCACACGGGCCCACCTCTCCAGCCTGTCAAGGTCCCTCTGGACAGCATCCCTTCCCTCCAGCGTATTGACCACACCACACAGCTTGGTGTTATCGGCAAACTTGCTGAGGGTGCACTTGATCCCACTGTCCATGTCGCCAACAAAGATGTTGAACAGTGCCGGTCCCAGTACCGACCCCTGAGGAACACCACTCATCACCGTTCTCCACTTGGACATTGAGCCGTTGACCACAGCTCTTTGAGTGCAACCATCCAGCCAATTCCTTATCCACCGAGTGGTCCATCCATCGAATCCATGTCTCTCCCATTTAGAGGCAAGGATGTCGTGCGGGACAGTATGAAATGCTTTGCACAAGTCCAGGTAGATGAAGTCTGTCGCTCTTCCCTTGTCCACTGATGCTGTAACCCCATCATAGAAGGCCACCAAATTGGTTAGGCACGATTTGCCCCTAGTGAAGCCGTGTTGGCTGTCACCAATCACCTCCTTGTTTTCCATGTGCCTGAGCATAGTCTGCAGGAGGGTCTGCTCCATAATCTTGCCAGGCACGGAGGTGAGACTGACCGGCCTGTAGTTCCCTGGGTCTTCCTTTTTTCCCTTCTTAAAAATGGGGGTTATGTTTCTCCTTTTCGAGTCAGTGGGAACTTCGCCGGACTGCCAGGACTTCTCAAATATGATGGAGAGTGGCCTGGCCGCTTCATCCACCATTTCCCTCAAGACCCGTGGATGCATCTCATCAGGTCCCGTGGACTTCTGCACCTTCAGGTTCCTTAGGTATTCTCAAACCTGATCTTCTCCTACAGTGGGTGGTTCTGCATTCTCCCAGTCCCTGCCTTCTGTGACCTGGGCAGTGTGGCTCAAGCACTTGCCAGTGAAGACTGAGGCAAAGAAGTCATTGAGTACCTCAGCCTTCTCCATATCCTGGGTAATCAGGTTGCCTGTTTCATTCCGGAGGGGACCCATGTTCTCCCTCATCCTCCTTTTCTCACTAACATACCTATAGAAGCTTTTCTTGTTGTCCTTGACATCCCTGGCCAGACTAATTTCTATCAGGGCTTTGGCTTTCCTAACCTGATCCCTGGCTGCTCAGATAGTTTCTCTGTGTTCCTCCCAGGCTACCTGCCCTTGCTTCCACCCTCTGAAGGCTTCCTTTTTTTGTTTGACTTTGCTGAGGAGCTCCTTGTTCATCCATGGGGGCCTCTTGGTGTTTTTGCTTGACTTCCTCTTTGTTGGGATGCATCACTCCTGAGCTTGGAGGAGGTGACCCTTGAATATTAGCTAGCTGTCTTGGGCCCCTCTTCCTTCCAGGGCTTTGTCCCATGGTATTCTACCAAGCAGATCCCTAAAGAGGCCAAATAATCAAATAGCAAGTTAAGGAAGTTATTAGGAAGCGAGGTATTGCTCAAAACCTTGAGGCCCCAAAAATAAACAGCTAAGTTACATGATGGAAAGAACACCACCACCACCACACATATACACAGAGTAACAAATCTTAACAAAAAAGAGCTTGCCAAAGCATGAAGTCTAACAAACCTCTTGTTCAGCAATCAAGAAATAAAAACAGATAAGGCCACAAGAGGAAAAAGAGGACTCTTTTTTTTCTGCGTCTTTCTTCCACTGGAGAGCAGCCTGGGAAGGAATACGTGTTAGGACCTGAGCTGAAAACAGAGTAACTGTCAATAGAAAGATAAAAGATCCATCAGTAGCTGTTGGATTCAAGGACACAACTTTGGCTCAGGGAAAGCATTCTGGGAAGTATCATTATGTGCTCACCCTTTCTTACAGTTGCCCTGAGCATCTGGTATTGGTCACCATGAAGACAGGAGACTAGGCTAGTAGGACTTGTGGTCTGACTCAGTGCAGCCTCTCTTACAGGCCAGGTCTGCACCATCCTGCACACAGGATTTACAGTACAACTGGTCTGGCTTAACACCAGTGCAGAAGATGGCAGCATGTGACCCAGGTTCTTACTGAGTATCTCCAGTCAGTCAGTGTGTGGGCTTTGTTCCATTGCAGGCGATTATAAACAAGCTGTGGTTTGGCTATGACTTGGAACACGCCATTTCAGCTCCCATCATGCATACTGAAGGTGACAGTATCCTGTTTGAGAAACATTTCAGTGAGGTAAGTAGCCTCACTTGGATCTTCTTGTCATCTCCTTTTGGTGAAAAGGAGATTGCTTCTGTAGCTCTCCTGAATAATCTATATTTTGCTTCTAGCTAAATCTCACTTTCTCAACCTGATCCCACATACACGTCCATCATTTTCACACCTGGCAACGCTAAGACCTCAGGCCCCTGCCCCATTCACTCCATTTCCTCTTCTCTCCCCACTACAGGAGGTTAGGAGCGGCCTGCTGGGAAGAGGACATAAAGAAAGGAAAGTTACATTTGCAATGAATGTTGTGCAGGGAATTTCCAAGGAAGGAAAATGCATCTCTGCCTACTCTGATAAAAGAAAGCTGGGGAAGTCAGCTGGATATTAGCATCAAATGCCATCACAACTCACAGAACCCCAAGAGATAAAGATTCAGAACATGCCAATGTTGCCTGTTCCCATCAGGATGCCTGCTAGAGTATGGGCAAAACTTGTGATGACATCTAATTCCAGTGGACCGCAAGTCACCCTCAGGCAATACAAGGGCAGGGCACCAAGCCTTGTTTAGAGCTACACCCTCTATTACTTATGTGATATACGGAAAACCATATTTCTTGAGCAGATCAACTATTCAGAGTAAGAGAATACAAAGTGGGAAATGAAAATTGGTCCAAAACCCACTGGGAACACTGTGAAATGACCCAGCTGTATCTTCCATTCCTGCTGGAGAGTGAAGAGAAGAATTGGTTTCTTTCAGGCTGTTGCCACAGTAAGCTTATTATTACGGGGGCTCAGCAATGTGAAACAAGTATCTGCTTTGGTTATGAGGATTACAATAAGTGTCCGTAGGGTCAGGATTTTAAAATCTTAAGCATCCAGGCTTAGAGGGTGGGTTTGGAAAGGGAAGAAAGCAAAACTCCACACTCCTCCTCTTGGTTTTCCCATCCAAAGAAGCCTACTTTTCCCAAAGGTGGCAGATGAAATCAACGCATCATAGCACAAGTCTGCCACCCTACTGCTCTCTGCCTTGGGGATGCAAAGGACCCCACAAGCTCAGAGTAACTGTGCTGAAGCTTCCTTCAACCCTGCACACTGGTGACTTTGAGAATAAGCCTCCCATGGGGTGATGTGAATTCCCTGCTTCTGGGATGGACAGGCTTCAGCTTAGCTCCCTGGGGGCACTTCTCCCGGTGGTGAGAGGAGTCCCGATCCCTGCCAGTCCTCCCTCCTCAATGCCTGCAGAAGGTAAGTTGTTTGGGAACACAGGCGAGGATTGCAGTGGGGAAGCCGTTGTTTTTGGAGGCTTTATAACATTCTTCAAAATGCAAAGGATGTATGATCAGAAGACTTCACTTGTAGCCATGAGCTCAGGCAAACACCAGGACTGCTGAGAAGCGATGCAGCACTGTCAGACATTAGCGGAATACTTTTCTCCCATAGCCTAAGGACATGCTCCAACTCTCTATTTACCACAACTGGTCTCTAGTGTTCCCTTAAGATCACAAGGAGGAAATTGTAGGGCTACTTAAGTAGTATCACAGAGAGAAAAATGCCTGGAGGAGAGACCTGAACTCATGCCCCTGGACACAAAAAGTCTTTTGCAGTTACTCCATAACCTTGCCCTGCTCAAAATGGCCAAGAGAATCAAATGTTTAAGAGAAAAAAAACCAACCCAACAAACAAAAACCTCAAAACCCCCAAAGCTCTTCTCAAATACCCAGAGGCAAGTCCCCATGATCCCCAACAACTCCATTTTCTGAAAGCTTATGAGCCATACGTCCTTATGGGCATACAATATTGTGCGTGTGTTTCTGAAAGTGAAGCCAAACTAGAGCAAGGCCCTAGCAGAGCCCTCCCATTTGCCTCTTAGTTCTTACCTCACACACAGCCTAGTACACAAATAAATAAAATCACTCTGTAAACACCATAACTATTTGAGCACACGCCATTAAAAAAAACCCACCAAAACAAGGCTATCCACACACACACTTGCAAACAAGGCCAGATAGAATTGAAGTCTACATTCTTACCCACGAAGTCTGTGCAATAAAGCCATTGACTTGCCAAAATCTCAGCCTTCAATTGCGTTTTAATGATGGGCCTGAGTGAAGCTGACTAGAGCCAGATGTGTTTTCCTTCAGAAATTGTACACTAAGGATTATAGTATGACTGCAGCTGTATCAGAGCTTAATGAAAAAGTATTCCTAAGTTACCAGATCATAACCTCAAGCACTTAATCATGCATCTGGAAGACAAGTTACTTATGTATAGAGCCAGCTCCATACACTTCCTCCTCCAAGTGGAATTTCTGTTAAATCCCCTAGTTCAGGAAGGACTAGTGGTTTCTCCATCAGAGCTGCTTACTCAAGCCATAGACGTAGCACAGCACCGTCAGACAGCATTACAGTACTGCTGAACATGAATAGAGAAAGGGAATAGGCCTAAAGTTTGGGGGGGTGGGGGGGTGGTAGTATTTATGTTCAGTTACATTGGGGTTTTTTGGTAGTCATAATCAATCTACATAATTTGTTTAAGTTTTCTACTTTCATTAACTGCCTTACCTCTGCTACCAGTTCATGGGTGCACTGGTTTTAGTGTCAGAAATAGCACCTCAATAGTTGTCACAGGGGAAGCACTTTTGGGCACCAGACACCATCTGTGGCTCACATTTCAGCACCAGACAGACTAACTAAGACCGGATGCTGGCTTTAGCAAGATCTGTAGTTATTTCTAGCTAGCCCAACTGTGCTTAGAGTTTACAAAAGCAACTGAGAATGGCACTGGCTAGAGACAGGGAGAGCAGTTCTTGCTTCCCCATTAGGCTTGAGGGCAGCCTTTAGCAGTGCCCTGGGCCACCATCCATCACATTCCACTAGCAGAAAAACCAAGTCGCCGAGTAACTAAGCCTCCAATTACCTTCACTTCTGACATACCTTAGAGTAAAGCACACCTCAGTAATCCAGCCTATCACCTTTCCAGTGCATTAGTATCACAGCTCCTTCCCACCACAAAGGCATGGTAATATTATCTGTAGTCCAGCACTCACTGTGATTTAATTACTTTGCTACTAACACTGAAACTGAGCAAATTAAGCAGTTTTAAAACCCATCACAGCTTTCATTTGCAGACAGAAAGGAATGAGAGTGCAGATCTCTCTCACTGCAGCAGATTTCCAGTCCTGTAGTCCTCACTAGCAAAACATCAGGTGAAGCTGAGGGACTGTACCTCCCTTAGCACCTCTGCTCTTGCCCCACCACCTCCTCACCACTGGTGAAGTTTGCTTGGGTCAAGAGCCTCCCTGTTTGGACTCCCCCCATTCATGCTCATGCCAACAGGAAAGCATTATTTTTGTATTTGGTCAACTTACACAGACTTTTAAAGCATCACTGTACAGAGGCTGCTCTAATGAAGTATTTAAATTATATTTTTAATAAAGTGTTTTTAAACCTGTCTGGGAATTTGTCCTCTAAAACCGTTGCCTAGCCTAACACACAAGCAGCTGTTGGAGACCAGACTTTCACACAGGTGTTTCCAGCAGTAACAGTTGTTCATTCTGGAGACTCAATACGCTGCTGGAGAAACTGAAGAACTGTGCAGCAGACTGCATATGCCACTTGTCTCTCACAGCTTGGTTTTGGCACTTCTCTGTAGCCCTTCCAGAGGCTAGACGGTTGCCAAAAGAAATTTGTGGTAATGTTAGACTGAAGAACAGGGGAAAGAGGTGAACCCCCCCAGTTCATGACCTGGATTGCCTTTTAACAGTACAGCTCCCTTTTAAATCAGCTGGAATTGGTCATAGCCACATGTCCTGTTCTCCATACCCTGCGCTGTGTCAGCCAGCTGACACTAAGACATTACGTCTCTGCTCAGAAGCAGAGGGGGGGAGGTGGGACATTCAAAGGGTGGGACACGAGCAGGAAGATGTCTTTTCTTCTAGCTGAAACATTCGGACAATCTGAATGGCCTGTAGTGTACAATCAGGAGGTTTTACAGTATGAACAGTTCTCTCCCCCTCTACTTCGCTCTGGTGAGACCCCACCTGCAATACTGCCTCCAGCTCTGGGGTCCCCAGTACAAGACAGACATGGAGCTGCTGGAGCAAGTCTAGAGGAGGCCACGAAGATGATCAGAGGGCTGGAGCACCTCTGCTATGGAGACAGGCTGAAACAGTTGAGGTTTTTCAGCCTGGAGAAGAGAAGGCTCTGGGGACACCTTAGAGCAGCCTTCCAGTACCTAAAGGAGCCTACAGGAAAGCTGGAGAGTGACTGTTTACAAGGGCAGGTGGTGACAGGACAAGGGGTAACAGCCTTAAGCTGGAGGACGGGAGATTTAGATTAGATATTAGGAAGAAATTCTTTACTGTGATGCACTGGAACAGGTTGCCCAGAGAAGCTGTGGATGCCCCATCCCTGGAAGTGTTCAAGACCAGGTGGGATGGGGCTTTAGGCAACCTGGTCTAGTGGGGGGGTGTCCCTGCCCATGACAGGGGGGTTGGAACTAGATGGGCTTTAAGGTCCCTTCCAGCTCAAACCATTCTAGGATTCTGTGATGATTCTATGAACTGTGGCCTGACATTTGCACGTTGATACGCAGACAGCCTCAAGGAGCGTGAGTATCAAGGAATGCGGTATCACAGCAGGTGGCAGAAGTGCATGCTCTGTGTACAGATATGTCGAAATGAGATGTAGATATTACAGCATGCAGAAGTATCCAAAGTTTTTTTCTTTTAAAAATGAGGCAAGTAAGTACAATCCTTAGTTCCGTTTAGTTTTAACAGATCGGTCCTTTGTGGTGATACTGCTAAAACAAACAAACAAATCCATTTCTGTAGAAAGTCAAGAATTCAAATGCATTTACAAGAACAGTTTTCAACAGAAGTGTTTTCAGCCATGGCAAAATCTGAGCTTTCCAGAAGGGAATTTTTATAACATAGGTTGTAAATAATAGGGGAGTTTTCTGACCAGCTATAAGAAATTCAGGAACATAAGTAAGACTGCTGTACCAGTAGCCCAGCAGCGATTACTCAGACTTGTTTCAGAAGCATGTTTGTCCAACTGTCATTTCCCAGAAAACAGTTACCCTCCAGTTTCAGAGCAGAAGCTTTTTCTGTTGTAGTTCAGACTAACTATAGTGACTGTAAGCTTTCAATGAGCTTATTTTCCTGTGCAATAGTTTTGTTTATTTCTCAGATCACACTTGGCCAAGGCAGAGCTCAGCTAGTCCTAAGTCCAAAGGGCCAGGTATTTCCAACAAATAGCAGCTGATGCTGTTCCATACACAAACTTGTATCAAAGCTTCCTAAAATGCCCTGTGAACTGGACTGAAACAGCAGCCTGCCACTGAGTGGCATCTGTCATGGAATTACAAGAAGTAGAAAAGTCAAAGTCTCAGTTCAGCCATAAAAGGATACAGGTTTAGCCCCAAACCAATCTTATTCTTAAAGGAACACGACGACTCTAGCTTATTTACAATCACCACCTTAGCTGCACCTAACACAGCAGCAGCAACAGCTCAGGAAAAAGGAGCACAGAGCACATCCCAGGCAACTTTTGGTAAAAGCCACTCATTTAGTGGGAGCGATATAAGCAATTATATATGTCAAAGTCATGAGTCTCCTCAATTCTGGAAACTACTAGTAAAGAGGGTGCCCGATGCCTAAAATTTCAGCCTTTTATTTTCTTTTTCAATGCATTCTGTATTTTAAGGTTCTTACACACTGACAGGAAGTTTCAACAAGCCAAATAGATGAGTTCAGTTACTGTTAGTTGTGTGTCAAGGATTTCATAAACATCCCTAGAGCTTGACAACATCCTGGAACGTTCAGTTTTGATCTTAGTCTGAGTTTATCTGATATGATGTATTAGTCTGTGCTGGTAGGTGAACACCAACACCTCCTCATGCATAACAGACACACAGCTGTTCCATATCAGAGAGGGATTTCTAATCAGACAATTAATGACCTCTCAATGGCAACTTACCTTCAAACAAGAGTAGCTGCAGCGTGCCCTTTAGAGGTTTCATTTCCTCAGGCTCTGTTGTTTCAGGCCTGGAGTATGATGTGGTAAAAAGCAAACTGGAAAAAACCAAGCTTATTTTGGATATTTAAGTATTTTTTTTTTACTCATAACTTCATCAAAGGAGTGAACAAAAGAGAAAACTCTCTGGAGAGCTTCTTTCATACAGACTCTCACCATCCCTTTTGGCAGTAGCAAATGTGCAGGCAAGAAAAATATGTGACTCCATATTTATTTATTTTAGTTGTGCTCAGAGTTTTACAGGTAGCATCTTCCCTTTAGACCTTCTCAACAGAAATATTAAAAAGTTTGAATCCACTTCCCCATTTACCTACTCATCTCCAATAATCAACGGAAGTGAAAAGCAGAAACACCTTTTGTTAAAGAGTGGTGAGTTTGTGAAGGTTTATCCCAGTCTGGAGCTGGGCTTCCTGCTATGGCACAGATCTATTAGTTTGTAACTTAGAAAACCCCAGTCCCCAGAGTCCCGTAACAGGACTACTCAACAGGAAACAATCTCTTCTCTAGCAGTGACATTCCTGGTAGCTGATGCTGTGCAAGGGAAACACTTCCTGCAGCTTGAGTGAGCTGGACCTTCTTCAGAAACTCTGAGTACCCAATCTGTCTTCATGGGATGGAGAGGAGACAGGGAACAAACTCTTCAAGGCAGAACAGACTCTTCAAGTAAGTACTGCACGTCCTGGCAGACGTGCCTGTCTTAACAGACTGCTGTGGCATGAGGCACTGCGGTCATGGCTGTAGAGAACTGTCCCAGCTCTGTCAATAGAACCACAGGTAAATTTGTTCTCTTTCCTGTGAGAAGTCCCTGAGTTGCAGACCTAAAGGATCTTCCCCCAAACACACCTCAGTGTCACCAGACCACTGAATAAAGTTGCTGAGCCACGTCAGTAGCCTGCTGGGAAGCCACCTTTACGGGAATCAGAGGCTGCAGCCCATCCTTCACCTGTTCTGAGAATGGCCTGCACAACCGCACCGCCGCTCGTCCGCGTGGTATCGTGTTTTCTCTTCTTTAGTTGTTCTTCTATACCCTGGAATGCAGAAGTGAATGAGGACAACAGGAGAGAGAAAGTGCACATGTGCTGTAGTCTTTGACCTGCATCCTCCATGACTACTGAAGCGTTCAGTGCCTGTGTTAGGTCTAAAACTATGTGCTGTTCCTCCTCTTCCCTTTGCTTTCTGGGATGCCCTGCTTTTGAAGAGGTGAAATTGAGAAGATGTGGCATTTGTGGTGCTCGGTGTGGGCTACCAATACTATTCCTGGTCACAGAGTGTTCCGCCTCAGATATTCATATACCAACAGCCAGAACTGATGGATCCTGTGTGGGAACGGGGGAAAACACAGGACTTGTAGAGAGCAGGGCATTCTCCCTGGTGCCGGCAGATATCTCAGCGGTTACCTTAATAAAAAGCTTATCAAAGGAGGATCTTCTGTATAGTTTGATGAAGAAAACTGCCGCATGTAGTTCCGTTTTCCCTAATATAGAGACATGAGATGAGATATGTACAATGACTGCATCTGTCTCAGTCCTCTGGGATGTGTAATTCGGGGTGAAGGAAGCTGCCAGCTCAGGTGAGTGGCATGCAGAGCGAGGCAGATCCTGCCATCAGCTCTCAGACTGACTGTGCTGCACAGACACCTTTAGTATGAAAATATTTCAAGTTTGTTCTCAGGTCCCTCTGTGCATCCTCTCTTGCTTGCTCTGTGCTAGTGCTTCAGGACTCATCAGGAGGTTGCACAATAGGACAAGATTCCCGAGAGTCGCTGGATTTAGACTGTTGGATGGTTCAGGCCCTGATCCGGTTTGCTATTTTGCAAGTCCTTTGAACCAAACGACATTGCTGGAAGATACAAACCCTCCATTTCAGACGTAGGTCAGACTTGAATGCATTAGGCTACTAACCCATGTGACTGAGACTAAAGGTACACTTTGAACAGCTTATTGTGCCCAGTATTTGACCCGTGCCAGCTTTAATACTGCTCACCTAGGAACATTTGGCAAAGCTTTGTGATTTTCCACAAGTGCGTGCCTTCCTGACACTAGGAACCCAGCACCATACAAGAAGTTCATGCACACCCCAGACTCTAGCTAGACAAACCTCCTCTATTTGCTGCTCAAGCTCCGTGATATTGGGAAACAGCTGATCATGAATTCTGGGCTCTTCCACTGCTTTCTTCACATCATAACCAAACCAGATGGAATTGATGATTGTCTGTGAGAAGCAAAAAGGCTTAATGTTAGTTACTTGTCTTCAAAGAGGCCTGACCCTTGTAGCAGAGATGTCCGAATGAGTGTTCACCAGAGCACATAAAAAACATAATTTCTGGTTCCTGCTGCTTTCAGCAGTCCCTCTCTTGGCTAAGCAAAACACAGGTACATTGCAGAAAGTCAGCTTGTACATGCTCAGGAGGATTCCCACACAGAGAGACCATGACTTACTAAAATTAACACAGTAAAAGGATCAGATCCTCAGGCTACTGTAGTTGGGTTTATGCTGCTGTGATTAAGCTAGTGCTCCTTAGACACAGCAGTCACCTGAGCAAACTTACAGCTACGGCTTCCCGCTACTGTGCGACCAGTTTCCTTAAACCTGGCTCGTCTCTACATACTTAAATTGCAGGTTGGAGCCACTGGCGAGTGAAAATAACCTCAGGCTCAAGGGCTTAGAAAGCTGTTTGCAGCTGTTTTTTACGGAGACTTCTCCTCTACCACAGCCAGAAAGCAAAATCCAGCCTGGTGCTCTGAACTGCTGTGTGTGCTGGCACAGGAGACTGCTTTCTCCTGCAATCACTTTTGGTCTAGCTGGGCCTTTGAGTGGCTGCCACAGCAGCTCAAAGAGCCTGCCTGTCAGATGGCCTGAGTTCTTATTTAGCTTCTCTGTGTGACTTTCATCCAAAGTTTAGGATGTTGCATGAGGATGCCTCTAAACTAAAGAGACTAGTTCACAGAGATCCAGAGAACAGAAGTCAAAGCTAAAGTGAAGTCATAAATCCTCTGCAAGTGGTAGGATCAAATTGCCAAAGGAAAAGACCTGGAGTCACCGAAGGAAGTAATTTAAGAGACCCTTTGTGGCTCTAGCAGGCATTGCCATTGGAGGTCTGGCCCTCAGAAGGCAAGGCAGCAACTGCCCATTCAGGCCCCTGGCCCACAGCAGGGACCCACAGCCATGGTCACCTCACAGGTGGAGACTTGAGCCCCTTATGCCAAACACTGCCTCTGCCCCACCGTTTGCCTCAGCCTTGTCCCCCATTTGCCCATATCATCACATACCAGTGCTGTTGCTGTGGTTATTTTTGTTCCTCCAGAAGCACCAACCACCATCTTGACCTTTTTCGTTTTATCCACCAAGATGGAGGGGCACATAGAGGACATCGGCTGTTTACCTGTTGGGGACACAGGTGCAACAGAGGCTCAGTTTCCACCTGCAGCTTAGAAACTGCCAGCTCCTGCACCATGTCTAAACCCAGAGCCCCAGTATCCACCTTCCTGACTCAGCTCACAAGTCTTGTTCAGCCCCTGGGGATCCCACTATCCCCTGTACCCATCTCCTTCTTGTTCCTGCAATGCAAAGCTTAACCCTGGTCTTTCACGTAGAGGCTGAAGGTGCCTTCCTCCATGGTCCTGTCCCAGATGGGGCTGCCTGTGATGCAGATGCCTCCTGTACACTGGGGGACTTCCCTTCCTGCCCTTTCTCTTTCCTGTCCCTCTCCAAAGCATGGGGTACAGGTGGGTTGCAGAATCCCAGCCTGATTTAGCAGCAATGAGCTGGATCTGCAGGAAGCAGTGGTGGACCAGGCAGGGTGCTTGGATTAGGTACGGGAACTGGATCTATCCAAAGCTGCCCTACAGCTCCCAAGGCAGCACAGGGACAAAGCTGGACAAGTGCCATCTAACACTGCAGTCAGCTCCTGCTGCTGCCTCCCTCTTAAATCAGTTCAAAGAAATCTTTTGCAACCCCAAGTCATTTCATTTGACATATACTGAACTCCCTGGGAAAGGATTTCTGGTTGTTGGAAGGAGGCATACACAGAGTTTTTCTTCAGACAGCCTCTCCTCCTTCAGGACCAGGGGCAGCTGGTTGTGTGTTTTTGACAGGGATGCCAGGTGACTCACTTTCATCCCTGTCCTCTGCAGACAGCCCCAGACCTGTGCCTGATCACAGACATGCTGCAGCGTACCTTACAGATAGCACAGCGCTGGTATGCAAAATACAGCCAAAAGACTGAGCCAGGAAGGTAGTTTACAGCTACCTGGTGCTATGAAATTTGCTGGAGAAGGAGGGATCCCAAATCCATTGATGATGTAAGGTGAGCTGAAGTCATCCATCTCATCATTAAATATGATTCCGCTCACGTTGGATCGTACATCAGAGCCAAAGCTAGACAAAACAAGTTGGCGCAGACATGTCAAAACCAGAGCAAATCCAGGAAGAGCTTCACGTGAATTACTGCAGTGTGAAACCTAGGATTTGATTGGAGTAAGTCTCCACTCCCTCCTGTTGTAAAGCACATTCTGTCACCCCTTGGGGGAAGGAAGCAGTTTATACCATGAGTACACAGCTACAGAAAGAGGAAAGGCAGCCCAGAGGCCTGCTGTATAGCTCCTCTGCAAGGACCCCAAGGTGAAAAACAGCGCGGCAGCTAAATACAACTCATTTCCCTCCCAAGTGGACAGTACTGCACTCCATTCAGAGGCAGCATGGCTCAAAGGCTGGCACGTTTGGGAATGACTGGGGTTTTGCTGAGATGTGTCAAGCTGGAGACATTTTCTATGGACAAAAAGAACCTTCACCCCCCAGCTTCAGGCCATAAGTGCAGTACACGGCTCTTCCTGACAGCACTCAAAGCCAAACACTGCACTTCCAGGCCAGCTGTATTAGCGCAAATTCCTTCCAGATGCCTGGGAAATCAAGAGGCAGCAGCGATACCACTGCTTATGAGAAGATCCAGATGCAGTGAATATTTTCTTGGTGGGTGAACCCAACATGGGAGAGGACACATCTTGTCCTCTGACCCAACCACACAGGCCTCAGTGTTAAGAACTGACCTGCAAGCTCAGCAGGAGAAGTGCACATCAACAGTGCTACCCATCACTACCCCGCTAGAGAGATGACAGTTCAGTGATGTTTTATACCAACCACAGAACGACCACTAGGAAGATGGCAAAGGCCTACATGAAGTAATGTCTGAGCTCATACTATTGGTTGATGGTGCTGGTGGCGGACACAGCACTGCCATCATCAGCCACAACGGAGAGGTGGGATGTACCGGCATTATCTCCAGTGTAATATACTGGCTCATAGTAGTCAACTGGATGGGAGGTGTTGTCTGTGATTTTCCTCCGGAGACTATCCGCAAAGAACTCGGACGTCATGTTTCTGATCGCCTGTCAGAGAAATCCAATGCAGTTACTCAGCAGATTAAGTTTAAGAGACATGTAGTTATGATGCTGATATCCAATACTTCAGACCACAGAAGAGTGGCAAATCCCAGCAGCGAGACTACAGTTTTGCAACAGGGGCTTTCCTCCTCCTTGAAAGATGGACATTGTACCAAAGGACATTCTAAGCAGTCACAGAAGCAGCTGTTATAACGCACCCCTCTGTGTAGGAAGTTAATCGGCATCCATTATTGTAGATCTATGGAAAACTGTCCTCAACACTGCTGTAAGGTGGTGTAAGGCAAGCAGTGTTACACTTGCTTCAGAGATGAGAGGAAAGGGATCGGGTTGAGAGGACTAGACCAAGGCAAGCTCTGATCATTGCTCTGTAAGTTGCAAATTTGTGTCCATCAAGCTGGGCTGGGCTCAGATCCTGCTGCTTTTGCAGTCACAGAAGTGAATGCACAAAGCGTGACATTGGGAAAAGCAGGGTTCTTGCCTCACCCCTTCCCATCTGTTGGTCCATTTACTATAGGCAGGTGGTTAGGGAGCCACAAGGATGCTGGGAACGTCATCTATTGAATAAGGCTTCAAACACTATGAAAACAAGGAGGGTTAGCCCTAAATATACTCAAATGCTCCAGGTGAAATGAGGATTTTGCTTTTCCTTACAGCAGGAAGGTTTCCTCCATTTGTATCCCTCACAGCTCAGCCATGAGTCACATAGGACTTCACATATTGATTCACAGATATTTCAGTGCCTGTCAATAGCAGGTGGCACAGAGCATCCCTGACAAAGTTTAGTCACCCAAAAACTTTAAGCCATGTTCCAGTCAACCTTGGTGTTGCAGAAAGAAAAGCCTTTTGCCAGGTACCTCAGTAATGTTGACAAATTTTGGATCTCCCAGTAAAGTCCTCTTGGCGTAGGCAAAGCGAAAAGCCTCCACAATGCGGTGGTAAGTCAGACCTTTCTCCTCCATGGTTTTGATGCTGTCAGCAGAGAAATTATATCCTGGCAACAGAAGACAAATGATTGTGAACACAAAGGAAAATACACAGTCAATGGACTGCTAATAAACCTGTGTCAAATAGTATAATCTGGAAGCCCTGTCTCTACAGAGATGCAGTCACTGGACTATCCTAATCTCTGCATGGAGAGCACAGGAGATCTGGTAGTTTTGAGCATTGTGGGAGTCACCAGCAGGATTTGTACTTGCAGAGATGTTTTCCAAAGAAGCCTCAAGTACAAGTTAGTTTCCACCCATGCGGGTACCAGGAAAGTGCCCCAACAGGAACGTGTTTTTCCTCTTGCACCTGTATTCCAAATAGGAAGGTGACATCCCTGAGTTTACAGCAGAAAAGGAATGTTCCTGCCTCTCTGATCCCTCCTGGGGTCTCAGACTTCTCACCTGCTGGAGGGCTATCAAGGGAGGCCCAGCTCCCAAAACAGACAAGATTTTGTCTTTGGAGCTCTCCCAGCTCCTGCTGCCTGTGAGGCACTGCTCAGTGTCACCCTCACCTTTCAGTATGTTGAAAATGAGGGCTAGCACTGGGCCGCTTAGGGGGGCACTAGGTGTGTAGAGGGTATACTCCCCAAGTGTGATCTGTATGGGGTCTTCGATCACTGTTGCATTGTAGTCCTGCAGATCATCCAATGTGACAATGCCCCCTGGAAAAGAGAAGGAAATTATAGATGTGGGTTTATGTGATCTCTGGTGCAAAGAGGAGGTAATACTCCATCAACATGCATAACAGCAAGGACAGGAGGAAACAGACAAATCCAAAAAGTTGCAAGGTAAAGAGAGCAAAGATGGGTGCACAGGAGAGAAATTTATTCCTTGGTAGATCCAGCTGAGGCTCACATAGCCTCAGCTTGAAGTTGGGCTGATTTACAGCAGCCAAAAATTTGGTGGTTTGTTGTGTGGGGTTTTTTGTTGTTGGGGTTTTGGTTTTGTTTTGTGGTTTGTTTTGTTTTGGTTTTTTTTTTTTTTTTTTTTTTTTACAAAGGACACCAGCAACGTCAGGTAACAAAACGTCCTTAAGAGTCCTGATTACAGGAACAGGATGCAGCTTTTGGGTGCAGATGCTTTGTGCTACCCTGCAAGCAGAATAATTTGTATGTTCCGTTGCCTTTCTTACCAGAAGGAAGACTGTAATTAACTGCCACAAATAAAGCCAGTAAATGACCTAGTCATAGAAGGTTGACTGAAGCCAGCCAATGCTAGCTAGTAAAGATAGGTTGCTACCACCATCTAGTGGCATCGAGAGATTAAACAAGCTCAGATTTTGCAGGAGCATGTATGTAATGTTTTAGGTAGAAACTTGTTGGATTCAGGCTCTGTGAACAGCATGTATCTACTAAGCTATATCCAGAAACGCATAGCCTTGCTAGACTATATGGTACGGAAATGCACAGTATATACTATGCTGAGTTTCAAATGCATCCATTAAAGCGCTAATGGCTTCTCTTGGGTGTCCCGTTGCCACAGATCTCAGAGGCGCCATTTCAGGCAGCAAGCTTGACCCGCTTCTAAGGCTTCTGCAGGTCACTGGCTCCTCCCTGGATGCTGAGCTGCAGCAGTCAGGTCACTCGTGCTGTTTTGGACAGATGTCCTGTTTCTCACCTACGCTGTGGATGTCATCGATGATCTGTTTTGCCAGGCTTCCTGTGTAAAAGGCATCTGCTCCTTCACTGGCTATAGTCTCGTATGTGTTGGCTAGTTTAGGCATCTTGATGATATCGCCCTCACGCAGAATTTTCCCTCCTCTGCAGAACACTTCGCTAACAGAGAAAGAAGACTGAGATCAGATCTGAGAGACAAGTTCAAAAACTACGCGTACCTGTACCAGCTGACACAGTATTTGAGTGTTCATGCTAGAGGCTCGGAGAGAAGAGAAACTGCCTGAGCCATGCCCCAGGGGTCCCGATACCTTGTGCTGGGACATAAAAGTGAACAGTGGTTTCTGACATGGGATTCCACATTGCTCAGAATCTGCTCAGTGAAGCCTGCAGGAGGGAGTGTCAATCGTTTTCACCAAGGCAGGCCACCCTCCCTACCTGCCCAAGGGGCCAACAACTGCCTCAAGATGCCCAGGAGGGGCCACAGTCCTTGAACTCAAGCAGTTCGGTTCAGAGCACAGACTATGAAGCTATGATGCTCAAAGCTTCCAGTCAGTCCAGGAGAATGTGTTTTGATCCCTGTTTGTCAGAGCACTTTGAGGTAGACAGTTTCCTCTCTAGCTCCCTCATCATGGATCATGAATGTGCTACTGTGGACCTGCCAGATAGAAGTACAGGAGATAGGCCCAGACTGTACATCCCAATTGGACTGGAAACCAATTTGCAGCTGACAGAGATTTTAAGGAAAAGAAATTATTAAGCATGATCTCTAGTAGGGCTGGACATAGACACCAAGGGTTTGACTGTAAGAGGAAGTGGTGAAGCATTTAAAACCCTTTATGTTCATAGTCATTGCCAGAAGTGGATGGTCAACGGTATTGCTCAAGGAACGCTGACTGCAGAGTAAGAGATGACCCAAATTCCCACTGCCTGACAGCAGATGAGATGTTCAAGGAGACTCTGCAATTGTCCCAAATGCAGATAAGATTAACTTAGTGCACTTACAGCATGAGGAAAAGCTAGGGATTCAGAAAATACATTGCCATCTGACAGATTTATCCCAGCATGTACCCTAATTCCACCTTTGCTCAAACAAATGGACTTTAAGAGCAGAATTAATCTCCCTGTAAAGGTCAGGACATTCCTAAAACTGGCCACATGATTTAGCACCTTCAGGTAGCTGGAATAACATCAGCAGGTACAATGAGTACAGTCACTGGAGGGGAGGCACACTCCTCACAGACACTACATTACACAAACACAGAGACTTTTCAGCTAGGATGCAGTTACCCCAAATTTCTCTGCACAGAACAGCAACTGCTCTACCTACCACAGGGAAGGATTGCTTTCAATTGACTGCTCTCTGGATTTGATGGCTGCTGCAAGGCCTTTCCCAATAGGGAATCCTTCTCTTGCCAACTTGATGCTGGGCAGAAACAGGTCTTTCCATGCCAGTTTGCCATGACGTTTGTGAGCCAGTTCATACCCACGAATTTCTCCTGGAACAGCAATGGACAGTCCTCCTGGAGCAGATAAGGAATGTATTAGTCTTCCAAAGCAAGAAAAGAAAGGATTAATGGAGTAGGAGGTAGAGCAGGCTTCTCTGTCAGCCCTGGTTTTAGGCAGGGATTATGTACACTATGATCAGCTCATCTTATGTATATGATGCTAACAGAATTACTCTGTCTGACATTTATGCCTACATATTCTGGACTGTTGAAACACCTCAATCCTCTTGCTAGTAACTCAAGTTTTTGGGTCATTTCCCCTCAGTAGGGTCTGTACCAGTGAAAAGCTGCTCAGAGCACAGAAGCTATCATCATAGCTGCCTGCAGTTTCCAATCCTTCAGAGAACACCCTACAGTAAGAGGACACAGACTACGTACATACTTAAGCCAAAAACTTTGTTGCAGCATTGTAACTACAATTGCAATAGATTGATTACTACATTGCACAGCAATACAGCAGTTTGCTTCAATCCTGTTTTTATTGGCGTCTCCCAGAAGTTCAACACACTTCTCAAATCCCCTCCAAAGTGCTGCTCCCCCTCAGTTAGAGGAGTGACCATGAAGAGAACTAGTTAGTATTTCCTTCTATTTTTGATTAGAAAATACTTCCCTGAAAGGAAATTACTTCTTCCCTGGAGCCCCTGAACCATTAGTTAAAGCCCACCACAAAAGGTATTTAGGGAGGACGCTTGAACTGACAAAAACTAAGTTGATCCACAAAGATTTATTCAAAGAGGTGGAAAGGAAAGATAGCAGGTATGGAACAAGTCATACTCGGTGCTTTGGATTCACTTCCATTTTTATGAAGTGAAAAGCAGAAAGTGCTGAGGTGACCAACTAAAGGACATTATTTTTAGTGTCCGTGTCAAGACAGAGTTTGCAGATTGTGTAAAGTAGAGGACATTTCTAAGTGAGAAATCCTGTAGACATGCCAGAACCTAACTATAAGAAATGTTTTTAATTTAGACATGTCAGTAGCAGCTAATGTTGGAGCTATGTGGTCCCCCCAAAGCAGTGAAACAGCCTTTGCCATACCTTTCAGAGAGAGCTGTGTGTTGCTCCCAAACATGTCCTCTGATGCACTTTTTGGAGCCACCTCTCTTGCATTAATGATTTCCACTTTTCCTTTAATGACAGAGCAAGGAAGATGATGTTTAACTCTGGACTCAACACACAGGCGTGGTCTCTGCTGAAGAAGTCTGATCAATGCGAGCCAGTTTCTTGACAATTACTTTGAGGACAGTGTGTTCCCCCAGAAGCTCTGAGTCAGTCTTCTACCTTCACTCAGGTAGGATAAATCACCTGCTTTAGATAAACAGTTCTCAAACTCTTCCAGATGTGTATGACCCTGTTCCTTACCTGTGCTGCTGTAGATGGTAAAGAAGAGGCCCCCTCCAATGCCCATGCTGTGAGCATTCATGAGTCCTACACAAAGCAGAGCTGCAATTGCAGCATCCACTGCTGATCCACCTTGCTGGAGGATGTCCCTGTGCAGCAGAAGAGAATGCATCACATGGTGACATGTTAGTGTCTCAGCTACCTGTGAGCAGTAGATTCATCTCAGCAGAGCAGCTATGACAGATTCTCTAATGCATGTTTGTCCACACCCAGTCATAGGTTCCCAAGGAATAGGAAGTTTGGAGCTTCTGCCACCTTAGAGAACAGATCCTAGTGGTATAGGTGCAGAACAGATCAGCCCTCATTAAAGACACATCCAAACTAGCTTGAAAACAGAGATGTGTCAAAGTATGTGTGGGGACAGGCATTCCAGGCATATTCATTACACATGAGAAACAACAACTCTCTGAGGAGCCTGAAATCTGCAGCATTTGCATCTAGAACTGGAAGACAGCTTGATAAATGTTTTTTAAAAGGAGCTTGAAAAGCATCTCATTTCCATTGTTCATGCATCTAGGGAATCTTTGCCTGCTATGTTGTCCTTGAGCAACTGCAGTAACATTGGTCAGGCATGGTAAAAGCCCAGGTTTTATTATGGCCTCCTCTTTCTACATGGAGATGAGAGATTATCTGTGCTGGGCAACTGCCAGGCTTGCACCTGGACAGCGGGGAAACAACAGTTTTATCTTGCACAAGAGCTGTCAGAGCTAATGAGAGTCACAGCACAATTAGTGGGTACCTTCCAATTATAGAGCACTGCCCTGCATCTGTAGCCACAGCCGCCCTCTTATAAGTGTGTGTGTCCCCTGAGTCAGGGCGCTTCCCGAAGAAGAGTCCCAGGAACAAGATGAGCCCCAGCAGGGCTGTAGTCAGGACTCCGGCCACCACATAGCGCTTCTTCATCTTCCTGTGGGAAGAGACAGGATCATCAGCCTTGCTGCTTCTGGGCACATGGGAACTAGGGAGCAGATGATCAGGCACAGAGCAGTCTTTTCATCTACCTTGTTTCACATCCACTGTTTCTCCCTCTACACTCCTGCAGGTGACTGCTCTGTGCATGGAAGGGCAGTTTGGGAAGGAGTGAGCCCAGTTCTGGCCTTGACAGTTACATCATGGAGATGTCCTGTTTTGAAGTGAAGTAGAATATCAAGAGAGGAGAGGATGCTCAAAATTTCCTGCTACTCTTACCTTTCAGTGACGATAGGACAACCAATTGCTCTTTGTGACTTTACACTCTTGAGGATTTTAGATGCTCAGCAAGCATTTAAGTTACTGCTCTGCTTGGGAGGACAGGGGCTCAGTGTCAGATTGGATTTGATCTAGTTCCCAAATCAAGTCAGCAATACCAGAGACTTTTTACCAGATTCCCCCATCCAACACACGCTGGCAGGCCCTTTGCCTCCTTTGTAATGTGATGGAGTCAAGGACTGCATTCTGCCCACATCCTGGAGGCAGGCTGGCTTTGCCAGGTGAGCAGCCATCTGCGTTGATCTCTTCCTCCCTACTTCATAGCCACACAATGAGGCTGCATATATGACGTCTTCCCATCTTTCCAGCCTTTGCTTTTCAGCAGGTTTCCATGAGTTCCAAGATGTGGGCAGTGAATAGCTTCCTCCTCTCCTGAATCTCTCACATACAGGGTCTCTCAAATACTTCCTCACTCAGATTCATATCAAGACTTTTTCTATGGGCACTGCTGGTACCATTTCTCTATGCCCCTGCCATCTCTGTGCAGAACAGCCATTCTAACAATTCCAAAGCTTTTACCAGCTTCCTCTTTACCCATTACTGCCATCCTATTTACAGAGCGATCTACTAAAGTGAGCACCCCAGGGACTCCTGGAAGCCCTGGTAACAGCTCTGAAGTGTTACAGTACCAGCAATGAAAATGCCTCAAACCAGCAACTATCACTTGGGTAAGAACCTGTCTTACAGCAGGTAGGTAGCCTCATACACCAAAAAAGCAGCAGCTTCGTAGATGAGAAGGGAAATCCAAGGGGCAGAACATAATTGAAGTTAGTCACGACTCACATCATCTTCAGAGGAAAAATTCAGAGCGTTAAATACCATGTCTGTGAAGGACTTCATCCAGAAGGTTGTCAACGACCAGTGCAAAACACATCTTAGTCATTAGCAAGTGACCTTGGCCAAAGTTATTTGGCACACCATCCCCTCTTGTTCAAGGTTCTTGGTCAGACCACTTTTCCAATGAGCCTGCCACTTCTAGTGGGCAACGGCCAGAGCTCATGTCTCCATGTTTCCCAGTCCTGCATACAGCTGCTGTTGGGGTGCACAGGATACTGTCCATCTGTGAGCAAGCACAGGACACCAAGGAGCTCTCTGGCAAGCATATTCCAGATACCCACCATGATGAGTTGAGAGTTATTGAGGGGATGGAGAGTCACTGCCACGTTGTTAGGACTGACAGTTCACAAAATACAGCTTGAACAGGTAGTCTTTGACCCATTTCCTTTCCCATTACAGGCTTGTTACAGCAAAAAAGACCTGAATTCATCCTATTGCCTTCAGGGACCAACTTCCCCCTGTGTAGCATAGCTTTGGGTTTTCACTGTGACTGCTGTACTTGCACAACAGCCAAGATACCCTTTACGTTACCAAAGCCTCTGCCATCCTCAGAGACAAGCCAATCCATGGCATTGTGGGTGAAGAGTGGATCCACCAACCACACCCTCTCTGGATGTTCCACAGCCCAAAGTAGAGCAAACTCCAGCAATCAGAGCAGCACTTGATCCCTTGCAGCAGCAGCACATGCGGATTAGGGAGCAATGAGTGTGCCAGCACTGAGCTAACTAGAGGAAACCAGCCAGGCCAGCCAAACCAAAAGTTTTCTCAGAAGGAGGAGATTAGCAAGCACTACCCTCTCAACCTCACCCCCACTCCTGTTATTTAAATTAGGAGATATACATTTGCTATCCAAGCCCTGTATCTGTGAGTCTCAGTCTGAGCACTAATGATGCCCATCTCCAAGTAAAGCAGCTCAAACCATGGTGTAAATCTACTGTATGTGCTGTTCTGTAAACAAATGTCAACCGAGGGCAGTAAAAGGTAAATGGATGAAACCTCTTTCCAGGTTCTAGAACTTGATTTACACTCAACTACTTTTAAAAGAGACCAGTGGCGTGTTTGCAGAGCAATGACTGTGCAGGGAAACAGAGAAGCCATTATGTCCCCAACAATAGCTCACACACAGCCTCAGAGTTTAAAGACAGTTTTGTTTGTTGGCAGAGAGAGTTCAGCTTCAGCACTGGCAGTCTCCTCCAGGCTTCACAAGAAATGCCATGGGATCTTTTATCTGCGCCTCAGCTAGGCAGAAGGTACTTTGTTTCATCTGAAGGCTGCTCTATGCCGGCCTGTCCTGCAAGCCTGGGGTGACTCAAGCCCCATAGCTGGTGTGTTAACCCATAGGCTACTGGCTGGGGCCGTGCAGCTCTCCACAACTGCTGGCCTCACTGCCAGGCTCCTGTAAAGATTTACTGCCTTGTCAGGCAAGTTATTCTGAGAGCAGGAGAGAGGGGAAACCTCAGATAGTGCCTCTGCTCTCATCTTTCACCTCCCCTCTGAATTTGGATGACACTTGTGAGCATCTTCTAGACTCATAAAAACTCCGCACTGACTGCCCAGCTGCCCGGTGAGGGCACAGACCTTGAAAAGGGCCCTTCAGCCCACTTCATATGTTCAGGTGCAACTCCTGGCCAGCCCCCAGGGCGAGGATAAGACATGTACCACTGGGGGCAGGAACAAACACACAGACTGCTGTGAAGAAGAGATGCAGATCGCTGGGCACTGCTTTTGCACTGCACTGTGGTACCATGTTGCCCTCTGGGCTGGGCCTCTGGGACCCAAGCGGGGCCAGAAAAAGTGAATGTTCTTACTAAAAGTGCATCTGTGCAATCTGTCAGATTGATCCTGCTAAAGAAGAAGCAGATGTACAAGCTAAAGATCTGCAGCTTTCTCTTCTTCAACAGTACAGACAGCAAACTCATCTGAGGATAATCCTCTCCACCTTAACTGCCAGCTCAACTCCCATAAGCTCCTTAACCTATTTCAGGCCTGACCCTAGAGGGAAGCATCCCTTGCACAGTCCTTACTGCCTTCCTAAGTGTGGCACAGCAGAGAGCCGAACAGGCATTTTGTTTGCTGTACAGCAATCAGGAGATGGATCAGGAGCCTGCAGATATCCATTCTCTAACCCACCTCTCCATAAATGCCCTGTGCCCTGGGTAGATGCATTGCAGGAACAGCTGAGTTTTGGCACCAACAGTCTTTTCGAGCCTCGGCTCTGAAGCCAAGTCTCCACTATGATTTATTGTCGGGAGTGGAACGGCAGCTGTGGACCACCACCTGAGCTGGCTCCCCAACTATTGTCTGCTGAGGCTGGCTTTAACCTCCAGATCTCTGCCAAATCCAGCTGTTTGGAAGCTTGGCTAGCACTTTGGTCACACAGCACTACTCGGCAGCAGCAACAGGTCTCCAGGAAAGAGGGACTATAAAACCATTAAAAGCAATACAATTATTTCTCACTGTTATAAAGGTCCAACAGCCAATCCTAGCCATGGAGTTTAAAATGTGGCCTGATAGTCTGTCTTAATTCATATTAGGAGAGGGGAAGGACCAGTAAGTAGGAGAGTTATGCTTGTACGAGCAACCTCGCTGAGCTGTATTCAGATGTTTCACAACATTCACAACCTTACTTAAACATGACGCTGTTTTTGCATTAAAAGAACCCCAGCACAACAGGCTAGCTAGTGTCAGGCAGGGCATACAGGGTCTGACACCTCTGTCAAGAGGGCTGGGGCAGAGCCTCTCTGGGAGAGAGAACAGTAGGATTCCAGAGGATGACAAAGGAGTCCCAGGTACGGTCAGGCACTGCCTTGTTCTTGAATGAAGTAGTGAAGGAAGCATCCACTGACAACGCCTAATACTTTAACCCAACAGGCTTCTGCTTTAAACCCATCTTGCAACAGCTGCATACCTCAGCACCCACTCCTAAGAGTTCCTTGTACTCCCACCCCCAGCCCAGTAGCTAATACTTAGCTGTTAGCTTTGAGACATTCGTCCTTACTTTCCCCAGGCAGCATACATTATGCAAGGATGGACTGGACATCTTGAATCTTGTCACAGGACATAGGCTATGCTCTTCCTATAAAACTCAAAGTCTAATCCATATCAATAACTGCCATATTTAAATAATTAACAACCAATAGTTGAAAGAATGTTTTCACACTCTACTGTTGTGTAGTGTGAACCATCAGCGACTTTTGAGTGAGAACGTATGTAAAGCAAACAGCTGCAAGATTGTCGCAGGGCCCCAAGGAGTATAAGCCAACAGGGGCCTCAAAAGAGCAGAACCAGGTTGCTAGCAGAGGCCCAAGGGCTGTTCACACAAATGTCCCATTACTGATCTAGCATTATGTGACAACCAAATGAAGGTGCCTGCACCAAATCACACAGATCAAACTGGGAAACTCAATCTCAAAAATGCAAATTATTAAAATAAAGTTTTATAAACTCATTCAGAACATCACTGTCACATTCACTCCCAATTTAAAATCAAAATGTTTCACTAAATAGTTCTGTTCTCTCCCAACTGTTGCAAAAGATGTTTTCAGATGGTCTTCTGCCATTAAACTAGAAGTTGTTTATTAGACCTGAGCTTATTCAGACTGGTTAGTCAGGTCCTATTATTGTCTTTTGGCAAGCTTTCATATGATATATTAAAAAAAAAAAGTCACATTGTCCCATATTCTGTTAAATCAGAAATCACAAACAGCACTTCCCAGGCCAAGGGGAATGGCTTAATGAAGGTAATTTCTAATTTCCCCTTACCTCTTGAGAGTATTTGCAAGTCCGTCCTGTTCTTTTGCAAAGATCGTTATATACTGATATCCTTTGAATATCCTTTCTCAAGCAGTGAACCCCTTTCTAGGGACAATACATCCTTGTAGCAGTAACCACTTCCCTTAAAAGCTCTCTGAAGCATGTCATACTATTTGATATTTGTACTGCTCTGCTCATGGAGATTAACCCATTGAAACTTAATATGTTTGAATTCACAGTACCAGAGGAATGCATAAGTAATCATTGACTAGGTGAAAAGTCAAGAACCCACACCTTTTAAAATGCATATTTTGGCATCCAGGTTGTGCATCACCAGCAGAATCACTCTGTGTTCTTGGATTCAGTTACTACATGGTGCGAATGCGAGTTTTCCCACAGCTCATCACTAGCTCTTAAGTTCTGATTAAGCAACCGGGCAAATATCTGGCCATCTTAAGTAGAAGTGCTCCCATCTCCACATGGCCATGTACTCTCTCCCACCCCTCTTGCCTAAACAATTGGCACTCGTGATTCAAAGAAACAATGGATTTTAAGTGTCTGCACCTTGCAGCCTAAACCCAGACACCTTGACAGATTCATCTGTGATTACATTTGGTGTGAATAACCTCTCTGCCAAGCATGAGCGACTGCCTGCAATGCAAGGGCACCTGATCAGCTCATATATCCATTCTTCAGCAATCACAGCTACACACTACCTTAAATTGTCATTGGATTTAGTTCAGATTAATATTCCAGCTGCAATAAGAAGATTCAATGCCTGTTCTGCCACCCCTGCTCCCATAGCAGCACCTTCTGGCAGGAAGGATGGCAGAGCAGGAAGGTAGGGACGAAGAAACCTGCCCTCCATCACTAAACCTCACTGAGGTTTTTAAGCAACAATCCTACCTATCTGCTTGCACCAAGTCTAGAAGCACAGTTGCAGCTCAAAGGTCATAGCTCACCTGCTGTTGAACAGTGTAGCATAAACCTCAGCAGCAACCCAGACTCAAGGCGATGAGCTGCATGAACTCTTTGGACTTTAAAAGGACTCAGCTACTAAAGTTTATGCCACTGCTGCTGCCCATGGCTTGTTAGAAACTTCAGACCCAGCTTTGAACACAAGAGCTGAATGCCCATCCAGAATGCAGCACAGGCAAATCACAGCTTGCCTGAAACTTGGGCACAGCAAGGATTTGAGCCCACATGTCCTAAGCCTGATTTTTAGCCAGAAGGCTGTCCTGCAAACGCAGGATGAAGAAAAGTACGCACTGCTAGATGCTATCTTTTGACCTACCAAGATCAGTCAAGTGGTTAATGTCTCAATTCCAAACCTGTCCAGTCCCTCTGCCCCACTCCAACCTTTGACACACTGGCTCTTTACTTACTGCAGAAGGATGGTAGCTATACTACAATGACTCATTAACAAAGTTTGACCTCACTCCAACAGTAAAAGTTTTTGGGAACATGAGCCATATTTCCTCTGCTTAAAAATACATCTTTTTTTGTAATAGCAACAAAACGGAGTTCTGTTTAACATTTACATTTGGTAAAAATGAGTATTACAGAACATGAGCATTCCAGCCTTGAGATATTTGGAAGGGATTTATCACGTGCCCATCTTTCAAAGAGAACTTTCAACTACCCCTTTCAAGGCATTGCATCAAGAGAGCAGGGCCCTTCAGTTATATTGCTATTGGTCAAGAGATCCTGAGCAAAAATGGAAGCTTTCTGGATAGTTGGTACTGGCAAAGAAAATATTCAGCAGGGTCAGAAGGATTTGCTGTTTCTACTGGCCAGTCTGAAGGATACTTTCAGACTGCAGGCCATATTCAGTTAGTAACACATACCACTCTCACTGGGTCTAATTTACTGATGTGAGACCCATGATGCTCCACAAAAATGATTGTGACAGGAGCTGTTCCAAAACAACTATTCTCTGAAAAAGCAGACGATGGGGAAAAGTATCTACTCTCTGTCCCAAACAAACTGAACTGTACTTTCAGTCTGTCACACCTTTAATATTAAATGATGAATATTTTATAGGGGAATTTAAGATGCAGTCTACCGAATGGAACCCTTGGGTTAATTTACTAACTGCAAGGTGATGGGGAAAGGCTGCTAGCTGTAAGAAACCCTTGTTCTAATTATCCAACCATTACTCTTTGCCCCCACTGCTGAAAGGCAAGTTTTATAACAGTGAACCACCAAAATTAAGCAAATTTCTAAGTCCTTCTTCAAGGGCAATGCAATCTCATCTGTGGCATGTTCTTACCAGCACAGAGCTGGAACAAGTTGGATGCTCCTCAGCAAGTTACTCTTTCACTTTTGCTCAGGTAGAGTGGAGGATGGGGTCAGAGAAAGTTATGAAACCTGAAGTTAGTGCTTCTGGTTCTGTTAGGTGAATACCTTGCTATGCACAGGTTGCACTATACATAACTACCTCATTTCAGTCATATGTAGTCTTTGGGAACTGTCAAGTATCTCTGTCTAGGCATTAACAGAACAGATAGTCCTGTTATAACTCAGACCTGCATGCTTCAAGCAGCAAAGCCACACCTCAAACAGAAATACCATGGTTAATGAAGGTGCATTGCTGCCTTGTTAATCTCAACATCTCAACCCATTACAAAAAAAGAAAGAAGTACCTTCTGCAGGGCTTGCCACCTCTTTCCGTTTGTGAAGTTCATGGCATGGTCATCCTTAACATTCTCCAAAAAATAGCATGCGCTATTACATTGAAACATGAGCAGAGTTAAACCTCCATTTGTTCCTTCTTCTAAAGGAGTGTATCCATCAGCGCATGAAGCAATGCCTTCACAGCTCTTGTAATAGAACTTGCAGATACTGAAAAGCATCAGGCAATCTGAAGGCATTTCTGGGTAGTTTTTGCTTCTTCCCCCACCCTCTATTGATTTTTTTCCCACAGGAATTTAATGAAGTAACAGCAGCAGCAACTCACACAACGTAGATCACACAATCACATCTACTGTTCAGACTCCTCCTTTTTATGGCAGAAGATGCAATCCAAGGTTTCCATTTCTTGATGTTTTTACTAATGCATTATTACAACAGAAGCTGTTACAACATGTCCTAATCTTGCAGGTTAGATTTTTTTTTTTTTCCATTAAGAAGTCTTTCCCCTCTAACAGACCAATGTTGCAATCCAACACTACCTGAACATAAGCATCAAATAGTATCTTGAGTGCCCAGTAACACAGAGATATTAATAAGCACCTGAGGCTTCTTCCCACTAAATAAGTTTCCTTTCTGACCCTTGCTCCACTCTTCTACATTTAGGGCAACCAGTGGAAGTTAAGTACCAGCTGCACGGGTAGCAGGCAGTCCTAATTTAAGCTAAACACCACGTATGAAACACTGATTGAAAAAAGAAAGATGACTGCTGGAAGAGTTCCAGAAAACAAGTCACTAGGGGAGACTCTTAAGAGAAAAGGTACTTCAGGAACTGGAAAAGTTGCACAGCATGCAATAGGTCAATTTGACTATGAGCAGGGACACAACAGTTGACTTTCAGAGCTGGAACTGCATAAGCAGATACTGGTCCACAGCCAAAGCACCTCCTTCCTCTCTGCTGAGAGCTGCTTCTACTATTTGCACCTGCTCAAAGAGGAGAAACCCAATAGACCCACACACTCTCATTTTATGAAGTCTGGTTTCCCATAATCATCCACAGGTGCACACTCCTCCCTGGGGCAAAGGTAAGCAAAACAATAGATAACTGGTAAATGGGGAGGTTTATTAACTCTTTCTTGCCAGCCACATAGCCTAGTTCTGGTTATATTCTTCTACCCACACAGGTAGCTGAAGTAGTGTTGCTGCAACTGTGTTGCGATGTGACAGCTGATGAACGTCCTTGGTGATCGGAGGTGGTGTTGATTGCTGTGCAGAAGGAACAGAGATTTATCTTTGACAAAGACCACTGGGATGTGTTTAAAGGGGGAAAGTTTTGGGAAAGCCTTTTGAGATTCTACTTTTCTGACATCAAGGATTCATGCTGCTGGCATATTAATAGAATTGTCATGATCTCACTGGATTCCAATTCTTGTAAAGTGATTATAGTCCTAATGATATTCCAAATATAGAAGAGATATAAATCTAAGAGATATGATTATTACACAAGGGTATAAGATACTCAAATGGATTATGACAGGTATACTGATACGTAGATTCTATAGCTTACATTATAAGAAGGGTCAGTGCAAAAAGCTATTTCCTGAGCTTTCCCTGAAAGGATATTTCTACATCTTGTGTCATCTTGTTCTGCCATATAAAGAAGATGTATGCATGAAAGAAGTAACAGCTTACAAGCAGAATTATATTCTGTAAGACCACAGAAGAAGTGGGAATGAAGGAGGCAGATAGGAGGACAAAAAAAGACTAAAGAGTAAGAAAGGGGGAAAAACCAAACAATGCCCACTCTCAAGGTTTGAGGCTTTCTTCAGTTTAGCCTGACTACTGCAGTTGGACATATCCTTCACATGCACATTGAAGCTCTCGGATCACAGATGAAGTTTGGACTTTCTTGGTGCTCTGCACAAGGGTTTATTTAATGTTATTGCTGTAGCAGATAACTATTTATTTTATAGACTGTAGAGCATATGGACAAACAAACAAAAACCCTAGATTCCAAAGTAATAAAGGAATTCAAGGCTGCATTCACTGAAGAGGTTTTCCAAAGACTTCAGCAGAACTTAGAAAAGAGCTCAGTTTCCAACTGAAAAAAAAAAATAAAAATTGTAGCTACCTGCTTAAATTCACCTGCCTTTGCTAAATCAAGACTCTACAGATAAATGAGTGTCTTAATTGCCATGGAGCTAGTTTGAATAATTTTGCCTCTCCTGGAGTAGCCATGATCTGATTCCTGCTTGTTGTGGACAGCTGGATCAAGAAATGCAGCCCAGGACTGGGACCTTGTGCTGGATTAGAGAGAAGAGCCCTGGTCCCGGAGAGCCCGCCTTTGACGTGTTTGAAGGGCTTCAGCACAAACAGAACAGCTATATGGGGACTGAGTGGATTTTCAGTGGGGGAAGTTGTACCTCTTCCACTAGAGAGGTAACCATAGCTGTTGGATTCAGCTTTAGTAATGAGCATGAGATGGAGATACCATAACATAAGAAACAGCCAAGAGCAGGAGCAGGTCTTTGTTTTCCAAGCAGACGTAGGAGAGGGCCATTCTTTTTATTCTGGTAACGAGCACAGTCTCCTGGGTGCTGTTCTGGCCCTTCATATGTCTAAATATTCATTTTCCTGGGCAGAATCTGTTCCTTCTCACACAAATAGAGTTGGCCTTGACAGTTCCTTGCAACAGAAATTTATTTACAAAGAGTTAAATGTGGCCTGCTTGGTTTATTTTAGGACATTTCTTTCTGCTTCACAGGCCATTTTCCCCATATGCGACTAATCCCCTGACGTGCTCTGCTGAGTGCTCTCCCTGCTCTGCATCAGGAGCTCTGTTCTCTTCCACAGCATTGCCTTTCCACTCTGCTTCTGGAAGATATCCCAGCATCATTCTATTGTCCCTGCAGCTTTTCTGGCTCTGCACCTGCCTCCTGGCCTTTCCCCCTTGCTGCCAGGTAAGAAACCTGACAGTGCTTGACTTCCCATCCCAACACGGTCTGCATTTTCCAAATTACTACTCAGAAGCACAGAATGATGTGGGAAGAAGAGGTATGCAAGATCTATGGATTTCAGCCCACTCCTTAGACCTTGCTTTCTCTGAAGAGGACTACTTACTAGCAGGACAATGATTAAGTAAGAATTTCTCATGTTTAGGACCCCAAGAAATCTGCCTTCCAGTGTTCGTATAGCTCTGACCTCTCTGGTAGTTTTGAGAGTCTTTCCTCTGTCAAATTGCTAAAGCAGCAATTCTCTTATCAGCATGCCATGTCACTCATACAATATGCAAAACCAGGATCAAATTGTGACTTAGTCTTATGACCTACGTACCAACCTTTCATAGACCTTTTCAACCCAATAAGGAGTGAAGACCAACATCAAGTTGGGTGGTAGATAGGGTACCTTCAAAGGATTGGATGGGCCATGCAGAGGTGAAATATCTTGCCCAGTGACCTGAGATCCCAGGTCACTTGACTCCCAGCTCCTTTCTCTGATCTCAGCCTGGTCAGAAAATCCAATTCCTTTTGAAACCATCAGTTCATGTACTGCTGACCCTATCAAGCCACAGTATTAAGTAGCTCCCCTAAGGTGCGAATCAGCAGTTCAGATTGCCTGGACAGAGACCCTGCTGCCTGTGACCTGGCCTTCATTAGTTGAGAGAATCCAAAGTCAACACAGTAGATCAAGACCTGGCAATCCCTATAAGAGAGAAACATTTGCTCTTCAAACCTGAGCCTGAAGGCTTGGTAAAACAAGGTTACACTTTAATAAAGTATGATTAAAGAGCTGTAAAGGTATGTAACAAAGGGAGAGAAACAACCCCTCTATTTCACACCCCAATCCAACCAAAATATGGAGATAAGATAAAATCATGCTGTTTACTTACTACTGTAAAAACTGTTCTCCCTTGGGGCAGTTCACCTTCAGCTAGTGACACCAAAAGAAGGGGCTTCTGTCTTGCTCTCTTGCCCCTTATTCCTCAAGAGTTCCCAGAAGCAAAGATTTCAATAGCAAGATACGTAGAGCTGAATGGCAGCAAGACTTTATATATGGGAGTGGTCAGAAAGGGAGGGTGATGTAATGAAGTCGTATCTTTGAGCAGTAAAGGCATGCCACCCTTCCCCCTCCCTGTCCCTGAAGAATTGCTGGCTCACAGGTCAAGCTGAGAACAGAGTGGTCAGACGCTTTCCATGCCGTACTTTCTCACGGTAAAGGGAACAGCATAGAGGGTGGAGGGCAAGGAAAGATCAGATTTGAGACAATACTTTGATGTTGGGTAGTCCCAGGAGTGAATCTGTACTGGCAAAGTTGTTTCTTTCCTTCGTGCATTGAACAATACTCTGCCAGTTGCTGGTTTTGCCCATGGCACAAGCCCTGACAGTAAGGTGTTGTGGTTTAGCCCCAGCCAGCAACTAAGCACCACACAGCTGCTCACTCACTCCTCCCTGGTAGAATGGGGAAGAGAATCAGAAGAGAGAAAGTGAGAAAACTCATGGGTTGAGTTTAATAAGTAAAGCAAAAGCTGCACACACAAGCAAAGCAAAACAAGGAATTCATTCACCACTTCCCATTGGCAGGCAGGTATTCAGCCATCTCCAGGAAAGAAGGGCTCCATCACATGTAATGTTTACTTGGGAAGAAAAATGCCATCACTCCAAGCGCCACTGCTCCCCCCGTCCCCATCCTTCCTCTTCCCCAAGCCCCATATAAGCTGAGTATGACATCATATCGTACAGAATATCCCTTTGGTCAGTTGAGGTCAGCTGTCCTGGCTGTGTCCCCTCCCAACTTCTTGTGCACCCCCAGCTACTCACTGATTGGGTGGTATGAGAAGCAGAAAAGGCCTTGACTCTGTGTAAGTACTGCTCAGCAACAACAAAACCATGTCTATACAGCAAAAACATCTCTATATTATCAACACTGTTTCCAGCACAAATCCAAAACATAGCCCCATACTAGCTATGAAGAAAATTATCTCAGGTGAAACCAGGACACAAGGACACCCTCTGCATTACAGCACTGTTGCCCCCATACCCACCCTGTTAGGGAAAAATCCCATGCCTGCACTCTTCGAAGTTAGCTGATGCTGGAGCACTGCCCAGCTCCATGGCCACAGGGGCTGGGAGCTCTGTGGAAGAGAAGGAACGTGCATCCCATAAAAGGTGGTGTCCTGGACACTGACCTGGGAAGCTCTTGAGAGGCACATCCTGCCCTTCTCCATCAGAGGAAGTCTTGTAGCCTGTGAATGGAGAGGAAATCTCTCAAGGATGTACCACGGATCTCCAAAGGGAAAATAATTCATTTTCAACTTCCTTCACTACAGTTTTGTTGATCTTTCACTGAAGGGCTTGTTTGACCATGAAAAGTCATGTCATGCATTAGACAAGGTTTGACTGACTCAGAGCTTATAAATTATTGGTTGAGTATCTCTAGAATAGCTGTATAAAGGAGATGCTAAGTCTAACAGAGGATGTGCAAGGCACATCCAGGCAACTGGAAAAGGCACGAGCCACCCCAGACTTTCACAATTCATAGAGTTATTGTCACCTACCAGCAACAGCACCAAGATCTGCAGGATCATGCAACAGCAACCAAATAAATGACACCAGCTCATAGAATCGAAATCCGTCACTGACAGGAACCTCCATGGCTAGTTCTTAGGTTTGGGTGGGGAAGGGAGATGTGGGAATGATTCTTGCAAGCAAAGTTGCTTGTGCGATGCATAGTGAACTGGACTAGAGAACAATCTTACTTTTCCCCCTTCCCATGTTATTTTTCAGCCAGAGATCTCCCATCCTGTTCATGTAACACTGTGCCAACCTAAGTAAGGGAGCTATTTAAAACACTGTAAGAAGTGTTCAAGGAGTGTTGTTGTACACCAAATCATGGTCCAAATCTCATTTACGCTGAAGAGTGGGCCTGTTTTGATAGTGTCAAGGGACTCAAAAGCAGATACATATTTGAGTTAGATCCCCTTCTAACTGCAAGGAAGGCTGCATAAGAGATTTTTTTCAGATCTAGGATGAACTAGATTTCTCTTATATATGTGAGATTTGCTCGCTATACTTGCACTCCCCTGCAAATTACATAAACATGATCTCAGTACACTACTCCCTCTTGTTCTGTTGCTTTGGTCAGGGCCTGGCTTTGGAGCTGTTGGGATCAAACCAGAAACAATTAACATTGAATTGTTCTGATATCCTTATCCAAAGGAGAAATCTGCACCCCTGGCAGGCATTTTTGAGTACTTGCCGCACCTACAGGAAGATCCCCAAACTCCATAACCTGTCCAGATTGCCAAATTCCTATCATCATCACCACAAATATTTTTACTACCTAACAGCATTTTTAAGCTACTATCAGGGCCAGGGAGCCTTACAGGCCAACATGAGAAAAAGCATTCATATCCCCACTTTAGAGATAGGGCAACAGAGACAATCTTGCTCAGGGCTTCAGAGCAAGTCAGTGCCTAGGCTGGAATAAGGAATCTTCCCCCCAGATTCCTTTAAGCATGTTGCTAGACATCACCGCTCTTCCCTGTCATGTGTCCGATATTTACAGTAAATCCAGACACGGTTGGAAGTGACAAGTGCAGAGGCTGACAATGATCTAACTGCACGGTGCCTGGAGCTCCGTGGGCTGTTGTTTTCGCTGTTTCTCATGGCTTTGGCGTCTCCCCCACTGTAAACAGGAAATGAATAAAACATGAAGGTAGCTCCATCTCCTTGTGAAAAATGACAGATTAGATTGCAGCAGAGGAGCTAGGGAGAAGTTCAAAGTGTTTGCCACTTAATGGAAAACTTGCAGATTATGATAGAAAGTTGTTGGGTGAGTAATTGCTGTTAAAGCCTAACCAAAGCAAGAGGGCCCTAAACCCAGAGGAACAAGGACTTCCCAGGGAGAGCCAAGGTCCACAGACCTCCATGAATCTTTTTTCTGTTTACTAAGAATCAGTGGGACTCGGAGACATAAGCTCAGAAAATATTCCTGGACATGAACAAACACTGACCTGGGGATCCACCCCACAGAGATCTCCTCATCTCAGGGGAGTCACGCTTCTCAGGAAGCCTCACAACTTCTTGTCCCTTTTCTCAGCAGTTTTTGCTGCAGGATCAGCTCTACTGCTCTCAGAGCCAACAAATGAAACTCTCAGCGTAAAATTCAACACATCCTGGTAAGCCAGAATCAGTCCTGAGTTACCTTAGTACGGCAAGTTTTCAATAGGACCGCTTAACAGCTCCTGCACCATAGCAGGGTCAAGGCTGCAACCTCTCAGAGAGGCATGGGGCAAAGCAGCAGAAGCAAGAAGCAGTGCAGCCATCCCCAGATCTGTTATCCCCACTCGTCAACCTGCATCCCCAGGCCTGTTGATGCCTGCCTCCACCACTGCACACTGCAGGGCCACTCAGCTGACACAGTGGTGGGCATCAACCCACCTCCAAGGGTGCTGCAGGAGTAAAGAGCTGCTGATGGCTGTTCAGGTGCTGTGTGGGAAGAATTTTCACCGGGTCACTGAGAAGGCTTTAGATAAAGTGTTAATTTGCACTGAGTGTGCAGGGACTACGTACTTCCTGGCTACACCTCCACCAGTCCCCAGAGGGCAAACGCATCTCTGGAATGAACACCCAGGAACAAGAGTTGCATGGGCTGGGGAACTCTGATTTACACCAGGACCCTTTCCCCTGCTGTGGGCAGGCGAGGAGGGTGCTCAGCAACAGTACAGATAATTCATATAGCACTACACGGGAAGGTCACATACTGTGCCAGACAGCTCATGCTGTAAGTGAGAATCTGGACTTACATCTGTTTTATTCCAATGGCTCTCAGCACCTCACACAGAGTTTGCTCCCCAAAATGACAGCCTTGGGAAATAAATGGATTTTCCTTTCTAAAGACATCTAAAGCTCCCTGCAGCTCCTAGTACTCCCCTAGTCCTTCAGGCTCACACTTAGCGCAGTTAAAACTTGGGCAATACAGTTAATCTCTGTGCGGCCACTTGCAACCCAACAGTTTTGACCTTAAGAAAGAAATGTACAGTACGGATTTAATCTTGGCGAAAACATCCTTGAGCCATAACCCATATGTGAGATGAACACTATCATAACACGGGGCAGGCTCCTGTCACAGCCCACGCTTCAGCAAAGCAGTCACATATGTTCATCTTCCACCAGCCCAAGGGTATACACTGAAATCACTGGATGATTCTGTGCTTCCCCAGGATGATGGTCACAAAGCTCATACAAAAGATGACCACAGAGACAGGAGCCCGTCTTGAACGGTCTCTGCATCTGAGTGCAGAAACCTGGCAGGTTTGATGCTCACAACATCTCCTCCTCTGGGCAGAGGATAACATAGGACTGTGGAAGGGATAAGTACTCAAATACCACTAGGTCTCCTGTCCCGAGAGAAGCAACCTGCTACCAGAAGAACATGACTCACATCTCAGTACAGGTCCCAAAGCCCTAGATGGAAGAAAAGAGTCCCTGTCTGGTTTATCTGGCCACCTGCCCAGCCTTCTTTAGGCTTGTTTATTTTGGTGCTGCAAAGGGCACCAGAGATGGCCATTGCTTTTGAGATATCGCAATCACAGGCCTCTGTCTGCCTCAAAGCACTTGCAACCTATCTTGGAAATTGTGAGTGGGTCAGCTGGGCTGGAGGCAGAGACTGTACCAGCGTGGCTCCTGGGAAGACCCACTTGCCATGGCTTTGGGGGGAGCACACAAACGCACAGCACTGCACAGCAACCGAGCCTGCACATGAGCTCAGCCCCACCAGCTCTCCCCCTCCATCCCACATGGATGGGAGGCTCTGCCTTTGCTCCCACGGCCTCTGTGCTGGGATGGGGCAGATGCTGGATGTTTTCCCATCTGCTAAGCCCACACCTGCTGCCATTTCCACTGCCAGTGGGAATCGCAGATCCCTTTACCACTTTTCAACCTGATCTCTGAGGAAGGCTTTGTTTGTTTTCCCAATGTGCCAAGACTGCTATTAGCTGGCAGACCAGGCAGCAGGGCAGTCACACCTGCATGGCACAGCACAAAGGGATATGAGTGAGCAAGCTGCTTTTAACCCCCTCTCATCAACCTGGGGCCCCTGACCACTGTTCCCAGGCAGGGAGAAATGGCAATGGATGGGAAATGACAGGCATTTCTCTGGCTCTGCACTCTCAAGATCAGGGTGTCTCCCACAGGTCAAGAGGAGGGGTACTACAAACATTGGCACCTCCTAAATTACGAGAGCTGCAGCAGGCAGTGCCATCGGGCACAAATGGACATTTGCAGAGGGGGCAAGTGGCCTCCCCGGAGAAAGTCCCTCACCTTCCCTTGCAGAGGCAACTGGCTTCCCACAAGCTGGGGCAATATTCCCACTCTCCTCCCTCCCCCAGATGTCAGGCACACATCCCCAACTCCAGCCATCTGATGCCTGGGGAGATGGTATAACCACTTTCTGATAGCTGTTGTGCCTCCCTTTCCCCCCTTGTGCCCTGCACAGTTGCCTCACAGCACTGGGGAAGAGGGACAATTTGCTGGTGAGGTCAGCCCTGGTGTGTAATGGGGCTGGGGGGAAAAACAAACCTTGAGGACTCAACGGGGCTGCTCCTACGTGAGAGCTCCCATGGCCAGAAACCAACTTTGAACTCCAGTGGGGCAGGGCAAGCCTGTGCAGAGACAAAAGACTAGATAAAAAAAGACTACCTTTTTTTTTCCCCCCCGAGAGCAGGAAGGAGCAGGGGAGAGAGGCAGAGTCCAGGGCTTGGTCCGGCTTTTCAGATCTGAGGCTACCAGAAACTCTGGCTGCTCTTGAAAGGGCTTCCTGCCTCCCCCCACACTGCCCCGGCTGCCTCGCTGGTCTTGGCCGCAGAGATCCCACCAGCCTCAAGGAAATTTGGGCTTATGGGAGAAAGCACAGAAACACAATGGTGACAGGAATGAAAAGCAACAGGGAGGACAACACCCAAGAGACTCATCCTTATCAAGGAAAAACATTGTATCAAAGGGGAGCTGTGAAGACTGGGAAGAGCCTTTTGTGAAACCCACAATTGAGCCAAATCCTGCAGTTTTTACATGTTGGTCGCCCAGGAACCCCATCATGAAGACTGCACCAAACGGGGACCCCTGCACCAGGTCAGGCAATGTGCCAGACATGCTGCACATACAGCAGTAATGCACCCACTGAACAGGCACTGTTTGCCCTCTGTTTGTGCTTTTTAATTACAGTTTTTGTTTGCAAAGCATCTCTTATAGAAAAGACAAATTGCATTACTCTCAGCTTATTAAAATCACACTCAGAGTTTCTCAACTGCTAATTACACCCAGGCAGCAGTGTCGCTGTAATTAAAGCTGGGACGCACGTTTGGGGAGTCGGAAGCCCAGCTGTCGCTCAACCCCTTCCCTGCACAGCTCTAACCAGACAGGCCGGTCCGAGCCAGGCTCAGTCGATGCAATGAACTCAGTCCTGCCCAAGCCTCGACCCCCTGTGATACCTAGGCACAGCCGCTGCCATGCCACGATGGAAGCTGATGCACAATAAGGCCAAGCACCTCCTCAGCACAGGGGAACAAGTCTCCTGCACCAAACCTCCCCAGGTTACAGCTGGGCACCCGCATTAACTGTACTGCAGGGGCTGGGTGAAGGGAAACACATAGGCTTGGGGTTATGGCACTGAGGCTTGGGGAGGGAAAGGAGCTTTACTCGCATTGCTGCTGCTAAATGATTGCAATAAATCACATTCCCTGTCTAAGCCTCCATTTCCTTGCACATAAGACAGAGATTTTGGGCTTCCCTGTTAATTAAGGGGCTCTGGGGACAAACCACAGAAAGGACTCTTGCTGGCACCCGTCTCACATGAACACTTTAAAGCCTGTGTAGACTGTGGCACACCAACAGACTTGGGAGTGAATTACACAGGGAGAGGTGTGAAGCCCTAGTGACTATGAGTCCCAAAGACCTGAGAGGCAGCAATAAAGGAGCTTACAGACCTGTGAGAAGCTGGGAGCTCGCTGGAGAACAAACCCTGCCTCTGCACCGCTGAGTCTCAGGCAAAGAACAACTGCAGGTGTGCAAACAGCCGTGCGGGCAGCATGGCAAAGCACCTGCCCTGAGCTCAAGGCCTCAGAAATAGAGCTCTCCAGAGCACAGCTGGGGCCAATGAAGCTTCCTTTGGGCAAGTGGGGGCTTGACACCAGCACTGGCCTCCCACTGCTAAGGGGATGCTTTGGAGAATACCACCTCCAGGAAGATGGAGCGCTAATTAGGGAAAGCAGATAAACACTGCATCTGTTTCAAGATGAGTTTCCTTCCCACTGAAATCCTCACAATTTCAGTGCTCAGCAGGATGCAAACACATCCTTAAATGACTTCCTGGAGCCCCAGTTTCAAAGATCAGTCCCTTCAAAAGCAATAACATGCCAAGATCAATAGCAGCCCCAGGAGAGCTCTGAGCATGCCAGCTCCAAAACCTCTGAGCTATCACTATAGCCAGTTACCTATCAGATGCTGAGGGGCAATTCTGCCTTTTCACATTTGAAAAGGCCACTGAGACTGCCTAAGCAATCAGGCTTACTTAAGTACCAAGAAAAAAATAAATGAGTAGGAAAATTTAAATTTCAGAAACAGCATGACATGCCTGTGCAATATATCCTGGAGAGACAAACCTACAGAGTTTCACAGGGAGCAAACCAGCAGCTACAGTTCACAAGCAAAGAGGAGCAGAGCTCACAGACTCCTGAACGTGATCCTGAGAACAAGAATATGTTCATCTGCTCCTTGAACAATTTTACTACTAAGTCCCTAAAGTTGCTAATAAGAAGTTCTGGGAAGCAGATATCAGACAATAATTTTTAATCCAATACAAGTTACAAGCAAAGAACAAATGTTCAAAACTCCACGTGGAAAAAGCTGAGTGGGGTGCCCTATGGATGTTAGAGGCAGCATGTTCAATATATTTACTTGTGGCCCAGTAATGAAATGGCAGAAGATAACATATGGAGCTAGCTAGCAAAGGACATCAGGAAAATTTCAAAGAGCTTGTGGAAAACTTGAAAACATCTGTGAAAAAGGGCAAATAAAAGTGGATGAAATTCAATATAGAGAAATATGTAATGCCTGGCTGTGATAAACCAATATGAAAGATAGATATATACTGATGGATTTGAGTTAGCAGCACTTTTCACCACCATTAAATCTCTTGCACAGATTTGTGAAAAAAATGCAGCAAGAAAGAAGCAAGAATTTGTTAGCTCCTGATTCATCCCCTCTTATTTAGAGCTTATAAATGAAACTGGGTCTGTAAAGAGGGAAAGTATTCCTTTGAAAAGGATAAAGAGGACAGAGGCAGAGTTAAGAATCAAAGCTGGCAAATCAAGCTACAGCTATAGAAGCTTTTGAAAAAATAACTTAGTACAAGGAACTTACCTAAGAAACGGCGTAACAAAGATTATGCCAAACAACCTATACTTATATTGAAAAAAAAGTGTTTTACAGTCTAGGGCATTCAATTAAGTAAAGCTAACTGTAGCTCCCCTTGGAATAGCATTGAAATCTACCCAAATAGGAGAATTCCAGTCAGAGGTCAGTATTTTCATCCCTTAAAACACGTGTGCAGCACCAGAGCCTGCCACGGGAATGCAATGCCTGAAAAGTGAAGGCAGGATTCCCAAGAGCTTCAAGCCTTCCTCTCCCTACCTGGAGCCTCTGGCAGTGTAATATCACCCAGCCTCATCTCACCTCCAGCCTCCGAACAGAGTCACTCTCCCCACTCCATCTGCCCCATAGACACACCTGCGCACTGCGATCCTACCTGGAGCTAAGTGGGATTTTCCATGCAGGCGGTGCGGCATCTCAGGGATCCTCCCAGCACATCCCTGCCTGGCCCAGGGCTTGGCGCCTGGCCCAGAGAAAGGAAAGCCTCTTCTCCAGAGCAGCCGGGCTGTTCCCCTGTGGGTGAGAGGCTGGGTCAGTCCCAGTTCTTGTACTGGGCACTAGATGGCACAGATGGGAGGAAATTCAAAGGTAGCCAGCCTACGATCTGTGGCGCCTCGGACGAAGGGGTCTGCCAGTTGTCCAAAGGAGGCAGCTGCCACGGGGGATGCGTTGCCAGCAGCAGCATCCCATGGGGGTATCCCCTCCATGGGGTGCCCCCTTTGCCACTGCCCTGCTGCATCCCCTCAGCATCCCATCCTGTCCCATCCAGCCAAAGGGTTGCCTGTGCTGCACCAAAGCTGTAGCGCGCGACCATGCCCCTGCCTCCTGGACATGACCTGCTATTCCTCACCAAGCACAAGCACACTGCCTCAGCCATGCCAATACCTTGTTCATGGAGCAGCCCTATATTTGGCTCAAACTGCATCAAAAAGAGGGGTGAAATCGTCCCTGGGGTCGACTGTCCTGTGTCACTGTGAGGCTGCACCTTGGGCATCAGCCTGCAGGACAATAAATACCACCTAACACCAGGGAGTGCGGGCTAGAGATGCCAAGGGCCAGGTACCCCATCAGCATTCCCTCTGGGTTCAGAGTAGGTCTAGGGAACGGCACCTCGGCATGTTTCTTTTGCCCTGTGGGATGATGGTGCAAAGGACAGAGGCATTTGGTGGCTGCTCTTAAAAGCATTTTTCACAAGGTAGCTCCTCTAAAACAGCTACCTTTTCCCTTTGGTTTTCTTCCTTTTCAGCATTGCTGACTGCAATCACTGAGGCAGGACCTGCGCCCCGGAGCCTTTCCAACCTCATCTTCCTCAATTTCTTTAAGGCGTGGATGAAATTCCTTACAAGTGAACTGTGTGGACTGACGCGATGAGGCAAACATGGGCTAAGCTACGCAAAATTGCTGTGGTAAGCACAGAAAAGGCCAAAGCATTTTTTATGGTGAGAAAAAAGGTAGGGGAAGGTAGAAGGTTGTACGTTGGCCTCTGCTGTTCTGACATGAGAAATTCACTTTACTTCAAAGGTTAACACAGTTAGTGCATCTGGTGAAGATCATGGACTCTGACAGCCTGTCTGGAAAGGCTCCATCTGTGGCACTACACGAGGGACAGTGTGTGCAGGACAGCACTGAGGCGAGCAGTAAGATTTGTGCACAAGGCAGAAGTGGCGCACATGGGTGTTATCCAAACCAAACCTGAACCTGGCAAAGCCCAAAAGAGCTTTTGTGCTGAGCAGCAAAGTGGTGCCAGGTATTAATGACATGGACAAGACTCCTAGGAAAAGCCTGTTTGCTGAAGGGAGCAGCACTGGACAGGCTATGCGGCAGCCTCCTGGAAAAATGAAGGTGACCAGCACTACCCTGTCCTGTCTGTCTGCTCGTGGCACTGCCCTGCAGACTGAAGTGGTCAAGGGATCATCTAAGTTCAAACCCCACAGGGTGAATCCCTCAGGGTGTCTTAGGTGAGAGACAAAAATAAATTGGCTGCCAGCAGTGTAAGATCCAAATTCATCAATGGTGTAAACAGGGCAGCAGGTCAATTTGGCTCAGTAGCTCTGATCTTTCAAAGGCTGGAGTGGGTGACACTAGTGACCAGGGCACAAGCTGGAGGGAGACTCATGCTAGCTTGAGGGGGCAGCTCCAGTCCAGTGTCCAGAGGCTGACCAAGCAGTACAGAACAGCCAGAGAAGCCCCTTCAACATTGGGCTTTCACCGACAGAATTAGAAACCTGCTTCTGATCACCCATCTAAGTCTAAATGCTAGGTCACCGGCGTATAACAATCTGGCTCTGAAAGCTTCCTGGGCAGAGGAGGAAATGCTTCAGAGAAGGCTTTTATGCTCCAATTGCCACTTCGAGCCCTGCTTCTTGTACTTGTCTATTACTCTTTAAGTACTTGGGTGTTTTTAGCCGAGAGATGTCTATCTTTGGATATAGATGGAGAAAAACTAGTCAAGCTGGAAAGAAATAAAAACAGCTGGTTGCTTTTCCAGGCCTGCCATGAACTGTAAACAAGTTTTTTAAAGTTTTTTTGAAAGTGCTGAGATCTTTGGAGAACATGAAAATCTTGTGATGTCATCCTCCTCAGCAGGAGGACATCTTATGCGTCATCCTGATGGCTGGAGTCACTTCACTCTGCCAGAGCTAGTGATGGTGAGAGCATTGAGTTTCCCATGCAGACACCACTCAAACCAGCTGCCAGCATTTTTGTGTGAAAAACTGTGCCTGCTCAGATCAGACCTCCACAGTCTGGCTGTCTGGCCTCCAGCACCTGGTCCACATACTCCCCTGGAGGCCTGTGGTTGCTCTCAGCAGTTTAGCACTGCTGCTAAGATGCTTAGAGCCAATATAATCTGTGCACTTAGCGGTTTCAAACTCCAAAAGAAGCTTAGCAGCACCAGGTGCTGCCTTCAGCCTCTCCCGTATGGCCTTAAGATGGTTTAATTCTTTTATGAAATTGTAACTCCAGCCCATAGCCTTAAATTGTGGAGGTCCCTTCTAAGCCAGGTTTTCTAAAAGCTCTTTAGAAATATTTTTATGAGATACTCAAAAAAAAGGGATCCCAGAGGGACATATTAAAAGATCAGATGTTTCTGCCTCTTAAAGGCTGGAAACCTCACAGCAAGGCGCATTTTAACTCCTTGCAGGGCCTTCCTCCACTGTTTCTCCTGTCTTAGATCAGCTTCTCAAATGGTCTAATGTATGGTAATGCCTGGAGAGTCCCAGGGCCTTCCCCTGCACCTCCCATCAGCCTTGTGAAAGCATCAGCAGGCAAGCAGCCACTGCTGTGCCACAAAGGCAGGTGGCTGAAGAGCAAAGCAGCCCCTGGGACTACAGACTGCCCTGGAGGTGCCACTTCCTGGCATTTGCTTCATTAACTGCATTTGTTCTGCTGCTTTTTTTTTTTTTTCCTGCCCCCCTTTTACAGGCTGATCAAAAGCAGAAGGTGTTACAAAGGGGACCTTGTGCTGTTGCCTTGAAAGGCCTCCTGCCAGTCCCAGGGACTCTCTCTTCCCTTTCTGTAAGGCTTCCTGAGGGTCTTGTGGGTCTGCCAGGGGAAAGCAGAGAGCTGGGGAGGACAGAAAAGGTGTCTGGAAAGCACGTGCAGCAATAGAGAAGTGAAGAAGGTGGAGGGAAACAGCAGGGAAGCGTGAGCCTGGGGCAGAACATGGGAAGAGTCAGGGCTTCCCACCACCTCCCTTGAAAGCCCAGACAGAACTGGAAGAGATACCCCATGCTGGAGGCATGTGATACACTCCCTGAGTGGGACAGGACAGGAAGGGTAAGGCCTTAGTGCAGACCATGGCTAGCCCTAGTGCTTCCAGAGCAGTGATGGGTGTCTCTGGTGGTGCTTTCAGAGCTGCTTGCTCTGCCTTTCTGCCAGGCGCTACAGCCGCTGCAGCAGTTCAGTGCAAGAATGTGTGTCCAAACCTCACAGTATCCAGCTTCACAGTCCAGCTTAATTTAATCAAGATAAAATTCATCTAAATGAAATGGGTGCAGCATGCTCCCAGAATGGAGGTAACAGAAATCCTCCATGTACCTCAGATACCTAATTAATTCATCATGAAAGCAGTGGAAGCTGAGCGTTCTCCTGTGCTAGGAAGTCAAGTTAATGCCATGCGTCACTGGAGCGGACTGGTGACCTTCCCTGTGCTTGCAGCAATGTCATCCAATTTATCTGTGACCACAGGATCACAAGTTGTTAAGATTCTCTATGCAGGCAATATATGGGCCAACAAATCTGCTTTTATGGGCCCTACTAGAACTTGATTAATTTGTCCAATAATGAGCAGACCATTGTCCATAATTACTTAGCAGAACTCTGTCGTTTTTAAAACCCATCACTGCACTGATGCATGTCTCAGACCCAGAACACCACCAAGGGGCCTCCTGGGCTGCAGAGAGAGTCTCATCTGCTAAGAAGCAAAAGGCTTAAGACCTAATTCATATTACATGAGCTATTGCTACCATTTCTCCATCAAGTACAGAGACTCAGCAGTGCCTGTCTGCATGCAGTTGCTACTGCCAGCACTGATGCTGCGGGAACTCCCTAAGAACACAGCCCAACTGATGCTGTGTTCATCTTTTACCTCCCTACCTCCGTGTACTCTGCGCAACCATTAAGGGGATTTCTTCCCTGAAACAGCACTGTCATGGACAGGTAGACCTTCCCCAAGTCTGTGCTGCTTTGTTCAGTCAAGAGTTTACAGATGTTTGGGCTATGAAGCTCCCCACATACAGTTCCCCTTGAACAGATCATGGCCAAACAGCAAATGCATTTGCCCCCAGATATAACAGAATTAAACCTGGAGCCTGGACTAGCTCTTTGCACGTATCTCTCCAGGGCTACAGCTCCCTTCACTGCAGGAGGCTTGGCTTTGAGGAATCTGCCAACAAGCTCAGAGCCATGAGAAATAACAACTTGGTAGCTCAGACAAGCTGGTTTGCAGGCAAACAAAAGCTGAAGCTGTGAAAGTGCAAGGCAGTCAATGCAGTGTCTGGCAGCACAGCCTCACCACCGCCTTAATCCTCTTTCCCTTCTTAAACGCTAAATTAATCAATTACATTTCCAACCCTGCAAACAACAGTAAAAAATGTAACCTTCATCATATACAAGGCAAACATAATTAGGATTGTCATTCGAATCCAGCTTGACCAGCATACAAATCAGAACAGCCTCAGTGAGCGTGCAGGTGCATGAGCACGCCTGGCTCCTCCCAGGCAGGGGCAATTGGAATTGCAGTCACACCATGAGCACCGCACAGTATTTCAAGGAGAAGGGCTGTGGCACGAGCTCTGGTTGCAGCGATCCAGCTCTGCAGGGAGTGCTATGGTGCTGAGCACTACCCAAACTGGGCAGAGGCACATTATACAGTGCAAACTCAAAGCAACGCCCCAGTTGTGTCAGGGAGGAAGCTACAACCTTCCCAGCCACGGCACACAAGCCTGATCTCCCAGCCTAGCACTATGTATGCCACAGGCCCTATAGGGAAGAGATGATACAAAACTGAGAGGCCTTGGCAACCTCTGACCATGGCTGCCAGTGTGAATTTTTAAGGGGTCAGAAATTACTATTCCCTCCCCAGTCTACTGATGGGCAAACTGAGTCACGGGGTGCTAAGTATGCTGTGCGATGGCAAGAGCAAGCCAGGAGTGTTTCAATGAAAGCATCAGCCCAAGGCTCAAAAGAAATCAAAAAAGCAAAGTGGGAGCTAGGAGACAAACTGACAAAACCACAAACCCCACCATGCTATCAGGTAGCTCCAAAGTGCATCTCCATCCCCATGGCTGTCGTGCCAGTTCACTAGAGGCTACAGCAGGACTAGAGGAGGGACAGGGAGCTAGTTAAGGATGATCTAAGGTCTGAAGCAGCTTCTATATGAGACCAGGGCTCTTCAGCCTGGGAAACAGAAGCCTGAGAGGGGACATAGCAGAGGTTTATCATTTGAGAGTAGCTTAGAGAAAATGAATACGGAATGACTGCCTGCTGCCTTTTCCGATATTTAAGCTACAAAGCATCAAATGGAAACAGTAAGTGACAGATTCAGAACAAAGTAAATATTTCTTCAAACAACACACAGTTGAACAGTGGAACTTGCTGTCATAAGATGCTGTGGATGCCCAAAATTTGCTCAGGCTCAAAAAAGGTTTAGGAAAAACCCATAAAGGACTATTAAATGCAGAGATCGCCACCTCAGGAAATTCCTGAACTACATATGGTTGATGATGAGGAGGGTATTCAGGAACACACCAACCTGCATCCCCCTGATTTTGTGCTCCTCACTAGGCATCCTCCATTAACCACTGCTAATTCAGGATCCCAAGGGAGAGAGACCTGTGGTCTGATCCAGTACAGTTGCTCTTCTTATCCCGGCACTGACCTCAGCTCTCCTTACTTGCCCTAAAGGCCAGGAGCTGGGAACGTTCCCATTAGTGGACAATGGGATGATAACAAGGAGATGTGCTTACAGCACAGAATTTGAGTGAACAGCGAGATTTCTGTTTGCTTTCTGTTTTTCCCAGTTCTTATCTTAAGAGAGATTTTTTTGGGAAAACTAACTCAGCCATGCTGCACCAAACTAGTTGCCATTGGCAGCACCATGTGTTCAGGTTAGAAGCAAGTTAATATCCTTCTGAGAGCTGCTAATATATCCACAGGGATGGGCTGAAGGAATCCTCTTTCCAAGCCTCAAAACCACAGCTTGTGGTTGCTGTGAGAGGCCCCACAGTCCCTACTCTGTCCTACCCAAGAAGCTCATGAGCTCATCTATCTCCCTGTAGAGTTTTCAGGTGCCCTTGCCACCACAGAAAGAGGAATGGGAAGGTGAGGACACTCCTGTGGGTTGGTATCCCTCAGGCCTTGCATCTTCACCTACTGGATCAGTCTCTCCTAGGCCTGCATAGGACCAGAGGATGCAGTCTCTGACAGAGTCTACTCTTCCCAAGCAAACTTCTGTCTCCTCCCCCTTATGCAGCAAACCTTGTTGACCATCTTAGCTATAGAAATACACCCACTTGCTGTCATGTGCCATTCAAAAGTACACACACAGATAAGGCAGGATTATCTCTTAGTCTACAAAGAGCTGCCAGACAGCTATTCTCCTTCAGTAAAACCAAGCAGAGCATTGGTGTGTTTCTTATTAGCTCCTATTATTCGTATTATTGTAGTGTTTCCAGTTTTAAAGCACACAGACGAGAGACGGAACTGCTCCCGCAACTGTTTGCGATGCACACGGTCTCATCCCTGCCTAAGTGTAAACTGCAGATTACATTTCCTTCTCCTGACTCTGAAAGATAAGGCGTGAGACAATTCAGCTATACAAAGCCATTCTGCTATTAAACTGATCCTTTGGTTACAAACCCTGCTATTGCTGCTCTCCTTTCAGCAGCACTCAGAGAACAGAGCAGGTAGAAGCATAGATCTAAGGCAGCCTGTCCAGTTGCCAGATGGTGGGGAAAGGCCACTGTGCAACCCTTCATTGACAGCTTTATCCATCGCTCCAGCCAAGTGGTTTTTGTCATTCCCTTTGCTCCCAGTGACACTCCTGCAGACATAGCGCTGCACCCCATACAAGTGATTTTCTCTTGACCCAGCCTTCTCAAAGCTCTCCAACAAGATACTGAAGTCCTTACTCAGCATCTACTCCCTCCAAATGGGATTAGCCTGAGTCAGGCTCAGCAATATCTCAGGATCTGGCAATGCTAATTTCTCTCTTGCAGGTGCTTAGATAGAACTGGGAGGGGAAGAACAGGGAGATGGACAGTCAGGGCTTTTGTCTGATCAAATATTGAATAAAACTCTGAGCTGGGCTGTCAGAATTTGGCCTATCATGGTTAGAGACCTGTGTAAATACTGTGACAAAATTGATGCGTTGGCCAGGCTGCTATAGAGTCCATCCCTGTTTTGTCCCTGTCTCTTCAGGCCAGACTCAGGTCACCCATAGGGTATTTGAAAGAGGCCGCAACAATGCGGAGCATCCACATCTCCATGGCCATCCCCATTCATGGCTCTGAGGAACACCGAAAGCAAAGTGAACCTTGCTGGCCCTGGCCATCCCCATTCCCCCAAAGTAAGGACCCAATGTCCACAAGAACAGATTCTTCTGTGGATGCATTGGATGATGCTTGTCTAATGGATGCACAAGACAGTGGGAACCCCAGGTTGTTCCCACAGCTGTGTGCCCTCACATTACAGCTACCAGACACTCCTGCTCTGTGTGCAGGACTTGTGGTCCATCATGGGCACCTGGGCTCAGTGTGGTGGTGGTCCTAAACAGAAGCGAGCCCATGGCTCAAGCTCCAGAAAGTGCAAGGTCAGGCTGAGCCATTGGTTATACTGGGAGCATGACTTAGCTGCCTGCAAAATCTCAGTGGTTGGAGATGGGATCCAGGCTTTGTTTTCTACCATCCTGTCGGATGGCAGTGATTTTGTCTGAGGAAAAGCATGTGCTAAACTTGCTATGCACTGCTGAGGGAGGGAGGAATACATACGAGGAAAACACTTGTACCCACAGCAGGTAAGGAACAGTGCCAGCATCGTACTATCAGTTGCAGACGACTGGTGGTGGGCAAAATTCCTGCCACTTTCTAGATTCGTAAAAACACCTCCTCTGGGTCCAACAGCAGACTGACAGAAAACACAGCCCACAGAAGCAGTCCCAGCCAGATGGCGTGTTTTGAACCACTATTAATCTTGACAACCTTTTGCAGTGTTCAAAGAGTTTGCCCAGGAAAAAAAAAAAAAGCAGCTCCCCAAAACGCCTGGATGCAAGGAGCAGTCCCGGCAGCATCCGCTTCTCTCTTTGTCTTCTCCACCAAGCATCTCCCGGCAGAACAAACCCGGGAGGAGGCGGCGCCTTCAGGGAGAAGAGGCAGCGGGGGTGCCCAGCCGCTAGGGAGGCGGGTGCTGGGGCAGGGACCCGAGCAAATAAAATACCCCTGGGGCGTTGCTCCTCCGAGAGTGCCGGGAATCACCAGCTGGGGAGCACAGGGAGCCGGGGCGGGACCGGGCGGGGCCCGGGCCCCCCGCCTCCCCCGGCACCTCCCCCGGCCCAGAGACCGGTACCCGCCCGGTCCGGAGCGCAGCGCGGCAGCATCGCGGCCGGAGCGCGGCCATGGGCTCCCGGCTGAGCCGGCAGAGCAGCCTGGAGGAGGAAAGCACCGAGGATCCCTGCACCGGCAGGCTGGAGGGCGGCCGGGGAGAGTTCCACCTCTCCTCCCTGCTCCTCCACCCGCAGAAGCTGCCGGGGGTGCTGCGGAAAGCCTCGCCGGCGCCCTACGTGCGGCGGGTGGGGTGGCTGCGGGAGATCCAGGCCACCATCCGGGAGCACAAGCGGGAGCACGCCGTGCACATCCTCAGGCTGCTTAGGAAGGTAAATGCTGCGGGTGAGCCGGGTCCCGGGACCGCCACCTCCGGGGCAGTGCGGGCAGGATCGGAGCGGCGGCCAGGGCAGGCAACAAAGGGCTGTGCGCGGCGCGGGCGGTGCCGGCCGGGCCGGGGTCTGCAGTCCCCCCCGCCGGCGGTGTGGGGCTGGGAGCCACAGATTACAAGCCGCCCACCCCGGCGGTATGGGTCTGCAGCCCCCCTTGGCGGTGCGGTGCGGGCTCTTTGTGCTGCCTTTCGCCGCTCTGTGCCCCCAGTGGTGCGGGAGCTGCCTCGCTCGGTCCCCGCCGCGGCAGGAAGTAGCGGCTGCGGAACGCGACACACGCCCTGGTTCCCTGCCACCTCCCCGTCTCCCCACCCGGGCGAGGGGCGCCTGGCCCGACTCCCTGGGGGCAGGGAGAGAGGGGCTGGGAGGGAGCTGAAAGGAGGGCTGTGCTGCACGTAGGAAAAGGGGTGCCCAAGCCTCAGCTGTCCCCATCCACACCTCTCCATGCCAGCCCCTAGGTGTGCTCACAATCGATGCCCCCCAGAGAAAAACCACTGCCATCCCACTGCCGCCACATGCCATTATGCCCACCCAGCCAGGCTGGCCAAGATCTGTCTTTGGGAGAACCCAAAATGGTTTTGGAGAGGACCTCTGGGACAGTCTAGGCTGAGCAGAGAGGTAAAGGGGTCAGTGTATCAGTGGGAGCTTGTTTCTGTCTGCCGCCATTCAGGAACAGAAAAGCTAGCGTGCAGACAGCGTGGTGCCAAACTGATGCTGAGGACAGAGCCCTGCTGCTGGAACAGAGCCATCTCCTCCATCACTCAGTGCTACCATCACTTTCCAGGCAAACTCAGCTCCCCCAAACTGCCGGCAACTCTGCAATCAGTAGCACAGAAGACAAATCCTCCCTCTGATTTGGACATAAAACACCATCAGTTCTTAGCTTATCATGTTGCTTCATTATCTAATGACCTACTTCATCTTGGGAACATACTGAGTTTCTCACCATAGTGGCAAGTAACCTTTGGGTGTGAGTATGTTAGAGCAAGGACTGGCTTGCTGGGATGCTTGTACAGCCATACTACCAGCTGCAGGGAGCTGCATTAACAGCCCTGTCTCTGCTCTGAATGCCCTGGGGTTTACAGCACATCCAATGATGGTGGTCAATGCCCTGGGCTACCAGCAAGTTGCACGCTCATGAGTAAGAATTTACAGGACCAAAAATTACATCTCTACTTTTCCTGTCCACTGCCTTAGTGTTTACATGAGGTTCATTACCAGCACCACAAACTTTTCTTGCCATGCATGTAGACGAGGTAAACCCTCAGCAGAAAGCCTGTTTGTGTGCACCAGTATGGCAGACAAGGGTTGAATAAGATTTCAAAGACAGTTTTGGAAAGGCACTATTACAAGAAGCTTGTGAAGAAAAAGAGGCAACCACTCACTTCATTAACATGGCGATGCAACATGAACAGACTTTTGTAGGGTATGCCAGAGGCAAGAACTGCGGAATACAATTTTCTATAGTGCTCAGCACCTCTCCTTGAGACTGAAGTGCTGAAATCCCCCACAGACCTTGGAGGTCTCCAGAAGGTCCATCTGTGAACAGCCACGGTTTGAATGCTAAGTTACGGGGCCGTCTGGAATGGAGGGTCATTTCTAAGCCCTCCTTTCAATACAGCCTGCCAGCTCCTTTCAGGATCTAAGCATTTGGCTTCCCCATATCTGTGCTGAGAATTTTCATGTCCTGAACACTCACATTTTGTCCACTGCCTTTCCAGTTCCCCTTGTTACTCCTGGTCCCCATGTCTGCCTGTCTAGGCCAAAACAGTGACCCTCTGTTCATGACAGAGCAGTGGGACGTGTGGGACATCCTGTAGTCACAACACTGCCTTCCTCCACCAAGAGGCGAACCCATCCAACACCACCCCAAAACCTCTGGTTCATTGTGTGTTCAGAGATTTCAGAGACAGAGGGCTACACCACTAGCGCGTACCACACCCTTCAACAACAAAACACAACTGTCAGCAAGTCTGGGGTCATGTAATCAGAACCAGTCCTCCTCACGTGTCCAGTATCAGCTCCAAAGAGTACTATGATCAGCCTTTTTTCCTCATTTACAAATTTCCCTCACTCAACTAAATTCAGCCCTTAGCTTGGTCCCCAGCATGTCCTTCCTTTCACAGACTGGCTTACCTTGGCAGTAACGCACGCTCAGGAGTCACAGATTAATGCGTCCCAGGTGAGGGTCTGTTTGTTACCTGTAAAAAGAGAGATACTTTGTTCATTCTAGTGGACAGCAAGGATATTTAACACCATACCTCAGCACTGTGCCTTGGAATAGGATGCAAACATCCCAGAGAAGGCAGAGCAATGGTGGGACCGGAATTGCAGCCTCCCCAAATGAGCAGACACGCTCAGCCAGACCAGAGGACATGGCCTCCCGGTGTGTGCCTCCTGCAAGGCAGCCGGCTGCTCCCAGCAGACACAGACCTTGTCCAGCCCTGCAGATGTATCCCGCAGCATGTAATTGTATCTGCCGGTGTTTTTTAACCTGTGGTCTGCAGACTGCAAACGGCTGTGGACTGCTCCTAGGATATGTAATAAAGTAGAGCAAACAAGTCAGCCAGAAGCAGATCCACCAAGAGAGATGCAAGATCTCAGCATTTTGGAAGACTGCACAGAAAACAACTGCAAAGCACAGGTGTACACTTGCTTTGTACAGGAACACTTGGACAGCTCCATTGCACATCATCGTAGTCTCAGAAATACCCACCTGCAAAAGACAGACCAGCTTTCCTGCTGGTCTAAGCGGGCATCAGCTGAAGCCAGGGGAGACATTAGGCTTACACCAGCAAAAAGTCTGGTACAATCTGATTTTCCTCTGCTGAGACAATGGCCAAGTGTCATTTTTAAGATAACAGCACTAAGCCAACTGAACTGGCAAGACTTACAATATTCTGCTGTCTGCGGTCACCCTTTAGGTGTACAAAATTTTCCAAGAAATGAGAGAGAGAGAGAAAGGGAGAGAAACAAGTAAGATGAACCAGAACATGCCCCTGGGCTAAGAATTTATGGACTATCAACGTGAAGTGAATGTTTACAGCTATATTATTTATAAAACCCTTGTAGGCAGGATTTATAATGGGAATACAGATTCATCTTAATGGTATAGCTCCAATTGGGGGAGTTTAATTACTGCTTTGACATACACTGCTGCATGCCCAGCCATGCCATCCTCTTCAGCAGCTTTCTTCATCTCTATTACGCTTGGCGTAGGAGGCTCCATTTCCCTGAAGCCTTACGGTTAAGGGAGACATTGGCATGATGCCTTGGTACGTTCCTGGCCCACATCCAGCTGTGGCTGTCTGTCCTTCAGGACTGATCCAGTGCTTAAATTCCTTGGTTGCTTATGGGTATCATCTGTGTACACACAGTGATGGGGCTGTGAAGCATTTGATTTATTCTCCCTTTCTCCACCAGATCAGTAGCCAGGGTCTCTTTGGTATTGTGCTCACTGCTCGATCCAAGCATATCTAGAGCAGGAGAGAGTGGATACAGCACTGTCTTTGATTACTACTTAGGGTTAAGATCCCACACCTCTGCCAGCTATGGCTCCATCCCTGCTGGTGATGTATGTGTGTGCACACCCAGCTTTTTTCTCTTTTTTTTTTTTCTTCCTCCTCTCTGAGAGCATCTTTCACTGGGAGGTGCCTGAAGCACGCATTCAGTGGAGCAGCATGAACATATGGGGCACCCATTTGCTTATTCATTTCTCCTGGCAGCAGTACACAGAATAGGCAGAGGACTTCTTTCCTTCCTCAGCTGAGCCCTCCTTGTCAACTGAATTAAACCCAGCACTATGCCTATTGCTATTAGGGAGCTCTTTTGTTCTACATGTCTATTCCTGGGGTATTTTTTCTGCCCTCAGAGTATTTTCATGTGACTATGTGATCTCTCTTTCCCAGATGCTTTTTTTTTTTCCTCCACAGCTCTGTGGTACCTCCTGATTGCAATAACTGTGTCATATAGTAGATCTTAGCTTTCCTCTTAGCAAGAAACAGCTTAGTTCTTTGCAGTATCACCCATCTGGACCCTGGGGAGGCTTTTTGTTCCCAAGGATGCCGAGGTTTCTTCCAGCATGTGCAAAGGTGCCCTATATCTGGTCCACACAGGTAAGTTGCATGGACCACAGATGTTCCCCTAGCTTACACTGTGGAAGATGGGAAGAGGCCTGACTCTCCATGACTGTTGTGTGGAGCTACCTATAAATTTACTGTTGCACCCAAAAGACAATACTGCCAGTGCCTAGTGCTTACTGAGAAATTCAAAGCACAGCTAAACTCATACTAATGGGCAGGACTTTAGTCAGCCAGCCACCACCAGGGTGTATGGCAGCATCTAAGTACCCAAGAAAGGTTTGATTCTTCCAGAAAAGCTGAGATTGGAGAAGCAGGTTTAGAGCCAGCCTTCCTGCTCAGCTCCTTCAGCAGATTCGCACATAGAAGCTGACAAAACTGTAAGTTTCTCTGGAGCTAATTCTCTCTGGGCTCCAGCCAGCCTGGAAATATCACTCTCACCTTCCTGTGGTAGGTGGAAACAAGGCAGTCAAGTCTTTAAGACTGACTAGCTCAACTTAACACTGCATCTTATTCAGCTCTCTGGCTGTTCACATCCCCCATCACAGCAATGCTGGGTCAGACAGAGCTGCTTCACCTTTGCTGGATAGTTTCCTGTATTGAGCAACCAGCTGACACCTCATGGGATTTACTTTCTGGTTTCAAAACACCTAATGGTTATAGCTCCAAGGGAGCCTGTGTGTCTGACTGACTGTTTTTCTTGTAGGACCTGGGACTGGAAGGAACATTCCTCAATGAAGTGCTCTACAAAAATGCGACTTTCCTCAACTTGGTGGATCCCATCTCCCATGACTTGCTGATGAGCCTCGCTAGAGATCTGCAGTGTCCCAAAAAGGTGAACCCTTCCCTCAGTTCAATGGACATTTTGCGACATAGCACTGATGCAATTGGGTGACTGGTATCAGGTAGTGCTCTGCAATCCTTCAGAACCAGCCAGTGTACGCCCTTGGAGCGGTAGCGCATAGAATATTGTGCATATTTCTGTAGAAACCAGTTAAAACTACCTCAGAACATGAATGCACCTGAAGGAGGGGGTGGTTAAGTGCACAGAAATAAGGAATTTACTTTTCGCACCAATAGTAAGCCTGGTGACCAAGTACTGGCCAGATCAAAATATACAGGGTGGATGGTGATGCCATACTCACTGGTATGTGCCAGAGGTTCAAAGCAGCTAGCTTATGAGGCTACAAAGGGGAACAGAGATCTCTGCACCTCTGTCCAGGCTGGTGCCTCTGCAGGAAGAGGACAGGAACCTCTCTCTTCCTGGGCCCTCTGCCATATGTAACTACCCTAACCCAGCATTACACCTCCCCTGTAATCTCCCAGATCTCCAAGTAAAGAATGGCGCTCTGGGAATGTATTGCAACTCAGGGTTCAAGAAGCAAATATGTTACATGCACAGTATCCCTGCACTGCTCCAGCACTTTCCTTCAGAGAACAAGGAGAGCAAAGACAAAGAAAGGCAAGGCTGGGTGTGGACAAACTTCACAGATACCACAGTCCCACTGCAACACCAGCATCTACTTCTGTTACCCTTTGCCACCACAAACTCTTGGATTTGCAATACATCAATTTGTTCATCAGGCTTAGCAAGTGTCATGTTTGCTTTCTAAGGAGAGCAATAGAGTGAATTTTTTTATTCAAAGAGAGATATTAGGTACACACAGCTCAGAGCAAACAGTGGCGCCCTAGGGAATACACCGAATGCCTGATGTAGATTAGTGGCATTTCTAACCTTGTTCTGCCATCTCCTGAGGCTCTCTGATAACAATTAACCAGACAGGCCTCAATAGCCAAACTACATTTAGCCAAAGTTTAATCATCATCATGGGGCTGCAATGCAGCCTGAATAATCTTTTCAAGTGTAATTTTTGTGGAAATTTTCTAAGTATCTAAAAAGGAAGGGGGTGAATTGCAGCAGTAGTACCTCTTAACCATTCTTCACTTGACCTCATCTCCAGCTGTTCTACCAGACCATCTCCAACCTCATGCTGTGCAGGGGAAGCACCATGAGGGAACATTACCCTACTCCAGTACCAGGTGCCTAGCAGATAACACACTACAAGTTTTATATACCTGCATATACTACCCCCTTCTCTGTTTTCATGTCTTGTAGATCCACATGCTTATCTGCACTGACACACGTAGCACTATATAGATAAGATTTTCCCCATTCCTAAGGAAGATGTTGAGCACCTGAGCTGCCTCTCAAAGCTAAAAGGAGTTTAATTAAGGGGTTGGAGAGACACAGCACCCTACATCACCAGCACCCCTCCCAGCACAAACATCAGCAGGCTACGTCCCCTCTCCGACCCTGGCTAGGCATCTGGTGGGTGTTAACTGCATTACAGGCAAGCAGGCTGAGTGCAATTCCCAGTCTGTCAGTGGAAATTAAATCAGTGAGGACATGGGAAGAAACAGGAGGGTAATTCTCAGTTGTGAGCCAACAAACACTTGCAGAGCATTGTGCCAGCTGTGTGCTTCTGTTCTGAAGCCTGGTGTGCATGTGCACCCACTTGGAAAGGTTTGGTCTTGTAGGTGACAGCAGGGTGGCAGTTGCAGCCTTGCCAGCACAGTACTAGTCTAGAACAAGGCACTTAACCCAAGGGCAAGGGCCAGTCTGTGTGGGGTTCCTAGGGGAGCTGGAACAGGGAGCAGGGAGTGTTTGGCTGAGCGCTGAGGTGGGATCTCACTCCACTTGGCATAGCAGAACAGCCACATGCTGGCAGCGCATCCCTGGGGAGTTCAGCTGATTCAGTGACTGCTTAGGAAAGTCACAGTGCAGCTGTTGGCCCACTGTACAGCACTTTAACTGCTTGCAATAAAGAATAAATTAGCATATTCCCTGACAGCTTTACTATGTGTTTACCTATCAAACCCCTAAATGCACATGTTGCACCGCAGCTGGAGGGCTGAGGAATGGGAATGCAGGTGTCTGTCAGCATTTGGAAAATATGATAGAGGGGACAGAAATCCCAGCCTTCAGCAGCTTCCATTTACATTTCTGCTTCACCAGAGGAAGAGAGATGCTGTTCAAAGTCATGGCGATAGAGAACGCATGCAAAAATAAACCCAGGAAAGTAGCAGCCATCTTGGTGCCATCTTTTCCTGATGAGTTACTGCAGGGGATGGAGGGAACTGCTGGCATTGGGAAGCTCCCAAACTCAAACCTCCAGGAGCAGGATGGACTGCAAAGAAGTGGTTCCCTGTCCTGGCATCTCCCAGCTGGAGCACGGGAAGGAACAGAGTCAGGGTGCTGCTGCAGGAGGAGCAGGGATGTCCCAGGGAACATCTCTTCCAGCAAGAAGCACATGGGGCAAGGGTGCTGAATGCTGAACTTTCCACGTTAGGGGAACAGATGAGTTCAAAGACAACACGCAGTTAGAGTTTGGGAAACATGGCAACAAGGTAATTGACAGAAATTTAGTGTAGCCCTGTAACACAATGAGTTGACGGCTTGTCTGCCCAGCTGGGGATGGGTGCTGCTGAGGATACAGCTGAGGAGCTGAGACACCCATGCTGTCCCCGCACTGGGCTTTCTTGAAAGCAGAGGTCTTTTGAAGGAAAGGGCATAGGAGGTCCCTGCACAGAGCCCTTCTCACATGGTCAGCTACCCCTGTCAGTGACTCCACCACTTCCCTGGGAAGCCTGTTCCAATGCTTGACAACTCTTTCAGTGAAGAAATTTTTCCTAATATCCAAGGCACATTGGCCACAGACAGCTACTGGATGGCAGGACCCACTGCCACGGCTCTAGAAAATATCCCCCTTTTCTGAGCTCCACTTGCTCCTTGGTAGGGTGTGAAATTGTAACCCCACTCCCCCTTGCTTCCTGTTCTGCTGTGGTGCACACAGAGGCTAAGCTGTCCCTTTGCTTTCAGGAATATGACCCCTGGAAATCCTCGGACAGGATCTGCAGGCAGCTGATTTACCACCTAACCCCCCACTCGAAATGGCACCGGCACGGCATGCCCCGGAGGAAGTCCCAAGCGTGGTAAGCAGCCTGTTGGGGACAGCATGGGTAGGCACAAAGGGGGATCTGCCAGGAGAAACTGCTGCAGCCAAGCACCATCCCAGTCTGCCACTACTGCCCTTTTCAGAGAAAGGCAGGGCTGAAAACCTGCATGGCAGCCTCTGCTCAGTCTCTTAGAAAACCTCAGCCAAATGGCACAGGACCAATGCCAATGCCACTCTCCCCAATCTGGTTTGCTATTTATTCCTTTTTATGTAGTCTTACAGTTCCTCAACCTCTCCCAAGTGCATTGAAATCAATCCCACTGATTGTATAGCCTAGACAACCCTCCCGGCAGGGCTTGCAGGGTGTTTGGCCCTAGGAGCACAGCCAAAGCTAGCAGCCTTGTAGATACATGCACCCATAGAATCATAAAATCATTTAGGTTGGAAAAGACCTTTAAGATCATCAAGTCCAACTGTTAACCTAGCACTGCCAAGTCCAACCAGTAAACTGTGCCCCTAAGCACCACATCTACATGTCTTTTAAATACCTCCAGGGATGGCGACTCCACTGCTTCCCTGGGAAGCCTGTTCCAATGCTTGACAACTCTTTCAGTGAAGAAATTTTCCCTAATATCCAATCTAAAGCTCCCCTGGCATAACTTCAGGCCATTTCCTCTTGTCCTATCACTTGTTACTTGGGAGAAGAGACCAACACCCACCTCGCTACAGCTTCCTTTCAGGTAGTTGTAGAGAGTGATAAGGTCTCCCTTGAGCCTCCTTTTCTCCAGACTAAGACCTTCCCTCCACTCTCCATATGCCAAGCTGAGCTGGCTCCCAGCTCTGCATCTGACTTTGTCCTTTTTTTATCCCAGTAAAATTTCCCTGCCTGTGGGGAAGGTCTCCCATTAGAAGGCACTACCACAAGCTGATCACTCCATTCAGTAGGAACCACTTTGGCATGGCTGGCAGAGAAATGACCATCCTTGCTTACCTCCCACTTCTCTGCCAGGACCAGACAAGGGACCCAAGATGATGCAGAGCCTCACACACAGGGAACCTGACTCAAGGCACATTGGCCACAGACAGCTACCGGATGTATATATACTTCAAATATATTCAGACACCCACACCTGTTCTCTCCTTGACACTTGCTGGCTTCTCCAACCAGATAAAGAGCAATCCTTACTTCTTTTAAATCTGCCCCTTCTCATTTTCGAGCAAAGCCTGTTCCTGTGACACAGATCACCAGTGCTGAAGAAAAGACATGGTAAAAAGAAACGCAAAATTGGCAGCACCCTGAGAATGGCCTTGGGCTTTTCTGAGACTTTCAGAGTCTTTGATGCATGTGCCAGCAACTTAAAATCCCCCAGGGGATTTGACATTTCCATCGTACCTTTCATTCTCACTCAGAGGCAGATCCCCAGTGCATCTTAAGGAATAAAATCTCTAATACCATGATTTCCAGGACATCTGTCTCTCATACCTGAGCCCCACTTTGCCACCAAATTTGAGTGCTGAGAGTGTCAATGCTCTCGTTCCCAGCGCCCCACAGGGCAAGGCTGTTTGTGCCAGTTTGCAGGTGGGAACCACAGCATAGAACAAGACCAAGGGACCAGAGCTGAGCGAGTCCTTTTCCAGACCCACTCAGTTAGATGACGTTTTCCCCTATGGGATCCTGAAGAGCTCTAGAGATGTAGGATGTAGAGAGAAGGACTGACTTCATCACTGTACCCTCCTGAGATAGTGAGGCTTAAAGATAAGAAGTGCTGGAAACAGGGAGAGCTCTCTAGAGGGTGCCTGTCTCCATTCCTTTCCAAGCTCCCTTTTGCTGAAACCCAGCCTCATTTTGGTTTCCAAGTGAAAAATCCATCCCTGCAGCTAGTAACTCAACTCTCTGCCTTCATACTCCTGTTTACAGGCAGAATAAATGTCTTCTCCAGTTGGACTACAGGCTGGAGAGCCAAACTAGAGGTGTTCCCTCTCATTGCACAGCCCAGCAAGAGCAGAGGACTGCCTGATGCAAACTCATCACTTACTAACAACACAGAGAGGAGGTCTGCGGCCAGAAGAGGTCTGGGCCCCATGAGCCCAAATCCCACACAGAGGGGTCAGGCCCAAAGTATTGGCCAAGTACGGAGCACCTGTGAGCACAAGCAGGGAGAGAGCAACAAGGCAACATGCAATGGAGGGAAATATAGGTCTAAAATGGATGGCCCTGCCTGGCAGCCAGGCCCAGCTGCAATGTATTACATAAAGCACAAAATAATTTTGATTAAATATTAAACAGCAGAGCTTCCTTTTAAGACTGGGGAGGAACTGGTTTGTAGTTTGCAGCAAAAGGCGCCTGCAGAGTTGGCATCCTGCAAGACCGTGGATGTTGTCAGTAGCAGGAAGGCAAGAAATAGCTGCTTCATTTGGAGATATGAGTGCCTAATTTTGTCCAGCCAGGCTGTTTTTACCTGATCTGAATCCTCCACTTCCCTCTGTCTGCAAGTGGGAGTATTTTACCATAATCTCTGTCTCTGAACCGATGCCCTTGGTTTGTACCCTTCCTGCCATCAAGATCCTGTAAAAAGCACAGGTGTAGCAGCAATACTTTGAAGGCATTTCTAAAATCTAGTGGGGATTTGGGATAGCAGGGAGGAATCGGTGTGTAGAGACCACGTTCAGGAACTGGAGTCTTTTCTCACTTTTGTGGTGTCCTGGGCTTTGGATTCTGGCTTTCACACAGCTGATGCAGGACTCCCTTGTTCTCTTCAGAAATGTGATTTCTGCTTTCTGGCAGCATGTTTGATGGGTCCAGGAGATAATTAACAAGCCCAGGTATACAGAAAACTTAGAGCATCTGCCAGGTTTTAATTATGTTTGGGCTGTTACGGAGATGTGGTACAGGAGATGGAAAGGACCTGCAATACTGGAGCCTGATCACGCATCAGGTGTTCCTCCCCACCACCAAACAGCAAACCAGCAGGTCAGAAACAAACTAACTGTAGTTACATCCCCATCTACTCTCAGTGGGACCCAAAACATCCAGCAAGTACAAACCTGAGCCACTCATGAACTGATAAAGCAGAAAGAGTAAGACACATTTCTTCAAACATTCCTGTTTCAATAACACAAGCCAGAAACAGAGTCCATACAGAAACACGGAAGGAGAAAGCTTATCGCAGCACAGTGGACTCATTGCAACAGCAGCTGAAGCAAGTAGGAGAGATCCAGCCCAGGCTGTGTCTGATTTCTCTGCTTGATTAAACTGTCAAAGGTGATGCTGAGCAGCAGTTTGCCCTCTGCATCCATGCCTGTGGGTTCTTGACAGCAGCTGTTGGCCTTGTACAACGAAGGGTTAGTAGTGACCCAGCTGTGCAGTCTCCCAGTTTCAGTCACTATTTCAGCTGCCCAGGTGACACTCAGACAAGTTTGCCCCACTGAAAGCAAGGGGCTCAATTTTCTTTTCCAGCAAAATCCTGTCTCAAGTCTGCAGCTTCCAGCCAACGGACTGCACCCCACTTGCAGCTGCCCCTGCTTGGGTTGGCTGCCTAACCAAACAGGGAAGGTGAGCTCTTAGAGGATTTACACTCTGGGGGGTTTAAAATTAAAAACTCAAAAGCTGGAGGATAAGCTTTCCAGAGCAGGGACTAACATGACTTTACTGCACAATTTTGAGTCCCTTATATCCTAATGGGAATTCAGTTTTAGCACCATTTTACAGTTGTACAGATCTCTCACACTTAATGAGCGGAATACATCCTAGAGTGTTGTATAACTCCAGCTTCACTTTCTTATTAAATTGACATTTATAGCATAAAGAGTAATGGATTAAGAAATACTCCTCTACACAGAGAAAGCCTTTTTAGGCTATCAGCACTGCTTCTGTAGAATTTTGAGAGGTGCTGAATTTTTTTATATTATTAATTCTTGTTTTCAGAAGTTTTGAGGATTCCTACAATGCTGAGTTAAGGAAAACTGTATGTACTAGTGCAAGTGCCATCATATGGCTCCAGAACAGGGCTGGACCCAGAGGGTATATTACTTTCTGAGGGCAAGACACACTGGACTGCAATTCAGAGCAGAGAGGGAGAAGGGTATCAGGTAAAGACAGCCTTTGTCAGGAGAGCTGGATCGCAGACTAGTACTGCAATCCAGAAGCTGTGGATTACAACTGAGCTGTCTTGGCAAAGCAATGTTGAGAACCGTATGTATTTTCCATTTGCATTATCACCAGAGCTGGCTACTTCAGTGTAACTACTTCCTTTCTTGACTGCAGAGGATCAAACCTGAATCCACAAAACACGCAGGCAATAAACACAGAATGATTTTTACAATCAGGGTGTTCCTGGCACAGAAAAAAACCCCACATTTTTCACACAGAGTCTGGTTCTGGAAGAGCAAAGGCAGTTGTGTGTATGGAGTTAACTCCCAAACTACATGCACCTGGGCTTTCATTTTCACAAGTCTCACCACACTTCTACGTTGCACATCTGAGTGAATTTTATCTTGGCTAATCCAAAGCTGGGTGGAGAATCCCTTCTGGGCTCATTGCTCCGTTTCTCAGTTATTGATGTACATTGCTCAGACACTGCGGCATTAGATGCACTTTTAAAATGCAATGAAAGCACTTTGTCTAGAAGACTGTAAGGAAACAGCTCTAAAGGGCTTTTGATCATCTTTGGTTTTTTTCTTGAAAACATCACTCAGGGCTGCGGATGACAGCTCTGGCAGATTAGATCTTAGCCTTCACATGGCATGAGGTGAATATTAACTACAACTTCATGTCACCCTTATGCAACAGGGTAAATAGGCACCATCATTCCTGCTTTAGAGATAGGAAGCCAAGTTAGAGAATACCAGTCAGTTAACTAAAGCCACATGGTAACAGTCATGTGGGAGTACAGGAACTGCCACACACAATGTTTTCAAGAAGCTGCTGTTCACAGAGACGTCAGCTGGACAAACATGAGCTGGTGAATAAATTGTGGAGAGAGGCACAAACTGTCCTGTCCCCTCCCCTCATCTTAGTACAGGGGGACCTAAACACTACCAATGACCAGGGTTCCCAGCAGCATCAAGAGGCAGGTACATCTGCAAAAGCTGTAGGTGGTAGAAAGGGTCATCCAGCAGCTTGACACTGCTCTGTTACAGATCAGAAGTCCAAGACTGGCAAGCAGGAGAAGCAGGACACTTTGATAGAGAGACTGACAATGAATGAAATAATAGAGGCTGGGTGGCAGAGAGTAGCTAAAAGGAATCAGCAGAGACCTTGTGCTTTCATGACTCTTACACTCTTGAAGGTCTGACAAGGACATAGGCTGATACCTGATGTTTACAATGGGGAGGTAGCAGCATTTCCTGCTTTGCTAGGATAGACCTAAATATCGAGAGGAAATAACCAGAGGTCTTGGACAGATCAAGTGGCAGCAGGAGGAAGGCCAAAGGTTCACGGCTCTCTTGAACACACCTTCAAGGACAGAGTGAAGATGACAGCAGAGCCAGGAGGAAGAGAAGCATGCTCAGCTGCATCAATGCCTACAGATATCCATGTCCCACCCCAGATACAGAGGGAGAGTGGTAGGAGAAGGGCTACCTTTGCACTCCCTTCTCTCCACAGTGAGGGATCTCCCCACAGTTGATCAAAAGAGCTTGGGCATAAGGAAGGAGATGTGACTAAGGGACTTCCCATGGAAGTGGCCTATGTGTGCACTGCTTTCATCTTCACAGAGGTGCTGGGCCCAGCCTTAGAACAGCTCAGGTTGGGTTAGTCTAGCTCAGTGCTTTTGAGACTTCTCCTTCCTTTTTCTTGTCTCACTAGAGGCAGCTGAAGCCAGACCTGCACGGCAGCAACCTGTGCCACAGGGAAGCAAAGCAAGCAGATTATGCTAAGCAGGCAATTAAAAAGCCCAGAGTCCATCCCCTAAATCACTGCTCAAAGCAGAGAAGCCATCCAGACATGCCTGTCACTAGCTTCTATGCAAGGAAGAGCAACCAAGAGATACCCAGCTCATGGCTAATTAGCCACTGCTAGTAGTGCTTCTTAATGAAGGAGGGGGATGTGCAGTGATGGGAGTCCCTGACATCAGGAAAATTTTACATCTGGAGGCAAATTAAGTGTAAAAATAAGAGTGGGAGAAAGCTGGTAATTCCCCAGAGAGATGGGCAAGGATGTCTCTCCATAGCATAGACACAAGGAAACTCATGAGGCTGGGACTCCAGGAACCTGAACATTCTTGGGCTGAAGAAGCTCCTCCAAACCTCACAAAGCTAAGAAGTGGTCAGGTACTGCTGTGGCTGCTACAAGTCCCACCAGAGCAAAAATCAGGATCCATTACACCCCTTCCATGCAGCCACCAAAGAATTTAGCTGATGAGCAAGAAATTGAAGGGATTCAGTTCCAATAAAAAAAATGTGCTGAGCCCACAGCTTCATGGACTCAAAGAAGCACCTGGAAGAGGGCCTAAGGGTTATACCCCTTGGGACAGGTCCTGGAGACAAACAACTAGCAATTAATTTCAGGTCTCCTAATTGTTTCATGTCAAGACAGCTCTGAATTTGCTTACACTAGCTGAGTTCCCAGGAGGAAGGAACAGTGACTGAGCCCTATGTGGGGAGATGATTTTTATCCCAGAAAAAAGCCAAGGGAATCACAAGATGGTTTCATCCCTTTCCCAGTCCACATTTCTGATTGAGAGAGAGCTTTGTTCTGACACCTACAGGTCCCTCTGAGCCCTGTGCTGTCTGGACAGATCTCACATGGCCAGGCTCATGTGGACTGCTGGCTAATGCCTGCTGAAGAGTAGAGTTGGCACCTAGGAAAGGATAATTGGCAGCGAGGGTAGAAGGAAGCCTGCCTGCATGTCAGTGGGAGAAAGGCCAGACCCCAAGGAGGGAGCTGGGAATGATGCAAGGAAAAACTTGTTTCACATGAGAGAAACAAGGAGATGTACCTAGAAGAGCTCTCATCCCTCAGCAGGGCTGGGCAAGGGTTACAAGCAGGGCACTGATCCCTTATAAACAGGAGGGCAGGCAGGCACTGTTCCTCACTGGATGCTGCATCTAGCTCCAGGCAGGCAGTAGGGGACAGGCTGCTGATTGCCCTTAAACTTCTTGCTCAAAGTTTCACAGAATTTCTCACTTGAAGCCATTTCTCCAGCATCTGAGGGAGCAGGGCTTTGTTTCCTCTCTAAGCTACAGATAATGCAAACGCAGTCTGCTTCCCTGCATCCAGGGTCCAGATCCTTGTTAGATGCAAATCCCTGCAATTATAAATCTGCACACAGCACCAGTTGCAGTAGCATTAGGTTAATCCAGCCTCCAGTGCTTTGCAGTCCTCTGCCCGTAAGTCCCATGGGCATCAAGAGCCATGTCGCTAAGTAGCTGTTTTGTCTCACACAAAGAAAAAAAAAAAAAAAAAAGGCTTTTGCAGCTGAAGCAATCTTTAAGCCTACTTTACTTGCAGAAATTAGGGGATAATAGATGACCCATTTCCCTGGAAATAAACCTGGCATTTTCTCAGCTGCTGTGCAAGTGTCTGAGAGCTTGGGGTCATGTGTATCATGCCCAGTTCCCCCCCACCCCAAGGGAAATGGAGCCTAGCAGAGTTCAAAAAAAATACCAAGTTTCAGATAATTGAGAGTAAAGCATCTACTGACATCTCCCTGCCCCTTTTCTGACAGCAGATACGTTTACCTCTAAAGCAATAGAGGAGAAGGAGTGGGTAGCTATCCTGTGCCCTGCCCCAGCTGCCTCTTGGGGCTGGATAGGAACACCAAGGAGGCAAGGAGGGTAGCTGCCAGGGTTGAAAGCATGCATGGGGCGTCAGGTCTCATGCTTCAGCACTTACCAGAGAGCTGAGGGCCTGGCTGCAGCATTAGGGACTATGTCCACCAGGGCGAGGCTTCTACAGACACATCCCTACAAGAGGCATTTTTATAGGCAGGAGAACAACTTAAACACAGGAGGAGCCCACAGTGCTGAGACAGGAGGCCCAGAGTCACCCTGGCAGGTACAGCAATGAGGGCAAAAGGAAACAGCAAAAACACAGGAAAGGAAAGAAAAACAAGCCAGCAGAGGGAGGGAGAGCTCTGGCACAGGACAGGAGGCAGGAAGGTTTAAGCACATTCAGCCAGGAGCAGTCCAGTCTGGAAAATCAATTATGGGAGATAATTTGTCTGCTTGATTAAAGCATCCTTGGGGTATTGGCTTGTTGCTGAGGAGAGCAGCAGAAGGTACCTGCTCTGGTCAGAGCATGATTCATGACTTATTACTGCAGACCCTGCCTAGCAGTCAACAGGAGGAGAGGCTTAATGGGCAGAGACACACAAGCATGTTGCTTTTGCCTTTCTGTCATTTCCCCCCTCTTATCACTGTTTGCACTCAGAGCCAAGTCACTCAAAAGGGGACCCCAAGAGCCATTCAAACTTGCTCCCTGTTAAGAAAGCTGCTGTTGCAGATACAGTAGGAAAAACGGCACCTGAATGCTGAGGCCCGGCAGAGGGATTGGTGCTGGCTCAGACGTGCCCTCCAGTGGTCCCCACTCCAGCCTGGTTCCCATCCCAAACTGGGAGCTTTAAGGCTTGTTCCTTGTAGCTTTACAATAGGAAGGTCAGAGGAGCCTTTGCACAGACTCAGATAAGGCTTGGGGCCGGGGAGGGAGTTGTCCCTGTGGTTATGTCTCCTTTCTGCCCGCCCCCGCCCCAGGATCTGCCATGAGTTGGCAGCACTGGGGAAGAGAATTTCCAGGAACCACAGGCTGCATTTGCACCAAATAGGCAGTGAAGTACTTACAGGCTTGCTTCTGTGCTTATCCTGTATTCCCTCACACCCCCAACAAAGTCTTACTCTAAACCAATACAGGCCAGAGAAGGCTTCTGTCTCTTCTCTTGTATCAGCCCCTACTGGATTTAGGGGACTGTCTCCCCTGTGCAGTCAGGTTTACACTCAAGATTAATTTCTCCCTGCTTAATCTGACTGATATGAATGCACTCCTCTACTGTGTATTTGATGCTTTATTTTGCTGGAACAACAAGTACTCCACATCAAATACCCAGTAAGCATCTAGCACAGCTAAAGGGATAACGTGTCAGGGGAGACCTGAGACTCTTCCACCTTTGAGGCCAGTCCCTGATAGATTTTATACAAGTTGAAACCTCTTATGTGGTAGATTATGCTACACCACTGCCAATGGTTGGTGACAAACTATAAAAAAAAAGCACACTTTTTTTTTCCCCCCAAGAGAGTTGAAGAAATACAGCTCCCTGGCAGCCTGGGTTGATAACAAGCATCCTTGGGAATACCAGGAAAAGGGAGGCTAGCCCAGTGCCATCCAGACTGCAGCATGCATGGTTCACAATTTCTACTGCTATCGCAGCAGCTAAGAGAACTGCACCGCTGCCACAAGCAATGTGGTTGATTAATTCTTCACAATCCTGTCTCTGAGGCCCTGATATTGGAGAGATATCAAATACCATATTCAAGTGAAGGCCCTTTGGAGGCCTCACTTGTACGCTTTCAGACCAATTATAATTCACCAATACATCGGTCTCTCCTGTTTGACAGTACAGACCAGCACTGCTCCCCTTGCCTCTCCCGTGATCCTCTGAGGAGTAGTCTGGGTCATGTAAAGTGTAAACATTTAGTAAGTAATACATAAGGCTCTTCTAAACCTTTAGGTCTGACTATAAGTTATTTCATACTGTTATTACCTCTCTACCATGAGAGCTCGTTAGCTCAAATACATGCTTGCAGATACAGCCTCAGCCTTGCACAGTGAATTCTCACAGGAAGCACAAAGACACATAGGAGTAACCTGAACAAAGCACTGCTAAACCCAGAGGAGGAATTTGTGGGCTTTAGAATTGACAGGGCAGGCTGCAAGGTCTTTCCACCCCACACTCCTACAAGGAAACACAGCTACAGGTTTCCCCGTGTTGAATGTGTCCATGAAGGAGCTGTTGCCTGCACTGACGCGCATTTATTCACTTGCATTATCACATGCTCATAAAGGATTATTAAGGAATGAAATTTCCAGGATGCCATGAACTCCATATATAAAGCAAAGCTATAGACGCACCATCACATCTTCACAACTGTAGAAGGGCCTAGCAACACTATGGGTCATAGGGACAGTCTCACCTGCCACGGGAGCTCCTGCGGTGCTGCAGCCTCCTCCAAGGAAATTGCATGTCCCCATGTACCCATTGCTCTCAGGGACTGGCTGTGCCACAGGTGTGCAGGACACTACAGAGAGCCAGATAGGAAGAGTGGGGACCTTCAGATTGGTGGTTAATTCTTAACCCACCCTGCTCCTCCCAAGCTCAACAAGGCACTTACAGACCCACCAAGCACACGATTAATGACAGTAGTGGGGGTCCTACTAGAGCTCCCATATCCTTAAAGCTAGGTGTGTCTGGAAGGACAGCAAGACTACTATCATTTACATGAAGGAATTAGGTTATCATATGTTACAGCAGCACACATTTCTACTCAATCTTGCAACATAGCCCCACCAGCTCCTATAGCCCCAGAGCTCCCATTTCTCACAGTACTCTCACAAACCCACAGTCCACCATAAAACTCCACATCCCACTCCCTTTACATACTCAGCAGCCCCATAGCACAGCTTTGCCTGCTTCACAGCTTGCCTACCTCCTCCTCACTCCACTTGCCAGGCAGACAGCAAAAGAAATGGCTGAAACCATCTCTCTAGATTTGATTTAGCACCCTTATGCCCTTCCTGCCTCCTCACAGCTGCAGCAGATCCCAGATGATCTGCTGACCACAGAGACCCAAATAGGCAGCCACTGGTGCTGCTTACTGACTAAGTGCTGCTTGGGAAGGCTTTTAAAGGGACATGCAGTAAATCCACTCTTGGAGTGCAGTTTGCGTATAGATAATTTTCCTGATAAAATAGCCATTTCTCAGCCTTTTAACACTGCTGTCCTCTGCAGCATAGTCTGTTTGTAACAGACCTTGGCATTCATCTGGAGAGGTGGCACACAAGCAGCCCACACACAGTGCAAACCAGTGCACTTGGAAAGTTTGCTCGCCTTGGTTATTTTTGCTTTCCATGCATGAGCATCTGTACGTGCACATTCAGACAAACCCTTTGAAATGTGCTGGTGGAAGACACTTTAGCATCCTATGTTTAGGCAGTTCTGGCAAAGTTTATGTGTGAGTACTGAGAACATACAGGAAAGCCCCAGGACACAGTCTGCCCAGAGGCATGGTGCAAACCTTGTGCTTGTTTCCCAAACGAGCTCCATTAACCCTTTGCTTAACATTCCAGCCCATGTTCTTAGTGAGTTCTCCCCTGTCCCAAGTGATCTGTCACTTGGGTGAGAGTAGTCTCCTTAATATCTCTCTCTCTACCCGTTTCCATCATTAGCCTGAAGACCAGCCTGCAGAAGAAGGTGAGCCAGGACTCCATGGATTTGTCAGGGATCCCTCTGACCATGCGGGATGTCCACCGCATGGCCTACTACCTGCAGAACAATGGGGACCACCTCACCTCTGTAGACCTGAGCTTCACTGAGCTGAATGATGACATGGTGCGCCTGCTGCTGCCCTTCCTCTGGGCACTACCCAAGCTCACTCACCTTTCCCTTAATGGCAACCGGCTGACGCGGGCGACCATGAAGGAGCTGACTGACACCATGAAGGACATGAACAAGTTCCCTTGCCTGGCCTGGGTTGACCTCGGCAACAATGTGGACGTCTCCTCCATGCCACAGCCATTGCTTGTGGGCCTGCGCAAGCGCCTCAGCCAGCAGACCACACTGCCTACCATCTATGAGGCGCTCGACTGCGACTCAGAGATCTCCAGCGGGCACGAGGGCAGCCAGCCAGAGGACGAAGCAGCAGGAAGCACCCCACCACGTGCTTTCTCTCAGCAGGGCTGTGAGAGGTGACTGGACAACAGGCCAGCACTGGCACACTGAAGTGGCCCCAAGAAGAAGTCTTGAGTACAAACATCAAGCAGAGGGCCAGCTTTACCGGCTTCCTTTGGCTCTTTTCTCTCGCCTTCCCTGACATCTCCCCCCCGGAACCTGCTGTGAGACAAAAGCCTGCCATCCCCCCACAACATGCTCCGCTCCCTCCCCTCGCTGCCAAACCCATCACCCATGTTCCGGAGAGGAACCAGTGACTTACAGTGAACCTGGTCCCCAGGCAGGGTCTCACTGGAAGACGGGAAAAGACCTGTCGGAGTCAAGAATATCCTCCAGCAGCCATTGGGTTGTGGGAAAGGGATGGGGGGGAACCTAAAACAGAAACAGGCTTGTAGTTAACTTCCTTTCTTCCTTTTCCTATGCACCTTGGAAACCTTGGGACCTGCAGCCTTGAGTGTGAAAGGAGGTACCCCAAGAGCCTAGCTGCTGTGGAGCTTAGTTGAAGGGCTCAGAGGCCAGAGCTGGAGCCCGGCAGTGTGTCTCCCTCTTGTGTCTGGCTCCTTTTGTTTTGTTTTTTTTCCTATTGTGTGTTTTGTATTAACGTCTGAACAAAGGGACTTGGTCAGAGACCATTGGATTGCATAGGCTGGGGCGGACTGATGGCTTGGAACTGCAGCATCAGGATATTTGCTGTGTGACCGGGGTGAGAGGGAGGGGAAGGAGGTATGTGTTGGTGGGAGCATGGGGGATGGGATGAGTTGGGATGGGATGGGAGGAGGGGGGAGGAGAGGGAGGGGGAACAGTCTTGCGGAAACTTCAATCCTGCTTTTGTACTAAAATTACAAGTTCCAAGTAAAATTGAGGAAAAGCAGACAGCTAAGCATATAACTGTGGCGCTAGAGGAGCAAGCAGTGACTGTGCCAGAGGTGGGCACTTCCCAAAATAAAGCGCAAACCTTTGGCCCCTCATGGCACATTGCATACCTTGTAATACAGACATGACATGAGCAGCTGCATTGCCATTTCCAATGCTGTCCAAAACCCAAACCATTGATGCAATATTTCTAATGTTTTCCACATGCTCATGCTCTATGTAAACATAATAAACAGTTCTCTTGGACATGAGCGTGAAGCACTACAAAGTCTGAGTATCCGGGTTGTTCACAAATCAAGCCAGCAAGACAGACACTGCAAGAATCTAGACCAGTAGTTCTCATGCAGTGCCTCAGCAGTGTGGGAGAAGATCAGCAGGTACCATTCACATTGGTGAGAGTAGGTAATTTCTCTAAGGAAAGTGAAACATAGATGTTAATTTGTGGTAGGCTGCTGCCCTTTGTGTTGCAAGGTACTGATACAAATAAACTGATGAGACTTTAGCTGGTAAGTCAAGTCCTTTCAATATCTATCCCCACAGGAATTCAGAGAGCAGGTATGTTTTTTGAAAGAGTTAAAGAAATCAGACATGTTAAAAAACCCATATAAATTCTGCCCCTCCTAAATTAACAATGGTGACTGCCTTCCTCTGCTGATTGTCTCTGGGAGTCTCAACACATATAAGCAACTCTCACATACTAAGCTACACAGATCCACATGAAATAGATACACCTTTCATGTTCCTTGCTGATTTTACAAGACATTGCAAGAAGGAAATCGGTGATACTTATCAAGTGATTTATCCCCTTTGGACCAGGAGTGTCAGGGCACTGGAAGGTATTGGTGTCTCTGACCAACTGCCAAAAGCCCCAAATAAAATCCAGTCCCCTGAGGAAGAAAGCTGGGTTTAGAGGCACTGTGCTCAGTATTACAACTTGACACTGCAAATGCTGAACCCAGTCCTGCTCACACTCCGGTCACTGGAGCAGGACCTCATAACCTTCATGTTGTTAACTTGCAAACAGAGATGTTGTAAAGTCTCTGTCCTGCTGACCAAAAAGAGCAGAAAATACAAAAAGGTAAAGCAAATATAGCTAAGGCCAGGTGCTAGCTGCCCCATCCCAGTGGAGGTGGGAGAGAAAAGGCCCTGAGATAGCCTGACTATGATGGTTGGCCAGGAGGATGGGGAACACAGAGTGTGACTGTAAACGGACCCCAGCACAACCCAGGGTAGGAAGTGAGCACGTGCTCCCCTGCACAGTTATCACCCAAACCCACTTTTTAGCCCTTCTAGTGAATCTGGAGGAGTGGAGTAATTTCTATGGCAAAAAAAATACGTATTCAGGGAGCATGAGATTGTTTTTTTACAAAAGGCAAAACAGAGCAGCTCAAGAGGCCATTCCCATTGCTGGGGGAAAAGGCCATGCTGCTTCCAGAGGTCACCACCTGACTCTTCTCACAGCTCATTTTTCCCTTATCAGTGTGTATCTGTTTCCTCCTTTGCTGTGGAAGAGATGGTATTATTTTTTCTTTTCCTTCCAAAATACCTTTCAGCAAAAATGAAAAGCATTTCAAATGTCAGCAAGTTCTGCTTAAACTCTTACAGTCTAAGCAGAGCAGCACTCTGTGCCAAGAAGAAAACTCGGGCATGAAGCATTTAAATGAAGGCTTCGAGCTGCCTGGTGAGTCAGTGGCGTATCTAGAAAGAGGAAGCAGGGGTGCTGAGCATTTGGTCTTTGGCTCTGTTTCTGTAAAGCTCTGCATGAAGGCATCTTCACAGCTTTTCCATAACAGTGGCATTCCCCCCGAAATGAGGCAAGACCCCCAGCATGCAGCCCACCACTGACGCAGCTCTTCCCTGCAGAGTCGCTGGCCCAGCCGCAGAGAGGATCTGGGCAGCCTGTTTCCAGCCCTGCTGAAAGTTGTGGTTTTGGTCTGAGCTGTGCTAATCAGCGGGATGGAGATGAGACATTCAGCCCCTTGAAAGGGAATTCTCTGCTAATCACTGGTGATGCCTGGCTGCCAGTTGGCAACTCCAGGAGCTGGAGATAAAGCGTGGCTTGAAATAGACTGGTTCAGCTGAGCAGCTGTGGAATCTGTTTATTCCTCCATACGCACTTGGTTGCTTTGCCATAGAAACCTCCCCATGGAGAACTGGTTGTGAATGAATACATGCAAATTATGAGGTCCTGGCCTAGGAAACTGCCGCTGCTTCTGTGATGAACTGTGATGGGCTGTGACCTAGCTGTGGCGAAATGATCACAGCACACCCAGCTGTTCCCTGCCAGTCCCTGACTGCACTGACAGGTGAGGGACTCTGCGGGAGCACAGTGGCGCGCATCCAGCTCCAGAGCTGTGAAGTGCCCCAGTGCCCTCCTACAGATGACATGCATGCTCAAGGAGCAGGCCTGGCGGCCCCAAATCCAGAGGAAGCTATCTCCATAAAAGCCAAGTACACAAACCAGAGAGAATGACATAACCCAAATGAGCCTTGCCTTGCACTGAATGAGAAACCTCAGGGCTCTCAAAGGGGATTAAAGGGATAAGCTGCTAATTCTGGTCTCCTCACTGGTACCCAAGTGGGACCAGCTTAGTTATGCTCCTAAATCACGGACTGCTTGCCCTGCGGTGAGCCTCCATCTCCTGCTAGATACCACAGCAGGAGAGATGGATCCCTGTCAGACTGAATACTCTCCTCAGTAACGTACTTGCTGGCACAGGGCTGTAACCTCAGCTACTTAAAGCAGCACACACACCTCAATATCAAGACTCATACACCAGGCTATCGCTATCATTTGCAGTTTCCCAACCTCCGTCCCTCCCTCTCCGTGCAGGATGCAGATGGTCAGCCTGTGATGGGACCTCTATCATGTAGCAGGGAGGAAGCTGAAGCTGCACAGGGTAGTATCACAGTCCCTTCCCCACCCCTGACCTCCCACCAGGTGATCAGTCTCACAGCAGATCTCGAGACATTTAAGCACACCTTTCAAAAATAGTCTTCTGGAAGGAGATATCTTTGGGTGCACAACCATGCCACACCTCTCCACCATCTTATTTTTCCCAGGCTTTATAAAATACCTCCCAGAAAACTTTCCTCCTCCTGGGGTCACGTGGTCCCCTTTCAGATCTACAATCACACAGTGGCAGGGCATGAGACAGTGAACACCCACCTCCCCCAATCTGTGCGACAGCAGCTTCCTACCCAGCCCTCCTCATAGTAGGCAGTTTCCTACCTGGCACAGCATGCCCTCTTCCATGCTCCCAGGCCAAGGGAGAGGGCCACCTGCAGCGCCTCCGCTGAAAATGCTGGTGAGCACTGTCAGCTGGGGCTCTGCGCGGGGTCAGGCAGGCAGCAGAGAGCTCTAGCAGAGCCAGCCCGCAATGCACAACCACAGAGGTGCTCACACATGGGGATGCTGAGCAGCACCACAGGTAATGAAGCCTTTGGTGCCAGATAGCAGAGGGAAGAAGGAAGAGGCCAGATCTTTTAAATTACTCAAACAGAAATGTACTCGTTCCCTCCCTGCCTAACTGAACAATGCCTTCCTCACTTCTCCATCTTTTATTTTACCTCAGCCTCTGACCACAAAATCCAGGGTAACCATTTTAGCATGCTCCAGGTAGCAGTATGTTTAGCACAGGAGCCACCACAAGCCTCCCTCGTTCCTGTGACTCTCTAACTGGAAATCATTTTGTTGAGGTAAGGATGCAAAAAGCAGCTGGAAGCACAGGATTGTGTAATCTATTTTTATTTCACATGCTTCAAAACCTGTCAAGGCCCTTCTCTTCTGCACTTCTAAGACTTGCTCTTCAACTTACAACTCCTCATCACAAGCACTTGGAAGATAAAGGAGCTTGCACTGTTTGGGGCAGGCTGACAGGCTCCTTAGTGGACAGCTGCTGGCAAAGTTGCTAAAATATAAATTGTTTCATCTTAAGAAAGCAAACAAGAGAGGATTAAACGTTTGCCTTTTGAGATCACTCTGTCTGCCACCAGATCACATTTGTACCACAGCTCAGGAGAGGCAATGGTGTTTCTCCATACGAACTCTTAGCACTACACTATCTTGACAGCACAGCAGGTATAACAGCCCTCAAGGGCAGCTGGCAGAAAGCCCAGCCACCCCAGCTCCGAGCAGTTGGGGATGATTATCAATGGACAAGAGAATCTGTTTTGCTGTTTACTGGCATTAGACAAGTGCTCTTGAAATAGATGCAATAGCTGGTTTAAGGCTGCCAAGAGGTAGTTCACAAAACAAAATAGACCGGAACACTCTTAGCTGAGGCCAGCACTCCAGGAAGCCGTGACCGCATCTTGATCTACTTCGAGACATTAAGTACTCGATTATGAATCTCTTCTGTTCCTCTCTGACTTGATAGTATTCCAGTTCAATGATGCCGATTCAAAACCAGCATCTCCACAAAACACAATAACCACACAGTAATGCTTCCCCAGGAGAAGACTGAAGAGGAAAGTCAGCTTTTCTTCCACATGCATTTTTGCCTTTTCCCAAAGCCCAGCACTCCCCCTGCTGCATCCAAACTGGCCTCAAAAGCAAGTGAACCACAAAACCACTTTCTTTCTACAGCGGCAGGTTTATTCAGTTTCCATGCAGGCACATCACAAGGGTGGAGGATAGGTACTTTGCTGCCTACTGATCTGTCAGTTCCTCCACTTCTGGATTATTCCTCCCAGTCCATTTTTGAGGCAATCTGCTGCAGGTTGGATACAGTGGTGGGAAGCATTTGGAAAGCTATCGAACAACTACGTGGGCTTATTCAACTTGTGTAACTCCCCTGAAACACATGGGGTCTCATCCAGCACAAACATGGCACAGAAAACTGGAAAAGGGCACTTTCCCAGACTAGCAGCAGCAGCTGCCTTTGGGTCTCCATGTCAGACTTCTGAGTGGAGCTTTGTTCTTGATCCCCTGAAATCTTTTGGTTTGCAGAGCCAACAGTTTGACATGTGCACCTTTGTCTGAACTCTGCTGCAACTGAATAACTGGCTAAGTCAGAACCAAACTGCTCATTTTACCAACAGTTTTTCAGAAACTGCAACTGAAAGGGGGCAAAATGGAGGACATCAAAGGAATGGCTCTGACATGCAACCAGATACTCAGAAGCAACAACCCAGAGAGTCTCCAGCTATAAGGTCCCCTCACCTGGGTCTTAGCCCTGGACTGGTCCATCCCTCAGCTCCAGTATGGATATGAGTATTTGAGAGAGGACTGCCTGTGCAAGCTGTCCCTGGCAGCCCCGAGCCCCCTGCCTCCCCACTGTGAACAGCACGAGGACAACAGACATGATCGGCCATTTTGTCACCTTCAGAACTGAAAGCTCAGGAGCAGAAAAGGTGGCAACATTGCCTGTCAGTTTTTGCATTGCTAATCCCTGTGCTGTTTCTGTCCCTTAGAAGTATCATTAGCTTACTGTGTTGATTCTAAATCGGCACTCTTGCTGACACTCCAGACTTTGGCTGTTTTCAGAAGACCATAATGGAGACTCCCTTGTGGTAACACACAGAAGGACTGTCTTTAAAGCAGGGGGAAGGAAAGCAATGCCTGCCTCCTACCTGCTGTTCCTGCTGTCCCTCCCTAGGCAGAAATTAAGCCAAGCTAGAAAAACACAATCCCTAACCACTAACCTCAGCTGTCCCATAGGAAAGAAAATAGGCAAGACATTTTGCCATCCTGGGACAGGTGCTCTGGAACTGGGTGGTCACTCATCTCCTACAAGCGTGGACAGCAGGATGTATCCACCAGAACATGTTTTTTGAGGTATTTCCAGCTTGCACAGCACTGAGTGTCCGTGTCTGTGGGCTGGCAGTGGGGCTGCAGGGGCTTCTGTGAGGAGAGGTCAAGGCTGCCCCTGCTGGGCGCAGCTGGTTCCAGCCGGTTCCAGCTGGTTCTGCCACAGCCCCACTGCCAGGCCCAGCTGAGCCCAGCTCTGAAGCTGGTGGCACCTCTGGGAAAACGTATTTAAGAAAGGGCAAAACACCACATGGCAGCAAAGGGCAAGGGAAAAAAATGTGAGAAACAGCCCTGCAATGCCAAGGCAAGAGGAAGAGGAGGAAGAAGAGGTGCGCCAGGCAGCAGAGTACCCTGCAGCCCATGAGGTGACCATGGTGGAGCAGGGGACATGCCCTGAAGACCTGCAACCTGTGGGAAGGCCTGACGCTGGAGCAGGGGGATGGTGTGAGGAAGAAGGAGCAGCAGAGACTACTTGTTATGGACTGACCACTCCTTCCCCCCGTTCCCCATCCCCTGCACCACTGGGGAGGGGAGGGAAAGGAGTCAGGGATGAAGGAGTGAAACTGAGCCTGGGAGGAAGGTGGGGGTGAGAAGGTGGTGTTTTATTTTGTCTTTGTTTCTCTCTATCCAACCCTATTTTAACTGGCAATAAATTAATTCTCCCCAAGTCAACTCTGTTTTGTCTGTGTCTGTGTAAGTGATTCCCTGTCTCTATCTTGACTCATGAGCACTTCCATCTTAATTTCTCTCCCTGCCCCATTGAGGAGGGGGAGTGAGAGAGTGGCTGCGTGGGTGCCCTGCGCCTGTCTGGAGAGACTTCTGCACTGGGTAAAACAACCGGAGCCATCACTGGGGTTCAGTGACAGCCAATATGTTAAGTAGAATTCAGGATCAGGGTGCTAAAGTAAAGCTAAGGCTGCTACTAGAATTATCCCTAGCATAACCCTCAGACTGGGGGATCGGTGTGTCACATAGCATTAGTTTCAGACTAAGGGTAGGATGATGTTCCAGATAGTTGAAACACACACTAAAAGCAAGGCTCAAATGGGGCTGCAGAGGTGAAGTGAGGGCTGCTGCTTGGACCCTCCCAACAAACAGTCTCTAGCCAGAGGCTTCAGCACGTCCCATGGTATAAATCTCAGCCTAGGTTTAGGATTAGACTTCATACGTTTGGAGTCAAATTCTGACATGAAAAGCCTCTAACGAGTTCCCCAGAGCTTCATCCACTGTTTCCATGTCAAATTTGGCTCATTAGAAAAAAGGTTGTAGTGAAAAGACAAAACAAAGACAGCACATCCTAATAAATATCCAGAGAAAAAGCAGAAGCCACATTTTCTCTATGTGCATTCACTCCTCCTTTTCCCAAACCCCAGCACTCCCTACTGCTGTATCCAAACTGTCTCCTCAAAAGCCAGAGGTGAACAAGACTGCAGGCAAAATGATGCAATCCTGTCTGGTTCTGAAGATGTCTCTGATGTGCACTTCTATATAGTATTCTTCAAAGAGGAACAATATTGGCTAACAACTGAGCTTTGGGGGTAGGAAAAAAAAAAAAAAAAAGGCTTGCTGTGGAGCTGTTCCAGAGACACAAGGCTTATGCAGAAAGGAGCTCATTCAGTTGTGAAGCAACAAACAGCAACAACTTTTTTCTTATAGAAGAGTAAAAATCTCCACACTTCAGTTCTGTTTCTCAGCTAGATATTGTGTCAGGGGAAAAAAACCCACTCTACTCACCCTGCAGTCTCCTTGAGATTTTAGAAGACTGTAAAGATACCAATAAGCAACCTAAAATGCCTCCACATCGTTCTAGGCATTATCACATTCTCAGCTCCACATCATGTCTGCTGAGGGCCATCAGCTGCAGTACTCCAAAACTTCTAAGAGGCTGTGGGCTTATAATGGTTGTGGCCTGACTTGTGTCTCTAATGACGGCTAAATACTGCCAACCCACAAAAACCTCCCCCCTTCTCCCCAAAAAGTCCAAATGCAACAACCTTGACAGCTCCTACTTTTAGACAACAAATTTCTTCTTTGTTATTTATAGATGTAAATTGCACTGAAGATGTTCTAAATTGGAATACAAAGGCAATGCACATTTGTGTTGCAGAGGTCAGTTCTGTTCTGCCAAGTGGGGTGGAGAGGCTTCTACCCTGAAAACAGAACCAAGTCTCCTGAAAGGAGGGTTATAAATAAGCCTAACCCTTTAATCATCTTTGTTTGTGCCTGGGCAGAGTGATTTGCAAGGTGCTCTTATCACTTCATCCAAGATCATTTGGTCAGTGGTTTATCTTCCCCATATCCTTGCAAGGAAAGAAGTATGACTATCTTGTCAAGCAACTTACCTGTAAACTCCAGAACAGAGGCAGATACTGTAACCTTTTCTCCAGGTTCACAATCTCATGTCTGTCCCTGAAAGCACTTCATGAAGACATTTCTCACTTTTACCTACAGTGAGTAAACATGTTTGCCAGAAGCATGGGAATCCGCAGCAGGATCACACCTGCAGCTGTTATAAAATTACAGGTGACATTCTCTTATTCTGTAGAAGGGAACATTAGTCGCTATCCTTTGAGGATGAAATTAAGGGAGGAATTAAGGAAGGAGGATGAAAATAAATCAAGGTAGCACAGATTTAGCAGGCCTTACTGGAATTACCTAACAAGGAGGATTGATGTTTGTTGCAGGAGAGCAGAGAAATCAGAAAAGAGGGTACAAACCAGCTGTAACAGAAACAACAAAACCGCACTTTTCCAGATGCCACTGAGGGACTTCCAGCAAAGCAGTCGGAATATCCTAAGAGTATCCGCTCCAATAAGCCACCATGAAGTGGTTCAAGAGGAGACTGATGCAGGAGGTAGTAGCACTCAGAGACCATCACTTCTGGGATGATCCAGCAGTTGCGGCACTCACTGTGTCTCTGGAGACTTTGTACCTGAGCTCCAGGGACACTGTTAGGCCAGTCACTTAAGGATAGGTATTGAAAAGTACTTAGGAGCCTAGCTCATTGGTTTGAGCAGGAGTTGTGGGCCCAAATCTGTCTTCAAATCCTGGTCTGAACCTCTCCGTGGCTTGATGTCCATCTCCTTTTGTGAAATGCGAGGTGACAATGTCTTTATACCCTGTAACAGCTTTGTAAAGAAAAACACACAAAAGCGGCAATCGGGCACTTAACAGCATGGAGCCATGAACAAGCTAAAGGGACCGTTCCATATAACACACCATCTCCCTGCAAATCCAGGCATTCCCATTGCCTTCCCTTTGCATCACCAGCCCACTGCTGTTGATATTCCCACTGAGTCCTCTGTCCCACTCCCTGTTAACATTTTAGGACTGTGGGACAAAATGTGAGGAGTTTTGCCTCACAACAAGCAGTGGTTTGCTCTGGATGTACTAGCGTCTCTCCACTGAGCTGGAAATAGGGCAAACCCCCAACCAGACAACAGATTTTAAGTCCCCAGGCAAGGGAAAATGAAGAACAAATTAAATGCTCGCTGCAAGCAGTTCACTAAACAAAAGAACAATAATAGTGTTTTTCTGCCATTCTTTTCATTTCTCCCAGCATAACTACACATCTTCTGGATAGAATCTGTTTCTTTGCCAGGGCTTCAACATTCTCCCTTGAATTAATGATGCTGGAAAATCTCCACTTTTCATAGACTCCGATAGTCTCTGCTGAGCAGCAGAGGGCTGCACAATACTTGCTTATGCAATGACTGGTCCTGTGCCAGGAATAATAGCCTGTCTACTAGGAACAACCAATTCACATACAAAACCAAAATACTTTTCTCATGAAATGTCTGAATTAGGTGGAGTAAAACCACCCTGAACCTACCGGTCATGCTGCACTCTCAGTTAAATAATCCCACACCCTAGTCTTTGGGGAACAGTTAGCATGAGCAGAGAAGGATGGCACTTCCCTATTCATTACCTCCAAGGTGCTCTCGACACTATAAAAAATTATTATTACAGGACCAGGCAACAACAGGACACCCAAAGGAGTTAAAATGCAACTCAATCTGGGAAAGTATTTGCAGACAAGCTACTTCAGGCACCAGCATGCTGTATTCATGTAGTAGCTCTTCTGTCTGCAGGCATGATCTGTCCCTGAGCGGATGAGGAGGTAGAGAACAGTATCATCTTACTTGCAAAGTAATCTGCAGCACACTGCCAGTTATCAGCATTTGTTTCAAGGCTATGCTGGACCATGCTTTAAATGTGGTGTATCTGTATTTCCTCCCAAAGAAACACTGAAGGCAGGAGGGTTCCATAAGTTAGCATTATCTAATGTGAGAGGAGGAAGATCAGGTCTTATTTGAAATCAGCTTAGCTGCAATAAGGTGCAAGTCCAGATCTAATTTTTTGCCTCTGTCAGGGTGGAAACATTAAAGAACACTGGGACAACCTTTCCTCCATTTTGACCCATGGCTGAGAAATAAGCAACCAAAGCATCAACACTTTCTTGTAGACCTGAGAATTCCACCCTTTGCTACCTTACCAAATCATTACTCCACTGGGATGTCAGCCTTCCATCCTTGCTCACATTTTACTGGCAAGAGGAAATAGGACATCTCTATTTTAAATGAAAGCTCACTGTGAAGCTTAAGTAGCAAAGAGAAACACACTGGACAGTTATCCTGACCACCAGCACCAGAAATTGGCATCTTCCACTCCATTCTGCCCTTCTAGAAGAGGTTTTCAGGAGGGCATAGATCTATGGGCCACATCCCTTTACTTCTGCCTTTCACTGGCAGAGATTAAGCGGCTGCTGCCTCTCTTGCAATTTTGAGAGTTGGTATAAACCAAGTTCTGTTACCCTGGAGAACAGGGTTTTTAGTGTGGCATGTAATTACACTGAGAGAAGAGATACCATAACTTGCTACTTACCCCCAGCATCCCTTCCCAGCCTCTCTCAGTCATTACAGAATGCCTTGCAGACTGATATTTTGCAGAGCACCCTTGGAAAACAAGCTAAAGAAAAGTACAGCTTTAGGATCAAATATAAGTTAGACACACGTGGAGAGTGGAACTGCATATGTACAGGATGAAAGCACGTGGTCAGCGAGGAAAAGTCCTATGGTTCTGTACAAAGTGATTTTTTCAAGTGATACCTTCTCCAACCATTTAACTCTTCCCTGCTGTTGCCAGGGTCTGCCCCTCATTTTTGTACCACAGCACAACCTTGGTTTTGACTTAGGAAGAGTGGGTGGATTTCTGCCTGCCCTTCTCCATACATCAGTTTGCATGGCTGCAGTGTAGCTTCTGTGTCCCACATGGTACTTCAAAGGCATCTACACTGATGACATCAAAGGGGCAAGTTCACGTCAAAGCTGCAGGCCAGTAGCTTCTCTCTGTCAAAAGCAGGAAGCTCCAGTGAGCCCTGAACCCACTGAACAGGAAAAGATTTACAAGCCCACACACAAAACAATGGAAAAGAATGAAAAGAAATGCTGCAATCTATGACAAAAAAAAAAAGGTGACAAATAAGGCCAGATGTTAAAAACAGACAGCTGTATCTATCCATCATATCCTCTGTCCCAGAGAAACAGATCGCATGAGTTGCTGAACTAGAGGAATCTGCATGACCTACCTAAGTGCACATGCCTAATTAGCCAAGTATAAGGGAAACACACAGCATCAGGCAACACCTGGAATAACCTGGGTGCGTATGAAGCGAGCACTCTGGGAACACTGAAGAGGAAAGAAAACAAGCTGAGTGTTTTCACACTAGAGTTTGTAATAGCACTGAGTTTATGGATTTTATAGCAGAAGTCATAATTGTCACATTTTTTCCTTCCAGAGGGTTCTGGTTTCTTTTATTTCATTCTCCTACCAGCAGAGCCATCTAGTGGATGAGACATCATTTCTTAGGAAATTCTGATTTATCCCACTGTAAGGATAATTCACACATCACACACAGGATCTTCCAAGCAGCTTGTAAGAAACTGGCATGTCAGTCTAGCCAGATTTTAATCGACTAATAAGAAATTGCTAAGTGATATGTTTGTCTTGGCTGGGGCTTAAATTCCTGCCATTGTGAAACTTCAAACTTTTCAACACTAATTCACAGTATCTTTCTTTCTGAAGGGGGTAAATAGTTTATCCTGGATTCAGCCTCATCCTGAATTCATAGTGCAAAACATTTATGCAAAATCCATTATCTTCTTCAAAGCTAATGCGGATTATAGATGTTACATGTTTTAAGTAAAGCTTAAAAGCTGAGGCAACACAAGATGGAAAAAAAAGTTTAAAAACAAAGTTTCATTGCTATGTTCTCAGTGGACACTCACAAATATAGAGGGTGAGAAACATCAGAAGGGGGTAGAAACTTCTTAAAGCAGATACACTGCAGAGTTTGTTCTATTGGTCAAACCTACTAGGAGGGTTATTGTTTCTTTCTGAAATTCATGGTTGTCCCTCTGCCCCCAGTGCTGCTGAATGCCACATCACTTGTTTCAGAAAAGAGTGATCTCAGTGGAGAGAACAGAAGTTTGGCATTGGACAGGAAGGAGGAAGAGGAACTTTAATAAATAGAGCAGGTAAGCCAATCATCATTAGTGGAAATAATCCCCAACAAACCTGTTACTGCCAGGCAGCTTTAATTTGCTTAAAAAGCATTTAGTCATTATACTCTTTAGGGTTCCCCTTGGTGGTTCAAAACCTTTGCCATTTCAGTAGCTGGCTGTGGTCAAAATGAGTGCCATTTCTCCCTGCCCTCTGCAAAAGGAGCGAGCATCTAACCTTCAGAAAAGGGTACATGCTATTTAACAGTCAGAAGGAAACAGTGAGACACAAAGGCAATGAGCCAAATTTGCAGCCTTGCCAAAATGTTGAATCTCTTTAAAAAAAAAAAAAAACTTTTAGTCAAGTCCCCCATCTGTGGCTTACTTCCTTTTCCACCTATTAATTCTTTTTGGAGGCTTTAAAGAAAAAGGAAGCAGAGCTTTGAGGGCTGGGAAGTACCAGATAGCCCCAGCAAAAAAAGATGTGGCAATCCTCAGTTTTCTCAAGACATTACAGGGAGACCCAACAGAAACCAGACCCAAAGGGGTTCTGGCAAAGTAATTTCTCTCCGCTCAAACTGCGAGTGCTCCTCATCTCTCCTGTTACTAAACAGGATGATGGTAACTTTGTCACTCACTGTACATTAGCCACAGCCAGGATGACATCCTTTAAGGAGAACAGCTTGCCATCCTTCACCAGACACGCTCCATGCCATACTAGTTTATGTTTATGTCAATTATTTGTTGCACTAAGCAATATCAGGTTTCTATTAGGTGTTTGCTTTGGAAAGAGAAGGCATCTCTGCTAAGGAAGCATCCTGTAACATCTTTCAGCAGATACTTGCCTGCAGCAATACAGAAAGTAATCGTGTATTGCGCCATTCCTATTCTGCCTTTTGACACTAGTGTAACTCCATTGTACAAAAACTCCAACTTGATTAGCAACACGATCACAAGCCTAATGTATTAAAAGCAGTAAAACCCAGTTAGCTGACTGCAAATAAAAGACATCTATTTCAAACAGCCATAATATACCACCATATAGCAACAAACCAAGGCAGTGGATGTCAATATAAACATTCTTACCTACCAATCCATTTCCAGAGATCCCAGACGTTAGCATGCGATGCTACAAGCAGACAGCTCATGGTACAGCATGAGGATGGGTCTTTTCTCCTTTGTGCATTAAAAAAAAAAGTCAGTCTCAGTGGGCACCTAGTATAGACTCAAAATGGACTTCAGCTTCATGCTGATTTTAAGATGGTCTTTCTCAAGATAGTCTTGTGAAATTCAGAGACCTTTACTTAGGCAGGGGGAGGAAACTGCAAAAGAGAGGTCTTCTCTCCTAGAGCAAGAGCTAGAACCAAAAAGTATAAACAGCTGTCCCTACCAGTGATTAGAAAGGTTGTAGTTTGCATATAGACCAGTTTCACTGGCCCTGCCTTATGCAGGTACACTCTCAGAGGGAAGTGGCCTGATGAACTGCCATCAGTCACAATTATCTTCTGAGCGACTGTGGATTTGAAGAACATTTCCACAAGGAAGCGTTCAATACCACTACTGAAGCCCTAAAGGGCTCATTTTAAAAGGTGGAAATGATGCCTTCAGGAAAGCATTACTGCTACAACATGACTCACATGCCATGTTTTGAAGAAGGGCTTTGTGAAGTGTCTTGTCTTTTGGACATGTTCCTCAGCCTAGGCATAAGACAACACTACAATGTTTTTATAATTAAGCTCAAGCACATCTTAAACACATTTTAAGGAGGTTTGTAATACAAATATTTAGGATCACTACTATCCAGAAGAACACGTAGCAGGGTTTTTCTAGTGATGCGAGACCAAATACAGCTTTATTTACAGACCATTCAACAAATTAATACATTAGTTCCACTTTCATGTCTGCACACAAGGAGGTTTGAGGCCAGGCATACGTTTTGGGGCTGGCACCTTTGTCCTGGGAGCAGGGCCTCGACATTTACAGTTTTGAGGATGGACGCTGATTTTGGTCGAATGGGTCCTAAGACTGTATATGTTGAGTCCTTGCTCAGTTATGTGAGCCCGCAGCCCCAAAAACGCTTTGTCCATCCTCAAAACTGTAAACGTCGAGGCCCTGCTCCCAGGACAAAGGTGCCAGCCCGAAAACGCATGCCTGGCCTCAAACCTCCCTCACCGGCCCACGCACAGCCCCACTCACATTGGGGCTGCGGGCTCGCCTAGACGAGAGTCTTCACAGCAGAAGCAGAAAAGCAAGACTAGATATTTCATACATGTACAGACTGATAACTGATTGTATGCAAGTATGTGATTAGGTACAGAACTCTTACATATTTAAATATTTCAACCCTTTAAGTCATTAAGTCAGCCACACTATACTTTTAGCAAAATAAAGTTACAACTACATTTGGCTTCCTGCAGATCAGCTGGTGATCTATATGACTGTATAAATGCTAAGACCAAAAGCTAAAGCTGATCCTAAGTTTCGTTCAAAAGATTAGCTTATGTATTGAATTGTATTTAATGGACAACCATTCATACAACTTCCATCATACACCATGCACTACTTTTCAAAACATTTCAAATCTATCCTTGAAAATGCCTATTTTAGATTTTGTCTTCTTTTCCCAGGCAGAGAGGAAAAAACCCCTCCACAAACAAGTGAACTACTAAGAGTTAGACTATAATTTTTCACCACAAATATAGACTTAGGCTATCAAAGTTGTGTGTTCCTAATGAAAAATCCTCCCTGTATCCAAAGAGAAAAATAAGAAATGCAAGAATACAAGCTTAATGTACAGCTCTGGAGATAGACCTCTATCTATTGTAGACCCATATAACGCAGAAGAACATAGTGCTTTCCTTCTCAGGAAGCTGCCTCTGGCTGTATGTTCCATAAATGCAGCTGCTAATATGACTTTAAAACATACCATTTAAAAATTCTTCATCAAGAATACCTTCTAATTCTTTAGAGAATGAACAACAGGACTAAACAAGAAAAAGGAAACATGATGATCTTTAGAACTCAATGCATCACATAAATACAAAGTAGTCAAATCCACATATAGAGTCCACTATTTTCCAGACAAAGCAATTGAGTTTTAAATCAACCTACAGTGTGTTTGCCCAAGAGGAGTCCTGTCATACAAGAGCAGACAAGTTTTTATCAGAAACATTTATTAAACAAAACTGATACCAATGCACATGTAGTCAAGTTAATACCCCCTAATAAAAAAAAAAAAAGGCATGTTGGTCAAGACCAAGATTATCTTCGCTTCTGGAAGATGTTGCCACGGCCCATACCACGGCCTCTTCCTCTTGCAGCCACTGAAGAAAGAAAACATCAGGGATGACATGAATTTGACATAACTGCATATTTATCTTGACAACTGACAAGCAAAACATAAATAACACTCAAAGTCTCTTGCTTAGAAACAAGGAAATGAGGCTATCCAATGAAGTTTGGAGAGTGATATAACAGGAAAGTTTTCTGTGAGAAGAACCAGAACTATTGGTTCCACAGTCTTGTTACTTAGAACAGATGCAGTGAATCTTCATACACTTTGTGTTCCTTTTAATCCAACACACAGATTTCTAGCTTGAGAGATTTAAAACCCCGGTCTTCCATGGTTTTGCAACAGAACTCAGTATGCTTCAGTAGAGGTTAGTCCCCCATGTATCCTTACTGCATTCGCTAAAGTTAACCAAGGACTCTACAGCCCATGATTATTACTCAATCTTGTTATAACTAGGCTGTTCCCCTGAGAAAGGTACTAATGAGACCAAACTACAGAATGGCTAATAGTTACAGCTTCCCAGGAGTTTAAATAACTTCTTAAAAATCTGAATTTTTCTACAAAAGCTTAAAAAGAACACTGGTATCCTCCCCTAAGTATTCCAAACAGCTAGCAGCCACAATCACTGCAAAACAGAAAATGAAGTTCTATATAAAGCCTCTGTTTAAACAAGACTACTTACTGTATCTAAATTATTGTAGCATCAGTATTATACATTTGGATAATTAGGCGGGTTGAGTCTTGACTCCCACCGTAAGATGAAATATACAGAAAAATAAAGTATCAACCAGTAATCTTTCAGTTTCTTATAGCATCCATTTCCTCAGTGACAGAGATTAAAGTTTTCCAGTTCTTCTACAGCAAAACAGGAGGGGTGTGTGTGTGTACAACGACACAACCATAAACAAATCGTACGCACCTTGAGCTTTGAGAATAGCTGCTTTTCCTCGCCCAGCTCCAGAACCCTGGTTTTTATTCTTCATGCTCTTTAGCATAGGAGCGTTCTTCAACATATCTGGTAAAATGAGAAACCGTATCTTGCTACCTCTGATGTACACCTGTTCAAGCTGTGCCACTCGTCCATCTCTGTATGTCACCGTTATGTTGGACATCTGGAAAGTAAAGATCAGTCAGTGTTCACAGAGGCCTCTAACACAGCTCTGTATTCCTATTTCTCCAACCTGCAGAATATACAGTCAGGCTTTAGTACTAAAGGCTTTCCAAGCATACTGTTTTCTCAACTGGAGTTGTGACACAAGGCATGCAGGAACCATTTAAACACACTCCTAAGCCTGCTACTATTCGAGCAGGCCAAGGACTTTTGGTTTCTCCCCAGTTTGCAAATAAGTTTTGTTAGCTTTGTTTTCTGTTGTGGTTTATCACCAGCCAGCAGCTAAGCACCACACAGCCACTCGCTCACTCTCCCCCCGCAGTGGGATGGGGAGGAAAATCAGAAGAAAAAAGGTAAAACTTGTGGGTTGAAATAAGGACAGTTTACTGGGACAGCAAACGGAGACAAAAATAACAGCAATACTTATAAAAGAATATACAAGGCAGGTGATATACAATACAATTTGCTCTCCGCCTAAAGCCTGATGCCCAGCCAGTCCCCAAGCAGCAACCCCTCCTCCCCAGCCAGCCCCTTAATATACTGAGCATGATGTCATATGGTATGGAAATCAGCTAGTTTGGGTCAGCCGTCCTGGCTGAGTCCCCTCCCAGCTTCTTGTGAAAATTAACTCTATCCCATGTGAAAACCAGGACATTTTCTCATATTGAGTCAGTTTTAATAAAGCTATTCTAGTCTTAACTATTAAGGAAGCGTTTTGATTTCAATAATGACTTGCCCAAAGTCAATCAAAATTAAGCCCTCTTTGGATGCCTAAAGTAGCATGCACTAAAAAAAGCTTCTATTTCTTAAATCAAGGTTTGTTTCTTCTTATGCTCAGTGGCTTTAAATAAAGAACTCCAATGTAAACATTGTTCACAGAACAGAATCTTAAGAACCCTGATTTATTGACAGGAATGCCCAATCTGACTCTAAAGCCAGAAAGAATAAGCTCTGGCCTCTTTGGAGCACTCAGTAATCCTGAGTCCATTTCACTATGATAAGGGCATGCAGCAGTAGTTTCTTTATCCCAAGACAAAAAGCAACAGTCTTTTAATCACACTGCCAATAAGCTAGCTCTCAGCCTTTCCAGGCACAGATCAGACAGCCTTCCCCCATCCTTCTGAAGCAGGTATACCTGACAATTCATGTTGTCTTCAGCTTCAATCAGTTTGCCTCGATAAACTTCTCCTGTATTGGTTTCACATGTCACAATATGGCCTTCAGCCTCATGCAGGACTTTGATTGGCACCCCAATCGACATGTTTGCAGTGCTGTGGCTCTACACCTGAGATAATAAAAAAAACCCAAAGGACATAATTACAAAAAAAGTTGTAGACTAGGTTTTACCTACACAATCTATGATCCTACCCTGTCTAAAGCACTGATTTTCTCTCTTGCCCAAACACACCATATGCTTTGACAATGCATTAATAAAGCTTCTCTAGAAAGACATCCACGGGAAGAAAAGACTTAAAAGATCAGCAAAAGCAACCCTTTTCCAGGTCTCTTCTGACCTAGAAAATTCACTTGTAAATACCAGGTAATGGGCCACTTGTACAGCCAGGTGCACCTCAAATGAAACAGCCCCCAGTGCATCCCATAACAGTACAGCCAGCCTGGCAGACCCGTGGGTAGCACAGCCACGCTCGCAGAGCGCATCACCTCAGCAACAAGCTCCACCAGGAGGGATCCCGGCCCACACCACATGCACACACCTCGGCCCTAGTGAGTGCCTCTCCTTCACTTGAAGCCCCCCAGCCTCAGCCCTGCCCCAGGGGCTGGGGAAGGACCGAGCCCGGCGGTGAAGAAGCCAAGCAGAAGCCCCAAGGCCTGCACAGGCCAGCGGCTGCTCCACCACCGCTTCGCCCCCTCAGGCCCGAACGAGCCGACAGGCCCCAGGGGATGCGGCACAACTTGGATGCTTCCCCGCAGCGCCTAGAGAGAGAGGGAAGGAGACCCTGCAGCTCCCGGGACACACAGGACGCCGAGAAAACCCCGCTAGGGACCAACCCGCCGCCAATCACCGCCCGCCAACCGCCTCAGCCCAAGCCCGCGCTCACCGCCTAATGGCCTCCTCCAGCTTCCCGCCGTGCACCGCGCGCCGGAACCGGAAGGCGGCGGGAGCGGCACCGCCCCCTTCCCTTCCCCTTCTCTTCCTTTCCCGCCCCGCCAGCTCGCCCGGGGCTGCCGGGCCGCGTCGCCTCGGCACCACGGTTCCGCCGCAGCCCTGTCCCGCCAGCGGTGCCCCGACCCCGGGGCAGGGCTGGCTGCCGGCGCGCCCCGCGCTTCCCCGCCCGCCTCAGGTCGCGCCCTGGCCCTGTTTCCCGCGCCCCCCGCCCGCCGTGTCATGCCCCTGCCCACCGACACACCCGACCACCGCCGCCCACACCGCGGCGACGACGCGGGGCAGACGCCCCAGGGCCCGCCCCCCCGCAGCCCCCGCCCCCGGGGCCGGGAGGAGCCAGCGCCGCGCCGAGGCGTGCCGGGCCCCTGGGCCGCGCCGCCGCCCGGGCCGGCTCGGCGGGGCCGGCGGTGAGTGGGCGGCAGGTCCCGCCGCCATGAAGAGCCCGCGGGAGGCTGGGGAGCCGCCGCCAGGTCAGTGCGCCCCGCCGCGGCAGCGGGGCCGGCCCCGGCCGCCTCCCGCAGCCCTCCCTCTGCGGGCGGCCGCCGCTCGCCACCGGGGAGCGCGGAGCGCCGGGCAGAGCCCTCCGCGGGGTGGGGGCCGGGCGGCGGGGTCGGCCCTGGCGGTACGGGCTGGACACTGACTCGGGCCGGGGGAGGGAGCGCTAGGTACGGCCCTGCCCGCGGCGGGGAGCGGGCGGATCTTGCCCTCCTCCTCCTCGGAGGCGCCGGCGGCCCTCTCCGCCCTCCCGGAGCCGCGAAGCTGCCGGTTTCGCCAACGGCAGCAATGTGGAATTACTGGCTCCATCTGTAAGTTCTTTGCGCCGAGGAGCTGGCAAAGCGGAGAGGTGTTTTCAATGTTATTTGCAGGCAAGGCACAGGCTGTACGGCTGGTATCCTACCTCGGGACAGCTGACAGTCACCACTGAAGTCTAGGTGTGTTGGGAAACAGGATGACTGGAAGCTGAACATCCAAGAAAATCAAACTTACTACCCTTAGATATCTTCACGTAGAAAACGTGCACCTCTTCCGTTCGTCTTGGGACTTGACAGAGGCCCTGGGTATTAACAAAAAGGCCACAGAATCATAACATGCCAAGAAAAAAATGATAATAAAATACTTACAGATCTTGGTTTGAGGAGAATCTGGGAATTTGGTTTTCATTTTTTCTTTGGGATACTTGAAGCACTGTAATTTAGATTAATTAGAAAGACTGGATATACCAATGGGTATACCAGTCTTCAAAGACAGGATTAAACAGTGGCACAACTATGGAAAAATATTTGGAATCAAAGTCCAGAATATCTGTATTGGCTTATGCCTACAGTAGGCTATAGCTTTGCTGAAAATAATGTAAGATTACAAGCACCATTATGTAAAAAGCAAAACTAGACCAGTCTATGCTGATGTTAATGCATTTTTATTGCCATCTTAAAGGTAGTTGATCTTGTGTTAACAAAACTTTTCAAAGGTCTTTTCTAGATCAAAGATTATTGAGAAAAGCCCTTTATGATTAACTCACTTTGACATTGAAGTAGCAATAACAGGTACACTTCAAGCCCTGCAAGTGGTAAGGGTGCTTCTGAAACCACCACACTGCCAACCCTATAAAAATAAAAACTGAGGCAGAGCGATGGAGTTACTTATATTCTGGGACTTTTTGGCCGAGATTGTTCTTTTTCCCTCTCCCTTTGTTGAGTTATTGAGGGAGTTAATACAAGAGGCCGACAGGTGCCATTTGTGAGTTTTGTTAACTTAAAATTACGTAAGTTACAGGAAAAGGACATCTGTAGACAAATCTGTGGGACTTGTAAGATATTAACACCTAGAGATCTTGGTGTGTCTGTTTTCTCACAGTTTAACACCTTTTGTGGCACAGAAATACATTCAGACACAAGAGAAAAGATGAATACCTGTGCCTTACCTACTATTATTTAGGAGGGGATACAGCTTCATAGTTAGGGGCTGGTGGGTATGTCACCCCACCAAAAAGAATAAAATGAAACTCCCTAGGAAAAGAGAATGGACCATATGGCACAGTGATCCAGGTATGGATCAGTAAAGGAATACGAGATTAAACCACATGCTTAACTGTACAGAAACACCAAACCTACATTCCCTTAAGAATGAAAAAAAAATACCTGCCAATCAGATAAAGTAAAAAGTTTCTAAGTTTCTGCCACTATAGTGCTGAGGACTTTTAATGCTGAGGTATGGAAAAAATATTCCTATATGAATCGACTTCTTCCATGTTTTACTCACAATGGGGTGTTTTCACTACAGTTGACTGCATCCAGCTGAAAGTGCCAGTCATTCAGCAGTTGTATCACTGGGACTGCGGGCTAGCCTGCTCCAGGATGGTGCTTCAGTAAGTGACTCTCTTGGTTTGAATGGGTGGGAAATCCCAGCCCACGGGAGAGGGGTAGTGGGAAGCAATGTCCAGGGAAGAGGTGTGCTGAAGCAGCTGTGAGTTTGAGTCTTATGAGATCAGATATGGTCAGTTACCCTTGGAGAATAACTGTTGCTTGGGCCTGGCACAGCTCTCCAGCAGGAGCACAGGAAAACAGAAACTAAGATGAACCTAAGACCCTTTTCAGTAATTGACTGTTTTGACAGATGCAAGATATCTGATCAGCTCTAAGAACTTCACAGGTTGGCATGCCTAAGCTACTAAAAAGTTACCCCTCTCTCCTGTTGTTACAATTCAGAACTGATACTTAGCACAGCAGTTCACCCAATTCCTTTCCATGTTTTCAAGTGACAAGTAGGTGTATCCCAGTTGATGGGTATATACTGCCTCTGTCCTGCTGAGCCCCCGATCTGTGGGATGAGTGGTTTTGTTCCACAAGCAGTTACAATTTCAAAACAATGCACTGTATTACCCTTTGGGTTTTTTTGGGTTTGTTTGGTTTTTCTTTTTTTGAACTAGTAGCTGTCCTGCTGAATTCCTCTTTCCTTCCACAGAGGAACATGAGCTTAGGTGCAGGAGAAATACCTATTTAGATGTCCACTTAGTAGATATGAAGCAGAAGATTTTCATTTCTCTCCATCCCTTCTGCCAAGACGTTAGTCCGTGTGCTGGTAATTTCCCATCTTGACTACTGTAACCTCTGCCTCTTTATTCCCTTTACCTCTTTGCCACTCCAGTCTGCACAAAACTCAGCTTCCAAGATTAATCTTCTCACCCTGCTGATCTGACCTTGTTCACCCTGCATTCTCAATTCCAGTCTTTTTTTTCTCTCCATTTACTTCCATTTGTTTTCTGACTTCCAGAACTCTCTGTAACTGCCTCTCCCTACCCCTTTGCAAGCTGTCCCAAGCTTCCTCCTGACTTCATCTCCCCTTTATTGCCTTTTGTGCCATCAGTGCCTAAGACGAGCTTCCTTTGAATATTTACCAACTTCCTTTAGTTCCTCTTTTTGAAATCCATCTATTGCGTGAAATAAGTTTTAGTCTTTAACACTTCTTTCTGTGCTTGCTCTAATATGTTTGTACATTTAGACCATAAGCCCTTCAGGACAGAGTTCTATACTTGCTCAGTATAGCTTGCCTATTGTACAGCACCTGTACGCTTCTAGCACTATAAAAGAGTCAAGATACCCATACGGTTCCAATTAAAAAGTTAGCAATAAATCCAGTTCAATATTCCCTACTCCCTTCCCTTAAATTTGTGGCTCCTTTGTTCGTTTTTTGGAGGTTTTTTGTTATCTGTTAGCCAAGCCCACTGTTTCAGTTTTTATGTCCTGCGATGTGGAGACTTGGGCTGCTGCACACATTTTGCTTCTCCTCAGATCTGTGCTTCCCTTCCCCAATACCATAGGTACCTGAATCATTTGGACAATGATGAATTTCAGAAAGCCATCCAGGAACTCCAGTTAACAAAGAGCATCTGGACTATTGACCTGGCCTACCTAATGCGGCACTTTGGTGTTAAGCATAAATTTTGCACCCAGACGCTTGGAGTGGACAAGGGCTACAAAAACCAGGTTAGTGTTCTTATCTACTGGGACACACAGGAGAGTTTTAAAAGCCCTCTGTGTCCTGCTATAAAAGCTCTGCTGTGTTACTGACAATTAACCACAGTTCCTGTAAAAAAGGTTTGCCTGTTGCCAAAATCAGCACAAATCAGTTCTGAAGGCAAGGCTAGATATGATCCCACATATTTTACATCTTTGATTCCATAATACGAAGTTTTTAAAAAGTTTTCATATAGTGCTCATGAAAGGTTCAAGCCTATTTGACAGCCTTGGAGACCGAAGCCCTCTATTTATCTACAGAACAGGTACAGCCTGGGCAGCAGCAGTGCTAGCTTCCACTTTCCCCACCACCATGCCTCAGCCCTGACCTGGAAGAACCACCTCTAGAGGTGAGAGGGGGAACTCAGCCTCCACGTCCAGTGAGAGCTTGGCCTCTCCAAGATTGCCAATGAGTGCCTGTTGTGGCAATGGCTTTTCGAATGCAAGCTCCTGCCCAGTACAAACCAGACAGGCTTCTTTCATGTAGGCAGTTGAATAGCCACTGGATGGAAATTACAACAATAACTGACCAGGAGTGAATTTAAATTCAGAGCAGGAATCCTTACCCTGTTACCGGTGAACTAAGGGAGAGATCTCTTATCCCATAGCCAGATCTCCAACTTATGCAGGCCCTTGCTAGCAGGGATTATAAGTGGTGGATTACCTAAGGTAAACATCATTCCAGTTTGTAACTTCTGTTATCTCCACAGTCATTTTACAGGAAGCACTTTGACACAGAAGAGAATCGAGTGAATCAGCTCTTTGCACAAGCCAAAGCCTGCAAGGTGCTGGTGGAGAAGTGGTAAGCTTACTGTTTTCTTTCCTTTCTCTTTGGAGATTCTCTGGGACCTATGCTTTTCTTGGAGAAAGAGATGGAAATCAGGCCCTGAGCCTGTTTTGTGAATTACAGAGTCTTTCTACTATATGTCTCAAAAAAAACCAAAAAGTGGACATCAAGAGTTAGTAATGAAGTTTGAGGGAAAATAGTCACCACACAGAATAAGTGATTTAAAAATGCTGACAGAAGTTGACTATTACTTATGTTTTGAATTTGATTATTAAGATTACCCAGTAAGGAGTGTCTACAGCACTCTAATTGGCCATTTTTGGAATTAAGGAGTGTGCTATGTGGGTACGCAACCCATTGTTCCCAGAGCTATGCAAACATTATAGCTCTCTGTTCTTAGACAGATGCACAAAGAAAAAGCTAGCATATGAGCTCTTGCCAAGGGGATGATGAAATAAGGAACCTCTATGAAAGAACTGCAAACCCAGAAGGGGAAAAACTGCAGAATTGTTTCACAACTGACCGTGATATTCTACATGGGAAATAACTAAGTGTCCGTGTTCAACTTGAGTTGCGTCCCTTTTTATAGTGAAGTTGGATTTGGATCTGCGTTGCCAAAGTGGGGTAAATGATTAGGAATAAGAAAAGAGTAGAGGGTACAGGGCAGCCATAACAGCATTTGAATGCTGCAATGCAACTTTCATTTACCAGAATCGTTAAGTGTCCTTTTCAACATACACAGAGTCTGTATGGCACCATCTGTTTAACTAGAGCTGTGACAGGACAGAAGGGACAGTCAGTCCGTCTTGTTTTATCCAGGCAGGGACAGAGGGCACATCTACCTGTGCAGTCCTGAGGCTGGGGCATCAAAGGGGAGAAGTGGCACTGGAAAAGATTAAAAAGCACCACTTCAGTTGGGTAGTGCGCACAGCCCGGACATCTGGAACATATCCAAGGGATGAGTTTCTAATGCATATGGAATATGCCATCTGCCTCAATGAAGGACAACTTTTAACAGATGAGATTATAGGTTATGTTTGGGTAATACTCATTCTCTGTAGGAGGTACTTAAGAATTAAAGCCTCAAGAGCATCAGGTAGTCCAAAACTGCAACTGGGAGAAACATATTCCTGTGTGACAGAGGCAAATTTGGGCAAATCTGGGTTTAGTTAGTGATTATACAATCTGTAACCACTCAGTTGATAAAGATTCGGTGCTTCAGAGATAAGCTTTTCTAAAAGCAGGAGAAAACACGTCACTTATGATTTTCCCACAACAAAAGTTTCTCAAGTTACTGAATGAGTTGCCAGCTCCTTTAATACTGTTCTCTGGGGCATCTGATACATTCTGAGATTACATTTGCATTACTGTGGAATCCAGAGCTGTTGCTCTGCACTTCGGCAGCAGCAGGGAGATCAAAAGGCCTTGAATGACATGGGTTTTGTCAGGCTTTGTAGCAAAGCTTGCAGGGTTCAAGAGCAAAAAGCTGTACCTGTGATATAAAAATAACCATGCCAGTTGTATAAATACTGTCCATCATCACATGCTTCATTGTATATCAGTCTCTTTCCTAAACTTAATAAGCATGTCTGATCTTTCTTCTGCAGCACAGTAACTGTTCAAGATATCCAAAACCACCTGTCCCAAGGTCATGTAGCCATCGTGCTAGTGAATGCAGTCCTGCTATTGTGTGATCTTTGCTCAAGTCCTGTCAAATACTGCTGCTTCCTCCCTATTGGACAGAAGTGCTTCTGCAGGAATCCTGACTACCAGGGCCATTTCATCGTGTTATGTGGCTACAACAAAGCCTCAGGGAGTATTTACTACAACAACCCTGCCTATGCTGACCGTGAGTAGTCTGTTCCTTTTGGGTGGCTTCTCAGCCACCACATTGCTAACATGTCTGTAATACAGAGCCACAGCTGGACTTCCCTAATAGCGTGCGTGTATTTCAAGTATCACTAACCAATTTGCCAGAAGGGGGTTTGCCACATTAATTAAATCAGTGCTGCATTTTGTGCTGTGATTTACTTGAGGCATTGAGATACGCATTCTAGTAAATTTGTTTGGCTTTCAGATCGGTTAGCTGGAGATGCTGAACTGTTGTTCAGAATATAATAGGATGGCCAGTTTAGTACCTATTTAGAGCATTACTTCAGTAAGCACTGCCTTGGAGGTGAAAAGATCTGAGTAAAGCTGTCACCTAAGCTGACAGGTCTAGTCTGTATACTAGTTACTTTTCTTTGTAGAGGCTGCTAGATCCAGTATAAGAGCCCTTCGCAGGGAAATTCTTCTGAATTTTTAGTAATATTTTGTTCCTTCTTAACAGGAACATGCTGCACCAGCATCAGTAACTTTGAGGAAGCCAGGACAAGTTACGGCACTGATGAAGATATTCTGTTCATCTACACAGACAGCTGACATCCACATGGGGTACTTCTGTCCTTTCCTGTGCAGTCTGCATTGCAGCTGGCTGCTTGTCTCAGGACTTCCCCTGCAGAGACCTTGCTCATGAATTGCAGTGGGATCTTAAACAAGGGAGGCTTTATAGACATTGATAGGACTATATTGCAATGCTGTCTTTAGTCTTTACTTTTTTTTCCTGATGATGTATCTAATTTTGCAATGTATGTCTCAGATTTTTTTTTTTTCTTATTTTCAACATGGCACATTTGACAGCAGTTTTAAAATACAGGCCCAGAGCCTGTTCACTTTGAGCTTATTTTCAAATTAAACACATGAGGAAAAAAGCACCAAATTTATGAACTTTAATACATGCATAGGTTTAGGTAAACAAAACCAGGGGAAAAAAAACCAACCAGAAAATACCTGTTTCTCTCTGTCAAAGCATCAAGGGCTGATCTTCATCCTAAATCTAAGGATTTGAGGTCCAGCAGGTTATTATGGAAGGAAAAAATATTAATTTAAACCACTTAAATAACAAAAAAATGCCTTGCTGGCTCATCAGTATTGTCTGCATTGTAGGAATGAAACACATTTACTGAAGCAAACTTCCCATGTACCAAATTCATCTTACACAGATTTAGCATTTATGCCACTGCATTAAATTTTAAATCGTAGTTATTGGAATTGTTTCCTTGTACTACAAACTCAATCTCATCTGGCTAAATCCTCTAGGATGACTGCTCAGAGATCTGTATTGCCCCAGAAGTTTAAGTGAAGATATTTCATTTGTACCCAGAAGTCTTTATTGCTCTTTGCAACCTTTGAACGTTATGCCACCTACATGTGCCAGTTCCTGCAGAATCCATTCTAAATATAAACTTTAAACTTATTAAGCAAATACAGAAAATTATCATCCACACTAATGGTATACATTTTGTGTGTAAATTGTAAATATCTGACAGCATATACTGGATTGTAACTACAATGCTGAATCAATTTGAGCCAAATTTTGCTATTGGTATTAGTTCAGTGACCTTTTAAGAAGAGCTGAAATTAATTAAGAGGGAATATGAACATCTCTTTGCTACAAGTAAAAAGGCAGGAACTCAGATTTTCTAGCTGTTACACTGCAGCTGTATTTGGATTAAGTTGGAGTTACTGTATTCAGACATTATCAAGTGAAATTGTTACCAACCCATTCATAATCCTTTCATGTATTACCTGGGTTTAATTACTTTGCTGAGGAGCACCGTACAGTGTAAGAAATAGCCACCGTATTTCAGATTCATCAATCACAATTTCCTACAAGTCTTGATCTGCACTTGTCAAAGTGGGTAGAAAAAAATCAATGTTAATACTGATGTAAAGCTAGCAAAATTTATAAGACAGAGATCCCACACCTTTGGTATGGTTTTAGGAAAAGAACTGTTCACGTTCTGGAACTGCGTGGAATAATAGTAAAAGGACATTGTTATTTAGTGGTGGAAATAATAAATGGGAATCTACTTTCAGCACAGTAAATTTTCTAAGAGAAAACATTTTCTCTTATCAGTTGTTGACTTACTGAAAAGCAGCTGGAAAGCGTTCAATAAGTATGCTTAGTAGAATCAAGAGTGCGCCTTTGTACAAAGGCTAAAATTAGTAACAGACATTTAAAATGCAGTAGCCTTTAAAAAGTTCCAAACAAAAAGTACATGACAAGAAATTTTCAGTGTATCAAATTTTGTTTATCATTGGTGAAGATGGAATACATTTTGGCACTTATACTTGCAAAATGAGTAAAAATTAAGTTGTGATTTGTGACCAGTAGAACCAATACATTAGTGCCACTAGCAGAATCCCAGGAAAAACGGTACAAAACCTATTACAGATAATACCTTCCGACTCCTCCACTCCAAAGTTAAGTCACCAGAAGGCTACTGATCTGGGAATTTTTACGTCCAAGTCCAAACTCATGATGTTTGACTTCGAGAGATTGTATTAGCTAAGTTACTAATTAACAGGTATGTAAACTACAGGTTGATAGAGTACTCCTTAACCCATGGTAGCAGGGTTAGGTAGGTAGTTCACTCAATGCCATTAAACTGCCAAAGGGTTTATTTTAGAGCAGGCTTGGTTAGTTAAATAAAAGCAGTTCTTACAAAAAGCTTGTAATTGACATTTAGCCTATTACTGGTTCAGTTATCCAGATGCAAATCTTGAGCTTATACATAACTTTCATGTTACGCATAATGCTACATTATACATAACATGAACTTAAGGGCATGCTAAGTGTTCTGAAGTGCACCGATAAGTGTAACAATATCGACTGTTAAATGTTGGGTACCCAGGGTTTAAATGCTTCAACAAAACTGAAAGATAAACAAAGCCGTTGAAGCTCATACAGGCAAAAGGAGAGCTCCACCATTGCAACAGGATCTCTTATAGCCGTCAAATGGAAGACAGTAGCTAAGAGATGAAAACACAAGGAAGAAACAAAAGCCAAGTGAAAAGACTGAGTATTTATGTGACACAAATTCAGATTAAAAAGCAGCTCACTGCACAAGCATCCAGAACATCTGCCTTTTCTGAATCTCTGTTTCCCATTACAAGATTGTCTAATCAAAATACTCATTCTGAAAATGTTTTGTCACTTTGTTTCCTTCACGATGTTAACAGCAAAGGAAGGGGTATTTTACATGCAGGGATTTTATACATAAATATATTTTTATTTGTAATTAAGCCATTCTCAATAAAGGTTTAAAGTCACAGATTACCCTGTAATATAATGTAGCAAGTGCATTTATTAACTAGCTTATGAAAAATGTTGGAAAAAACCTTTAGCAAACATGTTATATACTTAACTGGAAACAGCACAGCTGACATTGTAATTTGGAAAAAAAAATAAGAGTTCAAACATTTATTTCAGCTATAAATTCGTAGTTGCTAGGCTGTAAATTGTATTCATTCTGCACTTCCTGAACACCTACTGCATCACGTGAATCATACAAAACAAAATTTCAATATACACAAGTAGCTGAGAATAGCAAATGTGTTTTCTATATTCAACGGCTGCTTTGCGTGCTCTGCAACCACTGAGTATCCTACTGGAGTGCAGCTCCAGGGAAGTAGTTTTCGTTACCCATCTTGCTAATAGCATCTCCATGGCTTTCTGTTCACAATGAAAAGCATGCAACTGCACCAGCTTTACCTATGCTTAAGCTAATGTTTCTATTTTTGCCTCACAACACAAGCACTGAGCTTCTGAAGATCTTAAAAGCATCTGTCTGCAGCACTACTTTTGGACCTTGAAGGAGCCCATCAAACACATTGGTCCAAGTGTGGTTCTAATATGTAGCATAAAGGGAAATAGAAAGAATGAAAGTGGTGTTGTCTTCAAACAACTAGGACATGTCTGGGACACTACTTAGTTCTAAGAGAACTGCATCAAATAATTTGTAATTTAAAAAAAAAAAGAAAACAATTTATGCCTCCTTTCTCCCTAAATTATGCATTTGGGTAGAGGGTAAAAACTGGAAAGCAGAAGTAAATAGACACACGATGCAAAGCTTACATAAAAATGAACTCATCATCACCAAACTGTATCACAGTACACAGTACTGAATAAATTTCATCATCATTTTATATCAATGTGTTCCTACTTGATATATTTCTAGTAAGGAACAAAAGTTTGGATTCATTAGTGTAAATGACAAAAAAAACCCCCAAGAAGCCATTTTTAAAATTATTTTACTTCACACAGTTTTGAATCCTATTATTTAAAAGTTGGTTACAATAAATTAAAATGACAACATTAAAATAACAACTTGTGATCCACAGTAAAGCTATCACCCAACAGTACCTGTTAATTTGTTATGTAACATTTGATTGTAATGAGATGCTCTCTCTTACTCTTTGATTATATTGGGTATGAAATAAGGCTGGACTGCTTCAGCAAGCTTGTTTGCATACATTTCATATCTACCAGTCATCTGGAAAAGAAAAATCAAAGCTTCAGTTCTTTTTAGCGAGCTATGAAAGTACCTCAATAGGAAATATTTATATCCAACCATTTTTTAATGATGACATATTATTTAATTGCCTCAAACAGTAAAATCAAATTCACTCAAAATGCAAGACTTCCAGTGTCTTAGCACAAACTAATATAGTTTTATAAAAGAACTCACATTTTGTTGTGAAAACTATACTTCTACCAAAAAAATAGAAGTGCATTTCCTCTCTAAAAAGTAAAACTTTAAAATGAACACCTTCCTGCTTTGCATCTCTCCTTCACTGACAGTCATGTCTGCTAATTACTGAAGGCTATTTTGGTTATCCTGGATAGCTGAAATTTGAATGTGAAATGTGGACTTAATTAAAAGAGGATATTGTTGATGCATAAGAAATTATGTCAATGAAAGCAAAGGAGCGTACCTGTAATTATGTCTTCATATTATGTCCTTGACAACTGATGAACCCTGCTGCCAGCAGTAAGCTTGCGTATGTGCCGCTGACAGTATTTGGGTTGCTCTTACTTTATCCATTAATAATACAGAGTATTATCATTGCTTTGGGTGATACAGTATGCTAGGAGGCTGAAATCTAGCTCTTCGTGTAGTGCACTATCCTCTTCTGACGTGCAGTCTGCAACATGGGTTCTGAGAGGGGCAAACTACTTCCTTCTTGCCAGAGTGTAATGAGGATAATTCATTCAGCTATTTTGCTTCTGAAAGTTTAGCAAAGATACTCTATGCAATGTCCCGTTCAGGCATCATTGAATGCAAATTGCAGATACCAGAGCAGGTTAAATAGGTTCCTACATGCTATCAAAGGTTTTCTGCAGTGGATAAACGATGACTTCATACTTCCTCATTCCCCTCATATCAAGAGCTACCTCTGTCTTGGCCACAAATGGGAGGAAAAGGAAATAGATATCCCTTGTCATATAAACAAAAGCCACAGCTGTGCCTTATGTGCCAAAAGACCAACAATAGCAATCCACACCATTGACATAAAACTAAGGTGCTGAAAGCACAAGACTCGAAGACAACAAATAAGCAAGTCTATACAAAACAGCTAAAGCTCAGTGTTTTGCTTTTACTGTTTTTTCCTAATCAATACAATTGCTTTTGTATTGCTGTTATAAGCAATGCTCCACGTGCTTCCTGACACACTAAATCTCTATTCTGCAATAAGGGTCTCAGATTTCAGTGGCAAAGCAAAACTAAATGCCTGCCTGGCTTAAAAATAACCTGGGAATCTCTCAGCACAATTTAATTCCACTATGTCAACAACCATATACCTACCACATGCATCTGTAAAACAACAAATGCAACTCTGTCCAGAAGACGAGTTTACTTTTTGTCTGTAGTCCCTATATATGGATTGGCAGCACTACCAAAGAAATTCAGCTCTAGCTAAGAAATGACTGTTTTAATTAAAAAGTTTATTTAGCATTTCAAATCCACAGAAATTTTGTGTTTTTACATCAAATTGAAACCAAAACACATTATATATTGCCCTATACTGTTATGCACAAAGTGGTTCCAAATAAACCAGCTCCATGAAATAAATGTCTGCTTGCAGTAACATTATGTGGAAAAATCAACACTCCTTGCAAATGATTACTTATTTTAAATACTAGATTATCACTGAAGAACCTACTTATATTGTGATTGGTGCTAGCCAGGAGTTCTGGTCTCCTTTGTTAGGATTCAAATCATGTTGATCTTAAGAGTGGACAGGAAAATGTTCTAGTCTTTAGCAGTAAATGAGGACTAGAAGGAAAGACCTGTCTCCACAGAAGTAAGCAAGATGTTTTCTTCATCAACAAAGCCTATTTAAGAAGTTGCCATCTCCTTTCTCCTTTTGCTTGCCGCCTTTGTTGTTCCAACAGAATATTTGTGGGACCCGCCATAAACTTGATCAGATTAAAAGAAGAAACTAGAGCACGGTTTGTTTGTTTAAAAAAAAAAAAAAAATCTGGTCACTCCACTAAACCAGTATACAATATAGCACCCCACATAGCTTGTACTGGCACAACTGCAGTGCTGAGGTGGCAATTTCTTAAGCCAGCACTGCTGCTGGACAAATTAAATCAAATTACATACTCAGGACAGATGATCCAAATTAGCTTTATGTCAGAATGAAAAAAAAAAATAGTAATAAATAAATTTGCTAAAGCCACTTGGAGAGACTTGCAGTCATCTTAATCTGATTTATATTAATTAAAAAAAAAAAAAAAAGGATGCTTCAGAGATGAACGCACACAGTTCTTTCTCCATGGCTTCAACATGTCCACAAATTCAAGGAGAAAACACTGCAAGATGTTTCCACACAGAAAGTTCTCAGAAGCTTAAAGATTGTTGTGGTTTTGAGTTTTCACTAAATTTCACCAAAACTGACAAGTAAGGCCTGTAAGAATATAAAGAACTACCATATTAGGTCAGATCAAAGGCCCATCTCAGCTTAGTGGCAAATGCCTATGTACCTAGTGGTCCTTGGAGTGGCTGGCAATCTGCACTTCAGGACCAAAGGCTAAGTTTTTCATTTAAAAGCTCTTGGCCTAGTTTCCCTGAATCTGTCTAGTCCATTTCTTAATCCATTTATGCCTTTGGCCTCCAGAACATCCTGTTAAAATTAGTTCAACAATTCAAATTTTGGACTGTTAAAAAAAAAGGCTGCCTTTTAACTATTCTAAGATTATATGATTATTACAAAAGCTTGTTTGTTCTAATATCATATGTAAGTTTGTTTCTTTATAAGCAGGCTTACCTTAAAATTCCATTTGTCACTGACTTGTCTGCAAAGATTTAGATCCATCTCTACCACCAGAAGTCCATCCTGAGTGCGAGAGAGTCCAGGGGTCCTACTGCCATCTGGTGCAGCTACGTAACTTGAGCCATAAAAATGGCCCAAGTCATGGTGTGCTTAAAGAAATTTTAAAAAACATATAACGCCATCTGCAAATAAGTATACAACTTAAGATGCAGTGTCCCATAAAACCTGGGTCAATTTCTTGTGGTTGCTCATTCACTGTGCTTTAAGCGAGATATCCTGAAAAGTCACAGCACAATCCTAAGGTAACTGCAGTTTTGACCAGTAGTTACTTTCATGCATGGTACAGCTTTCACATATATCAAATTAACAGGAAAAAACTCACTGCATTGTCCTTTGAAATAATGCATTATTATGCTTTCCCATCATTAAGTCTCTGAACTAAAGTAAAGGCTTTGCTTTCATTGGTTTTTATTTAGAATTTAAATGAATTCTAATTGTCAAATTACACATTTCCAAAACAACTGACAGAGACGCATCCATTCAATTTTCAATACAAAGTCAGAAGCGAAAAACACTGGGATTTGAGGCATGGAAAAAAATCTTACTTCATATTGCACAACTCCGAGTTGTGCCAAAAATCAGCCACATCTGTTGTACTACTAAGCAATGGATACAACTGACCTTTCTGATGCAGCTGCTACAAACAATTAGCTTCAAAACTAGCTAAAAAAGGCTCAGGCCCACTCCAGATTAAGCTAGAAGCTGTCACGGTTGTCACAGGACAAATTATAGTGTTTCAACATACAAGTGATGTACATACAAACAAATTTCTCTCATTTTTTCCCCAAAGAATGCTCAAAGAAGAGCATTCTCTTCAACTTCCAACAAATTTGTGAAACAGGGCAAAATAGCTTAGCCAGGGATTCAGGCTCGGGCTACTACTGTTAATAATCTTAAAACTACAAATAAAGCGTCATGCATGCATTGACAACATGGGCTAATCTGTGGGATTGACTCCAAAACTCTTAGTCCTCTGAAAATATATAGAAACCTTAGGTATGAACTTTTGGTGACTACATACCGTGGTACCGCCACCTTTAACAGGAAGTGCTGCTTCTCTCCAGCTTACGAAACAGCAGTCTGAAGTAAGGCAGTCGCTAGCTACCATAGCTGTCATGGGATAGACACTTGCAGGAGAGCTATTGTTTCTTCAGACTTTCTAGTTAACAATTATTAGCAACCACTGACTGTGATTTCTGAACATACCTTTTCCACCATCTCCAGAAGTAAAGGCATTTTTGTAGTATTCCTGTGAAATAAAAGGAGTCTGTAGGTGGCAGTATAATTCCATTACATTCAAGAAATCCTTGCTAGTCTACCATATTTAGTATGGAAGTTTATATAAATCTATTAAGACTTTTTCTGGCATACTACCAGCACTGTCTAAAGGGAGTCATCAGAGGAGCTTAGTTTCCATGATGGATAGGCTAGAAAATAAGTTCTTTTTGTATCACTGCCTGTTGTTCATACACTTTGGGGAATGTGCCTCCTACCAGTTTCACGAGCCTAAAGAAGAGGCAAAAGAGGAGACATTTAACCAAACACATCTTTGCAGATCACAAAAGGCAGCAAATGTATTCACATAATGGCAAGAACAAGTCTGGATTTTTGCAGAGATCCTTATAAAAGAACACACATGTAGGGTATTTGGACTAATCTGAAGGCAAGAACAACCTATCATGTGCAATATTTATTTTCATTATAGAATTTCAGTGTCCAAGAAGAGGACAAGAGCAACCAGTTGTGTACCACTGACTTGAGGATATATTTCATTTTCAGTCATTTTGGCTAAAAAGAATACTGATTTCACCATAGAAACTAGGAGAATTACCAAAAGGGCGGGTGCCTATTACAAAGAGAGCAATTCAAGAACAGGAAGCAGCTGGAACCAAAAAGCAGGCTGCCAGCAACAAGGCAGCTCTCAATCTCTTTATACCTGTCCATCTTCAAATCATATTATAAGCACCAATACAGTAGTTTTACAGTAGAGGAATCTATGCATTCTAGTGATATTCAGTTCATTACTTTGAATTACCTCATGCTACAACACCTAAATTATGAAATGAAATAACAAAGTGAAGATACGTACTGTTCCTACCCTGTTGATGGGACATGTAAAGCAGTGATTAGCTATGGCAGCATTTCTTGCTTCAATCGGCCACAGTGACTCGCTGCAATACACAAAAGAGGAGGCAGGTATTCACTACTTGTCTACTTCAGAGCTAAATTTAGATTATGATTGTCTCACACTGTATATTTTCTGTCAAAGAAGGCAAAGTTAGCTGCTAGACTGATATTGCTTTTACAATCAAAATCTCCCCACAGATACAGCCAAGCACTATTATTATTTTCTGCTCGAATATAGGTATAAACAATTCTACCTAATAACGTGGTAAATATGGCTTTGTCATGGCAAAAAGAAAAAAGAAAAAAATAACGCATCTCAAGATTTTGAAAGTAATTAAAGTATAAAATGTTTTACCCTCCAAATTACACAAATATGTGTGCTTTCACATTCCATTAACTTCCAATATACCAAACATCATTCTGCAGCAAAGCTGTAACAGATTCATACAAGTTGTCTCTTTTTTTCCCAAAATGGTCCAGGAGAGGCTTTTGCAGCAGTGAATGAAAAAAAAATTCATTATAGGAATAATAAAAAAATGAAAAGAAAAATCCATTTCCACCAATATTTCCTACTTCTGTTATTTTAACCACAGTTTTCATAGCACTTCCCAGTAAGTCATTTTCCCATGGTGAGTTGATGAAAAAGAAAGCATGTTTAACAAAAGCATCCCGATAACTTCCCAGTAATTATCATTAAACCAGTCACTGAATTTACATAAAACCAAGAACGGAGAAATGGGGAACAAAGAATTCCTTCTCTTTCACAAGCCTCTACCTCTTTCCCAAAGGAGATTTCAATTCTGACTCATGTTTAAAACTGAAAGTCTTTTTTTATTAAATAGCTTGATACACAGGGATCAGACTCATTAATGGGAGGTCTGGAAGTACTCAGAGCTCCAAAACAAAGGTGATATAATTTGTACACTCCTGTGACAGCATGTACCTGCCAGATTCTGAGTACCAAGACAAGGTTGCAAGCATCTGACTCATTAATCTCCCAGTCAGACTCAACAATCTTAAGAGATGGTCATTGGACTGATTGAAAGGACTTGGTTTATTGCCTCTCTTCTCAATTGCTTTGAATCTGGCAGCCAGCTCTTCTAAGAAAATGGGATTTTATTGAAAAGCTCCAGCAAATTACAATTTCACAGAAGAAGAGAGACAGGAAAAAAGGCTATAGCCAAGAAGCGACCCCAGAGACAGTTTTTACATGGGCCTCAAGAGTCCTCTTCCTGCAATAAAAATTATATGCTTAAAAACAATCAAGTGAAAGCCAATAATTAGGAGAGCCTGAAGCACCCAGAGTACCAATGAAGTGCTGTATGACAACAGGGTAATTTCTGTTTGCTCTCCTGTTAATGGGCTATAAGTGGACAAACATCACAAATATTATTCTAGTAGTGACACAAATGCCCCAAAAGCATTGTGTATTCATTGAACTCTTCTCAAAGGACCTTTTCCAACATTACTCAACCTAAATTATCTTTTATAACAAAAAACTATTAAAGGCAGTCTGAATGACAGAATACTGCATCTAACCTACAGTTCTACTCTCCAGGATTGTAAATACATGGTTCTCTGCATCTGCACTGTCTGTGGGTATGAAAATTATATGCTTCTAATCTGTTTTTCACCATTTCTACCCTATTATAAATGCTCAATGTCCTCAGTTTTCTAGCTTGTCAGCAACAAAAATTGGATGAATATTCTTGGACCTTCTAACAGACAGAAAACCTCTACATTTACATTAAACAGGTAAAGTGAGGGGATTGGGTGAATCCTGAAGAAATGGAAAATGGTAAAAAATATATTCCTCTTACATTTCTAATACTTCTATTGTCTTGTATACTCAGTTAGCAAGTATATATTGCCTGAACGCTTCATACATTAAGGTTTAGAAAACTGACACTGGGAAAACCTCTTCTTCTAGGTTTAAAGAAATAAAAATGAAAGTATTCTGCAATTAGTCCATGCACACAAGCCAAGCTGAAGGGAGAAAGAAGAGAAATGATAAAGAATTTTTAGTATTATAAGAGATTAATAGATCAGTATTTTTTTTTTTTTTTGCTACTGGATATTACACTTGTATTACAAAATCATCAGTAACAATGAAATATGCTCCTGTTAGCTTCCTAAAACTTGTATTTGCAGCTGGAAACTGAAAGACAGTTCAGCTAGGCCAAAACATATTTTTTTAACTCACAAAAGAAATGTTTTTGTTCCAAAGAACTCTGCAACGCCAGACTTTCCCCCCGACCTGTACAAAGCTAACCACTTATGCTGAAAAGGATTAAAAATATTAATATTTATAATTAAGTGTAAACTACCCATCACTTCCTCAGTCATATGTATGTAAACATTATAAAATACTAAATTACTTTTCAGAGCCTACTGTTATCAGCGGGGGGGGGGGGGGGGGGGGGGGGGAAAAACCAAAAAGCATAGTTTTTCTGTCGTGTTAAGGTTATGTGTAGACACATTCTGGAATCCCACACCTCTGAGTAGTATGGCAAAGAACAGAATACAATGAGAATGAAAGGAAGGCATGGTGACTTTGTCAAGAAGTGGTATAAAGAACCACTGAAACCATTTCTTTAGGTTTCTACCTAAAGAAAGCCCCCCCAGCAGCCCCAAAGAAATGCAGTTATTTTGCATCGCATTATAGTATCCCAAGCAATACACAGCCTGTGTCAGACAATGCTTTGGAAGCATGGCACATTCAAAAGTTATTATATTGAAATGTGACTGATGCTGATAATGTATAGGTAAAGGATATTCAAGGTCTAATCCACAAATTAATCATTATGGGCTAGGGTAAGAAGTGTATTTTCTTAGCTCACTGACTTGGTTTTCTTTTTTCTTTTAGGAAATCAAGTCAGTAGGGTGCAATTAATGTCAATCTGCAGGAGATTAATCTCAAAGGAAACAGTTTACACTGGTTCAGTCTCATTCAAGAGGCCTGATAATTACAAAATTGTCAACAGTTAAAACAAAAAAAGTTTCCGAGAAAAGGGTTTCTCAGCTTGGCTCTGAAAACTGCAATTTGATACCATACTTATTGGCTCCTAGGTGGACGATGCAAGCTAGCAAGCTAAGCCTGAATGTAAATTACTACTGCCTATCATAAAGCAAAAATATTACATAGATAATCTAAATAAACACTCATTAGTTTTCAGAACATCAGCTGGATGTTAACTCTGTCTCAGAGACAAAAGACCTGCAGATGTACAGCTAAAGGTCTGGAAGAGAATTAGTGACTATGAGCAGACTGGTAGCCCAAAACTCCAGATGGAGAAGAATGCAGATTCCTTTGTGAAGGCAAAACAAGGAGGTGATACTTCAGATTCCAAGACATCAGCAAGGTGCCCCTGAGGCCCCAAGCAAGGGGCTCGGAGGTTCAGTTAAGCCAGAAAGCGTGCAATGACCTAGATTAGTTTGTATTTTACCTGAGCGTTCCTATAGTGGCTGAAGGGTTAAAGATGATCTCTGCTCCATTCATACTAAACATGAGCCAGTTCAGAGGGTGATGGCGCCCGTAGCAGATATTCACAGCAATTGTTCCAAACTGTGTCTGAAACACTGGGTGTCCTGTATTTCCTTCCATATAGTAAGTAGACTACAAACAAACAAAAAACCACAAATGTAGACTTCTTAAAAAAGCGAAAAGAAATACCTCCAACATTGCTTTCACACTTCCCAATTTCTGATTACCAGCTTAAAGTCATTAGATCATGAGCAAGGACAACACCTTTCATTTAGTACATAGGTGCACTGTAACGGGTATATAGCAAGAAGTGGTGCACTCAGGCTGCTGAGATCAAATTCAAGCCCCTTTCCTTTCTGGTTCCCTTCACTCAAACTATACCTGAGCTGTCTGACTTTGACATAAACACTTCTATTAATGCTAGAAACTTCTACAAAAGCTTAAGAGAGATCCACAAATTGTGAAACTTTAGGCCCCTCTCTTAGTACTTTCACCACATAAGAAAATTTTCCTAAGTCATCAAAAACCTTTGATTCTGATTAAAGACAGAGATGATGAACACTGTTTAAAGAACACAGAATTCCTTTACACTCACCTGTTATGTAACACCATGAAGTAATTTTATGAATGCTATAAGGAAATATCAGTGTATAGCTATGATTGGTTATATGAATTTCCTATATGCCTATTGCTCTAAACAAACAGAAGGCCTGAAACTACCACCAGGAAAATCACCGGATAAATCTAGGGAACACTCCTTAAAGTAACTGCAGCCAACTGTTGGCTTAAAAGGTCCCATTTACCATATGCTGTGAACTCTCCTCATATCAAACATTTCCAAACAATTAGAAATGTACTGGTTCCTGTAAAAGGCACTAGTGAAGAAGACAGGGCATTGTTAACAGCTATTAAGACAGGCAAACATTCACAGAGATAGTCTAAATGAAATGTACAGAAATGATTCTTCCCAGATACAACAAAAGGGTATTTGTGGAGTCACTGACAGTTGCCTGTTTAGTGTTCAGTGATAGTCAAAAAATCCAAGAAAATCTCAGACATCAATGGGAAGAGTAATGAAACATAACAGAAAACATCATTTTGCTTGTTTATAAGAACTCTGTGTGTCCATGGCTTGAGTACTCTAGGCAATTCTAGTGTCTGCATCTCCATAAGGATATACTAGAGATGGAATAAGCAAAGGCCACTGAAACACTGAAGGGGATGGGGCAGCTCTCTTGTGAGGAGAAACTAAAAAGGCTCTTCAGTCTGCAGACAGAAGGCTGAGGGCGATATCATGAATGAGATTTACAAAATTACAAAGGCAGCAGATAAGATGAATACAGAAATCCCAAAGCAGCAGCAATAGTGGGTATTGCCTGAAATTACACTCCTGTTTTCAAGCAAAGTAACTTTTTCATGTAGCAGGCAGTGCACTTATGAAATTTGCTTCTTTGTGAAAGTAAAGTATTACCACCAGGTTCAGAAGGGATTACACAGTCATTGATAAAAGAACCACAGATAAGAAATGAAATAGAAAGGAACATGCCACCCAACATCTCTAATACAATGACTGCGGATACCATGGGAGTACAGAAGTTGCAGAGTGGCCAGACTTATTCCTAAGAGTACTTTTTTGTGATGATCTCAGAAACAGAAAAGCAAGGTACGTAATTGACCAGCCTGACCCAATGGGGCATGCCTCTTATCATATAAGAAAGGTGTGTTGTAAAACAATTCCCTTTTTGCTGAAACTATCTGTCCATTTTAACAACCACTGCCATCGGTCCTGAAGGAAGCAGAACTACATCAGGCCTAAAGCAAGCAGCTACAGCTGAGGAACAAACTAGGGCCTCATCTAAGTGTAGGTGAATGGCATGACAGATAAAGGGGGATCATCCTCTGAAACCAAGGACTAGAGGTTCAGTATGCCCAGTAAATGTGACATCTCATGTTTCTTATTTATTATCAGGTCTCATGAATTTGCACAGTCCCTTGGGCACTGATTTTACCTCCTTTCATGTCTGTAGAGAGCATACCACACAGTGGGCACTCATACAATCCTTTTTCAAAACAATTCCACTGATTGAATATATTTCCATTTTTTCTTCTATTCTCAGTTTTCTTTTATTACAATAGGAGAAGAAAAACAAAAATGCTATTGCTTCAGGGAATTCATCAGTTCTTATTTCTTTACTCCTCACCAGAGGTCACAATCATCTCCACAGCAACAAACTGTGATGTCTCAAGGATTGATTTTTGTTTATTTATATGCTCTCCCACACATGGCTGAATAGGTTACAGACCAATATCTTTTCCCTTTCCGTTTAGTTCTCACCCATTCAACAAGGGTGCTTTTAACAAGGCTCCTTTCCCTATCTGCTCTACAGAGACAATCCACAAAAAATAATTTCAAATTCAACCTTTCCTTGGGGGTTAATGAAAACAATATTAAAGTAACAGAGATGAGCATAATCCTTCCCTGTACTCTTGGTGGTTTCTAAAGTTCCTTTATCAGAACTGCTCAGCTCAGAAGAATGGACTTAATGCTCTGCTAACAAAACTAGCTAAACAGACAGCACTGTTTGGGTAAACACTACTTGCTTCTATAATGAGGTAGATACAACAAGAAATGTCAAATCATTATAGTATACCTGCAAGATATAAACATTGTTTTGTGGTAATTCTGGCATTTAGGATTACAAGAGCTAACTCCTTTTAGGAATTATGCAAAACTCTTAGTGAAACTCTATTTATACTTCACATGGAAAAGTAAAAATGTTTTCTTTAGGTGCCTTTCATTCTAGTTTCACAGCTGGAAACAAGAAGTTTCTTGGAATATGTTGATGGTCCACAAAACACTGTTTGGAAAACTGAAAGACACCGTACTTTAGCATAAGCAACAGGATTTTTTGTTTGATTACACAAGGAACAAATCAAGAATATGTAAAGTAACCAAAATTCATTTTTATTAGTGCTTGTATTTTATACAGGTTTGTTAGTTACTGTTTTGCTAGCTAAAAGACAGATCTGATAAAATAATATTAAATATCAAAATAATTTGTTAAAGATAGAAGTCAACACTGGTGACTGACAGGCCTGTACCAGAAATCCATTTTGTAGAAACCTATTAACAGCCTCCTCTGATCAGCCAGTCTGATCAGGTCTGGGAGCCGAGGTCAAAACTTCCAGAGGTCTTTGACCACAAAGTTTCAAGACACAAAAAACCCCCTTTTAGAATTAATAAAAAAGTAGTTTGGATTCTGAAGCCTCAGTTGAGCGACTGGAGCATTCAGACAGGGAACAAAAACAACTGCAGGTACATAGCCCCCAGTGCTTAGAAAAAATGCCTCTGTTAATTACTCACTTTAGCTGACAAGGAGAGATTTAGTTAGGTAAGACAATATATTTTTAGACTTTGGTTAATTTTTAATCCTGATCTTTCTGCTTGTGATAATTCTATGGGTGGATAAACACATTTCGGATCTACTAGCTTTCTTCTGACATCACCTTTACTAGCAGTTCAGTTTCTGAAGCTGATTCTGGAGGACGGCCTAAAAACTGCTGGGGGCTTCAGTGGAAGTAATGTGATCAGTAAACAGAAGATGCTGTAAACCAGCTATTCAGTCAGAAGCGTAATGAATTAAGGGATTCTGGTCAAAGAAACATTAGCAAAAGAACAGTCATTTCTAAGACAACCTCACAGAGAAACAGATCAAGACCATAAATAATGCTCACATCTGAACAATGAAACAATTGTCTTCCAAATTAAAATAAGTTCAACAGGCACACATGCAAAAACTATCGGAGCCAATCATGCACAACTAACATAAAGCTAAGACTTAGAGAATTTTGTTTTAAAGATCCTCAATACTTTTGTAGTTTCCATCAGGCCAAGGAAGAGTACATGACAAAGACTCAATGTTATTTGTCCTTTAAGGGTCATATTCTCTATTCTCAATAAATTAACTGACTATAATTTCACCTGAGAAACACTGATTTGACACTTACTGAACCACATTTTCTAGAAATACATTACACTTCCTGCCAATATGACTGATACAACACATGCTGACACGAACAAGAGCTGCACAGTGAGACTAGCTTGATAATCATAATGCTGAATCTTACCTCGTTGAAGTCTCCAACCCTTGGAATGTGATTTTTCCTACTTTTGCCAAGGACAGCTCCAGAATTAGAAATGACCACTGCAGCATTCCACAGAGTTCCCCCGTGTATTTCATCTCGCTCCAGGATCGGAGATACCACAACCATATTGTATTTCTTTGCCAGCTATACAAATGAGCACAATTCTTCTATTATACACAAGCCTGCAGTAATTATTTTGATTTTTGTTCATAAAGAAGGACTAAAAAAAATTTTCACCTGATACATTACCCTGTTATCAAGGGCTAATGCTTAACCCACACTGGCATGCCCACATCGCCACAGTATTTTCATCAAAGATGACACATTCTGAATCCTTCAACTAGAAGTGCAAGGTACCACAGGAAAAAAAAGCATCCTAACAGCAATGGTCAAACTATGGAGCCGTCCTTGTATCTATTCACAGGTATAAAAGGAGATAGATCCCATCCCATTCTTTCATTCCCATGGTATATACCACTAGCTGAAAACTGTTATTTGGAAAAATAGAGGGGGAGAGAGAGAAAAAGAAAAATAGGAAATGTAAAATACCATTACATGTTAACAATAAATGTTACATAACACATGTGTGAGTGAGAAACATAGCAACTTCTGACTGCCAGTTTGCTAGCACACTGTCTTTTCCTTCAAATCACTTCTCTCTGTTTTATTTCTCCAAACTTCCCTAGTGTCGTTAATTCCATAGTGAGAACCAGCACAGCACTTGCCCTAGATCAGACTGAAGAATTGCTGTCTACGAAAGCTTAATAGGTCAGTGCATATCTGGGCAAATTTGACATCAAAACAACCTTTTGTTGTTTCAATCATTCATAAAAGAAAATAAATGAAATTCCTTATTAAAAAAAAATAGTTGTCAGAAAACAAAAATAAACTCTGTCACCATTGCAATCAACAGTCTCTGGCAAAATAAGAGCCAGACAATAACAAATCTCCTTGGCTCCATAAAAAGCCCCCTACATTTTGTATTATTTCACATGGAGATGCAAGAGATCTGTGTGAAAGTGTTCCCTGTTCAGAATAGGCTAGCTATTATTCTCCTCACACCTTCATATAAGCATTTTTTTTAATGCTCAACTGTTCTAAGCAATAAACACCTTTTAAAGGAAAATTAAAAATATTTGTATGAAGAATCATCCTCCTACAATTCAGGAATAGTTAAACAGGCAGTTTCATATGCCTTCCATGGTACAAGGCAGTCTACGAATGCGAAGTAGTTTAAAAAAATAAATATTGAGTACAGTTGTTGTCCATTTCTACTTCACTCACTATCATAATATTTGTTAAGCAAGGTGGAAATTTCTTTTTTATTATTTCAGTTTTCTCAGTGGTCTAAGACCAGTACATAAAGAAGAAATCCATGCTAAGCAGTGGCAATTATGGGCTGGGGTTGGAGGCTGGATGTGTGTGGGGAAGTTTGCTTGATGTTGGGGTTTTTTTTTACCTCTTGACAGAATTTTGTTGTTGGCCCATCCTCTGCTGACTCAGCAAATTCAGTCCAAGGAAGCTTCTCTCTTGTACAAAAAGCAAAGGGCATGGCTGGAAAACACCAATGCAAGTAAAAAATTTACAAGGGTGTTCATGTCACTCAAGAAATACACACTGTTTGCAGGAATACATATAAATTAAGCACTCAAGACTGATTCAACTGTTTCCCTTGTTTAAAGGCAAAAAGCTATTTAAAAATATTTTTAGCAAGGGCAAGGAGTTTTAGATCCACACAGAGCAAGGCAGAAAAGAAGGAAAGCACTTTGTGAACTCTTACTGGAGGTAAAAATTGTACACCCCAGTCACTAGTGTACACTTCCTGTGAATAACCTGTTTTTGCAACTCATTTTGGTTCTGACATCTATTAAGCCTCAAAGACTCCAGTTTAATTAAAATTAATTTTTTTAATTTTAATATTTGTCTAGATAAACCCCAAAGTTTTAGGAGAAAAAAAAAAAGTGAGGCAAAGATCACAAAGAATGACACGAAGAAGGAGCACACCTACAAATATCACTGTTGCAACATACACCAGTCTTCAATATAACAGGCTTCACATACGTCCTCTAATCAATTCTGCTAACTAAGAGTCTTTGTTTTTTCCTTTAGAAAGCAAATCAGTAAAGTCAACTGTTTTATCTTGGAAGATCTCTGCTGTTTACTTACAAGACATACTTCTATTACAGGATACTTGTTAAAATAGAAGGAACTTGACCTCTGACAACCTAGAAGGAATCACAGAAAATACTCACTCCAAGCCTCCTGGAAACAAACTATGTTGACCCCACACACTGCAGCTACTTCCACAATCTCCTCAATTCGTCTGTGCAGTGCAGCCACCTGATTGTGAGAAGTGTCACGCTATTAAAAAAGCTGTATGTTCTAACTCACATGTATATTAATAGCCTGGTTTTACAAGCTTTGTTCACATTAAATTTATCTTGTTCTATACTTAGTCCCATTTCTTTCAGGGGGAATAACTCAAGAATGTATCATTCCTGAGCACTGACAATAGTGTTAGATACAAATTTTTGAAAGCATTTAGATGCTGAAAATAGAGAATGGAATCCAATGGAATTCTAATTCCATGGTTACAACATTTAAATACATGGCAACTCACTGCTGACTTGCAGATAGCTAAAAAATCTTAACAGAATCAGGAAAAATTATAATTTTGCTGCTCATTGTGAAAAACCTACAGAACAATGTTAAGTAAACGTGAATTCAAAGTCAAGTACTCGTAATCTTAAAATATGAATTCAGGACAGTCCGTTTCCTTGGTTATCTCTGAATCCTGCTCACACATGTGCATCTTGGACACTCTCTAGAAGTTACTAACTCCAAACTGTTTTCTATATCCCTCTGTCCAAAGAGCTAAGCAGATTATTACCAGGAAAAAACATCAAAGCATTCATTAATTAGTAAGAAAACATTGTTTCAAAGTACTTTTTTCTTGAGTATTCTACTTAAAGATAAGCACAGGCGTAGCACTTCACATTGACACTTTCAGGTGTCAATAAGAAAAACCCAACACCAAGACAAGTCAACCTATGAACTCAACAACTGTACACTGATTTACAGAAATAGTTAACTAGTCCTTTGTAAGGTAAAATCATTAATAGTCTTTTTAACAGATGCTACAAAGAATCCACAAACTTGATCCATATACTGAATAAATTTCTTGCATCTGTAACAGGTAATCTTTCCAAAACCAATTATCTCAGAAATGTTCTGTCCTGACACTGTACAAAACTAGTACTCCAGGAAATTTTCTAAATGTCTATTTTCTTTCACTTTTTTAAAGTTACTTTTAGGAGGCTATTTTGATATACGGCACCTCAGTGCTTTTGCGTCCAAGATGTTAGGAGATGATGGTCACATTGTAATAAGATTTTGTTTACTGCTGTACAAAGAATAATGAACACAGCTTTATTAATCTGTGTTTACTCTAATGGATTTTCCTATAATGGAACATTTCTCAATTAAAACAAGAACTGCACCTGTGGTTTCCATGGGCTGCTGTCTCTTTTGATTTCGGGTAAATGATTTTGTGTTTCATTTTAGAGGCAAAGGATTTTCATGTACAAAATCAGTGACTAAATATTTAGCTTTGGAAAAACTGCAAACAGGTTGGGCAATTCACTAGGTAAACAGAACACAAGAGATGTTTCTGAGAAACAATAAAATTGAATGTGTCATTTGAATTTCTTACAGTATGCTGTATTAAGATAGTGATGGGTCCTATATGGCCAGACAATCAGCAGACATTTCATGCTGAAGTTTCTAACATCAACAACTGAAGCGTGTTATTTCTCAAGCCAGTAAAAGAGGAGTTACACACAAACGGCCCAGATCCTAGTTTGTGTACCTGGACTGCCACGGCTGTGTCTGTGGGAAGTGGAATTTTATTTTGTACCAGTCCTACTCGAACAATACGTGGCCTTCTCAATTGCTCTGGAGCAGCTCCAAATCCATAGCCCTGTAGCTCAAAGTCTCTTTCCTGAGCTGCAGATAGAGCAGCAGCTGGCAAATTTAGTTTTCTGGATTGAATGGGAAACAAAGACATTTTAAGATGAGATGTTCTCCTTTTCTGCTCTGAATACAAGGGATCAAATGGATCACAAATACCGTCCGCCCCTGCAGAGACACCCAAGCTCCCATGCCCCCAAACACAACTATCAGACAAGGACACTGTCAAGACTTTAGCCAGGTCATGTGCAAATCCCACTGCTCTCCTCCACAGCAGAAAACTCCCAGTGTCCTCCTCTGTAATTGTGATTTCCAGACACTATTACCTTGCCACAGAAATCAAGGAGCACATACATACAAACTTTCATCTGCCACCACCCAGATTACAAACACCTTCCCTCCAATGTATTTTTCCTCACGTTAGATCCTTACTTTTCCAGTTCCCTCACCCCAAAGTCACAACCTCCCCAGCCCCACCTCAAAACTGTCCCACTCAGGTCCTTCATTCCACGCAGCCACCTCCTCATACGACCTCTCTACCGTCCTGCTCCCCACAATTGGGTTACCTCCAAACTACCCCAGTTATCTCACCACAGCCTAATCTCACCGCATTACCACAAACACCACAGGCCCTACCCTTCTTTTTCTTTTCAGCCCAGCCCTGTGTCCTGTGCACCCATCCTCAAACTGACTCTTTCCCCCTCACTGCTGGGCTGGGCATCCCTACGGAGACTGAGGAGGAGGAGGGAGACGGGACGGGACGGGACGGGACACCCCTCCGCGGGGGAGAGGGAGTCGAGCCCGCCCTAGTAGCGCACCTTGCCTCACCCCCGTAGAGGATCCGCTTCACCTCGGCGAGGTCCTCGGGCGGGATGTGCTGCTCCAAGCATGACTCCAGCGACTCCAGGCCTCCCGCCATGGCGCGGCGCACCGCGGGACGAGGCGAGGCTCGCAGACGGTTGGGCACGCGCTGGCCCTTAGGTACGCGCTGACCGTTAAGCATGCGCGCGCCTCCGCGAACTTTACCCCAGGGCGGCCCGTGCCGGGACACGCCCCTTTCTCCTCAGAGGGGTTTTGGCGGGCGAGGCGAGGCGAGGCTCCGGGGTCGTGAAGGTGCCTCGCCACGGCGGCGGGGGCACGGTAGCGTTTGGGCACAGAGCCCCCAGGGCGCAGGCAGGAGCAGCAGGGCCGGTCCCCTTTAATTGGGATGTACGCCCCGTGCTCTGCTGGCTAACCCTGAGGTGCCCCAAAGGGTTAAAGAGGCATAGGTGTGGCCATTCCCGGCTACTTGCCACTTTTGGACCAGCTCCTCAGCCTCAGAAAGAACGCGTCTAAAAGCAGAACATCTTTAGAAGGTTTTTATAACGATACCATTCAACAAAAAGGTTTAGAAATAAGAAAGAGGTCATAAAATGGCAATGGTTTTCACGGATATGCATTTTAGCTGCAGTAAGACTTTAAACAGGAGCCAGTAATAAAAACCAATTTTGTCTTCAACATGGATTCAAGGCCAAATATAATTAGGAATTCATCCCAAAACCAAAAGGTAATGTCAGTCAGGATCAAACAAATTAGTACCTTGATCTGGGACGAGGAAAAGTGCATCTCAATAGAGGATATTTAATTCTGTAGGTGCTAAGTGGACACCCCGTTTAAGCCAGTTATTCCCACTGAACTATTGGCTATTGCCTTTTGCTTCAAAATGCAACTGAAATTCAGAATATAAGTACTTCGTTTGAATGAGAAAACTGGTTACCAAGTCCAGGGATGGCTACACAGGTCTAAATATAACACCGAGTTTAAGCATTGCTTTATGTATATTCTGGAGGATGTAACAACATTCAGCACTTAGCATCTGCAGTTGTTAGCTATTTTCAGTTAAATATTAAGCCTTTTAGGCTAAATAAAAAAAAAGCATGTCAGAGAGAGTGTCTAATATTTAACTAAACACAAAGTGTCCAGAGATAGTCTGGTTTCATCAAGGCATTTAGAGACGTGATTCTTTTGCTCTAATCCAGGCTTTTTAACCCTAGAAGTGGCAGCGATGCTCTCCATGCCAAGTGCACCAGGGCAGACATGCTCTGCTGCTTTGTTAGGAGCAGGAACTCTTGGGAGTTACTCCTAAACAGTAGACTAACTCCTTTAGACAGCAATCATGAAAATAATTTAATCTTTGGGGGAATTTTCAAAGTAAGCTAAAAGTAGCGATGATAGTACGCTATAAAAAAAAAAAAAAAGGTGAATACAAAGGAGAAGAAAAAAGCCCTCATTTGAAAGGAAGGAACTTTTAAAAAGTTTGGATAGCTAGTACCTTGTGTAAGTCTTTGCCCTGTACTCCTCAGTGTAGCATCTCCCTGTTCATGACCAAAAACCTGTTCTTAGGAATTATTTTTCTTTCCCAAACATATTTCTAAAGGGCAATAATAAGCAGTGACTGATACTTACGTGGTAGCTTTCATCTGATGATCCTAATTTACTTCAATGGCCAATTTTAAAGGCATGTATCAGTAACACTTTGTCCTGTTCATGGCTGGCAGATCTTTAAGCATTGCAGAACGGGAGATCAATGCAAAAATCGGCTGACAATACAGGAGGGAAATTAGAAGACCAAGTAAGTTCATTTCCCTATCAGCTTACTCAGGATGTCAACTAACAGATAAAGCATTTCTGGAGGATTCATAGAAACAAACAGAAGGGCCTGGGTTTCTCTGGGAACTGTTTGAGTTCTTTTCTGCCTGGACTGCAAACTAAAGGGAAAAACAGCAGGTCTATTTTGTATCCAGCTCCTGAAGAAGGTCACATAACTGAACTTTTCTCTTCAAGCTTCTATTCTTAGTGTGAACTTTCACTGACTTCTCTATTGGTGCCTTGTTTGTTTGTAATTTAGTAAATTGTACTACATGTAGGAAATGGACTTCATGGCAATAAAACTGAAGCCCCTGAAAAGAATACTCACGAACAGCCGAGACCTGAAAAAACAGTACATTTCCTGTGCACCGTATCAACCATCCTGCAACAACGCAGTGAGGTCCAGACTGCGTGAATAGGAAATGACAAGCCTGGAATTACTAATAACGATGAAAGGAGATCAGACTATTCCATAGGGACTGTGCGTATATAAAGGTATAACTCTAGCCAACACAATAAACCTTCAAAGCACGAAATGTTAATGTTGAGCAGGAAGGTAACCTAATAAAGGAAGATGCCTTCCATATCCCAGACAAAGCATATTAGAGAGCTTGGGTTTAAGTCTGACTGTTCCACCTCAGTCATTGCAATTATCTGTTAAGTGTGATGCTTGAATCCAGATCCCAGCTCTGGTTTTGACTTCAAACCTCTGTATTTAAACTTCTTCCCACTTCTGCATTACCTAGACCAAGTAATTGTTTTGGGAAATAGCTGAACCTTTTGGTATGAACCCAAGCTGTAATAACTGGTTTAGAGGAAAATAAGTATTTTATGGAACAAAAGTTCTTTAAAACAAGGGAAAATTTCTACAAAACAGTTCTGAAGTGTGCACGCTTTTCATCTCCATTGCCCTCAGTCAGGGTGGTCCAGAAAGTCGGATATAGAAGTCAGGACCACACAGTGTAATCTGCACAGAAAGCAGTCCTTGTGTGCTTCTGTGTTGAAACCCTGTGTTGCACCGATACCATCTCAGAGCTAAAACTGGCGTTTGGTAATACTGGTCCACACACTCTGTGCTGCAAGACTGTTCCCAAGAGTTCCTGTAAACCCCCACGATAGCACCCTGGCATTAGTCAGAAGCACCCTGGAGACTGAATTTAAAAGCCAAATATCTAGAGTTCAGGCTAAAATTGGGAAAGACCCAAGAAAAGATTTAAACAAACAAACAAAGTCTTTCCGCTGTAACCCAAGATAGGAGCAAAGGCTGAACAGCATCACGTATCAGGCAGGATTGCAGGCAGCATTTCTGTCTTTCCTTCCTAAGTTAGTAGTATGTACATACACTCCCTCTGAAACACCCAGCTTCTTACAAACCCTGCTACTATCACGCAAATCATGTTTCCAGACACTTTCTCCTGTCATTCCTTGAAATGGGTCACACAGAGTTCCCCAGAGAAGCTAAATAAATGAGTAACTCATGTCCTAATGCAATAACTGTCTCACATCACCCACAGGGTCATGCTGCTTGTTATTAACACCTATCAAGGGATTTAGGTGGACGTGGACCCAGACATGTCCTGTACGGCCACGTGATATTGATGCTCGGTCTAAGCCTGCTTTCTAGATGCTGCAACACCCTTTAAAACAACCTTCTACACTGTCCTTTTCCAGTTGCCACAAAATAAAGTACTGAATCCCACTGCAGAATAGATCACTGAAATAGATCTGAACATTGCTGCACCTCAAATACAGATTCCCTTGCTTCATATGGAGATATAAAACAATTATCTTGGAGCACACCTGATTCAAAACATTTCAAGTGTGAGAAACAGGCAGTGAAGGGTAATTAGCAAAATAAAAGTTGAGAGAGGAGACAGGTCTAAACTATAGGGGGAAGATAAAACACTAGCTTCATGCTCCTTAATGCACAGCTAAAAGGAAGACTGTAAACTTCCTTTCTGTCCTGCTTGGTTTATACATTGAGACAAAAAGCTTTAAGGGTGCTGTGATGAAGGAAAACCAACATTCTCTGTTTTAAAGTCACTCTTTGTACCATGACCTCTTGCTAAGAACACTTAAATTTGGTGGAGGGTTTTAGGTTTGGGGTTTTGGGGGTTTCTTTACCTTTACACTGGTTACAGACAAAGAGCTCTTTTCCTAAGTCTATTTAAATCTTTACAAGTATTCTTATCAGTTTTAGAAATGGGTCTGTATGCAAATGTAAGCCAAAGCAAAGCTGAGGATTCTGATATCGATGGAAAATTCTGGTCTGTATTTAGATTCCCTGCTTTTCCCATGGACTCTGCAAAAGCCACAGGTACAATCATCTACAGAGTTGGAGAGCCAAATTATAAACCCCATATAGTTGGCTTTGTGTCATCTGCTTTTGGCTTCCTGCCTTTCTGAAGGCTGGGTGAGGGGAAGTGGCTGAAAACTGAGGAAATTTATTGTTGACAATACATTTTGTCTGCTCTCAGACATGCCTGGGACCAAAAGCAGTCCCTAACCAGCCCCAGGTCTGGGCAGTGAAATCTAAGTTTTGAGTCACCTTCCCCTCCATCCCACAGGAAAAGCTCAGCTTACAGGTTTCAAAGAGTTAACCTACCTTTGGAAGAGTCCTGCGGTTATGAGTGCTACTGTCTTTCTAGCTGGAACTATTCTCCTTGTTTGCTTTAACTAAACTGCACCTGAAAATGTATCTTAGATTCAGAAGACACGCACAAATTGACCACTTTTGCCAATTAAAAACTTCATTCTTCCCTGGAATATGACTATCTCCCTGGTGCACAGGAAGTGCATTAAAAAAAAGTAATAAACACTCATAAAACACATTTAATGATCTAACATTTAAGAGCAGTGTTCTTGTTCATTACTGTAACTTTCTGCTAAATTACCACCACCAAGATTGCTATTGGGCTCAAAAGGTCAGTGTTATTTTTGCTGTTGAAATCGTGGAGTCTGGGAGACAACTGTGTGTAAATTGCTGATAAACTGGAACAAAGACAGAAGAGAAAAACACTGAACATATAAGAATGCAAGTAAACCAGCAGGAAAGGAGGGGAGGGGAAGAATCTCACGGACAGTTTATTAAAAGAACAAAAGAATAAAATCTGGCGCATTTGTTTTCCACGGGTTCAGGAAGCCCGGTCTTTAAGCACCTACTATAAATAGAGTGTTCTAATCCTTCATCAAAGCGGGTAGTAGTCTATACCAAAATGAATGAATTTTAGGTATTATCTGGGAAGAGGAAGATGCCCCCTGTGTGTGTGTCCCCCCCCCCAGTAGGAGAAAGATCTTTTGTTTCAATCCTTGCAGAAATGAGATATTCAAAGTGTAAGAGCTGGAGAAATGAGGCAGAGCCTGGAACATGATATTTCTATACTGCCAGATTCTTGGCAAGAATGTTGTTAGAGAATGGAATTAGCAGACATCTAATTTAGGATTGAATAATCTGGTTTTGAGAAAGATGGTCTTGAATTTATCACATGGCTACCTTGAAAATCCTCAAGGAGTTCCCCTCTGAGTGGAGGGTCCAAGTGAATTCTATAAACTTTGAAAAAGCATTTGATAGGGTTGGTAGGGATATCATATAGAAAGTAATGGGAACTTATTTGAAATTCTGAAAAGGACAATTTTCAGCCATTTAGCCCTCTATAAAGGATTTGAGCTTAAAGTAATCCCAAAAAGCTACCTCAGAGCCATCCAAGTTAAAAAAAAATTCAGGGGGAAAAAAAAAAAGAAAAGAAAAAAAAAGAAAAAAATCACTGAAAAGTTATTTCTTGCAAAAAGCTGTACATTGTTTCAGGCAAGCTTATTAGATGGCCCAAACCCCATTATTTTATAGGTGAGACAGCTTTGTCTAACAGCTTGCCCAGTAACAAAGTAGTATTAAATGATTCAATACGCCACTCTGGCCCTCAGTCGTATGGGTTTGGGTTTGATGTTATTCAAAGCAACTCAACAAGGAGGTTGGAGAGGTTTGTTTCTTCAGCCTGCCCACTGAACTGAATGCCTAATGGGTAACTTTTAGGATAGGCACAGAATATTCTTCAAGCAGGTCAAAGCCTGCACACAGCAGTCAATAAAGGGCTACATTCATCTTTAGTTTCACACGTGGCAGCACAGAAGGAATAACAACATCCACTAACATTTCTGGGAAGGCATTCAAGCTGTGAACCAAGAACTTGTAGCAAGGCCTGTCCCTCACAAAGGATGAGACCCTTCCTACCACTAGGATTGTGATGGAAAACCTGTTAGATCTCCACACACAGGCCCTGTCAAAAAAGGACCTCCAGTGCAGATTGCATGGACTGGCCCAAAGACAGAACGTATTAAAATTCCTCCCTGTTAGTCTCTCACCATAGCGATTCCACTCACAGCTCCCACAGACCAGAAGTAACTAGGGCTGCAGTGTGATTTGGGTGGCACGGAAGAAAAAAGGGAGCATCTGTGGGATCACTCTGCTGCAACATGATGTGGGAGCACAGTTTTGTGCAAAGAAGTGGGAAGAGGGCTTCAACCCTTCAGCTGAATTTGTCTGATGAGTTGATGCATGCCCCAGACACTCAGGAACCCAGTCTCTGGGTTTATGTACAGGGACTTACATTGACACCCAGCCTGGAAACTTCTGCCTCAAAATAATTTGATCTGCTTTAGAATTTATTTCTGAGTAACACACTCTTATTCCAAAGTGAGAATATCCATACAAGGTGCTAACCAGAAGTAATATTTCACTGGAACTGCAGACTCCACTGCAATCCAAATCAGGTGTCCACTGTAAACAAGCTCTTTTTTCAGAGAAGTGGGAAGACGGCAAAGCATGACATCTTTTAAGGACAGCTCATGGAAGGGACACTGTGAGCCCTCAACAGCACATTTGTGTAGCGAAGGCAAATATCTCTGGCTCACAGCAACCTGTGAAATTGGGCAGATGGTTGCAGCTGCACTTGGCAAACAAACAGTAGTAACCTAAGCCTGACACTATAAATGATGGTTATTGAACTAGTGTCTTCATGAAAAGGCTAGATGCTGGCAAAAGGACATGAGGAAGACAAAACAGAAGTTTAATTAACAGGAAAGCAAAAATCTCCTAGATAAAAGGAGAAGAGCCATTTCTGAGCCAAGTATTTAAAGGGTTCTCAGACCTTCCCAGGCCAAAGAGTGTCTGTGTGTAATGCTGACTTCCTTCCAGCTCTGTCTGTGCCAGAAATAACTCGTCAACGGAGTATATCTCATTAGCGTACCTTTTACCAAAGCCATTCTTGCAAAAGAAAGTGATACTTGCTGCTGGCAAACGAGGAAGAAGGAAGCTGCGTTTATGAAGAGTGCAGCACGTTCTACTATCCTTCTGCTCGAGCAGGTACAAATGCTTGCTGACTTGTAATGGCATGAGCTATAGACTTTTTAAAAGAGAGACAGAATGCACACATGCCAGGGCAAGAGTGGGTCTGCAGTGACCAAGGGGAGAAGGGGAGGATTGATTGGCCTCTTCAAGATCTTTGGTACGTTCGGCATCTTTCAAAGGCTCGTTAGCCGTTTAGATCACCGATACTGTCTTTTGTGTTGTGTTGTTCCTAGCCACAGCAGAGTGAACCTGGAGTCACCTGTTATGGTTCTCACACAACAGTTGGGTTGTAAGCACAGAACAGACTTGCAGGTTGCCTGAAGACACAATACATAACTCTTGAGAGAGGCACTAAAGAATCATGTTACCTATATGGTTATGCATTCGTCCACCAACTGGCTGCGGTTTGCCTGATGTGCTCCAGTTCAGGATCTGAGCTTTAACTTAGGAAGAAAAGTACATTTCTATCTTTCACAGTTTCAAAGAAAATAATTCACACATGAATAGAATGGAGCAGCTGAAATAGCGTCTGCTGAAGTCTGCAGAGAGCCTGAAATCAAAGCTCCGAGAAGAGTAATTACCTTCCACCCAGGTGTCTCAATGGGCTCCAAAACTTAAAGACTGGCTTTATAAAGGAAAAAAAGACAGAAGTAAAAAGTCCATGTTAACCATTTCATTGCTGGACAGCAGCCTACAGACTGCAATTTTAACTAGTAGGACAGAGATGAAAAGACAAGGTGGGTTAGAAACACAAAGCAGCAGAAAGAAGGAAGGGAAGAGATTGTGGAGGACCTACTGGTGGAGATAGTTTTCCTGCTGAGCAATAGTTACTATACCAATAATTTCTGAGGAAATTTCTAACAGTAACTGTAGGAGGGTTTTTTGTTTGGTTTGGGGGATTTTTCTGTTTACCAACTAGACTCCATACTGGACCTTTGGTCCAACCTCACAGTGCAGAGTTCTGTGGGTCCAGAGAAGAAGACAGTACTAAATTTATAGCCCCAACTATCATTAAGGATGGAATGTAGTCCTTTCCAGGAATGAGTGAGACACTCCTCCCACAGCCAGACAGGGCTTTTATCTTTTTTCTTTTACACACAAGGCACCCTCCTGCCCCCCCCCCCCGCCCCCCCACTGCACTGCATGCATATAGCCATTTCCTGAAACATTTCAAATTTGTTTTCCTTAGGTTATTTGTGTCTACAGTCACCAGCTGGTCTGTGTCAAAGCCGATATGTTCAACATATTATTCCATTATCCTATTAGGTTGAACATGTCCTTCCTCCCATGAGAGCTGTTAAGATATCAGTCTTACAGAAAAGAGACAGCTTTAGTCCCACTGTCACCTTCTTTCCCCTTCCGAGTAACACACTATCCTCAGTGATCATATGGCATATAGCTGACTTTTCGGCCTATCTTGATGTTTTGTGTTCATACATGCAAGAAATGATACCTGGCCATTTAATATCCAGCTTTCTCACTGAACAAGCTACACACATGTAGGGGGGAAAAAAGGCTCTTAAAGCTTGAAAGAGACAGTGCCTGATGCTTTCTTTTTTCAAATGACAATTTTCTATATTGTATTATGGGACTGTATAATTTGAAATGATAACTTCTTCTCCTGCATCAGGATATCAGTCATATTTCCAAAACTGCTCTCTTGATCTTAAAAACTCTTGGAAAACATCTCCGATTCAGGTCAATGACATTTAAACTGAAGAAATGGTCACCTTTGGTTTTCCTCTGCAGGCTCCTCATGCCCCTGGGAATGGGAGAGCAGAAATTCCTGGCTGGTTTCCATGACCCCAAGGACTGAACATTCCTTGCTTGAGGAGCCTTCCCAACCCTTGCAGCAAGTACAACTAAGGCAGCTTGTGTCAGCAAAGAGTATTCAAAAGATCCCATTGTACCCCTTGTAAGGGTACAAGGTACTGGGAGAGCAGAGAGAGAGAGAAAAAGCACCATTATAGGGGTGGAGGCAGCCAACACACAAACGAGCCCACACCAAAGATAAGTATTCCCCCAGGAGATCCCACGTAACAAAATCACTGGCAACAATATAAGCACTAGCTCTTGCTTCTCTCCAAGAAGCAACTCAGAGTGAGAAAGACCCTGAGCAAAAGATCCTTCTCCTTTTTACACCCCAGAAAGACATGTTTTTGGAAACAATACATAGCCCCCTTCATATGCATGCCTGGAGATTCCCACTGACCTCACGTCTTACATTTTCACAGGATCTCATAAATAACTGTTGAGGGAACAAACATCCCCAGAGTCACATAAGCAGGAGGGAAATGTAACACACGCTCCCTGGGCACATCATCTGCAAGACATGGTCCACCCACAGATGTAAGAAAGAGGAGCGCAGGGAATGGCTGGTGGGTCACCATTTACAGATGATGGCAGAGGGGCTTTTAAAGATGTTTATGCTGAGAAGCAGTCACTGTGAGCAGCGGTTCCCCACAGAGGAGAGCAGCAGTGGTACTGTTATTGTGGGATGGAACAGTTGGGGGATGCCAGAGCATCTCTTACGTGTGCTGTGACTCAGACCATACCCAGCCTCTTTTCTAATACACAGGGGTACCATTTCTCATTTCCTTCCTCGCTGGATTGGTTTGTCACCATAAATCCAGATGTTCAGGCTTTGGGAGGGAAGAAGCAATTACACCAAAGGGCTGCTCAGCACTGCAAAACAACATCAAGTTACACTGCGGTCCTGAGGAATTGCAACACTTTTGAGATTCACTTGGACCTTGCATTCAGTGTACAAAAACATGATACACTGTCACATCTGCTAGTCCATGCTTCTCTGTTCACGTTACATGCTTTATTTCATATTAACTATTACAAGTCTTCAAAGCTTCCTTCTAACATAGCGTAATTTTCCACCGTAAGCAAGCACTCTTTAGAAACTACTACCAAACTACCTGGGAAGCTTTGTGTACACAAAGCTGTAGTTTTCGGTGCGTAAGTTCTCCCCAAGGCTAGAAGCAAAAATCTTAGTGGAAGGATTTCTCACTTCTTAAAGGTACAAAGAACCATTCTCTAGTCATGTTGAATCACAAGATCTTGAATTACCAGTCCTAGAAAAATGCTTACTTACAACACAGTGATTTAGCAGAGTGATGGAATAAAAAGGTGAGAGAAGCAGCAGCTTAAAAATACTCTCCAATTGACCACAGTTTCAAAATGTTAGTGCCCAGACCCTGGAGCCACATTTTACTGGACAGAGGCTGGGAGCAGCAATAAGAGTTGCCTGCAAATGGTATTCATAATGATTGTGCAATTTAACCCAGCTATCATGAAGATGGATGGATGTAGCCTGCCCCAAACAATGGCTAAAATTGGGCAGAGGGAAAGATGACATAGTGCAATTTGCTAAGAATTAGTATGCCTGTGGCCTTTCTTCACCTTTCCAACTCCTTATGCATTAGACAAAATATTCACGTCCCAGGAAATAACCCATCCCAGTTTAGACCTCCGCATCCCATTCTTTCCTCCTGCCTCTGATTTGCCAGTGATTCAGCTTCCCTCACTCATGTGTGCTTGACCTATAAGTATGTTCGCACTTTCATACCCTCAAACAAAACTTTTTAAATGACTGCCATTTTGTTTCTCAGCTGCCTGCTTAAAATTCACAGCTTCCATATGGTCTGGATGAACTCAGACACACGATCAAATTGGTGCTTGTAGTTTCTGTTACTCCTCTGTCTTATTTCTATGTCTAATTTTTTACACTGTGTTCTTTTTCAGCTTGTTCAATGTGTACAGCTGCTAGCAAAGCAAGGGCCAAACTTAACAGCAAAAGAAATATGTAAGAAGATCATTTCCCTTCTTAAATGCAGAGAGCTCAATTTAACCCACAGAAAAAGTCTTTTTGATGGTTCGGCATCAACCAGGCACAGGAAGCACTGAGTCAGCTATTCTTGGGCCTTTATGGAAAACTGGAACACAGTGTTTTCCATTCATGCTATGGACTGTTCTGCCACATCACCTCGCTGTCTGATCCTTGACAAACAACAGAGGGAAGCATTGAAAACCATCTAATGCCTGGCCTCTTAGGATGACTTACCTTGTTTAACAATGAGCCCTTTGGGTTTATTGAGCCTCCGCATCTTGTGCGTGCTGGGACATGTTAGCAGTTTAACTGAGGTGAAGAAAAAATAGCACTTTTATGAGTTGCCAGGCCAGTGATCAGCCAGAGCGAGAAAGTCTTGTTGCTCCTGACCAGAGTTGCTCACCCTTCAGGGACACCTAACTGAAATACCATAACAAAGGATCGATTGTGTTACAGCTGAGAAACACAGGAATGTCTTCCTGAGCACAACTGTAGAACATGGTCTGCATAGAGAGAGCAAGTGAGCTGGGGGTAAAACAGAAAGCAAGCACACAAAGGGGAAGGCCCTCCAAAATAAAAAAGAAGGCCTCATAAACATGAGGTGAGAGGCCATCCTGACCTGTCCAAGGCAAAGAGAAGAGTTGCCACCCAGCTTGCTGCAAGCACTTTGCCAAGGCACTGTCCAGTTCAGCTAGCCAGAACGTTTTCAGGCTACACCAGAACAAATAAGGACCTGGGCTAATAACCTTAATTAGCCCAACATTCAGAGTAATTTAGAGGCACTTTTGCTCTTAAGTTGCTTAACTGCTCTGTGGTTGCCCCATTCCCACCTGACTTCTTAGCACCCTGAGGACCTTAGTCTTGACGCTGAGTCAAGTAGCGTCACCTTGGGGAGGACTATCCTGGGGAAGGCAATTGAGTCTCGTTTAAGGGTGGGGAAATCTGCCTGAAGTAAATGACTGGAGAAGTCAACAGAACAAGCTGCTTTACAGACCTGAGCTTTCTACCCCAAATTCAACAGGATTTTATTTCCTCTGGCCTCCCACAGGATGACACAGCACAGGTGTTACCAAATTGGGGTAGACCTCTTGGCATCAGTGTCCTCCAGTCTAGTTCACCCTCTGCTGAATACCAAAACTGCAACATCCATCCCTTCTCAATGGTATATTACACTGGGTCCAAACCTGAATTCACGTTCACACAGAGGCTGTGACCACAGTGCCACAGAAGCCAGAAGAGCTACTCATGGGGTGCTGTGAGATGCACTGCACCTTGCATATTAACAACAATAATTGTGTTTGATATGGGTCCTTTACAGAGTCATCTAGAGGCTGAACAGCTTCCAATGTCATCTCCACCCTAGAAAAACATTTAATCTCAGCGGGGACGGAATTAGTTGCGAACCCGAAAGCCTACTGACAGCAGAGGGAGCTCTCCCTGCTCCCTGCCCTCCAGCTCAAGCACCCTATCAGAGTTCAGCAACCAAAAATAAAAGTAAAAATGACCCTCAGTGGTCATCAGAAAAAAGGGAGGCACAACTATACACACGCTGCACTTGCAGTACAAACACTGTTGAATTATTACACCAAGTTAGATGCCCAGATCTGGGGCTTAGGAAGGGCTGTGCTTCGGAGGTTGTTTCCCCTGCTGTACAGCCGGGCTATTAACAGCCAGCACCAAGCACATCAGGCACAAAACACAGCGATCAAAACACACATTTAGTCCAGATTCTGGTTTGTATCTAGAGTTTCACTGGGGATGTGGAGATGGAAGCGAGGCCTGGACTGGACTGGTGGAGCCACCAGTTTTGGTCCCACCTCTCCTGCTGTGCTGCTGGGAATGCCCATGAAGGCTCCTTCCCACCTCTGCACCGTTAGGGCCACCAACTCAAATGTGGATGGGACACTGAGCTCCCCCGTGAAGCACGGAGACGTCTCATGATAGTCACTAGAGATGAGATGGCCATTTTGTGAGCTGAATCCCATCAAGTTAGTGGCTGAAACATTTCTGTAAGTACCAAACGTCAAGGAGCTAAAGAAAGAAACAGTCAGGGGTGAAATGTCAAGTTTACGCTATTGAAATGCAAGGCAGATGCTTCCTAGTCTGTTTACTGGCACATCACCGGTGGTTTGACATCTGCAGTTCTGACAACGCAGGGTTTCTAGATCTGTGAGGAAAAACCCACGTCCCCAGGCTCCAGAAGTTACCTTTTCCCCACCATGTGCTTCCCAAGTTAGAGGAACAGCAATTGCCTCTATCCTTCAAATCCAACTTGCTCAGAAAAAAACCAAGCCCTTTAGACAGCCCTTTTCTGCTTCCCCAGCAAGCAGAAGGAAACGCTGTAAATAAGTGGAAAGGCTTGGTGCTGCTGTTATTTCCTGACTCCCAGCAGCAAATGAGAGCACAGGGGTCTGTGATCAAGGAGAATATTCCCAAAGAGAAACTATCATAGAAGGAATGAGGCTGGAGGTCTTCCCTCCACTTGAACAACAGTGCTGTCTGCTTCCTTGGCTAAAGCAAGCTGCATAGGTATAGGAAAAGTGCATGTACGGAAGATTTAAGTTGTGGTAGCACCTGGAAATCTAAGATGAAGCCATCTTCTGAACACTCAGGGTGACTTTTGGGATCAAGGATCTATTGAGACTGGCATGTGCCAATGGGTTGGACACAGCTGCACCAGAGAGGGCAGCTGCCGGGAATCCCGGGACACATGGGAAAATGGCACGGGGTGGGTGCAGGGGCTGCTGCGGCATGGGGAACATGTCAGCAAGGACCAGCAAGTGCTTTAAAGCTGGTGGCTGAGCAGACCTTTTAGGATATGATTCTTAGGTGAAAGCTAAGAAAGAACAGGGCAGGAAGGCAAAGCATACAAAGCTTTTACTTCTCTGAGGTTGAAAATAAAAATGCAGAAGGAGTAGGAGCCTTAGGAGCAAGAAGCCCAGGCTCTTCCACCACCTCTCGCCCTGGATCCCTCTGCCGTATCAGTGCCATAACAGCAATATCTCAGGTTCATTGCATAAGGGCCTACAAACTGTAAACTTTCTGTGTCAGAGGCTCCTCTGGCACAAAGAAAAAGGCAGTGTCTGGGTCAAAAAGCAAGACTACCTCAGTGGCACTCAAGAAGTGCAAAGCACAAAGAGGAGCGCAGACTCAACCCAAAGAGCGGTCATCTGCACCGCTGTCATCTGCAGCCTCTTGGACATTTCTGATCAAAAGGGCCCTGCCTACCTGCACACCACCCTCTTCACCTGGCATCTCAGTCTCTGACCTGGTTTCTCCCAACGGTGCTATTCTTTGCTCTCACTTTCCTTCTTGCTCCTATATGGCTCCCTCAAAGAAATGGCAGGGAATCAGCTAGTGTATCCTGGGATGCCGGTGCAGCGAGATATGGCCAGCCTCAGTGCCTCTCCCTCACAGGCCACAGCATGCAGCTTTTCAAGAAACAGGAGAACATAGAGCAGAGGGGAAGAAACCAGCAAAGAAACAAAAAGCAAAAACGAAAAAGCAGGAGAACAGATGCACAAGATGCAACGGAAAAAATACCCCAAAAAAGTGAGGAGGAGAGGAAGAATGCAGCCATCTTCAAAACACAACACAGATAGAAGCTGGGGAGACAAGGAGCGTAGGGAGACACAACAAACTCAGGATTTACGGGAACAAAAGGGTTTTCTTCTATTCCTCCCATTATCTCAGCCAGCAGTCCTGCCCTGTTCCCCCCACCTACCCCTGCAAATTCACCTTCAATTACCGCACGAACATTCATTACAGGAAGATGCCCTAAGTGTATCAAATTAGAGCCTTACGAAAGCCCATTCAGGAAGCATCCATGTGATCCTTATTCATTTAGCAGGAGGGGATGGAGTGGGGATGCCAACTGAGAAGGGATTTTTATGCAAACACATGCCTCAGGACTGATGGGGCGGCAGTGCTCTGCAGACACAGTGTAGAGGAACCACATCCTGCCTGCTCTGTTCTGAGTACTGACGCAGCCTCGCAATTGCTTTTGTGCACCAAACCCATTGTATTTTAGAGTTGAAAAAGCCCTAAGCCTAGATAGAAAGTGCTAGGATGAACAACTAGGCCAGGAAGTATCCACAGGGGGCATGCCATTTTCATCTACATGACAGACAAAGGTAGCTTTAGATGCCTTTGGAGGGCGTTTTAACCTCAGAGCTTTGGTATGAACTTAGGGCATTGGAACAAGCGGCCAAGGCACTTGGGGCAACAATGAAGATCATAGCACTGCAAAATGTTCCGCCTGTAGCTGGGGTTGGGAAAAGGTGAGATTTCCATGTGTAATACACAGACGTCTTGAGAGCTGCAAAATCTACCAATAAATTAGTTGGAACTGTGCCCGTGACACACTGGTGCATGTCTTCAGCACATTTCCCTAGGTGCAGTGCAGAGATCTCATCCAGAGGACACAGCCACAGACTAATACCTCTGCTTCTGGAGGCAAGGTATAGCAGAGTTTAGGAACACGGTGTCTCACAGAAATGTCCCTTTCTCCTGCTTGTATTGCTCCAGGGAAATGGGATGTAACACGCTGCCAACAGCTGTGAGCAAACAAGATTGTCCACACGGCAGCTGTAAGGCGAATGGGCCTGGAGAGAGATAAATTCCTGTCTCTGACAATAGCTAATGGGCTCCAGGCAGACTGGCAGCTGCAAAGCACCCAGTTCTCTGCTCTGGTTCAGCTGACCAGGCACCTCTGGGGCTGTACTTTGAGCTGGTGAAGAAAAGAGGCAGAACAAGTCTGCTTCGCTCTATTTTTATACTGCAGGCCCATCTGCTCCTCTCCACAGCTGGCAAGGCCTGGAGCTCAGCTTAGATCCTCCCAACAAAAGCGTCTTTATGAGGCATGGGAATCCCCCACCACTATCAACACCATGTGGATTGGATTGCCCAGGCAGAGGCTATTTCGGGCACCACAGGTGGCTTCTCCATCTTGCTGAGCACAGGATGGAGCCAGCAGATGTCTTGCCACAATACTATGAAGCCATACCATCAGGGAGAAACTCTGAGCAATGCGGAGGCTCTGGTAAGCCCACAGCATCTGGGGGGATTGGACACAAGGCAGAGGCCAACAGGAGGAGTTCAGGGAATGGGTTTCACAGGTGAGACAGAACAGAGTTTGCACCAACACAGAGACCCTCAGAACTGCTTTTGAGACAGAAAGACAAGAGTAACATCCAGGTGGAGCAGAGCTAATCAGTCTCTACCTTGAGCAAAGCGCTAACTCACCCCACATCTAGAATGGAGATCTTCATTCCACAGGCCCTCTACCTGAGAGAGCAACTGCTACTCTGGGCAAAGCAGAAACCTCCTTTCCTCTCCTTTCCTCTCTGTCCAGGCAGTAACCCCTTCCATAGTGTTAAGGTTTGACATCTGCTTGCTCCTGTTAGAGAGCTCCAAGCTCTGTGTTCCCCCCATGACACACAGGCAGCAGAAAGCTCGTCCAGCTTCTCCTTTCCCTGTTATCTTATTGCATGGATGTTATTTCCTGTGTTTATTTTTCTTGTCTGACTAGCTGGCCTGGAGGGTCTCACCTGCTGGAAAACTGCCATTACTTCTCCATCTGCAACACTGGCCAAGGATTAGCAAAAAACCAGCCTTAGGTCACTTCTAGTTTCCTTAGGATGCCTGACTACCAGCAGAGGCCAAAGGCCACAGATGCTGAGAGAGCAGGTTCCTGTGCGTCTTACCTGGAAGCTGACATCAGCAGATGCATCTCCTTAGAAAGGAGAACAGGGATGCGTGTGTTACAGTGCTGGGATTCATCCGGCATAGAGAGAACATAGCCACCTGGAAAACACCAAATTCATGGCTACATGCACAAGGACCTCTCTTCAGAGAGAGCAAACGTGTCTGTGCAGCAGAGCGCAGCCTCTTCCGAGACCTGATTGACATGCAGGCTTCAGCGTTCAGCGTCATCCGCATGTCACCGACATCCTGACCCCAGGATGCAGCCTCACACTTTTGACGGGAAGAAAGCATTAAACTGCTCCTGGGAGGATCCTATGTCCCACACAGTGCTTCCAGATCAAACGCTGATCGAGAGATCCTCCTGCAAGGGAATCAGACACTGCTGTTAGCATGCAGAGAGCACATCCTGCCCTCCAGCCACACAGTCAAAATCTACAGGAACGTTGTTGCTTTTGAAAGTCCACGTAGTGCTAAACCACAGAAAGCGACAGACAGCCCCTGCATCTTGGATAAACTTCTTGTGCTTCCCAGGTCTGGCATATGGCAGGAAAGGAGGGATCATCTGCAAATGTAGAACTAAGGATGGGAGGGAACTTGCATGGGAAGCAAGTGCTCAGAGAAAGCAAGCTGTAAAGGTTTCTGAATAAAGTGTTGGCTCAGTCCATAAGGAATCTTGGGCTTAATTTAGTTGCAGATGAATGTTACATGGGTTAGTTCTGCAGACTGGAAGGCCTCAGTGCAAGTTAGGGATATTACTGTATATTTCCTCTGGAAGGAAATCAAAATGCTATTTCTCATGAATTCAGAAAGGACGCAGCTGTAGAACAAGCAGCTGACTCTCAGCTTTAGTTGTGGCTTTGAGTTACCAATTGTGGGAGAAAAGACTATTTCTGTTTTTCTAATGCAACCTTTAGCATTTTGATCCTTCTGGAATTAGAGGATGATCTTGAGGAGGGTCTGAGATTTTTTGTCTCCACCCTATTCTGTTAGTGCTTTTGGCATGAATATAAAGAACGGCAGGAAACACTTGGAATACTGGACTGCTCCCAAATGGCAGGCACCTCAGAAACGAGGCAGCCAGTTGTCCTCTAAGGTGCTGAGTGCTCACTGGGTGCTCTCCTTTTGAGGCTGTCCCTTTGACTCAGCCGTAATCTTTGTGAATTAACTGCAGCTCTCCCCCTGCAGCCTCTTTGGGACTGGCAATGCAAACATTAGCCACCTTCTCCCCAATGTCATGGCTCTGCAGAATAACTTCACAATCTGATGTGTTACCATCACAGAACAGCTTCAATTTAGCAGCACACGATTCCCAGCTGTCTGCAGGAGCCCTGTATATCACAGTCCCTGCCACCAGGGCTAGCTCAGAAAACCTGGCTGTGATTGCTCACAGTCATGGTTAACAGAGGAGATGGTACGGAAGGAATTCGCTTGGCAGCAGGCAAATCTCAGAGCTACCATTCCTGTCACCTGCAAAATTGGCCACATCCTCTGGATGATGGAATTGTTTAATATCACACGATCTGGCGTGCATGGCAGGGCTGCTCAAAAAATATTAATACAGGAAGCAATACTGTTCAATGACGACTTAAATGCTTGACAGGTTATACAGTAATGTGAAAGGATGGGAGTCCTCCTTGCCCCAGGACTCACACCACAGCAAGCCGCATTCTTACTTTGCAAGACATTTCTTTTTATGGCCCAGTGGTAAAAGGTTGTATCAGCATGGATTCAGAATGACCTTCACCCAGCCTGGATCAGCATGGTCAGAGATGCCAGGTCCAGTGCACCTGCCCTGCAGAAGGCTTCAGCATCTGCCACTGTTCAGCCCTTCAGCACACCTCCAAAATAGGAACTTGGCAAACAAAGCTAACAGAGTGCATTGCTAAGCAGAACATTCTGCCGAGTCCCAACACCAGGACTGCATGTTATAGGGCACTTGCCAATTCCTGAGTCAACTTTATTTATTATACACTAGAAAGGTCATGACGAATCTCAAAAGATAAAATCTGTGTCTGTCAAGCTGCCTTCCTTATTTTCATTGGCCCAGACCCTCACGTTCCACACCAACAATAACAGGACATGGGTTCAAGAGGCACCATGAGTGCAGCTTACCCTGAGATGGCCCAGGCTTGTTTTGCATTCTTTTTAGAACTGATCCAGGCTGCTCAATTCTCTCTTTATTTGGACTTTTTTTTTTCTGGATGCAATCACCACACTGCACAAGAGCCTTGCATCCCTGGGAACCCCAAAGCACAGTCACAAGCTTTCACAGCTCAGACGATGCCAAATGCCCAAATGATGCAGCTGCAAGTTCTCCAGCAACATGAAGTATCCAACTGAGATACGTTAACTCCCATTTAGAAGTAATATCCTGGACTAATACCAGCCCAAAAGACATCCCCATGACCTCATCAACAGCTGAGGCAGCAAGATACCCCATGCACATGGCTTTTCTTCACTGTCATTATGAGCTGTTATCTAATCTCCTTGCCTTAGGTAAGGCAAAAAGCAGAGCTGCCTAGGGCTCTGGGTAAATCCTTGGCAAACAAAGCCTGAGCGATTGCAGCTCCAGTGCTGTCAGTGTCCAAGCTAGCAGGTTTAAAGACTGCCCTGGGCTCTGTAGAAGTTGCAGTCACCTCTCTGGATTGCAGCTGGACACTCCCAAAAACCACAGTCCCAGGTTTGGAGTTCAGTACAACAGGCTCAGACCACACAGTATGGATCTGCACTCCAAATAACCTCATCTTTACACAGTTTATTCTGAAGCTGCAGATTGAAAGCTCTTTTCCCAGTCCTCTCCTTTCACTTGCTGAAAAATCACCACGCTACTCTCAGACCCCAGCTTGGCTTAGATCATTTTCTTTGACGTGTTGCAAGAATTCCAATTCTCAAAATGAATTTCTGATTTTCTGAGCTCTGGGTAGTACTTTCCTATCACACTGCGGGATCTAAGCAGTGACTACTGCAGTCACACAGCAGCGAAATGATACTGCTTGTAAGTTGCGCATCTTACAGCCAAAACCCCTCCAACAGTCCTATCCACTGGGTCATTTCTCAGGAAACCTCTCCAGTATTCAGAAGTGTCCCCCTTTCTTCTCAAAACAGCACTGAAGAGGAGATTGGGAAGTCAGGGAGGAATACAGCTCTACTTACTATTCAGTGAGACTCCAACCTGCAATGAGTCGCATCATCTAACTTGAGGTACTGTTTGCAGGATCAGAGAGGTGGATTCCTCCCAGGATCTCTCTGAGCTGGCAGAAGTCTCTCTCCTTCCCGTGAATGAACACACGGGGCATCTCACTCCTCACTTGGTCACTTCAGGCAAAGGCAAGACAGTAGGAATCTTTCCTGTGAAAGTAAATTGTGAGATCCACAGGGCCTCAGGAAAGGTGCTCAGAACTTTTACCTCCCCGAAACTTCTTCTTGAAACACGCGATGGTCAAGAGCACAGCAGGCCCTTGTATGTACTACTCTTAGCAGCAAAGGCTTCCTGTTTGAGGGCAGAAGTGACAAGGAGGATTCTGCTGATTTAAATACTGTGAAAAGTTTTTAGCCAAAAACTTTATTCACCTATTAGTAGGGAAAACACCATCCTTCACAGCCCCATCCTACTTCACCAATCAGAAATGTCATCAGTTCCCCAGTGCTGCAGTAAATATTACACTACTGAGCTGTATTATCCTCAGACAGCTCTTAGTCTACAGCAAAAGCCCTGCAAAGCCTAGTTACTCTGGATGGCTAAGCCAAGGTGTGGATGTCTGAGCAGAGATTTCCAGATCAGGCCAATTGTGTTGTTAAACTGGGAGCTCTCTCTGTTCTTTCAAGTACTCTCTTTCTTCCCAGGGCCAGGTACGGCCATTGTTCCCCATGGCTCCTGCAGACGCCCATTGTTCCTCCGAGCTCCTGGCCTTTGATGCTGCAGAACAAAATGCACAGTGTTTGTGAAAGGAGGGAAAAAGCAAAAAGCTTTTCAATTACACAGTTGGTTGAACAGCTCAGGCACAGCTGGCTGCAGAGCACTGGGGTGCCAGCACCTCTCTGCAAACTGGGCCCTCCAGCGAGGCCTCTAGCTCAGCTGCAAAGTGAACCAAAGGAGGGAATGACCAGTAGTTGATGGTTGTCTGGTGAACTTTCATTCCATCACTTCCCAATTCCAAATGCTCCTGGATTGTACAGACTGTCACCAACCTCCTCACATACACACTTAGTAGCTGCCAGCTGGAAAAAGCTGGAAATTATTCCTGCTTCATCCTGACAGCATTGCTCAGAATTGGCCTCAGAGATACCACAGTAGCATCTAGATTCACTGCCCCCCATCTCCAGACTAATGTGGAGCTAGCCGAGTCTGAGTGGCATTGGCAAAACAGGACAGAGGTCTGAAACTGCAATGGTCTTACAAGGAGGTCTGAGGTGCACCGGCAGGGCCATGTGGAAGGACAGCCAGCAGGCTGGGATGCTCCAGTCACAGCTGGCAAAGTTGTTTCATGGTCCAGTTATGGACCCTTCAGGTCCTGCTGTGTAACACACTGTTCCCCACACCGCAGTGGTTTGGGCAAATACAGCGCTCTACCTGGTGTTCAGTACGCAGCTATAAACGTTTGCTTGTTGCAAGATGACAGATCCCAGGAGGTCAGAGATGTAAGGGGTCTTCTAGTCCATCTGGGTCTGTCACCTTAGTCCATGCTAACGTCTTCTGCAAAAGAATAGGCAGTGCCAGGGAGAGCTCTCCGGAAGGATCAGTCTATGGAAAAAGCTAATAAAATAATAAGAAAACACTTGCACAAAAAGGGCCCAGCCAGCCGGATCTTCCTGGGACAAAGGCACTCACACTCTCTTTTACAAATATATTTTATTATTTTAATGCTTATTAAGAAATGTAACCAAGACAGACTCAGCAGCACCAGCGGCTCCTCACTGCCCAGCAGTCTGATGACTTCACAGATATGAAAATTTCACAGATTCAAAAAAACCCAAAACAAAACACTTTGGTCAATGCACTTTAAATACATTTGCATGCACAGATTCTCCCACCCCCTTCCCTCCCCTCCCACTGGTAACTGACAGACAGAGGGAAAACAACAACTATATTCATAAAACATTTAAATTATAAGAGTAATTGTTTTATAGTGACAGCGTGTGCAGCAGGGTGTTCATACTGTCTTGGCTTGCAGACCACAGAGACAACCACTCCACAGGACAGGAGGCAGGAACACCAGCTCCTGAGGCAGAGCGGGGGAAGCAAAGGATGTTTTCAGATCAACAGGTTCCAGTCTTCATTTCAACACATCCTTGTGTGAACAGTTCCAACAGACAAATGAGACAGGGAGTTACACACAACACTGCCCCAGTTTGGGGATTCTCAGTCTGTCAGGGTTAGTCACCTCTCACGCATATGAGAAACTGGTGTGATTTTACTTACTCTTGATGTGGTTTATTGTAACAAAAGCCAAAAGTGCAGGGCTAGAAAGAAAAAAACTCTCTGGTATGACTCAGTGCAGTTTGATGCCCAAAAGAAATTGGGAGAGAACTGACTATTAGGCAGCTAAAGTTAGCAAACACCACTAGTGAGTATTCTACAGTTTAAATGCATCACAGCACTGTTACAGCATGCTCGTCCTTCCCACAGAACATGGGTGGATTGGTTTGGTTTTAGGTAGGGCTCATGTACATGAAGCAGAAAGGGTTTTGTTATACCTGGACACGCTCATGAAATGAGGCAATGCATCTGAAAAGGATATAATCCATAAGAACCATCTCTACCTCAGTCACATGTAGACCATACAAAGTCAACACTCTGCAAACAGGAGGCAAGGTTGCCCCTCTGCAGTGACCCCAGGAGAGCCATAAGATGTACATCCTTTCCAGAATCCTTCCACAGCAAGTCACACCTTGGTCTCACGCCAGCACCATCTGTGCAATCTCCAGCACCTCCCAGCACATTCTTGCTCCCTCTGAAATCCCCCCAAACACCTACTTTACAAATCTTCCTTCACCACCAAGATTTCCCACCTAACCCTAACCCTCTAGTCTGCTACCACACCTTAGAGACTTTTCTATATCCACCAGCATCCCCTGGAGGCTCTTTTCAAAGAATGATCAAAGATTCAGACTACTCCATATAACTCACAAATCCATCTGCACAATAAGCTTCCTAGCACCAACTGGGATAGGTGGCAAACCCTTTCTGTCTACAGTAGCCTCAGCTGTTCCACCATGCCAAATTACTTCTCTGTTCAAGAGCTGCAGTTCAAGTTTGCTCAGAGCTTTGAAATATTACTGATCCAAAAGAAACTCTGCAGGACAAAGCCGTGAGTGCATTTATTTGCGCACACAAAAAGCAGTGCCCTATTGAGGAGACGGCCCCAAGAAGAACTCTTGATAAAATTACTCCTGGCAACTGATCAAACTTAACTTTCTCCAAAACCCTATAAAGCAAATAAACCCTGGAGCCTAAGAGTCTCCAGGGAATGGTGAAATTCATGGAATGCCCTCATGCCAAATGAGGCACCACATCTCTCTATGGGTCTTCAGCCATTTTTAGTAAGATGTTCCAGTTCCATGAATTAGTCTCTTCTTACCCCAGCTCTTTACTCTTTGGACCCACTGCACCTTGGATTCCCAAGAAGGTCTTCTGAAGCCTCTCCTGATGATCACCTCATTCTTCCCTTTGTCTTGGTACCATCTTTGTTTATCCAGAACAGCTATATTTCAACAGCTAAGCATTCTCCAGCTGGAATGAAAATGGGGATATGAGTGGAGAGATTAGGACATATTTATTTAACTTTCACTTTTCTAATGATCCCTGCAGTTTGGAAGAGAGGTACTTTTCTCAAGAATGGAGAGCGCTGCCAGGAGAAGAAAAGAGCACACTTCATTGATGGGACCCTAAAGCTTCTTTTGTTCGTTTTAAAAAAAGAAAGCCTTGAAATCACGATCCCTAAGAAACAAGAAATAAGAAGTCCAAAATTCTGTTCAAAAGGCTCATGCTTCCCCCAACAACTGCTTGGGAAACATCTTCTGAAAGTCCATCTCAGACATGTGTTTGCCAGAAGGCACACAGCATGTGGTGCAATTGCCATCCCTTCCTTCCTGTGACTACAGACTTCCAATTCTATATAAAACACACTGCCTCCTTACCCCCACTGCACTTCCTCCTGCATGCATCCCCCGGCCCCTTCACACACCCTCTTCATTTCAAATCTGGATCACTAATACTGAAAGGGACTGGACACACTTGGGGGGCATCTCAAACAGCAACAGAAAAGCTAACTTCGAGACATCTGGAAACTCAGTAAGCTTGCATAGTGATCTGGGTGGGCAGGAAAGTTTCGCAGAGTGACAATCCTAAATTTGTAGCATCAACATAGATCAACTTGATTCGTGTGGCAACCAAGCAAGAAGCTGCCATAACTGAGTGTGAAGAAGCTCGGGAAACAATAGAAAGCAACCAATCCACACGAGCTGTTGAAAGTCTGATGCAATGTGGCATAAAACATCCCTTTACAACGGCAACTAAAGCTCAATAGGAGACACTTCTGCACTTGCGTGTGTTCCCGCACATGAGCAATGCTGGTATTTTCCCACACTTCCTTCCCCGCTCTGTTTCTTTGTGGACCTAATTGTTATTGACATGAATACCGGATGTAATCTTGTGTTATTCTTAGAAACATTTCAGCTCCCATCTGAGGCCTGAAGAGATCAGACCCCCATTTTCCTGACTGAGTTCCTCTGCCACTGTTACAGGAGGTCAGAGAAGCCATCCTGCAAATAACCTGCAGAAATATTCCATTAAGAAAGATCAAGAGTAACAAGATCCCAAGTCACCCTACAGAGGAACTACCTACGACGTCAGTCACAGGGAAATGGCTTAGTGTTTGTTAATGGCACCGGAGTGATAATCCACTCCTCTGACGTTAGACTCTGGAAGAGCCACGCCAAGAAAGCAGCAATTCAATTAAACTGTGAAGTCTATTGTTCTACAAACTCGCCTGTCTTTCTGCTAAGGATTGTGGTGGCACCACATCTTTTTATCCTTCTCACAGTAAGCTTTGTGCTAGCCTGGAGCAGTTACATACTTGAACACGTTCAGCATTACAATCTACTCCCCACCTTCATGTAGGGAGACTGGTGAAAATTCTCCTCAAATAAAACTGACTTTTCATTTTAATAGTTCACAATATTTAAAATAAACATGGAATAAGAACAAACAAACCTAACCTGCTCTTCCTCAAATATCAAAATCCAGTTCCCCTTTCCTTTCTGAAAATTAGATTATTTGGCTTCTGAGATGTTAGTTGACAGACACAAGGAGGAGCCAGGGTTGGGGGACGATACTTCTGATGTTTTCAGCTAGGGAATAAGCTTCAGATCATTGGAATTACGACACTTAGTTTTCCAGTAGGACCATTACCGCCTGTCTCCGCAGAAGGCTGGTGGTATTGGACATGGATTATTTGTCTGGAAAACAAAGACCAGACAATCTTTAGGTAGAATTCAAGCCAATGTGGCATTCTGCTGTCCTTGAGCTACCAGGCTTCATAAGTGACACAAGAAATTGTCAAACTGCTGCGAAACAACCTCTGCCACAAACCACATCAGTGCACATACCCTTGCTGCAGCACAGATTTGCCTGTTCTCTTATACAGGCAGACTACTGCAGTTCCTGAGCTGTTTTCCACTACTACTGACGCCTTTCAGCTTCTCAGAGTAGGAGCATCTTCTAACCAGAGACCCAGCTCTGTTGGCCTCTGCACCACAGGGATACATCAGGCTTCACAGTAAAGCACATCAGGAAGAAACTGAAATCATGGGAGAAAAGGTGTTCAAATAGAGCTCATTGGAATTTCAAAAATAAGTGTTAGGTATATGTGTGCGTGTTTCTCCCTACCCCGAGAAAGAAGAAAAAAAATCCCACAGCCTTTTGCGTGAGGGTGAAAATGATGAAAATATGGAAAAATAGCTCCTCACACACACATTTCGGGCCACGGAAAGAATTCGCATTCTAGGAGTCCAGGAGGACAAGCACAGAGACAGGGGAAGAAGCAGACAGTGCCCACCAGCCTGCAGACAGCTCACACACCCGACAGCTCTTCACAACACTTCGAGGCACAACCGCCTTGGTGACACAGACCACAACCTGGCCTGCTTGTCTGCTATCTGCAGCACCAAGTCCTGCTAACAGCCCTTTGGCTAAAGGAAACCCAAATTACAGTCTCCGTTTTCATTATTTGTTAGACAAAGTGGAGATCTATGAGGTTATATTTGCCTTGTGCATCTGGAACATTGAGCGCTCAGGGAATGGATGTGAGTTTTTGCCCATCTTTCATAACTTAATATAAAGTAATCTTATCAAGACAACAAAAAAAAACAAACCACATTTGAGCAACCTGTTGCAGTATAAGCTTTAAAAACATGAACTGAAAGACAAAATGCCATGGTTGAAGGTATCCAGAGTTCCCATCAGGTAAAAATCCTTCCCTTTCCAAGCAGCTGCTGGCATCCTTCCTGACCAATAGATGTTGCTGTCCCCTTTCCATTTGTTGCAGGGCCAAAGTACTACAAGGCTCTCCTTGTTGCTCTTTGCAATTCAGTGAATACTTCCAGCCATGCTTTTATTTCTGTTGGTAAAGACAGCAAAACCGACATACAACCACAGATACACAGTAGAGCATGATGTCATGATATGCCCTGCATCAGCAGAGCCTCCCAGTGCTGAACTTGGAATGCCATCTGTGACCTTGGCACAGCTCTTGGTGACAGGTCATTGATGGGTAACGTGTCCCTCCTTCCTCAGTCCATTTCAGTGGTCTCTTGGCTTTATTCCAGTCTAGTATTTAGGATCTTCCCAACAGTCTTGGGTAGGGACCCCTTTCTCCACAGCAATCTGAATACACACCTCTCCCCCCGCCCCCCAACCTCCCTTTCTGCCATGGCAGAGGTCACCAATGGAAAAAAAAGAATTCTACCAGGAAGACTTTGAAAGTCTCATCAGGAAACATCAGCTGCTGCGAGGGCTGCTCTTTCTAGATCTGAGTAAGACACCTGGGCATTGATTAACTCTTCACTGTGAAGCTCCCTGTTCATGCACGCATCTGAGAGAATCCCATTTTTGCAGGAATGTGGGAGATGCCCATTTGTCTCCACGTCCAGAGCATTTCCATTGTGGTGCCATTCCAAGCCAGCTTTGCATTTGCTTAAGTCCTGCTTTTCAGGATCCCTGTGGATCTCTCCATTGGTATATACCTCTAATGCATACTCACTGATTCGTATGCTGGCATTCTCTGCGTCCCCACCATGAGTTGAAGTCCTAGAGCTGGCTGTTCCTGCCTTGAACGGCTCCTTCCGGCCCAGGATATGCTGGCTGATGATTTTACGGAAGGTGTGTCGGAACTCCCTGATTCGGTAGGCATAAATTAGAGGATTTACAACCGAGTTAGCATGAGACAGGATAATAGCCAGATACATCAGCCAGAGGGGAGCATGGGCACAATTTGGACAAAAAAGGGTAAAGCAGTTAATAATATGTAGTGGAAGCCAGCAGACTGCAAACAACCCAACAATGATGGCTAAAGACTTAGCTGCGTGGACCTCCTTCTGCAAAGTGGAGCGAGAACGTTCCCCATGTACCATCTTGTTCTCCATCTGCTTGAGCTGTCGCCGGGCTGCCATGAAGATCTTCAAGTAGATACCAAACATGAGGAGGAGGGGCAAAAGCACACAGGCAAAGAAGTTGTAGTAGACCATGTACTCCATGGTGACCACAGCCTCAAAAAGACATGCCACCATACTGTTGCTGCAGTTGATGGGAGAGGACTTATTGGAACCCCGCTCTTCAATCTGGGAGCGATTGTGCCACCCTAGCATTGGTGTCAAGCCGATGATGAAAGATAAAACCCAGCAGATGGCAATGATACCTTTAGCTCGAGAGCCAGTCACCAAGCCATTGTACCTATAAAGCAGAAGAGATGGGAATTACATCAGTATTGTTCAACAAGCCCCTGACACCCAAGCGACTTCCCAATGGCCCAGAAGACAGCAAGAAAGGCACCTGCTTCTTCAGATGGGCCTTTGAACCGCTGTGCAGAACCCACACAGCACAGCACAGCAAGGACTCCATGGTGACATTGTATGCCATTTCCCTCCTCTTTCCTTTAGGCAGTGAATAGGTGACAGAAAAGCAGTGAAATTAATACAGTTTTCATCTGTGTTCCTTCATTCCACCAGCCCACTTGGTCATGCATATAGATCTTGTGGCCTGGATAATCAACAGCACTGCTCTGACCCCTGGTGATGAAGACTACCATGGCGCTCTTGCTGAAGGCTGAGGTAGTTCCTCCTTTCTGACAAAGGAGCAGCCTCGTAGCACAGAATTGCTAGGTTCGTCTTCCAGTAGATCTGTAAGCCAAATAGCACAAAACAACTAGGAAGCACGGTGCCATCAGCCCCATGTCCACGTTCAGGTGTGCTCCAGGGAAATTCTGCTGAGTTGCAGAAGCCAGGCTGGCATTCGCTTGCACAGCACCTCACCCTGCTCCACAATGACACTTTCAAGAAGGCCAGCACCACCAACCTTCCTTAAATAACTGAGACAAGTCAGCAGTTTTCCTCACCAGCCCGGCTAAGCTGACCTCATGTCTTTCTCAGAAAGGAGGACACTGCTCTGACTGTCTCTGCACTGCACACACCAAAGGGGACTTCAATGGTGGAGGTATTGATATGTCTGGCTGAAGCCAGTGCTCTTAGCAGTAAATTCTCCAAGACATGTTGAAATAGACAGTGAGCAACATGGTAAGAACCTGACAGTACAGCCAGGGACCTTGGCTTGTTTGAAATACCGGCCAGTTCCCAAGGCCTCACAGGTTACTGCGAGTCCTCAGCTGACTCCACCAGTTCTTCTCTCTGAAAATGTAAATCAGGGCAACAGTTTAACATTTCACTGCAATTTCCTTCCCTCGGTAATGCTTAGCATGGAAAGTAGATGGCCGGATTCCCACACTGTCCAGCGTGGGTCCCACACTGTACTTGACCCCATGTGTCTGCGATCGGACAACGGTAGCACTGGGCTCCCAGTGTTTACCCAATGCTCCTTCTCCCTCTGTCCCCAGAATTCTCTCAGCAAACAAACATTAAAAAAATAAAATAAAATCCAACAAGCCATAGAAATCTTTCCATCTCAATGAAATAGTTGCTCGCAGAGGTTCATGGTCCTATCCCAGCATAAGTTCAAGAGAAGGGAGGAGCTGCTTTTGCTGGGCACAGTACAGAATGGAGATCCTACACCGGCTTTAAATCCCTGCTAATGAGCCTTGGAAAAAAACTGGCTCTACACAAAACTCGGTAGGCTTGAGTTTCCTTCCTCAGCTGCATTTCAAAATCAGAAAAGAGGGAGTGGGTGAGGGAGCTAACCACACAATTTCCAGTACCCAAAATACACCAAAATCCTCCTTCCAGAAATGAGGGAGGGATTCAGCTGATTCTGAGAGATTAAAAAGTTTCCCCAGCAAGCAGTGGAACCTGCTTAATGCTTAGGGGATTCTAAGGGCACAGCATGGATGGTAGCAGGGAGCTGCTCACATTCAGACCTCATCAACACAGCAAAACAGCATCTGTGCTTTGAAAAATACACTCAGGGAGCAAGAGATTGGCCGAAGGCGCTTGAAGCTTGGAAAAACAAAAAACAAAACAAAACAAAAAGCACCCTCAAAGCCCTGCAGCCCTGGAATTGGCTACATCTTGTCAGAGGAATTTTGAAATTGTGCAGCTGTTATCCCACGACTAGAGATGTCTCTTCCCTTCCACTAAAAATATATTCATTACTGCTCCAGGCAAACACCCCCCCTACTTCTCCCTCCCTCTTACCCTCTGGAGATTCCCATGCAACAAACTTCACAAGGCTTAGGAACAGCACTTAACCCAAGCAGCCTCCTGCTTTCCAGCTGCAGTGTACTGTGCTGGCAGTGGCAATTATCAATCTCTCAGTGAGCGCACTTCCGTAACACCTTGCTCTACCTCCAGCAGTTAAGAGAGAAAGCTCACAGCATCTCGTCACATACTGTGTGGCACTATGTTGGCCAATTACCCATTGAGAAGTGTCTGTTCACTTGGAAGAGCTTAATTTCTAGCTACTCTCTGTATGCCCAGTGCTGTACATGGTAAGTTCAGGGCTTCCAGGAAGCATCACATATACTGTGAGTTGCTGGCACCTATGCAGGAGACACAGCCTGCTGAAAGGAGCTGGTCACACCTACAGCCCCTGTTCTGCATAGTTGGCAGGTGACTTTGTAGCATGTCTGATGTGTCCAGACAGCACTGGATTGTCTGTGCACAAGCAATTCTCGTGCTTCCTGGAAATACTGGACTTGCTACACAAACAACAACTTCTACTCATGAAATTCCAGACACAAAGAACTTTCGTGAAGAACACAGGGACACTCACGGTGGAGTTGGGTGTGGGGATAGGGTCACCTGGCTCCTCTAGAAAACAAAACCCACTTTTTGCAAATAGATGAAAATGTAGATGTTTTCCCCAAAATAACTTCACCTGCCCTGCTGTTCTACCAACTATCAGGCTGGGAAACTGACTCCAGGAGAGGAGCTGCCCTTGGTAAACGTACAACTCATCTGTGCTGCCTAGAGTAACTTGGCTGAGGATGTGACCCTTCTGGGTCCTTGGCCTAAGCTCTGTGTCACTGAGACAATGATTCCTGCAGAAAGTGTAGGACCTCACCAGTCTGATTTGTAAACTACGAAGCTGGGTGGAAGACAGAGCTAGTATAAGAACCACAGGGCTCTCAGGTAGAAGTTTAAATCTTTCCATACACTGCATGATACGTAGCTGACCTAACTCACTGTCACAGCATCCAACCAGCCTGAGCTTGTCTTCCAAACCCACCTCTGGTTGACAGCACTGCACGCCTTGGCCAGATGTGCACGGAGCACATTTCTGTCACCTTTACTGCATCACACCAGAAAGCCTGTGATCAGCGTTGAGGGCACTGGGCTTTGATCTGAATTCCAGCAGTGCTCGATGTTTTTTTAACAAATCACTACAAAACACATCCCTGCAACAGCCCACACCTCAGGCAGCTGCAGTCACAGGAGGCAAGACAAAAGGAGGATATTCTATCCCTATTACATGTATCTGGAAATGAGAAACACTGACAATCCCAGATCATCCAGGAAATCTTGTGGCGGAGCAAGAAACCAAACCCAGACCTCATGTACCACCAAAACAACACTTTCCTAGAACTCAGTCAAGAAACTTTCTCCCCTGTTACCAGGTGCTAACTGGTACCAGTGCTTGACTATGCTATGGAGACAGGGTAGGTGGGATCCCACAGATGGGCACAGGGCTCTGAAAAGCAGAAGCAATGACAGTGGACAGCCACTGTTCTTTTACTTGTGGCACGATCAGCTTCCAGGCTAAAACCTCGGTAACAGCAAGTTCCACTGTGGCCTATGGAGCTAGCACTGCTTTCAAAGCCATGCCTGTGGTTGTTCGAAGGAGGAAGTGAATTATTCTTCTTTTATATTAGGCTGAATCTGCCCATAATCTATTTGACACAAACATGAGTGCATATAGGAAATGCTTGCCATAAAGTCAAAAAGTTTATGGTGAGCAAGGAAAGAAGTAAGTCTGGATATGGCTCAATGTGACAATAAAACATTAAATCCCTGATTCACTAATTCAGATGCTTATATATGAGCATTCGAGAAGGCAGCCTTAGAGTATTAAAGCAACTGCTGAAACAGACTGCTCTCAGTACAAAGATCCCTTCCATGTCCTATACTTCAGTCAGGGTTTGTGTTCATCTCCCCTATTCTTCCTACCCTGGACTTTGAGAAGCTGAAGTCCAGCTCCTCTAGCATCCCAATGCCACCTCAGAGCTGCAGTTTCAATCACCACTACATGGGATAAATCTGTCCCAGTGTTCCAAGTGACAGGGAGCTTTCCCAGAGAAGCATCCCAGTAGCTTAGGCAGTCAGTCATCTCCAAAGCAACTTTCCCCAGAGGAAAAGGTCTGCACTTCAGCAAGTTACTGCAGTTGACACTGACCTGCGTAATTATTCATGCCACACGTGAATACCTGCATCCAGCACACAGAGCAAACAGTAACCTGAGAAAACTTTTCCATTTGGCTGCAGGAAGAAAAATTTCTCCTCTCTTTCCAGTGCATCAGAGCTACCTGTCCTTCACCATGGGAGTATCTTTACCACAAGCGCCTGCAGAAGAACACGTGGCTGGGCACTGTGCCCACGGAGCATTTGCTGGCACCAAAGAGCCTGGAAAGCGGCAATTGTTCTTGGCCCATGACTTCATCCTGGAGCTCAGACTCACAGCCAGTTTTGTTTAGAACACCCAGGGGGTTTATATCAGCGAGCACAGGTTTTCAGGTACCTGCCACGTACAGACACAGTTCGGATTTTATCCTAGACCAAACAATGGTTCGGACTCACTTCCTTGGGAGTGCTTCATTGCCACTTGCAGTGTGTTACATTTGTATAAAACCTGGCAGAAGTAAGCAAAGTGTTTGAAAACTTTTGGAAAGTTTATCAAATTCTACACAATGTTTTAATCATTTGAAAGGTAGAACCCATAAGATGTTCACAAATTGTGTTTTACGTATTTTTAGATTTTATTTATAGATGTCTTTCCTCACTGCAATTTTTTGGGGGAGGGTCTTTTATCCACAGAAAAATGACTCCAAAGGTAACTCTAATTATGTACTGAGGTGTCCAAAAACAAGCAGTATGAGAAATCCCACTCTTCTGCCTCCTTAATACCCACAGTTTATTTGTGTGGGAATACACATCCACGTATGTATCCATTGAGACATGTGGTTTTCTTCCTTAGGACAAATCACACATGAAACAGTGAAAAAGAAGAAGAAAAAATAACTCTGGCTTTTTTTGGTTTCACTTCAGTGAAGGAAGTTTGATTTCTGGTGGGGTTTTTTGGGGGGTTTTTTTTGTTTTGGTTTTTTTTAAGAGCATTCATCTAATGAATATTAGGAATGTCTGGTGTTACCTTTCTTGTCCTCTGAGGAGGAGAGGAGAAGCTTTCCCAGGCATTAAAGGATGGGGTACAAATGTTGCATCGTTAGTGGCAGAACTTTCCTTTCAATGGTTTGACACATTTTTGAGACAACCAGATATTAGAAAAAAATGAGGATGTGAGCAATTTGAATCATATCACATTTCGCTCTTCAGCTAATCAGCTTTCACTTTCTCAGCATGTCTGAGGCCATAAATCTAATGCTTATTCATCCATAAATTCCTAAGGGGAAACACAATTGACAAGTTCTTTGGTCCTACTGTAAAAGGACAAACCAGCAGAGGACAAGGAGGGGGATGAACCCATGGATCTACCTGCGAGTTTCTGCATCCAATTAACTCCACTGTTCTGGGGGCGGAAGAGGGTGTGTTCTGTTTTTTCAAAAACAGAATAGTGAAACCAGTACAGTATCCAGCACTGATGAAGTCTCATTTTTCTAAAGGACTCTTTACCTTGGCTATTCCAGGAAATTAAATTTTCAAGACAATATAGTTACAATGATACCCCCCCAAAATGGGCAGAAATCCAGACTTTTAAAATCCTTTTCCTGGCAAGTCATCCTCTAGCAATAAGAGCGCTTAAACTGTCAGCAAAAGCCTTCAGAGTTAGCTCATGAGAAATGAATTAAAGACATTAGCCCTTCTCAAAAATCATTTCAGAGTCAAGCTCCCAAGGGCTAGTCTACATATGTTTCTTTGTACCATTTAACATTATTTTGGTTTATAAACTGGGACCATCTATATGTAGAACTGTAGAAAAGTGGAGACAGTCCAATTTATAGGTAACTGATATCAACAGAATTTTCTCCACAATGGAATGGAATGGTTATTCCTTACAACTACATCAAAAGTAGAGGTACAACTATAGGTTTGGAAACCAACAATTAATGGTAATGTTATAGCAGCACAAGCTTGCTGTGGTGAGGCTTCAGGAAAGACTATGCTGTACCGGTCCACATGGAAAGGTAATCTCCGCAGCTCTAGGGAAAAGAATACTTTCTATTTTTGAATGAGAGGTTTATGTTAATCAACATAAGTGCTGGATGACCAAAGTATTCACAAGAGACAAAATTAAACTGTGCAGGTCAACACAAGTGATTTAAGCTCAACGGGAGCAACAATGTCCAAAAACTCAAACTTCAGAGCACAGCAATCAGAAATTTGTTCCGTTTTTGCAGCTACATTTCTTGTTCAGCAGGATAGGAAGTGCCATTCCTGAGAGCATGCTGCATCCTCCTAAGGACAAGATGGGAAGGAAGGAGACTCCTACACTCTGCCTGCACCGGCCTCTCCCAGGGCTTCCTCTACATCTTCCGAGCTTACTGAATGACTCGGAAGCATTGCCACAAAGCATTCAAACGCAGCCTACAAAAAGGAATGCTGCTCTGCACCCATGGTCAGATATATCCCGTCACAACAATGTGCTTTGGGGAGACCGAACTGAGTAGCAGCCCCTGTGCGTGTGGCAAAACTTCCCCTTGTCCCACATCAACCTCCCTGGTTGCACGCAAAGTAGCGGCTAGTCATATTCAGCTTTCAAGCTCTAATATTGAAACGTCATCTTCTTCCTTTAAACTCCAGCGTAGACACCACAGAATAACCTTCTGCAGGTCTGAGTTGGGACAAGCCTCTGCCTTGAACTTGACATGCTTTGCTTCCAGAGGCAGTGCCTAAGCTAGTCCAAACCTTCCTAAGGCCTGTTTCTTCATCGCCTGCTGCTTTTCCTCCCTTCATATTCAGTGGATCCCTAAGAGAAAACCACCATCCACACTCTCCTCAACCCCGCTGCTACAGCTGCAGGCAGAGTCCTCCATTCTCCCCATGGGGAAGGAGACAAGTTGACCTCCCCCCTTTCTGCCCTCCACCACGTATTGTTTTAGCTCCACTTTCCCACAGTGATCCTTCTGGTGCAGTTGGCTCCGGATCAGAGTGCTGGTCATTGAGGTTACCGTACAATCCTGTCTAAATGTAGAACAGCAGCTCCCAGGTAGTGCCGTTGTGATGCCATGGGCACACACCATATGAAGACAGAGAAGAACTGGAAGAAGCGACCAGAAAATCCAGCAGCCAAAGCAACCTTCAAGACCTAGAAAAGTGGGTTTTTTCAAATTACAAGGGAAAAAGTGCTGCTCCTCATTTAACTTTTCCTTCCTCGATTCATCTCCAGATCTGCTGTTTTACTGATGTTCATCTCTCACCAACCTAGGCCCCACCGTCCCCCCAGCCCAACCCGTGCTTACCTGAGGGGTATGCGGATCGCAATGATTCTGTCAATGGCAATAGCAAGGAGGCTGAAGATCGAACTCTGAGTCAAGACCAGGACGAAGCAGGCAATGAAAAGGCAGCCATAGAAGAAGGCACAGAAGCCAGTGCTGATGGTGATGGCAAAGGGGATTGCCAGCACACCTACGGCAATGTCGGCAGCAGCCAGGGACACAACAAAATAGTTGGTGACGTTCTGCAAGTTGCTATTCAAATAGACTGCCCAGCAGACGAGGATGTTCCCCAGGATGGCCAGCACCGCAATGACCAGTTCCAGGATGATGTAAGCTACGTCTGAGAAGAAGTCTTCTTTCCCATGTACTAGCATGGTGAGAGCGACCAGGCCAACGTGAGAACGTGCCAGAAAAGCTCAGCGTTCATATCTGCAGAGCACTGAACAGCCGAGACACCTCAAAGCTGCCTGGGGTCTGAAAAGCACTCAGCTGCCAGCCGGTGAAGGTTGCTCACACACCCCCTTTTCTCCCCATAGCTGTTCAAGATCTTTACAGTAGCAGATGTCAAGAAAAAAACAAACAGGACTGGCAAACTCCAGCAAAGTGGATTAACCAGATGCAGAATAGTTCAAACTCCAGCAGATGAATGGAGAGGAGAATATCTCACGTAGACATACACGGCTTCCCAGGCCACAGTCCAGCAGGCAACATAACACAGAAAGTGTGCTTTATTGCAGCGTCACATGGTCTGTGACTTTTTGTTTCCTGTTGACAGTCATACTGCTACTCTTCCTGTCATGTACATACCTACTAGCAACATCCTCCAGTTCTCTTTTTCAACTTTTCCCCCTAGGACTTGGGAAATATTCTCTTCAGCTGAAGCAAACATTCAACTTCTTCACTTGTAGTTTCCTTTAAAAAAAAAAAAACAAAAAACAAACACCAACCACATAAGCTAAGTAATCAGCTCTACGGAGGAGATGGAAAAAGCAAAATCTCATTAAAGTGGCACATTAAATTGATAACGGATATTAAACAGACTTAGAAGAATACATCATTGGCAAAAATCTCACATTTTGTCTATCCTGAAAGCTGCAGGGCCAAACCCAAGGCTCAGGAAGGCAGTATTTCACAGTGGTGATGAGAAACAAGGGACGTTTTGTTTTCGAGGCTACCAACTGAGCTGGCACTTCAGCAGCTGCTCAACAGTCTGCCCTGAAACACGAGAGCCCCACTAATTACGCCTTGGCAAATGCTGTGGCTGCACAGAGGAAAGGTGGAGGAGCCTTTTTACATACACCTGTCTCCCTCTGATCACAAAAACAAGACTTGAGCCATCACATGCTGCCCACCCTCACGTACTTCGCCACAAAAGTGTGCTGCACCAACACGCTGCTCTGCGATGACACAAACTTTCATTCATAAGGGGGTTATGCTGCTGGCATGGGTGGTCACCACTCTGTTGCCATAGCCAGTCTTTCCTTCAAGTGCACAGATACTGGAACACGATCAGCAGGGAGAACAGCGTGAGGTATGTCAGACAGTGACATCTTTGAGGACTTTCCCGCCAAGTACATGCACTGTCTGCAAGGGTCTCTGCAGCTTCCTCTCCTGCAACGCCATCATTTTTGTTCACATAAATCTTTATCCTATAAACAAACCATTTATTCATTATGCCTGCATTGCCCATAGTGTTTGTTGCATCCACAGATTCAGGTCAGCATCATTCTTCAACTACAACCAGCCAGAAACACATCCACCAAGAAACACCTCTCCCAGAAACACACACGTAGGCACAATGCCAATGTCATCTCTTAAGTATACATTCATGTTCCTGGAGTATCAGGCACACAAATCTGAGACTAACGTTGGTGCCGCTTGCAAGGAAACGCAGTCCCTACAGCTGCTATTTCATATGAACAGGTACACATCATCTACGTGCTTACCTGCCTCACTTGCACACCAAACTTGCAGGTCACCTCGTACCTCTGCTTTCAGACATGGGTGTCTTTCACCACAAGCTTCAGCTAAAAATATAGCAATGGAGAATACAGTTCCCTGAGCTTCCTGCCACAGTCAAGAGGTAATTGTTTGCCGTCCTACCCTGTTATTTCTAGAGTGGGTTTTAAACCTTATTTAGCAAGCTTTAGTAGTACTATTTTCTCATTAATTTAAGAAAACAGCTACTTGTAACATCAGAGGGCTGGGGGAGAGAGACACGCACACCACTAACTGATATATCGGTTGAGCTTAGTTTCGGATGCAACATGAACCTCCAAAACAAAAGATATTTGCAGCCCCATCCACAGGTGATCTGGTGTGGTCTAACCCAGCAGGGTTTCATGCCTTCACAGTTCACTGTTTTCAAGTCAGAAACCTAATTTCTCAGGATAAAATAAAAGGGTAAAGACAGTGATAATAAAAGAAAATATGATTAACTTGTGATTCACATCTGATCTCAGGAATATAATCTCATTTTGGACCTTTCATTGATTTAGAGCTCTATTGCTAATGCCACATTTGAAAGGAAAGTGAATGATTCTTGGTGGTTTGGATGTGCTTCAAAAACCTAGCTTTTTCTCCACCTTCAGCAATCTTGTTTATGTGTTTTGTTTGGTTTGTGTGGAAGAAATCAACAGAAGAGATTGGTTTGTGATCTAGCTATTAAGATGATAAAGATCATCCATTTAATCTTTTCTAAAGAACAAAAAACCCCAAGAAGTCTTTATATTGTCCATCTTCCTTTAGCAAAAACTGGTTTTCCACTGACCTCCTAAAGATTGCTTCTACTTTCTTGAATTTCAGGGATGTCAGTGATACGCTCCTGTATCACTCTGCTAGCATCTGACTGTCCATTACAAATCCCAATAGGTTTGCTTCAAAGCAGTGATACTCAAAACTAACACTCCCCCCCCAGCCTGACTTCCAGGGAAGGGGATTAGAATTAATATAAGATAGAAATAAAGAAAATCCGGAGGGAGAGAAACCAGAAAGGGCAAGATAAAAAATAAACAATGCTTTGTGTGTGTGTGAGCAAGAAAGGGGAAAAAAAGACAGGAAAAAGTTGGTAGGAGAAAAAAACCCAACCAAACAAGAGAAGCAGTGGGCAAAACAGGCCTGTAAGAGAAAGACACTGTGTGTGCCTGGCAGAGGAACAACACGCGGCTGTGCCTGAAGGCTCTGAAGCGGGTGCAAGCTCCCATGTCCCTCAGCATCACGGCAGCAGAGTCGGTGACTGGGTAACACTCCAGCAATGGAGCAGGGAGCGTACACCTCTCTGCTTCCTAACATGCTCACACGTTTCCATGCAGGTCAAACTCATGACCAAACTCCAGTGTCAGGACAAGTTTAGAAAAATTTAACAACTTACTGTGACATACTTGGGCCAAAATTACTGCTATGTAAAATAAACCCACCATAAACACCCCCGCAAGTTAGTCTGAGATGAAGTCAAAAGAACTGAAGAAACTGCTTTTTGAAGGGAGCCAGCCTGAGAACTGGTCACGTTCATCATGATGCTGAGAGAATTTACTTAAAATCCTGCTTTGTTGCTCTTGCACCTCATATTCATACTACATACACCTCAGTGAAGAGGATCGAAGTGAAATTACTGGGATATTCTTCCCCATTTCAGAGCTTCCTTTAGTAGGATTATGAATCTGTATTAATCCCAGATGCATTTTGTTTAACCTGACTCTTTCAATGGCTCATCTCAAACTCATTTTCCAACAGGACATGGAGGGAAGTACCAAACCTACACTGCGGAGGCCCCCACATACTAATTGTTCAGCACAAAGACAAAGCTGGAATTGCCTACAGCTCTGCATGTATCCTGAAAAAGCACGATGCTGGAATCTGAAGTTTAATGACCTCATCACATACTGTTTTCTGACATAACAGAGCTTTTATCCTTCTATTTTAGCTGTTTGTTTCATGGTCTGATGTTAAATTTGAATTTTTTATCTCTGAATTTGTTTAGTCCCTTGTTTCCGATCCCCCTTCACAAACAGTGTCCTGATTCTTCAGCCCAAGCCCTAGTCGTTTATTCTGACGCAATCTGTGAGATGTTGTGTCCAGAAGCGGACAACATGTCCTTCCACCCTCTGCTCTCAGATGGGCCGGAAAACACTTACAGAGTTCTGCAGAGCCAGCACATCTCAGAAGAGAAATGACCGGAGCTGAGCAGGTGTCCCAGCCATGACAAAACAACGTTTTGTGTCTGCTTCAGAGCCAGTGCTTCTGCAGTCACCACTGACATTAGAAAAAGCAATTATTAGCCACACAACCCCAGCACATCAGAGGTCTCACCTGCTACTTACAGAAGGTGCCACAACCCGGGAGGTTCCCATGTTCAACCCAAACTCGCCCATCTCGCCTCATTTATCTCCCGCAGTGTCAGCCTGCTATAGCTTTCACCCAATGGGATAACAAGTCTTTAATTGTAGAAGTATTTGCAACTTGCTTTAAAACAAGAACAGGCTCAGTCTTTCTGTTCCTATGGCTAGAAATTTACTGCACAGGGACAAAATGAAATACAGACCACCTAGAGAAGAAGACATAGCCAGAGGCAATACAAAATTTATTATAGAATCATCTACTTCATGCAAGACCCAAAGGCTCAGCAACCAGGTCTGACAAGACAATATTAATTAACAACCTGTTTTACTCACTGGGGGAGTGTATATTTAACATCTCAGGCCCTTGAGGGATCAATATTGCAAGCTTCTTGAAACTTAAGAAAAATAACCTGTATCATACAACCTGCTGGACAGCTACAATTAGTATTTCTTCTTAAGCCCGTGTTTTATTTTGTTAATTGGATTAATTCCTTCTTGATACCCTGGGCTATGTTCCAGCCTTTTCCCCATTATTAAATAAACCTTTCTTGCCACTCACAAACCTGTAAAGCTGTTGCTCTGTTCATTTTTAGTGACTTGGAACACTCTGTTCTCTCTCATATTTCAGCCCCAATGAAAAACTGCTCCTTGAAAATTCAATAAAGCATCTGAACAGCACGTTCCCATGAAGCAATTCACCACTGGAGCCTAAGCAAGCTTTTGTTTGGCATCTTCAGTTGGCTTTCGACTAAGGTGTTGCCCCTTCTCTCTCCTGAGTGCCAAAAGCATCAAGGTGAGCCCTTGGCCCCTGTTTGGTTCAAATCACCACCTCAAACAAGCTCATGTCCTGCTCTTGACCCTTCAGGCTGAGTTCAGTCATCCTGGGTTTGGATGCCCATACTGGCACAGAGAGGAAGCGTCCTCTGCTCTGCACACCAGCCTGACACGTATGGCAACGGCTGTTACACTTCAGCTTGGCAGCTGCTCTCAGACATCAGATCTCCAGGAGATCAGCAGCCCTCAGGGCACCCAAGACAGTCTCTGGGCAAGTAGGTGACAGGCTGCCGCTTCCCCAGGCTCCAGAGAGGATTGTTTTCTCCTTGTCTGCTTCAGGACGGGGTAAGCAAGGCAGCAGGCAGCTCACGAGTCCATGGGGGAGTCTTCATCAGGACTCATTCCACAGATCACAATCTAGCATCTCCTTTTGACAACATGACCCTTCCCAGGTACCAGCCACGTACAGATTACCTAACTCCCTTAGGGAAAAAAAACCCTGAATTCACACATGGCTGTAAGCAGAAAATTGGTGCTGCTAAATCATTTGTTTCCTGCTTTCCAAAGTCTGGAGGGGAAGATGCTTGTCAGCTTTTATCCTGTCTTTGAAATCCCTTCAGCTCAAAGAGAATCTCCCTATCTTTTAAATCAAAGTCTCCAAGAAATCTTGTCTCCCTATTTCTTTAGGGGATCAAGTCACAATAAATGAGCCAACGTGCTCACAGGCAGTACACAAATTCACAAAACAACTCGGGCTGTAAAACATAATGAAAGCAGCTGTCCTTCCGAGGGGAATGATAGGGAAGGCAGCAGCAGCAGCACTTTTCTGCGTTGCTCAGTGGTTTCCTTTCTGAAGTTAGGTACTTTGTGAATACCTCACGTAGAGCGGCTTCCCCATGCCCTGACTGCTCACACGAAGCCAGCGTGCTTGGAGCTGTCAGAGAGCAGCCCCACTCCTGCATCCTATCGAGGGATGAAGAGATGTGGCTGGGTGGGGCAGGAAAGAGAGGAGGAAGGCGGCATCACCCATCTAAGACACTTTTTCTGATTCCTCTATTTGCTTTATTATTGGCTGCTGGCTAAATGATCTTTTAGGTCATCTGCTTACAGTAATAGGAGGAAATTAAATATTAATAATAGACTATTTCCCTCTAGACTGCTCTTTGTTAACAAAGGATACGAGTGAAACAAAGCAGGCAAAATTATCAGCACACATGCTTTTGGTTTTCAGGTACCTGGACCACTTGCAGTTTCCCTCAACCTTCCCTGGAGTTACAAGTGCCCAACGTCCTGCACACCTGCCTGTGTGGGCACCCATACAAGTGCAGAACATGGTGATGTCTGGAAACTCTTGTTCTATTAAGGACATGGCAGTCTGGCCCTTCCAGAGGATCGTTTCAGAGGATCCAAAACATTGTCTGAGCTGCTGAGCCACTGCAGGGCCAAGGATCTTTTGAAGCACAGAGCTCATCTCCATTTGGAGAGTTAAGACTTCCTCCAGTGTAAACCTTACCATGGGGCAGCAAAGTTTCTGGATTGGCTTTGCAAAATCTCCACAAATACTGAGTAAAATGAGGGCTTCAGCTTTGTTAAACTTAGTCTAATTCCCTGTTACAGGAAAGCAGCAGACCTCCAAAACTTAAAACCTTCACTCCAGGTACTTGTGAAAGGCAAAAGAAATGGCTCTTCAGAGATCTGTACTGCCCCTGATCTTTGTCAGTTCAGAAATGGGGAAGAGTGACATTTTTACTTTACGTTTCCATCTCCACTGCAGTTCAGACCAAAAAAGGAGGCTGCACTCACAGCCAGAACAAGCATGGTGAATCTGGGTGTAAAGTCTTTATCGACTAGGGAATTACTAGTGACACCCATACCACTGCAGCAGTGACAGCAGCAAAAAGCATAATAAAATCATAGCCTGTCCCCTGTCTCTCTTCTCTTATGTATACCCCATATAAAAATTACAAAACAAAACCACCCAAAAAGTGAAGCCCCACTGGACAATGAGCAAAGGTCATAACACAGACGGGCTGGCTAATAGGAATGGCTATTCCAAAACCAATATTTCAGCTTTGCCTCCTGCCCTCCAAGTGCTAGAAGTGGATTAATTTTTATTGCAGTAGCGGAAGAGAAGACTAGAACAGAATGCATTTGACCTTTTTTTTTTTTTTTTTCCTAAGTGGATGTTATAAATGTTTAAAAGCAAGGAAAAAACCTCACAGTAATTATTCCCGTTCTAATGGTCACAAAAAGCCAGGGAGGACAAAACTAAGTAAGGCTGAATGACCAGCTAATGTTAAATAAGCCAGATCAAACAAACAAACACAAGGGAAAAGGTTTCCCCATGCTCACTAGACTAAAGTCTCACTGGGCAGCAGGCATCATGATATATTGCCAAAAGGTACAGAAACATGGTGGATTTTTGAGCAAACCATTTGTATTATCTAGGATTGATGATGTTGATTTACCTACAGTGCCCTTTCAAAAAATAAAAAATAAAGCATTTGGATAAGCTTTCATAAGACAGACATGTAAAAAAGTGTAATTAAAACCATGTACCATGGCCAGAAACAAGTTACTACTGCCAATATCATCCACAATGTCTCTGAGGATCCAGTTTTCCTTTCCTGTGCGAGGGAAGAACTCAAAAGCAAACTTTGCCTCCCCACAGCCCTCCTAAAGCCAGCTGTGTTCATACAAAAGGAGTATTCCCTTCAAGAATAAAATAAGAGAAACAAGAAAACAGGATATCAAGAAGAGGTGACCCACTGAGGAATACAGGCAAGGGAGGAATTTGCTCTGAAAATATTTATCATATTGCTAATGCATCCATTCTGATATATTTTAAAATAATGGAGGAGACTTCTCTCCAGATGTGACTTCACCTCTCATTTCTCTATGAAGTTTCCAGACAGGCAGTTGAGAATTGGGTACATCTGTTTGTTTTCCCGTGTTTTTATCCAGTTGTTCCCAAACCCTACTTGCCTTCTCTAACTACAGGTTTGCTCTCCATCAGGCCTTGCGAGCCCTGTTCCCTCTCTGAGCATTGTCCTTCTGCAGGTCCTAAACAGTGTTGACCTAAGCTCCGACAGCGAAACAAAAACTCACTCAACTCCAGTGCAGGGAGTGCTGCTGGACCAGGTCAACCGACATCCTCTCTTCTACAGGAGAAGGAGTGTAACTTTTTCCACCTCTCGCCATGTAACTTAAAATGATTCCTCATCTGTCCTTCTCTGTCCTGATGAAGGCACTGTACAACTTGAACAGAGATGAGCAAATTCTACCTGTCTCTAAGCCAAAGCAAAGCTGTCTCACTGCATTAGCTCATCCGTAGCTCACACGCTGACCTCTCTGAGCAAGGGTTACTTCTGAGGACTCACCATGAAGCTCCCATTACCACCCAAGTGGTTTACTCATACCCACCCACAGTATGAAAAGCAGTCCAGCCTCCATTGGGTTGCTAACACAGCTCATCACATCCTTCCTCCCCAACTTGCTCCCTTCTCTTATTAGCTGAAGCAGTGACACAGCAGCAGCACTCAGCCCGAGCTCCACGGACAGAGCCTGCCCTGCTGACAGGGCAGCAGAGCCCATCCAGACACCCCAAAGCTCCCCCATCCTCTGCCCCTGCACAGCTCACGTCACTGACTGCCGTCTGCTCTCTATGGGCTGTTCACCGCTGGCTCAATCTCAATTTCCTCCCATGCCCCTGGGTGTGTCCAGGCCCCTTGCACCCCCAGGCTGTGCACCAGTATGTTTTACCCAACTCATTTCACCTCAGGTTGTTAATCAGCTGCCAGTGAAAAAGCATTTAGACAGAGTGACAATGCGGGATTTGTGGGCTCATCCCAAAAGCAGGCAAAAGCCACGATAACAAATTTTCTGCCTCCTTGGTTTGTGTCCAGCAACTTTCCCTCTTCCATTTTTCAAGGTGCTTATCCTGACTCGCTAATGCTTATTTGCTCTGTCACGTCTCATCATCCCGTTACTGTTTCTGTCTCGGTCTCAAAGCTATTTAAGACATTTTTAGGACTCTGCCACCCTCTGTGCATAAGGAGGAGTTGATGCTCTGATGATGTCTCAAGGCCACATGCCCTTACTCTGTCCTTCCCTCTTCTCTTTGCTCTGACTTGCACCATACTTATGTCACTCTTGCAAAGTGACTTGCATTTTCACTATCACAGTCAGCCATGCCAATACAAGCCTTTGTAGAGGTACTCGAGGCGACTTTTTTTTTCCCCAAGTCCTTGATTATAATCCAATTTATTAAGAACTCTCCAGTGTCCCTGCTTACTCATTCCAAAGTCTCAGTGTTCAGCTGGTGCTCTGAGGACTCTAACGAAGTCCTTCCTTCGTCTCCTAAGTCTTGTGCTGTGGTAAAGGCACATCCGCTTATGAGTAACAGCCTGCTACTTCTGCCCGCTTCCTCCTCTGACTGCTCGGGCCAGAGACGCTGATGTTCTGGGGAGGAGAGAGCATGCAACTGCTGGTGAAAAGGACATTTCTAGTCATCGGTTTCTTTCCTTCTGCATCAAATCATTGCACTAGAGAACCAGTAAATCACATAGTAGTAGTAAATCACTTTAGAAAACATTTTACTGGACTTGCTAGCTGTTTATGAGTTAGTATGCTTGTCTGCGGGGAGCAGAAAGGCAAGGAGAGCAGCAGCAAGTACCCTGCTACAATAGACACACCTCTACCATGCCTGGAAGTGGCCTTTTTCTCCTGTGAAAACTTAAGGTATTTTACAGTTTCTGCACAATAAGAGATCTTAAAAAGCTCCAGCTGTAAAGAACCCTGCAAATCATTTCTCAAATGCATGACAACCACCATCTTCACAACTTGCCAAACAAGGATAAACCAAAAAAGACTCCCAAGGCAAATTCCTTAGGGACCGTGGCATTTGACTCCAAACACAAAAGATGTTAGTCAAGCAGAGGTGGATCCCGGGGAGGCATGCAGAACAGATAGCCCCAAGAATTTAGGATGGTTTCTCCGAAGTGTACTGTGTCCATCTCTTGCTTGCTGTAGTCATATGGCTAGGCAGTACTGTGGCTACGTGGAGGAAAAGGAAGATTTTCCTTTAGGAAAAGGTGTAGGAAAGACAACAAAAACTGTCAATGAATCCACTTTCCAGGTTTCAGCCCAAGAATACAGTCTCTTACCTTTCTATATCCTGCAAGAGCTGACACTATACAGTTGTACCAGAGAAAAAGAATCATGTAACCACATCAGATCCGCCAGAATCCTCAATGTCTACCCATGTTGTAACCCTAAATGCATCATAGTGGTCAAGCAGAGTTTCGATCAGAATTAGGCAAGACACAAGATGGCATAAACCAAAACATTAATCTTTTGTTAGGCATTTGACAAAGTTAGGTGTCTCAGTTTTAACAGGTCCAGCTAAAGAGGCCTGATTTCTGGGAGGGAAGCACTTTTGGAATCAGGGTATTTTAAGGAATCCTTGACTAGGTAGCCATTAGCAGAGGTCATTTTTTTGCCAAAAATCCAGGCTGCAGAACATTTAAGAAACTTTTTAAAAGTCAACGTGCTTCCCCGCACATGCTCCAGGAACTGTAACGGTGCTGGTGCCAGCCCAAGTCAGTGTGATGTTATTTTCCATCGTCCCATTGAACCTGGGCACTGATCTGTGGATCAGACGTATGTGGAAACTGTAATCATTCAAATCAATTTCAATCACGTGCCTCTCTTCTGAAGACTGTATGAAAGAACCACATAGCTCTTAGCTGTCTTTTATCCTGGGAAACGTTTCCTATGGAAAATCCCAGTCTGTGCCCAAGTATATGGATCTCATACTAAAACCAAAGTTGTTATCACCACAGAATGTGATATTTAACAGCCCTCTTCCTTAACTCCTTAAGCTCAACAACTGATTCATAACAGGATCTGACAATCCTATTCTGGGGAAACCTCAATAACCAAAATGATAGGTCAGTTTGCAGAGAACTTTCCCAGTACAAGAAGGGAGATGTTGGCTAACAGGCCAACATTACAGAACAGGCAAAGACAGCAGAAACATTAAGGCTCCCCTAGTGAGAAAAAAAAAGGAGGGGAGACAAGAAGCAAGAGGAGAACACAATAGTCTAAACCCAAAACAAAACAGCTCCAAAGAAGCAAAAGCAGGAGAAAAATGGGAGAGACTCTGAGGTCTGAATACTAAATGAGGAAAGAAACTTCTAACAGGGAAAACAGTACAAACCTCACCACTCCCAAAGGGACGCATTAAAAGAGCAGAATGAGACCAAATTACACTTCCCTCTGTTCAACAGCATTACTCACTCAAACACGAGGGACTCTGCCCAGGGACATATGCAGATGTGACCCCCAGCTGATGCTGGCATCGGTTCAGCTGAGCTTTGAACGGCTCCACCAGTGAACAGTCCCTCTCTTGCCCTCCTTGAAGAACTGCTGAACAAGGAGCCACAACTGTCCCTATGAGCGTCACCTGGGATAAACGCAGGGGACAGGGAGACAGAATGCTGTATCTCAGCGAGCCGGCAGATAAACCAGCCCCAATCTGCAAGTACTAGAGGCCTCCTGAGAATGCCTGAGTGCCTTCCACCCTGGATTTGAGCACAATCACAAATGCTAATCAACACACAGACAGGAGCCCAGCATGTCATTCCTCACGTCTCCAAAGCTGCAGGAAAACCCCCCTTTCCTCTCCTTGTATCAGAGGGGGGACAGGAAGATTCCCTCATCCTCTCTCTGTATGCCTTTCCCTCCCCCGTCCCTGGCTCAAACCATCCCTGCAAGAAGTTTCACTCCCTGCTAACTTCTCCATTGTCTCAGATGCATTGTTTGCAAATGTTCCCTAAAAATGCTATGTAAAGTATTCTTTATTCCTGTTTCAGGTCTTTCCACATCCCTGTGTAACACCTGGACTTTATCTTGCTACCTGTCAGAGAGTGATAAACCGACTGCATGCAACCCCTGACTTATCTTCTAAGATAAATACGATCTGTCTTGTAGCTGTCATTTCTTTTCAAACCCTGCCTTCCACTGCTGCATTTGTAGTTGTAACAAATTACTTATTTTATTTGGGCTTGAAATGTGTAACTTTAAAAAAAATAAAAATCAACAAAACATCATCAAGAGCCCCAAAACATAAAATTCCAAGTGTAGCCTTCCTGACACTAGATTTACTGCTGCTTTGTGGGCAAGGAGGCTCCAGTACTCCTGTTCTTGCGTATCTTCTACAATGACATTTACATATACTTTACATAAGATATGATGTATTTCATGCTACCTGGTAATTTTTGTTTTTAATAATCAACCAACAGGCCGGATGATGAAAAGCATCCCTTCTCCAGAACAAGTCATAAACTAAACTGATAAGGTTTGAGTTAGTTGCTTAAATATGAGCGAATAGTGAGGTCTAAAGTGCTCTAAGCTATCACCTGAGCCTCTGCTGTCACTTTAGAGAGGCACGTGCCTCCCTTAGGTCTTATCCTATTCTCTGCCAGCCTGGGAAGTCTCACATAGCACTAGATGTCTGTTTATAGCACCCATATCAAGCCCCAGGCATCCTGAACAGGAAGGGACAAAGCTTGCCCTCAAACACATGCCACAGCACTGTTAACACTTTTGCCTAACAGCAGTGATCACCCTGAAGACTTCATTTTATAGAAGCCAGCTTGTTGCATTTGGCTTTTCTCTGAACTCTCCTAAGCACTTAGTGGCTCATCGGCTCTTTTCATAACCTCATTGCTGCGTGTCTATCCAAAAAACTTGATCCGAACTTTGCAATTGCATGACCACATGGAGCTGTATCACAGGCTACCTACCCCATCCCTCCCATGCTACTGCGGATCTCCAGCCACGTCAGGCACAAGGTAGCCAGGTTTCGTATGATTTGCTCCTTACAGAACTCAGGTTGAGGAGTGAAAGAGATCACACCTTTATTCACTCACATTTACCAAATACCTGCATTTGCTGAAGCACTTCTAAATACTCTTTGCTGAATCTCTGTGGTCAGGATGGGGAATGAGTGACAGCAAAGGAGGTTTACGCTGGATATTGGGGTGTTTCCTGCACACCAGGGAAGTAAGGAGTCTCCACTGCAAGTCTTTAGGAGCAGGATGGAGAAATAGCTGTCAGGAATGGCAAAAGCATAGCAGATCCTGCCTTTGGGCAGAGGCATGGATTAGATGACCTCGAAGTACCTCCTGAGGATATTTTCCATAATTGAGAGTTGTATGTGCCATCTGTCCATTCTGATCTACAGACATTTACTTCAGGGGAAAAAAAAAGTGCAATACAACCAATAATTATTCCTGATGCAGATGCAACCTTTGTTGTGAGGGGAGAGGCATCTTCTGATTCTACAGAGGAAACTGAAGCCTTCAGAGGTTAAACCACCTTCTGTGTATCTGCCTACATCCTGTGCCCTCCCAAGGCAGAATGCTGCCCGTTCTTTACCCCTAACAGACCAACCCTCAATATTCAGCTACGTGAGCATCCCATTAATTATGCAGCTTTCTCTGCCTTTTTAAAATGAGCAGAGAGGCAAGGAACTGGTGCTGTTGCGTTCAAGTAGCTTCACCAAGGCTGTTGCACTGATGCAAAACCTGAAGGTGATCCATGAGGCAACCAAGCCTTCTGGTTCTAAATACCATACCCCAAAGAAAGGGAGTAACTCTCCATTGACTTGTGAGAATCCTCCCTGATTCCTCGACACACAGCTCAAGATCTCTTGGGGTTTAGTGTCCAACAAAAAAGAAAGCTATAATAGCCCATCTCTATTTTCAGGTGGAAATGACACAATGAAGAAGGACCTAGAGAGTTATTCACCATCCAGATCAGATGGAGAGAATGAACAAGAAGAGCTGAAATCTGTTCAAGCCGAAGACAAGAACAAACTTTGCAGGATGCCAAGAGAGATGCTGAATACAGCCTTTAGATGGAAAACACCTCACTCACAGCTGCACAGAACTCAGAGAGCTCAGCCACATTACGCCTTGACCCATCTCAGGTGTAAAAATGTGGGCGGAAATGTCAAACCAAAGCAAAGAGCTGAAGCACAGTGAAAATAAGTGTTTTGGTGGAAAATCTGTGAAGCCTTAAACATGCTGTATAGATAAGAAATCATATAGCCATCAGTCAACCAGGCAGAAAGGAAGTGGTGAAGGGGGAGGCTTTCCCTCCACAGTAGATGGAAAAGTTGCCAAGCTCAAGGCTGAAGGGGATGTGCTTGGTCAGCCAGCCCCGACCCTTCAGAGACACACAAAAGATTCAGAACGGTCCCTCCAAACCTCCTGCTGGACTGGGCTTTTCCCAGCAGTTCTTAAGAGGGCTTAACCACATGGCTCTACATAAAATCAATTATTGAAGATTAAACAAAAAAGATGAATAGCTTTCAAAAGTTGATTACATCCAAATGCAATAGTGCCAGCAGCCCTTATGGAAACATCCTATTAAAATATCAGCAAAAATAGAAGTGCAAACACGGGAGACCTGGCAGGAGGCTTTTCAGCTCAGATCTTTAGTGCCTTTTGCACCCACTGACAGAAGGACAGAGGCTAAAAACATCATTACTGGGCTGACATCCTCTGACCTGCCGCAGGATGATGCTGATTCTACTTTTTATGTATAAAAATACATATGGAGAGACAGATTATATGCATGTGTAAATTACAAACTTATCACCTGAACAGCATTAAAAAGGAGACATGCTTGCCTTTTTTTTTTTTCCCCCTATACCCTGGAATAGGTAATTTTTATTTTATATACACACATACATGTTTGCAGTTTGTACCCACGTTTTCTCTACAAATTCAGAGGCTCATAGCTTTCCTGGTTAATTCAGAATTTAATCCATTTGCCATATTAGACAGGATTTCATTTTCATAGTATTTTTGTGATATGTGATTACATTTATATTGATTTTTTTATTGAGATTCAAAATAAGGTATTTCTTCCACAGATCTAATTCAATTGAAATATTCCTCACATCCCCGTTGGTCACTTTATCTAATCTTTTTGTACTTCACTTAGACAATATGCTCTGGGAGGTATCTCTCTAACAGCAGGAGCTGGCCATGCTTTCTCTCTGTTAGAGTTTCTCTCGTGCAGAAGAATGAATTTATCAATTACTACAGTTCTTGAATTACACAGGTCTGAGACTTACGAGTCCGATAAGAAACCTGAAAACAAATACATCCAAACATTGAGTTATCTTATAGTTGACCATCTGCTTAGGAAAATAATTTTAAGTAGTTACGGCAATTCTATTAACTGCTATTTACTATATGAGTCATGTTGTTCTCTTTAGGTTAACCCTTCCTGTTTCCTCTGTGGGCTCTCTGCCCAAGGCGGTTTTGAAGAGAGTGCCTGAACACCTTTACTAGCTATGGTGAAGCCTGCAATACCTCTGCACTCGAAACTTACCCCAAGCTTATATTGCACCAGGACATAAAAGACCATTAAAGCAACTGCGGTGCTTCTTAGACCATGCAAACCACCATGCAGAAAACTCTCCTCCCAGGAGCATCCCTTCTGAGGGCACCACACACCAGTACGTAGACAGCAGGAATGCATCTGCTGCCCAACATGCTCTTCCAAGATGGGCTGCCTGCACCTCCATCAGGGAGGTCACCCCAGCAGGGCCCTGGAGCCCTGTCTGCCAGGGCAGAAGCTTTCTCACACATCCTCCCAACAATTCCGGAGACAACTGGCACCTTGCAGCCTCTTCCCCTTTTCTTCATCTGCCCGCTCCCCTCAGCACAGAGATACTAGACCCCTCTGTGACTGGCAGCTCCACTAACACACTCGCTGGGTACTGAGGCTTAGAGAGCTCCCAGGCACAGCAGGAGGGACGCTGCCGAGAAACTGTTTCAGTCGCTTGACACAGATGAGACAGGGTCGGGGCTTTTGGGGCAAGGAATAGGATAAGATCGCGCACAGGTTTAATGCCATCTATTCAGTCCCTGCCCTTTTTCCCTTAGCATGATTGCAAAGTGCATGGAAATCTTTGTTAAACACTATGGAGAAGTTTACAGGATGCAGAGTGCTCCTGTGGAATCACTATTTTATGATTAAGCACAAGCACAAATATCAGCTGAAGGGCTAGAAGGAGGACTGAGTGCAGGCGGGCAAAGTCCAGCACTTGATGTTTGAAGGAAGATCCGTGAAGCAAACATCTCGGAGTGTGGGGGTGTGTCAGAGAACTGACAGTTGGGAATCAGAACGGTGTGAAGAGCACCAGCTTCACGGTGGATAAACCACCCAAGCCGGGGCAGGGGAAAGTGGTGGCAAAGAAAAATCAGCCCCGTCTTGGGGCAAGGGGTTAGGCAGCACCGAGAGGGCAGCGGCGGCCACTTTTAAAACTGGCGGGAGAGGGACCGGGGCTGTCGCGAACACCGCGAGGGAAGTTGAGCTGCCCGCAGCGGCTCCCAGGACCTGTGACCGCCGGGCTCGGGATGCACCAGCGGGGCGCTGGGGCCGCCCGCACCGCCCGGGCGGGAGGAGGCAGCGGGACGAGAGCCGCAGCCCGCCCCGGCCGGGAGGTCCCGCTCCGCCCCGAGAACCGCACTACCGGGCACCCGCCGCCCCTCACCGTGGAGCCCAGCCGCGGCGACGTCGGCATCACCCACCTGCCCTTGGGGCGCCGCTCCGCTCCGCACCGCCCGCGCCTCCGCCGCGGCGCCCGGGAGGCGTGTGGCCGTGGCGGTGCCGGTCCGCCGGGCGCTGCCCCGCTCCCGCCCCGCGGCGCCCTCCGCCGCAGGACCCGGCAGCCCGGCGGCGCGGAGCCGGCGGCAGCGGCTCCCCCTGGAGGGCGGCGCGGGGCGGGAGCGGCGGCGGGGACGGCCCGCGGCGGGGCGGCGCGGAGCCCCCCGCCCCCGGCCTCAGCCCCTGCCCCAGCGGGAAGGCGGCGTCGGGCCCCGCCGGGTCCCGTGGCCGCGGCTCCCCCAGGTCGAGCGACCGGCGGCGGTGCCCAGAGCCGGGTGCCCGGCAGCCCTGCGGCGTTACCTGCCGGCCGGCGCACGGGCTGCAGAGGGGGTAGCCGGGCAGTGGGGGGGTCCGCACCAAGGAGGACGGCGCGGACCAGCCTCTCGCAAAGCGGCTGAAGAAGAGGTTGCCACTTACTTCAAGAAGTCCAGCTCTTGTCTTGAGGGACCTGCAAGTGACAGAAACGGGCTTTTACTGGGCTCGATCTGCATACAATGAAAGTAAGAAAGGGAAGGAGGGCTTTCTCCAAGCATTGTTTTAAGCATCTACTTCTTTCCAAGCTGGAAAACCCTCCCAGCAAGTTCAAGCCTACCGCTATACCAAGTGGCAGAGTGCAGTGCTATGCAGAGATACCCTGAAAGGCTACAGAAGCAGAAAGAAACTTACGGTTTCTTTTCTTCTCTGCTTAGCTGTCATTACCACCACCAGAAAGGAAACCCTGTATATTCTACTCTGGAAGTGTTTAAGAGTTCTCAGTAAAGATATTAAACATTTTACAGAAGTTTCACGTTTCCCACTGAGTAGGTCTTTGTGGATCCCACCAGTGTGTGCACATGCATTTCCTGCCCGGAGTCAGGCCCGCGGTGGCATGCCCCTTGGGGCTGCACATGTCCCCAGCCATCTCCTGTTCCTCCACAGGAACAGACTTGGGGAACAGCCATGACTCATCTCGCAGCAATTTTGAAGCGGGGAGAGAACCTCTCAAGAATTTGAACTCCCTGCTCTTTGTGGATGTCTTCTAAGTTGGTTTTTTTTTATTTCTATTTTTCAACTTTACATCTTAGCAAGTACTTTATCTACACGTTCCTACTGGACACTACAAACAGGAAAAACCACCAGTGTGACTCCACACTTCCCACCAACCCCATGGCAGACCCCAGCCTATGAAAAAATGATTCATTTAATGACAGCTAGCCCAATGCTTGTGCCACGCATCAAAAGTTTCAGGATTCCCAACCCCAGAGATGCTTTGCTCATGTCACATCTGCCAGAAGCGTATGCATGTTGCTTTGACCCACAGGCAACTGGCTTTCCCAGCCTTCTCTGGCAGCAAGTGCATGAACGATGCTTTAAGGTTTTTTTGGTGTATCAAGACAGCAGGAAAAAAGTAGCAGAATTGGCACCAGCCACTCCAGTGCCAACCTCAAAACCTATGAGCATCTAAGCATTAAAAATTTAGCACTGGCAGCAGCATCTGGCACCTGTGGTGTCCTCCCCTCCGCTCTTACCCCAGATGGGAAGGCAGGCTGGTACACAGGCTGCCTCAGCCACACAGCTATGAATTACAGAGCAGAGTGGAGACCAGAGCACTGCTCGAAACACAATGGGAATCCTGTGGGGAGAGAGAGGAAAAAAAAAAAAAAAAAAAAAAAAAGAAAAAAAGGTCATTTTCCCAGGAAGTTACAGAAAAGGCTGGAGTAATCTACCACACACTAACACGCAATGATTTGAAGGACCGCAGATATCAACTAGCCAAGTCAAGAGAAAAAGCAAAAACGGGAGACTATGAGAAATTTAGATGCCTCATCAAAACATGTGGCAATATTGATAAATTTAGAAACGCTGCCTGCCTACATGAAGTTTGCCAGAGCTTTTTGAAAAATGCTGACACTAGAATTGGGCACTGTTCACGTAATGGTCTCACTTTTGCCCTGTACAAGAGGTAGTATTTTCCTGTTCCTAGCCAATACTCCACAAAATTTTAGGCTGTGCAATTGTATTTGAACTTGAGGGGCATCATGCTGTAGCAATTATCTGTCTGCCAGCATCTGCTGTCTCTGTTCAGCATTGCTCCTTTCCACAGCAGGGTTTCCTATATTGTAAAGGTTGCCTCTCATCTTTGGCCCAGATCCTCAGAGACATCCAAATGACTCTCTCCCACTGAAATCAATGAAAGCTGGGAATCAAAATACTTTCAAGGAGCAGGGATACAGTTTGTAAATGAGATTTTTCTTCCTGAATACATTCAAAACAAAGTTGTTGCAGTCAGCTCCCTTTATTAAGCTGTCAGGCTGGTTTCTTCCAACAGTCCCATCCTTAACACATCATCGTACAAGTGTCCTTAGTCACAGATGTTGTTGAACATATCTTTGAAGGACCCCAGAAATGCTTCATTGGATGTTTTTTTTCCCAGTTAGAACTCTTCTTTGATTTTTGCAGCTAATGAGTTTTAAGATTATTTGATGTAGACTATATTGATTCTATTTTTTTTTTTTTTTTAAATCAGCAAGCCATAGAAGATCCAAAGCAAACGTCCAAGTGCTTTCACAGGGCTGGCTAATAACGGCACCCTGACAAGCTTCTAATGTTTCTTATAAATTACTTTTTTCCCCACAAAAGCATTCTGATACCACTACTAAAACCACCGAATCACTGGTTCCTTCTCTCACTGGCCATTCCAGTCTGGATGGCGTATCATGTCCCCATTGTCACCTACTGATTCTTCTGTGCAGTTGGGAATTCTGTAGTGTTTCAAGTTACAAATCAGTATTAACACCTCAAAGAGCAACCGAGCCAGTTCTATTACTTTCGCATGCTCATTTCTCACTTCAGCACAAGTAAATGTGTTTATCAGCAGCAGCTGCTGTTTTATGTCCTATTTAGCAATTGGATAGGATAGCTTTCATTACTACAGTAAGATCTGAATAGATCTGTTCCCTTTCTTTTGAATTAAGAAATTAATTGGGTTTCTATTATTTTTATGCTATTGTCCCTGTCAAGTATCAGAACTGCACTTCAGATCATATTTCTTCTTGTGCATATTCAATGTGTATTGCCCTTACCTGTAGATATTTCTGTTTATGCCCCTCCCTTACCAGTGGCCAACAATGACAGTAAATTGACAGTAAGGAATACAATCAGCTTTTTAAAATTTTGTTTTTATAATATACAGAGGGGCGGCAGTACGAGAGAGAGTGCTAACTTCCTTTCCCTTCTTAGTCACTCATGAGCGAAAAGCCCCTGCATTACTATGACTGCTGTGACCAGGTACACTTTGAGAAGGGACTACATGAAAAGATAGGCTGAAACTACCTGGAAACGAACCGGCTTCCAGCAGCCTCAGCAGCCCTGGGGAAGGCACTGCCACTCGCCTAGAGCCTGCTGCTGGCTCAGGCTGCGAGCTGAGAGAAGTCCAGTACTGCAATGAAAGAAATTAGGTTATCTGATTCTCCTGTGTACAGCCAAAAAGGGCTTTTTCATTCCTGAAAAGCAGAGTTGCAATAACATACTGTATGCTAATTGAACAAGCCAAACTCCTGAATTTTGGGCAGCTGAAAAACAGTGAGATGAGACTATCTGCACTTTTCAGACTTAGCAACTGAGCTCAAGTAGTAAACCATAGAAAGACTGTGTAGAATAAACCTTGAAATGCTTCCTTCAAACAGATGAGAGCAAAGTAAATAAAAACTTCACACTTGAGACCTACCATGAAGCTCACCCTTCTCTTTGCTGATACTGCATGAGCGACAGTCACGTCAGTGATGCCACTGTAAACACAAAACAGACTCATATATAATGACTATAACCAAAACCAGCCTGCCACCCTGGTAAGCTGCAAGATAGCAGGAAAATCATACCTATGTATTGAGGTTTCTGTGTGAAGGACTGAAAACGATCATCAGTTTGTCTAGAACAGAATCTAGAAGAATTAATTTTTTTTTTAAAAATAGAAAAAAATATTTCTGTTTTTAAGAAATAGATTACTCTTTACCAGTTTTGGAGCTCCTCTTTGTCATGAAACTTTTCTTTCTAACCAGAATGAATCATCTGATATATGCAAAATTTAAGGGATGCATGTTTTGCAAAGAAGCATCAAACTGAGTATTATTCCTTTAGCACACACATGCAATGTTGTTAAACAGGAAAATTACGTGTTCTGACATGTACATAATCCCGTTCCCACAAATATTGCCTGAATCGCCTCAAAGAAGTGAAAGGCACTTGTGTTAGTCTAAGAGAATGGACGGAGGCTGGTTTACTTGAGGTCCTTTGGAAACACTAGCAAATCCTACAACATTACAGAGAGAGATATATATAAAAATAAAAATCTATATGTGTACATACATATATAGATGCAATTATTTCTCTCACATTGTTCAACATTAAATATTTGTTAGCAACTTTAAAATCAACATTGTGGGGGAAAAAAGCAGCTAGGTTTTCTGAAGAGTGTCCTTTAACAAAGTTACACGTGCAAAATTTTGCTGGAAATGCCCACTGCTAACAGTTTAACCAAGACTCCTCTGTGTCAAAGCCTTGTCACAAACTGTTTAACTTTTAAGGAAAACAAGCTATAGTCAAGGCAGGATTTGTGCTTACAGGGAAATGCAAACCTATATCCACAACACTGCTTAAATCCTGCCATTTGTACTTAGGGCAGGAACAAAAGAAGGATTTTCGGTCATCGCATGTCAAGAGGTGGACTAGTCTCCGTAAAAGGCACTGCCCAAACACACTGCGGCTTCATTTCTCTAAATGCTATTCAGCATGACAGACTATGAGATGGAGTTCAATCTAAATTTAAGCACTCTTTGTGGACTATTAATAGAAGAAAAACTGGTAGCATGAATCATCATGTGGGAGCTGCAGAGCAACAGTGATTTATTTTCTATAACAGTAATATGTAGAAGTTACCTTTATACAATAAAGGAGCTGTTGGAGTTGCAAGGCCCAGCAGAAGTCAGATGACTCTTCCCCACTTACACTATTCTCATTTTATTCTAAGGAGCAATGAGAGGGCAACCCTTATTTAACTTGACAAAATCCACACTGTGTATACCCAAGCTCCTGTCACAACACAAACTGGAGACAAGTAGCTACTGACCCTGCTCCCCAGCACTCCCTGCTAGGGAACGTGTGTGTGCTGGAAACAGCGGTGCAAAACGATGGAACTTCATAGGTTTATAAAGTTAGCATTTTAGCACCCTGTTCCAATGTCTGTGTAATGTTGGTACCTCTGGCCAAGAGGAAAACTGTGGCATGTCTTCCCTTAACATTTCTTCTCTGCAGAGACCATAGTCCAGCTATGTTATTGTTAGACCAGCCATTTTCGGGAAAGATTTTTTGGAAGGACTGAACACCTGACAGCTCCTCAACTGTAAAACTGCTGATGCTCAGCACCCCTCAGGATCATATCCTCCAATGTTGTGATATTCTTTTTCAAGAGACAGCACTGGTTATGTGCACTGCAGGCTTTACTCCATTGCAGTTGATGGACTCCGAACGTCACCCACAGACACACACAGCGTTAACTCAACACGCTGGCATTGCGGCGCTCCGTGTGATATTTATTTTTGAAAAATATGATATTGTCAACAGCTCAGTGAAGTTGTCTCCAGACTGTTATGTCTCCTCAAGTTTCTTTCATTTTTAAGAGCTTAACTTGTAGGCTTCTGGCATAAGGAAAGAGCCTAAAATGGTTTAAGAAAAAGGAGCATAAACAAGGGAGTGAGCTATGCACTGCACTGGAGAGAAGTATTTCCTCATACTATATAATCAATGCAAATGTCTAGCAGTAAAAAATCTGTGATAAGACACTACTGTGTTAAATGCTATTTTCATAATGAGATTAAGGGGGTTCCAAAGAACTGAAAATCCTGAAGGGCAAAGAACATCTAAGAAAAGTCAACATCATATTTTTCAAACAGGGCATTTCATATACAGGAATTCAGTTCAACAAAAAGAGTTCAGTTAAACCATGGTGATACGGAGAGCAATGGTAGACACAAAGACCAGTAAAAACCTTAACTTGGATTAGGATTGATGGCATCAGTCCCTTATCTACTTTTCTTTTTTTTTTAAATTCATAGACAAAAATTTTTCCAAAGACACATGGGAGAAGTTTAAAAGCAACTTTTCTAACACAAGTGAAGCTAATAAAACCCATTTAATTAAACATAAAAGATCTTCTAATCTTGAGCTGCCAGGAATAGAGACACTAATTGTTCACTTTTCCATTCAAGGTGTTGGGTTGCAGCATCAAGCAGTAATTCATACAGAAGGTATTGGAGCTTTCACAATACCATCACTACTTTTTGAGCAATTCAAAGAAGAATTCTGTACCTCACTCAACCTTTAGTATTGAGGATGAAAAAAACCCCCATACCTGTTTAAGAAACCAGAAGACCACAAATGCTGGGCCCAAGGAAAGATAGCGCTGAAAAAATTTCCCCTAGACAAAACAGTGAGGGAGCTAAGAGAGGGTGAACAATATGAAAGACACAGAATTCAGCAGGTTTTTGTGGTGTGGGTTTGGGGTTTTTTTTTGTTTTTTTGTTTTTTTTTTTTTTTAAAGTCTTAGCAGTGCCTGCTGGCTATTAATAACTTCCCATCTGGAGAAGGGAGTTAACTTTTTATGGTAAGTTAGTGTCTCTGTTTTAAAAGAATTTTGTGTGGGAAAAACTTCCATCTTCACGAATGCCTCTTGTCTATGCACTCTGTGGAATTACACATAGCTCTTGGCAATATACATGATATAATCCAAGTCTCTTCCGTCGATCAAAGCAATTGTGAAATCCTTTTTGATAAGAATTTTAGCTGAAAGTTCTGTAGTGCTAACCTACTTCCTACACAGAATTTAACTGCAGAACAACCATAACTCCAGTATAAGCTTTTGTGATTAATACAGTGGAATATTATATTGCTGTTACTTCTGAGGTTTTTATTTTACTATTCCATACAGCTGCAGTTTTTCATTACAGTAAGACCTTCAAAATTATTTAACTGATTTTATTATATTCAACTTAAACCAAACTTACAGAGCTAGCTTCACATTTTAAACAAAATTCTCTAGTGACAGCTTGGAAGACAATCCATGAAAAAAAACTCGGGTTAGGAAATACTATTTCAGTGGATATAGGAAAGAAAATGCAGCTCTACAAACTGCACAGGCAGTACTGGTTTAGCGTACCTCAGGCCTGGCCTGCGTCCGGCTTGCTGCTTCTGGCTTGACCTTCAGATTTGGCAGTTGCAGGAGGTGTCACCTCTACAATGCTGGCATGCACTTGCTACAGAAAAGAAAAACATCTTTTTTCTGACATGAGTTTACTACACTACACTTTTAAAACGTTTGTAAAAGAAGTACAAAAACTGAAGATCCATGCTTAAAACCAGGACATAAACCCATTTTAAGAACTATGAAGAGTTTTGTTAAACCCATCTGATTCAGGGAGAATATTTCACCTCAAGAAGCAAGAAGTGAAACATTTTCTTGCAGAATAACATTACTGAGACAAGGACTTTTCTGGACTGCTGAACAGTCAGAAAACACCACATAAGATCTCAAAAAAATTATGTAAGAAATAGGCAGAATTAAAATACCTATACTAGCCAGTGCATTTAAGAACGACATTTGAAATAAATAGGAGCTCAATCCAAACCCTCTGGATCCAATTTATTCCAGAGCACTTGAAATTAAAGCTCTAAACCAGCACTTGAAAACAGTTACCATCCAGGATGACTGAGACCAAATAAGATTTAAGGTGTTCTAGTCTTTATTTTCACCTGAAAATTTTATTTTTAGGCATCTGCTTTAAATACTCTGTACTGTTCTAGAGATTAAATACCCAATCCCCCCCAGCACAATTCCTTTAGAGAGAGAGGGAGCGAGCGAGCACACACGCATGCATTGCGTTACTTGGGTTGGGTTAAGTAACATTGAAATAATTCTAATCCTGCAATGTATTACAGAAGTTGCCTAAATTGAATATATTCTTTGCAATTTCCTTCTCTGTTACTCATATTCAAGACTAGGACAATACAAGCTAAGCAGATGCCTTAAATACATACCTTTTATCTAGGGTATTCACCATCTTATAATGTAAAACCTTTTGGGGGTAGATACCGTAAAGTATGCTGGTATACCAAGAGAGACATGACTTCCAAAAAGTCATGAGGTTATGTGCATACAAATCATTTGCATGCACTTCTCATCCATAGCATATAAACCTCCACAAACTACTTCCTGTAACATTTACTCGTGAAAACCCATGGTGGCAGAAATAGCATTAAAATATTCCCTTTTGTAGAGGCTTCACTCAAGAAAACATAAACACACATTTTACTATTTTCAATCTTTATTTCATGAATAATTAAGAAGAAAACATGGCAACATCGGGAAATTGAAGGCATACATACTAAATACTCATACAGAATACATTATGGAGAAAGTAAATGCCCAGATCTTTAGTGGTCCTTGCAAACTAAAAGCATATTGGTCCTCCAAAAGGTTTAGCTTAAAATATGCTTGCTGACCTTTTAAGTTCCAACGATTAACAGCTTGTGCCTTTCAAACCAGAAACAGGGTGAAATACAATTTGAACATACTTCCATTTTTTCCTGAAACCTGTATTTCTCAGCTCTAACCAGAAGCAAACAAAATGGTTTTTTTCCTGCTTACCTTTTAAATGTATATGCTAATACACCACCCTAAGTATTTAAGACGCAAGTACTTCTTGAAACACGTTCAGTTTTATTAAGAATCTGCATATGTACATATACATATACACACGTATACGTGTGTGTATACATATATGTACTTATGTAAAACTTCTCTATATATGTAAAATGTCTATATATGGTAATGCATGTGAACCATTTGAAAGGGTTCTGCAAGAAGAGAAAAATGCTTGTTGTCTAGAACATTACTAAACCCACACATTTACTGTTAGGTCAGCCTAACAGTGATGTTTCAAGGGAGTATAAAACTAATACAAATCAGAAAAGCTGGATGGATGAGCTTTTAAGAATCACTGTTTTTTACATCATCTTTAAAGGCCATAGAAAATGAGCTTTAAATTATCTATTTAGGAGATATTAGTACTGGCTGCGGTGTCATCTCAAACAAGGTTAGTCCTTATCCAATAGTGCTGTGAAGTTAGACTGAGACATCAATAAAATTCTGTTCTTTCATGAAGTCCAAAATTCATCACACTGTTCTGTTAATTCTGCCTCACACCTGAACTGAAAGTACCCTCATCCAGGAGTTGCAGGGTACCAATTAATGCCCTTCTGACTTTGATCTGGAGAGTTGTCCAATATTAAATGGGATCACTGATTTATTCCATACACAATGGACAACTCTTGATCATTACTGACCTAAAGTGAACTTACAGTCTGGAGGCAAACTAGCCTATCCTTTGTTTAGTAGTGTTATACTTTCTTGCCATTAGATAACATACAGAAAAAAAATTTCTGTTCAAAAAAACCCTTCAGATACGTATAAAAGTGCTACTTAAAAATAGTTAAATTGACCTTACGACATATGCAAACCCAAAAGTTTCTAACAAACTGAAATGCTGTAAGTTACAAGGATTAATTACTTGAGTATGTTATGTGTACTTGTGCCCTCTTTACTGAACTGATTCCCAAGTAATTATCCTGATTGAACATATGCAATAATTGGAAACCAGTAGAAGCCTCCAGAGAAATTTCAACAACAGAACACAAAAAAAGAAGAGCCTCTTTCTCCCCATTTGTTGAAATAGAGTTCAGAAACAAAAACTGACTATTCCATTATTGCAAATGCAGTCTACTGTCAAAACAGGTCAGTTCATGAACTGTGGAACCAGGACTGCCAACGGCTCCTCTGCAGCAGGAAATGTCCACTGGGCTTCCTAGCTACCATATAAATACACAGGTTACATGCCATTAAAATAATACATATAGCACTAGAATGAAAATGCACGCGATACGTTCCTACGCTGGGGCACAGTAAGTTTTAAGCTTTGACTTCCCCAGACAACTTGTTCATATTCTAGAACACTATGCAAAATACAAAAGCCTTAGAAAAGTGCAACAAAACTAGCTTCATGACATTTTTCTTTCAGTTTCCATAAATACAATCTCATAAAAATATTATTAAACAGAAGCATACTTCCCAGTGGAGAACAAACATGCCACATTTCAGCTTTGAGTAAGTCATTTTGGCTAACCTGAAACCCCCTGAAAAATCGGGGATTAAAATGAAACCAGCTTAATCGCATCAGGCTGCTGTAAATATTCTGCCAAAAGTTTACCCTATTGTTTTGCATCCACAAGTCCTGCTAGAACTGATGGGAACTTTACGTGCAACTCTGTGGCAGACAGTGGCCTAAGGGTAAGATATATTCCAAGGAAAAGATAAACGTCAGTTGGAAGGAAGTCATCTGGTATTCATAGATTTTACTCAAGTTTCAGTGTGAGGAAATAATCCTGTTATCACAGAATGAATTAATTTAGGGAGGGTAGGATAGTGGCCTTGTCAAACTGAGTTCAAGGGTGTTGCATCCCAAAAACTGGCAAGCCCAAATATATAAGGAAAAAAAAGACACTCGTATCAACACTCTAACAGAAATCAGAACTGTACAAACCTTGATCTTTTAAGTTATTTAGCATTAATTATCAAAAGCACATGCTACATATTGCAGATGCTTCACATCTTGGCTTTGACAATTACAAAGCGTACTACAACACTGATACTGAAATCATAGCGAATACAACAGAAAAAACTTAGATGAATGAAGGACTGGGAATGCTCAGCAAGCCAGACAGTAATTTTAAAGCCATCCAGCCACTCTCCTTTGAAAGCAGAAACACTATTAGAGATTCCTTTCTAAACAGGGACAATTGAATATATTGAGATGTCTATGAACCCTTAACTCATTTAAGGAGTTAATAACTTGGGGGCAAGAAGACCTGCTGGACGCCCTGGAGTGATGTAGGCAATACAGGGGAGATAAGGAAGCCATGGGAGAGTTAAGCAGCTCTAACACATTTTGCCAATCGACACACACTAACCTGGGAAAGCATGGTGGCATGTCCAGAACTCGTGGATGATGACTGCCACTTTTCATCAAATAATTTCTCAAACTGGTTAATATTGCTGAGTATTCATATACTAATGCTAGCTTAAAGAAAGGAATTGCAGAAATAGAGCTTGGCAGAACATAAAAATAAAAGCAATAAATATTTACCAAGTCAAGGGAAGGACCAAAAACTAACTACATAGTTAAATCAGTCTGTACATGAACCCTACTATTTTAAAATCCTCTTTCTTAGGCCACCTCAGCAAGATGATTACTCACAATAGGCAAAAAATAGTGTAAAGGTGTACAACTGGATTCCTTCCCAGAAGAATTCTGCCCCTTAATATCTCCTGCTCGATGCAGCCTGCAGTTAAACTGTGGCTGTATTAGTTGTAAGAGCCAAGTAAGAAGTTAAGTCACCACATGCATCCCATGACTGCAGCTTCAAAGGCTTAACTTTAGCCTATGCATAGCTTCACGCCAGCCATCGGGGGGGCAGCTTTGGAAGATACTGTCATGTAACACTAGACAGCGCTCCCAAACCAGACACAAGCAGAACACAAAGTAAAAAAAACACCCAGAAGTTCTCCGTATCTCCAACTTCCCAAATGATCTATTTTTAAAAGTAGGCTATAATAAAATGTGTACCCTGGGCCAAAACCATACAGAAATAGAGAGAACTGAATAACAGTAATTTTTTGGTGGTGCAAAAGACGCAACAGAATCCAAATGTCTGAAGCGTTGAATCAGGGAACTGATGAAATAGATAAGAACTTAACATTGAGATCATTAACAGAAGTGAGATGCCAATGAGAATTTTTTGTCACAGCTACAAAATTCTTAAGGCAGATCCTCCGCAGTTTCAACCACTGTACTGCATCATTAGAGCAAGGGACAAATTTATTTCTCCTTATGCATGTAAAACCAGAGTATGACTGCTGCCAGTAGTACTAGCGTGGTTTACACCAATACATCAAAGCTGAGTTCATTTAGCTCTGGCAAATTAAGGGGTCCCTAAAACATGATGATGGACTCTACAGAAAAGCACAAGCAGAGAAAATATTTTACAAAACCAGAGGCACAAAATTATCAGAAATGCTACATATAACTTGAGGAATATATTTTATGCAAAAGAGACAAAAAATGACTTTTACATCAGAATATGCTGTACTTAAATACTGTATTCTGGATAACCTATCCACAAACACAAATTTAAAAGGGAAAATTTCACTCACAATTTTTCAGAAGCATGAGAATAGGAGATCTTTGTGAGGGACACTAAGATTCACACCAGAGATACTAAACTAGTGTTTCTATTTAAATATATAAGACAACCAAATCAAACAAAACCAAATGAAAACCAAGTGTAAGCCATTCTGAAGTCACCTCAGTTCTGTTATTGTTAGATACTCCATATCAAAACTTCTCTGACAAAATTTTCCTGAATAACCAAAATTAATTTTTTTCTCTTTTTTGGTAGATAAAACCCCACAAATGTTCATTCAGTACCTTGCATGAGGATGACAACTAGCTATACCAAATACACATCTGGCTCTAAACTGACCTGGAAGTGTTTCTGTACACGGGATCCAGAAGATGATACAGCTGTATCTGCATCAATATGTTCCACAGCTCCATTTTGTTGCCTGCCCCACCCCTACAGCTGGCAACAAGTAACCCTGAAATACTACAGCACAGGCATTTGCAAGGCACGTATTAAAATGCAATAATATAAATTGATGATAAAATATTTGTCCTTTTTTTAGTACATTCAGAAATATTTTCTGGATTAAAAAGAAGGAAAGTAAATCAGCATAAACTTCCACTTCATATGTACAAAAAACCAGGCTGTTTCGGGATTAACTATGAGTAGGAACCAAATGGAACAGTATCATCCACGTTCAGAAAGGCTACAGCTATTCTTCTTCTTGAAAAATGTAATGCTGTTTGAACCTTCAGAAAAAAACTCACTGTAGAGTGCAGGAGGGCATTATGTTTGTTTTAGATCTTCTGTTGCTTCATTACTTCCACTTGGACAGCTGTGCAGCATCTTATATGTAAAGGCTCAGATATATCATTATAAAAAAACCCTACAACTTTTCATTAGGCCCAATACTCCTTTACAGATATGAATTCAGCAGGGGTTTATCAGACAGATCACAGCAAGAAGTTTACAGAGCTCTGAAGTTCAAAACAAGATCATTTTTATAATCACTAATAACTTTTCTCTCTCTCTCTCTCTGAAGGCTAACAGCTCATCTTTTTAACAGAAAGTATCTAGAAAATGTGATTTCCCCTTGTACAACTGGTTATACTATTAGTGTTATTTCAGTTAAGGACTAATACAACGTTTCAGGTAAATGAAGTTGACTGCAGGACAGAAACAAAGCTTAAAGCCCAAATTACCTTAACAAAACAGGTCATGAGTGAATTTAGACCAAGAAGTGCTATCCTTGTCATTAGAAAAATATTTTCTTAAAATCTAAGGCAATGAATAAGACAATCATAGATATGGATGTTTGTTCAGAGGATGAATAGAAGGGTTTTTTTTAACACAAATTGGCAAAAACTGGAATTTAGTAGTAAGAGATGGAAAGTGAGACAGCAATAATGTGTATTTCCAATAGGACTATTCTTATTGCAATGTATTTGAAGAAATATACAGGAGAGGAAATTGTATTTCAGACTTTTATTAAAATCTGTTAATGAAGATTTTTTTACTTGAAGCCTCTCTTGCAACAATGGTCTTTAGATTACGTTGACTCTTCAAATGCACCAATGAATAATCTGAGGGTATCTAGCTACTTTTAGGGTTCCAAAGAATGGTAAGAATGTATGAGACACTGCTGCTCTGAAAACTTCTCCAAAGGCCCTCAGCACGGATTAAGTAGCTATTTTGCAAATTTTTGTAATTCTCACAGGCACATATCAGTGTAAGTGCATATTTTTATATAATGCTAGCTGCTAGAGACATGCTGAATTATCACTCTTCACAAGGGCTACGTTCTTCAGATGACAGGTTATTTGATTTGGCAACAATTTTGAGTTAAATCTGTGCTTTTATACCATGATGAAGTTTTACAGATGCCAAGCACAGTTGCATTCACTGGGTTAACATCTATGACATTCAAACTGTCCTTAACAGTCATAAGAGCACCATAGGAATGGCAGATTCATTTTCTTTATAAGAGGGTTACTGTGTTGAAAGAACATGTGCTTATAAATAGCAGTTGTTACAGAACTCACTTCTAAAGTAGGCTTCTGCTTAATATTAATGAGAGATGTTCTACTGTGGCTTAACTGCTGATAAGTATTCAGAAAAATAAGAGGCAGAAGCAATGATAGAGTGAAGTCTTCCCTTGATTTGACAAACAAAAATTACAATAAACAGCTTATGATAAATGGATATAAGAAATCGTTCTGAGCCATTAACATTCTGCACAAGGCCCTGAAGTGCCAGGATGTATCAATTCAATGATCGCTAAGGCACTTACTTGAACTCTTTTGCCCGAGAGCCATTACATGAATTCAGGTACATTTTAGGAAAATGGAAGTTGAGCAGGCTAAAGTTTCTCAATTCCTTCCTTGTGACAGTGAGTCATTTCCACGCAACATTCGAGACTACTGGGTGTACACACATTACATCAGTTCCTCCACAGTTCTTGTCAGAGAACGTCTCACCTTCTGTCAGTCAGATGAGGATGTGCAAGATCAATGAAAAAAACCAGAATACATGGCAAAGCTGGATTTTGAGACAAACTACTTCATTAGTACATCTTATTGAAAATATCTTCTCTGCAGAGGAAATGCTATCCTAGTTCCAAAATTCTACCACAGAAATCCATGACGTATGCTCGTATTGCTGTAAAGCCTGGGGTAGCTGTGCGTGCTATACAGGCAAAGGAGGAAGAGGGGAAAGAACGAGCTGTACAAGGGTTGATTATTGATTCATTTCTGTTACAATGGAAGCACAGGGAGTTTGGACAGATTCCTTGAAGTACAGCATACCCTGAAAGCCAGGAGCTGTATGTGCTAGTCTTCACAATCCGTAAGATAAAGTTGGAAGCCACATCACTGTGACAGAGGTAGGCTTATAATGAAGCTTTAGAATGAAGAGTTCTTCCGTGCCAAATTTTTCGAGGTATTGAGAGCACTTTTCCACTCAATTTGTCATTACGGAATAAAAGCTTGTTTTCCTAGAATATTGTGCACATTTTAAAGGATGGAAAATAGCTGTAAAGGCAGTAACTAAATTACTATTAAGAACTACTGTATCAGGGTGCCATATGCTGTGGGTAGAATATGCAGACTCTGTGGTATCAGGATGCTACAGAAAGTTCAAGTAATATGATGCCATGTTATCCTTTTCCTTCTCAAAGCTTTAGCTGTACATTCAGTCTCCTATATGCTAGAGGATCCATTCATCTCACTCTCCTAGGAAAGAAAGCTTCAGGAAGTCTGGCTGGAAAGGCAGCACAGAAGTAGTCCAGGCTCTTTAGGCTACATAATTCATCTGAATAGCTTAATAACTTGGGTTATTCCAAGCACTGTGGCAACAAGTTCTTGCTTTTAAATAGTTGTTTCCAGGCTTAGTAGCTGAAGCAATCTGATACAATCCAGGATAGTGTCACTGAAGTTTGCGGGGACTCAAATGTTGCCAGTTTTCAGTGAAATGGGGATTAGCGTTTCAGTAAGATTTCCATCTTGTAGCTCATGTTGGTTCTATCCCATGGATCTGTTGAATAATTAGGGTTTCAGGTTTCAAAGTATTTGTAAATTGCTGTAACATACAGCATGACATTCTGCCAGTCTGGACGCTCAGTTCGCACCATTTCATTGATGTCCTGTCACAGAAAATAGATTAGTCAAAGTCAGGAATGATAACATTGTGAGTAATGTGGTAGTGTTTTTACAAGTTCCTAGGAATAGTAAATCTGTAAAGTTTCCACAATTTATTGATGAAAAAAGCTCTTTTTTCTTCCATACATCTTTGTATTACTTACAAAAATGTTAACAGCTATGAATAGTATATCTGTAGATAGTTATTTTGTTGACTTAAGATGGAAATGTCTAATGCCGTGCATACTTGAGTTGTCCCCCACTTAGTAGAATTAGGATAGCAGTCAAGACTTTTGTGATCACATACCCCTACACCAGTCTCGCAAGTCAATGCAATCTACCTAGGAACTGTGAGTCACAGAATCAAGACCCAGATCTTAACTGCAGCTAAAGTTCAAAATTTGTATCAGGGTAAGAGTCAAGCATTAATAAATAGTTGAAACTCTTTTTAGAGTAGACTACTGAACTTTAGATTACTTTATACATACTTTTGAGTAAAGAGGCAAGGAAGAGGGAAGTTTACTACCAATTTGGGTATATCCAAGAGACAAAGTGATCAGTGTATAACTGATAGGCCAGCTCACACATATTTCATAGTAACAATAAACCAGAGTGTCTGTGAATAAGCAGGGTAAACAAAGCCTGATCTACCCTTTTCAGGACACGTACAAAGGAAAACAGTGTGATGCAGTCTCTAATATTTTTTGTTTACTGTAAGGCTCTATTTTGTAAGCTTTGGGTCCAGGACCCTCCAGAACTCAAAAAAGATAAAATAAATTTTTGTAATGCTCCACATAAAAGTAGCTGAATACTTTCTTATTCAGGGAACAAGTAACTTCCCCTTACACTACCACTACTATTCACATACAGTAGTTTTCACACCCTTTTTCCACCCTCCACCCATGCAATATGGACAAGGAAACAGATCCACAAACATACACATTGTACGCACTATGTATGCAGGCACATAAATAGACACTAAATCCTTAAGAGGGATACCATTCACACTTAGAAGATTTAACTCTTTTTAGAATATATGTAAGTATGTGTATTACAAAAAGAAAGTACAGACAGCAACCATTTAGACTAAAGCTGATTTATGTAAGAATTACTGCAGTTATTTGCCACAATCCAGTTCTTACATCAGTGCTTGGTAAGAAACTTCCACATTTCAAATCACTGATAAAGTCTAAGTACTGAAGTCCAACAGTTGCACTGCTATTGTCAGCAAATACAATGCTGGGGGAGGGAAGGGGGGGTAAAGGCTCTGATAAGGATCAGGGAAAGTGTTATTTTTAAAAATGAATTTTTGTGGTTAATCATAAGGGCTCCGGATACTCCCAATTCCATACCTTCAGAAATCTTCCTTTTCTAGTAACCACTATACTACTGAAAACTAATTCTTTTAAGCTAAAATTTGTATAAGAAAACTTATTATAAACAATAATTGAAAAAACCCCTTTCAATTATTTACAATAATGACAAATTACAAGTCTAAACTTAAGAGTTAAAATCTTGACTCTCATATTACACTGAGCAAAAGAACAAATTACATAGCTTGATTTGTACCTCCAGAATTCCCAAAACCCAAATAATTTGAAAGTCAGTCAGACAGGATAGAATTAATGAATTCTTGAAGACTGTATCACATAACTATTTCTCAAATTATTCTCAAACAAATCCATTGTCTTTACTATTATTTCTTATGATATTGAGAGATGAGTTTTGGTGAATCTTCCTTTTATAGCTTAAGAGTTTATCTGTTCTAGGCTATCGTGCTGTTGCCTTTGTTGCAGCTGCTGGAGGAGTACAGGTCTGTATCTCAGTCACTATTTAATGCAAAAAACATGTAAACTTCAGTTGTTAACGACAGTGGGTTTATTAAATAAAGAAACTGAGGTCAGAAATATCCTTTATGTTTGTCAGTTAAAAATGATACAGGGGCAATGACCTCTAGCTGAGCTCATCTATTGCTATTTTTAAGTATAAAGCATCAAAATTTTTCAAAAGTACAAAATAGAGTAATTTGGTTTTTATAAATGGGACATAATTAATTCAGTATGCATTTAAAACTTACCAGAGTAGATTTTATGCCAACACTTTCAGCTGCCTGAAAAGCCAAAGTGAAATTTCTTCTCTGCATGAGATATAAAAACATGTTAGAATCCGAGGAACTACTACTTCAAACATAACAGAGTGGTGTTAAGAATGTTCATAGTAACGCTGCTACTTTTGCTTTAAATGGAGTCTATAATTTGACCATAGTAATTTAAAGAGCCATAGAACATGTCCTAATATCATCCAAAAATGTATGGAAAATTGTTATTAATTCCCCATGCTTTAAAAAGCATAAATAAATAAAAAAATCTCTTCAGGCGTTAATGAAAGATTCTTATATCTTTTTAGGCATTACCATTAATAATATATCTCCAGATAACATACCAGTAGGTACTAACTATAGCACACTAGAATACATACAGACTACTCTGCAGTCTTGACATCTTCTAGTTTACCTTTATTTGATACATATCACTTGAGAACAGTATCACAGTCACTTATCAGTATGAGAAAGTAGGATGAAACAACATCCTTGTGATATAGAAAGAGATGAACAAAACACATCAAGATACAAAGTTGATGGATTTAAAATCTTTAAGCTTAAACACTCCTTGCTTCCAAAACCCAAACTGAAAACACTTCCCAATTGTTTGTGTTAAATAAAATGCCTCAGATTTAAATTTATGACCTTCTGTTATTATTTTTTTCATATATCTGTTCCAAAGTTCCGTTTAACCCAATGATCTCAGAATATTAAAAGATTATAATAAGAATAGCAGCAAGGTAGTTTAAAGAGTTTCAATTATGATTCCTAGTAATACTGGGGTTTTTAGAACTCAAATTTGTTCATTGTTCTTTATTAACTATATAGTCTCGCAGTCCCAGGAATGGGATTTTTAATGTCATACCTTGTCCTGGCTGTTTAGTTCTTGATAGGGAATATGAGCTGGGAGGTAAGTATGGAGGACTGCACAGAAAGCCAAGCCATCGTTCCAGCTACTGCTGAAGTTCGTTATGTCGATATTCTTGAAGGGAAGGAAGAAAAAACACAAAACCAAAAACCAAACCAATATTAAAATCATAATCTAGCAAGTATTAGTTCTGCCAATCCACCAATACTTGTGAGGGTTTTGTGTATTTATTTTTTTTAATACCTTTGAAGATATCAGCAGAGAAAGCAAACAGCCTAACACAAGGTAAGAAACCAAAATCTACTACTGCAGAGAATAACAATTAAGTGATAAGAAAGTCAGTTATCTTGTGTATTAGTTCAAGATAATATTAAGCTTCCCCCCCCCCCAAAAAAAAAAAAAAGTGTAAAATGTGTGTGTTCAAAGGTATAAAATGTTGTGCTAGAGAGGGTAAGAGTATAGATTTGGTACAACTGTACATACCAAGATAGAAAAGCAAACAAGTTAGAGATGTATGCCTAAAATCCCTGAAACAGACCATGTAGTAGCATCTCTGTTAATGTAAGATTTTACTTTTCTGCTTCTACTGCATTAACATCCAAACAAAATTTCTAACTGATGAGGACAAGTATTTTCTCTTCTAAGCAAACCATTTCTATACAGAAACTTAAGTGAACAAGATCACGAACAAAAATCGAGTTTCAGTTGGAAATAAAAATGTTCTAACCAATTTAACACTGACAGTGGCAGAGAATCATTGTCTTTGGGATTGGAACTGAAACTGAAAAATGCAGTCTTGCACTCTCGATCTTTTAGTTCCAGTAGGAAACTCAGCGGCACTGATAAACGCATCTCCTGAGATCATATGTATTATTGTAAAGAGTCAGCTCAGTCTAGAAGAGTTATGGACAAGATGCCTCAGAAACCTTTTACATTACTGTATACTTGGCTGTTGGCAAACAACAAAGGGGCTAAGTGGATAGCAGTCAGTTTAAACTTCAATTAAGAAACAACCAGTAACAACAACTCACTGTTTATCTTTTAGACCTTTATGGAGAAATGTAAATATGCTTCAAAATCTAACTCACTTAACTGGGCTTAAGCAGAAGCTAACCAGCTCCCCTACTTACTTTTGAAAATTTTAATGTAGCAGGAACTATAACCTCCAGTCACAGAATTGCAGAAACACAAAATCACACAAGTCAACCTTTCATCTGACAGCAATTTAATAGTCATCGCCTGCCTTTGATAAGACACTAAAACTTGTCATTTCTAATGCAGAAAAATCCACCCGGAATCAGTGTTACTGTGCCATGCAGGCTGGGAATGAAGCAGTGCTATTTCTTGTCAAACCAAGGATTTGGATTACAAATGCAAAACAACTGCAATCCCCTCCAACAGAGGAAAAAAACAAAACTAAAGGCAATTTCTAGAAGAATGTGAGGGAAATCTCCGTTTCCTGCTCAGCTTTAGCACTTTTTATACAAAGTCCACCAAATGCAGGTTCAGACTCTGGTGACGTAAGCGTACGTGCTGGGGCTCACAATGCCCAAGGCAGTGGTCTGAGCCTCGCCTGTTGTCCTGCTGCCTGCTTGCAAACGGAAATGTCATTGTTGGAGACCCCCAGTCTGTGGGAACATGTTCTTCACACAGCTTCCTCAAGCCACAGGGGTGGGAAAATTTAAAAGCAAAAGAAAAAAAATGAAGCGCTCTCTCCTTTCTCCTCAAGAGAGACAGGAAATTGGATTTAAATTAATGCTCGGTTAAAAAATTTTCAATGTTGCTTATATTAGACGAACAAATGCAACACACAGTGTAACGCTTTTTGTATCAGAAATAGTGTGGCCAGCAGGACCAGGTCAGTGATCATCCCACTGTACTCTGCACTGGTGAGGCCACACCTCGAGTACTGTGTTCAGTTTTGGGCCCCTCACTACAAGAAGCACACTGAGGTGCTGGAGGGTGTCCAAAGAAAGGCAATGAAGCTGGTGAAGGGTCCAGAGCACAAGTCCTATGAGGAGCGGCTGAGGGAACTAGGGGTGTTTAGCCTGAAGAAAAGGAGGCTGAGGGGAGACCTGATTGCTCTCTACAACTACCTGAAAGGAGGCTGTAGCAAGGTGGGTGTTGGTCTCTTCTCCCAAGTAACAAGTGATAAGACAAGAGGAAATGGCCTCAAGTAGTGCCAGAGGAGGTTTAGATTGGATATTAGGAAAAATTTCTTCACCAAAAGGGTTATAAAGCATTGGAACAGGCTGCCCAGGGAAGTGGTGGAATCACCATCCCTGGAGGTATTTAATGGACTTGTAAACATTGTGCTCAGGCACATGGTTTAGTGGTGGACTTGGCAGTGCTAGGTTAACAGTTGGACTTGATGATCTTAAAGGTCTTTTCCAACCTAAAGGACTCCATGATTTTATGAAAAAAGGAAAAAAAGGGAAGAAAGCATCAGACTGCTGAAGCAAATAAATTCCTACTTGTGTCTGTTTACAAAGTTACTTTTTGCCAAGTTCTTTCCCTCTACCCTGTAACATCTGCATCAGTAAGATGGATAAAGGTAGGGAGAGGGGCTTTTTCTTGTCACAGTCATCTGTGGCAAGCTAGTTATAAAAATCAAATATGAATGACCATGTTTCCTTTGCTACACAATCTACTGAGGGAGAAAAACTGAGTCCTGGTTTTCACCCCTTGGCTGAAATATTCTCCCTCCTTCCCCAGGATGGCCAAGTGACCTGGGAAGGGGAGGAGGAAGATGTTGGCATTGTCACAGGTAAGTTAAACACAGATCTGCTCAGACATATGTGCATGCATCAAGCCAAACCATTAAGAAAAAAAAAAAATCATACTAGTTAAAGCTACTGAAAAGCATTAACAAATTTTTAAGACTCAGGACTACAAGGATAGATATGACATTCCTTATTAAAGTAAGGAGGACTGCCAAAGCACTGCTGAATCTGATTAACAGTTTCTAACACACACATTTCCAATCTAGTGACTTAATTCTGGATATAGTTTCAACAAGTACCTGTTGAATTGGTATTATTGCAGAATATACTCTACTTACCATGGACCAAGAATCCACTGAAGTCAGTCATTGTACAAATAAAATTTGATAGTACCTTGCCTCGCAGAGCTTACAATGTCTTTTTTTCTCTCCCAGGTTGCTCCACACATTTCAGAGGAAGCACAGCAATATTTATTTGAAAATATAAGAGTTTGAGCCTGAACACCAGTATCACTGAAGCATAGATGAGATGTCCATACTGGAAGAGGGATGAAAGGGTACACAGCCTTCAAAGTAAGAACAATAGCTTATGTGGGAAATGAGAGAGCCCAGAGAAAGGAGAAGCAAACAACGCAATATTGTTAAAGCAATGAGCTGGAATAGTGATCTTTGCAACAGTCGGAATGGACATCAACAGGCAAGAATGCATTCATCAAAATTAGTGATGTGTCTGAGATCATCAGAACCTACACCTGAGGTTTGACCCTGTGGATGAAAAAGGAAGACGTGGGCTCAGAACACATGAAGAAAGAAATTGCAAGGTATCAAAACAGTCTGGATGAGCTAGAAAATAGACATACAGAAAACTGAAGATGAAGACAGAATTCACATGATTTAAAAACCAGGAGGAGTGCTCACCTCCAAAATCTAGAGACTTTTTTTTGTAGTTTTATAAGTATATTCCCTTACCCCAACATGTGAGCAAGAAAAACAGGATACAGTTGTGCTGAAAATGGTAAATGAAACAAAAACGAGAGAGTCACCTTCCCTTAAACATTATAGTTGTAAAAACTAAAAATTGCACTTTAAATATTAGGAGCATCCGTAGAATGTTGAATTTTGAATATAAACATTGGAAAAAAGGTCAGTTAAAAAAGTTCACCTACAAGTTTGGTTGGTTCTCAAAAATAACTTGGAATACCCTATTTTTCTACATCTTCCTGTAGGGTCCAGTTTTTATTATTAAGACAACAAGCAGAAAACAAACCCATCATCCAAGAATCTTAATGTATCCAGAGAAGCTGAACTAAATACAACGGAAGGAAACAATTAAAAGGGACTGGTTTCTGTTTCCAATTGCTCTGAGCATTATGAATTATTATTACCTCTCAGACTAAAAAAGTATAATATTGGTCAGACACTAAAAAACAAATCTAGAAACTGGACAGATTGTCATTTAAATTGAAAATTTAATTTTTTATGTAGGGCTTTGAGCACATAACTGGCACATTTAAATACAGCACAATTTTATTTCCCAAATGCTTTTAACTACTTGTGGTTTTTTGAAAAAGCTTGGTCAGTATAATGAAATCAATCTTGCATTAAGCTCTTATTTCTCAAAGAATTGACGGTAAACAGAACATCAGCCTAAAATCTCTGACATAATTTCTTCTTTGTTACTGCTTTTATTAAGTAATTGGCTCTATTAAGAGAATTCTTCTGGAATCTAATCCGGAATTTTTCTTCGAGCCATTTCAGACCACAAAGTATTAAAGCAATTGAAGGACATACTTTCAGATAAATTGTCAAATGAGGAATAAGCCTTTCTAGACATAGGTGAACTAGGAGAAGATTTATCAGTCCTTGTCTATTAATGTTTAATACTTAGGATGGGCATGAAGTCACCTCTAGTATTTGGGAGAGACAGTTAAAAAAAAGGGCAATTCTAACAAAAGGAGTATAGCAACAGACTGTTGTCATAAAAAGATCTGTGGAAGACACTTTCCGACCAGGAATCAAAAAATAGAGTTAAAAATTTGTAAGACTCTTCTAGAGACAGAGCATAAGAATGTAACATTTTACGTAATCAAACAGACCAAATTCTATAGTTCATTCTACAGCCATGACAAAGAGGGGCGGGAAGAGATGGTAGGGGAACACTGTGGTGGATCCATAACCAAAAACCATTTCAAGCATGACTCAAGCTCCTACTAAATTGCAAAGCACAGAGTAGGAGCAGTCACCACAAAATGAGTATGCCCTCACACTCACATAGAAGAAAAAAAAAAAAAAGAGTAAGAAGATTCTTCCTGAAACAAGGTTGAAATGTAATAGGAACAAAACAATCCATCAGCTTAGGCTGAAACACAATAGTGGTTAAAGGGTAAATGAACTGGATTTGAACATGAATCAGAAGTGCATCCTTGCTGTAAAGAAGGCAAGCTGTATCCTGAGCTGCACCACTAAAAGCACAGCCAGCAGATCGAGGGATGGAATTCTTACACTCTACTGGGCCCTTGTCAGCCTACACCTGGAATAGTGTATAGAGCTGTGGTCTCCCCAGTTCAAAATAGACATTGAAGAATAAAGAAAAGAGTCCAGCAGAGAGTTACCAAGATGATTAGATGGCTGGAGAACTTAACAGATGAAGAAAGGTTGAAGGAATTTGGTTTATTCAGCCTAAAGAAGATTCAGAAGAGATGTAATCAGAATCTTCCAATGCCTAAAAGGCAGTTATAGAGAAGATGGAGGTACTCTCTTCACACGGACACACGGAGACAGGACAAGATGCAATAGGCACAATTTCTTTTCAGGGAAATTCTGTCTGGATATAAGAAAAAAAGTCTTCACAATGAAACAATTAAGCATTGGAATAGTTTGTCCAGAGAACTGGAGTAATCTCCCTCATTAGAAACATTCCTGAATGCTTTACAGGGCTCCGCATAACATCAGTCTAAGATCTCTCCCAACCTATGATTTTTCTAGAATTCACAATTTTACAGCGTTTTTAACCAGTGTAGTGCTAATGTTGAAAATGCTTTTTGTAATAATCCTAAATTAACTGAGGGTCTTCTATTATGAGTGAAAATATCTTTTTTTTTTTTTAAAAAAAAAAAGCAAGAAACAGATATTGACTATTATAACCCAGTAATTCAACTTTCTTCCCCTCCTGCCCCAAAAAACCCTCCACAGCTAAAAAACCCCCACAAACACCAAAAACTCCCAACTACAGAAACCATGGTTTCTAACTTATAGTTACAAACTAAAAGCAAAGTTCTTTTAACTGTCTCTGCAGCAGACATATCCACAGCTGTCTTCAATCTCCCTGAACTATGTACATTACAGTTTCAGCAGAGAAGCATATTGCATAGCAGCCATTTCTCCATCCCTCGCTCTGCACAAGGAGGAGAGGTTCCCACATCCTAACTCAGTTTGGCTCATAAATTAGTTAGGACATGGAGAAAATGAAAACATGTGTCTATGTCTCTGTTGTATTAGTTAATGAAATAAGTGGGCTGAGAAAGCAAAAGCATTAATATGATTCTGTACTATAATATATTAAACCATTAAAACAAGATTTGAGGTTGAAGTGCACAGACTTTGGCAAGCTTCTTCCCATGGCAGAAAATTACTATTAAAAAGCTTTTAAAAGCTTTTAAAGACACATACACACACAAAAGAAAGGAATATCCATTAAAAAAAATTAGAAATGTAAACTACAAAATAACTGCTATCCACACTCCATTGAATCAGGATTCACTGATTCTCAAATCATGAATTAAAGCTGAAGCTATCAGTACTTCTGGCAGTAGGTGAGAACATAAAATTATTTCTGAAATAGACTTAACACAGTCCCAACTACTGCCTCTTCAATCCCAGCTTCTGAAAAGGCAGTAAGTGGCAAATATAAACCATCAAAACCCTTAAATACTGGTTGTTAACGTTTCTTTCCATACAAAATACATGCTATGTTTCAGATCTGGCACAAAAAAGAACCATAAAAGGAGCAGTTATTCTCAAAAAACCCCCAAAAAACCAACAATGAAAACCAATACTAGCTTCAGACACTAACATTTGAAGCACTTACAGAGATATGGACAGCTTCATAATTTATTCTAAATTTTGTCATAATTAAGTCTAACAAACTGACATTTCTCTTGTATCAGAATCCAATCCAAACAGAAAAAGGAAGCATGTTCTTCCTTAACTCAACACATTTTGGCTAAAGCATGACAGCTGAAACCAAGGAGGGAAGTGTTTTGGCAGTCTGACTACTTTGACGAATGAACCAGACAGCACCGGGGAAAGCATGCACACCCTGGAATCACTACTGGAACACAGGCTGACATAAACACACAATCTTGTCCTCCTTTTGTGCTTTTTTAAAATATCAATATAATACTTTGAGTAGACTATGATCTAGCTTAGTATTGACAGAGACGTGTATATAAAACAGGTTTAAAAAAAAAAGCACCCCAAACCATCTTTATCTTTAGCTTTGTTATTCTACACTTATTACTTGTCTACAAAGGAAAGCATTGCTTGATTTCAAGGTACATTCACAGCATAGCATTAGGTACACATACATTCATGCTCACACTGCTCCATCACTAAACAATTTTACTGTTTGTTGCTGCCATGTAGATAGTAACTTCTAATTTTTTTGTAAGACATGTAGCTTTGATCTGTATAGGAGGTAGAAACTAGGTGGTCTTTCCAGAAAAAGTAGCATTGCATGAATTAGAGGACAGATACTACAAGGCTACATTAAGGAGTTCTTCCAGTGTATCTGTAATTAGGAAGCGTGGAAAGCTTAAAAAAAGGTTAAAAAAAATTTAGTCTATTCTTGCTGCTATCTTGTGACATTTGCTTTTTTGGTGTCAGATTTCTGAAAGTGAATTCTCTCTCAATGCTGACAAGAAATGGAAAATAAATTGAAATATTGCTGTAGATAAGAATGGGTAAGGATGTGTGTATCCTGTTCATTGGTCCCCTTCTTACCATGAAACATGCATGCTCACATCCTTTTTTGGACTTTTATTAGTTATGTACTCAAAATGAAAGTAGCTGTGTTCCAGCTAGGGTGAATGCTCCATAACAGCTGGATGGGATTACTTTATGCTTTGAAGATACCTGGAATTTCTGACAGGTTTACGATACTGCACATATTTTAGAGAAGCCAGGAGGATTCTCTTCTCTCTGGAAAATACAGCACTTGGTGCTGTACTCTGAATCAGTATGTCGGATCCTGAGTAAAGCTAACACATGATCAAATTTCAAGTATTTTGTGCCTGTTCATCTAAAAAAGAAAGGTGATTTGTTCCTCTTTTATCTAAATGATTAAAAAAACCCCCTTATCTTAAGAGAGCAACTCTCCTCTTTCATGGCTTAGGGATCTGTTCAGCCCTGAATATAATTAAACTCAGTAACTTAGTGAGTGCAATACTGTCTAGACTGAACAGGCTCTAGATGAAAGTTAATACAGAACCTGCCTGCTGTTAGTTCTGCAATGACCTTCTGCAGATCACCACTCTCCAAACCTAAGCTTCAAGGAGAAATTCTGCTCGCAAACAACATTCAGACAGCATGTATATTAAAAACAACAGTATAGTAAGAGAAAAAGCCATACAGTTTTTTACATCAGCAAGAATTTCTCTTGTTTTCATTGGCTATTTTAACCTTATTTTTTTATTGAGGTACTCTATCAAAAATACCAGATTTGGACACAGTTAAATATTGTTTCGCACTACATATCAAGAAATCTATTCATTTATTCCCTTCCAAATTTGCTTGAATAAATTAAGAAAACTGTACAATGAAGTAATTTATTATAGTTCTTTAACAGGGTTAGGTATCAGCTTGTTTTTCATAATGCATTCACAAAAGAGAAAGTCTTAAGATTCCTTTAGAAATTCTGCTACGTGGAACTATGTATTTGTCAGGAGGTAGAAAGAGCAGTTTGGCGTAAATGTCTGTGAATGTGTGTGAAGGGCTTTAAATAAAATTGTTCCCCTATAATGGGCTAAAATTAGAGCTTCACCACACTGTCATTTTTAAATTAATTAGCATTCACAAAATTTCAAGCTTCTAAAACAGAGATACTCAAGACTTTTAATCAAAAGCTTGAAAGTACTTTCCTAGAGGGGATAGGACAGCAGAAGTTATTAATTTCTTCCATTTTATTTGAGCAGACAAAAAAAAAATACTAGTTGTAGCAAGCAATTTAGTAGTACTGTATTCTCCACAAATATCATGTTAATAAAGGAAACTTCTCTTTGTGAAACAGTACAGACCCTGGTGCGCTGGTGCTTTTTTTTTTTCTTTAGTGTTTTCAACACATGGAATAAAAAGCAGCTTGAGAACTACAGCTGGCCTCTAAAGAGAATAACATTCAATCCTATGCTGCTGCTCATTAATAAGGGAAAGGCAACTACATCATATCTTGTTTATAACTTTTCAAGCCACTGGCAGCTCACCTCTGTACACTTTAAAGAAAATTTTTGAAATTAAGATTTTTATGTGGCTACTTGTGTGTTTAATATTTATTAGTCCATGTATAAATCAGAAATTCACCTTTTCTCCAATATCCAGTGCAAAATATAATCCCAGAAATGAGAGGTAAAGCAATGCCAGGAGCAAACATGGCTCTGTTAGAAATGGGGCTTTAACTCAGTGTGCATGGTTTCATCTTCTCTATGAAACACCAACAGCTGAAATAATTTTCTGTAAGTATTTATGTATGCATAAAAAACTACAGCTGTTAGACATCACCTCCAGGTGAGGGGGAAAAAACAAGACCAAAAAAGTGATTGTTGTTGGTAACCAATGAAGAAGTAAGCACATCTTTCCATGTTGGCAAAGGCATACTTGAAAAACACTGGCTTAGAGGGCTGAGTTTTACTTAAATATTGGTAGTTTAATTAGATTTTGCATTAGAAACAAATTGAGACAAACAAGACGGCTGGTCAGTCAGCGTGCAGGTAGCTCTAAAAAGCACATGCTGGCTCTTGCCCAGGTGCTAAACCAAACAAAAGCAAACAGTGATATAGAAGCAAAGTAGAAGTTATAATGATGGGAAATGCTGGGGATAAAAAAGAATCGTGGCAGAGTATAAGGAGGAGCTGGAGATAAGAAAAGGTACCCTGTCAATATTTCGGTGACAGGGAAGAAGGAAGAGAGCTAGAGTACTTTAAGTAGGCTGCATGAAGAAGGGAGATGTTAATTATTCTGATGCTTGTTTAATGCTTGTCAGTTTTGAATCCACAATGTTTTAAATTTAAATTAAAACTAAGTGAAGCTTAAATTTAAAAATAATTAATTAATTAATTAAATAAAATCCTTATCTGGCATTGATAACATTGTTGAAACACCAGAAAGCTGGATAAGCACTATTTACAACAAATACAATGCTAGATATGTTTAAAACATTAGAACACGACTAACATGGTGTTCAATTAGAATTGAATTTCAGAGGATGCTAAAAATAAGCAAATTCTGTACAACAAAGAAATGAAAAATCAGTGTGCGTAATGTAAGAGTTCGGTTTTGGAGCAGAACGTCTTAATATAACCTCCTGCTATTATTCTACTTTTTTGGAAGGAGGCATGCATTGGTTCTACAGATGCTATATGCTATGATTTCTCAGTAGCAACACAAGTGGAGAACCATATTACAGTTGTTGAAGCAAGTACAGTAAGTCTTAAAAACATAGTCTTCTACCTAGTGTTTATAGAACTCAAGTAATTATAAGGAGCAATCTATATAAACAAAAGCATGCTCTTGCATGTGCACACAACTATAGAATGAAAAGTTTGGAATACTTTCTATTACTTTTTCTAACCAGATAAGGAAGCTGTCAAATTCATCTTTCAAGACAACATGGGAAAATATTTTTGCATTCAGTTTTAGAGGATTTACAAAGAAATATAACATCCTGCCTTTTTTAAAATGTGGGGAAGGAGAAAGGCTCTTTCCACAAAGAAGCTTATCCTCAGAAATAGCACAGTTTAGTACTAGATGTGCCACAGGAAGAGGGGGGAGGGCTTATATCACAAGCCTGTCCATTGTACTGAAAGACGACTTTTCCTATGGATGGGCGATCATCCTGTTATGCGGCTCTCAACTTCCTCCTGCATTGTGAGTCTCAAGTCATGGAAAGAGTAAAGTTCTTAAACTGAGGATTGTGTTGGGAACTCCAAACACTTTCAATACAAGTTAACCAAACAAATACATCATGGTCAGACTATTAACATCCTGGTTTAGTTTGCTGAAGCCACTATTCTTTTGAAAAAATAATGTAATCAGGAGAACTATGGATAGTTATCTTGTTAGTTCTTTTGGCTTCTGACAACATTTGGACTAACTGAAAAAAAAAAAAAGTCTGGAACTGCAGTAGAAAGCCAAGTTCAAAATCCAGACAATGCAACCTTCACAAAACAAACTGTCCCTAAATAGACACTAAATGGGAGTGCATTGAAAGGTCCAGAAACCCCCTACACTAATTACCCATCAAAAAAAAAAAAAAAAAAAATCTCTGAAATCCAAGAAATAGTATTCTAACTGCATTTGGGAAACATTAAATTAAACCTTAAGTTACTGAAGTTTCAGTTACAGTTTCAAAAATGCAATCTGTAAAGGGCTGTTTTAAAGTGCCTCAAGAGAAGGTCAGCTGCCCCCTTAAGAAAAAAGCTATTATCGACATGGAGGAAAGCGACTAAAGAGCTATTAATGTTAGTTAGGTTAGGACTTGTAGCATGTGTTCCGAGCAGAGAGTACAGTACATACCAGTGCCATTGCAATCTATGCAGTCAACTGTGGAGCAGCCTGGTTTATGCCATTGGCAGATTCTAATGTGCTGCAGCCAGAAGTATGCTACATTAAACAGCTCAACAGTTACCTGATATCCTTCTGTTTTTTTCTGGCACCACTTCAGCAAGGCATTTCTCTTGGATCCTCCATATTCTCTTGCTAGGGCAGACAAGGGATCTTTCCTCTCTTCCCTAGGAACAAGGCAGAAGTGCAACTTAGAGCTTGTAACTTATCTTTTGCAACAGAAATACATGTTGTAAAACCTTAAAAAAAAGGACAAATTATTGTTACAGTGAATGTAGTAGGGTACAGCACTACTGACTGAAAAATAGAATAGACAGAAATATCTGCAGAGACTTTAGAGTTATTTTGGAGTAATTCTTTCATTAGCAAATCATTATTTGTCCTTTAAATGAAACTTTTTTTCCCTAGTCTTTCAACCTCAATGATATTTTTTTCTAAGAATTCAGAAAATTAAACTCACAACACGGTCAGTTTCAGCTTGAACCATTAAGCTACCTCAAGTGACTTTATTTTGTATTTAGAAAGAGAATAAACTGATGCTATCTCTTTTGCATCTCATGGCTGATTACAAATGTCACCTTGAAACAACACATTTCCATGTTAGCAGCATGCCGTTATTAACAGAACATTTGCCTAAGATCTAGAGTTCTTAAAAAAGAGGGGGGAGATCTAACAGGGTTGATATGTCATTTGATATACTGACACAATAACGATTCACTTTTTTTGAAGTAAGAATGTTCAATTACCAGTAAAAGCTATCAATTAATTTCACTTCCAGTCTCTCAAGCTATCGTAAGTCATTTTTTCTTTAAAGAAAGATCGGGGAAGAAAAGAACAATCATATCCATGTTGGCCAGTTTTTCACATGAGTCTTACATTACAGACATTTATTTACCAGGCTTCAGAAATAAGTGCTTAGATTAAAAAAATAGATATTATAGAGGTTAATACTTCTATAATGGCCTAGTTACGTGAATCAGAATTTCTATAGATACTCTAATGAACAGTCTCTGACAAAAAGACCAGGTATTACACCATTATGGAGCTTAGTTACTAGACATAAAGTGTACCAGCAGTTGTTCTTATTTTTAATAATTTCCATTTGGAAAATTAAAATAAGATAGCTATCAGTGAGTCCATACTACAAAGATTTCCTCATCTGCCATTTTTTAAAGATTTCTATGCAGATGTAAGCAAGATTCTTACAACATCCACAAAGATGATACCTTAAGTTACTCCTTTTGGATATTTCCAAAAGACATACATATTGTATACATTCACTCTCAAATCTTTAACTCTTTGTTCTTTAAAATCCATTTGGTGACTGGAAAGAGGGGTGGAGGGTGGAAATACATTGTATGTTCAGTGGATTCTTTGCTGCAGATTTACAGGTAGCAATTCTCCAGGACCTGCTAGGGGAAAAGAAAGCATCCAGGGAATGTGGATTTCTATATGCACGTATGCTACCAACAGATCACCAGAGACTGCTCTACGTATCAGCATCTGTCACTCACCCCATAAAAGAAGAGAAAATATGCCAACATACAACGAAATGTTCTAAGGCACTAATCTTAAGTATATGTATTGCAATTTGTTTGGCCGGTCTTCACAAATACAGATGGCAAGATCTCAAAGTTGCTTAGAAAGAGATATCGGTGGTGGCATTTGAAACATCCATGAAAATATATGCACAGCAGAACAATAAACAGGAAGCAGTAAGTGCCTTTCAGCATGAAAGATAGCAGTATGAGCCTTCAAAACTAACTGCTAATCTCAGAAGATTTAACACGACAAGGAAGTTGCTAATTGTGTTATTTTAAATATGAAATAAATTACCTGAATAGGTTACTGTATCTAAACTTTGTAGGTAACACACAGCCAGAACGATGCTTCAAGAAATTTTGTACTTCAGTTCGTACATTAGTACCTATCTCAACAACCCAAACTGGTGTATTTTTTTCATTGGTGATTGAAACAAATAACAATGGGATTGTATATTCAATCTACAACGAAGATTATGCAACACTACGAGAACTTTAGAACAGAGATATGGGACACCATACGAGAACTCAAATTAAAAGCTCCCTCTCTTTACGCTAAACATACTGTTTAGCCATGAGGGAGCTGTACAGCCTGTTCTCAAATTCCAGTAAGAGCACACGGTTTATATCAGGTTCTCACAGTTATGAAAACAGTGCTGAAGAAAATAAATTAGCTTAAGTTGTATGGAGACAATGAGAAATGGTTTGACATATAAATCTTACAAGTTAGTATATTAGGTCAACTGTATTCCAAGTCAAAGAGACAATGAAGTTTCAACTAGAACAGGGAACAGTAAGCTGCAAGTATTTGTTTTGGTGAACTACAGCAATAACTGCTTATTTTACAACAACTTTCAGAAAAAGGTAGGGGAAAAACAAGAAACCTGATCACATAACAAACTGAAGTCCAGCAGTGACATTCTGAGAACAGTTCCAAAGAGTGTGCTCATCACCGCACACCCACTGCTGCAGATTCCCCTGCTGTGTCTTGTAGTGCTTAGCACTGCAGTCAATGCTCGGGCGGCATAGCAACGGCATCATAATTATAACTGTACAGTTTTACCATGAAATGCCACACTATTTGCTACTGACCGCAGGCTGCGATCAATGCAATTTCATAGATTACCAGTTCAAAGTTCATATATGGGTGTTTTAGTCTTATTTTTTATTTCTGGATATATTCGGTTTAAATTTAGGTGCTAGCGCACACAATATTAATTGCTGCTGGTAAAGTACCCACAGATCCAAACTCAGTTTAATTCCTGCACAATGAAAGGAGACCAGCACTGAGGCATACCTCAGCTGATTTCAGGGAAATAATTTTCAACAGCACCCACAGCTGTAAATAACACCACAATCTTATAATGTCATTATTACATATTGCAATTGTAATTAGGGGTTGAATATTTCTGCTGTACAAAAGCTCTGTCAGGAAGCTCTGTTTTAAATGGTCCTGAGAAAGTCATTTAACCTTTGTCTGCCAGTTTCCCAATCTACGAAGCAGGGCTAAGTACATACTTCACTTGCATAACATGAGGCTTAAATACTTTGAAGTCCTCTGACTGATAACACTACAGATAGGAAAAGCTTTAAATTTATCATAGACTTATCTTTTTATCTTACTAATGAAAGGAGGTTGCCTGGCCATTTGTTACTTAGACTTGCATTATTATTTCATCTGTGGGACAAATAAGCCAGGCCCATTCACTCATGGCTATTTAGAAGACTTGGCAGTGTCTGGAATTAAAACCTAGTCATGCTGCTTTTTGTCTCCGGCTATGATTACAAAAGTTAAGGTTTTTCATGCGGTCTCCCTGGGTCCAAGCCACTCTGCAAGATTTGTTCAACAGGCCCTAAGCTCATTTCTTGAATTTGGCTTCATGGTATTTTGAACTGATATGATGCTATTATTTAGTGACATGACTTACCTTGGTTTTCTAGTGGAGCATAAAGTTTTAGTATTAACTTCATAAGCTCTAAAAACCCTAACTTGTGGTCTAACTTTTAAAACATATGCTGAGCTGCAGAAAACACTTTCTGAAGCTCTCAAAGATTATTGAAGATTGCTATTGCATGGGTGGCAGTAGAGCCTGCAGTCTTAGTGCCAATATGATATACTAGATATACGCAGAGAGATAGCTATGAAATTAACACGTTTCAGTGCGGCACAAAAAAGGGGTTTTACCGTATTCGACTTCTGGTTGTAGGAGTGACTGATGCTGTAGGAGAAGATGAGAGTGACAGCTGTGGTGAGGTGGTACCCATTGCCATGAGAGATGCTGGAGATGCTCCATCAGGTGCACTGATATCCCGTTTGATTTCTTCACTACTTCTTCGAGAGACTAAGTGAGAAAATGTCCATATATTTATTAATTTGCAAACATGAAAACTTTTAAACTCATTCTCTCTGACAAGCATTAATTCAGAAACCATGCATGGAAACCCATATATAATACTAGGCTTCAACATTTTTCTTGATACTTTCCACTTAGGAAGTATCAAGGATTTAGATTGCACTATCAACATTTACGATCAAGACTGTATCTTGAAGCAAAGAAAATCTGATTTATACATCTTAATGGAATATTGCTACTTCCATTTGAAGGATTTTATGAATGAGAAGGAATTTTAACAACAAACCATTTAATTTTATTTGGTCCATGTAGTTACGTTGCTAAGCTTCAAGTAGTCAAGAAAAAAGAAAATCGAAAACAGTTTAGAGATGACAGCTGTTTTATTTCCACTCAAATTTAACCAAGAATTGGCATGTATGTGATGCTCTGGACATTAATTAAGTATTGCCAGCAAGCAAATCAAAGATTGAACTGAGACCATTCAGCCACATTCCATAGAGCTTCCTTCATTTTATCAAAGGACAAACAGTTTTTCTTCCCAATGAAAGCACAAGCATTATACTCTGTAAAAACAAATTTGGAATGGTTATGTTTTCTCTGCATGGAAGAGTTTCCAGTTAAAAGTATGACGTTTGCCTTTTCTATCCAAATAGTCACCACTGTTTATGTTTGTGCAAATCAAAGATATAACTCTCCACGTATATCAGAGACCTTTTCTAATGACTTAGGGCAAGTACATTAGTTTATAAATACTAGACACAAGAAGTTGGGAAAAAATACTTCTGGGTGGATTAATTTTTTTTTTTTAGGTGAAATCAAACACATTTTCTTCTTGAAACCATTTACTCAAATATAGGTGTGTTTAAAAAATATTTATCTCAAACTAATTCTGCCTGGTTTATAGAAAGTACCATCTTCACAGTATCACGCTATTTATAATATAAATCTTAAAGATTAATTTTTAGAAGCCCTTGCTGATACAGAGATATAAGCTTGATAGTAAACTAACACTCTACATAAACTTCTATTTAGCAACTCTATTTTTAAAAAAACAAAGTTAACATCCAATGTGCAGCAACCACTACAAGTAATACTGAAAAATATTTGTAGGTTATGCCAGTCACAAAATGGACTATTTTAAAATGATTCAAACATTCTTTTGTCCTACAGAATGGATAGAAGTTTCGCTAGGTAATATGTGAAAATATTTATATGCATTAGATAATGCATATAATGATGCATTTGTTAGCTAAAAAGAAAAAAATCTCCTATTTTAAACCATTGAAAAATAATTCTTTCCACAAACAAAAATGGAATTGTTTAGAGAAGAATAATATGCTCCTCTGCCTCATTCACTTAAAAATAAAATCAAAAAAATCCTACATCCAAGCAGTACAAGGTAACAGCCAGGAACAGTTTCTTTCCTCACATATACCTTGCACATCAAAATTATTTGTAATACAAGGAAAGGTGACAAAAGAGTCAACTGTTACATGCATGATTCATATTCATCCATCTGGTATGTTGGTGCAAGTCATATGTAGAACAATAAGGAGACGAGCAATTAAAAAAAAAAATCTCTTCAGTTCCACTTGATACAGTAAAATGGAATATTATTTTAGCATTGGATTTTAGTTTCTTTCCCCAAATATTTCAATAGAAAACTTGAACACTGAAAAATAAGCTATTCCAAATATCCAAATAGAGGGGGGTTTTTGACAAGAGCTCGATGGTCTAAAGACCAAAAGTTTTCTCCTGAAAAAGTAAAGTATGTATGTAAGTACAGTGTTGAAATGAGAGTTCCTCATTTTACTAATAACCTAAAAAACGTGGTATTACCAGAAATAGATTTGGCACTTTCCATAGCAGGTACTCTTGGCAAAGACGCTGGCCTGCTGGTAGAAGATGTTCTCAACAAATGTTCTGGACAAAGAAAAAGAAGAGAGAACATCATTAACGAAGATTCCAGTGAAATATAAGACATTTAAGTATGAGTCATGAATATTGTCTACCAGTGCCTGAGTTTGGCTGGTTCAGTGAGAGCAACTGATTTTATCTGTATCAAAGAGAAGGCCTAAGTTTGTTCATTACCAATAAAGATCACCATGAATACCTCATGACCTTCTTGATCCTTTTTCCCTAAGGCTTCTTACTAACCCACTTGCCCTGGTCTATAAAAATGAGTTGTTAAACCAAAAGGATGAGCAAGGAATCTCCATTTAGCACATGACCAAAAGTATTCAATATGGCATTCACAATGTGAATTGGTAAAGCAGATTGTTTTGTCCCTTGTGTGACTTTTTTTTCCCCTTTGGTTTGTTGGGTTTTTTAATGTTTTAAATAAAAACATGGTTGGTTTTTTTCCTCCCCCATGCAGTGAAGTCAAAAAGGTGCCTTTACATATTGTAGGGAAAGATTAGTTCTGCTTACTGTCAATGAGTAAAATCAAACTACAACAAAATTCATTTTCCGTGGCATCAAATCAAAACTATTTCCTATTATTGAAGAAATATTCCTTCAAATAAAAACTTTAGACTGCAAACAAAAGGTTTACATACTCCTATGTAGAAACACTAAGAAGGCAGTAATTTGAATACAACCCCCCCATGAAAATCAAGAATGAGGATAAAAAAAGTGAGACTCCATTCATTAGTCAAAAATATGACATAAGAAACAAATTGCTACAGAGATATTTCAAAAATATATGTGGTTGTAAACAGGAATTCTATCTGGCACATTCTCTATTTTAATGCAGTCCTGCTCCTGCATTAACTGACTATAATAAAAACACAAAAACTATATAAAGCATGCCACTCACTTTGTGTTTAAGCTTATGTCTACCCATGAACTCTGTAACAATTAAAGAATCCTAAACTATCTTCTTGGAAAGGCATTTCAATATTCCTAAAAATATCAGTTTCTAAAATTAAAACTCCAGCTGCATTGTACAAATAACCTCAATATGCATTCAACAAAAGCAAGAAGGAAATCTGGCACATAAAGACTATTATGAAGTACTACCCCAAAAAAAACCCAAAAAAACAAACCCCCAAAACAACCACCCTTTATAAAGCATCAGACCTCAGGAATACCAAATTGAGAGGAAATATTCAGCCTGGAGTCATATGGGGATTATCTTGAGAAACATCTACAAAAACCCAACCCCTAAAGCAGGCATAAATCAGAGAGTTACACCCAACACATGATAGCCATTCATTCTCACAGGAAGAGCACATTGTGAACAGTGTTTTGAGAGACAAAACAAAGTTCACAGAACAGGGGAATATTGGGAAACAGATAAATCAACACTCAATTTCATTCCATTCAATTTTTTCATCTGGCTTCTGAAGATTCAATACTTAATGAGTTTATATTTTATTCTTCACATGCAATACAATGCCAACCATCATCTTGTTTCATTTTGGGGGGAAAAAAGCCAACAAAACCAACCACAGCATACATAATGTAACCCCAGAGGTGTGTATTTTTAATATCTGGAAGACATCTGCAAGACATGACCCTGAAATCAACTTGTCTTGATTTTGCAAGTGATCTCAGTTATGCACACACTAAAAACTCTCAGAATAATGCCAATATATCAGGATGCAATCATGGTTTTGTTAAAAACTCAAAAAAATTCTTTATGATATGCCGCCATGTATGATGTAATAAAAACTTGAACTTGAAATATTCTATGATTCTATGAAAATATTATGGTAATAAAAATTATATAATATGATAATACTTTGGATAATAAACAATATGAAATACAATAAAAGTATTAACAGCATTGCTAAAAACAAAGTTTAAATGAACTTGGATCAATACCTTGAACAGGGATTTCAGCATAGCTTGGTCTTTTGTCTGTAAGCGTAGCAAGAGGTTTTGAAGCTGAGATTGGTCCACTTATAGAATGCCTCTGAAATGGAAAAATACTTGTGTCAAACAGAATCTGAAGGTAAAAAACAAATACGGAACTGCAGAATCAGTTTTAGAAACTTAGATATGACATTATTACTGATTTAAAATAACTAAAAAAATATAAAAGGACCTTTAAAAATACTTAGTGTAAAAGGGTGTCCTCTTTACATGTTGTTTTTTGTCAATCTGAATGTATATACACACACTATGCATTGATACTGTAATATTTATGTCTTCGAACTTAAACCTGCTCCTCAAACCAATGTTGCAAATTAAGGTTGTGAGTTCTCTCGCAGTTTTTGCATTAATTTTCACCTTCATTTATATTTTGTTTGTACAAACCTGTTCTTGTTAAACTTGATGCATTTACTTAAACTAATACAACCTCCTACACGTAGCCAAGATTTCAGTGCTTGATTTGTGTTATTAACATATGCCTTTACAGCTTTGTGGCTTTTCCTGGAAAGTTAGGATAAAGGCGTATTGGGTGTAGTGACATAAACTACCCTTTGCTAAGAAAAACCTTACTGAAAATCTGTTTTTTATTCAGAATGTCAAGAGCTTTTGTTACCACCTATTTAACTGAGATGCTCTGTGAACAACTAAGAGACATTTTGTTAAGTATTTGTCAAACAGATAGTAAAATACAAATGTATTTTCTTTCTAAGTTCACTTTAATTTCTGTTCCGCTCTAAACTAGCTATGAAATGAATTTTTTCAAGTTTTACCTAAAATATTTAGCAATGCATGGCTTCTATCAGCTTGAACTATGCGCACATGATCACATGTGTTAAGTCTTGCACACAATAATTAACCACTGGATAGCACTGAAATAAGTATTTTAGTATCACAGAAATGAACTGTACTGTGCAATAATTACCCGTACACTTACTGAAACTCATATTCAGTTGCTGAAGACTCAGGGAAGACCATCGACAATTATCTCTTTTAGAAATTAATTATTTCAGAGATCCTATTGCAAATTATAGTACATTCTTTATTCACCCTGTCCTTTCTATTAGATTACTATATTTAATCACAATCAGTCCAGTAATGTGTTTATCCTGAAAATTCTTTCAGCTCTCCATCTGGCCCAAGATTAGATGAGAAAGTTAAATGAGCCTTATGTTCGTAAGATAATAAAGGTCAGATGTTTCTCATGCCAAATCATGTAGGCAAGACAGACAAATCCAAAATTGTGATTAAAAAAGTTAACAGTATATACTTTGCAGCATCCTGTAGCACAGGCAGAATTACAGGGCTGCCTATTAATCATTTAGAGTCAAACTACAGTTACACTTTTGGGCTAGAAATCAAATGGAGAAAACAGTTGCCAACCATCTAAGAATCTAACTCCAAAATATAGCATGAAGAATTTCATCGCTTTATATATCGTAAGTCCTGCATGTACAATACAAAGATTATTCCTTTAAACATGCAGATGAAAGTGACTACAACAGATTCTCATAAGAACTGGTATTTCAAACACATTAAATTTCAAGTACACTTCACCCACTCAGGAATTTTTTTTTTAAATAAGGGACAAGGATGCTATCAAGGTGAGAGGCTCCCCCCCCAAAAAAGGAAACCACTAGAATAGAGTTAGATAACGAGGTTAAAAGAAAAACATTTTGTCATTTTGTCTAGCTTTGGGATTGTCATTACAAAAACAGCATAGCAACAGGAAACAAAGGTATGTACAGAGCAGGCACAGTGCTGGATAATCATATACCTTTATCACTTTCTCAGCTTCCAGATATCACTTTAAAACAAACATCCTTTACGGATATTGTCAGAAAGTGGTCTTATTACTCAACTGATAACTTACTGTGTACTGGTCTTGTCTCCTTGTTATAAAATGAACTGTTTGTCTTTTTACTCCTGTTGACACTGCAGTCAGGGCTTACTTTCACTGTTGCTAGTTCCTTATTACATACCTTACTATTACAACTACCAGTAGTAACGTAGTGACTAACACACAGCATATTAGAGGAAAATGAACCAACTAATATTTATCTAGTTCCACTTGGCAATATCTATGTAATACTAGTGTACAAGTCTCTTGGAGAATAATTTTTTCTGAAACACATGACAAGTGTTAGAAACTTTCTGCTTCACTGAGCTTTTGCCTAATCTGCAGATCCTCATTTCACTTACAAAACAAAACACATCTGATGTCCAAACACGTATGGATCTTACCAATCCCTTTATAAATACCTTTTTTTCTACAATCAGAAATACATCCTAAAACTCGCTTAATTGCTAAACGCCATTTGTCATTTACACTAGTGTTCAAACTCATCAACACTAAATGAAAGGATCAATAGTTCAGAGGAATCGCATGCTTTTGAGGCTATTCATGAAGCCCGCTAATGGGATAGAAATTACTAAAGATGCTTTGCAATCTGTGATCCTCCTCTTATTCATTCTACATTGAGGTCTAGCAGAAGAAAATGCTAGAAACTTTAAGGACTACATTTGATGAGGTTATAAAGAAAATTGTTCAGAGAGTTAAATAACACGTTTTTACATAGTAATCTCCGTTTAACATAATTATGGTAACAGATAAAGTTAAAATTGCTAAGATCAACAGTTACTTTCTCATAGCTATTCCTAATTTGAAGATAAAAGTTTCTGCTAACTACTGAAGACTCTTTTCAGTTTTTGGTTTTTTGTTTGTTTTGTTTGTTTGTTTGATTTTTTTTTTTTTAATATTAGTAACAACTCCAGAAGAGGAACCACCATACAGGTGAGACAAAAAAGCAAAAGAGGACGAACACCTGACACTTCAAATTTGAGGCAGAACTATGGCAGTATGAGCTAATCCCTTAAACTCCAAATATTTTGCTTCTGACTCTTCATCCTTGCATCTGTTGCTGGCTATGGAAGGAAACATGACCTTCAACCACTACCAGGCACCTATTCCTGATCACTTTGCACTTCAGTACATACTTCAATGAAGTACTTCACGCCAATGTACTTACACATGGCAATTTCAAAACACAGTTCTTCACATATTAAGTAGTTAAGAAATGGAAGTCTGACACTGAATGGCTTGGAGCCTGAAAGTTTATATGCTGAAAGCAAAGCAGGACATTTAGTGGCGATCAGTGAATCTGAAGCCACATTTACTTCAGAGAGCCCTCCAGCCGTGAAACAGAAAAAGAAAGTACTCCGGGAAAGCTGCAGATATGCTCCCTTGCCCTTGTATTCCTCCCTAGGCATCTGCTTTGGTCACTCCCAGTGGCATACCAGACCAGCTAAGCTTTGGGCTAACCCAGAAGGGTTGTTTTTACATTCTGAAGAGCATTCTCTTCATACCTCTCTTCCTAAATTGTTTTGCACTGTAAGCACTATGGTAAATAACAGTTATGTTCCACTGCAGGCTTGGACCTGAACCCAGAAAGAGTTTTGTTTGTTTGTTTTCAGTTGCAAAAATATATCCAAGAATGTATCTCCCTATACATACACATATTACTGTAAAGAAAAACAAACAAAGCAAACAAAAACTACCCAAGACTGAGGAAATTCCTGACATGGTCCAACACAAAAATGAAGTGACATGCATAATCCAGAGAGGGCACATGTTCATGGAATCATAGAATGGTTTGGGTTGGAAGGGACCTTAAAGATCATCTAGTTCCAACCCCCCTGCTGCGGGCAGGGACACCCTCCACTAGACCACGTTGCCCAAAGCCTCATCCAGCCTGGCCTTGAACACTTCCAGGGATGGGGCCTCCACAGCTTCTCTGGGCAATCTGTGCCAGTACCTCACCACTCCAACAGTAAAGAATTTCTTTCTAACATCTAATCTAAATCGACCCTCCTTCAGCTTAAACCCATTACCCCTTGTCCTGTCACTGCACTCCCTGATAAACAGTCCCTCACCAGCTTTCCTGTAGGCCCCTTCAGGCACTGGTAAGCTGCAATTAGATCTCCCCGGAGCCGCCTTTTCTCCAGGCTGAATAATCCCAACTCTCTCAGCCTGTCCTCATAGGAGAGGTGCTCCATCCCTCTGATCAGCTTCGTGGCCTCCTCTGGACTCGCTCCAACAGCTCCATGTCTCTCCTGTACTGGGGCCCCCAGAGCTGGACACAGTACTCCAGGTGGGGTCTCACAAGAGTGGATGTTGATGCGTCTGTACTTGGAGAATCTTTTTTGCAACCAATCCATCTTACTGTAATGTCAAAATTGCGCCAGTTTCTCAGTAGGTGCCCATGTAAATATTTCTGCTGTGACAACATTTAAAAGCAACTGAGATTAACGATAATAAGCACTGCAATACCCATGCAGAGATCAACCCTTCCACCATTACTTAAGATCTTAAACCATGGGGATGACTTCTATAAGGTTGGAGCCGATAGGCCAACTCACATAGTGACTACTTATTAAAATCACGCTTTTCAATTGCAAGAGAGCAAAAACTACAGACAGGAAAAGATGATGAAAATTGTTTTTGAACCCAAAGCCCTTCTCTCTTGAGCAGAAAAGATTCTTTAAATGCAATTTACATAATTGAGGTCACAAAACCCATTGCCTTCTGGATAATTACAAATACTTTCAAGAAAACCACCTATCTTCAAAAAGACAATAGAAGCCATTTTCATATATATGCCCTCCCCTTTGTTTTTCAGGCAATGTTTCCCACTAATGAGTATCCAGCTGTTAATGACTTGGTTCTATACCAGAAGCAGAATTCAAAATTCAAGTAATTCTGGCAGATCAACAACATCAACACAAGAGCTGTAAACCTGAGCAGGTTTGCAGTATTTTAAGATATTACTTTGGTTCATGGTTAATCTACAGGTAAATAAAGTGAAATAAAGCCCTAGGCTTCATTCAAAAAGTCTTCTGTCTGCCAAAGCTCTGGTTTAGTCTTTTAGAACATGAGATTAAGTGTGCCTCTTCCTACAACAGCACAGAAATTAAGAGAAAAATAAAGACAGATCAATAGGAACAAAGCATTTGTCAGAAAACTTGTCACATTTAACTACTTTAGAAAACTGCTGTCAAGAGCGACTGAGCCACAGGAAATAACAGAAGCTCCCACAAAAACATTTAATTCTTTCTCTTTGCTTTGGGGCTATCTAATTGTTTTATGACATTCACTCTTATATGAATAAAAGCTGCGCTAGTCTGAGCCCAGGAGAACAATCAGTCTGTTCCAGGTATTGTTTCTAGGGCACTAAAAACCAACATGGATATAGATTCTTCAGGTCACACGGAGAGGATTTATTACCAAAACATTATGCTGACCTATAGTGAAAATCAAATTATGGTACTTCTGGTTAGTAGTATCTTGAAGGCAATAGGAGACTTACTGACATTAAAGGAGTAAAACATATAGTACATTCTTTGATTTTTCTTCGTGTATCTGGTCCCATCTGCTTTGTCCTTAAGCTTATTGGCTTTTACCAAAATCTCACTTCATGCAGCTAATGTGATAATAAAAACCAGCAATGATCTACAAAGCTGAACATCAGAGTACTGATGATGCAATCTTAGCATACCTAGGCTCCTGTGGCAGCTGAACAAACGGACAAAGCTTCAGAGGGGACAGGACAAAATACATAATACAATCACCAACTGGCGAAACTCAGTCAGTACAAAGTGAACAAAGATAATCAATTCACAGTGATTTTACTCCTCTCTGGTCAGCTCTGATATAAAAAGCCTGTGCAACATGGGATACATTTACACTGATGATTGCTGACAGATTATGCACAGATCTCAGTCCATTGCCCGAAGGGGATTACTACTGTTTCCGTGCCAGGAACAGGACCAAGAACCGACAAACAGCAACTCTAAAACTAAGGAACGTGGATCAAGTTTTCCTCCCATGCTTCTCAGCAGCACAGGAATAGTAGTGGTTGGGAATATTTAACAAAAACTTCCAAATTATGCCAAATCTTGTATTTACAACATGGTTCTCAGTGAAAGACTCTTTTGTTAGACTGAACATTTTAGTAATTACTGAGGCAACATTTTATCATTATTTCCCCATAAAGTCAGCCAATATTTGTATATTACCACCTGTAGTTTCACATGGTCTTCTTCACAAAGGATTGAGTGCAGTCATAAAACACCTACCTGCATAGGGGATACAGCAGCAGCTGGGGGAGTTTTCATGGGACTTGGGCTCAGGGGAGTGCGAGGAATTGCGGCAGCAGCAGGACTTGGAACTAGCAGAAACACAGAAGGGAAGCCATTGTGAGCATTGCACTGTTTTGCAGGGAAACAGGAGACTGGCTGTTATAGCAAACTCTTGCCTTGTACTTTACATTACTAGTTTTACCAGATCACATCTTTCAGAATTTCAATTAGTAACTGACTGCCAAATCATTTAAAAGTATGCCTACACATTTACTCCTCTGTAATTACGTTCATTTTCTGTCTTGAATATATCACCCACGGTAAAAACAAAAGTTTACTGGGGGCGGACAAGGCTAAGGTGCAGGATACGGTTACGCTGGCAGATGTAAATGATGGCATTACTAGTTCTCTGATCTCCAGATAATTAAAGAGATGGTAACAGGCTCCTGGGTCTGCCAGTAATGCAAGAAAGATAACCTATTTCACCTGCTTTCCTTTCTAGTTTCCAAAGTCCACAGGTACTAGATATTATATCTCTGAAATTTTGGGATTAAACAAATAACATAATAATACATAGAAATGTACGAAAACGGAAAAATAGTGAATTGGTGAATGAGTCATCTAATTATTTAACAGCATGATTACACATGAATGTCAAGATATTGGTTTGAAATAAAAGATTAAAAAGAAGGGAGAGGGGATTTATCATTTTACCAAACTAACTCTGGCAAGAAAGCACCTTTATCCAATAACAGATTAAAAAAACCCCTAAATTAACACTAGGAAAGTAAAAAACTGTAAATACCTATGAACAAAGTGAACAAGCATGGAAATAGAACCGCTTACAGAATTGCCAAATAATCCAGAGATGCTTCTATACCCTAACAAATTTTCAGGTTATAAACAATTAAAAGTACATTTGCCATGCACAGTACAGTACCATAAGTCTCTCTGGTAATACAGTCTACTTCCAGCCAAGCCTTTTTACATCAGAGACTTACAGTGACATTATTGTAAATGAAATTCAAAACCCAAAGACCTGGTGAGGGAAATATTTTAATCCATACAAGATCACATATGCAGTCAAAGCTAAAACCCAAGTGTTTCTCATTTCAGGATAATTACTGGGATTCTTTATTCTGCTCAGATATAGAGAAGGACAACAGCACCTGTTTCCACAATGAGAACTATAGCAAAGTCCATTGTCTCAACAGTGAGATCCTTTTCATTTTTGAAAATATTCCCTATATCTTTTAATAGGTGATACTTGCTAGACCTTATTTTTAACTTTCATCAGCACTTTGAGTATAAGAATATAAGTTATTAAAAGAAACAAACTCAGCTATAGCTATTACATGGCTTTTAGAATGCTTAATTTGGCACATTAAATTCACATTTTAATAACAAGGCTGAAATCAGCTGTGCTTCCAGCTATAATTATGTGTGTAATATGTATTTGTATTTCTAGTATACGGGAGCATTGAATCAAAGCATCTACCACGTGAGTCATTGGCAATGCGACAGTAAAGAAAAATATAAAGACAAGACAAAAAAAGGATGCCTGCACTTAACTGCAGTGAATGACCTGTTGTGCAATCTAGTTTAGGTTGGTTTGTTTCAGCCATCACTTATAGGTCATGACAGTACAATAAAATATCTTAACATTGAATTAGCTAAGCCATTAGAAGTGTCCATGTCAAGATACGCAAAATCATAACTTGGTGCAGTACTACCCTGGGTTGAAAATAATTACCTTGGGAGGCACTGTCAAATGACTTGATGAGTGTTTTTACAGTAGGAGTTGGCTCTGAGGAGGTGGATGATCTGCGACTCAGGCCCATTCCTTGTCTCAGAGCTGCCAAATCTCTCTCTACCGCATTCATGTAATTGTACACTCGACCACGTTCCTCTTCCTGCCTGAAATCAATATGCAGCCCATTTAAGGCATTTAAAAAACATTTTAACATGCAAAGTCTTAAAAAAAAATCAACACAAATTTGAAACCAAATTAAAATCTATAGTCCAAATTGGTCATTACATTAACCTAGTTTTCTTTCCACTGTAATTTAGAAATAGATTATCAACCTAAATTATCACTGTAAGTTCTTACTATTTGTCAGCAAGACAGCTTAAGCACCAAGTGAAAAGTCTATCAAATCAATATTTGATTTAAGGCTTAATTCCTGCTCCTATGTCTCAAATACACACACGGATGGAAAAAATTGAGCCTTAAGGATTTCACCATTTCACATGAAAATAATCAGCTCAGAGGGGAGAATTTTTTTTCCACCTGCGTAAAAAGAAAACAATTTAAATGAATACTAAGGAGGTAAGAATACATTTCTGGCATACATCTTTAGGCAGTATGTGAATCAGGGTAAAAAAAAAAAATCAGATTTTTAGTACAGAATATTTATGGTGGTTATTGTATTCAGTGTCACTCACAAAACCAGAATTGTTTGAAGCAACCTATTTTCTACAGTCTGCAATAATTAAACATTGACTGATTTTTGCTTCAGACACTGTAATAGACTTTCCTAACACCTTCCCTCCAATACAGTAGCTATACCACTTCCAAGGAATCTGATTCAGTTGCCTTTGTTCTTTGTCTACAGAGAATCAAATGTCAAAAGATGCTTGTGTATAATAATGAATATACTGACTGGAATCAGTAAGCCAATTCTACCTTCAAAAGTGCAACTGTAACCTCAAAGGTTCACTTGCAAGCAGTAATTGAACAATTACAATCCTTGCTGAAACATATTAGTAAGAATTGTCCATATTACTTAGTTTGGTGATCTTACTTCAGGTAAGGTGTCTTACGCCTACCACTCATCCATCCAGATAATTTTCCATTTTCAGTGTAACCAGTCTGTTCTTCCTACCATCAGCTTTTCTCCAAGTTCCATAGCCTGCATTAACTTATATCCTACTGGATGCTGGGTTAAGTGTAATGTATCCTATAAAATGCCCATCCATGTGCAAAAAAATTGTTCAATATATACACATCACAAACATCATTACTGTAATTGTAAGCTATACATGTATTCAATCCCTAGAGACAATGTAGTCAGGATTCAAATGGTGCTGTCCAAGATGTTCCTGTTCTATGGATTTGAGGACTTTAATACTTCTGAAGGACATATAACTCACTTTCTAAATAACTGTAGCACCTAATTCAAGCTACCATACATCACAGTTTGAATTACTGTTATTAAAAATGTTTTTATACACAAAACATCTCTAATTATTCCCAGAAACAATTATCAGTGGAAAGAAAACAGTACAAGATATATGCAGAATTAGACAAAGATTTCTTCTCAAGTAAAAATCCACCTGTATTTTTAACCATACCAAAAGCCTTGGGTGTAATAAGAAGTACTGATGATGGTACAGAAAAGCCAACACTGCTTGTTTTTCACAATGAGGGAAGTTAAATCATGTCCAGCTGTTAAATGGGAAAAATCCTCCACTTCAACCTGGTTTTGCAAAACTGAGTATTCTTGGATGGGTTAAGTATACAGTATAAAGAAACAAATATTGTTCTTATAAGTTTACCTATTTTGACCCCTGAAGGCCTGCATAAAGCCACTTGTTGAAATACAGATCCTCACAGTGAGAGGATTTACGAACTTCTGGAGACTGAATAGTAGTTAAGACACTGGATTTCCAAAACTGTATCCCCCCGTCAAAGCGACAATATCCCTGTTGTCTTTTGCATACTTGCGTGACTTTATTTCCTCCAACTCTTTAGTGAGCTTCTCATTTTTCTCTTGAGCTTCATGTAATCTACGCTTCAGGTCTCCTATCTCTTCCTGGGCCTCGGACTTTATATCATTTGCTATAACCACTGCTGTCTGTAGATCAGCCTGGAACTGACGCCATTCTGCTGACTCCTCCTAGAAGTAAATAAAACTTTAAATTGAAAGCAGCAGCAAGAATTTTTAAGTTAAAAATAAAAGTTATCCTTATTATTCATAGCTTCCCGGTGCTGTTACAGGAAACAAGTTACGGGAACGACAGAGGCAGTCATCTCCAGCATTAGGCGCAACCTAACTTACAAGTTAAATTGAAAAAGTTTTGCTGGAAATAACTAGACCTACAAAGTTCTTTTCTAGAAAGAAAGAAAATGTTCAAAGTGGAGGGGAAAAAAAATTAATATTAAACATCAGAAGACACAGGAACATTTTCTCCCAAGCCAACACCGTATCTTTGTGACACTGAGAATTTCTCAGAAGTTATTTCTTTAGTGTCTATAGGTTAGTAAATATGTTCCCATATGATGTCTGTGTCTCAGAAATAATTATTTTAATGGTATTACATCTAATCATATTACCTTTTCACAAGTTCATATGCAGGTTTTATGACATTCCAAGTTTAGAATTTATTGAGTTTTTAGGTTTTGACCTACCCGGAGTCTCCTGTGAAGATTCTTTATCTCTCTTTCCATGTCATGCTTTTGGTCCTGAAGTTTTTTAACTGTATCTGGAGAGAAAGTCAAATTCTCTGTAAGATCTTAGTCAGGGATCTATTTACTTAAGAAAAAAAAAAAAAAGAGTAACTGAAAAAAACCTGCAAATACTTTTAAAAACTTACTCAGAGAATACATTTTTATAACCAAAGCCACCTGGAAAAAAAATAGTATGAGCAGAAATAATTTGACAGGAAATGTCAATACAGAGATATCGGGGGGGTGTGTGTGTTTCCCTCTTCAAACATAAGCTGCAGCTACATGAAGCCTTTTGATTCACAATTTATTCCCTGCCAGAAAAAAATTGACGTAACATTCACAGCCATGCCTTGAACAGGGATAAATTTCTACTGATGTACTCAAGAATCTTACATTCTTGTCTATCAAGCTACTATTTGAAGTTGAAGCAAGCTATATTTACAGCAAAGGGACAAACAGTCTGTGAGATCATGTTATGAAAGAGATGGTCCCCTAAATCTGTCAGCAGCTATACAAAAGGGTATGCAGCTTGATCACCACCAACTCCTCATGTGGCGTCTGACAGACTGGCTACTGCAATTATTATTCATTTGTTACTTTATTCAATACGCAAGGACAACGTGATTGATTACTCCATTCTTATAAGTAAGCAACTAATGAAGAAGAACGCAGCATAAATTTCTAATCAGTGTGTCACTTCACTGATCATTGGATTCTAGGATATTTTATTTCTATAGCATCATGTAGCTATTTCCAAACTGCAAAAATGATGGGCCAACTGACTGAATGCAGGTGGGTTTTTTTCAGGTTCGTTACTCCAAGAGCTGCTGGGAACAAATATTTTTCCTGTATATTAGCAAGGCTCTTTCCACAAAAAGACTGAAGGTGCCTAATACATTTAGGTTGTTCAAAATACAAAATCTTAGCAAAAATCTATGGAACTGCATAATAAATGTTTGAATAGTCAGAAGATAGGTATATACAATCATAGAAACAGATTGATACAGTAAAGTTTTGTGGCTCTCATTCCCTAACACAAAAAAACCCTCCAACTTTCCAGTGCTTTTATTTGGATCTCAGGTCTCCGGAAAACCATTAAACCAGGGTTTATTCAAAGCCACTTGTTCTGCCAATACCTACCAGTCTCTACCCAATTAAGCGTATATCTGCAGTACTCCTGGTCTTTCGTCAAAGGGCTTTTCTTAACAATAAAAATGAAGCTATGGCAGGCTAAATGGAAATTAGTAAGCATTTAAAAATGTTTAAATCAGATGTAACAATGACTAAGAACAGATTTCTGTGATTCTGTGATTAAGCTGATTTATGCTGATGTGTACATTCAGAAGCCTCAACTATGCTCATAAGAACATTTCAATTTTTCAGCTATGGAATTTCTTTTGGTTTCTTCATCAGAAGAAATTCTTGAGTTTTGATTTGCCTCAACAGTCCCAAGTACAGAGGCTTTTAATGCCACAGCTAATTTCTTTACAATAATGATACGAACCTCAGTTGGCCTGAAAACATGATAACCTTTCAGGCTTGGAAAAGTTGAAACACTAAAATTAGACAGATACTTCTGTATTTAACTCCTCCTTACAAGACTGCACACTAAGATGCATCCAACTGATCTTTAAGCTTTGAAGATAAGCCTAACAGAGCAGGCCACTCAAATCTCATGCTGCCATGATATTTAAGCAAAGCCTTCCAATTTTTAGCCTGTCTCTGCATACACAACTTGTTCGAGCTAAAGTCAGCACTGAGATGGCAGCTTCAGGTCAAAGTTATAAAAGTTGCTCCCACTCCCCACCCTTTTTTCCTTTAAACACATGCTAAAAAAGTCCACCACAAATTAGATAACTTTCAACAGTGACAGCAAGTCAACATGCCCTAAAGAGCTTCTAGTAGCATTTTGAAATAAAATCTAGTGGATGACCATTTTCTTTTTTAAAGACAGTTCAAAGAAAATGTGTTTTTAAAAATACAACTTGTTCTCCTACTAAAAGCAAGCTATAGTTCATCTAAAAATAACCCCAAACCAGAAACTATAAATGCATCCAGCGTTAAAGCTTGTGTAATGCCATTGTTTTGAGCTGAGATATGAAACGCACCATTAAGTTTTAGTATATTTATGCTTTGAAGTAAAACACAATGGTCTGAATATTCTGCAGTTACTATAAACAATACGGAGCACTTTACAGCAGTTGCTGGAAACAGTCTTCTCCTCCAATCAATCGAAGGGATTAAAAAAAAAAGAACTGAAAAGGGCTACCAAATTGCAATTGAATTTGAAACGTAGTGAGACTAAGTGATTTCACCTCTTATAGCCTGAACTTTGTTCTTCACATTGTGCCACCAATCTCAGCCTGAAAATTCAAGCAGCCAAAGTAGGTAGACAGGCAGCAACTCTCTGTACAGCTGCCTGATGGTATCCTTCCTTTCTGCATCCTCACAACCTCCACGATTCTCCTCTAACACACACAAACCCTTTCCACCTGTATGTGCTGCAATTTTCAGCATGGTAGGACAGGCACTTCACTTCTGCCATTATCCAGTCTCCTCCTTTTAAGGAGCATAGACAAGAAAGAGGATTGAAATAAAAGGAAAAGTAACTGTTGTTTGGGGTAAGTGAAGAACAAGGAGACCATTCTGATGAATGAATAGCATAATCAAAAATGGCAAATCAGCAAGCTGCTTGTGTTTTACTGCAGGATTCAATTATGTCTACATTTTATAAAACTATATTGATTTAAATCACAGTTTGACAAGTCCTTGCTTTTTAAAAGGTAGAAAAATAAATTATGGGAAATGCAGACTACAAATGGTAAAGAAAAACATTACAAGTTGGGCTGGAGGTGGGAGGAAGAAACTAAGAAAACACCCGAATTTTGTAAGGCTGCCAGAGAAAAAGTATCACTGTATTCTGTATCTGTAACTCTTACTAATTACAATTAGCAATTAGAATTTATCACTATGAAATAAAAATGAGTATCAATATTCATTTAATTTCAATAGTCTCTGGAGGATAAAAAAAAGAAAAAAAAAGAAAAATAAGAATTACAATATTCAGACATGCATACTAGTTTCAAAACATGACGCTACAATTCCTGATAAGCAATGCTAAATCAAGTAATCCCAACACAGGCAAATTCACAGTGGGCATTCTTGCAGTTTTTTGTATTAATTACATTGGTTTGCCTTATGCTAGGATAGCATTTCAATTTATAGCATAGCTATTCCAGTACAATCACATCTATATAGAGTAGTGTCAGCACTACAGTTAATTTAAGACTTATATAAGGAAGAGGCACTGCTTACAAATATACCAAAGCTCAGGCAATGTGCATGTCAGTCTTGCTTTTGAGTTCATCACTGTCAGACAATAGCTCTATGCAGCAAGAAAGTTGAATTTAAGAGTCCAACATTAGCAAAAAAAAAAACCCCAAACCCAAAACCAAATCGTACTAACAATTAGAAAACTAACATCCAATTGACTTTCCCAACACTGGCAGAAAAAGTCTAAATATGGTAACGTAAAAATTTAGTTTCACAACTGCTGTCAAGATCCTTTTCAAAATGAGATACAGTAGAATTAAAAACCAACGCCGTCAGCTCCATAAGAACTATTTATTCACCGAACTTCAGATATATCAACCTTCTTGCTTACCTACCCTTGTCCAAAAAATGTACTGACTTAAATAGTTATGGACTAAGAGAACTGATATGTTTAGTACACGTACCTTCTGCTAAATGAACATGCAATGAGTATTTTCAGGCTTCAGAAGAAACATCTCACAATTCATAAGCTAACCTACAAATATCAATTTTTTGCAAATCGGGAGACAAAGTTATCTGAAAAAATTTCCCCACAAACTCTTATTCACTGCTTGGAAGAATAATAGGTTTCTTTTTTCCCCCTTAGTCATCGAAGTTGACTAATGTGACAGCTTGGCTACCTGACTACTGAAAGTTTTTCCCGAAGCCAGAAATGAAAACCCGAGCAAACACGCCATCTAGCGCAATGCCTGCCTTCCCTGCCGACTTCCAGCCTGCCCTGCCCTCTCCCAGTCCCTCACCTCCACTCCAGTACCTACAGACTCATCTCAACTACAGGTTGTTTTATCTCAGTGCCCTAGAGATGATATAAAACAGCCAGGTTATTTTAATATTTCTCAGACTTTTTAGATACAACACAGAATCACTAGGCTTAAAACTCCTCATCCCACCGGTAATGAGTTCAGCTGCCATGGACTACAGGTCCTGTCACACCTGGGTGGACATCAGGAACATGCTGTATGTTTTTTAATCAATGCAGTTTACATCCTACTGTCCACATCAAAGAGATCCCAGTTTTTGCAGGCAGACATATTAATAGCTAAATTGTGACCGTTCAGTATTCAGATTACTGTGAAAAATGTTTCATAATGTGTTCGTTATGCTTCTTTTTGGTGTTTGGAAAGGCCACAATGAAGTGTGCCCTAAGTACTAGCACTAGAGCATTTCACATTTCTACATTACTACTTAGTGTTGATTAACCATTAAAATGAATGAACACTCACCACCTCATCTATGAAGCATCTTTCTCCTAACTGTAAAGTCTATCTTTTGTGAGTTCTTTAAGTGATAATTTTTCATCACTTATCACTTGCAATTTATCACTTGTCTTGCCATCGCTTTCATTCACTCAGTAACTTTGCTGTTAGGCAAATTCTCTCCTTAAGGGGTGGGTTAGATTTCCCCATGTTTTAAAATCTAAAATAAAAGTTCACTAAAGAAAACCTTTATGGTTCTTTATTACTCTTTAGGCTGAAAACCCACCATTCCTCTAACTAGTGCTTTATAATACCTAAACCTACATTAAATCCTCCACATTTAAAAGCACAGGCATTATACATTTGGCTGACAGAATATCAGGACTGACCAAAAGTCTGGTCAGCATAAGATAACTTACCACTACTAAGATGTGCTTTCCTATCACTTTAATACAAATTGTTAAAATTCTGTCTTTTACATGTTGTACACACTACCTCCAAGTCCCAGATTTTCTGAGATGCTGTTCTTTGCTGTCACTACGTAGAGGCTACCACCAAGAAACTCTTGTACAAGGCTTCATTACAAACCCATAATGAACAGCATGTTAAAGTGGTCAGAGAAAAATATTTGAAGTTTATACCATTCTTCGGGTGCCATCCCTTCTTAGCGCCACTAGATGCCACTCTCCTTCCTGCCTATAACTCAAATACGGATTTCTTCCCTAAAGGATCACACCAGGCCATTCAGCTAGTACTGTTGAATTTTCCAAACTATTCCAAGAGCAATGAGTGTGTTGCAATTTTTGTTCCAAATTTCTGCCCAGGCAGAGGTTTGTCCACCTGAATGTTTACCAATTTAAGTGAAATATCTAACAGATATTTTGTACCACAAAATCAGAAGCATCTAAAATTAGAGCTGCCTTGTTATCAGGTGTTACTAGGCAGATAGCTAAATGTTTGACTATGGTGCTTTATTTTGTACAAATGTATTTCAGCTAATGGACAAAACAATGCAAGTAGAAAAACGTTCAACTTTAAGACTTTACTAAAGAACAACTTCAAGAATAAAGTCAGAGCCACTAACCAAGCGCCTGAGCTCCTGCTTCCAAATAAAAGCCTCTCTGGTTTTGGAACAGAGAGAAAAAAAAAAAAGAAAAAAAAAGGCAGAATAAAAACTTAAAGCAATTCTGTAAAGAGAAACAGTGATTGCCTTTCAAGATAAAGAAGGGTTGCATAGGGAAACCAAGCTGACAGCTGCATGTCTGAAGACATCGAGCTTCAGTTGAATAAACAGTTGAATAAACAATTTAGCTTGCATAAGACACTACCTTTTCTTGATAGCAGACCAATTCAAAATCCTTTCTATGAATATTTCCCTTACTGTTAAAAGAGATTATGCTTTGGGGTTTTTGCTATCTTGTTTAGTCTTTGTATACCATGGAAGAAGAGCAGATATTTGAATTCAAATGAATAGCACTGTGCAAATACAGCTTGCCAGGGTACAGTTGCCCAAGTTCTTATTTAGACAGAGACTAACTGCAGTATTCCAGCCTGTGGTAGGAATGTCTGAGCAGGTCTGGAGATCAGAGAGGGAACTAAGGCACAGAGAGCTAGACAAGTATACAATATACATGAATTTCATTATAAGCCCTAACCATTTCTTGAAGGGTGGCAAGAGTCAACAGAAAAGGTTTATTCTAACTTGCTTGAAGTTTGTCAGATTAATTTTTAGGTTCACAGATCAGTTTCATGACTTGAGCAAATCCATATTGCCAAGTCAGCTCTGACATTTGTAACTTTCAGGGCTTCCCATTCACCCATTTCTCCACCAAAAACATCTTTTTTCAGGTGGGAGAAATCATTAATTATACACATTCTCAAGCTACCTGGTAACTCCTAATATTTGGGCACTCAAAAATGAGAGCATTCTTAAAAAAACCACAACACTGAAACACTAAATCAATCATCCAGCCTCCAAAATGCACAAGGAGCACACTATTATTAAGTCTGTAATTACATGTTTTTCTTCTTTGAAAAACAACTTGAAAACAGCATTATCAGATTTCATATTTATTCTCAATTCACAGGTTTTCATTCCCACACCAACTACTACCGGGACTGGAAAAGCAAAGCCAACTTGATTTTTCCCCTAGCATATAAAGGTTCTGCAAAGCCCATTCTGACTCGAATTCAGACATACAAAAGACAAGTGGAAATATTTTCACTATTTCAATGTTCTACTTCAGCTGCTCTTAAATTATCATTTCTCTCGCAAAAGAAATGCATAACACTCACTCTCCAAATCAGATATGATGAGATTGTCATGAAGCTTCACGGCACGATGCTGCTCTACTTCATCCTCCAACTCAAAGATAGTTTCTTTCATGTCACTTCTCTCCGTCTCTTTTTCATCTAGTTCTGTCCGAAGTTTTTCTAGAGTCACATTGAGATCCTCAATTTGTTTCTTGGCTTCTTCTTGGAATACCCTGTATTCATCTTCAACCTGAAAAAGAATGTATCTTTTCATAACTAAATTGGTTGCATTTTAAAACACGCTTTTAGTTTCGTAACTACCATACTTACAATATATTTCTGCAATGCTACAAAAGTATGGAACACTAAGTCAAGTGTAAGCCTGTAAAAATGTGTTGTTCTAGTACAACTATTTTCCTGAGCCAGAGTTTAACTCTCTTATTCCCAAGCTGAATATATGAGCATTCCCCAGCTACTCTAACAGCAGAATCCTGTATTCAAGTGAAGCAACAATACCATAGTACCAAGGCTGTGATTTCATGAGCAGCTGATCCAATTTAACATCTAGCTGCCATGGAAAAGGGAGGGGGTGGAGGGGGAAACTCTTTACCCTTTCTTTCTCTTGCCAAAAAAAAAAAAAAAAAAAAAAAAAGCCTGCTCTCTTCTGTGCATCAGTTTTAGTGTGAGATGATTCATTTCCTTAACTAAGTAGCAGGATTCACATTTGTATGTGAGATGTGTTAGTGAGTTGAAGTAGTTTCCAGAGGAGTCTTACAAACTATTGAACTGAATTAAAAGAAACAGGCAAAGAAGAAGTACTAGACTTCTCCCTTTCAGGAGCAGCAAGACTATTTTACCCTGCCTCATTAAACTACAAGAAGTAACAAGCTGGAGTTAGAGGCACAACAACATTAACCCAACAGCAAAAATAGGGTGTCAGAAAAACAAGATAAATAAGGTCATGGCTTAGGGTGGGTCAATACAGTCAGGCACCAACTTTAATCCACAAAATGCCCTGCTTTAAATAATCTGTTTCAGTATTTCTTATTTTAATAGCACTACTCAACTTTGATTATTAAAATTATATTTTTTTTCCCCTCCCAAATTAAGGTTGATTCTAACTGGCTGGTGATCATGACTAACATGTTGATTTGCAACTAATACATAGTTCAGATATTAAATTTGGCATAAATTTTCTCATCAGGAAGATATACCTTTAAATGCATAAAGTTCTAAATACATTTTATGATTATTTTTATATTAAATTATGGTAAATGCTTTTACTAGATATATTTACTACATAAATTAGTTATATATGAGTCAAAATAGCTGTTCTAGAACTAGCAATATACATTTTGATCCGACAGTCAACACACAAGCTGCTCCTGGATGGATCATTAGAGTAAAAGAACCCATGTCTATTTGCCATATTTAATACTAATTGTTTAAAAGTTTATTGATTTTTTTTCCCATTTAAAACTAAAATAAGTACTCAATAAATTAAAATAAGTTTGGTAAAATCTCTGTCTACCTGAAAATAAGTCATTTCTTGCTTGGAGAGAGAAGACACTTTTCTGTTTCTTTATCATTAGTTTATTCTAAGTTAACTGAACCAGCTTGAGTAAGTTGAAACTTGAAAATATGCTCTCAACACCTGTGAAAGGTCCTACAAGTCATCAACAGCTGGGCTATCACCTCCACTTTGACTCCCAGTATTTTCTCAGTGACATCACTCTTCCACCAGTTTGGCACTAACTCCTTGAAACTCTTGCAGAAGACATGCAATTTAAGCACAAATTTCATACAGCATCTTAAATACTGGTTAAGTTTGGCCCTTGAAATAAGTTGTGGAGTTTAAATACCAGTATTTTAAAAAGCAACACAACAGTTACCCTGTGGCTGAATGTATCCATATAATTTTTTTAAAAGGCTTCCATCACTTTCATAACAAAAGTTAAGAGAAAGTAATCAGTCCTAACACTACTGCAATCCAATTAACCTCATAATTAATCCTTTACTTCTAAAACAACTGCAGTGACCAACAGTAAGTCACGGTATATATGGGATGTTAAAATACAACAGTTTGTTTTAAACGCTACCTTAGCAATGGCATCTTGCAATCGATTGGCATCGTTGCGAGTGTGTGCCAGCTCTTCTTGCAGACTACTGGCCAATGTCTCTGCTTTTTCTTTATCCAGCCTGACACTCTCCAGCAAATCTTGTATATCTGATTTATCTCCAGAGTTGTGTATAGAATACAGCTCAGCCACTTTCTGCTTTTCATGCTCTAACTGAGCTTTCAGCCTGTTCATCTCAATCTGGTCACTGGCTACTGTGGATTTGTATTCCTCTAAGGTAGATGCTATTGCTGTTTTGCTTTTCTGCTCTGATTCAATAATCCGTTCCATGTGATGATTTCGTTCTTTTAAAGCCCCTATCATTTCTTGGGCCTCCTTATTGTCTTGTTCTGCCATCTTCAAAGTGTTGCTCAAGTGCTGCTGAACACCTAACAGCTGCTCTCGCTCAAACCGAGCATTCTCTGCAAGGTCCATATAACGTTGCTCTAACTCCATGTAGCGACCGCTTTTCATATCTTCATCAATGACATAAGAAATATGATGTTCATCTAGAAGGGACCGAAAATACTCAATCTGACGGCTGAAGTGTTCTAACTTGTCACTTTGCTGGCACAAAGACTCCATTAGGATTACTTTTTCCTCTCCAAGTCTTTCATTCTCACTGTTTAGCTCCTGTGTTATTTGTTGTAAATCCGCAAGCTCTTGAAGTGTGGCTTGAAGCTCTTCAGCTGTACTGTGTTGATTCTCTTCCATCTGATGTATCCGTTCTGTCAGACAAGCTACGGACACTTCACTTGCATTGCCACTGCTTCCCTTCCTAGATCTTTCTATACTTGGTACGCCTTCAGACTCTGAAGATGATGGAGCATCTAAGGCATCATCGCTTGATGTCAGTGGCTGATAAACTTCACTGCACTCACTGTCTAAATTATCCATGGAATTACTATGTTGGTTGTCCATCAAAGTGTTTTCATCCTGACTTAACAAGTCTTCCATTGATCCAGGAGCAGAACCTTCCACTGAAGATGTCAGAGTACCACCACCATCACTGTGGTTGCCAGCTGTAATCTCTGGACTCAAAGACTGATAGCCAAAGAGTTTTTCAGAGTTGTCCAGCCTTTGTTCCAAAGAAAAGCCTAATGCATTTAGTCTGTCTTTTAACATTCGATTCTCATTCTTCAGCTGGTTCAGCTCTTCTCGGATGGCAGTGTTTTGTTCCTGTAACTGTAGCAAAGTAGACTCTACATCAGTTGGCTGATGGACAACAATGGCCTCCTTTTCTTCAGATTTTTCATCACCTTCAAGGTGATCTTCGTTAAGTCCCAGCTGAGCGCGCATATCCCTTAGTTCATTCCTCAGATGCAAGATTTCCACATCTTTAGTTTTTGCTAATGTTAAAAGATCGTTCACCTTTGCTTCCAATGCAGCTTTGTCACTGATTTGATTGTCTGATTTGGACTTGCTCATTCGAATATCCGATTCTGGATTGGTGCGACTACGGGAGCGTTTTGCCAGTACCATATCATTGGTCCCCTGTCCAGTCAAAGGTAGCTTTTTGCTCTGGCTTAAACGAGAACGATCACGTATTCTTTCTCTAGAAGAGCTTGACTCTTTATTTCCAGATGAAGTGCTACGCTTAGTTGTGGAACTTGTACCTATATGTTTTTTGAAAGTTAGGAACATTAATTTAAAATACAGTATCTGTTATAGAAGACTGCTTATTTTATATCAGCAATACAGTGGTTGATTTTCTGAATCACACTGGTAAATACATTTCATAAAATACATTTAGAGTAAACACCTATACAAACCTAATCATCAATCAGTGCAGTTATATTTTAATTGATACAAGCTTTACCAATTGCTGTGCTTTACCAGTATTTTGAAAATGAGCTAGACCTTCAACATTAACATTTACAAGTTGCTTTTTTGTCTTCAACAGCTTCTGACAAATTGTACTAAAACTGCAGCAGTGCTATTCCTACAAGTTCACATTTGTCTCTCTCTTCAGCAGATTTGCATGCAAGCTTTTAAGTGCATTTAATTGCATATTAAGTGCATTTAATTGCATATTATGATTCCCCAAAATGAAAGTTAAGGGGTTTTGTATTTTCATCTCATTTCATAAAGACGAGGATAGACTATTACTACTTTATTTCCAGACGCTTTACAGCTTTGCAAGCATTACTGAATCCAAAACATAGCAATGGAAGGCAAGACATATTTCCATCCATATTGACAACACACTAAATTTCACTTTTCTGAGCAGTTTCTGAAAGGTCTCTTACTTTTTTTTTTTTCTATAAAGCAATACAGAATGTCCAAAAAGTTGACTGCAACAAGTGATCACATTTTAAAGATTTAGTGCTCATGGCATGGAATTTTTTAGACAAATTAAATTATTTTAGACAAAACTATGATTCTCTATATTAATTATATTACCTAGTTTTATATAGCAGTTGTATAATCAGTACTGAAAAAATTAAAAGGAACACCCTCCAAAAAAGACAATTACATTATTAAAAAACAGGAAAAGAGCACAGGAGTTTTTTCATTTGACCGTGGTCTTACTGACCACTTCGTTAGGCAGCCTGGATCCTCAATACATATTATGAAAATAAAAAGCTACCCAACTACCATCTTAAAGGATCAATATATCCATTTACCTGCAATAGTTTTGGGTTTATTTTCCAGACTGTTCATGGTTGTCCCTGAAGCTGAAGATGCTGTTGACACACAAGTGCTCTTCTTTGCCTTGACACCATTGGTCATTGTCACTCCAGCACCACCAGCCATCCCCGCTAAGAGGTCATCATTACTCTTAGTCTGAAAGAAAGGGAAGAAGCAGCTTTAAGACAGCTGGTTGAGAATTCTGCATAGCCAACATTTCTTCTGTTAAAGATTCCATCAGTTAAAAAAAGTACATGTTTGACTAGTCATGTGTCTGTGTAAGAATGTTGAAAAGTATAAATGCGTTCCACTGTGCAGAGTTGGTAAGTTGAAATTGAACTTCAATTCCTTACATATGATTGACCACAGAAAATGAGTCTCCTCTCTCCCAGACAAAATTATTAATGTTTCAATAACAAGGAGAAAAAAAAAATTAAGCACAGTAACACAACACAGTGGAACACTTCTCAATTTTGACTGAAAGTTTGCTTAAGCATAAAAATGAAGATGATTCCTAGAGAATTAAACCAGCAAATACTAGGAAGTTAGTATAATGTCCTTCAATAGAATATGATCAAGCATTTTCTGGTGGACAAGTTCACAACAAAAAGATCAAACCAAACAATAACAAAAATCAATCCGACATTAATAAAATACCCTTTCTAGCTCAAAACACTAAGCCACAAATCACTAGAGACTAGGACAGTACTCAGAGAGGGGCAAAAAGCCATCCTCACCATATATCCTTGCCTTGTTTTCATGCTCTTTACTAGGCCCTCTCAGAGACAGGAATATTTCTTTGATGGACTTTTTCTGACCTCGTATAACCATTCCTGAAACTACTGTTAGCCACAAAAGCTACCTGGAATGTGACAAGGCAGTAAGCACAGGAGTCTCAAGAACTGGATTCCCAAATAGAGAATACATCTTTCAGAATAAAGCATACTCTAAAATATACTAAGTTCTTAAGCATTAATCGGCAGACTTTACAACTCTTTAAAACACAATTTTTCAAATGAAGAAACAATCAAAATATGCTAAACATTCTTCCCATTATAAGGGCAAGAAAAATTAAAAGAAAACAGCTGTGTTAGCAGCATTCCTTGAGCAACTGTATTATTCAGCTGGATAACACATTTGAAGTCTCAACCAGCATCCCAGCTAAGAGGTAGTGCTTAGGACTTAACCAGTTGCTTTACATCATGACTTTTAAATTCTGCAGGTTTATAACTTCTAGCTCCCATACATATTCATGTTAAAAACTATATGCCAGACATAACAATTCTATACATTAAGAATGAAGGTACATTTGCTTAATTAAAAAAAAAAAAGGTGCATCTCATTCCATTCTATACAGTTTCTTTTTGCAAGTGCAAATTTCAGAACAGATAGGAACACTGATTACAATACTGTGGAAAGCGCAAGGGATTTGTGCCATTTACAATGAGCAGCTGCAAAACAAAAGGGAGCTTGGGAAGAGAACATATTTGTTCTGCAGGCACTTGTTAGAAATATAGATAATTTATGGATAGAAACAGGTCTAGAATCCTCTAGGAGAAGAATGTTTTTATTGAATCATGTAGGAAATGGTATAGCCTTCTAAAAAGGTTTATAAAAGGCCAGAAGAAAACACACTACTCTGAGGCTCTAGTTTGATGTGCATCTAAGCTGGCTTTTCTGCTATGAAAAAGCCACTGTTGTTCTATCCCACTCTTCTCCATGTGCTTTCATACTGTGCTGTGTAAACTGAAGCCTTTTCAAAGGGCTCCTTCCTCCCAGGAGCCAGATCAGTTCCTTGATCTGCTATGTCACACAGCCGTGCAAAACAGCAGATGCAATGTAAGTACCAAGGGGAAAATAAAAATGTTGGAGGGCTACAAAATCAACAAAGCCCACACTACTTGTGTGGCGGCGAAGACCTGAGCACAAACTATTCCTGTATGACAATCCTCCGTTAACCTGTAACCCAATCAGATTTCATATCTAATCTAATTTTTCATACCTAATCTAATCTAATTTTGTGGGCATAGGGGTAGAGGGGGAGGGAAACAACCTCGTGATGCAACTATCACCTAAAACAAGTTATTACAAAAAGGCATAGAACAGCGATTTTCTATTTTGCTACTGAATCTGCTAATCAGTCAGCAAACATGATAGTTCAAACGGACTATTAGCTGTCAGCATTTTTACCCTGTTGAAAGAGCAGGGAAATTAGATTAAGCTTTTAGACACTTATAGTACAAGTACATGTTATCAAGCCAAATAGGTCAAGATGTGAGTCAGCTTGAAGAAAAAAAAAACAAAACAGCTAAGTAAAATATACACTTTCTGACATTAGTCATCTCCAGCCCTTGCTGAACAAAGGAATTTAAGACAGCCATTCTTCTTCTGACTTACCCATAAACTATTTCTAGTCTAGGTTGGAAGGCACTGCCTCCTCTGCAGCCAATTAGTAAACAGTTTCTCAAAACTGTAACAGTATACTCTTGGCAAACAAAACTATTTAGCAAAGCTTTGGAAAAATTACAAACCAGCAGCTCTCTTTTCTTAACGCAATAATGGCAACCAGTCTTGACTTTAAAAATCAAAGTATTTTTGTAGCAAATATTTTTAATGGAAGCAAAATCAATGTCGTATGTTTATTAAACAGCTCCTTCCTCAAGGAAGAACAGTTTCTCCCCTTTACTGAAAACAGTGTAATCCTGCTTAGCATTAAAACTCCTACATTAAAATATGAAAAATTAGAAAATATTGTAATTAGAAATGCTTATCTAGACCTATTTTTATTTTCTATATAAAAAACACTTTATAATTATACAAGTAATATTCTATTTCCCCCACATCTTTCTTTCGGTGCAATGAAACTTGAATGATCACAACTACAATTCATTTCATCTTAGTTTCTCAACATGTGTATCCTATTTACTGCACCTCATTCAAATCTCTTTTTATATATATATATAAAAAAAATTATTCCTGCCTGGGTTTTTCTTTGATGTTTGCTGTTGATGCATTTAAGTGCTTCAAACATCAAACTTCACAACAATCTGTAATTAAGTTATTGCATTTTGCAAACAGAATACTGAAGGCTAGACACATGAATACTGAAAACACATTCTAATTTTTAATATTCAAATGTTGGTGTCCAAGTCCTGGGTTTTCAGGGACACTGGATTTTGCAGTTCATTTGTATGAAGTACAGCTGCCATCTAACTACAGTTGTAAGTGTTAGCATGATCACAAGCTCATTAGCTAAAGAAGTAAAAAAACCAGTGAACTTAAAAATAAGAATACACTGTTATTTGCAGAGTATTTTTTGACAGATTAAAACTAGAAGTGTCTGGCAGTCAACCTTCTGCTGTAATAATGTGTGAGGGGTGTTGGGGGTGCTGAACATTTACAAAAGTTGGGCAAAGTGGGAGCCAAAAACCTACAAAAAAGTAACCGACAAAAAGGCATTCTAAAGTAGACAGACAGACCACCTCTGGAACAGTGTTCAGCTGTACAGAAGGGTGGGTCTCACAGTTTCTTCCTGTACTCATTGTCCGCACACTTTGAAAACTCCACAAAAAAGAACAAATCTGTGGAACAATGCATAGAGAAAGAAGCCCACCCAAAGCTGAATATCCGCCTATGGTTATATCATGAAGGGGATAAAAAAAACCAAAACAGACTATAATTACAAAGTAATTTTCAATTTTGCAACATTATGATTGACTGAATTAAGATTGGTACAGTACTGTGTATATTTCTACTCCTTAATAGTGGCCTTTCATTCAATATCCAACTCAAAGTTGTCCATACCTATACGCACACTTACTTTGAGGACCAAATAAATTAGTAAGCTGTTGCAATTAAAGTTATTTAATGCCGTTTTTTTTTTAAGGAGTATTAAATGAAATTCACAACAGACACACCAATTCATCAAGTCTAAGAGAAGACCCTACAACCGCTATGAGGAAAACAATGTACCAAATGCTTCATCAACAAGATCAAATATAGAACTATACAATTATTTTAAAAATACAACTTGTTATTGATACTTCTTTCAAGCTAGCAATTATAAATGTGATTTTCCAGTATCAGTAAGTCAAAGAAATACAAACTAATTTCATTGTATAAGTATGGAACACTCAAAGCAGATAAGAGTCATCATTAAGTCACACAGTTGGCACAACAGTAGCTTAACAAGACATCCAACTATATGAGTAAGCCTGGCTGTAACATAAAGCTGAGATAAGTCTTAATAATTAAGAGAAAAATTTTCCTCGTGCCTCAAACATACAATTGTCATAAATTTTAATCCTACACCCAAACATAGCCAGAAGTGTTACTAACATAAGCAAAATTGTGAAAACATACTGGGTCAAATTTCTTCAGTGTTAGATCACCCTCCTCTATCACACTGAGAGGTATGACATAAGAAACTCAGTAAGTAAACTACAAAGGACTTTTGTTTCTGTATTCTTTGAGAGGTTTCTAGAAATACAAAATAACTAGTGTCAACAAGCATCAAAAGATTATTTAAAGTCAAGAAAACTGCAAGATATGTTGGGTGGCAGAGGAAAGGGGTGGCACTGGGGAAAATCTAGCTGAAACCTGGCTTGCAAGTTCCTCAGCAAAAGTATTAAGCATTCTTCCATAAAAGAAAAGCAAGAAGAAAAGAGAGAAAGGGAACACACCTTTTGACTTCAGTAATCCTGCATAGCTATTACAGAGAGACCTCAGCCCTTACCACTTCTTAGGTCTTTATTTGCCAGTTATTTAAATGGTCTATCTGGCTTCCTGTAGGTGGCAGTGGTTCAGGTCCCAGTTGCAGACACCAGCCCTTTTCCTTGTTCTGTTCATTTGCTCCAGGGCAGCAGCAGCAGCAGCGCCACAGCTCCGCACACTGGGCTGCAGAAAGGCAAAAGGAGGTGGGTCCAGCCATGTTTCCATGCCAGGAGAGGGAGGCAGACCAGGCAGGTTCATACCATCCGTCCAACCCAGTCATGTTCACTCCCAGGTGAAAACTCCACACCAGCACACCTCAGTATGTATTATTTTCTTGGTTGTTGAAAACCATATGCTCTTACATCTACTGCCCTGTTTTGCTAATATAAGAGAAAACCTCTACCTTTGAACTTGTTCTAGAAGCAAGAATCAACTTGTGAAAATTCAGCTCAAGCAGTACTTCACACAAAGCAAAGGCCAAAACAGCTAGAAGAATGCAGCTGCACTGACCTGACACGGATCACTGATATCAAAAAGTTTGTCATGTTAGATACCTCAATTAGTTCTTTTTTCAGAATTTGTAAAGAGCTCTTATCAAATCCCATTAGTCAGACACACCATTCAAGCATAACACTTGACACTACTAATAACATTCATCAGAATGCAACAACTTCCACTCTGCTCCTTCTGCAGAATAGCCAAGTATACAGTTACTCATATAAGAAACGTCTACTCTAAGCTGCATTAAAGATATGCCTTAAAATTCTACTCTTTTTAAAGCTTTCTTGTAAAAAATAGAAATAAGCAGAATGTTCTATTGGTTATTACCTTCAAAAGAGATGCTGATGTCCCAGTTTTGGAGAGTTTTGTTACTGCAGACACTGAGGAGCCGTTTTCTGGTTTGGCTTTTTCAGTTGTTTGAGTTTTATTTACTCCAGGCACTTTGGGCACTGAGCCAACACTCCTGCTTGCTTTCTTCATTCTGGGCTGTCTGTTTATGATGCATTTACAAACAAATCTACAAGCAGAAAGACAGACATTTTAAATATAAAATACAGCAATGTCTTTTTTATAATGCTCTATTTAAGACCACAAGTCCCAATATAGCAGTAAAGACCACAAATTAGAGCCAAACAGGCTGCCTGTGACTGACCAATGGCTTTTGCTTTTTTTGAAAAGGATTTTTTACCAAGAACTAAGCACTTCCTACAGATCCACTCCAAGTTATAATTTTTTTCAGTTCTCTTTCCACAAATGGCACTGAACCGAGGATATTTTATAAGTGACCCATGTTGCCGAGTTCACTTGTTAGGTAGCAAAAGAAAGGCTGATTAGGGCAGCAATGTTCTTTATTTCTGGCTGTGGGAAGGAAAATACCGTGGGAGTATTCAGGCAACAGCCTGACTACCAACAACACTGGATCTGAGAAAAGATTACCACCAGCTTGGTAACTAAAGTACTGAGAAAGTAATAGCAGTTACAGAGAAAAAAGTATTTTATAAAAATTAAAAGAAGTTGAAAAATTCAGATTCCCTGAAACCATTTATTATTAAAAGTCACATTAATAAACACATGAGATTTTACAGAATTTAATACTAGACATATGAGGATTATCTCTGAGAAGAAACCAGAAGTAGCCCACCGTGTTCCACGGGCCCCAGTCAGGGCACTTCAGTATTTTTACCTTGCCTTCAAGTTTTCTCAAACAGCAGACAACTGTCAATACCGTAATTCCAACCATGAGCAAATAAACAAAACCCAAGAAAACAAAGCTGACTTTACTCCCACCAGGAGCAGCTGCAGCAGACCCAAACATAGCAGTTATCACAAGACCTGCTAATTCTGGAAGACAACCTAAGAAAGAGTAGACTGGCCAACTGCCATAACTTGAAGCACGGACTACCAGAAGGACTAGTGACATCAGGACCTTCCTCCCTTTTGCAAGAGTGGGATAGTTGGCAGCTGGGGTTTTTTGTCTCTCCTGAGTCAGAAGACATAGGATGGAAAACTAAGAGAAGAAAACTTCCACTCCCCTTTCAGTCTTACAGATTCTGGGTGGAAGTAAATGATCAGGTTTATCTGAGCCCAATATCCTGTGGCTGATTAGAACCATGAAACACATCTAGTTGTTTCTATCTCTTAAAAACTGAAGCATTTCAAAGGCACAAAAAGCGGACTGATGATTGAGTACATGAGATGTGCTACACAAAAACACAGCGATCAAGAGTACTAATTAATTTCAGCTAACACAATTAACATCATATGCTAACACACACTCCCTCCTCCCCATCAGCACCTCAGCTGCACACAAGTACACCTCAAGTTGACTTTTATCAAAGTCAGTAAAATTCCAGGCGTTTTGCATCCTCAGACCCCTAAATGCTGTTAACAGAAGCAACAGGAAGTTTCATTTTAAGACACTGAAAATATTTGTTTATAGCTTCCAGATTCCCTTTAGCTCTGAAAGCTGGCACGAACAGACACAGAAAACTTTGTTTGCTGTTGCAGTTTCATCATCAGAATGTCAAAAATGCACCAGGCCTGCCATACGGCTACTAGTAATCAGAACGCCTTCACAGAAGATTAAATAATTGAGAGATAATTTGAAATGAGACACTCCTAAGAAAACCAAAACCCAAACCAGAAAAGCCCCATGAAGGTAATATGTTTGCTATACACACATAATTTTAAATGGTACAACTGCCTACTGGATTCCAGAAGCAGATGTTAATATTTACAGGTAGGACCAAGTCGCCACACTTACATTTCTACTTTTTTCATGTTTATGAGTTGAACACTTACTTGTGCTTTTGATCTTACTCAGTTGAAAACTAAAGCTGAAAAGACCAAAGAGGATAGACTTGTTTAGTAAAACTGGCATCATTACTATTGAATGATATTTTGATGTTCTACAGACTACATAAAAAATGTTGTCCATAGCATGCTTAAGAAATAATCACATTTTCAGCGCACCGCTTGTTGTGAAGCTGACTGCATTTAAAAAATTATCTCAATGGAAAAAAATACTCTTGCAACAAGTCCAGTAAATCAGAACCGTATCTTTTTGACAGTTCATAGAGCTAGAAAACCAGTGCTATAATGAAGGTTAGGGTACTGGCAACAATATGACTACCATACATTTGGGCAGAGCTTGACAACCTTGTCTGGCAATCCAGATCAAGCAGTAGCTCCAGCTGGCGTGCAGACATCCAGCAATGGCCGTTTGCAATACACATTTATCAAGTCTGACACATCTTGCATCATGCCAGATACACAGTGCACACATGATCTTTGTGTGAAGATCAATACATTTGGGATCTGCTTATTATAACAAGTAATATAGTAACACAACCCACTGGATGTATAATCTCAAAAAGAAATATAGGCTTACATTAGTGTTTACAGTACAAACCATTTATACTCTTACAAATATATCACTGAGGTCATCAGTGACAAAAGGCCGTGTGAAGTCAAGTGTTTCTCATCCATAATGGCTTTTTAAAAAATGCGTGTTTCAGAAGTGTTCTTGAAAACATGCAACAGTATTTGCTTTAAGAACAACTGCATAGCAAAGTGATGTAAGTGAAACTAAACAAAGTAACTAAGTATAATCCTCATGTTTCATCACAGCATTACTTTTAAATATCCATAAATTTGACATTGAAAAACACTATTTGTGATTTACTGAAACTCAAAGGTAGAAACGTCAAAGATACTTAAAGGACAGGGAGGTACCACCGTTCCTGTTTTTCTTACAGAGAAACTAAGCTCTACTCGTTACTTTCTTACTAAAAGAAGATTGTGTAATTATAGTTTAAAAACTGAGAAAGAGATACAAATGAATCCAACTTAATAAAATAAGGACAAGACATTATCTAGTATTACAGATTCTAAGAGCAGCTGCTCACTCAGGCCTGTAAAGTGAATTTATGACCTCTCGGTACCAATTTCTCCCCTCCCACCTTCTCCAGGAAGGAAAAAGAGGATGGGGTTTTGGCACTGAAGACACAAGACATCAATACTGTTGAACTGTAAGTAGGAAAAGCCCTATTTCACCCAATTTCTCAAAAGGCAGATATCACAGATAAAGACTACCTTTATGTTTCTATCAAATACCACATTCCTTAGGAAGACACAATATTAGGAACCAACAATAAATTTGTCTCTGCCAAATGCTAGATTTTAAAATAAGAAATAAAGTTCACTAGCCAAACAAAGCTTTCTGAAGATTAACACACAACACTAATAATTCAAATGAGAGCTAAAATATGATTTCACTATTGTTTTAAAAAGCAAATACTGCATATAAAACTGTAGCTTATAAAGGCCCTAAGGAGAAAGAAGGAATTACTGAAGACTTCCTTTCCCTTTACACACAATTCAAAAAAAGAAAAAAAAAAAAGGAAGAAGAAAAAAAATAGTGAAGTAGAAGCTTAACACTAAAAAGTTGCAGTGGAATTAAGAGTTGTAACTCCATGAGACAGTCAAAAGAGACTTTTGGAGGTCCCTCATATCACACTACTAAACAAAATACTCATCTATCAACACACACGATACGTTGCTGGAAAACATTTGATTAATGCTAGCACTACAGTATCAATTATAAAATTAATCAGGATGGAAAAAAGCCAAAACAAGCCCAAAATATCAGATAGAATGACTGCATTCCTAAACTCAAATGTAACTATTCGCTCTAACCTGTATCCTTTCCCAGACGTCTCTCTTTCCACAGCACACATAGTATAGGAAACAAAAGGGAATCGTTTTCAGGAGCGTGCTCTTGTTGCTCTGGTGGAGGTATGTGAAACTAGTCCTGCATTTTATACCCACTGCAAATACAACTCCATAAATAATAATTTAAAAGTGTTTTGCCCAATAGCATGGCTCTGCTCTTTACTGTAAACTGATATGATACATCCACCCAGCCAACATGAAATGCTTTCAGGGTTACTCTTATATACTCTTTAGAAATCTGAAAACTGAAGGGGGACGAAGGGGTATGATTTCTTATTTTAACCTCATCCACTATTTAATATGCTTATTTATGCTAATACTGCTGTCACAAAAGTAAGGCTCAATTACAAGAGTACAAAAAATAGTTTCCTGTGCCTGTAAGGTGAGAGAAGGTTAAGCAGCAAAAAAGGTATTAGCTTTTTGTCTTTGGTTGAAAATACAAAGTATCAAGAGGTACTAAGCAGTTTTATCTATTAAAAATTGTGAAGTATTAAGAAAATCATAAATAATCTTAGAATTATCTTTTAAGAGTTCCAGAAAAGTAGAAACAAATGATCCCTCAAATTTGAGGATACTGAGCATTTTTGAAACATCAAATACAGAGGAAAATAGAAATATTCACATCTAAGAGCAATGGAATCAGTCCACTTTCAATCTCTATTTGTACAAGTTCCTTAGTTTTGATATATTTAGGCTGACAACTTTTGCCCAAATAATTAGGGAATGACATTTTTAGGTCAGTTACACAGTCCCAAAAGGCAGAACTGTGAAGAAAAGATTATGAAGTACAGCCTCTTCAACCCCCTGTAAAACATACAATCAGAACTTCCCCAAGTCTCTGCAGGCAAGACAGGACAGTCACCAACAACTTAATGTCTGCGATATGGAATAAACTACATACTAAGAGACAGAGTTCTCTAGATTTGGAACATCCACAGCTCAAACTTTCAGCCTGCAAGCTGCACAAGCACTCTAAAACGATGTCTCTTGCTCAATAATTCCAAAAACATAATCCATTAACCACCGGATTCCAGAAGCCTAGAGCAAGCAGTACATTTGTTTTATTGCTTAAGATCAAGCCACCAATTTTAGTAACTTGAAAGTTTGCTGATGCTAGAGGGTTATTTAAGATACCAAGGATAACAGGAAACTGCATGGAATCACAGAAGACCCTTATGAGATTAACTGGACAATAAAAACAGCAAACAAAATTAAATGTAGGTAAACACAAAGCAATCTGTCTCCTGGGGAAAAGCAACCTCAGTTTCATGGATCAATGTGCTCTCAACTCATCAGTATTGCTCAGCAAGACTTCAGTGTTTTGATTCACAGCTTCATTAAACTATCAGTACAGTTTTTGGAATAAGGCAAAAAAAGCAAAGCAATTCCAGGGATTATTAAAGAAAGGAATAGAGAACAAACCATAAAACACAAATATCACACTCAACAAATCAATTTTTTGCCATCTACCCACACTTAATTGGTATGTGCAGTTCTGGTCTCTCAACTTCAAATAAAGGATTTCTTATAGACCTGAAAAAGGTTCAGCAAGGAGCAAAAAAAAAAAGATCGAAGGTATATAATAGCTCCCATGAGACATCTCACAGAGAATATGACAAAAGCCTATCAAATCTTGGATGGCATCGAGAAAGACTGGGACTGGCTGTTAACCATCTCTTCCAGTACTAAAACCAAGGACCAACAAATGACGTTAGAGACAAGTTCAAGGTAAGAAAAATGAGCCATATTTTTAATGCAGATTGAAACAATGTTGTGGCTGCATGAAGGACAAGTAGAAGGGGAGACTGGACATGCACAAGGTAGAGAAATTCCCTAACGGATGGTAAATAGCTGAGCACAAAGGGCTCAGAAACCCCTCTGAGCCAAAAACAATTGCTGGATGGGAACATAGTCAGGGTAGGAGGGAAGACTTCGGTTTCGGGTTTTTTTTTTTCCCTTAGGCATTCGCTCACAGCCGTGGCTGGACCCAGCGCACCAGGTGGGACGTATCCCTGCTCCAGTCAGGGCGGTGTCTGCTTCGTTCTTATGCCGTGAGGAAAATACACAGATGTCAATGATTTATGGGTGCTGCAATTTTGGAACAACTGCTGCAGGTAGTTATTTAGAGAGGAATGACTTTCCTATTACTTTCTATCTTAAAAATTCAAAAGGGCCTTTACAGTTTTCCATTACAAGTTGTGGAATTACAAAAATAGGAATTCTACCTTTAAATTACGTAATCCATCCACTGTTTTCAAGCCACATTTGCTACTGCTACTTCTCTTTTAAACAGAAGGGAGGAAAGACCAGACCTTTGGACAAGAATTGGCTGTTATATACCTAAATTTCTCTACTCCTTCTTTGGAGAAAACTTCAGAGCTGTAACTGCTGTGAGCAATGTGTAACCGTTGCAATACTTAACATTCCAGACAAGTGACAGGAACATTTACAGAAGAACTCCTAAACTTACAAACTGTGCTCTAAAAGCCTTTTCATAGCAAAAGTAAATAACGTAGTCTTGTTTTCAAGCTCCTACTTTAAACAATGGCTATTTCAAACCACTGCTGAGGAAAGAAAAAACAACTGTTTGTCAACCAAATCCAACTGATTCTTCCTATCGTGGGGAATCTGCTTCACAAGGACAGGGACCACTGTCCATAACTCAGTCTCAGCACTAACATCTACATTGAGTGCACCTTCAGAAGCTTTTTAGTTTTTTTGGTTGGGTTTTTTTTTTTTAATTGCAGTTTTGGAAACCAGAACAAAAGACCAGGTAAATCTATACCTTATTGGTATCCATCCTAGAGCTGATTAAAAAAAATATTCTAAGTGGGCTAAGTAGCCCACAGCATGCCCATTAACTATGGCTGCTCACACCACAGATGAGAATACAATCCACATTACTAATACATAGATTTTGTTTCATTGGCGTTGATAATAAACTTAATGAAAAATATCATATCAATAGCAGAAATATCAACCTTCTCTGTAAACCCCTTAGGTTTATATTCCAATAAAATAGAATGAACTCTTATTTTGGCACTGTAGGTTTTCTGGGCAAAAAAAAAAAAAATCTTAACAAATTTCCCAGTCAAAGGACTGGCCAGCTTTAACTATAAAAGCAGCTAGTCTAAGAAGTGATACTTGGTCAGTTAACCACATTAACTGAAAGCACTGTTATCCACCATCATTCCAAGCATGCTCTAAAGTGTTATAACAAAAATCAATAACCCTCCAGTTACAAAGGTGTATTTAATGTCATATAACCCTAAGTATATACTATATTCCTTAAACAACAATCAGATTCCCCTGCACACGTGGAAATTTTCCTTGCACTGCCAGGGAAGTACTTTCAAAACTAGCAATGTACAATTTTAAGACGAGTGAATTTGGCAGAATAGCACAACAAAAGGTGCATGACTAACACAACAGCTTCCTTTTGTTTCAAACTGACTAGCTCAGTAGATAACATCTCATTGCAACGTACTCTGTCTCTAGCACTGCTGTTCCCAAAAGTGCTGGCTAGAGTAGGTGACCAGTGGTGATCTTTTCCCTCTTCTCCATTTGAAATGTTGTCAGCTGAACCCTTGTATGAACAACTGCAGCAAAGGCTTCTGCAGCATGAAGTTCACAGGGAGAAGAAAGGCAGGCAGTAGCCTAGCTCCATCAGAAAAAGGGGGACAGAGAAAGGTCGTGCAACATGCTGTTTTCAGGAGCTAGACCAACGGCTCCCAGCACAAGTATGTTACAGGTAAAACCTATGATGTAAGTGAATAACTTCAATCAGGTCCCATGTTCATCCAAAACACTCTATCAGATCTTCAGTTTATGCAAAACCCAAATCCTGTTTCCAGCATGGTTATGATGACATATCTGTTCTTACCAGCTGTTGACTAATGTATTCTCAACTTGAGGACCTTCTATTGCCTGGACTTCTGGAACTGGGAGGTGACTGGGTGCTTGCTATGTCCACTTCACCACTGACCTGGTCTGGCAACATTCCTGAAGGCATTGCACCAAAAAAAATAGAGAACAGGAGAAGCATATAGAGATACATCCCCTGAGGACCTTCCCAGCTTCCAGGTACTTACCGCTCTGGGATTCCCAGCCTCAGAAGAACCCTCCTGGTCTCAGCTGGACCAAGGGAATGGCCTGGATGGGAATGGCCCATCCACAAGCCAGCCTTGCTAAGCCTGGGGGAGGGACGTGCCTGCTGGGGATTGCTTAAGCTAGTCATGAAAATAATTTAATTGTACCCTGCCACTAAAAGAGGCAGTCCCACCCCTTCCTCAGTCCTCTCCCTTCTTTCAATTCTAGAGATCATAGCTCATTTTTTGATGAGTTGGTTTTTTTACGTCAGATCAGTCCTGATCTGACTCACCTTATAATTGCTAGATACTATGCAAAGGAAGCAGCTGGACTGGGAACAAGAAGGAAGGCTCACCCTTTCAGAGACTGTATAGCCCCAAATTTGTTTTAATTCAGTCTCAGGCTATTGGACACTCAGCAACAGCCCTGATTTAAATGAACCTCTTACTGCTGCCCAACCACCACCACTTTCCAAGCCACACTATTCTGTGGAGCCACGTGGTAAGCTAGATGAGGAACTGGATAATTGTTATTTTTAAACAATCAACACAAGACAAAATAGGGCACTCAGACCACCACAGAGGGTCTGAAGACTGGTTTGAATACGGTGCTCCAACTCACATCTGCCTTCACATCCAAGACCTGTCAGCAGCACACTCATTACTTAGTTTAAAATGCTTCAGGCTTGACAGACAGAGAAGAAACAGAACTGCATGCAAATCTTTACTAAATACCCTGGTATCACTAGGGGAGGAGCATTTACCTAGCCAGGGTGGAAGCCCAAGGATATACATTTGAGTCATATAGGAGAAAAGTCTTTGGGACAGGATGGATAGGCTCCCATCTGCAGCCACTTCCCCCCCCCCCCCGCCCCCAGGAAAAAGGGTAAGATACTGTTTCTCTTCCACATTTTTATTCCAAGCCTTCCAGAAAAGGGTGAATCACTAAGCAGTTTATGGGCTCCCTGTGTCCTTCGATAGTTTGGTTGTTGGAACAATGCAGGACTCTACATGGGGATGGAGCCCGGGAAAATACTAAAAGCCAAGGATCAGTACAGCATCCCTACTTGATGTGACTGCAGATATCACCGTGGTATGCCAAGTGCCTAACACTTTAGCACTTTCCATTGTGAAACATTTTTACATTATTTCTTTGAAAAGCTCCTGTACCTCCAGGTTTCATGGAGAGTCTTTGATGTTTGGCTGAAGGCCTCAAAATAGTTTTCCCTTCCCATTCCCTCCAGAAAAATGCAGTCTTTCTACTAAAAAATGCTATACAGAAGTCTTTATAGTTATTTTTTCCTCCAAGTATCCTTTACTGACAACATTAACATCCATAAGTTACAGACTTAATGGCATTTTCTTCTGTAGATAGACACTATTTTTACAGGTACATATCAGAAACATTTTCAGAAAACTGTCAAGAACTTCTTATAATGCATATTTGGATAATTTTATGTTTTTAATATAGCAAATTTACTTCTGAACTTGAAATGCAAATAGCTTAAAATCTCACGTGCACACTTAGAACTATATTATTTAAAATGTTTTTAGTATTTTTCATGAGTGAACTTGCGTAAACAAATTTATACTGTTTACTAAGAATTTGAAAGTGTTGGGTATCTTTCAATCAGATACATATAGTTAAAAAGCAAAAAGAAACAGGTACAAAGCCTAGAACATCAGCATATGGAAGATCAAACCTTGAAGCATAATATAGAGTTTAGGAGCACATGGCATAACCAGCAGTTTTGGTTTCTTTGTGACAACTGATGTATCAATAATCATCAATTCCTGCCACTAATGACAAGCTTTAGGGCTGAAAATACTGATAACTTTAGAAGCGGGAAACAAACAGAAGTCAGGAGAGTCACTCAAGACATATAAAAAGCTAGTGGTCCAAAGATATGGGACCAAGCCCCCATATTTTGAGTTGACAAGAACGAAGGGCTGACAGCACTGTGGAATGGCGCAAGCCATGGGGACCTCCAACAGCTTCACTCTCCATTAGCCTTTGTGTGTTAGAGTACTGACTGCAACTGGAAGAAGAAAAAGACCAATGACCACAGCACTGGAGAAAGGGGCATAGGCCATCCATGAAAATTCATAATGCTCACTTAATTAAGCAGAGTTATAGGACAAGGGGTAATGGGTTTAAGCTAAAAGAGGGCAGATTTAGATTAGATGTTAGAAAGAAATTCTTTACTGTTAGAGTGGTGAGGCACTGGCACAGGTTGCCCGGAGAAGCTGTGGAGGCCCCATCCCTGGAAATGTTCAAGGCCAGGCTGGATGAGGCTTTGGGCAACCTGGTCTAGTGCAGGGTGTCCCTGCCCATGGCAGGGGGGTTGGAACTAGATGATCTTTGAGGTCCCTTCCAACCCAAACCATTCTATGATTCTATGATTCTATATTGGTAAAGGATGTTACCTACTATGAAACAAGGATACTTTACTATTACATCAGGATTCTGGGTTCTTGTCCTACATCTGCCCATTTTCCTCTATGGCTTTGAGACAATCAGCTCCTTGTGCCTGAGCTTGGTTGTAAATCACAGTAACATCTACCATAGCAAACTAGCAAAACCTTTGGAGAATGGCATAACATTACCCTTAAACTTTGTTTCAAAGTCATAAGGATAACCATACTTACAGGGTGAAGAAATCCTCTCCTGCAGTTTTGTATAAGGTTAAAAAGAAAAGCAACAGTTGTGGGGGGAAAAGTTTATATTAGAAAGTGTTCATTTTACCATCTTAATTCTTGATGAAAAGTTCTCAGTTACAGTCAAACCCAGTGGTAGTACACACTCAAGGATGCATCTCACATTTACAAATCATAAGCCAAGAATAATTTGATGACAACAACTTCCAGCCACCATGTCTATTTAAGCAGTTCATCATTTTGAGAAGAGACATGCAATTGTCCATTTGATATAAATGAGTGCAGATAAAAAGTAGCCTTGCATGATTCTGTCACTGCAAGGAAAGATATCTTTTGGTCCAGAAAAAAATAAAAGCAAAACTAGAACTTCAAGTGAACATACTTAGTCAGATTTGTGGTAGGAATCATGTCTATAAAGAACAGTTTTAATTTTTTTTCTTTTCCTCCAGAAAAGACCTTCAGGGACTCGAAGGAAATATTTGCCATTAACTATTTACAATGCTGGTTACTTAAGGAAAAGCAAATTGAAACAGAGAAGACCATTTTTGGAAAAAAAAAAAAGAGATTTTTAACGGCGCAACAGATGCAAATTTAAATGCATACACATTACCAAATCTGTGTGACTTAGCTTGCTAAATAAAAGAAACTTTAAGCTCAGTACAACTTGGCAACTCAGTGAAAAGTAAAAAAAATAAAAAATCCTATGGCTAAACAGAGAAAGTCAAGCTCTAATAGATCACTTTTATAAACTTGTCTGTGTCAGTTAAGACTTGTCAATATGAAGACTGCCAACATCATAGCAACAGCGAAATGTGTTGAAGGAGCCTCTCCAGCACCAACCCTCACAGAGCAACGAAATTCTGTAGCCGAAGTTTCAAGAAGGCTCCATCTGCCAAAACCACCGTGTGCTTTTAATTAAGAACGTATATAGAAATGTATTAAGAAGAACACAAAGTTTCAAGGAGTGTTAAGAACGCCAGCCTCTTGGTCAAGCTTTCCATCCACCCCCCCAAACGTATATCCCACAGGAAATCATTATTCACTGCGTGTACCTGCGCAGAACACGTATCCTACACTGGCTAAATGACCAAAGCCAAGGAAATGTTTTTAGCATCAGAAAAATACCAATACCTTCAGGCTGATGTCATCAAATACATCACTCAAGTACTTCAATACTACCTTTATTCTGTTTTAATACTATTTAAATACTAGATGTTAAATGCACAGTTTATTCTCCTGAATAAAACTGCATATATACTAGTCAGTTGCTTGGCAAATAGTCCTGGAAAATAAAATTAACTGAGGATTATGCAAGTCTTACCTTTCATAAATGTCAAACCAAGTCTTGAAATAAGTAAAAATGAGATCTTTTCTCTCTTGAAATTTTGTTTAAGTAGCTTTACAACCCTTTAATATGTAACAAATGGCTAGATCTGAATTACAAATTTTTTTTTTTTTTGGTACTGAAACCTTGGAGATTGATCCTCTTTAAAAAGTCTCCTTTTACTTAACTTCACAATTTATTCTTGTATTACTCTTCTGTTCTGTAATTTGGGAAGCTACTAGTTCTGCCACTTACTTGCAACACAGTGTCAGTTCTTTGCAAAATTATCCCGAGACATTTACTTACAAAAATGAAGATCAAAAGTTATAGTGCCTTTACAGTAAAGAAAACGTCCTCTTTCCCAAAGAAAATCATGCATGCATGTGTGAAAACTATAATTATCAATTTTTTATATGATAAAAGATAGTATCCTATGATTACTTGCAGGCTGCATTAAACTGTTAAATGCTCCAAATGGTGGCCTCTCTGACCATTCCTGTTGGAATGAGCTCAAAAGAAACAAGTAATATGTTCCTTGTGACTAGTCACGACTAAGTATATAACTCAGCTTCTAACACCCGTTTTTTCTCCCTTTTTCAGTATAAAGACTAAAAATAAGATCAAACAAGGTAATTTTTGAAGCCAGGAAGTACAAGCATAACATTTCTTATGCTGTTTTTCCCCACTGGGCTATAGAGATTCAGTCACATTAATAGCATTATACACTTCTAGAACTGGATCCTAGTTGGCAAGACAGGCTCCAACATTGCAAGATCAAGGCAAGAAAAAAAAAAAAAAGAACTTCTGAAATATGTTAGTGAAAGAACTCTTAAGGAGTTTCCATCATATACCTCCACCTTCTGAGAATATATTTTCTTCTTTCATACTAACAGTAAAGCAAAATTGGCACAAACTTATTTCCCTTCACCATGTTACTTGTAAGTATATATTTATTCATACCTAAAATGTTAACTGTACATCACCTCATCTATTCAGTACAATGAAATCTTTGCAACATAAAAATAACTATTCCAACATGCACTTAGGCAGAAACTTCTAAAACTCATTGGCTACACCTTACACTAGTAACTAACAAAGGCCAGAGATTGTTCTCCAGTCCAGAGGCAAACCTGCACTGCTTGATTTGTGACTATACAGCCAAAATCACTTTCCCTTCTCCCCCGTCCAGAAAAGGGTGGCCATGTCCCATGTCTGTTTGGAGAATTCCTTTTGCCACTGTTGAATGATGTCCAGCTATGGCCAAGGAAAATGCTAGGTGGCCCTCACTAAGCCGTGTTAGTGACCATGCTGACAATTTACTAGCGTGAACGATCACATGTCAGACCTCAGCCTAACACCCAGATTTGCTTTGATTTGCTACTATGGACACACTCCATTGAGGGAAACCTTTGCTCAAGCCTCTCCTCAAGCCTGATGCAGAAGACGCCTTTGGTAGCATGCCTGGAAGGCCACAGGGACCACACTGTCTTAGAACATGGAGGGAAAGGGAAAACATCACAGAGCTGGTAAGCTGCAAAACACAATAAAAAGTACAGTCCACGGGAACTGGAAATCCCTGCAGAGAGGTTTGCCCACTGTGACGTTCCACACAATTTTAATGAAACAGTCCTTTATACTACTAAAGGCAGAACATAGATCTTTATTAATGATCACACCAAAATTCATGTCAACAAACAGCTCTTTGACTTGAGCAGATAAAAGAACTGGGAAATGCGGACTGCAACGTTTATCTAGATGGCACTGTATTTGACAGGAATGGTACAGTAAGTTAAAAAGATCTGAGATGTTTTGCTCCTCATAGTTACATATTGTATTCAATAAAGAAAGAAAAATAAACATGAGACTTCAGAAATACAAAAGCATCTGAAAAATCAAGTTTTCTTTTCTCTTATTTCATATAGTCTTCCAGCCTAGAATCTGATTTTTCCATTAACTGAAAATTAAGTGGCAGTGTTACAAGAAACAAGAGACTACTCCCATCTCAGTTGCTCAATTTTCATCTCAGACTGTTTACAATGACCTGCTCTTTTCATTTTTGTTAGCTGCTACCTAACAACAATCAACTAGGCTGGAGGGGGGAGGAAAAATTGTACCTCTGAGTTACTGCAAAACTATATTATGATCCACAGAGTGCTAAAAGTAGCCACTGGCTTTAGTTTGCCTACACTTCAGCAGCCAAAGTCCATACCATTAATTAAGCAGGAAGCAGCAACAGAAGGTTTATGTTTGCTTTTGGGGTGAGTAGAGCTTGCACAGACTATGTCCTTTGACAGAATCTACAGCTTTTCATAACACTTTTCACCCAGTGGAACCATTTACAAGACAAATTTTCTGCTACAAAAGAACTATGTTTTCCAGATCCTAGCACAGACAGACGCTTCATGCAATCACAGACGGTGAGATGCTGTTGTGGAGAGAAGCATGCAGTTTGCTGAGCATCAGCACTGCATTGTTTCTCTCTCCGAGGACACAAAGTATAGAAGACTCTTAGGCGGGTGACTCTCTGATTTTGGCCCAGCTATAGGAACCTGCTTTCCTCCATCCCTGGCACTACCAGGTCACGTAAGGCTTCAAGAATGAATACCGTGAAGCACAGGAAGGCAGACAGCAAGCACAAAGCTGGAACTTGGGGGATCTTTCAGTTATAAAAATGCAGAAAAACGGCCCTCCAGACAAGCATGCGACCCGAATCCAGACAAAGGTCCTCCTCACTACACCAAAACCTAGCTACGAAGGTGCCGAAGTGCAGGCACTCCACCTTTCTCCTCAGAAAGCTCTCCCGCACACCACCACCATCCCTCTCCGCAGAATCAAGCCAGCAGCGTGAAACAAATTATTTCACCGCGGGATGCAAACCCGGGCAAAGCTGAGCTTGCCCCGCTAGCGGGGAACCGCGAAGCCCTCCGTTACCTCACCGCCTCCCAGCCAGACGGGCGAGCTGGCCTCTCCCGGGCACCCCGGGACGCCTCTCGCCGGCGGCGCCGCGAAGGGACAGTCACAAAATGGGTGACAGGGACGACGCGGCGCGCTCAGCCAGCGAGGGAAGGGAGGAGGATGCCGCCGCCGGGCGAGCGCGCGGCCCCTGCGGCGCGCGGGGGAATCTGAGGCGGGAGCGGGACGGCTGTCACCGCCGCGGCCGGCTGAGAGGGCGAGTGGCGCGGCGGGGGGTGACAGCGCGGCCGGCGGCCCCTCGGGGCACAGGGGGCGGCGGCGGTGAGGAGGAGACCGAGCCCGGGGGCTAGGCGGCGCGGGAGGGGACTCCCCGCGACGGTGAGGCGCTGCGGGCGGCGGGAGCGAGGCGAGCGGCGGGAGCCTGGGACACAGGCCCTACCGGGGCCTGCGCGGCCGCGGGCGACCCCTCAGCGGGCGGGCGGGCGGGGGTCGGGGCTGGGCTGGGCTAGGCTAGGCTAGGCTCGCCGGCGCTCGGCGCTTACCGGGCAGCCGCCTCCTTCCCGCTTCTTCGCGGCGCGGCCCGAGTCTCGCGGGACCGCGCCGGGCCGGGCCGGGCCGGGCCGGGCCGCGAGCGCCGCCGGCGGGAGGGGGAGGGGGCGCGGAGGGGCGCGCGGGGACAGCAGGGACCCCTCCGCCCCGCCCCTCGCGGGCTGCGCCACCGCACTGCGCAGGCGCCGAACCCATCCAGGCCTACCCTGACCGAAGGGGCGGGGGGGAGGGGGGGGGAGTGTGCCGCCACGGCAGCGCATGCGGCCTCACGTCCCCTCCCCTCTCGCGCGCCCCGCCCGAAGGGGGAGTGGTCGGGTGAGGCGCCTCGCGCCGCAGCGCACCTGAGGGTGACAGGGCGGCGGGCCCGGGGGCGCTGCCCCGCGGCGAGGGGACGGCAACCGGTTGGGGCTCCCCCGCCGCCCGGGCGCTGCCTGCGGGGGTGGTGCCCGGGAAGCCGCCGGCGAGGCGGCGCGGGGGCTCTGCCCGCCCTGGTTGCGGCGGCGGCCCGGCGCTGAGGGAGCCGCGCTGCCCCCTCGGCTGAGGCGGGCCTGAGGGACGGGTCGATGGCGGCGGCCCTGGCCCAAGGCCTGGGTCTCGCTCTGGTAAAAAAAATTAATTATTATTTTTTTCTGGAATAAACCCGTAGATTTTAAACTCCAGGGAAACCTCGAGGAGGGAACCCGCGAGCGTGCAGTAAAGCCTGAGGTGAAGGTGCGGCGGTGGCGGCCTCGCGTCGCCGTTACGGCCAAAGCTATGGAGCAGCTCTGTCACCAGCGCTCGCCCAAACGGGCAGCTGCGGCTTCAGCACTGAGCATGCACAAGGCAGGTAGCGCAACTCAGCCGAGGTGGGAGTGGAGGGGCTGTGGGTCCTAAACCTCTGCCTTGCAGTGCAATAGTAGATTAATTATAGCTTTTCACTTTATCGAGATGCAAATAAACACAATTTAAATGTTGTAGAGAATAGCTTTGTCTTCTTAGCTTACAAGAACTGTGTGTGAGCACAAGCTTTCAGACTTTTAGCTCCTTTTGAAAGACTGCACTAAGTTTTGTAGCTCCTCGTTGTTATGCAGGTCATATGACTGTTGTCATGAATAACAAGCAACTGCAGTTAATAAACCCAAATTACAGTGTTGGTGCTTCAGTGGGAGGTATAGCAGAGTCTGTATTTACAGGCATTGGCTGGAAAGTGTTATGAACACAGTAACTAAGAAAATGTGCTGATTTGACATATCCCTGTAAAAGTTTCGGCATCAGGGTTTCTGTTTAGCTCAGACCATGGGTTAAAGCCTCTCTCCCCACAGCAATTCAGCAATTCAGCTGTTTTATTGAAAGAAATGCTTCTGTATACGATTGCATTACAGCCTCTCCCTTGAGGTACATTCCTTCCTAGAATTCTTAGGGCTGCAGATTGGTGAGGGCAAGTAATTTACAGTCCCCTCGTTATCTCGGGTAACATTTAACGTTTTAAATCAAAGTAAATGGCATCTATATTTCATCAGAGTTCCCTTTAAAACTGAGAGGATGTATACTTCCAGATGTTACAACACAGTTTGATTTACTATTTATGTGTCTTACGAAGTCAGTCATTTTATTTAGATGTCCTTCCCAATCCATTTCTCTTCTGGTCTGCCTGTTCTTAGCTGGCAGGGATTCCTGTTGAAGGCTGCTGCACGAACATGGTGTACTTGTTTGACATTGAAAGGTTCCTTTATACTTAATATGTCTGATGTTTGTTTTCTAACAATATGACCAATGCCATTCCAATAGGTTTTCTGATCCATATGTTCAACAAAATGTTGTTCTGTGTTTCTACCTTTGGATTGATTTTTAAGTTATTTAGCAGTAAAAAAAAGTGGCATTTCAGTGACAATCAGCAGCATTACTTCCATAATAGGGATGCGAAAAATGTCTCCATTTGCTTTGTACAATGTATTTCTCCCAGTAGCCCACAAAGGGGCTCTGCTTTCTGTTTTCTAGTGAGAAACAGAGTGTGGTTCATTCAGCTCAGTGAATTAATGAACAAGCTGCTATCTGACAGTGCATATGGCTGGTATCCTAGTTCAGGAACTTAAAAGGTCACTGAAAAAACCTGCATAATATTGCAGCATTATATCCTGTAATGTGTGCAAGAGTGATTCAACTGTCTACTAGGAAAACCTTCTTATTGTGGTTATGTTCTGGATTAGATTGCCCAAGAGGATTACAGAATCTCCATAATTGGAGGCTTCTAACAAAGAGCAGACAAATGTCTCTGGGGAGTCGGGCAGGTACAGCTGATCCTGTCTCAGACTGATCCCTGTATCCTGCAGGGCTCCCAGGGAGCAGCTGCCTCGGGGCAGCCTGGCCAAGCCTCAGGAAGCAGGGTGAGGGCTGCCTGCAAACTGAAAAGACACCTGCTCAGGAGGGGACCGTGTAGCAATTTGCACGGAACATCCATGGTTATTATGCACTCATATGTTATTTCTCATCCTGCTCCAACCTGAAGTTTTGTTCATTCTTTCTCATTACAGGGAAGTAGCTTACTGTGTGTGCTGGCTGAATTTTCACAAGCTTGCACTGATTCATCTCAAGCCAGTGGCAGTGTTGCTCACCCAGGGTCTTCAAGTTGGGGAAAGCAGCTGGGAGAAGTGGCTGAGAAGTGCTGGCCTGGAAGTCAGTGAAGAGCTTGATGTGGTAGGAGCATGGCTGCGTGAGCAGAGCTCCTGGTAGAAGCCAGCACCTGGGGTAGGACGTGACACCGTCCAGATTCACTCAGGGGCATCCTAATACTGTTCAGTGTGGTTGCACTACAAAGGTAGGCTTCGTAATTGAGTGAGGACCATTTTGCAGAATCCCACATTGAAGCTGCCTAGAAGCTATTTTGAAATTATTTTCTATTAAACAGATACACCACTGCTAGGAAGTATTAATAATAGTCATCAAGTTTATTTAGGGGTAAGTATGACTTTTTTTTTTCTTGACCTGCATCTCATTTCAGCGTAGTTTTAAACACTGTACAGTCAGCTACATTATTCTCTACTTTGGATATTGCCAATGAGACATGTCATCTCTGTGATCCACACTGAATGAAAATCAGTCAGAGCGCCTTCAAGCAGGTACCTCTTTATTATGGAGAGGTTTATATTTTATATTAAATTTGGACTACATTAAAACATAAATGTGCCTTAATTACATTAATAATTTAAATAATACTTGATTTAAATCAAACACCAAGAGAACTTGATTTAAATAACTGATTCAGTTTCCACATCAATTCTTACGGAAACCACTAATTTCATGCAGTGTTTGAAGACCCAGAGGGCAGAGCTGATTTCTTAGCAAATATGTAACTACAGCTACAGTGCTCTGCATGCAAATGTAAGGGTTACAAGGTTTGAGACTAGCTGCGTTTTGAAGCAGTACTCCTACAAAAGGAGTAATACAGATCTGAAAATGGACTGTTTTGCCCAGCTACTTGTCTACCTTCCATGTAAACTATTTCCACGTTATAGTTGTTTAATTCAGCAATAACTTAACTCTAGAGTTTAAGTGATAAAGCTTTTACCTTGTAAAACATGAAATAGCTTTTATTTTGAAACACCAGTGTTAAATTCTATACCTCTAGCAAACTCAACTGAATGCACTTCAGACATTCAGTTTAACGTAGGCCTGGTTTTTAGTTAAGTAAGACCAAAAGAACCTGACAAACATAGATACAGGAGATTTTATTTAACATTGTGTACAAAGAAAGGCTACAAATGCCTTAGATTTCCCCCCCCCCCCCAATACAGTTTTTGGATCCCTTTTTCATACCACTTTTCTCAGAAAATTAAAAAATAGTATCCAGAATGACATTTCCCCCCCCCCCCCGCCTTTTTCCCTTTCCTTTTCCCCTTCTCTTTGGGCCTAAAATGAGAGATGGTCAGCAGTACAGTTTCAACACCTTTCAGTATTAAACTGTTTGGATTAGGTTTTCTTTTCCAAAACCAGAGCACTATGAGATACTGAAGCACTAGCAACAGCAGTATAGAATGTCAAAAACTGACTCCCTAACATGGTAGTGTTAAACCAACGCCAACAATATTAACTCTGATGAAACCCAAAATTACCCAAACAATAACAAGTTGTCTTCTACACCTGATAATTTAGCACTAATTATATAATTTAATTGTATTTATATTTAAATAAATAGTCTTAACTCCTTTCCTTGGAATTCTTCATGGATTATAAACACTTGTAATACTAGAGATAAGAACAGACTACACAACTTACATAGGCAAGAAAAGGCTTAGTTTTATTTTTTTTTTTTTCTGGACAGACACAGAAAGGACATTTCAGTGTCCTGCTGTGAGATCGTATTTAAATTCACTGTTTCACTATGGTGCTTCTCAGTCATCCAACACAATTCCTTACCCTCTTTTTGCTGCCGTGGTTGTACTGCTGTCACAACTTTTGAACCATCTGTCCCTGTGTTGATAAGTTTTATCCAGAATTCCAAATACATTACCATTCCTGAGTGGCTTCTGCAAGTTTTCGTACATAATTGTGAAGCCCAAAACAAGATTTCTCTTCGGCTGAGAGAAGCAGTAAAAAAAGGATTAGAAGGGGGTGTTGTGAGGAAATGTCTCTTTTGCTATGGCAGCTTTTACGTTACTACCTACTAGATTTGAAATATTTTTTTTAGATATGGATCAGTTTTCAGCTATTTATGTAATCCCTAGAGTTAGCGTAGTCCCAATTTCTTCCAAAATGGGACTAAAATGGAGGAAATTTGAGCTACTCTATGTAGATTGGCATTTGATCATTCAGCTGGACACAAGGAGGAGAAGGGACTAAGTCTCTCCCCGTAACTGCCTTCTGGCCTTGCTCAGACTGCCCCAGGGGAGATGCGAGCATGTAAGGGCCGAGGCCATCTGCTTGCTGGTGGGCTCTACCCCGTCATCCTTCTTTTGGGTCAGCTGCAGAAAGCTGCTGTGTTTTCTCTCCTGCCTTTACAGGCAGGAAGCTGTTTTGTACACAAGCCTGCCCTTCCATACATCCCCAGGGATGTAACATGGCCTTGTGATACAAATCATTCTGCACATTAGAGAAATGGTTCATCTGTAGAATGTCTTGGCGTCTCAGAACAACTTACTGCCAGGGAAAAACACTGCAACAGTTGCACAAACAAAACCTCCAGTGGAAAATAAAAAAAGTTTTCTCCCTTCTGATGAACCACTTCGACCAGAGGATTCAAACGTGACTGCAGTTAAGATGAAGCAGTAGAACAAACACTTCTGCTAGGCTTGGGGACTCCGTAATCGTATTAATTCCGAATATGCTTGAACAGGTATAAATAATAGAATCTTACTAACTCACAAACCAGGCCCTATACGAGCCGGAGCTTTGGAAGTACCTGGTCCATCCTGCACCAGAAGACTGGAAATATTTTAGTTATCTCCAGGGTTAGCTCTGCTACAAACTGAACCTCCCAATGTGGTAGTTCCTACAGTACAGTGATGTGAAGTGGTTTCTGTTTGAAAAGGAGGGTCTTTTTTACTGAAAGGTGAAACATGAGAGTAGGAAATAAATGACATGGAAAATATTCACGATTCACCTGCATGTTTTTTACAGTGGTCTCCAGCAATTCCATGATGAGATGATAACACAGAGAATCAGCAGTGGAGGCAAACTAGGTCATTTAATAATTTTCTAATTCTTGGCAATAGCGTTTATGTATTTGCTTGACCTGGAAGGCCTAAATTAGTAATATGGTCATGGAAGGAGGAGAATCAAGATAACATGTACACTCAGGTTTGCTTTTTATGGTAACACACGGACTCTCTTGCTCCTCCCTATCTATTGCCACGGAGCAGCAGAGGGGAAGGTAGAGAGCAAGTGATAAACTTTGCTTTTGTAGCACTGAACTATGAATTTTCAGTAGCAAGAGGGGTTGCAGCACACCAGAACTGGGAGGCTACAGTAGCTAAAGTCCTGGTGTTCCTATATTAATGTTTATTTACTGGCAAGACGGTCTTTGCTCATGATATCTAGGGCATAAGTTGCCTTCTGTAATGTGAAATGAGGCCTTCTTTATAGCTCCAAACCATGTGATCTGAGTGATTCCAATTTATGCATCTCTTTTCCATTTGTGTTACTTTTCTTCCCTAAAACCTTGTTAAGGAATAATCATTAACTGTAAGTGCTTCCTTTAGAGCTTCTCCTGGTTTTAAGGACAATCCATGTATTTAATTCTCTTCAATGAGAAATTTCATAGAATACATATGAACACTCATTTCATTCTAGTTCAGAGTGGAGAATTGCTAATACTAATCTAAGGCTCCAGTATCTCAGTTGCACGTACCCTGTGTTAAAGGAAGTGAATAGTATCAGACTTATTTTTCCAGTAACAGTACTATGACAATATTAGCAAAGTTTACAAACCAAAACATACCTGGACTACAAAATTTAAGAGGGAATAAACAAATGACCAACTACAACAAGAATTTGATTAATTTGATTGTATCTACTTAGGAATTGCCCTTCCAGATTTTTCTTCTTCAAGGAACAGGGGCAAATCCCTTAAAATCTAGCATGAATGTATTGGTCTCCTGTTATTACAAGTCCCTGTCTTCTTGAATTAAAGTAAAAAGAGAAAGGGTAAGGGTTATTCTTCAAACATTTCCCATTTCTTCCTAAGATTTCCCTAAAAAGAATGCCACATTTGATGTTGTTATCCCAGTAGATGACCAAGCACTGAAACAAAAGGATTAACCAGTGAGGAATCAGAGAGGGTTGGGTTTTTGCCATCAGATTTTAAACATTTTTAAAAGCCATGTCAGTCGATTTACATTTTATACATACTTGAAAGAATGGCACATTAAGAAAAATGAACACATTGCAATGCCTTCCAGTGTTACAAGGGTGACAGACAAATTTGGAGATCCACTTTAAAGACAGTACATTTGTTTAAATAAACTCATAGAAAACTAACACAAACAATCATAAAACAGATCTTTAAACCAGTAAAATGAATAAACTGTAAAAATACTGCATCTCCCATAAACATCTGTGGTTCCACCACCTTGTGGCCAACGAAAAAAGTTGCAGTTTTGCTCGGTAGGTGCATGCTGATTGCCTTGTATTAGCAACGGACGGTCAGAATCCAGGCAGGCAGCGGGCATCGGCAATACAGGCACCACACTGCTGCGTTTTGCCCTTAGCTGATACACTGAAAAATAGCAGCATTAAAATACAGCCTGAAATAGCTTAGCTACTACCTCAACTTGTTAAAATTGTGCAAGAATAAAGAACACCAGCAGCATTTTAATGGATGCTTCAATTTGGTTTCAGATGCGCACACAAACACAAAGCTGAAACTGATCTAGTAACTGTTATTTCTTGTCCATCCTTGAAAACTTTTCCATAGTTTGCTTTACTTTTTCAAAATTTTTCCTTAAAAAGCTATTCAGCATTAAAAAACATCCATGAGAACTTAAAATACTTTCTAAATGCCAGGAAACTGATGCTTATTCCTCTCCTTAAACTGGAGATATGCAGACTGTCCTAATCAGCTGAATTTCTTTAGTTGAAAGTTTTAACGTTTCAGATTCCTGTTAGTGAAAGCTATGTTTTTAGAAAGGTCTCTCCAATACACTAGAAACTGAAAGAGCATAAACTCCCGGTACACATGTAAAGGGTAATTTTTTGCTTTTATGTTCTTTATATTGTACCTTTTAATATGGAAAATGGAAGAGTTAGTTTTTCTGACACAACTCGTAAGGGAATATATGAGAGCAGAAATCAGAAGGCCGCCTCTAAAACCAAGTTTTACAAGTCCCTTTTTGTTTAAGTATGATAAGGCTTTTTAAAAAAATAACAAAGTAAAAAAAAAAAAAAACAACAAAACAAAACCAACCAACATTCCTGGGAAAAGACCATAAAAGCCTTTTGGAAATACTTAATTTCTGAAAACATAAGACTACTTGAAAAAACTTAATTGCAAAATTAAAGGAAATTCAAGAAATCAATTCTCGTATTTCAAATCAGTCCATGATTTCATCATCAGCAATAAGATGCGCTATCTTTTCCAGCCCAAAATTACCAGCTTTGGGGAAAACATACTCATACTTAACAGAAATAATTAACGGGTTAAGTTAAATTAACTTTTCTTCCCTGATCCACATGCCTGCATGTTAGATAATGTTACATTAGAACTGAGTATTGTAATGAGAGACTAAAAGCAACAACCTGTAACAGTAACCAAAGCAAAAGCAATTTTCTCATGGTTACATACTATAGATCAGTAATTTAATATTAAAATTAACTTCCTATATAAATAAAAAATAAAAAGTTGGGCAAAAGTAAATTGGCACAGTCATTATGGTATTGCTTTCCAGTTTCAACACTGCAAAGAGCAGCCACAGATTCCCCACACCAAAAGGAAAAGGCCGTCACCCAGCCACCTTGTGTAGTTCGGTTGGGTTTTTTTTCCTTTTAAATGAAGTCATCAGCAGTGCTACTGCCTCAGATATATCAGCCGACAGCTTGGAATGGGTAGGTGTGCAGCTTGCAGTAAAAGGATTGCTATAGAACCGCTATGTAAAAATGAGAACAAATACATAAAAACAAAACCATAGAGTGTGGTTTACTGGTCTGCATGACCTTCCTTGTAAAAAGTCAGTGTTTTTCAGGATTGTGACTAATTTTTACCTTCAAAAAGGCAAAAAAATAAATCAAAATCTTAAGCCCTCAAGTTTCCTTGCCTTCATTCCCTCCCTCCCCCAAAAAAGCACCTCCTACTATAAACACTTTTTCTGTTTTACGGGTTCAGAAGTTGGAATGTAGTGGAAATACATACAAGAGAGAAGGAATTTCTAGTTGTACATTACATTACAAAGAGGTTTGCTCCCAGACCTAAGGAGGGAGGGATACTAAGCAATATTAAATTCCTATAAGAATCCTTACAAAGCATGCAAAATATTGATATACTCACAAAATTGAAATTCATATTGGTTTCTTTTTGAATTTGCAACTTCACAGTACAATAATTTCTAATATTATGCAGCAGTCAGAATTACAGTGACTACAAAATCATTTCCCTTTAATTTTTTTTCTTTCCATTTGTTTGAAAGACTCATTTTTTGAGTTTTTGGGTTTGTTTTTTTTTTTAATTGAGAGGTTGCAGATCACCCATCAGAAAATGTGAAATTCAGCGTAACGGGGTGCCTTCCTTGCCATATTTCCCCTCAAATGATGTTGACAACCTAACTCTACCGATCTTTCAAACTCTGTCCCTCCTTTCCCCTTCCCATGCCAATTCCCTCCCTTGTCTTCTCGCCAGGACGGTGATGGGTGGACGCTGTGTAACTGGGTAGGAAGCGAAGGGGGCTGGAGTAGTTTATGAAAGTGGAATCACTCCCCCTCCCCCCCCCGCCCCGACGTTTGGCACAACTGCTTCACAGCCAGAATACTTTGCTCTGGATCCCAGCGTTAGATAATACGTTCAATTCCCTAGACAGATACTGCTGCCCTTTATGCCTAGGTGGCTTTCACCCATTCAGGCAGGGAAACACAAGCTGGTATTTGGCTACACCTTTTGTACTGCTGTATGATGTTCCATTGAAATTTCTTCACTGCTCTTACTTAAAACAGGGTTGGAATTTCTGGAGAAGACACAATGCATGCTACTTGCTAGATTGTCCATAAAGTACATTCTGACACATTTTATCAAAGTATTTGTATCTATCAGAAAAAGACTCTTGTAGAAGCAACATACAAAGCCTCCAAAAATTCAAGTATCAAAAAAAGATGTTCTGATAAAAGTTTGGAGTAAGCATCCAGCCAAACTGATAGCCATTGAATTATTATTTTTTTTGTCCACAAATGCTTCAATTATTTTTGCAGTGATAACATCTTTTCTTTGGAGCATTGGGAACTAACAGTCTTCTCAATTAATTTTCATGAAGTTTTGTGGGGTCTAAGGAATTTAGCAATCCTGCCTGGATAATATTGCCCCTGCTTTTATATGCAAACAACAGAATCACAGAATCACTGGCTCTAATCCTCCCTGCCTGTCTTTAATTTACTGTATTTATTTATAGTGTTACATCATCAGGTCTGGCTCCCTCCACCCAAAAAAACCCATCAGAAGTGCAACATAGGCAAGAACAGGGCATCGCCTTCCCTAGAGTTGTATAAACATTTGCAAGGGAAGGGGTGGGTGAGACAACAACAAAAAAAAAACCACCAAAAAAGAACACACACACACCCACCCACCCACCCCCCAAAAAAAAAGTTCTAGCTTGTAGAACGGTTTCATTTCTTTAGAATCCTGTTCAAATCAAGACTTGAATTTCTGAGGAGGGAACGTTAGATCCCAGACCCTTCCCTTCTCCCCTCTTCTCACAAAGCAATGCTATTTTGTGGCCTAGAACAGTACTTTAAAAACAGCAGTTATTAAAGACACAGTTGTGATATATCCTTTAACTCCCCCTCATCCAAAAAGGGGTATCCCATCAAGTGGTCCAGTAGAAATCTTGAAGTTTCTTTACGATAAATTAAATCCATAAAATGAGGAATACCTTCTGTCACATTCCCAACAAGAATAATAGCCACACTCTGTGGTGCATTTGTTCAAGTGTCTATTGCTCCTTCTAGTGGAGGCTCTGCACAGCTCCATCTCCAGGTCAGTTCCTACCAGTCAGAAGTAGATTTTTCTCCGTTCTCTTCAGTTTCTCTCTGGTTAACAAACAGCAGAAGCACTGAGGGCCACAGTTCCCCAGGACAGGAACAGGCCAGTCACGTCTGAAGAAACGCCAGTCGTCTTTTTCTCAGGTGCGGCAGATTTATGCCAAGAGCAGTTCCTTGTGTCCTGCTGGTATCGCAGGTACCTACACCTCTGTGGAAAAGAGGATGCTTTGCCTCTTGCTGTCTGGAGTAGGGATAGTCTCTAGCTGCAGGAAGTACAGAAGAACTTGAACCTAGAAAGAGAAAGAAAGAGGTAATTAACTCATTAACGCCATTAACTCATTCACCTCCTTTGAGAAGCTGGCAGATGTTCCTACAGCCCTGTCCACAGGAACATCTCGCAGTTATGTATTTGTTTTAATACAGTCTGTAACAGCAGGAATATTAAAACTTGCAGTGCTTCAGAGACACTCTTTTCAGCTTCCAGGGTATAAAACTGGTGTTGGTGTTCCACTGCACTGAAAAAAATCTGATCTATAATTTCCCATTACTCAGGAAAGTACAAACCAGTCTGATCAGCTAATACAGCCTCTACGTTCGAATTCTCTGCATCGCCTTCAAAAGGCAGTAGTGGCCAACGAAATCTGAATTTAGCAAAGAATTTTGTTGTGCATCAATGAAGGTGGTTTAAGTGTAGAGGAGCATTTTGGAAAAACACTAACGGTTCTTTTATCCTTGGCTAGCAACATGGCGCTGTGAAGCAGCCCTCAGAAAATCTTCCTATGCACAAACACAAAGCACCCAGGACTGTGTGTATACTGACATTTTTTCATTAAAAGCTGCATTAGTACAGATGCAAACCAAACTGCCTGAAGAAACACAGTTCTACAAACAGTCTGAAATGTCGTGTAAGGGTGAAAGTTGTTTATTTTCTCATAAAAACCTGTCACGAAAACACAGAAGGAGGGCTGCAGTTTCCCACATACTGCATTCGCAAGGTTCAATAGCACATTTAGGATTTTACCTGGGACATGACTTCTAGCGACCAACTGTCCGTCATTGTGATAGGCTGGGTTGGGTTAGCAGGGATTTTACTGTCCTTCTCTGAAGGTCTGAGCAGCGTTGGTCCAAAGACAGTTGCAAGATTATGCAGGGACATCTTGTTAATGCTTTCCCTCTCAGCAACCCTGGGAGAAGAAACAATGAACAAGGCAGATCTTTATAAATACCAGAGTTTGGAAGTGTCCTTAAGTAAGAAACCATATTTATTCGTTTTGTAAAAAAAAAAAAAGTTTAGAGACATTCAATCAACTGCTCTGTCCATATGTGCCTAAACAAACTTTATATATAAGCAATACCTCGATCTGACACAACCACAAGGCTTAAACTGGGGAAAAGGACCGCTGCTTACTGTCTGGACGAGCTACAGTGGGACAGGAATAAAGGAATGTTTTTCATCCCAGTTTCATAAATGAGAAACTGAGACACGCAGGTTAAAAAAAAATTTACCCAAGGGCAGAAAAGTCTGCAGCTGAAACACAAGTAAAACCCAGATTTCCTGGATTTTAATCCAGAACCTCAGTCACAAGATTATCTTTCATCTCTCCAGTGACAGCCTCTGGTACGTACAAAATACATATGTAAATTAACACACTGTGCATGTATTAAGCAAGCTTATTGCATTAATATCAAGCACATGGAAATACTCTTTCATGGTTACAACCATATTTACAAAGACACAGACAAGATCAGAAAGATGAGACTAAGCAAGGAACCAACAACTCCAGTTAGCAGGAGTGCAAAGCTGGAATTTTTAAAATAACATCACGTTAGGTTGCAGACACCTTTTGAGACATAGCTCAAGTCCTTAAACATGGCCAAAGCTTCACGCTTTATACTAAAACCTTTCCCGATCTTTGTATCCAGATGCAGGTGCAGTTTTGCAGCGATATTGCAGCAGGAATTTGCATTTGCACTAGATAAGCCCCGAGACTTTTGTTACCCCCTTCCATCAGTTCTAATCCTTTCAGTATGAGTTGGAATGGAATTCAGGATTTAGTGCCTCACTAAGTGAGTATGAGACAATAGTTATCCGATGAGCATTCACAGCACATCAGCAAATTTCATTTGTGCATTCAGCACGAAGTCAAGGAAAAGGCTCCTCTTTTCAAAACAACGATGCTTTACACATTAAATATGTGTCTAAAGGATCCACATATTACCTTTTTAAATGGTCCAAAAGGAAAAGGAATGTCACAAAGTTGGGTTCTGGAAGCGATAACAACAGATTCAACATACAGCTTTCCTTTGCAACAGGATCTGAAAGTGCTACAAGACAGAAAATAACAAAACATCACCATAGGCAGTGAACGAGAATTTGACTGACTGCTGAATTTCCCAAACCAATAAATACAGCTGGTTGTGAATGGACTGTAATTACATCATAGGTAATTACATCAGCAGGTCAGAGTTGCACATCAATACCCCACATAAATAATAAGGGATCTCTTCCCTTTATTTCATAGATATGTAGAGAATCCTTTCCTCTCAAGCAGTTCAAGTGCTTTCAGACTTTGAACCATTATGATGTTTTTCCCCTGCATCAAGACAAGACAAGCCCAAAGAGGGCTTCCCTGGAAGACGATGGGGCAAACAGCAAGCAGAGCCTCCACAAGCAGGCTGTCATTCTGTTCTTAACCTATCCTTCCGAAACCTGGTCATTTCTGACTTACAAAGAGGCTCGGCAATTGCCCATATTGAAGCTCATAGGAAGAACATGTCATTCCAAGGCTGATTTCTGAGCTCCATTTCACTTCCCTAACAGCTTGTTCCAGGCTTCTGTCCAACATTATAAATATTTTTTTGTATTGCTCCAGGAGCAACCTCCTATGGAACAGTGTCTTCAGTACAGACCGGTTATCAAGGGTTATTTCTGCTATTACCTACCAATGCCCTCAGCAAAGTTGGGGTACAGTTCATCTGTAAAGAGGGGTTCAGGCAGTTCTCGGAAGTACAGTTTCAAGGTGCCTGCAATGGCATTGACGTCCATCTCGCTCATCATCACTGACACATCTTTGTTATCTGAAAGAGGAAAGAGGGGAAGCAGGGTAACAGAGCTGCTGGCCTTGCGTTCCTTCTTTTTCTTGCTTTGGCTCTCTGTTTATCCTTTATCTTTGCCCAAATAGCTGAGAGTTTTCCTGTTTACATTTCCGCAGATTAAATGAGCTACCTTCTGACAACTGAGAAGTGCTGCGCAAATGACTGCAAACAGTTTATAGCTTTACACCAAGTAGAGGGAACCTCTCACTCCCCAGGGTTAGTTATGCTGTGCCAGCAACCTCAGCCTGATCTGGAACAAGCCCTGCTTGACTGTATTTACATGCATTTCAACTTTCATTAGTGACAATAATTGTTATTCCCATTCCCTGCTTCTGACAGCTTAGAATAAGAGACTCGGAGGCTGTCTAGCTCCCCATTGAGTGTAGCTAAAGTACACAGGCAATTTGGGGCTCACATTTCAGTTTTGTTACTATTAAGAACAACAAAACCACCCCCTTTCCCTAAAACAAACAGACCAACCAGCAGAGCCAGTGCTGGTTTAATGAAGCTTTATGTAAAACAGCATTTAATATAAATGAAAAAAGTTGGTTTTCAAAATATGAAACACCCTTACTTGCACTATTGAAGATTCATAAACCAATGTGTTTGGTAGCTTAGGGGGATTGAAAAGAATATAGAAGAAGGAAGAAAAGTAACAGAAGAAGTGAAGAAAAAGTGCAGTGAGGGTGAATTTGGGCACCTGGCACAGGCCTCATGACTGCTCGCATCAAAAGAGAGCTCATGTGCGGCTTGAGCAGTCCTTGGCCTGTCACGTGGAGGCTGGAAGTAGGGCAGCATTTCACCTTTTGTACCTCAGCAATTTGGAGGTGTTTCATCTGCCTGATCTTGGATGCCTTTTGGGACATACATGCAATTCTTTCAAATGCAGCACCAGTAAGGAGACCTTTTCTGCTCGAGGTCAAAGAAAGCTTTACAAAGGTAGGTCAAAATTATCTAATTTTACAATCTGCACACATCAATCCAGACAGAGTTAAGAAGAGAACTCGGGAGCCCTGACCACCCAACTTCAGTTTCGTAAACACCCTTCCTAGTCAACCTTAGAACGTTATTTTTGCTGGTTTCCTTTCACAAAGCATTCTCAATTTCAAGGACTTCTATTAATTTGGAGACCTCACAACAGCGAGGAAATTATGGCTTCTGATTGCTGCTGCTTCCCCTGAGGAAGGTGTCTGCCATTTACAAAGATTTGGCAAGGCAGGCAAACCCACCATTTCATGTGGGCTGGGAACAATAACAAACACATTATTTCATGTAAGGATCCACCTCGTTGTATGTCTTGGATTATAGCTGTAGCTGAAGAATATTGAGACAGTTGGTGTTGTTCAGCCTGGAGAAGAGAAGGCTCCAGAGAGACCTTAGAGCAGCTTTCCAGTACCTAAAGGGACCTACAGGAAAGCTGGAGAGGGACTGTTTACAAGGGCATCTAGTGATAAGACAAGGAGGAATGGCCTTAAGCTGAAGGAGGATAGATTTAGGTTAGATATTAGGAAGAAATTCTTCACTATGAGGGCAGTGAGGCCCTGGCACTGGTTACCCGGAGCAGCTGTGGATGCCCCACCCCTGGAAGTGTTCAAGGCCAGGCTGGATGGGGCTTTGGGCAACCTGGTCTAGTGGAGGGTGTCCCTGCCCATGGCAGGGGGGTTGGAACTAGATGGGCTTTAAGGTCCCTTCCAACCCAAACCATTCTGTGATTCTATGAACATTAATAAAACATGCAGCCAGGGTCAAAATTATTCTTCTTGTGTGAAAATGTCTACCACTTAAAGCTTCTTGGAGAACATAAGATTAAAATAGCATAGCCACCTGACAGGGCTCATGCAGGTTCTCACAGTGCAAAGGAAAACATCAGACACAATTACTTACTGACATCAAAGGCAGCTTTCAAAGCTTGGATATCGGTTGCAACCCCAGAAACACGGTAGATTCCCACCTCCTCCATTCCACGCCGCTCTATCTCCTCCACACACTGGCGCACTATGTAAGGCACTTTCGATCTCTCTCTCCTTAAGAAAGCCAGATAGAAGAGTTCAGCACAGCCCATGCCCTCAATCCTTGTTACCCCAGCCAGCCCGGCCTGCTAAAATCACCCCATCATTTTGCTGTGCAAACCTCTTCTGGAAAATGGGGTGGGAGAAAGGCTGAGCAGGCAATCAAGACTGAGCTGAAAAACTGCTTTTAAGACTGGAGAGGGTTTTCTGAGTGCCCCAGCCTGGCTTTGGTTGTTCTGCAGCTGCCTTGAGCACTTGGGCTTCTGGCCACATCCTAGTGCTCCTAGAGTATGTGACTTTGCCCAGGTAATCAGAGGATTCCCAAACAGACCTTGGATACATAGCAACACCGTTGCTTTCCAATTAATGCAATTCCACAGGGAGGAAATAACACACTTCCCAAACTATGTAACAGAACAAACAGGTTTCTTCTGGCAAACGATTCACGGCAAAAGATCAGGGGTTAAAATAATACAATAGGATCCAAAGAACTTGAACATTTCCGATTATGGAAAGGAAACACCACTGTTCAGTGGCTCTGGAAATTTGCAACCAAGTCAGCTAACTACAGAGTAAAGGGGCAAGGGGTATTTCCGGAACTCAGAAAAGTGATATGCTGTAAGTAAACACACTAGGTTTCAAAGCCTGCATGCATGCTGGTTTTTCCCCTGCAAAAAATGAAGCTCAGAGAATGTACAGCATCTCCATTCTGCAGCCCCAGCCATCTATACTGCTACCCGAGTGGAGCAGACTGGACTGACAAATCCCTCAGCAGGGCAAGGACAGGCACAACCCACTGGCCAGCTGGCTTTCTGAAAAACAACAGGGAGAAACATGACCCATCAGCTCACTTGGTGACAATAGCGATCTTGACCCCAAACACCCCAGTTTGTTTCCGGGACGGCATCCTTTTCAGGCTAAACTCCCGACTGGTAAACTTCACCGACAGCTTCACTTCAACCTGAATAAAACAGAACTGCTGTTACTTTTCAAACATTTTCTTTTTTATGCTGCAATGCAGAGCAAAGAAATAAAGCACAAAAGAGGTACAGAAGCAGTGCTAACTTCTGTTTTCCATACTTACTCCGTTCATCGAGATGACTGTGCGTTGCCAATCTTTGTCCTGCAATGCCTGTGGCTCCAGCTGAAAAACATGGAAGTTACCCATGAGCTAGGAACAGACTTCAGAGAAATCAGCTAGCCTGAAAGGCTTCTGTAAGTGAGCAGTGCACTACCACTTTCAACAGGTTATGTCTCTTCCATAGGAAAACACACATTCCAAGGTTTCCCCAGTTTCAGGTCATGGGACACTGCAATTCTCTGAGCAAGACTGATGAGGACTCACACACAAGGAAAATCCAGCAACGTGTGCAGTGTCTGCTCAACCATAAAGGCAACCTCAGTGAGCAAAATCAATGTTTGAAAGTCAATAACCACTGCTTTCATAGAAAGAGAGGCTGCATTCATTGCTGTAGCACAGCAGGCACATTAACAGCCAGCCAAATTTGTCCCAGCCCACAGGGCTAGGAGTCAGAAAAGGAGAGGAGAGAAGTAACTGATTTCTGAAGTAACTGATTTGAAATAGAGGAAGCTGTCTCCCTCTGCAGTTTTCTAGAGACAAGTGAGGTTGGATGAGTGTGAAATTACTGCAGTGAAATAAAAAGCCAGGATGGAGAACTTCATAGCTCTTGACTATGAAGCTAATAGCTTCCAAGAAGGACTATGTTCCACCAAATTCAAAAGACGTAGTGACCCTAACAGTGAGATCAAGGAAGAGAAATATGAAGTGATCCACAGAGGCAAGTAACTTTAAACAAACCAAACCTCTGTCAGGATCTGGAGAAGATCAGTCCAGAAATCATGGAAAGTTGTCCTCCTTCAACCTGCCTATTGCTTTTAATTTCTATTTGAGCATGGAGGCAGGAAGAACACCTGGCCTTGCTATTGCAAGAATTCATTAAACAGAAACAAGTTCTGATGCAAACCCCTGATCTCCCATTTTCAGCTTTGCTTGCTCTTTTGAGTGGATAGTTGTGAGGCTGGGGAGCAGCCAACTCAAGTACTCAAACATCACCCAGCCATTTCCAGTACTGCCTGGGAGAGTCCAAACACATCTGACCACCTGAGGAGCAGCACTCAACTCTAGCTAGACTGGCAAAAGAGAGAAAAGACCTGTTTGCATGGGGGCTTCTATCAGCAATCAGAACCAGCCAAAGCAAGAGCAGGAGGAGGCAACTGCAGTAGATTCTGTGTTTCAAGTTTACTGTCATCAGCAAACAAAAAGTCAGTAACTAGAGCTACTTCTGCAGCACAGCTCCTCCCTCTCACAGAAGCCCATGCAAAAGCAGAGGTAAATGTTGGAACAATGGCAGCTGCAATATATTCTGGGAGATCTTAGATGCAATCATGCTCACACTCTCAGATCATCGAAACTAACCCAATGCTGCTGACAGCTACAGAGGCAAGTCCCCCCATGCCCTTCCCCACTTCCCAAAAAAGACCACCAGCAGAGAGAACAATTTCTCCCTCCTTGCTCACACTGGAGAGACCCCAAGAAGCAACAGACAAGCGAGTCAGGCCAACCTTATCTCTGCGCACTTTGTTACGGACGTGAGCCCACAGTGGGATGCTGCCAGCACACACATGCTTTCCTGTCGAATTGGACCGGTTCCTGTAGGTGCAACTCTGGCAGAAGTTCCTGAAGACCCCTTGTAAGGAATAGTCAGTAACCAGTAGCTCCCACATTTTGGGACTGCACAAAGGTCCAGGAGGCCAATGGGCAGCAGTGCTTAGCTTCGGTGCTTCAGCAAACCCAAATAACACACTGCTTGCCAAGAGGGTTTGCTTATAACTCTGGCGGAATAGATCCGCCCCCGCCTGTGCGGCTGGCCAAGGTCCCTACAAGTTGGCCAGAATCTAGGCTGTTCTTCCCTGAATTTCCGTGCTGGAAGTTTGGTTTCTTTCAACAACTGCATTCTTTCCCAGAATCAAGAGGAAACCATTTCTGAAGTGTCTGGTTTCCTATGAAGAGCAACCATGCTCAGTATTCCTGAAAGCTCGATCTCCAGCTGCCTGAATCATCATCTCGTTAACCTGCCAAAATGGCCCTGCTGATAGACACAGTCACAGCCGATCCTCCAGCTTGGAAGCAGTTTTCCATGTGCTTTTAGAATGGAGTCACTGTGAGCGTATTATTTATAGCAGGGAGAGACGGCTTAAATCTGAAGGGGAAAGAGGGTTTTAAATATTTGCCAAAAAAGTTAAAGGAAGAGTCTAGCAGGGTCCAGTTACAGTTTATTTAAGCTAACAGGTATTACCAGTTATGTCTCAATGATGACCAGGGAACTCCTACCACTGTACAAAATGAAAGCAAGTAAATAGCTGTTAAAAAGTACGAGTCAAACAAAGTCCTGCTTTGTCTCAGGAGTGAATATTGTATGGCTGCAAAAGACTAGCAAAAGCAGTGTGCTGGAGCTGAGAGCTCACAGACGCTCTTCCTTGCTGGGTAACTACTGGAGCTGAGCAAGGGCTGCAAGCTTACCTGCTGCTACCTCTTGCTCCCCTATCTCTGAACTTTATTTCAGGGCTGGCAGGAGACAGCTAGGGAGAACAAGCACCAGGGAATGGGTCTGGATGACCCGAGCCAACCCTGCATAAATCAATGGCAATAACAACAGCAATTAAAAAAAACCAAACCAAATCCCCCTCAAGGTGCTTTTTAAATAACAAAACAAAATGATGGAAGCTAATAAAAGAGCAAAGCTTGAATAAGCTCTCAGCAGCACTAAGACAGGAAGATCAGGTCTAACAGTCTGATAAAGTCATAGTAGGAAATGACAGAGTCAACAGGAAACTAAGAACATCATTTAGACTTTGAGCAAGTTTTCAGTCCTGCACCCTGCAGATGTCTGACCTTCTAAGGCCAGCGAGAGCAACACAGGGAAAGGGCAGCTGGAGCAGACAGGTTACAAAGCAGACTGAAGACAGAGTTAGTGAGCGTGATGCTCCAGCATAGAGAGGGCCTGTGACAAATGGGGTCATGCTATCTTCTGGCCTGATTTGGAGATCGGTGACCTGGAAGAAGGAACACTGAGTAGAAGAATGCAATCTACAGACAACGTGCCAAAAGGAGGGCTGCTCCAAGCAAGCAAGCACATCGTGCTCGCTTTGCCAGCTCAAGCAGGAGGAGGCCCTGTGAAATGGCTGCCTCTGCATCAATTTGCCAGTGAAATTTACTGCACCTCTAAACATTTCCTTCAAACAGTTGCTTGGTTTGAGTGACAAAAGGACCTGTCCCTTCTCCACTGAAACTGTGAAAAACTGTGGTGTTGTATGCAAAAATAGAACAGACCTGCTCAAACCCTCAAAGACTGTATCTCACAGGCTTGTTTGCACAGTCCCCACCAAAAGCACATGCTGCACAGGAAAAATACAAACCAACCAGTTTATCTTTACTCCCTCAGCACCTCCAGTCCCCTTGTGGCCTATTCTTTGGCATTTGCAGTAGCAAGCTACAGCCCCAAATTCACTAATGAATCAAGCAAATGCCTCTCTGTATCCTGCGCAAAACACAACAGAACAAAGCAGCTCAGCACCACAGGGATTTCTGAGTGCAAGTCTCAGCTTAGCACTGAATTAAGACAGACAATTAGCATATAGCAGCCACTAGAGGCTGGGTGTGCAGAACAGAGTGGTGAGGACCTGGGAAAAAGGCCAACTGAGGATGCTGGTCAATGGCAAATGCAAGCCAGGCCCTAAGAAGAAGGGTGTCTGTGCTCTGCCTTGGGAAACCACCACAGAGAGTTTGATGATTTTTTTTTTTTCCCCCCCCAGAAAACGTATAGAAAGAGGAAAAAACAAAGCAGCATTAGTGGAAATGAAATGCCTGGGAGCAAGGACTGAGGCAACCTTGAGGTTAGTGTGTTTTATGCTATTTATTCACATTACTTCCTCCCTTTATTAAATCTCCCTGGCAACTTTACACTCGATCAATTTTTAATTGTAACTGATGTGACATACATGTTGTCAGAGTCTCACTGCTGCTGGAAACTCCCAGTCCAGCCATAACTCCATTCTTCTCAAAGCTCCCCACTGACATGTTAATCTTTCCCACCATCACCCTTTAGACATGACCCGTTGCCTTTTTCATTTCCACGCTATTTTCATTACTGGGATACTGTTCTGCATGAGCCAACTGTTTAAATGAACTTGAGCGTGTAAAAGGTTTTCTGAGTTGACACTTGGGAGGTATAGCATGTGACAATCTGTTTTACATGGAAAACAACCTAGATATCCGAAATAGCCATGTGCACTGCTATGAGACATCCCAGATAATTAAGCAGATAAGAGTGATTGTTTTGCATGGCAACAGAGGAATGGTGTTGCGCTGCTACCACAGAATGACGGATCTAAGGTCATATCCTCTCTGATTTTCCAGCACTGCTGAGACGGAGAAGAAAATGGTTTGCCTGAATTGATTCTGCAGGGGGGGCGGGGGGGAAAGGAACAAAAAAAAACCAACAAAGGAAACAGCATTTCTAGGAGGCACCAACTGGAGGAGATGGATCACAGGATGAAGTATCAGTTTACTCATGCAGTCTGTTCCCAAGCCAGAGGCCAGTTTTGCTGACATATGTGCCCACTTAGATATACAGTCTCAGGACCAAACAACAGGCTGCTGCACTCAAAACACATGGACATGCCTGCCACGTGAAGTGCAAAATTCAAAGAGCAAAAGAGCCAGCCTCCCAAGTGCCAAAGATGGATTGCAAGGTAACGACAGAAAGAAAAAAAGAAAAAAGTCGAGAGTTCAAAATGAGAGGAGCTGATTCTTACAACTGAACTAAGCCTCATGTTTCCTCCTATAAGATGATGTCCATTTCTTCCTCCCCCAAGCCCCTCAATAATTTCAGTTTCACAGTGTATGCAGGAATGGCATCTTATCCCTGTATTTCTCATGCCTGAGATGTAACAGAAGCCCCCAACCATGCGTAAAGGTCTGATGAGGACTCCACTTCTTCATTTACAGGAGGTTCTCTCACATTAAAACCTCAAGGTTTTATTTTTCAGGGATAAAACTTGCAGGTTGGCAGGCAATGAAGCTCTTGCATGTGCCTATAAAAACAGGTAAATAAAATATTCCATAGGAAAAGAAAATATGAGCAATGGGTGCTATTAAAATTGCTGTGCATTCCTGGAAGTTTCTGACCACACAGACCAATTTTCAGTCTTCCTTCCTCCACTGCCTTTATGTAACGGAGAGATTTAATAAACATTTCACAGCCAAAACAGTCCTCGTCTTGTTGATGCATTGTTTTCATCACTGTAGCTCAGAGAACTTGGTGAGTCAGAAGTCCCAGTAGTGGGAAGTTGCAGATTTACAATAATACACAGTTTAACAATACATTGCGATTTAGCCAACACAGAAATTTCCCTGTTTTAATCAGCAGGAGGATGCAGACGCTACTTTTAATGTTCCCAGAGTTTTTAACTAAAGGGAATTTAGGAAATAAAAACCCAACTCATCCAGCTTCACAGACCTTGCCTTCACACAAGACAGACTTTGGCTGAATAATGACAATGCAACAACAACAACAAAACAGAAAGCCCTAGATGCACTAGCAACTCTAAAGTAAACAGAATTTAATGTAAGAGCACCTGGGAAAATCTTGAAAGAAAACAACTATAAAACCAGTGATTGGAAAAGACGCTGACAGCATTAATACAGCTAACCTTCCACCACAGGTTGTAATTTGATTTTGTTGTTGCATTATTATGATTTCTTAATAGAGAAATAGTACTTGCTTTAAAAGTAAAACCCTTTAATAACCCTTATCAACCCAAAACCTTACCAGACTCTCTCATGACTTCTCTTTGCACTTATTCAATAGTATTAAAAAGTTGTGTGACAGGACAGAAATCACTAAGAATTACAAGGATGTTCTGAGAGTTCACCAAGTTTCTTTATAAATTGCAAGGGGGATTTACTGAAAAGCAAGAGAACTTTTGCATTTGCCTTTTACAATACAACAGAATGCAACTTTTGCACATTAATCAAAAATGGGGTTTTTTAGGTTTCTCTAAAAGAATCATGATGCCATTCATATTCAAGTATCACCAAAGAGTATTTTTACTTATTAAGTATAAAATGTTTTAACAGAATGTACAAGTTCTGTGCATAAAAATGCCCATTCTTGTGGGGAAAAAAGTTGTTAAAAATTTAAAAGATTTTATTTGGTTTTTGATCATTCTCTGTAAAATATTTGAAGAATTTAGAGGGTCAGTGATTTCAGGGTTCTCCATTATGTGCACACAAATCTCCAGGGCATTTCAGGGCTGAAAACTTGCTCTTTTGTAATTGCTCAGTTTCATGGAAAATAAGCTTTTGTTAGCACAAGGGACATACAGATTTCTGGTTAGCCTGAGAGACATACATAGGAGGCACCCTGTACTAGCATTTACTGATTTGTACGCAAGTTTTCTTTCAAACACCCACTATGCATTTGACAAGAAAAGCTTTCCCTGAAAACACCATGGCAGCCTCAGGGCTGCAAGGAGGGAGGGAAAGGAACAGGTCTAATGAAACTCATTTAGACAATGAACTCTTCTAAAGGTGAGATACAACCCTGTGGGCTGCCCTCAATCAGAGCTATTTCTGAAATCCCCCAAATGGTCTCGGCCTGTGTGACCAGCACTCAAATGCTGGAGAAAGCTGTTATCAATGGAGTGATGAAGAGTCAAATGTAAATGGAGGAGAACTGGTGGTATTTTTCAGCGTGCCAGAAAGAAAAAGGTATCTGAGCTGGGTCTCTGCTCTGCATAACAGCCAGTCCAATGCAAAGAATGTGCCCTCACAGCAAGCATTTAAACACCCTCCTAAAGCCGTGGACGGACAGTGCAACAAACTGGAAGAAGAGGGGGAACATATGTTCTCTATGTCATCCTCCACTGATGGCCTGATTTCTCCTGCACGGAGTTTTAGTGCTTTATCACACAGCAGCTCCCTGACAGCAGCATCCATTTGCAATCATCTCCTCACCTCCCCTATCGTATTACACATTTGCCACATAGACAAAGCATCCCATGCTGATTCTCAGCAGTGGAAATCTCTCTCAGATGCAGCCTGCTGTCACGGACACTATGCTCTGGACATGGCAGTTATCAGGACAATAAGCCTGTCCTCCAAGGCCTTGCTATCGCATCAATCAACTTCCAGCACATACAGAAGGTAGCATTTCTATCCTCTCTGTAAATCATGTGGAAGTATGTTCATTGCTTCCTCTTTTGTCACAAATGGAGCATCCTCAACAGTGCCGGGGCTCAGTGACAGTGCAGTTCCTCTATACTGTGCTGGAAGTTCTGAATGCATTAACAGGCAAATCAGAGATCAAAAATGTAAATTTTCATGAAAAAGCATCTATTCCATAAGGGTACTGAAGTAGGCATAGGGGACAAGGCAAGAGGGAAAAACCTGCTGACTTCTTGCCTGTGAATCACACCGTATACCTCACTATCTGGAGAAAAATCTCCAATGCTGAGACAATCGGAAGGCAGAAAAACCCCTCTCCGGTGCAATCCAAGATTCAAAAGTCCAGTTGTGTTTTGCAGTAAGGGTAGCAGGAATGAGTTAAGCACAGTCTTACCTGGATCTGTCCTTTCCCCATTATACGATCTGTGCTCTCTCCATCCTCTTTGGTGAGCTTGGTTTTGTTGTAGCACTTTTCATAGCACAAAATCCGCAGAGTTTGCGAGCCTTCCAGCTCAATCTCAAACTCCTGCAGGGCACCAGGAAAGGAAAGAGCAATGAATACATCACAGCAGGACACTAGTGTCTTAATAATCAATATAGTCTCCTTAAAACTCATCAGGAGGGAGCAGTTAAGAACTGACCAAAACCTCCTCCCTAACAGAGTTGGTCTAGAAATAAACTGAAATTGTTTTGTATATGTAAGATGGTCAAATCAGAGATGAAGATGGTTGACTCCTTAGTCAGGTTTCACTGAGTTTCAGCAAAGCATCATTTTACTTTGCTCCCCAGCAGGTTCGAGTTGGCTCTAAACAGGCAAAACGTCTTCTTCCCTCTCACAACAAATAAACAAAAACACCTCCTCCTTCAACATATTTTCACTTGTGTCTTTAAAAAAAATAATCAAACATGCATCTGTTAAAATGATGAAATGCTGGACAAGACTCATTTATACTGAAATGTTTGTTTAACTATAGCTAATCCAAGAGAAAATCTTCTGCAAACCCTGACAGCCAAATTAACTTGGCATAAAAGTGTTTTCTGGGAGGCAGCATATGTAGCACAAGTGCTGAGCACGCAGCAAGTTCTTCCATTTGCAGGTTTTCTGCCCGTTATGCATTGATGTTTGGCACATGGAACAACTGACATTAAGAAAAATCCAACCTACCTCATTCCAGTTGGGCTCTGTGGTATCTCTGTAAACTCTAGTTTTAGCCTTGTTCACAAAATACCCAAAAGAATCCACTTCTAACGTGCAGTACAAATCTGAGGAAGGGAGACATGAACAGAAACGTTTTTAAAAATACCAAGAGACTAGGCCTAGAAAATAATGCTGCGTGTTTGATCCTTGATCCTGATCTTTCTGAGAGTTAATAGTAGCATTAAAAAATTGCATTCCCCGAAATTTACACCAATGCCCTGATTTCACTTCCAGTTCCCCAAATCACCTCTCTTCCTCCTCATCATCATTCCAAATGCTGCAATCCTAAACCAGTCCATGCCCTGCTGTCACAGCACCTGAATTATCTATCCCCCATCAATACCTCTGTGTTTTACAGAGCTGCAACTCACTTGAACTTTGCTTGAATCCTGTGGCAGAGTGGACAATGACATTCAGGAATCCATAGAGACCTGGGGATTCATCATCTGTACAAAAGACCCAAGGAATTTTGTTACATTCACAGAGGAGCCAAGAGTGAAAGAAAGAGTGATGAGATTGATATTACACACGTTAACGAGCAGAGGGTAAACTGTCCCTAAAAAAGATGGCAGGAGCTTGTAATCTAGCCATTTCAGCAAGAGAGGAGACTGTTCCAGGTTTAGCATTGGTTTCACCTGTAATGCCTTCTGGCAATGTGTGACTTTTACAATGACATTTCAAGGGTCAGCATGACAACATGGAAGAAATTCAAAGGAGAAAAAGTAAAATATAGAGGCTAAGTCTATACTAGCAGATTAAGCAGCAATTTAGGATGGTCTCTGACACAATTTTGGCCACCTAGTGTTCTTCCAAAGGATTCCCAGGCATAGTTCAAAGTTGTCCCAAGCTAGAACTCCAATCCCTGGCATGATGGCTGCATGTAAAGACCATTTAACAGTCAATGAATATATATTGGAGGATGTCCAGGAAAATTTTACTAATTTAGATGTAGCCATATAATTTGGAGCTTGTATTTTTATTGTTGCAGCAAGTAACATTGGGATGACAGATTGTTCTTGTTCCTGCTGCTCTCTTTTTGTGCGCTATCACGTACTTCAACTAAACTACACAAGTTGGGTACATATGGTCTCAGCTTTTGTTTTACAGGAACTCTCAGTTTGTAACTCATCACTAGGTTGAAGCCTGTAGCAAAAAGAAATAGTAAGAGCAGTTCTAGGGGAAACGCACAAAGGCAGGCAGAGGTAGGTTTTCACTACAGTTGTACCATGTGAAAGCTTAAACCAAAGGTCTTACCTTCCTTATTGATAGTGAGGGGAATGTTGTGGACTGTCTGAAGCTTCACACAGGAGTTTGTCAGCATCTGGAGCTCCACCGATGTGAGAGAGAAGCTTTTAAAGCCTGCCAAGGAGATTTAAAGAAGGAGGAATTAAAATTCAAAGTAGAGGCTGGATGCATACTCCCTCATTCTGGGCATACATGGGATAGCTGCTCCCTGGGCAATGGTCAGCAACAGTACTGTGGTGCTCAGGTCTGTACTGCTGCTGCAGCCGAGCTCTATCGAGGGCATATTTAGTAACTCTTTGGAGTAAAATGTCTCAACAGTGGTTCACAGGAAACAAGAGAGGCTCTTATTTTCTTGCAAAGCCAAAAAACATCTATGCAAAAAAAGTAAGTTTCTTTGGACTGGAGCCAGGTAAAAGGGTGCAGCTGTTCTCTCGACCTGGAACTGCACAGAGCTCTGATCTCTAGGGGAAATGGGAGAACCTCTCCACACAATTACCAAGTGCTCTCCCTACACATTTCCTACATGTTGCTGCAAGCAAAAGTCCCCCAGACAGGCTCAGATGTGCAGAGACAGAAGACATCCATCTTGTGCTGTGGATTTCAATGAACATCTCTCTTTTTGCAGGGAACCCTGCCCCATACCTCATCCTCTGGACTCCTGCTCTCTAATGAGATCACAGTATTTGTAACAATGCCCAGGTGAGGGACACTCACATTTCTTCTGCTGCTCCCGGATGTTCTCCCTCCACTCTGCCCTTTCATAGTCCGATGAAATGAGGAATGTGTAACTCTACCCAGGAAAACAGAAGAAAATGGAGCATGTGTTAGTCTGACTGACCACTGAGAGCAGGCCTGCCTGCCTCCCACCCTCCTCCAGTGGAAACTGTTGCATATACTGGCCTTCCAGCACTCCTGCCCTACATCACAGCTTTGTCAGCGACAGGCAGGACTCTGGCAATGTGCCTTCTCAGCAACGTGCCAGCAGTACCCACACGGGCTCCTACGGTGAGGGCTTTCACAGAACTCCACCCTGCAAACGGCAGCTGCGTCCCTGGCAGCATGAGGTCCTATGGCAGCTCTGTGCTAGTCCTTACAACAGTTGCACCAGGAAACCCAAAAGCCTCTACCACAGGGCTAGAGACCGATGCAAGCTGAGGAAGCAGTGACCAGCTTGTGAGTTTTCAGAGAGTAGTATCAGGATCCTGTGAGAATCCTTTGCCATGTGTGTGGAAAGGCCACAGTGACAAGTTACAGCACTGCCAGAGCAGGAGGTACCTCTGGCACATTGAGCATCCCACAGCCCTAAAGGAGATTGTTCACAACCATCCAGCATCCCTGGTGCCAAGTGCAGCCTGCAGCCTACAGTGTGAGGAGAGAGCCTTGCATGTGCTAAGTCTTGGAACTTGAAGGGGAGTCTAGAAGGCAGCTGCTGTAGAGCTTTATCTTAGGTGAAGAGAGACGTTCCCATTGCTCTGTCAGGGCAGGTGCTGAGGTAGGGCATTAATTTCTAATATTTTTTAAACGCCAGTGTTGCATACAAATTAGTCACAGCCTTACAAGATGTTGTCATAACCTTTGGAGTAGAAAGGATTAGGTGTCCACTGCTTGGAAAGTGCTTTCAGGCCAGACAGTAGAGGGCATGAAGACCTCCTTGTACAACAGCGTATACACACCCCGGCCTTGACCTCTGTTTTGCACAATAAGGGAGACCAGAGGAGCCACTCACCTTGCCATTGCGATTGTGTACCCGGAAAGCCATGTTTGGAGACATCAGCAGTAGGAGGGATTCCTGCTCTGAGAGCTTCTTTTTCAACCTCTCAATGACCTTGCTGCCCTTATTGGCCCTCTGAAGGGTGTGGGAGAGAGGGAGACAGAGGACACACGTCATTCTCCAACGTCTGCCCCCATTTACACTGACAGACACTTTAAGATCCACAGTCCCTTCCCTCTGTGAGTAGCCAAACAGCCCCAGGCAGGAGAAATGCCGCAAACAGGGCACATAGGGCTCCCAGCTGCTCAGGAAGATGTTACCTGCAGAATCCCTACACTCAGACTTGGCTTTCTCCCCAGTTCCTGCTGCCCCAGATGAAGGTGCAGAGGTGTGTGGCCACTGTCCCAGCTATACTCTGTACTTTCTGCTCCAGAGGCTGCAACAGCATCATGTCACCGGGCAGCCATAGTACTGCCAGGTCCTCCACAAGCATCCTTAACTAAGGAGACTGTAAGGAACTTCTAAAGAAGCTGCCCAAAACTCTGTCGCCAAAATTCTCTCCCACCCACCATCGATCCATTTTCAACAGAGGTCAGCTAGAACCAAGTTTTTTCTTGGATAAAACCCAGTCCCAAACCCAACCATGTATATTGTTTGGCACACACCAAAGCACGTATTTTAGACAACTGCACCTTGTGAGTAAGAGGCTTCCACATGGTGTTCCTCCTAGTATCTTACTTTTTCCAGGAAGCCCTCTCTGAAAGCCAGCCAGGGCAGAGAGACAGAAGCATGTTCTTTGGAAGTGCGGGGGATAGTTTCCTCACGGTACAAGCAATGTTATTCATATCCTGTTCTACACACCAGCAGGCTTTCAGGTTTCAAACTCTTATTTCTCTTTTGGGTTCCAGGAAGGTTTGGAGTTAAACACCTCTGAGAAAACACGTCTTGCAAGCAAAGAGAAGCGTGGGCCAGAGGCATCATATCTGTGTCAGACTGTCCAGTCAGTATAACTGGTGTTCTCCTTATATTTGCTGGTGCTTTGACACTGGTGAAGTCAGAAAAAGCTTCAAAAGCATAACTGAGCCTGCAAAAATTCAGAAGTACATGGCTTCTGACCAAAATCACTTACGGGATCATACTTTAACAGCCAGAAACTGGCATGCCACACTCCCAGTCCTTCTCGTGTCCACAGCATAAGAGCCCTGCCTTTGACATGGATGCTCAGGGACAGCAGTCACAGGTGTTCCCATGCAAGTAGAGGAGCTATTGGGTACAACTACAGGGTCTTTTTGTTTCTGCCTCCTCACAGGACACCATCATTCAAGCTGTACATTAGGATAAGCAACAATGGGCTGCAGAGCATCAGGATATCACTGATAACAAAGCTGCACCACAAGCCTCTGCTGAACAGTCTGTTTTAGCATGACTCCCCATGCTGCGCAGCTCTGGGAATGCTGCTTCTATCAGCACCACACCTCAGCAGAGACACTGAGTCTGTACTTGGCTGGAGTACTCAACCCCTTTTACCTTTTCACGCTGGATGTCATTCTTGATCTGGGATATCTTGATCTTCATGGCATCCAGTTCCTCATCAGGTACCAGTGGGATATTGGGCGCTGCCTCAGACTCATCCACCATTTGGAAACTAAGGTCAGTGAGCGGGATGTACCATTTGCAGTCATACTGCTGGCTTTTTCTGAAAGACAGAAGGCCCAAACGTTTTACTATTACTGGTGTTTGGCAACATCCACTCCCCCTTCCCACAAGCCCTTCCCCACTATAGCGGATAAGATACAGAAAGGGGCACAACTTCACTGTGACTCCCATGTGGGAAAGGTCTGGTAAAGGGCTGCTCTCCAGCAAGAAGGCCTAGAAGGGCCAATAGCCAGTACAGCACATAACAAAGCAACTTGTTTTGTGATCTAGTTCTTTTCATCCTAAGAAGCCACAAAGATATTTTGCAAATTCTTTCAGTCCTGCGTGCTCTCTCTTTGCAGCACCTATAGAGGGAAAGTTCAAAAGCCATGCCATGCCTCTGACTTGGCTGCTACCTGTGATCTAAACCCAGGTCTCTCCTACCTGCGCCAGGAGGGCCAAGTGGGGTGGATGAGCCAATATGTATAATCTGTGTAATCCAACCAGAAGAGAGAACCTATAGCTCCTGACTGCCATTCTCCAGTGCTTTCACCAGTTCATTTTTCAAATGTTTCATGTGATTTATTCCCTCTCCAACTCTTCTGTCAGCAACATCCACTATTGGGAATGTCCCGCTCTTTTGAAGGTTCATTCCTCACAAGAATGTGCTTCAAAAGGGGCAGGGACAACTTGTCACTTGAGGAGGGCAAGAAGATGAGAGGGTATCTCAGAGCAGAACATCTACCAATTGAAGAGAAGTCCTGTTTGAGGCAACTATGTCAGTAAAGGTTCTTCCCCCCTCATTCGTGAAAAATGTTAACAAAATTGTTGGTATAGTTGTACTTTGGGGTTGACATATAGTCTGTTTATTGTAACTTTTCCATTTTTCTGCAAAACTGTTAATTGGCTGTAGCTGCAAGGCCAAAATTAATAACCTTAGTAACAAAAGAAAGTAAAGACTGTAACCTATTAAAAGAAAGGGGAGGTGGAAAAATGAATGGCATTTGTCCAGAATACCAGCAGCTACAGCGTATGCTATCTTCCTAGGAAGGCTCAGGGCGGAGGGGAGAAATTAACCTTTCCTGAGGGATCAGGACTGGCCAAGGTCTCATAATAGACAGTACTACCTTGCTGATCATTCCTTGTCTAACTATATCTTGGAGACTATGGTTACCCAGGTCTAGGATATTCACATTCAACTAAAATTGCTGGCTAAACCCAGGATTATGCTGAAGCTGAGAGGCAAAGCACACAGTCCAGAAGGAAACTGGGACCTCACCCTCCAATCTGCTTCTTGAGCTTGGCACACAGGAACAGATCAGTAAAAAGAAAGACGTGACGTAGCTTGCGAGCCCCCTCAACCAGCTCCACCATGAAACTGTCCTTCAGCAGCTGCCGGTGCTGGTGATAAAACAGAAAAAATGTTTTAGTTAGTGCACTATGAGCCCCAGATTTGGCACTGGGGCAGCACATTCCTTAGACATGACTCCTACCAGAGCCAATTCAGTAAATTGGTCTAAGTCAGAAAAAAGAAAAAAGGTTGTTAAACGTTCCTTGCTGTAAGCTCTGCTCCCTGATGCTGCCCTCTCTCACAGTGACTAAAATGGCCAGGCATCTCCTTTCTTATCTGGGTCTGGGCCAGACTTCAGGCTTCTTTCCATCACTTGCCCCTGAGCCCAAGTGTAATTTATCGTGAGTCATTGCCCAGCTTCTGCCTATGAAGGGCCAGAATCCCTGACAGCACATCATCCCCTCACAGACCACCAGAGAGCAGCAAACACCACTTTTCTCAGGAGTCACCTACCCAGTCACTGAATTCAGCTTAAGCTACCCTACCAGGGAGAATGAGCAGCGAACACCTCCACCAACACCTCCGCTCCCCAGTCACAACAGTAGTTTGTCAACAGTAACAGCTGAATGCCATTGCTGCTTCTTTATTATAAGTGCTGTTAAGGGATGATTCCGGAACAAAACGTGTATTTAGCAAACTTCTCAGTAGTCCCTTTTCAGCCTGTGTTTAAATAGGACCATCTGGATATCCCCCCACCCCATGCCTATTTAAATCTCTTTTATATATCATATAAAAATTCCCCAAACCTAGAAGATGCAAAGAAGCTGCACAACCCTGATGCCTTTATTCCTGTTTCTAGTTCCAGGGAGCTTCACAGCCTCCTAAATAAGAGGCACACGTTGGTAGGCAGATGCATCACTTTCCTAATTCCCTTATGGGGACCCCGTAGTTGAAAGACAAAAAGGCTGGAACACTGGCGCCGAGACAGATGGCTGTATGCTGTTACCAGTGACCAAGCCAGGAGTTTCAAGCTCTGCTCTACGGTCAGGTCTCCTGCTCTGACGTCAGGATCAATAGGAATCTGAGTGCACATCTGGAATAGATATCTCCCACTGATTTTCAAACAGAAGTCAGGAGTATTAAACTTTAGGCAAAGTTTATTCCCAACACTATGTATAACTGTCAGTGCTGCTTTGTTTCACAGCCAGAACAAGCAGGAACCATCAGCTTCTCCACATAGGTATGCTAAGGTACTTTTTCCTGAGTTTCCTTGCTATTCCAGCTAAGAGGGTGCTCCCCTGACAGCAACGAGCGACACATTACAGATACCATATATGCCTAGACAATACCATGGCTGGGGATAGGAGAGATCTGCTAACACTGCCCAGCACTAACACCTCCCTCCACTGACTCCCTGACAGCTTTCTCCAGGCCCATCCATGCTCGGGACTTGTCAGTACAACTTGCTCCCAATGTCCAGTATCTCTGCAATCCCCGCGCTGGGAAACACGTACACGAAAACTGTCCATTTCCAGGAGGCAGCTGTGCTCAGCTATGCAGCAGAATGCAACAGGAAAGCAGTTAACCTGAGTAAGGTCAGGACATCCAAACAGGAATTGATGCCTCTGCTTCTCAGGTTATGCCCCACAGGTTTTGTTTGCTGCGTGACTCAACAAGCCCTGAACACATCTACTGCAGAGGGTGTGGGAGTGCAAACCCCTACACGCTGCCTCTCCTTCCGCCTACCATCCTTCCCATCTTGGCTCTCCAAAATGAAAACAAACCACATTAGTCCTGAGCCCAGCAGGCATCATGGCAAGGAACACAAGGCAGAGAAATGCCCTTGCAGACATAATTCTTGTTTCCGCATTCTGTCCTACAGCACCCCAAACTTCCTGACATGGACTAAGAGTCTGCATTTTCCTATCTGCAGCTGCACTAGCAGCACAGCTAGCTGTTAAAGCACACATAGCAATGTCAGCATCTCATCTCAGTGCTGCCTTCTATTACACAAAGGTCCTGGAAATCTGTGAGCAGCAGCAAAAGCTGCACCTTTCCCATAGTGCCAGGAAGCAAGGCTGCTCCCTAGCAGACTGTTGTACCATCCCTGGGCAGGAGTCTGTAGAGATCTGGTATCCAGCAGTGATTCAGGCTCAGAAAGGCCTGTACATATGTTAATGTTTATTTTTAGGTGGGTGTGATCCTCCTGGCTTCTCCTCAGTGGTTTTGGAGAGAACGCCTGCCTGCGTTAATGTGTCTGCTGCTGATGCGCACTTGTGCATGCCTCCCCCTCCTGCCTGGCAAACAAACCCCAGGTAGGAAACTAGAAACACTGAGCTTTAAAAATAAATTAATAAAAAGGAGGTACCTTGTCAGTAGCAAAACGACTCTCTACAACTGCAAAGAATTTCATTTGGGAGCAATAACGAAGCAGGGAAAGATATTTTCTGAGCAAGCCAAAACCCTGATCTCAGGTTTCTAGATCTGATGCATGTTAATTACGCTGCAAATCAGCTCAGCTCCTCCAAGGCAATGAGAATAGCTGCTTGCTGCCAGCTCAACCTCTGCTCATTGTTCATAGGTGTAAAGATGTTCTCACAGCTCACTCATCTCTGCTACCCAGCAGGATGTGGCACTGTCTCTTCCCTACCTGGCAAGGACGTGGCATGGTCCTGATCTGGCCCTCTGTCCCTCTCTGCCAGGCACTGGCAGGTGTCCAAGATCAGCCAAGACCCTAGCCCAGCACTCTACCAAGAGTTCCAAGCTGAAAAATATCCCAGGCTAGTCCAGAGCACCAACCCAGCACCCTGTCCTGGGAAGATGTCTCCGGTGGCAGAGACAGGCCAACAACACAGCCAGCAACGTGTTTCTTCACAGGCAATGGAAAGCACAGGCCCATAAGAGCTGTTGGAGGACTGTGAAATGCTACTGCTCAGCCCTAGATCGGTCCCCTAGTTTTGGCAGTATTCCAGTACCATTACCTAGGCCAGAGTATTTTGAAGACAAGCATGTCCTCAAGTGAAGGGGAAGCCCATACAGAGGCACCAGTGACTGGAAACCTTTGTGTCAGGCCTCCACAAAATAAGAAAAGAAGAGCCAATCAGTATTCCCTGCAGCAAGGCTACAGACCCTCCCACATGGGCTGCATATTCCAACCAGGCCACCCCTTCTCCTGCCTTCTGAAGTTGCACCTAACCTGTCGCTGCACAGTCCTTGGCTGTCACCACCCAAGCAGACTTGCTCCAAGCAGCCATGTTCTCTGTCCCACATCTCCCCAAAACTCAAGCAGAAAGCTTGCCAAACAGCGATGTGATTCAACAGCCTTCATACTTCCCATCTGGGACTGAGGTACCACTCATTTGCACTGAGTTTATTTTGCCTAGCACTCCTGGGTACAAAATAGCCTGACTGACATGAGGCACAGTGCTACCATGAGGCAGCAAAAAGTCTTTGGCAGCATGATCTCCCAGAAAGAGAGCTGGGTGGGAAGAAGACAAGGCTGTATTTCCTGAGCTTCACTGGAACAGAAGTAAAAGGGTAAAAGGGATGTATTCCAGTCAGCCACTCAGAGGAAAACACTGAGTTTCCCAGACCTTTCATTCTTCATATCTTCTCGCTCATGAGCTAGTTGGGAAGGTTTCCCTTCAGCAAGCAGCAGGGGTAAACTGCCACATAAGCAACCAAGTATGTGGGGAGGATAGGGCAGGAGAAAACATTTGTGGATCAAGTCAGGAAATCTCTCCTCACAGGGGTGTGGAGCTTGATATTAGATCTAACTACCAGCTTCTCTTGGAAAACAGGACTTTCGTCAGGGCTGGGCACAGCAGGCATGCCCCAGGCTGCTCAGCATCAGCAGAGCAGAGGAGGAGTGCTTCCAGCAAAGGGTCACATCCTTTGTTGCAAATGATTCATCTTGCTGAGAGGGTTCAGCAGGTCAGAGGGAAACAATAAAAGGATTTCCCAACTGGCTTACCAGATCTCTGCCAAACCCCACAGTGAGGGAATGCAGGGCACCTTCCCGGACCTCCCGACATGAGTCAGCCCATCCTATCCCACCCTGGGGGAGCCAGCAGCCCCTTCAGACAGGACTTGTGACACCTCAGCTCCAGAGGCCCTCTCCAGCAGTTTGGGAACCAAAGCCCACTTTGGTCAACTCCTCCCACTCAGGGCCAGCAACAGCTATTCCTTCGGTGGCCTCCTGTTAAACAGGGTCTCCTGAAACATGAGGTCTTTTGGTTGGGTGATCCTGCTGTACATGACATACAATAGCCTATGTGTGGAAAAACATCTCTCTACCTTGTTTCCAAAGTTACTCTGTTTGCTAAGGTCACCAAAGGTGCTAAAGGTTTCCTAAAATACCCTGAAATGACATATAGACTACAGAAACATCAAATAAACATCCAAGAAAACATAAGCTTAGGATCAGAGTGGCAGTACAGTGGCAGAGTGACCTCCTCTCTTCCACAGACAGCCTCAAGACTGCCAGGTGTCCAGCACAGGAGCTCAGCTACAGAAAGACATACCAGCAGGCCTGGGGGAAAACTTCCTATTTTGTATCATAATGGAATGAATTAGGATCATCTTTAATGTCTCAAACAGGGCCTGGGCAGACTGTTACCTTCAGGGACTCTTGCAAAGCTCCTGTACTGGTGCAGTATAAGTCCCAAGTCTCCTTTCTAGGCCCTGCTTTCCTTTGCGTGTTTTCACCTGCTGCTTCTCCCACCCACCTCAGTGCTCTGGACAAAAGAACTCTCCCTGTACGTCTTTCAGTGCATAGATATCCTCTTTGGATTCCCTATTGCTGTCCTCCTCCTCTTACTTCTGTCAGTGAGCATCTCCCCCTCCTCTGCTACCAAACTCACGACTACCTGTATGCTCATCTATTCATCCTACAGTGTTTTTGTGCTGTTTGCATATGATAAATCCTGCTGCTGTCACGTACTATTTAACTCCAGGAAGCATGGCAGAAGACCAGCTTATCTGAGACACATTACAAAAAGTGGAATTTAAAAATCTACTCATCCAGAACCACAGCTGTACAAAAGGCCATCTCCTCACTTGTGCGCCGAGGAAAAGAGCTCATCCGATGTGGTGACAGCAGAGGCCTGCAGCGTGCGTGGGTGAGAGCTACCCAGGAAGGACTGGAACATGTGTGATGCAGGAGGAGGAAGGTAAAAGCAGGAGATGGGTATTGGCATATGTCAGTGAGGGAGACGTGGTTTGGCTTTCTGCAGAGCGTAGGAAGAAAATGATTCCTCATGTATGTGTGTGTGTTGCAAGATCAGCATTGCAGAATAAAGGGATGCTCTGCCTAGGGAGATAAACTGGCTGCTCTTTGAGCATTTTAATAGCCTTTCTTTTTTTGTTCCAAAGCTTCTGTCACCAGGAGCACTCTGACTTCAGCTGTAAGACAGAGTGTGAAGCATCCAGGATCATTTTTGATTGGTCTATTGCCAACATCTGCCCAAGGCCTCCAAAAGCAGTAGGCACCAGGCCTCAAGCTGTACATGGCTGCCTATGTTTAAGCTTACCTCCCAGCTTTCCAAAGGCTTTAGTTTGCACTTCTGCTCCCTTGCAAATGTCCTTTGTCCTTTCCCTTCCCTAGCACGTTTGGGTCTCTATCAAGTTAAACAGGAGCCTAAGGCAATGATACCCAGTCCCAAGACTGCAGTTTAAAGCCACATTTAGAAACATGGTAGAGCAGCTTGCCAAACAGCTTCTTCGCTCCAGGGCAAGGGAAACTGGTGCACAGTAGCATAAGCACATCCAACATGTGATCTAGTGGGCTTGATCCCAGAAGGAGCTGCCCATCAGCCCTCTTGTGTCTGGACTGGTGCTGATGAGACCAGACACTAAGTCACTCAGCCAGCGGAGCAACTCAAGACTCAAAAAGGCTTCATTTTCAGGCAGATCCACTCCTCCATTCCACTGTGGGATCACACAAATACCAGTGTGAACACTTCAGAGAGGGTGGGACTGCACAGCCAGGGGCAAGGCAGAATGGCAGCCACCACCACTCAGGTCAGTCTGAACTGCCCTGAAACAACCCCCTGCAAAGAGCATTAGATGAGCAGCAGTTCAAGAAAGGAACCACCATCTCCCAAATTAACTCTGCAATTTTTTGCAGTTTCATTAATTCCTGCTTTACAAGGATGGGATGAATTAGCTGAAAACACAAAGCCTTTACTTCTGGCAGGGAAAGACGACATGAGCTCTACCGTCATTTGCATCCAGGCTTAGTTGAGAAAAAAACCATGCAGTCACTATAGCTTCTCTGTTAATAAGACAAGAAAAGTTATTACCCGCTTCCTTCTGGCACATAATAGTGGCACATCCTTCACCTCAAAGCATTCGTTTTCCTGTTTCCCCAAGGGACCATCCCCAGTAGAACTCTAAACAGGTTCTGTATTTAAGCCAAGAGGATAGTGATGAAGAAGGATTAGCAGTGAGCAAATAAGATGCCTGCTCCATGGTCCTAAGAGGTGGAAGATTCTCCACCACTTGCATTCTGAGTCACAAGGTACAGTGCTACTCAGACTCCCTTTCCCTCCGTGCATTTGTTTGGTTATTTAGAGGGTCAGCAAAGTAGATACCTGCAGATAATCCAGAAAAAAAAAATCCTAAAAAAGTAAAACCACAAAAGTAGAAAGATGGGAAGAAAAGGAGGGAACAAGAGAATGTAGCAGATCAGGCTGATCGGAAACAGACACAAAAGCCAAGAGAAGCCCTCCTGGCTCCCCTGTGGGGCTGGGGCTCTCCTGGCTCCTCTGTACCGCAGCCCTCAGCAAACCACAAAGCAGAGAAAACTAGCTACAGTCAGCCTGGCAGGCAGCAAGGACCAAACTATGTGCATGTAGGCTTAACCTACCAAAACTGCCTTCCCTGTTGTAGCCCCTTCTGTCCCTCTGGTAAATGGTTTTACTCCCTTTGTTCCCATCTCCTTGCACGACCTGAAATACTCATTCAGCCAAGCAAATTAAACCAGGTCCACGCATCACAAAAAACTTTCCATTTACATGCATAAGTCTAGAATTACGAAAAAGCCTACTGAACCAAGCAGAACCAGGGGGCTGGTGTGCAGGAAGGACACCTGACATCAGGAAGGAAGAGCAGGGAGGGCAGACTGAGTTGGTGCTCCCGAAGCAGGGAATCACCTTTTGCAAAAGGGAGGAATGCTGTGCTGATGAGCCTGTATTCTTTCCTGACCTGCACTCTTCTCCTTAGCAGCCTGTCACCAGGGAGATTAACAACTGGCTGCTTTCCTTAGTTCAAAGCAATCCTGAAAAAAAGAGCTGGAGCAAGAGGCTGGCAAAGGAGATTTGACTCCTCCTCACAACACACTCAAAGGGGAAAAATATTCCACATAAAAGGCAAGGACTGGGAAAAAAAGATAACTGAGATCAGCACCTAAGCAATACATGAGGGGAAAGGGCTGTTTTCCCTCCTTCCTTTCCACCAAGGAAAGTTCAATGGGAGGAAGACAAATAATGAAAAAAGCCATCAAAGCAAGCTGGTGATTCATTAAAATAAAAAATGCATTATGCATTGAGAGCCGTCAATTAGGAGATGCAAACTGCACACTGTCCTGCCACCCTAGGGGAAGCACAAGCAGCGCAAGTGGGAGAAAAGGATAAGTAGAAAAGGAAAGATTTACAGGCATAAACAAAACCCAGCTATGACCCCAATCTGAGTAGCTTGTAGGAAGGAGCAGCCATCACTAACCGACACGGAGTAGCTGGGAGCAGACTTGTGTCTCTGGATTACTATGCGGAGAGTGAACATACCTACTCTCTAGACACAGAGTGGTGTTAACTGGGGCATTACTGCTTTGAAAAAAGTGGGATATTGGTGCCAAATGAGTAAAGAAAGTATCCACCATCAGCTTCCCAGAGTGGAAGACAAACTCTGAGAAGCATCAGAAGCAAGTCCTTTTCTTCCTTTGGCTCACTGCAAGCTGTGTACAGTGAGGGAGAGCACAAAGGGCTCCCAGTCCCCTCCAGCACACCTACAGCCCTCTCCTCAGGTATGTCCTCTTCTTTCTCTCCCCACATCATATATGGAGTCACTGCAGGACCAGTGAGAGTGTGAACAGGCCTGCTGAGCCCAATCCTGACAAACCTCCCCATCCTGCTTTCTAAGATCTGACGAATATACCACTCCAAAAGGAGATCATCAGGATCATCCTCGTGAGCCTGCCCCTCTGCCTGGGCTCCGGCACCTCATTAGGATTCTGCATGACACTTTTCAAAGCCTGCATCCCTCATTGAGATGCTGACAGACAGCTGGAGAACACAAAATGCTTCCTCCCCTGTGAGGGGGCATTCTAGCCTGCGATTTCTGCTATGACTCAAGCAGCATCCACTTTAATGAGGCCATCTACTATTGCTCAGGCCCTGGTGACTGATGTCTGAGCTTCTACCTCAGCCTCCAATTGCTCAGCCCCTCCTTTTCTCAGCTGCAGGCTTCCTCAGTTGACAAAATGAGACAATGAGCAAGACTTGCAGGACAAAGTGCACCGAATTCCCAGTACTGCAGCTCCTAGCAAATCTCTGTCAGCTGAAAATCAGTTTAGCAGCTAAAAGCAAGCATGTTTAGTTGACAAGATTTGGGAATACATCATGAAGGTTCATGGTATCTTAACAATCTCCTGGGCTTTGCAAGAAATGTTTCTGTACAGGCTAATTTGGGTCACTTTTGATCAGCCAGTGTCTCTGGCATGCTGCCACAATTCCTCTTACACATACACTATCTGAGCTGCACCTCTCTTTTGTCCAATCTCCTACATTCTTCTCTCTCAATACTTCTGTCAGCCCTAGCCTTTCCTCATCAGGAAGGACTGAATTGTTTTCTAATGAAATTACAAGGCACATGAATCAAGCCCATTGAGGCATGCAGGACTTTACCATTATGTAGCTCTGCCCTCCTTACACAACACTGCATACAGGTAAGGGAACTGCACATCTTGGAAATTTCTGGGTGTAGTCCACCTCCTAGCAGAGCTGAGAAGAGTTATATTACACCCTTAGGAGTCAATCACGTTCCTTAGCTTCCCAATCCATTCCATTTATTTTGCTTCCTAGTCCCATTTACAACATTATTCTTCAGAAATGAGGATGCAAAAAATGAGTTTTATGGCGAGAATGAAGATTCTGGAAAATAGCTTTTCCTAATCTTTTATGATTTCTGATGTTTCCTCATCTTTTTCTCCTCCCAGGCTTCCTATTTGGTTTCAGTTTGCAGGTAAAATACAAATCCATTTAGTGCATAGCACTATGCATCACTGAAATTATTTATGACAAATTATTACAACAATGCTAAGGAAGAAACTCTAATCATACTTTCCCTCTGGGTTTCCAAACTGTTTTCTGAACAGAAAAGAGAGAGGAGCTGTACCACATCCTTTAGAGAACAAGGACACTGCATAAACTGTATCTTAGCAACAAACAAATTAATAGCATAACTTCCTAGTCCACTCTACAGAAAAGGCACAACCAGCATTTAGAAAGAGAGAAAATAACGAAAGCAGGAAGACTCACCTCCCCCTTCTTTACAGTCATGGACTGCCGACGAGGAGTGATCTCCTCATTGATGCTGGAGAGGAAGTTCTGTGAGATCCGCAGAGCATCCTGCAGGAGTGGATGATCAGGGTGGCTCACTGGAGTGTGCTTGAGCAAATCCTGATGCCAGAAATACAAAGAAAGAACAGAACCATGAGCAGCACTGGAAAGCAAAAATGTCTGAGGGTCCCTAAGTAGGGCTGTAGGACAAGACGCTCCAGCTTCTTCTTACAGATTAGTGCAAGGATTTACCTCTAGAGGAAGAGGATAATACTCTGCACTTCTTGGTAACACCGCTGAAGTAGCAGCAGGGTCCTACTTATGGACCCTCTCCTCTTAGTGTAAAGGGGAGAGGTTCTTATGCAGCATGACAAGTTTATTTTTGCACTCCTGCAGCTCCATGGAAAATTTGAAGGGCAAAGAAAATAGGAAAGGGGCCTAAAATTTGAAAACTACCCTTCAGATACTCACATGCAGAACAAGTGTGCTGCGAGTCACTCGATCCACTGGCTTGTACAACAAAGCTGCAGAAAAAAAAAAGCAGCAGGAACATAAGGAAGACATACCTAAACACAGCACCTACAGAGCAATTTGTCCAATGCAACTGAATGTACAAGCACAGGTTTATTAACCAATGAGCTACTTGAAAATTCCCTTCTCTAAGGTTAATGTGCTGCGCAGCCAATAAAACACACATGAACACACAGAGGATGCCCACTCGTGAGCACACCCTGCCAGACAGTGGATGAGGAGCACACAAGGTAGTACAGAACAACTGCACACAGCACAGCACGCTTCCAACAATTCCCTGGCTTGTCCCACAGGTCAGAATCAGGCCTTGCACTCTTAAAGTTGCCAAGGAAGTCCCTGAAAAGTTGGACTCCCTCCTGAAGGAGTTCAGCATGACATGCTGAGTGCTTCCAAATCTTGATAATAGGCCAAAACAGGAAGGGCATTGCCTTTTATATTAGTGAGTATGGAAGCTTCTTATAACATGGGTTGTCTTTCACTTGTGTTCACAGAGACAAGCACCATGGAACCTGATCTTGACCAGGCTCTCTAGATGCTAGCACCAGGCAAAAAACATACAACAATAACTGCTAGGATTGCATTTATGCTGTCACTGGGTAGCAGATATTCTCTTAAAATCACAGCAGCCCTTTGGTTAGCCTGGTTTTACCCAAAAAGACTCATGAGATTTTAAACTGGGCAGGGGTTTCCCCATGCATGCATGCATGCATGCAGCTTACTATGCACGAGCTCTGCTACACAGCAAAAGGGAACTGATTTCCCAGGTAGAGCCAGCAGAGACTCCATAATCTTCCAGCATTTAAAAAGAAAAAGGGAGAGTGGAGTTTTGGCAACAGCCTCCACACAGTCCTGACAAACCACAGTCTCCTCTGCATGGATCACTCACTTTCCAAGGAATTTTTCGTCGTCTGATCTTTAGATTCCTTTGTGCTTCTAGCCTTTAGATTCTAAAAGAAAAAGAAAACCCATGTAGCAGACAGTCAATCACCTTGAAATATCATATGGGAATGTAAGAGACTATCTGCTCCTCCAAAGGAGGGCCTAAGTGTGAATGGAGAACAGCCCCATCACAGTTCAAGTCAGTGAAGGAAAAATGTGCTTTCCTTCTTGGTAAATCCACCATTGCCATGTCACAGGCACCCACACATCTCACATATTAAGTAATTTTCTTAGGAGTGCATATCAATAGAGATGAAGCAAAGCAGGGAACCACCTATAGTGACAGGGATGGTGGAGTTTTTAAATCACTTGCAGGGTAAAGACATGTCCATATGGATGCAGCTGTTGTCACAGCATGTATATACCACCAATAAATACAGTACAGGACTGGGATTCAGTACCCCCAGGATATATTTCCTTACACTTGTACTTGGAGTTGGATGACCTTGGACAAGTCAGCTCTCTTCCATGGCAGAAAAGGAACAATGCCTGTGACTCTTCTCTTTGCACATGAACTGTGAAGCTACATGCATTAATGTGCTGAGCTCTGAAATCCTCACCAGATGCAAATGCAAAAGTATCATCACCATCATTCCAAATACAGTAGTTACTAGTGTGATTTCAAAATTATCCTTCAGAAAACAGCAAAAAAGAGGAATCACATTTGCACAGAGCCCAGGACCCAGAGGTCTTAATCTCTGTTCTGTCTTCTAGGGACTACCGCAATACTATCTATATATACTACTATTAATAAATGGGAAAGTCCATGGAACGTATTTTAGTACTGAAAGAAAAGTAAGCACAGGGGAAGCTACATTACTAATGAGCTGACACCACTAGAGCACAGAAGTGGTCAGGCAAAGGACCAGAACCTGATGGAAATCCTCAGGAAATGAGAGAATAGAACACATTTGCACTCTTAGTACAGCAGGTCCCAAAAGGCAAGCCTTGCTTCCCTCATTTCACAGAGGGAACAAGTTTTATTTTACCACTTTATCACAAATATCTAAAAGGACATGCAATATTGAATGTACTCAGGAGTTTTTTCAGATCAATAAACACCCTCAGTATTATTCAGCTCTGATTATTTATCTGCTTGCTTTTAAAGACATGCATACAAAGTTCATGTTTTCTTGGCAACTGAGTTCTTCAAAGTATAATCACCACAATACAAAGAATCAACAAGACCATGCACTGCGGGCAAAGCTGGTGGCCTGGGAAGCCTGAAAAAGTGTTCAAAATGCTTTGACACACGGTGGTACTCTTAAAGATAGGAAATCAGAGCAGCACAATGAATAACATTACAGATTACGGTTGACACACTTGCCTTTTTAAACAGAGAACAAGCCTTTCCTCCTCTCCATGCCAGTGAAGCCTGCAATTCCACTGCTGTAATGCAAGCCATTAAGGATGGCTTTTTACACTACAGTCAGCATCATCATTAGCAAGAGAAATATTTAAGAAACTCAAATACAGCCTTCCCTTCTAGAAACGCATGAAGGTGGCACAGAGCTGGGAAGTTCAAAGCAATGCTAATTTTTACAAGACTGTCTGTGCGAGGACAGCACATAAAGGCTGTCTGTGTGATAATGTCTATTAGCCCAAAGTATAATCGCTGTAAGAACATGAGCTGAAGCAGCGAGTCTATGGGAGCTCACAACTCCTCCAGAAGTCAGGGCTGCAAAGATACTTGGAGGATAGACAGGAGTGACATCACAGGGTATTAGTCAGATCCAGACAGCTCGTGTGTCTGAATACCATGACATTACCTCAGAGATTTCAGCAAACTGAGCATTGGCTTGGCAGCATTTCTCTGCTGTCTCCATAGCAACTTCATAGTTATCCACAAAGGCCCGGTACACTCCCAGCTGGCTGGCCTGCAGGAAGCAAAACAAAATAAAATAAATACTGGAGAAGATGACAGTTTAGGATGGCCAGCCTCAGTATCTAGTGATCAGGTCATGTTCCTTCACACCAATGAATTGCAGGGAATGCTGAGTGGGCCCAGAAAGACATCTCTGACTTGTCAGCTTTGCTTAACCAGGGCAGGTGCTCCCAGGCACCCAGTTCCATCTACACTGAACAGGTTCACTTGTGAAGGATGTGGAAGCCTGTGAGAATGACACATCCTTATTACTGCCATCTATTTTTCCTTTCTGAGCTGCCAGATTAGTATCTATTAATATTTTAGCTCATTGATGTAACTGGAGCTGCTGGCTATTTGCCACAAAATATGAATCAGACAGGAATGATTCAGCCCAACAGCACAAATGTGACCCCAGTAAGCTACTTGTTGTCTTTTGCATGATGGACACACTAAATCAAACCCAGATATTAGCCCATATCTGCATTAGTGAACATCATTATAAGGGCAGCAGAGGGCTGAAAATACAGAAGAGACACCAGAACACCATCTGTTTGGAAGGCAGTTGATTGCAGCACTAGGTGACAGAGAACATCAATTTTTCCAGCAGAAGGAATATGCAATGGGACCAGAAGAAGATGGAGCAGGCCTCAGAGTGCAGTAATAAGCCATTATTATCATTGAGTCTTAGCACTGATCCCGTTTGCTTAGGAAATGCAGCCATATTCATGCCAAAGAACATAAGATCCAGCACGGGAAATCCCTGGGTAGCTTCCAAGCTTGTCTGGGTTGCAGAGCTGGTTTTGTGTTGCAGAGCTGCACAGGCTGTGCTGTAAACACCTCAGCAGCTTGAACATGCTTGCAAGCGCATGGTCAGTAGTGAGCCAACAGGTGGAGTGCTGTAAAAGGCTCCATTAAAGAGAAGTTTGTTACCAGAAGAGCTTGCACTTACCTTCTTTTTTCGCAACTTCCCTGACACTTCTGCCCAAGACGTGCAACAGGCAGAGCAGTTAACCTTCCCACAGACAGTGCTCTTTTCCTCTCCTGCTCTCTCATAATCACTGTGTTCTCCATTCTCTATGGAGCTTTGTGCAAGAGATGATGGAAGAGAAAAAGCCACCCTAAGGAGAACGTTCCCTGCACAGACTCCTTTAGCTAACAGAGGCTAAGAAACAGTGACCTATTTCCTAGGGCACATTTTACTGAAAGATTAGGAATCAATTTCAACCCTCGTACAAAATAACATGGTTATGACTGAAGCTGAAGGAAACTGCATTGACTTATGCCAGGGATGAGCTGGCCCCAGCAGTGTGGAGAGAATAAAATCTGTATTTGCCACTGGGGCACAATTCTGCAAAGAAGCTGCTGTCAGAATTACTGATCCTTTGCAGGACTTATGACATTTGGGTTTGGATGATGACAACTAACATGGCAGAACTTTAAAGTTTCTCCATTTCTGTGTGGCTCATTTCCTGCTACTCCTGAAGTCATTCTAAGGTTTTGTTTTCTTCCTCTAAACATGCTGTCATGAAAACATCTTTTCCATTGAAAACTGAGCTTCCAATCAAAGCAATAATGCTCACACACTGTTTTCATGCTGGTTTAAGTTTTCTCTTTTTCAATTAAAAAGAATACACTGAAAATCAAAAAAGCTTTTGTAGAAATAATTGGCTTTTGGTTAAAATTTTTTCCATTCCTGAGAACTATCAGTGATAATATTTACTAAATATTTCTTCATTTCTAAAACCAGTTCTAAAGCGTTTCCTTTGTAGTTATAAAAAATACGTACAAAATATTCCCCAAAAATGAGAAGCATATTTCATTCCCACATGCCTACTCTCTTTTTTTTCTTTTCCTTAGTTTCAACAGGAAAAAGGTGGAATAAGTCACAGATGTTGCAAATGGATTGTAGTTTGTGCCAGCCACATGAAATTCTACAACTCCTTGCATGCACAATCTATAACTTCAATCTACAGTGCTTTGTTTTGTGTGATATTAAAGAAAATTAACATCCCCAGGGACCTCAGGATAATAACAAGGATTCCAGTGTTTATCATCAGATTGCATGACATGACCACAAGTAAACGGTCTGCTCCAAAAGATTCGATGTACATCCTGTAGAGACGTCTTGTAACGCCTGATGTTCTTGCTGTCTCTCTCATCTAGCTGCTTCCCACTGCCTGCCAAGAATTATTAGCTTTATCTCACCCAGCAAAGAGTTCACAATTCGCACTGACACTGTACCAAACCACCAGAAACTGAAACTGCTAAGCTAGCTCAAAGCTTCCTGCACTAAGGCAATTTGCTCCTTTGCTTCCAATACTAATCCAACAAAATCAACAATTCTGTTACAAACACACAAAAATCAGGGGAACGTAAGAGTAGCGTGCCAGAAGGGCTTGACTCCTGGACCTGTGATCTCTGTCAGCAAGAAATGGTCTTAAACAAAGGCCTGAGTAGCTGTACAGCGAGTCAAAGCTTGCTCAACAGCCAGCAGGGGTAAAGAATATATTCAGGTCTTCTTCAATTAGTGCTATCTTCATTGCTGCACTACACTTTCAACACAGTTTGTGAGGCTGCCGCTTTCAGCAGCCTTCTGTATCTTTTTTTCAGCAACCAGCAGCAGGTGGTTTTGTCTTCTTAAACCAGTTGCTCAGAATGCATACCATGAACTACTCACCAAGGCACCAGCTTGACCCCTCCTGGCTAAAACATGCTGGCAGTGAAAAGCAGATTCCCCCATATTTCGATCTTGAGCTGCTGGCCTGCATGGAAAACATCATCTTCCAGGCCCATATTCCCCCTGCTTCATAGGGGATGGGGCTGGTGCTGGGCCACACAGCTGCTAACAATTGAGTGACCCTGGTAAAGCACACTCCCCATCCAATAAACCCCTCACTGGAATGTCAGTCCTACCCTGAGAATCAGAGGCACCTCAGGAATGCAGAGATTCTTTTCTAAAAAGGAAAAAACAGCTCCTTTAATCCTTTGCTCTCTGCACATGCTAGGGGAGAGGCTAAAGGGGCCAAAGGAATCTCCTAGAATGCAAACAATTTGTCATCTGGCTCAAACTCAGCAATTTTAATTCAGCCTCAGGAATATGCTGTATATGTCTTTGTCCTGTTCTGCACTCAGAGAATTTTCTTGAGGTTGCTTGGAGGACTCTCAAGAGCAGGTTGACTGCATCAGCATAGCAGCAAGGGGAATATCAAGGCCAGGATGATGGTAGGAAAGCAAAGCCAAAGGTGATGACCACAAAACAGAGAAAATCAGCACAAGCTAGGGCAAAGCACCACAGAGAGAAGGAAGTATGTGTGAGGGAGCTCATCAATAATGAGAAACACTTAGCTGTCGGTGTTAGAAAGTACACTTTCAAACACTGCCATTCTCTCATCTTCCTCTAAAGCAAATGGTTTGATGACACTGCAGACACCTGGAGATTCAATGTTTCTGCGAAATTGTATTTATATTAGTAGTATAACTTGCTAGAGTCTTTAATTAAAGGCAATGAAACAGCCACTTTTGCTGTAGGCCCTTCACTGCAGTGAGGCAAAGCTAGAAGCCTCGCATCTAATCCAGCTACGGGCTTTCATCCCTTCGGTCTACGCGTAGTCATACCAGGACCTACGAGATGAATGAGAGGTAACAGAAGCTTCGGTGATGGTAGCTGACTCACCAACTTTTGGAAGAGGTCCCCTACACGTTGTTGGTGACTCCACTGCTGCACTCGGGGAAAGAGCCCATCATAGAATTCTTTGTGGATCTCGTAGAGCTCAGGCACTTTGAAGAATATTGTCTCAATCTGCTGACTAGTCAGCACAGGCTGAGAGGTGGTGGCAGCTGCTTTCAAAGGCTTCATAGGCTGAAATAAGGAATGAAAGAAATCGTTATCATGCAAACCAAGTACTTTCACCCTTGCCACATTACAACACATCCCTTCAGAGAGTTGTTTTTCATCCTATTAATAAGTGATATTTGCATTCACACAACTCCTGAAAGCTAGACATTAACAAATTGTCTCATGGGGATCAGCCACCCCAGCAGGTGAATTTTCCCAGGATATTAATGGTGTGATTAAAATCCCTTTGCACTCCATTTCCTTAATCTCTGTTCAACTGTATAGCAATGTGTCTAATAATTAGCACAGGATACTGAAAGACAGGGCTCCTGGATACTACCACACTAATAACTCCCTGGTTGTGCCATATACAGTCCTTTCTTTGAGCTTTTCTTTCTCTACTGGATAAGAGGAGTAACAGGTACCCTTTGCACCCGGCAACTGTAACTATAGTATGTGAAGTTCTGGGAAACTTCGGATTGAAGTAGCAATGAAAATCCAAGTACCAGCGTTTGAAATGGTATACGCCACCAGCGCTTACCAGCAGCAGAGCCTCCAGGTGGCTCAGGTAGGTTTCCTCACTGGCTAGGATTCCTGACAGGACCCATTTTCTCATCTCCAGGCCTTTCTCCAGGTCTGGCTCACTCTACAAAGAAGTTAAGGAGAAAAAAGAAAAAGACAAAAGAAAAAAAATGAAGAAAAAAAGGAGGAGGAGGGAGAAAGAAAAAAAAACAAGAATGAGGATGGAGAATAAAAGGTATTACTCAGCTGACCACAGCATACTTGGTTTTTTGGCTTACTTTCAGACTAAAAAAAAAAAAAAAAAAATCAAACAAAAAACCCACCTGTGCTCAGTGTCCTGTTTCTAGAAACACACAAACATAAAACATTAAAGAAATTTTTATTTTCTAGCAACTGATGTCACTTAGGTTATTTACAGGTGTTATCGTTAGTCATCCAATTTTGGTGCCTCCATTATGTACCCAGACTTCTTCACAAAATTCAAAACATAGAACTTAAAAATTCAGAAGTTATCCTCTTAAACAAATCTTAGGGGCCCCGGGTTATGTGCAATTCACTCCCTCCTCCCATTAGGGTTCTCTATGATCTTACTCCAAAGCCATGTTTTTCTATGCAGACAGGATCATTTCCCCTGCATCTACACAGATGCGGATGAATATACAGCGGTTACAGCCTGACATTGCTGTTAAGATGGCTGTTCTTTCTCCCACTCTCTACTATTCACTAAATTATTTTTCAGTGCCAGCTTGCACAATGTCTATTTTTAGTTAGAGGATGGAATAATCAGCACTGCTTGGAACACACATGCTGATTTTCTTATTGGGATTCCATGAAGGAGTTCTTAACCAAAACAACTGAAGAAAGAGAGGGGAAAAAAAACACATTCATGGGCAAATGCACACATCAAGGGAAGACTAACATCAAGCATGAAGAGAAGCAGTAATCCCCTCTGCTGAACTTCAACTATCCTTCCTCTCAAACCTGTTACCTGAAAAATGTTTAACCTGATAAAGTGAAATTGAATAATTCCATAAACTCTGAAGAAAATGTGGCTGAACAATGAAGGTTATAAATAATGAGAAACACACACCCCCCTTACAGAATCTTACTTCCAGCTCTCTTTTTTTTTGTCATTCACAGAAATGGCTTTGTACAATTCGTGCAACCTTTCTATGTTGTTAAACGTCTCTGAGAATAGAATCAGTAGTTGGATCTGAAAGGGCAGACACTTTTCAAGGGCTTTGGGTAGGTTGTTTGGGGCTCCATCCTACTCCTGTTAATATACAGAAGAATCTTCAGCTATTGATTTCAGCAGCAGGAGGACTGCCTGAACATAAAGCCCTTCTATAGCTGACAAAAAAAGCTCCATTTAGTTTAGGGTCCTACGCTTTGAACCTTGCAGATGTATATATGAGGTTCATTATGAAGAGACGGTATCTTGGCTATAGGTAAGCTTACAGTAACTATCACATTCTGAGCGTGACTTTGAGCCTACGCACCACATGAAGAAAGAAATGGATCCTCACGCTCCCATATATTTCTGGATTCAGTCTCACCAATAACCATCCTGATTTTTAAATGCTTTCATTAAATTTCACAAGCTACTTTCCAGGCTAAGAGACCTTGCAGCAACTACTTTATAAAAAATTTGTGAGGTGTCAAATACTGCCATCACTTCTTAAATAAAAGTGGCAGACAGAAGCTGCTCTAAGGAAATGAGTAAAATTTACACACACATCAGGTACTACATGGAAAGAAGAACTTGTCTTTGCATCCCACCCTTCAGTGAGGTTCAGCAAGACCCATAGCGCCTTTTAAAAATCTTGAAAGAGCATCTCAAAGCAGTTAGGAATTTGTAATTCAGCAGTCACGTTCAGAAGATTTCAGAAAAGCGCCAGTGACAAACTACATGGTAAAATGAATGCTGCAACAGATTCTGTGCATCTACAGAGCACCCGTGTGACTACCTGTTACAGTTCAGTCAGAAATGTGCAACAACATTAAGATAATTCCTTATGATTTTTGTACCAGTAGCACCTGGATGTCCACCTCATGGACCATTTTGTAAGGCATGGTACATACACATAATTGAGACAGACAGCCCCAAGATGTTTAACAAAGATTGCCTTCATCAGAAGAAGCAGGGATGTAGCTGTCTGTGTGAAGCTCCCAGCAGCCCCAGTGCAAGAAAAACACAATACCTCTTGGTTTCCAAAGATTTATTACAACACTTACAAAAGAAAAATGCAGCTTCACAAAGAAGCATTGAGAAAAACTAACAGTGCTCCAAAGTCCCCACTGCTGAGGATGAGGTAACTGGTCAATATTGACACAGCACTATAATTATCTTTAGCAGGTTCTCTTGGAGGATGTGAGGATTTAAAAACCAGCTCCGTATGTTTGTAACATCTGTAAAGAGCAGCACACAGTGACAAGTTATTTAAATGATTCAGACTTCCCCATCACGACAGTGACACAACAGTTTTCCTTACAGCACTGAGAACAGTTTTCCTCTTCACAAATAAAAGCTTTAATTAACAAGCCAGTTCTTGCTGGGCACCATCAGCTGACAGAGACAGCATTTTCTGCCTGAATGTTAACTTCCCCTCTTTAAAAGAGATGTGCTTTCAGAGAGACAAACATCTCCCAGGACACACTAGAGGCTTTCCTTCCTGGCCATTACCACAAGGTCACTTTGTAAAGTCTACTGTATTGTCCTAACCCTTTTTAATAGGAGCATTTTCCAAGCATGATGCTTGCAAAACTCTAGCCTCAGATGCAGCCAGGCAGGGCAGGGCCTGGCTGCTGTAAGCTACCGTGCAGCAGTTGCTGAAGAAACCCTCAGGGGAGTTTATCCAACAATCACACAGCACATTACAAGGTTTCCAATACAGTACCTCAAACTTACATAGTTTCCTCATATGTGAAAAGATGATCTCCTGCTGTTCCTGCTGTGTCAGGGATCAATACGGCACCATGGTGCTGCTGTCTGCATTGTGCTGCCACTCCGTATTTCCTCCTGAGAGCCAGTGCCCTGACATGAGTTTCCTGCTGAGGGAGGCCTTTTCTGACAATGTCATCTGGGGCTGCACTGAGCAGAAGCCCTTGCTGCTAGATGAATGTCTGGAAAACAGCCTCTGAGCTTCTTCAGCCTCAGGGTGCTTTCTAAGTCACACTTGTTATGAAACTTACTCCAGGACTGAGAAATTCACTGGGAGCTGGTGCCAACATCAGGAAGAAGAGGAGCAAGCTTATTATTTGGTATTACAACATTACTCACAGAATTGGGAACAGGCTCACCTGCTCACCCAAAACAAGACAGAGCAATTAGCAGGCAGAGATACTGCGAGACTGTCCTTCCACTCTCCCCTTGCAGCACACCAAGATGTAATGCACCCAGTGCCAAGGGCATTTTCTGCTTTGCCCATATCTGACAAAAAAGGGAAACAAAGAGCAACGCTGTGACCGCAACAGCCTCACTGACTGCTCTGTTTCTGCAATCCAGGCAGAAGGGCAGTTAAGAGAGGGAACATCCTAGGTATAGGTATCAAGCTCCCCACCAGTTCAGGGAGACCTGCCAAGGCTGAGGACTCCTTTCCCCTACTCTGGAAAGGAGGAAGCATTCAGAAATCTTTGAGCTGCTTGTGGCAAAGGGAGGAGCTGGTACCACATCTACCAGACCACATTAGCTAGGGGAAAATACACCTATTAACCAAAGTGCAGATGGGATGTTCCCAGCAGGATGTGGGAGCAGCCTGTATTGGCAAACTCTAACCACTCAGAAGGGAGTGCCAGGTGGTCAGCAGTCCATCCCATGCTTCCTACCTAGCTTGGTTAGCCTGTTTTTTACTTGTACAAGTCTGACTAGTATTTAATGTTCTGACCCTGTCTCTACCTCTTTGATGCCAGCATCCATTTCTAGCCTTCCTCCATTGCCCTTCCATCTTTTGGTTACCTCTTTACCTACTCATTTCAGAATAAATCTATCTTACAAGAGTATCACGGGGCAGCAGCCAGAACATTCCTGTCTGTCTGCCATGGGAGCTGTGAGGACCCAACACCCAGCCAGTTCCGAACAAGCAAGCAAGAAATCAGGGCTCTGCTCTTACTCCTTATGAACTACATTTAAAAAAAAAAAAAAAAAAAAAGAAAACAAAGAGGAAGGTAGAAAAGCAGTATAAAGGAAGTTTCATAAGTATCTCACACCTATAAGGTTCTGGTGTTTTCTTCTCAACTGGGTGGTGCTTCTTGCTATTCCAAAGACTCAAAAACCAAAAGATTGAGTCACAGTCATAAGTACAACCTTGCGGATCTGAACCAAGGCCATTCAGAGTGGTTAGAAGCACTGAAGATATTAGAGAGTGTGCATACGCTGGCCCCAAGCCATGGCTGGTTTGAATGTGTTTACAGCTTGTCAGCCTAAGTACTTTAGTTTACTAACCAGGTTGGCATTGCACGTTGTATTCAATTACTGCAAGCCTGAGATTCACCAGCTCCAAGGATTAGACAGATTGAGCTCTTCCTGACTCTCTTTAAAGAGCTCAGGGCTTTCTGGATGTTGTTTAAATTATCAGCAATAATTGTTTTCTTGCAAATGTTAAAAGAACGCAGATTAAGAGTCTAGAAACCACAACACGTAAGATTCTGCAAAGTGGTTGCTGCCGGCAGAGCTCTGTAAAGAGAATCAGTGATTCAAAGTGGGCGTATAAAAGGCACTTTAACGCTCAGACCTTCCTTCGGTACAGCGTGTTCATATGCTGTGCAACAAATGCGTTCAAAGGAGAGGTTTCCTGTAAGGACAGCTCAGAATCTCATAGAGAAGCTGACAGCCTACAAAAGAGAAAAACTATTCATTTCAGTTTTTAAAGTGTAAGTATCTTTGAAAGCTTCTGCTAAACAGGCTGGAGGTGTCTCATTGTCTTGGTGATATTAAACAGGGCAAATTCTGTAATCAAGCCAATCATGCTCCATGCAGGGAGAGAGGCCAACATTATTTATAACATCAGTACTGGTGTGCCAGCTCTCCTCAGGAAGGGCTGTACATCCAGGCAGAGCCCTTAAGCAGCAGAGTTGGAGAAGAAAAAGGAAAAGTTGCATCTGTTGGGGGCGGTGAGGGGAAAGTGACAATAAAACAAAACAAACAAAACAAAACCGAACCAAACACTGAGTGGAAGAAAGCAGAAGGATGTGGATGTGCTGGAGAGGGAAGGACAAGCTAGCAACAGTAGTATCAAGCAGAACAATAATCCCATTTACTGATATAGCTTCAGAGGCCAACTTTTCTGGACCCCCTTGGGACCAAGCTAGGAGAAAAGTCTACGACCTGCTCTGCCGCAGCTCGGCTTTCTGCATAGCTGGCAGATATTGACAACAAAAGAATCTGGTCTGAGGACCAGCAATAACTGCCAATGCTGTGCCAATCGTGGACTGCTCAGCACAAGAGGGAAGATGATAAAATTCTACCTGGAAATCTCCAAGTATCAGCCAACTTCCCCTCCAAACAGAACAGAAGGTAGGAGTTAGTCACTCGGCTTTAGCACTCCTGCTTCCCTAGGCATGATATATACAAAAATTGGAGAGATCTATTTTGGCAAAGCACTCATCTTCTAAACTCTAGAAAAGTGACTCCCCTCATTTCCTTGAGGGGTGAACCAGCCTTGTCTTTCCACTGGCTGCCCTGCACCCACCTCCACAGAGCCCCACACATCTTTGAGCCTGGCTTTGTCACCGAGCAGATCTTGAAAGGCCTTTCTTATTGCTACTCTTCCCATCGCTGTAATCTCTCCCCATGTGAGTGGCTGCAACAGGATCACATTGACTGAAGCTTCCCATCCTCTCAGTCTCTTTAGCCTCCAAGCTGCAAGCTACTCACTCAAAATTCTTGTCAGTAACTCTTCTCTAGTGAAGGGTGGCAGTCACTAACTTTTCCAGTTGTCCCAACACTTTCCGGTGGCCCAAGAATACTGTAGCAAGCTCTCTTTCTCTCGTCCTCTAACTCTATCTAGGTATCTTCTCCACTTCTCACCCTATCTGTATGGGGAAGACAGACACATTCTCTCTCTTTCTGGGAGTGAATTATCACTACCTGTTACAAATACTGTCTGACATCTTTTGAAGCTACCAGCACTGTCTTACTTGGCAAACATTTGGGCTGCCATTTTCCAAGACAGGTTTCCAGAATTTTTGGAATGTTCAGTCACAACAGTTCAACTGTTACAGAAAGCAAGGTTCAGGAAAATTAAATCACTTCTCAAGTTAAATAAACAAACAAGTATTTGTGGAACCCATTTCTCCTTTTTCCTCTTTCCCCTGTAGGCTTGCTTCAGAGCAACAGTCAAAGTTTGGCAAAGGCATTGGCTTTATGCCAGGACATGCGTCAGCAGCTCAGCATGAGATTCTGGAAGAGCCAGAAGAGGGGGTACGACCTAGTTTGCTCAATGCAAACATTTGTTAAGACGTCCTTACCACAAAAATGAAGAATCGGGGATGCTGAGATCCACACTACAAATGCCCACATTGATTATGTTCTCTCTGGGTCACAGACAAAACTAATGCTGGTGCACCTCTCGTCACTCTCCTTGGATAGCAACAGATGTTTGTGCAATGGACACACAGCAGATGGAATACAAATACATCAGAGGTGGCTGAAGTGGTACAGTTTGGAGGCAGACCAGCCAGCATTTTTAGTCTGCTTATATGATGCAAGTGGTAGAGGGGATTAGAAAACAGATGCCAAACGACAAGGTGTAGAACACCACAAACCTTCTGGAAGCGAGGGCCGATCGTGGCCCTCACTTCCTGGAACACAGACCATGAGGTGCTGGGAGTTGGTCACCCTACACACTGAGGGAACAACATGAAGCCCCTCCACAAGGGGGTATCCCTTCATTCTCTTTTGGAAAAAGACACTGCTTTTGCCACTCTGCATGTTCTCTGTGGTGGCTGGGCAGATCAGGTGGAACCCTGATGCACTATCCAACCAAAGGCTATAGCTGCTGTAAGGAGATGGAAGGACTTAGTCAAACACTTGGCAGAAAAATGCAAAGCCCAGAGAAAGACCACAAAATAAGTCAAAGCAAAACACCCTCAACATCCAGATAGCAACAACCCAGTCTCCAAGAGGAAGGCTGGTCTCACGGATAAGTCAGATGAACATCACACCAGAATGCTACTATGTGATGCTAAGCGAGTTACTTAGAATTACATTTAAAAAAATTAAAAAAAATAAAAACCATTGATTGCAATGTTTTCCATTTTTTGGGTGCCTGACCAGAGCGTTGTTAACTCTTAGTTGCAAGTGAAACTAAGGGGATTTTACGTTAAATGTGAAGAAAACTGCATTAAAAGTCAGAACTCGGTTTTGCAGAAAGTTACACATCTCACGTTAAGCACACAAAATTAGCAGATGCTTTTTCTATATTCTGCCTGCCTTGATTACCTGTGGTTAGTGAACATACCATCCTCTTATCTCACAAGAACATTGCAAGGATAATTAAGACCTGTGTAGCATTCCAACTGTATTTGGAATTAATGGTCATGCCAAAAGGAAATGAGTACTTTTGTACTCAGAGCGGAGTTTGCAGAGTGTCCTGTAAATAAGATGTACGCATAGCTCTAGAGATAAAATATTGAATCCAGTAAGCATCATTTGTACTGTACACTGAGCAATGCAGGAGCCCCCATAGAAAAAATAGGACATGATTGCGTGATTGAGGGTTATCATAAAGATTCAAGACAAGGCTATAGGCACAAGGCAAGGCTGGATAATGACAGTCATTTCTTAACTTCTGAATGATTTCACAATCTTAGTATTTTGTCAAAGCAGTGCACATAGTGCATGTGTTGTGGTGTTACATACAGTTAACTGTTGATATCTAGACTCTGGTAACAAAGATAATCTAAAATTTTAAGAAGTAATTGCAGGCACCTCAGAAAAAAGTGAAAACAACTATAAAAGCAAACACATGTAAAAAAAAATATTTTCTGCTAATCAAACGTAGTGAAAAAAGAAAATAGAAAAGACATACATCCTGGTATTTCTGGTCCACCACATTTTATGTGCTTGGCTCAGCACAGTGTGTTTGACAATTTTGTTACTGATGTCTGAGTGGCATTGTTATTTGTGAACTACTTACAGACAGGATCAACTGAAGCAGTTGAAGTTCACGATTAAAAGTCTAATCTGTATCAGGACATCTCTTAAACATCTTTTTATAGTCAGAGAAGAGAAAGCAGCCATTTATTTTAAATTATTTTTAAAAAGGCAACCTTCTAGCATTATTAAGGTAACTTTGAAATTAACTATTGTTATATGCTTATGAGGCAATATTCAAACAAATAAAGAACAAGATTAAATATTAGGCAGTGTCCCTTCCAGGCCTCCAGTCATGGGCACTATGACAACTGGTTCTTTGAAGATAACTCTCAGCCATGTGTAGTCACATAGCATTTTTCCTTCATCCTGAGAAACATAACCTAGAAATCTCAAGCCAATATTAAAACGTTCTTGGAGCTTTTGAATTTACTAATGATCGTTTCTTCATTCAAAAGCCTCTTACATATGACAAGAATTCTCATCTCGAGAGATAAAAAAGCATCTCAGAATTAACAGACTAAAGCATAAGCAGCTAACTAGATTCCATACTTTATAGTCAGATAAAACTAAGCAAACATCAACAACATATGTACTTGATAATGCTTTAAGAGATCTTGACAATGCATTTTGTCATGGTTTTGCCCCAGCTGGCAGCTAAGAAACAACAAGAACACTATCTCAAGTAGGCTTCTTAATCTAACATTCATTCTAGAAAAGTAAGGAAGCATACGATATGGCACTAACCAATAAAGAGTGACAGAAGGATGTATATAATGAATGCTAAGTAGCAATGGTTTGTGGAACTTGTCAGACTCTTGAAATCGTTTTGATGCAAGATAAATAAAACTGTCTGATACAGGTGATGGTGTTGATTTACATGTACACTGATATCTGTAAAATATCCATCTTCTCATATGACATCTTAATAGGACAGAACAATGTAAAGCCAACACATAAGTTAAACCACTTAAATGACAGATTTTAAAGTGTCATTTACAATGTGAGAATTCAAGGTGGTTTGGCTACGCTTTCTTAGAAATATAGTAGAAAGGAAGTGATAGTTGTCTTTGTGCTATTAAGCATTTTTATGAACGACCCGGGGAAACCAAAAGTTTGCAGATGACAAAGATATTCATGGAAACAGCAACTTGGGATTGAAGTGCTCTACAATCTAGGAAGCAAAATGATGAAGAGAAACAAAGGTTGAAAGTCAAACTGATTAATTCAAGCTGAAACTAAGACATTTTTGACTGTGAAGACAGCAGAGTCAATAGTTATTTACCAAGGCAAGCAGCAGGCTCTCTACCAAGACTACTATAAAAACAGAAACAGAAATTCTCCTTAAGTTCCAAGCTTTAGCCATGCTACTGAATCTGAAGCAAAAATAAAGCAAGATAGCCTGAACGTCCACATCAAACCACAGGTCAGACTAGCTAGTCCCTGATGAACTTTTTATCTATCATAATTGATTATATAGATAGCTATTTAGTGAACAGTCAAATTCATTGTAAGAAGTGGCCATTTCCCAACCAAAGTCACCATATTTCAGAGCTGGCAGTTTTAATTCCTCTCATTCCATTTTCACAGGGTGAAGGAAATAGATCTTACATTCTAGATACTTTACCAAAGCCTTTAACCTACCCGTAAATAATTCTTATTTTCCTTGTGAAAGCCAATGATAACTCACACGCACAGATCTATGAACATCATAATGTAGGATGTTTTATTCCAGAGTTTCCTTTCCAAAATATCTGGCATTGAGACCCTCTCAGCAGCAATTAATCCACAATTCTCTCCACTAAAATTCACAAAGGGTGGAAAAACTGAGGCTAAAAAAAAAAAATCATACACATAACACTCATCCCTAAAGTTTAGGCTTAGCATCAGCTAAGCCTCAATTTAGCTTTAAATAGACAGTATCAATCAGGCACTGCTTGTTACTGTCAAGTAACCTGTCCTTCAGTGTTGTAGTCCCTGTCTTTACTCTCTGTTAAAGCAGTCTAGCCCTTGCAAACCTACAAGGCTTTGCTCACTCCAAAAAGGCAGGAAAAGACTCACTGATTTTGTAGATTCCAGAGACCCTGAAGATAGGGTGTCTCGGCTGCCCCGACTCTTGGAACTGAGATGGGGTGAAGATGATGGTGAATCATCAATATAGGGCATCATATCATGATGTCGCCTCTGTTCTTCAGCACGGTCTGCATCATACGCATAGCTAGGTGGTGTGCCACTGAATGAAGCATCTGTAAAACACAGGAGAAAAGTCTTGTCTGGTCAGAGTCAAGCTGGACAGGAGACAGGTTGGTCAACCAAGGCGCTGCGTGCGTCCCAGCTATTATGATTACTTACCAGTAAACCCAGAGTCAGTGATAGTTACATATAGATCAAGTGGAGGCATAAATTTAATTAAACTCAAGTTGTCACCCAACATTCACGTCACTCATTCTAAGACCTAAAATGTAAAGTCCTTTCTAATATCTAAAATTGGGGTTCATTTAGTTACAGCTCCTTCCCTTCCCTCAAGTTTTCCTTCAAAAGCATTAGCATCAAAATAAATCCTCTTGCAGGCTCCATAGTTATGCAGTCTGGGTTTAGGAATGTAGTGTGTTAGGGTAACAGACCTTGTTTTTTCTGTAGAACAAGAACAGATGATGCCCCTGCCAGTTTAGCAATCATAGATAATACATAGCTCAGGGGAGAAATATAACTCTTTCCAGACTTCTCAGGAACAAGAGGACTAGGAAAGAAAGGTCTTGCATGTCAAGTGAACCAGCCTACTGCCAAAAAAAAAAAAAAAAAATCCTAAGAGGCCCTCTTCTATTGGCTGCCCCTCCCCTCCTCAATTGTGAGACTAACTCCTTAAATAAATGAACAAACCACCACCCTGACCCCTACCCCCCCACAGACCCCCCAAAAAAACCCACCAAAGAACCCAAAACAAACCAACAAACAAAACAAAAACAAACAAAAAAAAACCCAAACAAACAAAAAAGGATGGTGGTATGAAGAATCAAATTAACCATTATTGCATGAGATGTCAATGAACTTCTGCAGGAAAGGTGAGTACTAAAATTGGTTCTGGTATCTTTTGTGGCCGCGTACAGAACCTGTTTCTGCAAAAATCTATATTAAGGACACACACAAAGCAGCTCCCTTTACCCTAGGTTAAAAGGTCTTTTATCTCTCCACACAAAGAAATATTCACAGAGGACTAAAATTTGCTTTCTGCACAGTGGCACTGCATCTTGCTTGAGAGAAGCTGGAGACAACCTTACATACGAGTTACATGAGGCTGTGAAGCGCTTTCACCTGTCAATGCCGAGCAGTGTCCTGTGTGTAGCAGTAACAGCCACGCATGGGCCACTGAACGCAAAACAGCAGAGCTCCTCCTCCTCTTTCAGTTACTAGTCACAAAATGGCACTCTTCTCCCAAAACTGAAAAAACCCCACAGTAGCAGGCGAGCCTTATGGAAGACGAAGCCACAAAAAAGAATAGTTTTTTTGTCTTATAAGTTTAAAATCATGCATTAAATTCACACTTGAACACAAGTAGAACCAATTTTTACTTGTTTTCACAAATATCCAGGTTCTGTGAAAATAATAAGCAGCAGCTGCCAAGCATACTAATAATCCTGTTATACATCACTAAGGCAGGGTGGAGGAGTAACATTTTAAAGCCCACTTTCCTCCCTCACAGTAAACTCAGTTAAAGCATGACTCATTCCAGTAAAGGATGTGAACTTTGTGTGGAACAGAATAAAACTTGATCCATGTGGCTTATTCAGGAGGGAGAGCTGGTCCAGGGAATTTACGCAAACAATATACTGAAAATCCAACAATAAACTCACTGTAGAAGTGAGCCTCTGTCTCAATTTGTACTAAATACCACCCAGCTAAATAACAGCTGTATATGAGGCCTTTAGCCTGCTGAAGGACCATGGCAATATTATTTTAACAAGCTCAATGAGTTTTATGTCACCCACCCGCTTATGGTATTACCTTGTGCTCAAGTTCTCAGAGCTCTTCAAAAGACTTATTAGGTTGTGTGAGACCACAGGAATGGAGAAAGAAGAAAAAAAAAAGGGGGAGGAAAAAAAAAAAAAAAAGGTGGCACGTTCTCTGGAAGGGACTTTTGTCTAGATGTTAGAGGTTTCCAGAGCTCCCCAACCACTTCGAAAACACCCTATTAAGTTGATTTGGTAAACAGAGGCTTGAAAGGGAGTTGCTGAAATAAGGATGCTCAGTCACAAACAAAAGAGATTTTTAGATAGCCCAAAGTTGGATAATGTCTATAACACCTGCAAACCAAACAAATCTCATGCTGGAATTTTCAAAAACTCTTTGGCTAAAAGAATGTGGACGAGAAGACAGCATGGCCCCCACCTTGCACTACCCAAACATGCAAGGAAACACTGAAAAGAAAAAGTAAAAATACCCTCCTCACATGCAAGATGAATGGTCTTCTGTTTGGCTGGAATGTTAAGGGACTGTTTTGATCCCAGAAACCAGAGCTATAAATAGGAAGGAAAATGGGTGTCTCCTTGCATCTCTGCACTATTTGTGCCATATAAAATAATAATTAAAAAGAAACCCCTAAGACCACGTAACTTCAGTGGAGGAGTGCAGATACCTGTTTTCCATTCAGCTGTCCCTTGTGCAACTTTCTAACCCAAGAAGCCTGCAAGATAGTACTGATCATTTGCCACTGGCATTATCCAAGGAGCAACATCAGTACTGGGCATTATGTAGGCTTTGTGCCTTTGATCAAGCAAGAGTTCTTTTTCCTTCAGAAGTTTCTTCAAACTACTCTTGTCCAAACCAGTTTCTCCTGCACCCGTGCAGTAACAAGACCATGCTGCTGTGCAGAAATCAAGGCAGGAGTATTTCTTTCACCCCCAATGCTTACTTTCAAATTTTATAGTTTGATCCACTTCTGTTAATGGGGGAGTGAATGCAGACTAAAATATATTAGCAGAAAGGTTCGCAGTGAATCACAGTATTTTCACTTTCCTCACTTTCTCCTGCTAAAAAGCAGGCTTCACACTTCTACCTTCCATAACACGCTCTATCTCCTACTGCACAAGGAAACCTTTATCTGAAACTGAAGGAAAGGGCAGGTGGAGGACTTGGTCTCAGAAGAGGAGATGTATTCCTAGCTTTGCAATAAGATTCAGTCTACCTTTGAATCACCTTGTCTCCCTATGCATAAAAATGAATATAACACATCTCAACAAGGAATGAAGAGTGTCAATCTATCAGTGTCACAGACTGCCATGAGATCTGTGCATAGAAAGCTCCACACAGAATTCAAAACTTTATTTCTGTATCCTCCAGGGATCCTTCACACATTAAAAAGCTTAGAAGTAGTTATAATCCTTCTTCTTTCTATTATTGTTGCATAAAGCACTGAAATCCACCTATGGAGATTTTAATTATCTCCAAGGCAGAAGGATCTTCCTGCTTTTATTCTACCATTTTTTCCAACAGAAGCAAAATATTACGGTAGCCAGATACACTAGCAAGTCTTAACACTAATAACAGAGGTAGAGTTGTATCTCTATGATTAAAGAGACCGCTGTTGCTAGGGAAACTAGGTTATTCAGAGCTCCTAAACCCATCACAATGCTGCACAGGCTGTTCAGGCTCCACCTGGGAGCAAAAAGGCTACAGCAAAGAGATTAGAGCCAGGAGCTCACCTGCACAGACACTTCCTGCTGCTCTGGGTGCTGCTACTGTAGATGGCGAGTAGAGAGAGCAACTAGGCCTGAGCAAGAATCATAGAATCATTTAGGTTTGAAAAGACCTGTAAGATCATACAGTCCAACTGTTAGCCTAGCACTGCCAAGTCCACCATTAAACCATGTCTTTAAGTGCCACATCTACACATCTTTTAAATACCTCCAGGGATGGTGACTCAACCACTTCCCTGGGCAGCCTGTTCCAGTGCTTGATAACCCTGTTGGTGAAGAAATTTTTACCTAATATCCAATCTAAATCTCCTCTGGTACAACCTGAGGTGTAAATTAGAGCACTTGGTTTCTTAGCCAGTGTCTCAGGTAGAGTGAGCATTAAGAGGGTTCTTATTCTCCTTTTAGGGCCAGCAAGTGTCTGAGCCATCAGTAACTGAGCCATCAAAGCTAGAGAAAGATGAAACACAGGAACAACAGACAATTGCTGACAAGGGACAACTAAGGAAAAAGGGGGGACATACGAGGATGATGGGCTCAAACATGTCATATTGAGAGAGCGCCAGAGAGAGATACTGAGGACACTACTCCACGTATGTCATGCTTCTCTCACCTCACCAGCAGGCCCCCTTTCTCCTCCTCTTTGGCTAACCTGTAAGAAGTCCCATCCCATACAGAAGAGCAGCACCTGTGACTTACAGAAACAAGCCCTCTCAGCTTATGAGTCTGTTCCACCACTCCCTCCTTTAGTTACTGCTTCCATCCTTTCACCTCTTTCTCATCTCTGTCCCCTTTTCATTTTCTTTTGGTTTTCTCAAACTTAATATTCCTTTTCTTTATTTTCCTGTTCCTCCCTTCTTCTAAACTGCTCCTCTCCATCACTGCCTCAAATTTCACCTGGCTGGAGGATAAGGAAGAATCTAACAAATTTACAGTTAATCACAAACTCACTGGCACTCAGAGACAGCACAGCAACACTGTTCCTTTGTCCTGTTGCCTACACCCTTCCTGCTGGGTGCCACATTCATTCTCTGGGAATATGAAATCAAGTCATAGATCTAACTTGAAAGCAGGAAGGGAAAAAGAAATTAACTTCTAAGTAAAAAGAAAGATTAGCTGCATCTAATCCAGGGCCACACAATGGTTCAAATGCATGTGTCATACTTGCACAGCATCACAACATCCATAGCTGCTTGAAAGGCTTAGCAGCAGCGTGCAGAGAAACTTCCAAGCTAGCTGTGCTCCAGCTAATCCCGCGAAAAGAGCGGTGAAGCCACAGCAGCTCAGACCTGCCTGCCTAAGTAAATACCTAGAATCCTGAGGCAGGAGGGGGAGTTGCACCACATGCCAAAGCCTCACATCACTGTGGCTTCATTGTAAATGGTACCAAGGCTAGCACAAGTTTGTAATGTCTATACTCACTCCAAAAACATTCCTGCAGCTGCAGAGCAGAAGAGAGCTACGGCAGTTTGCATCCTCCGACTGTGTGTTTCTATGCCAGGGAATGTGTGAGGCCATAGTTTGACAATGCATTGTCTCGGCAGCAATAGGGGTTTAAGATTTCCCCCACCAAGCCATAAACCACTACATGGCCCTTTCCCCTCTTATCCCCTGAGTTCTGCAACCCCACAGATGTCTACGGTCCAGATAAAGACCTCAGCCAGCTCAAAAGAAAAATATCTTTGATGCTTCCCTTCTAAGATGGATCAGCTCTCTGATCAAGTTCATGGCACAGAAATCCGAACTGAAGGGATATACTCTTGGTAGTTCAGGGGTGCCTACACTTAAAAGCTTGTACTGCAACTGAAGACGTCACATTAGCAAAACACTACTTGAGTTTCCTTCAGGTTGAAGCTTAGTCAGTTCCTGGGATTTACACATGACTGGTTTGGGGATAAGTTACCAGAATGCAACAGCTTTTTTTTTTTTTTTTTTTTTTTCTTTTTTTTTTCTTTTTGTAACCTTTGAGTTACTAATATGGTTTACCAACCTTAGCTCCAGCTTTTACATACTGCTGTTTGGTTGGTGATAAACAATACAGAATCATGTCATTTTATTTCTTAGTGCTGGCCAGGCTACTTGGAGAAGGATCAGGGATTTGGGCCCAGTGCTGAACACATGTAGAAGTGCATCAGTGTGGATGGGCTGCGAATGCAGTTGCCTAGGGAATACAGCAGCATTTTCTAAAAATTAGAAGAGTTAAACCATGGAAAACTAAGCATCTTGCTTACTTCCTCAACACCTTCTGAATCATCATCTCCAAACCCAGAAAATAGTGCACTCAATACTTTGTACACTTTTGCACAAAACTGAGATCCATGAACAATAATTATGCTGTCTGCGTATATCAGGAGCCTGTCCCAGAACAAAGATCAAGAATCAAAAGGAAAAAAATGGATACGTTTGCCATGTCAAACCCCTATGGCTTTATTCTTCTCAGATTGATGAAAAAATAGCTCCGCTAGGATGCTAAACAGATTCAAAACAAACCCTTTGCTTCATGCTCTGTATCTCTTCTCTATGCAAAGACAGTACATCTACATGTAAAGACGTTTAGTGAAATCTGAAGCCTTCACTCAAATAAAACCCCAAAAAATCCCATTAGTTTGCAAATTCATTTTTTAGTATTAGATGAAAACAGAAAAGCAAAAAGTAACAAAAGCTAAGCTAGCTCCAAGCCTGCCTATGGCCTCAAACTGTATTTCTCCATTAAGCACATGAAGAGAATCCAACTATTACTGCCAGTAGACTCCTACAAGGCACCCCATCATTTGCCACAGAAGAAAAATGTCCACAGATGATCTTGCTTACCACTGCTGAACAAGCTGTCTTGGAGCATGAGTTGCAGTAGTAGAATTGCAGTGAAATACATAACACAGCCCACCCACAGGAAACACCCATCAGCACACAAAACCAAGGCAGAGTTGAACAAGTAGTTGCATACAATGCAGCCAAGCTGCAGTTTCCCCTTCTGCAGGCAGACGTGAAATGGGCTTTGGAAGTGTGCTGTATGTTGACAATTTGCAATGAAACACTCTTCAGGGAATAGGATGAAAGGGGAACAGTACCCAGGGAAGGAAGGTTTCTAAATACGTATCTGGACACTGGAATGGCAACTACAGCTTATACAGCAACGTAAAAAAGGAGTTCTGTGAATCCAAAAGTTCAGCAGATCTTTCTGAAATCACTATATCCATTTCAGGTTTGCATGCTCCCCTCTCCCACTGTAATAGGTCATCTTTCTGCAGCATGTTAGGTGGCTGCAGAAACAAGTATCTGTCACACGTAAATTTTACCCAATCTTTCATTTTCTTTTAAGGGTAAGGGTGTGTTTGTGGGTGCATATGTGAGCACACATGTATGCATGCATGTAGAGATTGAGAACTGCATCTTATTTTTGAGATGGAAGGAGAAAGCAATGTACCTTGCATACAGAAGCAGCAAGACAGCTGGTGGTTCTCACCACCCTCCCTCCCACAGGGGGTCTCAGGCCATAGATTAACCAGCCTCCAAGATACTGTCTCTACTACAGATGAGCTTTATCCTTGTAGCAGACAGCGCCCTTAAGTCTTTAGGAGACGAATTAACTGCAGTCCACTTTTAATCTTTTAGGTGTGTCAAACCCAGATCATTAAACATCTAAAAAAGAAGATCAGAATTCTTTAATCTGCCCATCCTTTCCATGAAGAGTTCATGCAGAGGCTAGAGGACAGGTCTGATCTGTTTGTAGCAGTCTGTTACTGAGACATGCTGTTGCACTTTGCTGTGACTGACATTTTCCTGGGGACAGACTTAACATTCACACAGATCTAATACCCATGCAGAGTGAGGTTCCATGATCCAGCCATGATGTGAAAGCTGAGACTACTGAGACCATTCTCCACCACAGGGAAGCCTAGGGCATCCTCACACAGGACAGAAAGAACTGCTCACTAAGGCTCCTGAGAGAGTCATTATCATGAGAGAAAAATTCAGGAAGCTAACCTGATGATCCAGGAGAGTCCATCTTTTACCAGACAAGACTGCGCTGTAGCACGCAAATTCCAAAGGTTTCCCTTCTGCCAGCCAGCACAACTTCCCCACTGCTCATCTTCGCTTCAGACAACTCCAGCTTAGCAACCACGGAGTGCTACATGCTAAGGAGTGTAGACCAAGCTGTCATCCACACATTACATTCAGCCAGGCTTTGACACAGTGCATGCCACAGAGGTCGGCAAGGGAAGAGTAGCAGAGTTGTAAATTCCCATCTCTCTAAGACCTCTGACACTTCGATCAGTTTCAATCAGACTGAAATACTGGGAGGGAAGCACACCACAAACTAGACAGAGGAGTCCAACTGATGATAAGAGTTGTGGTTAGGAGGAAAACAGGTTATGTGTTATGGGGATGTGGCCTTTCCAATACAGGGTATCTCCACAGCAATTTGTAAATTTGAGGATATATTACAAGCAGGCTGTATGTAACTAACATTAGGAAAGAAAGTTACCCATACTTACTGCAGAAGGCAAGACTTGAACATTTGTCTATGATGGCTGACAATACCTATGTCCTACTGGCTGCTACATGCCCTCCAAGGCACTTAAAATGTTTAATCACCATCACTTAAAGCCCTAAACATCAGCGAGTAAACACACACATAGATGAATGAGGTTTGTTCCCTGCATGACTGGCTGCAAATATGCTGCCAACAGGTAGAGACAGAGAAATTCTGGTCAGGCCTGAATTACATAGGTACCATCCATTCAAGGAAGAGTGTGAGAATACTTAACTCAGAGGGCAGGCCAGGGCCCAGAACAGTGAAACTCCTGTTGCCTTTTTTTTTTTCTTTTTTACTGTTTCTCCTAAATGTTTACCACTAAGTCATGCGGCACAATGTAACAACCCCTAACACGGATGAATACCTTTCAGATTCCTGCCTTGGAAAGAGCAGAAAGTCAGTCTGTCTCCATCCAGGGTCTATGTCTATGATTCCTCTCCTGTTCTATGTTTTCCCAGGCAGGCTGGAAAGGTTTCCATGTTCAGTTCACATTGGCAGTCAGGCCGCTGGATGTTCTTGGCAAAGTAAACCCCAGAGCAAACTGGAACGCCTTTCCAGTTTTCTTTTCCATTCCTTACTCAGGATTGTGCACCAAGTTTAGCTGTTCTCATTCACTCCAAGTCTAACAGGCAAAAAAGTAAATTTTAGGCCCAATCATTCAGATTTAAAGACTTTTTTCAGTATAAAAATACATGGACAGGCAGATACATTCATAAGTACATGTGGCTTTGCACCAAAGGCACCAGGAGCTTTAGCACTGACAGGCTCAGAGCTGCAAGCTGACTGAAATAGAGAAAAGGTTTCCATGAAAAATAAGGTAAAAAATCTAAACCAAACCCAACCAGGTAAATGACAATGAACCACACACAGCTGTAAGGAGAAGAACCTATAAGTCAGATTATTTCCCAACAAAAGCAGGGGTAGCTAAAGTTTTAGGATTCAAGCAGACTCCGCTCTCTTTGTGGGCTCCTGCTCATGTCTGTCCCACTGTCCCGTAACAGACATGTTTGCAAGGAGCACAGCAAACCACAGTAGGAGCTGGCCAAGCTAAAAATAACTGGCAAGAGTGTTATTTTATAACCCAGAGCAATTCCCTATTCAATTTCACTGATCATCTCCACACAATGCATCAGCATAACAGCACAGAAGTGGGATGGAGCAAATGTGACTGTTCAGGTCAGCACTACTGCTGTGCTCAAACTACAGCCTTGGTTTCATTTCTAAAAAAGAAATCTAGCTACAAAACGTAAAAGGAAACTGCATGTACTGAATACATTGGGGGGGGCTGCTTCTCTCATACCTAGTGTGACTCTATCATTTGTCAGGTGAATGGATGAAAATTCCAACCATGATCAGCATACTATTTACTATTTTGTTCTTCACAGTTGTCTCAGTTTTGCAGCCACTTCAAACAACGTTTGGCAACAGGAATCTCCAGAGAAGTCAAGAGATTAGAACAAAAAAAGAGATTAACAAAAAAACTCCACAATGTATATATTTCATTTCCTGTATTTAACTAGAGCAGACCAAAAGTCCTGCCATGCAGAGAGGAAAGTGCCTGTTAAAACAAAAGTTTAACTGAACTGACAGGTTTGTGAGAAGGGAAGGGAGGACCAGTCCTAGGCAGCAGGGAGTATTAAACTCTATTAAAAAAAAAAAAAAAAACCAACAGTAAACATGCCTGATAAGAATATTGTTCTGGTTTTAGATCTTCAACCTTGTTCAGGATGAGTTGCTTTGGCACCTTTTTTTCCTATTGTTTTTTTTCTCAATAGTGCAGCTAGGACACTAAGAAGCCAATAAAGCTAACCACCATTTTCCTGTTTACACTGTAAATCTAGCCATTGACATCTTACTTGTTACACAGTAAAAAATAAGCTATTGATTTACCATCTTACCATCTAGAACAAGCAACCCAAGCTAAATGTCTTGCTAGGCAGATGGCTCTGCCTACACCATTAACAACCTTTTCTGAACACAGCTGCTGCCCAAGCTCAGTGTCTTCCTGTCATCTGGCTGTAGAAGGAAAAATCAAGTTTTGTGTCATTCATAACCATGGCAAGGTACTTACAGAACCTTTTTTTTAAATTAAAGATGCTGCAGGTAGAACACAGCTCCCTACCAGCATTAATAAACACCATCTACTCGCCATCTCTTTCCCCTTGAAACTACTAGGTAAGATGAAGGTCGCTGGGGTCACATGTCAAGGTTTGTTCTGGGCTATTAGTAAGTTCTCACCTAGCATACCCATACCTTTCTTCCCAAACTGTGTGCTTCTTTTGCAGAATCTGCTTTTAGAAGTGGAAGTCCTCCTCTAATTATTATGACTGAAGAACAAATTTAGAAAAACATGATTCAAGAGCAAGCAACACGGTGGTGCCAGTCAGAGTTGTCAGAGAAGCTGAAGAGCAGGGGAGAGGAATGACCTCTCAGTCTGAGCTCATGGTGCACTCCATCAGACACCAACGATGCTGTTTCACAGTTCAGCATCATTGATTGATTCATTGCTGTTCAGATTTGATTAAAATATGGGATAAGGAGTTTATTTTGGTAGCACAGATGTGTTACGCCACCATTTCATTAAGCCCTGCCATCCCACAGCATGAATGAACCAACAAGTGATTTTGAAGCCATGCCAAGGGGAAGCACTGAAGTGCCAATGAATTTCATCCAAAGGAAAACAGGACCAAACCAGTCCCAACTAAGATGCAACAGCCTATGTAGATGATGGTGTCCCTCAACAGCTTTCTTCTGTACCCAAACTTGTATATACAAAGCAGAACTTCTGCTCAGACAGTAGCTCTCAAAGCAAATTATTAGAGGTCCTTGTGCCCAGCAAGTCATAAAGTAGTTTCATGCAGTAACTTTGCACCAAGGCCAAGAACTGAGTTCTTGTGGCTCCCTAATACTTCAAGGAGAGCTGTGGATATGCAGAGGCACACAGACCCATGCAGGACCAGAGCCTGGCTGCCTGTGCAGACATCTGTGACTGCCACATACACACATGCTTCTTCAAGGGCACACAGAATCTGTAATTCAGATCAGCTGGTGCAGGAGAAGAGAGCAAAGCAGGAGAAGGACTTACCTGTGAAAACAGTTCTCTCTGCTGCAGGCCTAGAGAAGCCTTTGCACTATTGCTGTACTACAGATGATGTAGCTAACTAAGGACTGTCAACAGCGGGAGCTCATTCCCAGGCAAGCCACAAAATAAATGGATTTTTTTGGAGAGCAGGGGCCAGGGGGGTGCCCACACTCCATTTTCCTACACAAAGGCCTTCTCTTTCGTGAAGGAAGGTTGTTAGGGAAACACTCCGGACACAAAGTGTCAAGAAACACAAAATATTTACATCAAATGTGTGTACATACACACATACATATAGATAGATATATACACACACACACGCACCCCCCAGTAGAAAATTGATCAGTTGCCCCAACTATCTGGGAACAGGATTTTGGCTGTGCCAAAATGCAGGCTGAACCCACGGAATCCACACCAGACTCCTACTGAGCAGTGCACAGCAGGATAAGACTTCAAAAGATTAACCAGTACAGCATGGATACTCACGTACAGAGCAGACACAGCCAATGATAATGTTTACTGCTGTTAACACTTTCATTTCCAAATTCCATTGCTTAATAAAAACAGGTAAAGAGAGAGTCTGAGCAGCTAGTCCAGAGCATAAGCCAGAAGCAGAGCTAGAGAATTAGTTTACCCAAGAGGAGCTAAGTCAAAGCAAGAAAACTTTAATAACAATATAGCAGCAAAAGAAACACTTTCTCCATATGGTTTTAGAGTTACTTTCTCCTTTTATTTCCAGTTGCAACCACCTCCCAAGAGGGTCAGACAACCATTCCCCAAGATGAAGCACTGAAATTCCAGAAGGAGTGATAATCACAGTGGTTTGACACTGGCACTTAAGGTCTGCTTCTGATTTCAAGCCTGAAAAAAATAAATCAATTATTTACCAGAATTATGACCTACTTAGCAGATAATAGCCTAGGATCTCCTCCCTCCTCCCTTTGCAAGCAACATTTTGCAGAGAACAAAGAATTAAAAAGGAAAGTAAGTAGAGTAGCTGGAACAGGGGCTGTCTTGCACGAGCTATCAGCCACCAACAGTACCACCACATCAACTGCATGAGCAGCCCTGGGCAGTGGCCAGCAGATAGGTGGTGATCAGAACCAGCTCCCACTGTGTCAGGGACCACTGAGCTGCTCATGCCTTTGCTCATTGCAGCACTCAAACGAGGCTTAAAAGCATCTTGTGCTCAGCCAAAGCAAGGAGCAGGCCTAAATGCCCGGGATTGGCACCTGAATAGTGGCTGTGGAAACCCTGGCTATTAGATGCTCTGCATGAACTGACATCGAAATCTGTATATTGACAGGAAAAACAATCTACAAATCCAAGAACCACTAAAAGAAGTCCAAAGGAAGACCACCTATAGCTATGAAGCGAAAAACCTCAAATTTTGTAGACAAAATCCAAAATCTTCAAGCCACAGATGCAGAGCTTCCAAAAGCCCTTTTTGCAGGGCAAGAGATATCAGAACTTTGTGCCCAAATACATTAGAAGCACACATATGGTCTCAGCATCTTGAGCAGACACCTTAGAAAGAACAGAGACCTAAATGATTCTTTGGCCTCACAGAGGTGGGGAAATACAATTTCACATCAATTTGTATTGCACTGGAAGATAGTTTCACCCCACCTACCCTTGAACAACACATTTAGGAATGGTGTCAACCTAAACTCCTTAAGTAGTCCAGAGGCATGTCCGGAAGCAGACAAAAATCTTAAATGGGATAAAGTGCTTACTGGAAGGTGATCAACTGCTTGAGAACAGAAGAAATCCTCACAGTTACGCTCCCCCCCAACAGAGGGAAAGGATCCAGGACATGATTTATGACTTGACTGGACCATTTTGGAAGGGGAAAAAAATTCAGAGTCGGTATCTGTGCCTGGCTGAGTAAACTGTACGTACAGCAAATCTTTGTGCCTGTAACAGAGCACACACCCAGAAGGATGGCTGTGCTTCTCCACGCAGCACAGCTGTGGCCTGCTGGCTGCTCTGAAGCTTAGCTGCCTCCTATCTTTATTTCTTTCATAGGAAATGTATTTATTTATTTTAATCTCTTGTCTTTCATATTGTGTTTGTACACAGTCAAATATTTTGACTGAAAACTTCAGAGAAAAACCTAACCCTCTTTAATGGAATAAATGTACAACTAGAAGCAAGTAAAACACAACTGGGGAAAAATAAAGGAACACTTGTATATCAGCACTATATTTAGATACTGCTTTACTAGGACTTTTACAGAAACTTGGAAGACGTGTTGTGTTGATGCTTGGTCCAGCCTTAAAAAGCTTCAAGCAATTTGACACAGCCCTGAAATAGAAGTTCTGACGTTTTAGACTGCAAGCTGCACAGAGCAGATACTGTTCAACAGCACAGTAACTGTTTTCTACAAAACCTCTGCACGCCGCTACATTTCCTGGATTAATGCTTCACTTTAATTTTCAGCAGCATTTTTAAACAACAACTACACTGTCTGTCAGACTCATGCACTTCGATAAGTTTGAGATAACTGAAGAATTGGTGGGACAAGATTCCTGTCGATATTACTACAGCAGAAAGACAGAAATACTACTTGTAAATTGCTATGTGGGACTAGCTATCTGATGTGCAAAGCAGGGTGGATCCACTCACCTGAAGTGGAAAGCTGATTCCTGCCCCAAGAGTTGGGTTTGGCCAGAATGGAAGACAGACGAAAAACCACCAAAACCCAAAACCTTAACCTGGGATTTGTTTTACTTCCTCAGAATGGTGCATGCCACAGTACAAATTTAATATAATTCACAAAATGCACCTACCCAGCACTGTGGGCACATATTTTATTACAAAAGCTGTATATGGCAATGGAAATCCAGTTCAAAACATTACTACCACAAAACAACACACACCACCTTGAAGAGGCTCATTTTCTGTCCCAAATACTCATTTCTCCTCCTAAACCCAAAAACATTAAAAATAGAAAAGGCAGAAGGTATCTTGGGAAGGTGAATTAAAAGGGCAATACTGGTACAGGACATGGAGTTGAATTTTTGGGACGACACTGGTATCTCATAAGCCCAAGTAAGTCATAAACATAAGACTTAGACCCAAGATACTTGAGCAAATTTTAGCCTAGATCCTTGGCCAAGAAGCTTTCAATCAAAAAAGTGTAGACTATAAAAACAGCAGGTGTTAAAGATGCCACAGAGAATGACATCAAATAGCAATGGAAGAAACACAGTTCACACAAAAGAGATGACAAATACCCTCAGGCACTTTCTTCCTCTTAATAATCACAACCGTTTAAGTTGTTAGTTTCACATCAGCAGCACAGGGCTTGCGGACCACAAGCAGCTAGACGCAGAAGGAGCTACAGGAAGTGAAACATACCTCTTCTATCCTAAAATAAAAATGGGCTGGAGCTCAGTACCAACTGATGGTTTTATAAAGGGCAAGCTGTCTTTTAACAGCAGCCTGGTAGAGATGAAAAGTGATGGAATAGCCTCATTTTTGTTTATCGGTTTGTTTTTAACAGATGGGAATAAGAGGAAAAGAGCATAACTCATTCCTTTTGCAAAATACTCCTGAATGTAACAGCCAAGAAAATACACAAAGTTTCATAAGCACCTGCACCGATGATCCACATGTATTAATGAATCTTAACACAAGCTTTCATGAAGCTGAAGGCTGAATTCAGTGAGGTGAGAATTTCCTGGGTGTAGCCAGCGTACCCTTGTGCCCACCAACTTCTTCTCAAAGATTAAAGTACTCAATCCTCAGTTTTACGTCAAGATGATGAGGTCTCTTGCCATTGATTAGTACGCCCCTATTCAACAGGAGCACAAGGATCCACACTGTCCAATCCTATTGTAAGATTAGGTACAATTTCTCTTTTGTCTATGATTAGCATCTGATGTTGACAAATGGGATGAGAATAAGAAAGCAAAAAAAGCACAGCTGACCCTTGTCAGAGGGTGGCAATATGATGGCCTGGACATCACGTAAACTGGATGTCAACTAAAGGACTTGGCTGCTCAGCCTTCGTCACTACCCTATTTTCTACAAGTCACTACAGGACCTTACAACCACCAGGTCCCTCTTCCAAAGCCTGGAGATTTAACCTTAAACTGAACCTGAAGTTAAGTTGAAGTCATGCACACCAGCTGTTCTGCCTTCGAGGCACAAAGGGTCACAGGAGCAAAGGCAGTGAGAGCCTCAGGACCTGAAGTGCTCACACAAGGGACTATTTAGAGTACCACAAAGTATTCCTGCTGCTGTTGTGTCTTGGTTATGAGGATTTGAGGCTAGCATGTGAGCCTGCTTCCATGGCTGCCTCTCTCCCACAGGGAAGGATGAGCGCTGACTGGTAGGTCCCTAGTGAAGAGCAGCCACTATTCCTTTTCTATAACTGCTTCTTGGAAACCAAGTTCCCCACGGGACCTGGCAAAAAGCCAAGGGTGAAGTGCAAAATTTAGTAACAGCAGGATCTGCAGCCCAGCAGTCTTACAGTGCACAGACTTTTCTAAAGGGATTACTGGCTATCAGCCACTCTGAGGGGGCTCTTTACATGAGGCTGGCACTTCTCCCAGCAGAAGGTGTCGGGGGACGACACAGACGCTAGGTAACAGAGGCATAACAACCCAGCGTGCACTCACTCTGGATTAACCCCCTTCGAGAACCAGGGAGAAGCAGTTACTGCAACAGGGGGTCTTGTCAGATGACAGCATTAACTCTACAGCTACTAGCAGAGCACCAAATGGTGCTTAACCCAGAGCACCCCTTAAATACAGGAGCTTAGGCCCCCCTCCTCCACTCCAGGGCAGGCAAATGGCACAAGTAGAACCAGTGTTTACCAGAGACCACCACGCGTTTGGCATCCCATGAACCAGTCTCACAAGGACATTATTGATCGATGCTATTTCTCACCAGGTGCGTGTAAACAACCAGCAGATACTACTGGCACATGGGAGCGCAGGCAATCATGCTGTGCCTTATACTGGGGAATAGGGAGAGACATGCACTAGCAGGCATTAAGAAAGCTTGTGCGTTCAAAAGACGGGTGTTCAAAACCCACCTCTCAGCAAAAGCTTGGAATGACCACATTGCAGAATGAGCTTCCCTCTGGATATACAATTTCTTATTCAAACCCAGACTCACCTTTCAGGCATATAAACAGTCCCGAATTAAAATGTCCCTCTCTCCTGTAACAGTATTTTCTCTCTAATCTGCCCTCTAGATAGGACAGGCTTGCCTCTCCCCATTACTTATCTCTGACCAGAACGTAAAGCCTCTTCTTGCGTGGTGCCTCCAAGAACCTCAGACTTCTCTTGTTTAGCCCACAAGGTCTGCCAAAAAGTCAAAGCTGGAAAAGTTTTTCTATGTAAATACTCCTATTTCACTGTCCCAAGCATTCGCGTAAAACAAGAATGCTACACCCTATAGTACAGATGCCAGGGTACCTGGCCTGCAACACAGCAGGTTGTCCTATGCACTTGGAAAGAAACTTTGAAGAGGACACATCTAGTAAAGATTCTCACCTCCTTTGAATTCTGCTAATAATCCACTTTTCTTACTGAATGCATTACTGAGATCCTAAGAATGCAACAGCTTGGGTCGTGTACACAGCCCTCCACATCTGGAGGCCTGCAAACAATGGGAGGCCACGGCTGCATCATGTGCCAGGAAGCTTTAGGCACCATGCAATCAGCTCAGCTAGTTTTGTGGTTTAGTGCCTAACCTCAAAACATCACATTCCCATTTTGAACCTACCAGCTCAACTAATAGGCCCAAATGCTGTGTATAAAAATATATATTTAAGAGAAGCAAGAAGGCGGGGCGGGGGGGGGGAGCTGCCATGAATAGAAGCCTTTATGTCAGGAGTTACTCCCCATCTAGTCGTTGGGTATTTTAAATCTCTCCCTCTCCGCTGCCCGTGGTTATTGAGTTTGATACAAGGGAAAGGGGGAACCACCTTGGACAAGCCCTTCCTGCTTTAGTCTCACCACGTGTAACTGAAAACTAGCATAATCCACTACTACAGCTACTTATTTTATATATTTAATTGCTTACAACACAACCACAGGTCTAGTCAAACTTATTTCCCTGTTCCCAGTACTAGTCTTTCCCTCTGTTCTCATGCTGGATACGAGAAGTATTACACACAATGGCATCCAAAACCTCTTCTATTCTTTAAATAGCAGAGCCCATGAGAGTGATCCTACAGAGCAAGGCTCTCAATCAGTGATGAAAAGAGCTCACATGTGGAAAAAGAAGTGGTATTCCTTGGGCTGTGATTACGTGCAAGAAGTGGAGCACAGACATCCTGCAGTACTGTCCAGAACAAATGGAAGAAAACATTGAAGAAAAGGCTTGAAAATAGAAGCTATGAAAAAGCAGGTGCTTTAAACAGAAACCCATCAAACAACTTTTTTTCTGCACAGGCAAACAATCCTAATACTTTCTGAATATTCCTTCAGTATTCTGTCCAAAGGGTCAGGAATTCCTAGCCTCAGAGATTTTTAATGCATTAGAGGAATTGAAATCTTTTTCCTCCTTACATGGGGAACACATCTAATGTCAGCTGTGTAATAGATTATACATGCATGGTTAACTCTCCTGCCTCTCCTGGCAGTAGTTAATGGATGATCCTGGTAACATAAGAATTATATCAAAATTCCACCATAAAGGATAAAACTAACTGAGAAATAGCTTTGCACTGAGTGAGCTAGAGCTGCAAATAAGGAAGATGAAAGCTTAATTTAGGTAAGCTTCTCTCTGCAAGGGTAAGAACAAAAATTTAAACTGAGGAGAAAAAGAAGACTAGAATAGCTGGTGACAAACAGGGAATTCAATCCAAAGAGACAGGATGGCAAAGAGAAGGTGGCTTCTCTGAGAATGACAGCTGGAGAAAGGCAGTTCTGGCATGCAGGAAATCCAAGGCAGAAAGCACTTTCCACGCCTCCAGGACTGCTGGAAATTAGGAGTATTCCAGTAACTTAAATTCAATTGCTTGTAACATTACAGCTCTCTGAACGCAATCAGACTGCTCAGGAAAATGGCAAAACCTATCACTACTTCCAGTATCACTTGGGCAGGTCCTTATTCATAAGAAGTAGCAAAATTAACTTGTAATTCTCTGTACCTTGCATACGTACAAAGTCGGACCAAAAAAACCCCAACAGCAGTCAGTGATTCACAGCAATCACTGGAAGAGTGTCTAGGAAACTCTACTGCAAGGTTTGACAGCGTGGCACCATGGTTACTAAGACAATACAAGGCACAAAATCCTGTTGTATATCTAATCCCTTTGTGTTTAACCATCTGGGACAGCAATTCCTTTCATAGGGATGAGCCCTAGTATTCTAGAAATGTGGCTGTTTGTCCAACGTCCAAATTTTCCATTACTTTTTACCCTTCTAAAATGTACAGATGTGCTAAATTTATTATTTTATTCATTACTATCAGGACATGTGACAGAAAGACAACAGCTAAGGAGATCACTTGCTGAACAAAATACTCTGAACAGTTAGACTTGAGGAAGAACCAGATTAGTGTCCAGCAATGCCTTGATTTCCTCCATTTTTAAACTGAGAAAATACCTACTTATACTCAGGACTTCAAAGTAAAAGCAAAAAAAAAATTTTTTTTTTTTGAGATCTTTGGGCAAAAGTCTGTTATTACAGGTAACATTAACTCAACTCTTCTAGGCTAGCCACTTGCCAGGAAGTACATACACAATCGATCAATTTTCATAGCAGGGAGGGTTTAGTAAGTGAATTAGGATAGTCTACATAGCTAAGGACCAAATTATTCAATTGGAAAGAGGGGAAATTCCAAAGCATCATTCAGGAACAGCTTTCTAATACCAGGAAAATTAGATACCTTCAAGTTACTCCAGAAACAAGCAAAACACACCACCACACACAACAGTAGAATTTCAGAATTACAGAAATCCAAGACCCCCAAAATCTTACATATATCCCCATCATCACCAAGCTGCAATGTAGTATTTTGCAATCAATCACGCTTTACTCCTCTTTTACCTTTCATATTACCAATCCTTTAATCAAAGCTTCTGTAAGGGCATGGAGGAAAAAAAACTGCATCAGTCACGAATTCATAATATTTGTGGTTTTTACTCCTACACACTCCCTTCAGCTGTGATTTTGTGGATGTCAGTCCCAGCAGCGAGTCTTTGGACATGCGTATACAGTAATTGACTTGGCATCTTCTTGAACACTTATGCATTATTATTTTGAGAGCTTACAGGTAGGAAGGTCATTATATGAGGGCATCACACTCTCATACATCCTCACTTCTCTTAAAATCATACTCTGGAATACATCATTACATCCGCTGTCAAGGTACTGTGACACAAGGAAGCTTAACAAAGACAAGGATTAAGCCAGCTCCTGTATATATCCCACTAGCATCCCTCTGCTCACACACAGAGGCTGTATAAAGAAAATCTGGAGTCTCGCTGTCTACACTGAGCTGAAACCTGCAATGCATGCTTCCACAGAATGACATTGCAATAAATAAATACAAATAAATCTGTAGGATGCTGCTCTTTGACCTCTGGCACATATGACCAGACTGCTGGTTCAGCCTGAGTAGTTTCCGCTGCTCCAGGAGCTCTGTATTTGCACTGAGAAGGCAGCTGGGTCACTGCCATACCTCAGCAGACCACAAATATAGCTTCAGCCACTTGACACCAATCCTGATTATTTGGTGTCTTTTTTTTGTTTTCTCCAATCAATCATTCCCTCTAAGTCAAATTCTGGGTTTTCCTGTTGTTAAGAACTAGGATTCACTGCTTTGGCCTGGCTTCCTCTAGGACACATGGGGAGGAGAGATAAGACCTCCCTTTCAGTCAGTGCTGACCACAGATAAGCACAGGGGCTTTATTATTTTCCACCTGGTCTCTACCAGCAGAACACAAGCAAGGATAATCTGAAAATTTGACAGTTTGAGGAGTGTAAGAAGCAAATGCTTCTTCAGCAAGTCTCAGCTTACTAACAAGGTTTAAGCAACAGGGCACATTATTTTAGGTTCAGGAAGTAACCAAATCTTATAAGTCCGCAGGAAAGAAAATTAGTTCTCCTCCCTAGCAAAATTGAGGGCAAATAGCTGATATGCATAACCATTCTTTGGAGAGCAACACGTACTGGCAAAGCTTTTTAAGCCAGCCTTTAGTCATATTAATTCCCTTTAACGCAAAGGAATTTGAAGACCACGGTCTAACAGATGAGGAAGCTTTGCCATCTCATCCTTTGCAGGGAGGCATAGGTAGCAACACTTAAAAGTGTCAAAGAGGGGACTGAGCAAAAAAGAAGCGGGGGAGGATTTAAAAATATACTGTAGTTCTACCGCTTCAACAAATGTCAGGAAATTCCAAAATCCTGCCTCCTATTCTGTCCCAAAATACAATGGTATGATTTAAGAAGGGTGTGTGAAAAGTTACTTGGTGCACCTTAACTGCATCTGCTGCTGCTGGCAGGCAGAGAAGCTGTACTCCAAATAGCACGGCAGTGTAAAGTCTTGATTTCTTATCACCTCAAGCTATATTGGAACAGATGCACTTTTAAAATTTGCTTTTGTTTTATATCTTGTACCCATGTCATCCTGCAGATCTTACTAGAGAAAAGCTTGTCCCCTGGAATACAAAGACAGAATTCTGAGAAATACACAAGCAGATTAACTGAATTCCTAAACCCATTTCAGCAACTGTGCTTCTCATTTATGTTCATGCGCTGCATTCTCCAATGCTTTTAAGCTGTTGCCACATTCCTAAAGACAGCTATCAGCATGGCAATTACCATTATAAAATTGGAGTTCCATCTTTAGACTTAAGATGAAAGAAGGTCTCAGAAATGAGATGCAAGAAAACAAGTCTGTACTATCAAATATTTGGAAATTCTTAGTCAAACAGCTGAGACAATGTTTCCGCATTGGAAGAATGTGCTCTGTTCATCAAAATGCTGTCTAGTACTTTATGTAGATTTTCTCTATGCTACCACTTCCAAGCTGGTTTCTCCTGCTAAATCAAATCCTACGTGGATGCCCGTCAGCACTGATCTTCTGCAGATAGTCTACATTTCAGAGACATTTCTAATCTAAACTCCCAAGGCGATTCCTACTTACAATGCACTGAAACATTTACTGCGGGCTTAAAAATTTACAGGTCTGGTCTCTCCCTCAGAAACTGTTTTTTTCCCCAATGAAAAGTTTGAGATATTTGTGGGCCAGGATAAAGAAATACGAAAGGGGTGTTACTAAAAAAAGATTCTTGTAATTCATTTGAGAAAGTTCTTTTTAGTGAAGCCAGTGGGACTGTATGTCAGAACATATGGTTAGAAGAAACACTAAGACCACAAGAATCAACAGTAAAAAGTCAAATACTCCAGTGCTTTGGAGCACGTACTCCTGAAGAGACAAGAAAGTAATTTGCAATTTAATCCAATTTAAAACACAAGAAAACCGCTCCTCCAGAAACACAAACACACAAAGCAAGATGCTCTCAGTATGTACAAGGAGGCACAGCTAGGATCTGCAGATCATTTGACCTATTTTGATTCTTTATAAAGTTTCTGTAAAATAAAGCACTTTGATAAGCAAATCCAAATATTTTGTTTAATCAATGCCTCGCAGCAGCATGCTACAAGGCTGCCTGTCAATTTAAAAAAAAAGATACAGTATTTTATTTAAAATAGAATAAAGAAACACTCATAATTAAAATAAGCAGGGAAGTACCCTTCAGTAAGGAAAAAGAGTAATCCTGGGGCAAGTAATTGAGAACTGGTTTAGATTTGACAAGTTACACAGTATGCTCAGGGGCTATACAAGCAGTACACTCTGTGCAGCATACACAGATAAGGAAGACCACACTGCACACACATCAATGGGTAACCTACACCATGCAATTAAATATTTAAGGAAATTAAGGCCTGCATGAAGCTCTGCAGGAGCCCTTGCCTTCTTAAACTGACTCTGGAAGAGAAGGTATACATTAGCCTTTGCACAGACACAGTTATCCCTGAGTAAGGATAACTTTCACCTTTATGACAACATTTTCATGGGTAGTTGTGGCAGAGGAAGATGTGATGCTCCAGGTGACCAAACCACTCCACACAATTCTTGCACATTAACCAAGTAGGAACAAGTTACACAGTCCCAAAGATTTCAAGGAACTTGAAAGGACTTTCAAAGGAACTCACGCTTTATGCACCGCACAAAAATTGAGGAGAAAAGGCCTTACTGCTGAAGTACAAAAAATTTTCTGTGCACTGGATGCAAAAAAAAAAAAAAAAATTAACACACTCTGTAAGACATTTAAAACATTTGATAACATCCGCATGGCAAACCATAATATCAGAACTACATCTTTTATAGCATATGTAAGAGAGTGTGCCTGTCTTGCTTTTGCAAGAAAGACCAGACTGCAACAGCTATCCAAAAGAACACAGATAAGGACATTATGCATGCACAAAAATAGTGTCAGCCACCAACTTGTACATGCATTTGTCTGCAATTATAGCTTATTATGGCTGCAGCCATAACACAGTTATTCAATAAATTCTGAAGACATTAGCCTCCTGGAGAGTATGAAGTAGTTTTTCACTACCAGAAGAACTGGCTGCCTGAGGGTTACTGCAGTGATAAAAACCTCTTTCCCTCTACATCACCTTACAGTGACAGCAAGGGCATCAAGCTGAAGGGACAACAGACAAGCCATGAGTCTGTTTAAGTAGACATCTATGAAGTGGGAGGGTGACAAAGAGATGGTTCTGAAAACAGTTACCCCAGAGGCAACACAGACCAGAAAGGATGGATGACAGCTCAAATGAAGAACCTGCCTGATGATAGGTCCATGCATATTTACAGATTACAATTCGCTACAGGAAAAAAAGTGGCAAAGTTACACGCTTTGTATGCTGCTTCTCTGACATGTGGAATTAAGAAATTATGTCAGTATTTCTACAGTCTTAGTTCTGACCAGAGCAGAACTGCATTCCCAGAGAGGAGTGGACACCAAAAGCAGGAAGAAGCAGCTCCTGGCAGGAGAGGTCACGGCTTGCCAGTCCAGTTGGATAGCGCTGTGGGAACACCACTGCCATACCAGCACAAGGAGTCTGGCCGCTTGCTCAGAGACAAATCATGTTACTGAGGCCTTCCCAAAGTCAATAAATTTAATAAATCATCCATGTCTCATACCAGTTTTCAGCTTCAGTATAAAGCCTAACCTTAATTAAGCTGTAAGGTTGGACTGGCAGAGAAATGCTACACAAAAGTAAACCAAAAGATGCAGATTTTCCATCAAGCTATTCCATTAAGTTTTATTTATAAATCCAGCTTTGCACATAAAAGAGGTCACAGTCTCCCATGAAAAGGGTATCCCTAATTAATCATCATCATAAGGGTACATACTAATTCAGTTGTAACAATTTAGCTTTAAAACATTCTGGAATCAGACTTAAATAAATAGTGTCATACTCTGCAGACCAACTTCTTTTGAGCAAAAAAGAGTTTATTTCTTTTATGTTCACATGCACAAATCAATGCATGAGACATGAACAGGACTTCAGAGCTGGTACTACAAGGCTTTTATAAATCACTGAGGTTCACTCAGACAATGCTTCAAATACGCCAGGCACAGTTTTGAATAACCTTATTTTTCAGGATTTCATAGGTGTACAGGACACATTTAGATTCTTGAGGTTATAATACATTCCCCGATACTTCAAACTCATGCAGAAAACCATACTCCTCAAACAAAATTTATTGGCACTTTCTGGCCAGTATTTCAGCAGTTAAAGAATTAGGAATGTAAAGTGTGCTGGTGCTTGAACTCTGGGTGTGGTTACCATTAAACTGAAGGAAAGAAACAAGCCAATGCAAGAACCACCTCATGCTTTGCCAGGGAGAGAGAAACAAAACTAAATTAAAACCAGAAAACTGTAGTAACAGATACTAAGTGTCATCTCAAGTGGCACTGACTTCAGAGGTGCAAGTGGCACTGACTTCAGATGTGCAAAAGCTACAGAATTAACTGTGCACCTGAGGACAGCCAGCCATCATTCTGTTCCTGTTGATTAGAAATTTCTTGGCAGATGATGCACAAAGCTTACAGGCAAAACCAAACACAATAAAAGAAAATTTCAGTTTTGTTTCATCTTCAGAGCTTTCAATGAATGTCTGTCCAAGCAGTAATTTTCTCTAACTTTGTAACTCCAAACTATGTTCACATAATAAGGTGACAGTTTTCTTCCTAAAACACAAGCAGAAAATTCTCTGTCACACTTTACACTAGCCTTAGCTTACTCTCTCTGCAGTACTCCGGCCTTTACACAAAGAACTTCTTTGCATCCCTATCACAATGAAACATACTATTCTGTCTTCCATACTCTTCTCTACTTCTTCTCACCACCTCCTCTCCCCTATCTAAACAAATACAGAAGAACAAAGTTTGTCTGTACACTTTAATTTACAACAGATACCAAATTGATCCAAGTGGCTGTTAATCAGAGCTGAACTTGCAGTCTCCAAGACATTTTCCTTCTAGGAGGAAATAGACTTTCTTGTGCAGAACTTGCAGCATTGTTCAGAATTTGTAATTAACAATACATGTATTTCTAGTGTAGGTTTCTTATGAAAGGCTCAGAACTACCTTCACTAATCCCTTTGAAGGTGATTAATATTTACAAGTGACAGAGTACCACCAAGACATGCACAGAACTTTTGAAAAGCAAATCAGACCCCAAAATCCTACCCTTAAAAAAAGAAATAACCCTTGTTTCGGACATGCACAACAACTTTGTCAAAGGCACTTGTACCCTAAAACCAATCTACGGTTATTTCACAAACAGATCTGTGTAGCTGGCAGAGGAAATCCCATCTTGCTATATTGGGCAGAAAAGGGCGGAAGATCCAAAGGCTTCATAGCATGTATGTGGCAGGAGGAACCCTTCCTGTTGCTCCTCACAGCAGATAAAAATTCAGGAATTCCCCCCATTCCCCAAGAAAACAGCACCAGAGTGGTCATCTCCCCCCAACTCCCTCCTCAGCACCTGTAGCAGAGCATAAGTTTCTAAAGCACTGCTGAGCCATCAGCTGTGCCCACAAAGCAAGCAGACAGACATCTTTTGTGCCTTTCTCATTTGGCAGCTGCAGGGGAGAGATGTGGGGGCTGGGAGGAGGGTGTTCTCCCCTAACACACCCAGGGGAGAGCATCAGCAAGCATGGAAAAAAGGACTCAAGAAAACGGGGGAGGCAATGGAACAAGCACACAGATGCCCATGTACTGACGTCCTCTCCTTCCTTCCAGCTTGCAGTTATCTATTCTGAGGGCTAATTTTTAATGTTGGGGAAATTCCAAGTCACCTAAGGCTGGAGAATTTAAAAAAAGAAAAAGTAAAGCACAGTACAACCTTGCCTGCCTGCAGCCTTTCTGGGGTAAGGAGAAAAGGCTGTCTGACAAAGCATCTAAGTCAGCCACAGTAACCCACAGCTTACATCAGCCAGCCTTTGGCAAGATCCAGGTGACTAATGACTGGAACAAACCAAAAGCACCACGGAGCACTGAGAGCACTGGCGTGCTGCTGGAGGATCTCAGTCCTGCCCCACAGCCAGGCAGCCGGCAAGCAGATACCATAACAGAGGATGCAACAGGCTCCCATACCACAGGCAACAGGTGGATAGAACAAGGGGCAAGTTAAAAAGCCACAGAAGGGGAACAGCAGCTGAATAGGTGAAAGCTCTCAGCAGACCCCAGCTGGAACTGAATGCAGCACGTTATGAGGGTGGTGGCAGCAGCAAGTGAATCTAAGCAGCAGGAAAAGCTAGTTTTCCCCAGAGCGAAGTCCTTCAAATTCAGTCCTTAAAACATAAGAGAAAATGGTTAGCAAAACTAGCGTAGTAACTGTGGGAGGGACAATAGGAGACTCAATATAACATGCTTAGATAACATTTACCACATTTAGTGGTAACACACGAAATGTGTGTTCCCTTTTTGAAAAGTTTCTGCACCTTCCTCTGGTTCTCTGTGTTCATCTAGCTAAACAATCACTATCCCTATAAAACTCAAGTAAACAGTGAAACTCAAATGTAGACATACCACACTTCTCTCAGGCACTGGCACATCCTGCAATTTTCAAGCTAAGCACAGAGTTATACTCTACAGCACAGCTCAATTAATTAACACCAGCTTAGCTTTGACAGCACCTTCTCTTTTTTGTGCTGTCAGCTGGTCTACCAGCTGTTTTCTCAATGTACCCTTGCAAACTGAAGAGGCAGGACAGGCAGCAGAAGTTTGAGCACTAAACTCTTGGATTAACAGGGGTTAGATGAGGCAAATACATAAGCAGCAGCACTAGGAGGAAGTCAAGAATGGAAGCAGAGCTGTACAGAGGCCAGAGTGCAAGAGACACCCAAATGGTATTTCTCAAACTTTTAAAATGTTTACAAACATACAAGTAGTGGCTGAAATAAGCTGAAACTTCAACATTGACTTAATTATAGTTAAACAAACACTGCTATAGATCCATACTCCAACAGAAGTCATAAGAAAACAGGACACAAACAGGCAAGTCATCCAATTTTTCACCTACCCTTGTATCACTTTATCAAGCCCAGACTCCACAGCATCTAAGTCACTGCCACATTCCACGCAACCACTGACCACCAAACTTCACCCAGCAGTTCATGCACACAGGCATGAGACCCCTTCTTCCATTAACACGGACTCCAGTTTGGAACAACAGGCTCAGAGTACTGGTCCATATAATTTATTTTCTCCCTCTAGCTATTACAGAGGAGATATTACACAGCCACTGGAGCTCCCTTATCCATACAGATTTTTAAAAAAAAAAAAAAAAAAAAAAAGGCAAAAAAGCAGCCATGCCCAGTATGCTTCAGGAAAGGCATCCAAACCAAAAGTTAATTGGAACACACAAACCCAGCCAGAGCTTTGCAGTGCTGCTGGCGGTTCCTGATGAAGAGAGCTGCCATGGGGTGGAGTTCAGACACACCCACAGGCAGTTCTGGCAAGGATTTGGTCACCCTTTGCGTTAAGTAAAGTTCAAACCAATTTACAAAGGAAATCATCATCTTCATCTTCCACAAGATGATGACAGAAGTGCAAAGAGGCAAAGCACATTCCCCCTCAACAATCCCACTTTCTTCTACTGTACTATGCCATACTAAAGGGATCCCATTCAATTCAGGCTTTCTTGTATTACAGTGCAACCAGACTTTGTGCAGGCAGAAGACAAAATGCTTTTTACCGTCCCCAATAATATGATCAGCAGATGGGAGCTGAGGAAGGCTGGACTGGAGCTTGCTTTAGAAGAACCTTGTTTACCAGTTCTAGGTAAGAAGGCTTCACTGCTTCAACAGCTACTCATCTAGTTTTGTGGTAACCTTGAGCCTTCAACCATGCCAAACAGCAACACAAGGACTCCTAAAATGCTCCACAGGCAGAGAAGCTTTTGTTGTGTCCATCATAACTCCTTCTGCCCACGCCTCTGCAAACAGTAGCTCTGCTGGTGTGCAACAAAACTGTGAATCTCCCATTCCCTTTTACGTCCAGAGGTAGCAAAGTGAGAAAAGTAATCTGAGGCAAAACAGCTCACTAACCGTTCTAAATGGTGCTCTCCCTACGCAGATATAGTTAATGCAGTCATCTCTCCTCCACCTCTTCTGCTCTCAAATGACTGAATGATAATACAGAAGCAATGCTCCCTTCTCACAGAAAAAGAAAACTGAGGGCCTCTGCAGCCTATAAATAATACATGAATATAAATGATATCCCATCCAAAACTCACGCTGTATTCAAGGCAAGACAAGTGGTTCCAAACCTTCTATTAAAAAAGGAACAAAACCAAACCAAACAAACAAAACCAACACAGGACAGACCACAGCTCTCCTACTTTTAGGCCTTCCTCTCCCTACCAGGAGTTGAAGATGACCCCCTGGTAATCTCAGAGAATAGCAGCTCTTTCTCCTTGACAAGCCACTACCTGCTCGGTGGGGCTGCCCCATGAAAGCAGGGGTTCCTTTATTTACAGTTTCTTCCCTCCCTTTCCCACCAGTTATTTTTGAGGGATTATGTTTCCTGTTTTCACTGCTCTGCCTCCATTTGTCATTCATCACACCCATTAAAGTAGAAGGGAAACGCAGGGGAGCAGACCAAACACAAAGCAAACCTTTACGGTTCAGCAACCAAGGGATTAAATGTCACTTTTTCCCCCCCTCAACCTCACCTCTCTCACAAACCCTCCAAGATATGTAAATATGGCTTATCCTCCAGCATAACCCCAGATTCGGAGAGCTTTTACAAGTCAGATATTTCAAGATGGATCAGACAGGCAACCTATTCATCCTGGTTTGTGACAGCTACTTACCCTCCCTCTGGCTGGTCCACTTTGGATCATGAACAACTTGTTCTGGAAAACCCCTGCCTATTATCCTGTAGTTAGAAATGGTGCCACAGCAGTTTTTAGAGCTGAAAGTAGAGCAATATAACCTAGCTAATCTTTCTTGCTATGCTGTTGATCTGCAGACATTGTGTCCCCACCACCTCAGTAATGGGTGCCCAATTTTCAGAAAAATGCAGTCAGAAAAAAAAAAAGCGGGGGGGGGGGGAAGTCCTGGCAACAATTTAGAAGAATGCAATCAACAGAACTACTGCCCTCTCCCTAACCCTTTGCTTATAAATTCCCTGGCAGCAGTCTCACAAACCTTCTTGATGAAAGTTGTGCTTACTAACTCAGATACAGTATAGTTGCTACAACTATACTGCTACTCAGTACAGCTGCAGCTCTTTGGCAACTTATGGGAGTAGTACAGCGACCCCTGGGGACACTTGGGTTATCAAGGGTTAAGGGTAACAGAACAACTGGCTTTGAATAGATAAAGGGCAGTTTCACTGTTTTACCGCCCTTTCAGATGTCTCAAGCTATGTGCTCTCCCTTCATACATTCTTTACTATAGCCCGACTCCTGTCAGTCACCTGAGACTCTCAAAGACATGTGCTGTTTATGAAGGATAAGCAATAACCGTTTTAGCAGAAGTAGAGCTAGAAGCATCCTCACCCAATCCATTAGCCCCCTCCAACAGTACACAGGCTCCTATTCATATGATGCACAACCTCCCCAAGGCTGCTGCTACAGTGGCACCGTTCCCACCCTCCTCCCTCCCAGTCACATTGCAGGGCTGCCCCAAAGGTGACAATGCATTGTACTAGCAGCAGATGATGGCTCGGGGATGGACGGAAAGGAAAGACTAAAAAGCAAAATGTTGAGACAGGGACACAACGACTCAGAAATAAAATGCATTTGGTTTTTGAAGACTGCTGAGGGTATGGCTCAATTAAATGTCTAAGCTAGTCTCATGAGCGAGTGTGGGTTCATGCAGCAGCAAATCATAACCAGAAAGGATTCTTACCCAGGCATCAGAAAGCAATTAGGGTTTAATTAGGCTCAGAATAGAGAGATCAAAACCAAAGAGGGAACTAATCACATGTGGAACTGAACCATGGATGGCATGTAGAGACAGGAGACCAGGAAAGACTGGAATGGTAAAGGGCACTGAGAAGGAAGAAAAACACCACAACCAATAACTCTGTCAACAAAAAGGGAAGTCAGCATCTGAGGTGACTACAGCCACTTCTGAGGAAGATACATTTCTGCTCCCAGGTGCGGGGCAGAAGTAATCTTACTTTATGAGACTGAAAAAATGAACATGTGTCAGTGTCAAGAAAAAGGCAATTGAAATCATAGCAAAGGATCAGGAGATAGACTAGACTCGGTATCTGACAGCTCAGATTGCACAGCTGGGCAAAAGGGAGAATAACCCTGAAGATAAAAGCAATTCCCCAAGGCAGAAATCAAGTTCTCCCTTCCAGTGCATTAGGAAGGGCAGGAATCCTACCAACACTAGCTCAAAATAGGAGTCTAGTCCTCTCTAACGAACTGCATGACTGTGGAAGTCTACCACACTGATGCCTGTGCACTCTGATGTTTAAAAGCTATGATGAGTAACAGGTGGTGCATATGCAGGAGGGATTAACACTGCAGGGTTATTCACAAGAAAGTCAAGAGAGCTGTGTAGGTACTGTTCCACTCAGATGGTACATTCTTTTTCCTTTGAACAGTACCACCTTATTTCTTGATACTAGTATAAACAGACTCACCACAAAGACGGGTTTAGGGAGCTGCTGATTCAGAGCATTAGCAACTTGAGATTTTAAAGTTGTCCTTAAGAGGTATAACAAGTAGAAGGCCCAGTAAAGGAGCTTTGGAAATAATAATAATGATAGAAAAAACAACAGGTACAAGGAGTATAAATAGACCACCAAACAGTGAGAACCTGAGCAAAGCTCCTGCAAAGAAGTTACTCAAAGTTTCTAGGCTTCACTAGTATACCACAGTCAAAATACAGTTGCATTCCTTTGCTGAGTAAGTACACCGGCTTCTCTCACTGATCTTTCAAGAGAATGTTAATGAGACCTACCTGGAAGGCTTTAAAATTTAGGGGGACTACTGTTCTGGCAGGAACTTACTGGTTAGTAAGTCAATCTGAAACACAAATGACCTTTACTGTAACTGCACCTTTCCAAGCAGTTAAAAAACAAACACCACACACACAAAACCCCAAACCCAACATCAACCCACTCCCCAAAAAAAACCCAACATACAGATCTGCCTTTGGAGTAATGTAAATAAGAAAAGCCAGTTAGTCTAGAAGTCAATCCTGTAGCACAGGGAAACTGGAATTTTTTAATGCCTGTCTCCTTTATTGTTGCCAGCTGGAGGCTGGGTTGATCTCTTAAGCAAACGGGGGGGGGGGGGGGCGGCAGCAGGCAATGGAAATATTCTCCTGCCATATAATTTCTGTACTGCAAAGTATCTTTCAATTAACAACACTTATGGGCAAAAGAAGTGTTGCTTGCACTGTAGTAAGTGAAAAAAAGTCAAAACCCTGGATTCTGCTGTGCTGGGTGACATAGAAACATCTGGAGAGAAAGACAGAAGAACTTCCTAGTAAGGAGTCTGGTAATGAGACACAAACTACTTTATAGCTTCAGTCCATTTACATTCATTAGTAATTAAAAAATAGCTGTTTGGTTAGTTACATAAAAGAAGCTGTGCTCACCAGTATGGTTCTTTATCATTCAAGTAACTGTGGAATAAGCCAACAAAAAGGCAGCAATAATGGGAAGACAAGATGGCTGTGTTGATTTAACTAGCTTTTCCCTTCAGGCCCTATCCATTGCAGGGCTCTAGCAGAACTGGTGAAAACAACGAAGGTTGAACCAAACTTACCTAACCACCACAGACAGAGATAAGCCAGGATAAAGCTTATTTAGCATCGATGTTACCACCTCACTTCACAGATGAAATGTATGTAGCAGAGACTTAGAGGTTACGTTCTAGAACTAAGAACAAAAGCTCAGACCCATAATGTGTAGCTGATCTTGGACACTTTATTTGGAATTATCAGAAACTCAGTTTCCTTGGATGAACAGGTTATTGATAGTTTAACTTATCCATTTTTCTGAAACACCTGCAGATCCCAAGAGCAGATAAGCCCATATCATCACACTAGTGCAAGAAAAGATTTGGAAAGAAAAATCTGGTTTTAATAGTGTGTATCCTTCCTCTTTTGTGCCGAAAATCTTAGACTGAGTTTTCTCTTCCCCACTTATATAGGATACTTACATGCATTTTTTAAAGCCAACCTCCAAAACAGTACTTTGTAACCTGAGAATGACAAGTTATCCTTTTAAAAGTAAATAACTGACCCTACTCACAAGTTTCACACAGACTTTAATATAATTAAAACTATATTTCAGTATACTTAAAATCCAAGGTTTTTTTAAAGACGGGATTCCCACCATCTTAACCACTTGACCACTATTCCTTTCTACAGGCCTGATTCTCTGAAAAACATTCACCCACCCTATTTTTGCCTTATCAGGAACCTGCTACATTCCAAAGGGCTGTGCTCAAGGTTGTAACGTTCTTTTCCAGGCATTTTACTGACTATTTCACTGCCAAATACAGCCCTTTGCAGGATGCACTTGTTTGCAAGAACTCAAAATCTGAGACATTACAACAGTGCTGCACAATATGCTGATGGGAAGAAGCAGACTGCTGTTTACTTCAATCAAAGAGAAAAAGTGTGTCACTTTGTGTATTTTTAAAACAAGAATTAATAATTGACATTTGCTTTCACACAGTCCTTTGATCCCAAAGCAAAACAAGCTAAAGGGATACATACAGTAGCACAGCTGCCCCTGGGGTGAGCCACTAGACAACTGCATACTGTGTAAGGTGGAGAAGAACAGACTGAAGAACATGAGTTTGCCCTTGTAACAGGGAAATAACTTCTTCCAAGTCCTTGCAGAGCAACTAGACTTTCCGCATATTACCTGAGAGACCAAGTTGTAGACAGCACGATGGTAAACACTGTAAGTCGTTTGCTACTCCTAGTTTTCCCCTATAAATAGCAACCCCTCCCCACTGCCTACAGCACTGCCTGACATCTCCCAGGCACACTTGGTATGCATACAGAGATACAACAGAATTTGACAGCAGGTTTCATTTGGAACCATCTTCAAGGACATATTAAATGATGCTGTTAAACATATTAAAAAAATGCTTAAATACCCAATAGATTATCAGAACAAACCTATTAAAAAGATTATTCTACATACATGTAGAGCTCAACAACAGTTGTATTTGTTGCAAAAGCCCTTTAAATGAATACAAGATAAGGAAATCACCTTGGGGCTGAGGCCTGGTAGAGCACGTAGACAAGATTCACAGGCCTAAGAGAAGAAACCAGCTATTTTAAAAAGCGGTTCGGCAGAAGAGAACCAGACCCATGTCTTTTGAGTTGTTCAAGCTGCCTCATGTTAATCCTATTTCAGGAATATAGGGAGTGCTCTGGGCACAATGAGTCAGCAGGGTGGGGCATTTTTTTTTCCATGTTTGTGGACTGAACAGGAACAGAAAGAGCAAAAGAAGCTGGAAGCCAGAAATCTAGCACCTGACTACTATACAGGCAGGAATTCAGCAGAGTTAAGTCAGAAAAGCTCACAAATCTGCGCAGAGCCAGCAGCACAGGTAAAAATAGAAGTCTCTTCTGGGAGTCAAGTAAACATCCTAAATAAAATTAAAAAGAGAAACCATAAAGATGTTTCAATGCTGCAAGCTACCTGTATTTTCTCCTGAAGACTCTTGCCCCCTCCTTGTTCTAACCTAAGGTTTTTTCAGCAAATCATGCTATTTGACACAAGTCTTAGTTGCACTATTAGGCCTGGACAATGACATATTTCAAAACAAGTGCAAGAAGGCCTAGCAATAACCTCTAGAACTCCCCTTCCCCAAAAACATTCATCAAGGGAAAATATTCACATACTATGTAGTTGTAAGATGTAATACTGCAGATGTCTCATTACAGTAGTTACATCATAAAAAATAATCCGAAGTCTTAGCTTATGAACACTCAACTCACACATTCACTCCTGGAAACCAAATGCAAGTTACTTCAGGTGATCCACTCTCCTCTAAAATCTATGCTGACCTGACATCCACACAGTCCTTCCAGATGATTTATAACCTAAACAAACTTTTAGCAGAAGCTGGAGACTTTTTTTAGTCTTAGTAAAAAGGAATAATTGTATCTTCTTTTCCATTTTCTCCTGGCCATAAATAGTCAATGTATTTGCTGATGTAATAATTAAAAACATGAAGTACTTACATAGGCAACTGGAAGGGGAGTCAGTCACATAGAATAGGGTGTCATCTGGTCTGTCTCGCAAATAATACTGACTGTAAATATATCTTTTCCCCCGCTTCCAGTCCTAGCATTCTACTTAGATCTATTCTACAAACGGACTCTATTTCAAATATCAACAAGCCCTTAAGCTGCCTTTTCTCCCCCCACCCCCCAACAGCAGAAACAAAGCATCTGACTAGGGAAGAGGTACTCTGCTCAAAGGATACCCCAAACCTCTTCCTGAAATCCCAAAGCAGCTGGCTGATCAGAAGTGAAATTACTGAAGTTAAACACCACTTCTCTGCATTAATGTTCCCATTGTTATTTGAATTAACAACCCCAGAGTCCCAACAGACTGGGGGTTTAAGCATGCATTGTCTTTCGCAGCATCTTACTCTCTCCCCTCCAACACCAACCAATCAGTTTTTGCTCCAACACTAACATTTGTGGGGAGGATGGATGCGATCCATGGTTAGAGGGGAGTTGTGTTTTGGTTTGGGGACGGTTGTGATTTTTGTTTGGTTTTGGCTTGGAAAAAACCCAAAGAAAACAAAACAAACAAAAAAATCCCAGATAAATTCCCTCATCCAGCTCTCAGCTTGAACCTACAAATGAACAGTTGTTGGCACAACTGACAGGGCAGCATGCCACAGCATGCAGCATTATCACCAAAGACAATTTAAATCAAGACTTAGCCTCAAGGGGCATAATACGAAAATACTGGAAGACATATGCAAATACATGTTGTAAGACAAGGCAGCCGTTGCTTCAAATTTTAAACAAATAAACAAAAAGTAAAAAGTGGAAAAAACAAAGCTCAACAAAAGCAGAATCAATCACAGCCATAGGTAGGCAAATGCGACCCAGATTTTTAAACTTGATTATTTAGAGAGGAAACTGAATGAGTTAATAGGAACACAGAATTAGGAAGAAAGAAAGAAGCAGTGGAAGAAAGTACGTGAATTGTAGAAATCAGTGAAAGGGCAAGCCTCCAGCAACAGAACTGAGGGGTTTTCATCGTCTCTCTTCTTTTTACAGTATTTTCCTTTAAAAGTTATATATGGATATAAACTTATTTCTAAACATGGACATACAGAGGAAGTTAATCCATTTGCCAACTAAAAGAATTGTGGTCCAGGAAAAATGCACCAAATTGGATTCCAGGACATTAGGGCTCACCAAAATTCAGCTAGAAGTCTGAGCTTCTGCATCTCAAAAGATTAAGCTGCATACTTCCTTGTTAAAATACTTGGAAATTTATTTATGCAAATCATTATATAAGATAAAAGCTTGTTATAAACCCAAGGCTGTTTTTCTTTTAAAGTTCACTTTTCTTACATGTGTTTGAAAAAAACTTGCAAATTACTTGATTCCTTACAAAGAAAAAAACACAACCACAAAACAACCAACTATCAAAAACTATTAAACAAGCCTATTTGCAATGTAGATCAGCCCTACATGGCAAGTGCCCATTAATGGGAAAAACAGTTTTAGCATCAGAATGTTTCCTTAACCAGCTGTTGATCTAATTACAAGAAAAAGCTTGTTACAAAGTTTAGGTGGAACTTTATAAGGGTGCTTGTATCCTTGCATCAGTACATATTTGCACATATATTGACACCAGTCTTATTCTGTATGTAGATGTTTCAAAGATTTAAGTTCAAAAATTCTTCCTTTTCAGATTTTTCTTGTGCACATATATTCAGAACGCATTTACACAACAGATAATCAAGTCTCCTTCCTTGCTTTAAGTGGAGATACTGAGATTTCATACAAGTACTGAAATGGAGGACAGGCACTAACTGTGGATAGATGCATAACCCTTTATCTGCAGTATGAATTTTATTATGTTTACATATCAAGCACAAAACAAAGCAGAGCTTAGATCACATTAGCATGCATTTTAGTTTGACCAGACGGTGAGACCACAACAAATTATGTATAGGTCAGTGCTCAAGCCTGAATAAATTTGGGGTAGTCAAGGTCAGGGCTAGGGCATGTTTGCTGAATGCAAACATGACAGGTCAGTCACACTCAAACAGCTACAATCACACCATGGTGTAACAGAACTTAAGTTTGTAGCAGACGATCACCCAGCTGAATGGAAGGCATCTTCTGTGGTCTCAGATAATCTAAAAACATAATAGACATATTTTTCTCTCCATGCATACTAAAAAAAACAAAATTCATTTTGACAGAGTCCTACCTCAGAGATCTGGACGAACTGAAAAAAGCTTATCTGATGTTTTAATGTAAACATGGTTTTATCACTTTCTGTTGCCTTTTTGCCTCTTAAGACAGCAGAGACAGAGTGGCGCTAAAAGAATCATTAAACAAGTTAAAATGCTTTCCAAACTGCATTAGTACAGCATCCATCCAGGAGGCATGGCAGATGCATATGGACAGCTAACACAGTTCTCAAAAAAGGTAAGAGAAACTTTAAAACAGAATCACATTTTTGAACTGCCTGCCCAGTATAGCTCAGACAGTTCTCAACCACATCTGCGGTATTGCTACTGAAACTGTACAGCATAAGCTGCATGCATGTAAGTTTTAAAACATTTATAACCTAGGCCTGTGAAAACCCTATCCGCTCTTTTGAAGTCAGAGATCAAGCCCACACTTCAAAATCAAGATATCTTGGGAAATTCTGATTCAGGTAGTTATATAGAAACATACAACTAGTGGTATGGAGCTTCAGTCACAGCAAAACAGTCACTAGAACTCCCCTGACATGAGCAAATCCTGGATCAAGTCTTTCTCGAGATTCTGTTAGAGCTCTCAGAGTAGCCATTGGTGCGTACAATTTAAATAAAACAAAAACAATAATCCAAGAAAAAAAAATGAACTTCATTAAGCACTTTCATTCCTTCCTTGCTAGCTATTCCAAACTCTACCTCTTTTCCATTAGGATAATATTTTTTCCTGATGGGAACCCTGACCCTTTTAGCAATACAGGAAAACTCCGGTAATGGGAAGTTGACTTCAGCTCTGTGACTGCATGGTAAGAATTCATATTCTTACACCACCTTACCAGGAGGATTTTACTGTAGGTGTCCATCAGCACCTCACTCCCCTGGAAGTACTCAAGGGGCTCGCTTTGAAGCTGAGTTTGGTGCACCAATACCTGCCTGCCCTCCACAGCACAGGTATAGGCACCTGCTTCTAGGCACAGGCAGTTCTTTATTTACCTTAAGCAGTGCTAGATTTTCTCCTCTACTGGGGTCAGCATTATCTCACCCATTCACCTCCCTGGTGGTACTTTTCAGTACAACACAGAATTTTTCAGCAGTGAGAAACATCGAATATAAACAGGAATAAAAGATAAAATCAACGTCAAATTGCAGACACTGTCATGGAGCCCTCAAGCTAATAGTGGGGAGTACTGAAAGAAACATTGTGATGCTATCAACCATTTACTAAAACTCTGCTGAGATGGCATTGGCTGAGATGTATCCCTCACTCTGAGGTGGACGCTGCAACAGGACCTTCTGTCTCCCACATCTTCTGGGGATACATGTCCCCCCACCTTAATACTGTCTCCTCCCAAGACTTACAGATACTACACCTCTGTTCCAGGGTGCTGCCCACTCCTACTCCTGGCAAGGTGGACAAGTGCTACTACTGGAGACAAAGCAAGATCATCTTCTCTTCCCTAATACCAAAGTAGAGAGGGATCAGCATCAACCTGAAGTTTCCAATACAGTTTCATAGTAACCAGTACTCCAGTAGCTCCAAATCTTTAGTTTACTTTGACCATCAGTTTACCAATATAAAATTATTTCACTCAGTGCATACAGAAGTTGCAAAATCAATTTGATTTAGAAAGGGTGAAAGCAGTGTATAAGTCCTACGTATATACTTCTATACAAAGCAGTGTGGTTTCTCAACAACTGCAAAGGGAAAAGCTTATGAGTTTGTGTAACTGCTCAGCTGTGCTTAGGAGGACCTTCAAGAAATTCAGCAAATGAAATTGAGGATGTGCCTCTCCAAAGACTAAATGGGTGCAGAGACAGGTCTGCATTCCCTGGGCTATGTGTTCAAACATCACTTAGGAAGACAGGAAAGTGGAAAATAATTTTCTTCAATATGCCCTGATCTAAATTCGTAAGATATGAGAGCTCCTGCACTCCCATGAAGCAGAACCCAGCTGTCATATGAATGACAAGAGCATCAGACCATGTAAACAATCTCAAAAGTGCAATCAGCCTCTCATCACTGTCATTCAGTATAGATCAATTCAAGAAGACAGCCAGGCCTGTAGCTCAATACTCCACCTAAAATACTAAAGGAAAAATAGGGAATGTTCTTGATCTCTATCATCAGAAAAGATGGGGACCATCAGTCAGGTCTGCCAAAGGTCCTTGCGCTGGAAAAAACAGAACTGTTGTGTAAGTGTAAGACAGCAAGTGGTTCCCAGGCTTCCTATCGAGGGGAGCACACACTAGCTCTTCTGAAGATAGTTGAGGACTAAACACATAGCCCCTTTCTCCCACACCAGATCCCTCCATCTGATCAGATACATGCTTATCGTGCAGTTCTGTTAGCAACATCTGTCTTTTGGCCTCATTACAATGAAAGGATCACAGGTCTCCTAGGAAAGAGGGCAACAGCAGACCATGGAGCACCCAAACTAGTTACATGAGTCACACCATACTTCATTCCTATAAGTTCCTTAGGAAAGAAGCTAGTGGAGTAAAGGCTGAACAAAAGGTTCACCCAAGCAATTATTCAGGTGATTGTTAGGCTCAACATATTGCTTGTGTTAAGCATACTAGTTTTCTGTCATAGTTAGAAGCAGCTCTTGAAGGCCTTTTAGGAGCATGCTTATCTGAGCTGAGAGATACTTGTTCCAGCAAGTTAGGAAGCCAAGAGCACCTATGAGACAATACTCTGGACTTGGCTAAAGCTTTCTTCCTGATATCCATATACCCATATCAGGCGCTATGGATGATCACTATTAGACTAGAGAAATTATGTATGTCCCAAGGCTGAAGAATGTATTTTCATCAAGACAAGAGCTTGTCAGAGTTTTTTCCTTTTTGCAATTCAGATTTCACTCATCAGTTTTTTATTAAAAAAACCCAAGAAATCAAAACAAGGAACAGGCTGCAAGATATGCTGCTTTTCAGTGAAGTCACTGATGTGGTGCAGGCTGCACATCACCTATACAAGGCACCTTTAATCACAGCTAAGCACTGGGCTTGGTATCCACCACAATTAGGCTTAGACAGGAGAACTGCAATAGACGTTTACAACAGGATGTTCTCTGCTGGCTAATCCACAAATTCAAGTAATTAGTACAATTAGCAGAGACAAATACATTCATCCAAATACCATGATTTCCTCACACACAATGATAGAACATTGCCAGATTGAGGCATTACAATGTTTTCTGAGTGACGACAGTGATTTCATCCCTATCTGAGAGATCCAATGACCACCTCAGGAGAAAGTAAAGCAAAAGCACACAAGACATCCAGGGAAGGGAACTCCTACACTCAAGCATTCAACGTAGAAGGCTTCAAAGGAGACAGTCTGCAGAAGAGGTGAAGGTCAAGGACAGAGGGAACACAAGAAGTCTTCCAACAGTGATCAACTCACTTTCTCAGCATATTATTATCTGAAATTTCATAAGGTAATGTCAGTGCTGACAATTATAAAAAAAAAATTAATGAACAGAGATATGTTAGCAGGTAGCAAAAATTAAGACTGCTACAAACTGAGGCAGTTGGATGCTAACAGTCACAGAAACATGCTTTTCTGTGCCTTGGCTCATACTAAGCACCATAATCTAATCTCTTTTGGGAAGCCCTAAGCCCAGGCAGGCTGACAGGCTATTACTATCTTCCTGAGCAAAATCATACTGTGCTATGTAACTGTAGACTGCAGCAGATACAGTTCTCTGTGTTTGTATGTTACACCTCCCTAGTGACAATAGACCAATCACATTTACTTTTTAGCAGCTCAGACACGTTTGAAGCCTGATGCTCTGGGGAATGAGGTATTTTTCTTCAGAAGAGATTATTCTAGGAAGCTGCTGGCCCCTTTTAAAAGAACACACACATGTGACTGTAGGTAACTGAGGGTTTTGTTTGGGTTTTGTGGCTTTTTGTGCGGTTTGTCATTTTGTTTTGTGGGGTTTTTGAAGCTATCCTAACAACTAGAGCCTGCTCCAACCTCATCCATATTGTGGGTGCAAAATGGGCACTCCTTACCTAGCTTTGCAGCCAAGGTAGTATATAATTTCTGATAAGGTAATAGCTGGCACATATCCTGTCAGAGAAGTAGCTGCATTTCAGTGTTGAGCATAGAATATTCTGAAGTCCTTAAAAAGAAGTAAACAGACATAGTGAGCCAGGGCTGCACAGTGCACACATGAAGGACAGGTCACAAACACAGAGGAACTGCCAAGTCCAAATACACGAGTTGCTCACTATTAAGTAACTACTGCAAAAGCTGGCTTTTTAGATTTCAGAGAATACTGCGTGACCCATGGCAGCATGCTACAGTTGTTACTATCCTGTTGTCACAGATGAATCTGCAAGTAATTTGGAGCTTTTGGATACTTCAGAGAGAGACCTAACCTATGAAGAAGCTCCAAAAGAGGAAGGGTTGGGGTTTTTTTAATATATTCTTTTTAAAAGAAGGAAGGTTGTGGTGGATTTATTCTCCCTAGAAAAGAATTCCTCCCTCCACAAAATAAAATAAATAAAATTTAAAAAAACGGAAGCAACAAGGATTAGTGAAATGACTGCAAATAGCAAAATAACAGAAGAAAACAACTAGGCAAAGGGCCTGCAATACCAACAGGCACAATTCTGGCTGATAGGGTCCATCTGTCAGAGAAGGGGAAGAGCATCTTCAGTTATAGGCTTGCCAAGTTGGTGAATCCAAAGTTGCCAGCAGAGGTAAACCTCAATCCATCCCACTCCTACCAGTTTGATGCCAGTGCCAGCAATAGATGCCCAGAGCCAGGAGAAAGATCACGGGTCAGCAGGAGAGCACCTGCAGTGAAGCACAAAGGAATGCCAGCCACTCCGGCCAGTAAGTCAGCTTCACTGAGAGCCCAAATTAAACGCCTCTATACAAATGCATGTAGCGTGGGGAATAAACAGAAGGAGTCGAATATGTGCACCCGCCTGCAGGGCTATGATTTCATTGGCATCACAGAGACATAGTGGGATGGCTCCTATGACTGAGTATTGAAATAGAAGGATACAGGCTCTGTGGGAAGGATAGGTAGGGGAGAGGAGGAAGGGGTGTCGCCCTCTACGTTAATGACCAGCTGGAGTGCATGGAGCTCAGCCTGTGGATGGGTGAGAAGCCAATCAAGAGTTTATAGTGGGGGTCTGCCACAGGCCACCCAACCAGGAAGATCGAGTGGATGAGGCCCTCTATATACAGATAGGAGCAGCCTGATGTTCACAAGACCTGGTCCTCGGGGGAGACTTCATCCACCCCGGTATCTGTTGGAGGGACAACACAGCAGGGTGTAAGCAATCCAGGAGGTTCCTTGAGAGGTGCTACGCTGGATGTTGTCACCAACAAAGAGGGGCTGGTGAGGAATGTGAAGCTCAAGGGCAGTCTTGGCTGCAGTGGCCACGAAATGCTGGAGTTCAAGATCCTTAGGGCAGTTAAGAGAGCGCACAGCAAGCTCACTACCCTGGACTTCAGGAGAGTGGGCTGTGGCCTCTTCAATGATCTCCTGGGTAGAGTACCATTGCGACAAAGCCCTGGAGGGAAGAGGGGCCCCAGACAGCTCGTTAGTATTCAATGATCACCTCCTCCAAGCTCATCTTCAAGCTGTTTAACATCTTTGTTGGTGACATGGACAGCAGAATTGAGTCTACTCTCAGAAAGTTTGCAGCCTGGAGAAGAGAAGGCTCCAGGGAGACCTTAGAGCAGCCTTCCAGTCCCTAAAGGGGCGTAAAAGAAAGCTGGAGAGGGACAGTTTACAAGGGCAGGTAGTAACAGGACAAGGGGTAATGGCTTTAAGCTGAAAGAGGGGAGATTTACATTAGATACTAGGAAGAAATTCTTCCCTGTGAGGGTGGTGAGGCACTGGCACTGGTTGCCCAGAGAAGCTGTGGATGCCCCATCCCTAGAAGTGCTCAAGGCCAGGCTGGATGAGGCTTTGGGCAACCTGGTCTAGTGGAGGGTGTCCCTGCCCGCAGTAGGGGGGTCGGAACTAGATGATCTTTAAGGTCCCTTCCAACCCAAACCATTCTATGATAATTCAGTAATATAAACCAACAGACTGAACTTTTACTAATTCACTCTTCCTACAGGGCAGTAATTGTGGATTCTCACACACATAGTCCTCATGTATTCATGTAGCCATGAGCAACTAACTCAGCTCCAGCTGCCACGTTTGGCCAGAGCTTTCTCTGAAACAGAGATTCCAATTACATTTGCAATAATCTGATTACTATATCAGCTGTAACCTGATTAAGAAAGGGTCTGAGAGATACCATTTTGGCAGCTGGGAATAAGACAAAAGGGAGACATGCTTTTGTTATTTTAGTAACAGGAAGACCTGCAAACCGCAACCAGATTTTGTGACAGAAATACACCACGCTGATGCTATGTGGGACAGTTTTACTGTTTGAAACACATACAGTACAACTCAAAACAAGTTTAGAGAAATTATGGATTTGTAAAACTGCCTCAGCGGTAAGACAGACTAACATTCAAGGATTTACTTACAGTTTATGGTTACTTTCACGTCACATGTAATTTAAAGATATGATCAGGGAAGCAATCCACTTTGTTATCAGTGAGCTGGCCAAAACTTGCTTTGTAACTTAAGACACTCAAATTGTTGTTTTTTAAGTACTTCATTTGCATGCAGTTCACCCAAACTAATCTATGCCAGCATTTCTGTTGTCACTTGCAGTCTACCGCTCTATCTGCACAGCAAAGTTGCCATTCAACCTGTACCAGAACACCATTCTTCTCCTACATGTGCCAGCAAGAGATTACTAAAGTCAATGATATTTCACCAGGGAAAGAACAGGATCAGGTCCCTATTGTTCTTTCCATGCTTATCTGACTGGACAGAACAAATCAAAGAGGAGACAGTCAAAAAAAACCTGCTAGTCTTGGTTTCTCTGGGGGAAAGCAAGCTCCAGATAAGCCATGCCTCCATTCAACAGTCTGATTTTCACGAACAGCAATATGCTTCCCTATGGTAATCGAAATGGAGCAATTCTCCTCAAACAGCTTGCCAGGTCTCACCTCATTAACCTTTATGGACTGACCTCCAAAATTCCTTGAAGCTGAAATACAGGTCCCCTTTGCCTCTGCACGATAACTGTTTATCCCTAAGAGGTTGGGGAGAAAGTGAGGGCATTAGAGAGAGAACTGCTAAATGTGCTAGAACTGGAAGATAGAGACCTGTTTCCAGGCTATCACTGGGGCTCAAACCTTCACAGGCTTCTGTCTCCTTTGCTGGCCCATCTTTCAGATAGCCTGGAAACCCAAACTTGGATTATAAATCACCCTCTCCCAACACTTCTTTTAAGAGTCAGTATCATTAGCTATAGTGGGCTGCCCAGTATTCAAATAAGCATTTACTAACCCACACTTGAAGGTTTAGCGAATTTTCTAATTAAACCTTCTTCCCCCGCCCCCCCCCCCCCAAGTCTGTTACCCAGGATGCCTACTCGACATTCCACCTAACTCATTTTACTACCTTTGCTCACACCTCAGTGAAACTTTCTGGTAGCAAAGCAAGCTGCCAATGGAGGAGTAACTGAACACAGTGCTTATCATTATATGCAAATATCCAAACCAGAGATACTAGACGAATGGAAGCACTTAGAAAAGGTGGTAGAGCAATTCATTCCAAAAATTACTAGACTCCTAGCTTTCTTTGTCTCAACTTTAGCTTCAGAGAGCATAACTGCAAGAATCAAAAAGTAAAATCTTCCAGTTTTGCACCTCTGGAAGTCTATACCTGGCGTCACATATACTTACACTAAACAGTGAAAATCTTCAAGGTTAAAGCCACACATTTGTGCAACTGCTTTGCTAGAGATGAGAAAACAGAGGAGACCAAAGCACCTAATTTCCCAACATATTTTAAAGTCCATCACCTACACGCACAAGTAAATCACTTCATAAACCATGGTTAGTGCTTATACCAATCTAAAGAGAGACCCACCTTCTCCCCATCTTTGCCTATTCCTCCACACAGCAATTAGTTTCACTCTGCCAGCCCAGTCCCTTCATTAGTTCCAAACCTTAATCAATTCAGTCATGCTCATCCCCATCCTCAGCTCTTTGCTCACCTTTGGTTCTGCAAGGGAAAAACAGCTGAAAAGCTTTCTAATCCAGAAAAGGATGCTAGTGCAAAAAGGTACCATGGCATCTGGGTTTTCTCTCCTTTCTCTTCTTTTTCCTTCAGCCACCTAGAAAGAAGTCTGCATCTCAGAGGAGGTACTGCACTGGGACAAGCAATAATCCCATGGATGTTCCCAACTCTCCCTGCCACTTCTCAGGGCAGGACCAAAGTTGTGTACAAAACAGCAATCTCACTGTGTTTTTCCTTTGAAACCATTTAGACAGAGGCTGACAACTGTGAAGCAGAATGGATGCACAATTCATACACATCTGTCAGTTCAACTGCTTTGGCCATAAACCAGTGCTTTTTCAGTACTTTGAACAGTCAGCAAGGACCATAGGAGCAGCTCACTAAGCCATAGACTTAATACTGTGGTTCCACTTGTCTACACATTTCCTGCTCAAATGAAAGGCATTATCATCTTGTTCTGTGGCATTCACTGCTTTAGGGCTCTAACCCTTGGCTCTGTGAAATCACCACACTGAAATCACCTGTGATGGCAGCTGCACAAAGTGTGCTCACCTCTACTGCCAGACCAACTACTTTTAAGCTGTTGGTAATTATGCAGGGATGACAAGCTGCTTTCTACCTAACCCATTACTTGCAGAACTCATAGTGCTCTGTCTACTTACTCCATAGGAAAGCCAGTCCCACTTCGATATCTCTGTCGTGGACAACAAAAATGAGTTTCACACAGACAGATCAGGTGACACCAGCACTCTCCAGGGCTTCCCAGTATCAGACAACTACTATCTGGGTTGGTTTACAATCTCATTTCAAAGGCAGGTGCTTTGCAATTGCAGAAGAACCTGAATGTTGGGGTGAGAAAAACTCCATGATCTAGAATGAACCCAAGAAAACCAAAAATAAAATCTATCTGCATGCCATTACTTACGGTAGACCTGAGGTAAAGGTTAGCAACTGTTTGTGGAAGAAGAACCAAACCAAACAAACAGGACTGCAGAGTTCACTATAGTCAATGGAGACATAAAGCAGAAGCTCTATATAGAGTCCACTAAACTCAGCTGGAGGGAAAGATAAATGTGGCAGAGAAAGAGGGAGCTCTTCACTCCCCAGAAGAGGGGAGTGGTAGCACAAGCAGCTTGATAATCTCAAAAGCCACTAAATCGCTGGGAGGGGAGGAGGGCAGGGGCAGGCATTTAAACAGCATCTTGTCATCAGTGCTCCTAGGAAACCCATTGATCATCACAGCAAAGGATTAAAACATGTTTAGAAAGTAACAGCAAAATGAACTAAACAAGTGTCAGAAAGAATTTAAACTTCATTCCCAACCCAATGTAAGTCAGACACTGACAGCAGGAGCAGTGGCCAGCAGCCTTAAAATTAACAAGTGAGCTGCACATTATGAAAGTTCCTGCATTTCAGATCCTCAGAAGGAAGAATCACTAAACAGAGGACTGAAGTCTGCCTCAGTTGCTCAAAGGAAAGTTGCGTTTCTAAATAGCAGCAACAGCACTGGCATGTTCCCTCATGAGTCATCTTTGTACTGCTAAAACATTGCAAAGCACTTTTCAAACTACATTTTGTAAAATCCACAGAATACAATAGTGAGTGGAAGAAGTGCAGAATTAAAAAACTTGTCCAAGATCTCAGAACATGCAAGTAACTCAGGAATAGACTCTTGCAGAAACTGGTACAGAACAACGTCCTTCCATGATGACATATTGCATGCTTTCTTGGGGCTTTAAAATTTAGTAGTGTCACGGATTACCTTTAAAGCAGGAAATTCAGACGCTTGCCTGTCTGGTCAGGCATTTAAGGCATACAAAACCTGAAGAATCTAGAGCTCTAAGTAAGTATGTGCTTTAAAATGGCAGTCTGCTCTGCTGAGATAAAAGGAATTTTGAGTCTTGCAGTTCACATGCATAGATAAATTCCAGCACTCTTTCCTCTGTCTACATCAAACTCTCTAAAAATATAGAGAACACTCCACGCTCTTCAGAAAGGAACATTCAGCACTCCCACACTTAGTAGAGGCTAAAATAAGTAAAACTTTACTCTTGATGGAATTAAGTTACACATATCCCTAAACTGACCTTATATTGATCGTTATGGCTGTTGGTAGCTTTCTATAGACAGACCCTGGCAGAACTCTCTGGAAACCACTACCAAGTCCTCTCAGGTGAACAGAAGTCACTACTGGGGCACGTTTAAGGAAGCAGCTTTACAGGTAAATATTATCTATGCGGACTCCAGATAGTTTCCATGTTGTTATGCAGATAGATAAAATCATTTCACGCACAGAGCTATGAGAGAACACGTGCTGATTTTATAAGCAAGCTAGAAAGTCAAGCAGCAGCTCCAGTGTGCTCCTCAATTAACAAACTGTTACTAGTTAAAAAAATGACCCAAATGAGGCCATTGCAAGGCCTTGTCGCTGCATAATGGCACTATGCAAGTCTCTCCTTGATTATAAGGAGAAATACACCTCAGGTGGCTTCTCTTCTGTCTGTCTCTGCAACAGAAGTTTAACAGTAGACAGAATTTTAAAAATCTTGTTCTTCCTCCACTGTCACAGTAAAAATATTCAAGCTTAAGACAGAGTTAAGGCTTGATTTTTTTTTTTTTTTTCCTATTCCCACCACAGGAAATCAGTGATACATAATTCATCCTAACATAAATATCTTTGCCTGGGCTCCATTAAGTACATCTAATAGAAAGTACAGTTATTACCAAATCTCAACCCTGAAGCTCTGATTCTGCTCCTTGGAAAAAACTGCACGCCTACCACCTTGGTTTGATTTAAGGTGTTTGATAACCCATCTCCAAGAACCCAGATTCAAATTTTGGCTTGGATCCCATTCACTTGAGAGTTAGGTGACCTCTTTCTAGTCCTTTTTTGTAATACAAAAGTAGGAAACTATCACTTGACTGTGAACGCAAGAAAGAATTTGGACAAAACAGCACGTGTCTGCTGGCCAAGCTCAAGATGCACTGGGATGGCAGATCCAGACAAAAAGTTCACATCGCACCTGTCCACACCATGTTCAGTATTATTATGGCCAGAGTCATGAAAAGCAAAGCCAGCAAGCATACAAAAATCTGAATTCACAAAGAAGCCAAATACTATTCAACAAATCCCACTTGATGCTAATTAAGATTAAGGCTGGCCAGAACCTGCTGTGATTCAAACTTGCACTCTCTGTTCAAGCAAAACTTCAGGGAAGCCTGGCAGAACCAGTGACTGAATCACAGGTGCAGGAAAAGCTGGCTGGATCTGTGAACTACTTCCATATCACATGGTGACGGAGAACAGTCTGCATCAGAGCCTGATAGTTGGGAATGGTAGCCAGCCAGGTAATCACACAGAGATCTCTCATGCCTTTTGTTTGTTTTATGAAAAAGAGGTCCTGCCAATTGGTTTCAAATCAAAATTCTTCCTAATCAGGAAAGAAAGAAAATTCATAGAAAATGATGCTCAGTGGGAATTAATCAGAATTCAGTCCTCCTGAAGGCATAAGCCTTTTTGGTTAAGTAAAAAGTTGCCACTAGCTAACATGCAAGACAGTAATGATTAGCCATCTGGTGAAGGTTCCTGCTAAGCTTGCCATGTTACCCCCTATGCTGAGGAAAGCAGAAGGTGGATCAGTTACATTCTGTCCTTGCCTGCAATTGTGTGGTCATCCTTAGGAACAAGACACAAAGCTTTCCAGCACAACCAGGAATTGTAACTGTTCTGACTTTTCAGGAGCCCATTTTTTTAATCACTGCATCCCAGCTAAATTATTTAAAATTAAAATTATCTATTGCCTTTCTGAAAGATGAATTTATCCTCAAGCTTCATCAACCTTTGTTATTTTTGCCCCTTTGTTTCCTTTTGCAAAAATTGCAACTGCCAGGAGGCTTCCCAGTCATCTAAAGAGCATCAGTAAACAAGAGCAGAGACAGATGGCTGCAGCTCAGTTCAAACCAGCACAAGATCCAGCCTCTCCCCTGCATTGCAAGTGCCACCCATAAGATACAAACATATGCATAAAACTGAACAAGAATGCAGTAGTCCCAGATAGAAAACAAGTATGCATATACAATCTGATGAGGAAGAAGTCACTGTGAGGACAGGGTGCTGAGGTTTCATGTACAGCGAACAGCCATTAAAACCATGCAGCCTTCCAATATTACAACAGGATGTAAGGATGGCATCCCTTCATTGCTGCTCCCAAAGTATTGCTGGCAAAAAACAATCAGCAGGGAAAGTAAAACCAGGCCATCTCTTTCCAGTAATGTTACCATTCTGAAAACTAACACACCAAACTCACACAACCTGAGAAAGTGACATCATCTCCGATAGGCCTCTCAATTCACCTACTACTTCAGGAATTCAGTTACATTGACAAATAACGTGTTAACCCCTTATTAAAATGACAGATTCAAAGAGACAAAGAATACCCACAAGATAACTCACAGATTTAGAATGACAGAATTCTATCAAAACAATCATACTGGCTTTTTTCATTCCTGGATTTGGTTGTTTTTCATCTACTGCATAGAAGACTACTGGTGTTAGCACAAGATACTATTTACATTATGTGCCTTGCTCAATAGATTCAGATGATCTATCTGAATCAGCATAGTTCACTGTTTGGCTCTTCCACCAACTACAAATCCACTGCAATTCCACAGACACACCTGCATGCCTGAATGGCTTATGTAAGAATGGGTTCAAACATCGCCCATTCTTCCCCAAACAGAAATTTTGACTCTGCTGGAATTAAATTAACAGCTCTCCCTCAGGGCTTCCTGATATTCCAAGTTCTTCCTTCACTTAGTGATAGCAGAAAGCTTCAAGAACAGGGTTGCACAATCATTGCCTCCAATCAGCTCTAATTGAAGGATGACACGAGACAGAACGAGAAACTAGCACTCCAATTAATACAGACAGGAAAAAACAAGATTGTGGGAGCAGCATCGTTACTGGTAAAGCTCCAGCAAAACCCGCAGGTTGTAGCACGTTGGCACACTACCACCTCCGAGGTAGAGTTTAACTACTCCTCAATGCAAGAATACGAGGGAATGATCTGGTGGTGAATACTGAACAGTTCTGGCCCCTTTTTACCTCAGTGTTCACATTGAAACTTAAAAAACTAATTAACATGGGACTCCCATTGATCCTCTCAAGAGAAACCTAAATCAACCCATCTGGGAATCAAATCTGTATTCCTAGAACAGTCTGATATATACTTCTGCAGGACTTTCCTAAAACAGGACAACTACAAAATAACCACAGACACCTCACATTAAACAGTTGCCCCCTTAGAGCAATTCACTCAGGGTCACCTAGAAAACCTCTCCCATTCATTTCCATGATGCTATTTCCTGCTCCATGCATTTAAAAGGCTGAACAAAAAGCTGGTACACACCTGTATCCCCATGGAAACAGCTGTCCTGGTGACACCTCCCAGAAGGCAAATCTCCATCACTTGGCCAGATCTGTCCTGTTTTTCGTACACCCACAATAGTAGCTTCAGACACAATGACCTGCTGCTGTCTGTGCCGTTTTTGAGACTGGGGGGTTGGTGGACTGCTACTGTCAAAGGACTGCTGAGAGTTCTGGGAAGGAGAACGGCTTTTATCCCGATACATGCGGTAAGTGGTGGGGCTCGGGGAGACATGGCTGGACTGCCCTGAAGAGAAGTCTTCCTCACTAGAGGTAAGGTTCTCATTAGAGCTACAATCAGGAGTATATCCTCCTCCAATATCTTCAAAACTCCTGGGGGAATAAGATCTCCTGGGCCACGTGAGATGTTTTTCCTGGTCAGTTGTGCCCTGATTTCGCAGAATAGGTCCCTTCCCTTCTCCTTCCCCCATCATTCCACCAACATAGATACTTTGATAGGGTTGAAAGTCCATGGGCTGCCAAGGCAAGCGGTTGCTGCCATTGGCATTAATCAGGTTATCTTTGAGAAACCTAGGGTTTAGTTCAGCATCCTCGTATTCTCCATCATAGCCAAAGTTGCTCTCTGAGGACCTTCCTCTGTAAGCAGGCCTCTGGAACTCACTGAAGCTGGGTACCACGTTAGAAGGGAGGGAGTGCAAAGACTTTTTGCGTTCCATTTGCATGGCTTGGCTACCAAGGGAGCTTATTTTATCGGAAACATCTTTATCGTTGACCTTCACTAGACCCTTCTCATGATGATACTCCATGTTCACATAAAAGGGCTTTTCAACAACATCCTTGTTATCTCCAGAAGAATGTGAATTAACCTTTTTAATCCTCTCAAAATTGGACCTTAGGGCTGCCACACTGGTGCTGTTCCCTCTCTCCTTAGAAATAGGTTCAAAGGATCCCTCCTTCTCAGCAGATCCCATTAGCCTGCGAGTGGAAGCCGATCTGTGTTTTGAAGGAGAGCCATCTGTATCACAGCGATTCTCCAGATCTTCTACAACTCTCTTCAGTTTCTCTTCACCATAGTACTTACACCTGTCCTGCTCTCCCTCTCCATGATGGGGGCTGTCCAAAGGCGATAAGTCTGACCCATCACTCTGGGTAGATAGCTTCCGCAGAGAGGGTATCCTGGGTTTGAACTTTTCCTCCCCGTGGTGAGACTTGCTTTTTTCATATTCATCTTGGTCAGCAGACTGGTGATGATGCAGGTCTTGGATCTGCTGCTCTGCACCCCCTTCAGGCAACTGAGAAACACGTTTAAAGCCCCATCTCTGTCTATCATAGCTTTTTTTCTCCTTTGCTAGAAGAGTCTGCAGGTAAATCATGCGGAACCTCTCCTTGTTGACCTCCATCTCCAGTCTCCGGATAGATGCTTTGCACATCTCCAGCTCCTGTTCAATGTCTCCCACAGATTTCAGCTCCATTTTAGGAGGCTCAGAGTCTGCAAATTGTGCTTTCCAAGCCTCCACAAACCCCACAGGGTCCACCATTTTGCATACAAGAGTAAGTGGAGAATACGGGAAGGAGGCTGGAGAGAGATAGGTGGAGAGAATAAACCAACCGGATCTCACATGTAGAAGCAGAAACAGCTCCGGCAGGGTCAACTCAACGCATCTCTTTCACGGTCCATGCAGGGAAACTGGGAGGCAAACGGCAATCCTCGGAGCAGTCTCTCCTCACCGTCCCCTTCAGCTTTTGCCGGCCCCAGCCCCCCGTACATTCGCTACTCTCTCCCCAGCATGACTGATCTTTCGCTAGCGAACAATGCTCCCACCCCGGCGATCCGAGAGCACTTCAAAGTGGGCGGACAAAGGAGCAGGCTCGGGGCGGGGGAGAGAAGGTAAATATCGCCCCCCACCCACCCACCTCCTGCCGCTGCCGTCCTGGGCACGGTCCTCAGTGCAGCCACGCTCAGGAGTCCTCCGCTCCGTCCTCCCCTCGCCAAGCCCCCGTGTTGTGCTTTCTCTTTCTCTCTCCTCCTTTCCCCCTGCCCCTTTCCCTGTCTCCTCCTCCCGACTATTGTGCTGTCCTCCGGGCGCACACGCTCTCCGGAGCCTCCGCGCAGAGCAGCGAGGCGGCGGCGCGTCCCGCGGCAAGCTCAGCCGCTACCCCTCGGTGCCCGAGCGCCCCGCGGCCCCGCGGGAGCCCCCTCGGCGCGGCAGCGGCTGCCTGCGGCTGCCCATCGCGCGGCCCGGCTCTGGCTGCGGCGGCCCGAATCGCAACGCTGCGGAAGGGGAGGAGAGGGAAGGAGCCAGGCGCAGCGATTGACACGGCGCTGGGGCCTCTTAAAGGGGCAGCCCGGCCCGGCTGCGGGAGGCCGCGTCTGCGGACCCGCGAGGCTGGGGGGGGGGGGGGGGGGCTGGTCCTGCGCTCTTCCCCACGGCTGCCGGTGAGACAAAGGCAGAGATTTGCAAATTCGTGTACATTCACGGCTACTCATGCTTGCAGTCACAGGCCTGGACATCACCATAGACAGATGTGACTATACCTAAAAGCCTGGGCAAGAACTATACCACACGCACGTATCCCTGCACGTATAGGGAGGTATCCATTCTTGTCCATACATCCATGCCCTCATATATTATGTATACACACCAACATGTCTCTGTATTCTCTCTTCTGTTCACAGCCACACTCTTCCCCCAGGCACTGATGCAGCTCACCTTCAAAGGTCATGTTTTCCCCCACTAATGCAAGTGCTGCTTAAGCAGTAGTCTCGTCATTCACTCGGTCCTTCCTTCCTTCCTTGCCAATAAATGACAAGCTGCATTTCTGAGATGGGCAACTGGTACTCCGGAATCACTGTAATATTAACAATAAAGGCTGCTTTGTTCAGGCATTGGTCTCACTTTTGACCTGTATATTATCCTAGCCACCATAACTCAGGCCCACAACTCAGCTCTGGATGAAGGGTGGCAAACAATTTAAACTGGCTGCTGAGTATTACTGTTTCTGAAATTCCAGTACATGATCTTGCTTAAGCCTTGTATCCTTTCCATGTACTAATTCAACCTCTGAAAAAAGTGGTAACAATTACACCTGAAATCCCATCTTGCTTGTTTGGATGATACAAAAAAGTGAGATATGCCCCCTATCATATGCCCCATAAACCTGCTTCTTTCATGTCTACAGTGAGGTATATCTTTTCTGGTACACATTACTAGAAAAGAAGGTGGAATGTAGCCCCAACAAGAACTAATAAAATCTCTTAAGAATGAAAAGCACAAGTCCACAGGAAGAGCTCTCTTACCTTTGAAATATGTAATGTTTTATAATCCATTAAACAGTCTTTCTCTTCATGCTTTTTTATATGCCAAACAAAATACTTTTGGATATTTTCAGACATATCACAAATGGCTAATCATGTATTCAGTTTTACATAGTTCATCCCTCTTGGTTTTTGTTTCCTGGCTTCAACCTCTTTTCCTGCACTTGTTTCCTCAGCTTTTAATGCATAACAGGCATTGGCTGACCTATATGGAAAACACATTATAGTCTAAATCATAATAAAATCTGTATGTTTAGTAAATATCTCTATAAATCTTTCAAGAAATCTCAGTCTTTCACAGAAATAAAATAAATTGCTTTTTACCATTGATACTGTTTGCTATTTGTTTGCCTTAGTGCCAGTTTGAACAATGAAATTCTGATATGCAATATATTTCTAGTAATACAAAGTTTAAGACTGTACTGGCACAGTGATAATAATGACAGGTATATTACATCATAGGGATATGTTCTGAATTCATACATTACTTTTAATGAAATCTCACAGTTCTGATTTTTTTATGTCTAGAGTTTTTCCTGTTTGGGTTCACTGTTCTGACATTTGTGCCCTTTCTGAAGGTAGTAAGAATTCTGATGAATCTGTATGCATACTTAACTTTTAGTGAATAATACTATTAAACACCTGTACCCTCCTTATTTATTGAGGTACTACAACATCAGAAATTCCAGCGGGAGTTGAAAGGATCTCTGAATTCTTGCTGCTACTTTATGCATTCAGCAGAGTATTATTTTAATAGGATACAAAATTTCATTAAGGCTATGGTGGCAGACACATATCTGTGATTTGAGACTGAGAATCCTGTGATGAGAGGGCTAAACTACAGACAGACTGTCCAGCACATACCCTCTGCTGGCCTACAAGAGCTTGCAAAGCCTGTCTAGTCGAAACGGAACCAGTACTATGTGACCATAGAGCTCCCTCTTGTGGGAAAGAAGAGCCAGTCGGTTTACGCTTAAAACTTGAGCTGTCAGTCCTGAACGGTTTCTTCAGCATGATCCAAGATGAGAGAATCAGAGCTTTTGTAAGAAGAATGAAAAAATATGGTAGCACATAAGCAGCGTCTTTTTAAGGAGAAATAAAGGATGATTTCAGATGTGGCTGAAACTAAGAAACCATATTTTTGTAGCATAAAGCAGCACTCTGTAGCAGAGTTTGACAAGGCCAGTAAGTGTCGAGAAGTCCCATCCAGTCTAAATCATTCTACGAACACAGAAAAATGGGAACTCCCTTTCTTAGAATTCAGAGAATGGCAATTTCTTGCCATAAGAACAACCTTCTGGCCAAAAAAAATACAAGAAACTGATCAACCATCTCCATTACTAAATGCAGATTCTGCTACAACTTCAACTGCCAAACACTTCATTTTAAGAGCATGCGATACAGAGAGGAGTTTATAGCATTCACTCACCAGTGAATTTTATTGTACTCCCTAGAATGACCTCTAACTATTTGATGAAAACCTGAAAAGACATGGAGAGGGATAGATTTATTCATGAAGAATGGACTCAGGTTGTACCACAACGAGACGAGCCTGAGCTGGGAACCAACAGGATTCAGAAAGATTTGAATCACATGACATATAAGAATATAAATAATAATATCCTAAGTGTCAAATAATCACTCAAAAGACAGAAACAATGCCATTAAAAATTAAAAGGAAAGGCTTTTATAATAAGAAATTAACTTTGTCTGTTAGGTGACTGTTTCTTAAGCGGCTTTTGATCCATTACCAGTTGTTTTGCTCAAAGAGATATACTTATTTAAACAGGAACTCATTAACACAGCAGCTTCTACTTACTAAGATAATAAACAGCATAACATTAGTACTTCTTTGGGGAAATTTATTATTACAATTGCTCTTTAACTTTGCTTCAAACTGCCTGAATTTCACTTCTCCAATTTCTCAGCTGCAAATTCCACAAGGAACCTGGCACTGCAACTGTTACCATGATCGCTGTAAGGACTCAAGCTCGTATAAAAATCATGGTTTGGCCTATCTGTGTTTAGAGTTAATACATTTGTTCTGACACTGTTTTCCACAATATTAAGTCTTCTTCAAAGCCAGTTAAGTTGCTGATAGAATGGATTAACATGCATAGATAAAACATAGACCAGATGATAGAAACTTTTAAGTATTTGCACATTTACATTTATTTTTCCACCAAAGTTAGTTTCCTTTGTGCTTTCCTAAGCAATTCATCATTTGCAACATGATCCAAGATTAATTTTAGATGATCAATTATTAATACTAAGTTCTTTGCAGGGCAAATCTTAGTGGGGCTAAAAAACACCCCCCAAAACCAACCAAAACACACCCCCAAAACAACCCACCAACCAAAAAAACCCCAGTCTCAAAGCATTCATCATAGAATAGATTGTCAAGTGATAGTTAATGACTGGCAGAGTATTGCATTTGTACATGAAGTTTTTGGAGCTCCAGAAGATACAAACCAGTAATGACATCAAGCAATGTACTGAATCACTAGAAAAAACTGTCCCAGATGATTTTCCTAGCAACGTGATTGCATTGCCGAAGAGATGAGATTTTGTACAATAATTTTGCTCAGCAACAAAAGAAACACTTAGGAGATAAATCCTGATCTTTTCTTAGATTTGTTTCTGAGTCATTTTGCAGCTATAAACACTAAAGTGTCTGCACCAAAACCAATCACCTACCCTAGAAAACATGATTTGCTGCAGTAGAGTGAACCATCTTTTCTACTCTCATTCAAACTCAGTAAACATGAAGAGCATGGCTATGCTGCCCACTCAGTGCAGCACGTGATACAAGTGGAGCGTACATTCGTCATCCTTCTGAAACAGATTTGGAAGATGAACACATACACAGAACATTATAAGGTCAAAATATTACACATTTGGATAAATAACTCCTTACATACCCACACATACTCATTTTCTCCACCAAATGTTACATTTGTGCCTTTGCCAACAGAAGTGGCACAATTGCCAAAGTGAAGATTGTCCGATTAAAAAAAAGACACAGAGTTCCTAGAACTCTATTCATCATATTCTATGATGCTGCTCTAACTTACGTCATAAGAAAATAAAAGTAATAAAAAGATGTTTAAGTCATCTTTTCTCCACTTTTCCCTATTTCTTATCAAACAATTTTGGGGGAAAAATGGCAGAAAAGTCTAGAATATTTTCATTGGCCTCAGCCATTGCTGTCCAAAGAGCAGAATAGCATTGTAAAGCTGCTGTACTACAATGAAATTCAGTGGTACCCAGAGCAAACCTCTCCCCATTAAACAATGATTGTAATTTCTAAAGAACTAATTGCACAAGGCTACGTCAAACGGTATTTGAAAAGGCAAAACTGTGGCAACAGCATTTTGATCCAGCCAGCACACCAAGTCACAGTAACATGTCCAGAGAGCAGGTTCTACCGTAAGCACTCAGTAATGGCATCTTCATATGGCAAGTACCTTAGGGCTCAACAAGCATGTTTCTGCTTTGGAGAACGCCATCTTTTCCCATCCCTCTAAACCCACATACACTTGCAAGTCTTTTCACAAAATGGCAATGCTATTTCTCTATTATTACTGCTTCTTTTAAGCAGTGGAGCATATTGCTCCCAGCATCCAGTGATCAAATTATCTTGTCCAGTAAAAGCAGATAGAGTGACTAAGAGTTTAGCAGCAGTATCGAATCTAACCTTACCAGCTCAGAGTTCCTACCACAGACAGGGATGAAAAAGTTCATGACTGAAACTGCACATGGTTCCAGAATCATGTTGCATTACTACAAACAAAAAAACCCAGTCAGAATAAAATCAAAATGTCATTACTCTTAGCAAAAAAGGAGAACTGCAGTATAGACAATATTCATGTAGATCAATCCAGAGAAGGCTTCTGCATCCTCTTTGGAAGATGGAATACATGAAATTTAATTTTTCTATTCCATGCACCTATGTGACCATTGTTTCTTACTCAAGAAAGTGGAAAAGAATAGCATTCTTATCTGGTAACATTTTCAAAATACTAGACAGCTGGGACAAAACAACAAAGTCTCTACCTTGACTTCTCCTAGGCTTGGAAATATTTAAACACTGGGCTCTGATTCTCAAGTGGAAAATGCAAATTAAAACAGATTTTTCCTGGATGGAGAAACCACAGTGAAAACTATGCAGTCTGCATTTGTGTACTTCCATACCTGTTATTTTAAAAGATTTATTTTGGAACAGTTTTAAAATATTTGGAATGCATAAAAGCAAGTCTTAGTTATTTTATACTACGATATTAAAAGGCAAAAACATATGGATAGGACCCTTTATTCTGAACTGCCATTTGTTTTCTGCTTCCATGAGAAGGCAACTTCACTATTTAATACTTCCAGAGAATTATCAAAGAACAACACACTAAAGTTATATAACTTTTGACTACAAGTGTTTCTGGCAGACAGGTGAGCGCACGGCACTGGCAATGTCTTCTCACATTAAGACAAAGATGTCATGTTTCCACTACACAGGGAAAGGTTTATGTAATGACTGTACCATCCTGCACAAGCAAGCCTGCAGCAGCAAGGAAACTCTCAGAAAGAAAGTTTGGATAAGTTCTTCCTCCCTCATTTCCAAAAATACAACTTTCTATTTCTGGTTTAAGAGCTTTCATTGTTGCAGGTGCTCTATGCTGCACTACAGAGAAACATGGCACTCGCAGAAACAGTTGACAGTTAGCAGCAACTCAGGCTGGCTTGAGTGTTGCCTTCTGGGATTTCCATCACATTCTTTTCCAGTTCTGTAGAAACGAGAAAGTTATAAAATCAATTCACATAAATGATCCCATCCGATACTAAGGGTAACAAAAGCTGAATGAAGCCCCATTCACTCCTATATGCTTGAACTCAAGTAGACACTGACATGAATATGCTTGCAGGTGTTTGAAACAGGCTTTAAGGCTTGAAAAACCTCCCAGTCCTTCAGACTGCAAACAAGGGAAATACACATAAAAAGCAAAACTTTACATACTGATGAGGTTTCCTGCCCCAATTTGGGCTGTGTGCCCGGCAGTTTTCTCCAGCTCCTTTATCATGGACTGCTCAAAGGCCAAGGCAGCAACTCGGGAAAAGAACTCTCTGACATTTTCCCCTAGGAAACAGGACAGAAATTCTGTGTTTTTACAACTGCACAGCAACACAAGATCAAGCATAACAAGCACATCTGTGAACAGATCACTGCTCAATATTGGGACAGAACAGGCCTCTCCAACAATCTGTCCTCCATGCTGATCACTGCAGAGAGAATTTCTCATTTTCTTACTCTGGAATACCGTACCCTGTACTATACCTTTATTTTTAGTCAGCAACAGGGAGAATTCAGTTTGTGGTATAATTTTTTTTCATGGCCAATGTTGAGTAGCAGTGCACGTGTATTTATGTAACTACCTATGAATTAAACATGCTTAGACATCGCACAGCAGCTCAAGTACTCCTTTCTGTAAACATGACAGTGCAAGCACACATACAAATGCTCAAATAAAATCAACCGTTACTAAACCTGAAGTTTCCAATAGCAACAAAATGCAAGAACAACAAAAAAAACTGCATGGGAATGGGCGCATAAGGAACTTTAATTTCCTCCCGCTTTAACATAAGCCTTTGTGGTTATGCTGTATTTACATCCTTTGCAGTAACTTACCCGTTTTGGCTGAAACCGACCAGTATTCTGCCTGCATCTCATTGGCAAAGCGGATAGCATCTAGCTCTGTCCTTTCACACACAGCATCTGACTGAGTAAATAACATGGAATAACTTTAACATAAGAAATCTATCTGGGCTGGTAATAACATAGAGGTACTGTTAGCACCTATACCAAGATGATTCCAGTTTTCACAGTAGCCTTTCTGGCCTTGCCTTAGAACTCAGTGCAATCAGACACGATTGCAAGAACGTTCAAGTACTTAGTACTGCTTTTAAAATGGAAGTCTCCATTCACCTCCCACAGCATTGAAACAAAACAACAGTTAACAAGGGTGACCATTGTATCTAACTATATAGTGTGGTAGGGAGCTATAAAGACAACAGCCCAGTTACTGGTCTTTAAATGCTTGTCACCTCATCTTTCTCAGCAGAAGAGTTGCAGGATGGACTAATCACAATGACTGTTTAGGTATAATCTTTCTTCTCTTTGTCTCGATCCTTTTTTCTACTCCATCTATTTTTACTATGTTGTAACAAAAGGCCTTCCCCCCTTTTTATGTTTGCTCTTTCTTATCTCTTCTTAAGACTAAAATTTCTTGCCCCTTCAGTGGATTTTGCTTTCTTGCACTTAATTTTCAGGTCTTTTTCCCTTCTCATTTGTTCTCTGTGATGCACCATATCAGTATGTTGCTATTTGCTTTCAATTTCTAGCTTATTTGTGATGGATCATACCAGTCATCTTTGTATAGTTTTCTGTGCATTGTCTTACAATGGGGAGCCCCTGCACAACTGAAAAGAAATCTAAAAATTTGGAAAGGCTGATGTGACATCAAGATGAGAAGTAGAGTGAATCCAGTTGTGAAGATACTGATTTCATACTGAAGTAATACCTAGAACCCACAATCCTTTGCTTTGCTCTTGTCTGTCTTTCACTTGAAAGTGCTATCATTCTAAAAACAGAAACTTACTTACAGTAAGGAATTCTAGCTTAGACAAGACTTCAGATCTGCGTCCTCAGAGGTCTGGCACATTTAGCTTTTACTCTAACTCAGAAAAGGGAGCATAAGCAACACAAAGTACCAGAAAAACTGACAGACATGCAGTTTTCTGGGACTTATTTTCAGTGAAGGCTAAGAAACAAACTGCAGAAGTGATACTGTGGCAGCTGGTGGGGGTGGGTGGGAAATAAAAAAATCAACTAAACAGCAGAAGCAGCAAATTGTTTTGAAATCTTTAATAATTAAGTATTGATAGCTAGAGAAAGATTAGCACAAGACCCAGAATGGTACAGGGTGAGTGCATTATATCCTGTTCTGAATATTATGTCACATTCAATTAAGTAAGAATTCTTCCCTGTTCCTGAATAATGAACACACTGTCCCTAAAACACAAAATAACAACAACAAAAAAAACCCCCACAAGCAACAAAACCTTCAAGATCATTAGATACTCTGTTCTTTTGTGCACCCAACTTTTCTCTACCTTTTCAGCTGTTTGTATGTGCTTGAAAAATGTCATGCAAGGAATGGAAATAGGGATATTTCACTAACTATCCATTTTTTCTGAAAGCTGCTTCTTAAATGTCTGCTGTTCTATTTACCTGTGATTGTCTTTCTTTCTGTTTAGGTTTTTCCCTCAAGGTCTTTTTCTCAACAACATTGTGTACAACTTGCAAGGGAAATAACTTGAGGAACTAGGAGAAATCTGATTTCCTTATTTGCATTCAATTTACTTACCACCAAATCTTTTTTTGTTCCAACTAGAAAGATGAAGCTAGAATCTGGCTCATTCTCCCTCAATGCATCTTCTAGCCACTGTCTGAAATACAAAAGAGAAATGAGAGCATCAGAAGAGGGATTAAGAAACAGAGGAGAAAGTGACAGATAATAGGGTCACCAGAAAAGTGAAAGGATGAACTTATGTGAGAGTATCAAAAGCCTTTTTTTCTAGACAGAAAGAGACCACGAGCTATTCTAACTGCTTTGAATACATGCCTTCCACTAATGAAAAGTTCAAATACACCCACTGTAGAGTGCAAATTCAACAATGATTTTAGCACCTAGAGAGGACATTTATCAGTATAAAGGAGGAGGAAAAGTTTTGATCAGAATAAGGAATAAGAAAATAAGAAACAGAGGAAAAGATACAAACAATATAGCAGATTAGATACAAACAGGAATAAAGAAGAGTGAAATAATCTATTCAGCATTACAAAATAGCTCCCTACGAAGACTGCATGATTCTTGTCTCATAAGCTTTTATATTTTTGTTACTCTGGCAATCAAGTTCCTCTTGAGTCATCCAACACAAGTCAAGGAGGGAAAAGAGTGTGTGGGAAATCAGGTTCACAGGCTTCAATTATTTTCAGCCAAGCAGAGACACTAATATATATATTATTTTACAAAGTCCTATGTAAATGAGCTAAGTACCACAGCAGTAGTCTAAGGAAATAGTCTAATACACATTCAAATAAGACAGAGTACAGGTTGTAAAGAAACATGTACCTGCATTACAGTCACAACAGTGTGTTAGAAATATATACACTCTGAGCTGGTAACAACAATGAGGATCATAGATCCACGTAGGGTTTTGCAGCCTGCACTAAAAGCAGAACAAGTTTACTCATAAAAAATTAGCATGCTGTTGTAACCAAACCATTACAAGTACCTGAACCAGTAAGTTTAGCTATGTCTACATATACTTTGAGTTTTTAATTTTCTCTCCTCTTTTTGACAGCCTCTCTCCCAACAGAATCACTACAGAAACTAGAGGAAGAAAGTAATTTTGGGCTAGCAGTTCACCTAGAAAATGAGAGGCTCTTGAAACATTATACATGAGATGCATCTCATCGATTTCACCATTTACATCAGATGCCAGCCTGTTATTCTGTTTACAGCAAATGGAGAAAAAAACCCATGCTTTTGGGGTGCACTTCATCTCTTCCTGCATGTCTAGTTTTGGAAGGATCAAGCTCTTACTGAAGTGCATTTTCCTCTCCGCTGACTATAAATGAAGTCATAGAATCATAGACTGGTTTGGGTTGGAAGGGACCTCAAAGATTCCCTGCCATGGCAGGGACACCCTCCACTAGAGGGTCAAGGATAAGTAGTTCAAATATATGCTCTGCATTTTCTTCAGAAAAATCCTGCCCTACGCAATCCAAACAAGTGACTGTCATTCTTCATTTCTTAGCTCAATAGAAAATACACTCACAATGCAGCAAGTTCTCAGCAACTACAGGCTATCCAAGGCAATTAAACCAGCTGTAAAATCTTTAAAGGCTAAGCCAAAAATACAGAAACTTACTTGGTGTGATCCAAAGTCTGGATATCAGCCAGATCAAACACTGTTATTATAACTGCAATAAAAGACAAGAACAGAAAAAAGTTAGAAAGTGTATCAGAAATCTCTCCAATTCATCTTGTTAAACAGAGAAATGTTGACATATACAGTGCAAGAGCAGATTTAACACAGAGATGGAAGACTATCCATTTGCTCATTCCTCTCCCTTCTCTAGCACCCAGTGAGACTGAAGTCCTCAGTCTTCAACCTTATTTAGTCTTTACTGGTAGTCTGCAGTCTATAGCACTATTACTCATTTTATTTTGGAACCACTTTAATTCCTGCAGAAATTGTCTTACCAAAGGGAATGCCAGAAGCACTCACTTTGACTTCAGCAATAATCTTACCCAAACCTTTTATCACTGCATCATCAGAACATGCAGAGTTGCAGGTGTGACAACATATCAATTCATAAGCTTTTTAGTCCCTTCTCTCCAATAACAGACAATCCATTCCACCACACTGTGTCTATAGGTACCTTTCCAAGGAGCACATATGCATATACGTTTCCACATAAAGTACAACCTCCTGTCACTGCCAGGATCAAATTAATATTGTTCTCACCCTCTGCTCCTCGGTAGTAAGCAGATGCAATGCACTTGAACTTTTCCTGACCTGCTGTGTCCCATCTGTGCAATGGGGGGAAAAAAAAGAAATTTCAGGTTAATGAAACCCAGTGCAACCTGAGTAAACATGCTAATGAAGCAGCAGACTGGTACAAGTTGGAGAAGAATGTGATACCAAAGAAGTGTTACCATCTGGAACAAGTTATTTATTAACTACTGATAGAAGTACAGTAAAGCTCTATTATTTAATGAAGACATTTGAACTCTGCTGTTATCTTCCTTTTTTTAAATTTTTTAAATACTGGTCATTTTGGAGACACAATTCAAATACTCATATTCTGCATGGTAATACCCTTTTTTAAAACAGTTTTCCTCACCTGTGTCATTTGCATGTATTTCTAGGGCAATCTAATTTTGAGAATTTTCTGTGCTAATACTAGCTAAATCATATATTAGCACATAGTAGAATGTTGCAACTGCTAGATATGATATCTGTCCATACACTACGAATAAGAGACCTACAGCTCAGTCTGCCAGGTACTAATGACGCCATGAAAGAAAAATCAAGAAAGTGCTTCTTATTAATGAACATGATATGCAGTCCTCTCAGCTACTGCCAGCACTACAGAGGTTTGGGGATTTGTTATAGCCCAGTTACAGATACTTGGAAGTTTATCTTGTATGGAAATCTCTCAGCAAGAGGGGGCACTAGTGCTTATGACGTGGAAATGTTCTACCCAGCCACTGAGGATTTTGCAGATAATGCAACCTGACGTTTAGTAGCTCATGAACCTTATCGCTTCAGCTGGCAAAATACTGATGCATCAGTCTATGTTTTTTGAGGAACTCAGGTTCCAAAAGGATAGTGCCTGGCAGAATTTTCAAAAACATAATGGCACTGAAATCAATGGGAAATAGTTTTCTAAGTATTTTCCAATAAAACCCACTAGCCATCTATTTACATCAATGGTATCTCAGAAAAAATATGTTCCTAAGTGAAAAGGTTTAAGATTCGTGCACTAAAATACTTCATGCAAATCACCTTATTTCTGCTCTAGGTTGGAATACAGCATAGATGATTCAATAATGCCCCCTACAGAACAATTTTGCTAGCTGGAAATACCAAAGAACACCCCTCAGCAGAAGCAAAGCAGGTGAGAAACGGCCGGGATTCCCACTAGTGATAAACAAAGCTGAAAATCAAAGATTTTAGGTTCACATTCTAATAAAAACACTCAAGGCTTCCTATGATTTGGGGAAAATCAGTTATTCCCTAAGAGATGCTGAAATCACTGGACACCTTACCACCTGTGAGAATAAAATTCCCAATAAAGCCAAGTTCAGTGCTCATTGTGCCTACTAAACTCAAATGACAGAATGGTCTAAGAGTAGAACTGGACAAAGCCTCTGGCAAAAGCTTCCACTTGACTTTCAAGAAATTTGATTAAAAAAGGCAGAGCTCCACTGAAATGGTGCAAGAGATCCAAGATGAATTTTCATTGACAAACTTAGTACAATTTTTAGGGATGAGAAATCTAAGAGAGTAAAATTTTTAGTAAAACTGCAAGTCCAGGTACAAAATCTGCTTTTCAGATCACATTATTCTTTGTACAATTTTATTATTTTTAAAAAAATCATTATTCCACTTAGAGCCTGACGCAATTCAAGCTCTGCTGAGATTGCACTCTGCACAATACTTAACCACGCTGCTTCAACTTACATCTGGAGATTGTATGGTATTCCAATTATTTCAAAACGTTCAATTTCAAAATCCACTCCAATGGTCGCCTTATAGTCTCGGTCAAAATTATCTTTACAAAATCTGCAATAAAAAAAAGGGACCAGCTACAAATAACTGCAAAATTAACACTATCTAAGGTATTTTATAAAGAAAAGAATTAACTAACTGTGGAGCGGCTATTTACTGCAGAAGCATATATAGAAGCATCGAGAAACTAATTAAAAAAGGAAATACTAGATAACAAACTAGAAAGCTGTCCTGGTTTCAGCTGGGATAGAGTTAATTCTCTTCCTAGCAGCTGGAATAGTACTGTGTTTTGGATTTAGTATGAGAATAGTGTTGATAACAGACTGATGTTTTAGTTGTTGCTAAGTAGTGCTTATACTAAGTGAAGGACTTTTCAGCTTCCCCTGCTCTGCCTGCAAGGAGGTGCACAAGAAGTTGGGAGGAGACACAGTCGGGACAGTTGACCCCAACTGACCAAAGGGATATTCCATACCATATGACATCATGCTCAGTATATAAAGCTGGGGGAAGTAGAAGAAAGGCGGGGGAGACATTCAGAGTGATGGCATTTATCTTCCCAAGTAACCATTAGGCGTGATGGAGCCCTGCTTTCCTGGAGATGGCTGAACACCAGCCTGATGGGAAGTAGTGAATGAATTCCTTGTTTTGCTTTGCTGGCATGCACGGCTTTTGCTTTACTTACTAAATTGTCTTTATCTCAACCCATGAGTTTTCTGACTTTTACTCTTCCAATTCTCTCCCCCATCCCACCCAGGGCATGTGTGTGTGTGAGAGTGAGCGGCTGTGTGGTGCTTAGTTATTGGCTGGAGCTAAACCATGACAAAAGCATATACATCTAGTAAACTCTCAGGATGAGAATCAGAATAAAATATTTTTGGACTTTCAAGGAAGATACAGTATCTTATAGTTCTAGTTACAAGGGAATATATTTTGGGTCAAAAATAATGACCCAAATGATTAATCAATGAGATTAAAAACTTACGATATCTACTCAAGAACGTGGAAGAAATAATAATAATAAAACACAAACATAGACAGAAAGCTGTCACAGTGATCACAAGCTACAGAAATTCAGGGATCTGTTCACTAGATTTAGATACAAAAAGGATAAGAGCTGTTTTTAATATCTGGTAAAAGAGTCAAATAAGTATTCTTCTGCATTTTCTCTGTCTTATTTTATAAGCTATTGAAAAACTTGAGCTACCTCTACAGTCTTGCAGCTGTAGAAATGAGAACAGGTACCCACACAAGGATGACTTTAAAATGTTTCAGTGAACAACTCTGCAAGTAAGGACAAAACATGAAACCAAAACTCAGACTCTGGAAAGATTTTTTTTTTTTTGTACCTTCTGATTGTTTAGCCTTTAGACTGGACTTCTTACAGAAACACTGTATCCTATTTGACTGGATAAAAGTAGTTCAGAATATAACATATACCAATTGAAGTGCAGGAACATGACTTTCTGTGTTAGTATATCAAGCCTGTCTCATACTGTAGACTTTGTTTTGTCTTTTATCTAATTATAAAACTATCGTTCAAAACAGAACCATGAAGTACAACCTTAAATGGACAGGAATGGAAACATTATAACATTTATTTGAGAAAGAGCAGAATCAAACCATTTGCTAAGAGATACTGTACCTGTTGATAAGGCTGGTTTTCCCAACATACAGGTCTCCTACCACAACAACTTTGGATATTTTCAGCCTGTTATAAATATTTAAAAACATTACATGGTTTTAGTAGCAATTTTAACATTCTCTCTAAAAAAATTTTTATTTAGATCCTTAAATTGCAAGTGATGAGCACAGGTATCCGTGAATCTGTGACCCCAGTTTACCTAAATGCTGCTGTGCTGCAGGATCAGAATCTTAAACTATAAGAAAGAAAAAGAAAGTCAAAAATGAAAAAAAAAAAAAACCAAAAACCCTCTGAAGCAGAAATAGTTAATTTCTTACCCTGCATGTTTGGGTTTTTTTTCTTAAATATAATCCAGTGGGACATAAATTCTATTCTATTAAAATTGCTTTGACTACAAGTATATACATTTGGCAGTTTGCACATAAGACCACAGAGCATCTGCATCCTTTAATTAAAATTATTCACAAGTTTCTCATTGACTTTAATAGTACAAATCAAGTCCTAAGTGCAGAAACAAGAAATTACTGATAATAAAATAACCCACTGCAGACTTTGTCTCTGGGAAAAAAACCAAAAAACCCACATGGTTAGAGTCTATATATTTTCTGACTATCTGGAATAATATTAATCTGAAGCTGGCTTCATGCAAATTATCCTCTTTGCTCTGGGTCCTCCCACAGAATACAGCAGGTGGGCTTTAGATGACTCAGCCTGCATTCTTAGAATTGAAGTGTATCTTTTAGGAGATACAGGTGGATAGGTGAACGTAAGTGTATTTATTGACCTAAACTTGATTTGACATCTCCTGTGCATATGCTACAAAAATGGCTTAAAAGGTTTAACATTCTTTGTATCAAGGAATAGCTTTTAAACAAAGGAATTAATCTTCTATTGAATACTATTTCTGGTTATATCAGGCTTCCAGGTGATGCTGATTCCAAGTTATCTATTCTAAATAGTCCAAATCTTGACTAGTAAGCTGCATGACTAATATTTCAGAAAAAAAGAAGGCATTTTGTGTGCCAGTCAATGTTAATTGGGTGGCCACAGGCCCCTAAGCCACTGACATGTCTCTGCCTCATACACTGTTACTGATAGAACACTGAATAAAACCAACAACCTTAAGGAAAAAAACAAAATAGTAAGTGATGGCTTAGAGGTGTGTGTTCCATTAATTCATATAGTGAAAAAAAAAAAGCTCCGTAGATTAGACAATTTAACACATTGATGGAATATCAAAAAAGTCTTAAATACAGCCATTAGCTACTGAATGTCTCAGACTACCTTTCTGAATGACAAAGGAATATTCCATTACTTGGGATAATAGAAAAGGAAGATAATGGCTATTCCTGTCAAGTTTTACAATTACTGTACAAAACACTCAGTTGACTGTCCCTTGTACCTCTGCTTCACAAAAAAAATATGACCTAATAATAATATCTAGAGAGCAGTGACAGGAAAGTGGTTTAATTTTATTCACAAAGCCAAAATGTAAAGCTTTTTAGCTATACTGTTACCAGAATAAATGAACTGGAGAGTTGGCTTACTCTGGAAACAAGAAAAAAACCCAAATAGACCTTGGTTAGAGAGGGGGGAAAATGCCTCAATTCACTAAAGTATGTCTTGCTAGCAAAATTGTCCGGACACTTGTATCAAATTTACATGAAACTAAGACAGTGACTGTGTTTCTAAAAAGCAATAAACAAAGCAATAAACTCCCTGATGTCTCTCAGGGAGACATATTTTGGCTTTTTTTTTTTTTTTTTTTTTTTTTTTAGCAAGACTCCCTAGTGAAATGAATAAAAAGTTCTGTTTAAAGATGGATATCATGACAAGTGTCATGGTAATCAACAACTCTAGATTTGAAAGAATAGTGAGCTAATTGCCATTATTCATAGAAGCTTGACTTTATGAAAGATCCTTCACTGTGCAACACAGAAGCATTTATCACTAAATCATACGGCTATTTATTTTAACTGAATAGTGATGATTTCTAACACAGTTTAGTTTTCTTGCCTTGCTTCAGGAATTAAATCAGTACAAGTAACAGCTCTGGGAGAGATGATGTGAAAAAAACCAACTTAATATTACAAGGGCACAAACCACTTTATTTGGATTTTTTTCAATGCTATATATTTACCAGAATTTTGTTCCAGTTTTAAGGAAACATTTAAGACAACTTCTCAGCACATACACATATAAAAGACTAAAGCTAGATTCTTATGTGTTTCAAGCAACTTAGAACTGCTGTATGTTTATATCCCCCCAAAGCCTTTATTAACTGCTCACTTGGAACACCAACAGAGAATACAGCAAGGTTAGATCTGCCCTATTCCTTATAGCTGGTCTAGAATTTGGTTGCCATACTGACTTGCATGTGCAAAATTTAACACTAATTTTAAACAGCCAAATAATCTTTTGAACTAAGAGTTTAGTTCAAAGTTGCTAAACAACTATTCGTTGCAAAACAACTCTGCTATTTTTTCAACACTACTTATGCCAGCAGAAAAAGTATCTTTGATACTCATGGGAAGAAGAGACCCTTTATTCATTTACTGTCAAACAGGTCAGAGAACTGCCATGTGCATGGGCTTAGCTGCCTTGAAACATGCTGGAGTAGGGAAGATAAGGGATGAGGGAGGAAAAGCATATGAAGGAAGCAGGCTATAAAGAGCTTAAAATACTTTCTTCATTGCGTACTTGATTTATTACAAACTTACCCAGCTGTTCCAGTGCTCTGTTGACAAGCAGTTCTGACCTGGGCATGGAAGTGCTCTTTGAACTGCAGACAGGCCTCAGGTGTGTACCACTGAAAATAGGAGAGAGCAGCTACTGGCATAAATTGTCTGATGTCTAGTTTGCAAGAAGTCAAATCAGCAAGGAAAAAAATAGGTAAGATTAATTCAAAGGGTTTGTCAAGCACAGGGATACCCTGGCATAAGGAACGGGATAGCTTTGGTTAGAAGGCAGTAAGGCTTCCCCACAGTTACATTTGTAAAAACTTCTTTGGACAGCACCATCATTTAAACACCTTTCTGAGAGTCAGCAGACACTAGCTAAACTTCCACAGCCAAACACATTTGCTCATCTTTCTGTACAGTAACAAGTACCTTAAATTATCCCAGTAATCTAAGACACACAAGACAAACACAGGTGGGAGCATACCACTAGCACATCATTGTTACTACGAAGTATTTTAGATCTCTTATTTGTGTGAAGCACTGTTTTTATTACTAGTTTTTCATTAGGCATTAGTTAAAAACAAGGAAAACTTATTTTAACTTATATTTGCTTAAAATAACTGTGGTAGTTTTTACAAAATTAAAAGCAAAATATGTGGCTGAGATCAAGCACAGAAAGAAATGCTAATTCCCTTAAAAGCATCTTTTGAACAACTGAAAAAACCAGAATGGTTAATTCCTTCTCCTTCTCTGTCCTTAACTCTCCTATTACACTTCAAGTACAAAACTCTTTGGGGACATGAATGATCTTTTCCGTTTGTGTTTCTACAGTGTCTACTACATTTGATCTACTGTATGACTAAGGTTCCTATATAAACAGAAAATGAAAATTGCCTCAAATTCTTCAACAAAAACCTCCATATAGATCTAATTAGGCTTTTCACATATTTATTATCAGCTACGGGTCTTATTTCCCCTCGGTGTAGGAACTCTTTAAGCATGTAATTATTAATATTTGGCTGAAATAACAAGATAGCTATTATAACACTTTTGTGGCAAGGTTAAAAGAAGAAATGAGGATTATTAATAAAGATATCAGCAACGAATGGGAACATGAGGTCACGTTCATCTTTGAATAAAATCCTTAACCAATTTGTAATTTTAGTAGAAGACAACAACTATACATTAAATTAAAATACTATTAGCTCAAGAGAAAGATACTTCAATGTGGCAGGAGGTACATGCTGTGGCCAGAGGGATAAAGAATGCTTACCTTGGGAAACTGGGAGATTATTCTGTCCCTACTCACTGGGGGAACCAAATGCATTAGGTTGGACTTCATCCTCCAAATTCAGTTAAATTCTACCAGACAAGAAATACATAAAGAGAAACATAGTATTCAGGAATTGCTTTGATACAGAGAAAACATGATTTAAAAAAAATAATTAACAGTTCCTACAGACTCGTCTTCCTTTTTTTTTTTCCCCCCCCCTTTCAGTACAACGGGCAGTTCTTTGACTTTATTTGCCTTAAAGAACACCTGTTTCTTATGTAAAAGGCACCACTTCAGTGCATATAGCTGTAGTAGCAAACAGTGGCTTTCTGTAACTACAGGGCACCAACTCTAATTCCATGGGAGGGCAGAGAATTGTTCACTTAATTCAACATAAGTCCTTGCAGTTTACCCCTCAAAGGATTTTGCAGTATTTAATTTAAAAACCTTGCTCATCATTGTTCGAAATGCCTCTGCACTAAGCACATCAATAAGTGTTAGGGAATACCAGATTTCCTTCGGTCAGAAGAAAGGAGGAAAGATGAAGCTGCCACATTTCTTGGCACAACATCAAACTTTCATCCCAGATCATCTCAGAAAGAATGAAATCAGTAGATAGTCTGACTTGGAAAAAGAATAATGTTCACATGAATATCACAAATGCATTTAGATATCCCACTTGAGACATATCAATTTGGTTACGCAATGAAACCTCGTGGGTTGTTGGGGGAGGGGGACCCTTAATAGGGCACCAATTTCTTACTGACATTCAAAAGAATGTTTCTAACAAGAACATGTAGCAAAGTGTAAGGAAGGACTCACCGTGCAGGAGCTGATGCAGCAGGATCGCAGCCACACAAACAGCTCAGCCTGCTGCTGCGTGGCCATAGCAACAGGCTTGCAACAGTTCCCTTCCTCCCTTTCTCTTCCAGATTGGGAAGGCGGAGTTGGAGTAATTTAACTATACATTGGGCCCTAGTTTTAAAAGAACAAACTGGTTTTAGTGGCCATACAGATTCCTTTGATCAGAAACTGCTCCTTAATAAACCAAATGGTCCCCATATCCTGCATAAGAAAATAGTTCTGTTTTCTTCAAAGATAGTTTGTATATATGGATACAAAGAGCAGGATTAACCCATCAGACAAGGAACTAACAGAGTGGGGAACTGTTACATTGCTAATATTAAGCATAGTAGCAATTATAAAAAAAACTCCTGAGGGATTTTTGCAAAATTTCAACTTGATTTCATCTCAGCTTTAGAGTCAGGATGTGCATGCCACCAATGAGACATTCTGAATTACATAAATGTCTTTCTAGTCATTAGTAACCTTGCTTTCTAACATACCAAACACTAAATACAAGGAATAAGACATCACATAGCTCTTTTGCATTGCCTAAGTATTATGAATCATTAGTTTAGACAGCATTTAGTAGGCTAGACTGTTATTTAGGATGCTAAAAGATTTTGCTATTTATTTCATTAGGATATAAATTTCAGGACAAAAGAAAGCTCTCAAATTCTAATAGTCATATTTTGATAACGCTGGAACTGGCTCGGACCTCTGAATATCCAGGAGACAAGCCTCTTCCATTCCTACAACAGACTAAAAATGTTAAAGGGCAAATCAATGTGGACAAGTAATTTTACACAACGAGTAAGCATATAACAAAAAACCTACAGTTGTGTTTTACAACTCCATGCTAAAAATAATGCTCCAAAAAACCTACTAGTCCACTATTAAGAATTAGTGTTCTGTTCTCTTTTGTGAGGAATTGCTTTCAAATCACTTCAGGCCCTCATATGATCTCAACCATACTGAAACACCCACTTCCCCCCAAAGAATCCAGATTTGCAGCTGATGGGTTATTCACCAGAGAAGGTAACATTACAGTATTTATTACCATATGCATAGTTCTACTTATCATGCTACTTGTGAATGAATAAAACTAGAGGTGTCTAGAACCTTTTTATGGTGTGCTCCTGCCCTTTTGGCAAATTTGAATGATTTTATGGCAATATTAATGTCTTAAAATATTAGTTCTGAAAACAAAAACTCTGCCAGTTGGTAACAGTTTCAAACACTAACTTGTTTTCTCCATATTCTGCTAGTTCTGGTTCAACACGTCCTAAGCATGTAAAAATCTGTCATGTGTACATAGGCTGACTCACTGCTCATCTCTGAGAGATCTTTCACAAACTAAGTTACCAAAAAAAACCCAAAAAAAAACCCCAATTGAACAGTCTCAGTGAATCCAAAGTACAGGAGGGACCAAGGCAACCAAACGGCAACATTTTAAAACGTTCACTTACATTTAGTGCATTTAATCTAAAGCTCACACACACACATATCCCGATTTACCAAATTGAAACATTTGCCACACCATTAGAGGGAAAAGATCAATGATTTAATAAATAGAAAGCTGCTAAAAATACTGAGAATGATTGGTACTGAGATAAAGATTTTCTCTTCTTACAGAGCTGAAGGGGATTCAGTCACCAGGGAGGACTGGGAAGATAGCGTCTCCATGGCACCACAACCCTCTGTACATCAATGTTGCAGGAACAGTAGCACTAGCAAATTCTGTGGATAGACAAAGGATTTGAGGAAGGCATTCAGAAGCTGTACATAAAATAAGTTAACATCCTGACCACTAACCAAAATCAGTATTCCAAACTATGGTGAAGGACAAAACAGAACAACTTGAACCAAAGGGACGAGAGCAGAGTTAACACTGCAGGAAAAGAGAAGTCTCTGATCTTCTCCTGCCCCTTCTACATTAAGAAAAGTTCACTTTCTTCATACTGAAATAGGGTGAAACTTTGCTAACATATAGTTAGTGAAAGTAAAATCTAATTCAGGAAAAAAACCTCTACTTTAAATAATCTGCTCTAAAATGTTGCAGAAAAATGAATTCTTTCCAGAAAATATTTTCTAAAGTAGTTTTTCTTTTATGGATTTTGAATATCAACATGTGTTCTATTTTAATCCGGCTGATCTGAATGACTTTGGCTTTGTAAAATCCAGTTTAAGAACTTTGATTATTATAATTGTTACTCAAACATAATGAAAAATATCTCAATGACTTATCCATTTGCACTGAAAACTAACCTTATATGGCACAAACTATTCAGAGCTGTTTTTTTCCTGATGCCAGATCCCATCTGACAATCCAGAGCACCCTTAAGTTGTGCTAGCAACATTGCAATGATACTCCCTGTGTATCATCTTCTGAACAACACCGTACTTTTTAGCAGAATCATACCGAAAAAGATGGCCAAGTCTTGAACACAGTTATGTGAAACTACAGGATAATGGAAGCCCCTGCTACACATTCTAGCTGTTTAAGGTGACATTCTGGAGAAGACTAGAAAAGAAAACCTAGTCCAAAGCTACTGAGCTCCCTTCAACCCTCGTACCTCAAGGCACTCACCTGCTCTATCTCTGCCATTAACTCGGCCACCATTTTGTTCAATCTGATTATTATTTTTTTTCATTCAACTGAAATTCAGCTGAATTTACTTTAAAAACACAGGGTGAGAAGACAGCCTCCCTCCGTGCTTTAGCAGAGAAGCGAGGTAAAACGGCTTCCACCCCGCAGCTCCACGGCGGCGTTTCCCCCATTTCCTCACACGCACCCTCCCCGCCCGCGGCGCTCCGAGCCTCGCGCTAGCGGCACCCCCGGCTTCCAATTCGCCAACTACGCCGTTGACGCTATTCTCTCACCTCACCAACCGTCAAACGCGGTACTTACGCTGTTGACGCAGGACCGAACTCAGTATGGTTGGCTGCGTAGTTTTTATTCACGGAGAGGGGCGTACGCAAAGAGCTGGTTGCTGTGGCAGCTGGAGCACGCGGGAGTGAAAGGCGGTGGCGCAGCTGGCAGGACTTGTGGAGCGGGAACCGGGGACGCGCTGAGGCGGCGACATGTTGGTGCGACAGGGCGCCTTGGATTATTTAGTCTATTTCTTGTTTTGAAGAGTTCTTGTTTTGAACTGTTTAGCAGTTGTTTTAATTTAATTTTTGTTGAGCAGTTTTCAGTATTAGTGGTTGATTTGCTTCTGTCACCTGCGCCGCTTTCCTTACTGAGGGAAGGGGGAGGTCAGCCATCACCGATTCTTTCAAACGTTAACGAATTGTGAGGGGGGGGGTTAAACTACACTCCTTTTAAAAGTATGCTTTTTTTTTTAAAAATAGCGTTTGTTTTAATATTATTTTGAGCCCCCTCTCAGATTTGGGCACATTGGACTACTTCTCTTTAACTCTTTGAAAAAGATTCCTTCCCTCACCTTGCAACTTGAGCTTTTTTTTTTCTCTTCTTTTTTTTTTTTAACAGTGTTCAGCAGAGAATTAAACCAGATAAGACAATTCAGCTGATGAGCAGACATTAATGCTGATGACCATGAACCATTGCAGCCTCTTCTTTCGTAGCTTCTTAACAATGAATGTGTGCTAAAATAGCTCTTCTGGGACAGAGAGCACTGTTTAAAGACAGTAGTTGTCTTTTTGGTACATTATCTGTCCAGTCACCAGGTACAGTCATTTTGGAGTATTTTTAGCAATAAGGGAGAATCCTTCCCAGGAAAATTTGGGATGGCACATGCTCGTATCTCAGCCAACCTGCCCCCTGATATAGATCCCACAAAAGCTCCTATTGCATTTGGAAAGAGGGCCCTTCCCAAACTGAATGAGGAGTTACAGTCTCCTGAGCTGCTGACTCAGCAGCAGGCATTGATGGCACTCTGCGATCTGGTCCATGACCCAGAAAATGTCTACCAGGCAATAGAAATAGGTAAGTGATCTGCTGTCATAAGCTTTGAGACAGTGGGGGAAAAAAACCCCAACACTTGTGTACTGGTTTTTTCCTTGCAATATCCTTGATGACACAAAATGGCCATGAAGATTTTTTTCAGTTTTAACTTCTACTTGTTTTACCTTAAAAAGATAAAGAATATTAGAATTCCATATACATGGCAGTTATTTTAAGAGTATCCTCACTTTAGGATCACTATAGGTTTTATCAGTTCACTATAGGTTTTATCAACCCCTAAATACAAAAGTAGCACAGAATCTTTAATTTTTCTTTTGATTATTCTGAAGTTGAGCTAATTCCTAATATAGGCTAATTTAAAAAAAGCTTAATTAGTCCAAAGTTAGAAAAACACACACCCTTGCCACTTAGTTAAATTTTATTTGCCTGGAATCTTTTCTAATCCTGTTATCCATGAACCTTTCAGAAAAAACAAAGCAGTGAATTTATGAATTTCTAATAACATAAAACTATTAAATGTATTTTATTTAGAAAGGGGAAAAGAAAAAACTTTTAGTTATCCTAGAGCCAGAAAAAAAGACTTTTTTTTTCTTCATTAGACATTTTCTACTATATATGACAGTGGTACCTTCCTGGATTTTTCATGCTTGAGGTGCTCAAAATATTCATATTTCAGATCCCATAATAATAACAACAACAAGCAAAAAACTCTGATGAACCTTTTAGTAATTAATAAAATAATATTCTAATAAGGTTTATAAGTTTATTTGCAAAGTCTGTGAAGTCATCTGTTGCCATTCATTCCTTCAGCAGTGGATAGCACGGCACATCCAGATGTAACTTTACTGGAGAGACAAAACATCAGAACTTTTTATGCAGAACTACTCCTCAGCAGTATCTTAGTGATTGTAGAATAAGTCTATAACAAAAAATCCCTGGTACTTCATGAGAAATTAAGATACATGACAATATAACCAAATTTATCATACTCATCAGGATTATATCTGGCCACCACTATTTTCAAAAGCTTTTATCTCAGCACTTGGAAGAATCTTAAATTTGGATTTTGGAAAAAACCCACAAGCTTCACAATTTTTAGCAGTCTGTTGTGTATCTACATAGCTCATTATGTAACACTGAAGTCTTCCAGTCTGCCACTGTTTTTTTTCTCCATTTACTTCCTTCATATTTTTTTTTCTCGTAAGAGATATCAATAATCATGTTCAAAATTTATTGTTATTGTTTGATTAACAGTAACTGCGGCAGCAGTGCAAGTTTGTTGTTTGTTTTGGAGGTTTTTTTGATCAGTGCTATGTGTGTATATACATAATCATTAATGGTTCACCAAATTTATTCTACATGTGAAAAGCAACACTGTTTTTTTACATAGCCCATACTACGCCTAAAGAAAGTTTTTAAAAATGCAGGTGTCAATCCTGCAAACATATGCTTTTCTAAAAACATTAATAGCTCCACTGACATCAGTTATTTTTAGTTATGTCACTTCATAAATATTTGCAAGATTAGGATTTAACTTGATACAGAAGTCAGCAGCTTGTTTGTAGCATGGCATTTTTGGCAGTAGGCCTTGAAACTTGAAAGTTTCACCCCTACTTGAGATTTGTCAATGAGAGTTTTGCTGTCAGGACAAGATGAAAATTCCGATTGTTTGCACTTCAAATAAGATAAAAATTAATATTGCTATTTTAAATTAATGCTGAAGTTAAGAAATGTTAAAATGAACTATTGTGTCTCATAGGAGTCCTGCATAACCTGAAGACTTTGCTGGTACATCGCGACAGTACTGTCCGACAAAAAACAACACAAATCCTCTATATAATGGCTATGCATAATGTTGGCAGGTAGGTGTAGTCCCAGAGTTTACTGAATGGCATGGGAAGCAATAAAGACATTTCAGTGAGAAATAAGAACAGAATTTCTAACTTTTGGCAAGATAGATACAATGTAAATAAGAGTATTTAGTTAAGATTAAACATCTCTAAATATATATGAATTTTATTACGCTTAGTTAAATCTGTCCTCCAATGTTGTTTGTAGGCAAGGGTTGATACAAAATGGAGTAATTTCTGCCCTCACTGAGCTCTTGGATGATCCAGTAGATATCTGTCGGAAGAACATGCATCAGATTTTTGACATGATGGCAAAATTACCTGAAGGTAGGGATTTTTTAGTAGTTAAACATTCAAATAGGCAAAGCAAATAGGTGAATTTACGTGATTACCTATGTAAGATCTTCCAGATTTATTTTAGTCCATTTTCCTTGAAAATCATATTTAAAACCAGTATCTTTTCCATTTTTGCTCATCTTAATTTTCTTTAGTTAGTTTTCCTATGAAAATTTATTCTTTGGGTTTTATGAGAAAACTTTAAAAGTTATGACTTACCTTTTTTTATTGGTGGAGACAACTGTGTTTTCTAGAGCTGTTTGTGCACTTCTAAAAATTTGCAAATTTTTTAATAATAGGGAGAATACTTGGCCAAAATATAGAAAATGCTTTACATAAATAACAAGTGCAATGCCCTGTGTTAACACAATACATCTGTGAATAGTCCTGTGTCTGTATTGGGGAAGCTGTTCCTGCTAGATCTGTTAATTTTCTTAGGTCTTCTGCAAGTTAAGGCTACCTGCTCAAGATACAGGTTGTGTGGACTGCACACTTACATTTCTATTTCAAAATCATGCATCAAAAGAGGACTTTGTCCTCTTCTGTTCAAAATTATGATCAGCTGTTCATCATGGTGCACAAATTTCACAGCACACATGATTTGTAGAAAGTTTTTCTGGTGTTAGGAGGTACACATCTTGTGAAAATTGTTTTATGCCTTCCCCACTCCTTGCAAGCACTGGTGTAGGAGGAAACAAATGAGCAAGTAAAGGTACCATCCATTGAGCTGTGTATTCCACAGATGATCTATTAATGCGTCTTCAACTTCAGGCTCATAGGTACTATTCCTTAAATATATGCTTTGACATTGCTTTCAGGTGGTGAATTTAAAAAAACAAAAAAAACCCCAAACCTAGGAGTGATGCAAGGAACAACGAAGTTTGCTTTTTGTGCTATTTTATTCAAATACTGTTTGCCCTTAGGTAAAATTGTTAAATGGACTTGGTAACATATGAAATTAAAAATGTGATAAATTACCCCTAACTTCAGATGTCAAATTGAGCTAGTCATCCTACGCTCCCTGTATAGCAGGAGAAAAATCAATATCTCCAGGGGCAAAAAGTCTGACATATAAGTGCTTAGTTTAGGATGAGATGAGTTCTGCTCTGGTGATGTCCATTTGTTTCCAGCAAGATAAACAGAAACTGCATTGATTACATCAGTCAGGCATCTAGCTTTTAAATACTTCAGTCTAAACAGAGAAATCCAAGCTGAGAATTTGTCTTTGACTTGCCAGAAGAATAGGTCATTGTGCTTTTTACATGCTTTCTTTATTACCTATATTTACAGTTTTCTAAACTTTTTATACACTAAGAGAATTTATGCTTTGTTACTTTTATTTCCAGATTCTATTATTATGATTTCAGTATTTTTCTAATCTGAACACCAGTCTTAAACTTTACTCTTCCAGTTGACAAAAATTATAATTTTAAGATTAAAATTTCAGTAGATAGAAATTATTAAAACCCCATATTATTTAAATTCATGGGAAAGTATCTTCTCTGAGGAATTCTGTTACATTACTGGTGCTTAGAAAAGAACTAAATGAATGCTTAAAGCCTTGCTGAGTGTACATGAATTCTAAAATACAAAGATGTATTTTTACATGCATGCAACCCTTTTTAAAGTCCTAAATAATGCAATCCATATGAAGTGCATTAATATGGTGGGCTAAACAACTTTGTGAACATCACTACAGAAAATCAGATTTTCTGTTAATTTCACTAGCCATTTTACAGATTTTCAAATCAAATGCAACAGGGACTTAGCTTAAGTAAATTTTGACCTGTCTGACTGCCTTTAAAGAATTCTGTCCCTTACCTATGTAGATAGATAGATACCATCCTGTGAATATGTGCATCATAATGGAAACTTATGGGAGAAAAAAAACTTTTAAAAAATGGCAACATTTATTCGCTTCTGTTAAGATCACTATTAATAATTAACCATTCATCCATACTGGATAAGGCTGCTGCCTTAGCCCTTTTGGAATTGCATAATTCAGTAATAAGCCTTGCTGTTCAGTCCCTGCTGTACTGAACTTGATTATTAACTCTAACCCTTAGATGTGGCTAGATCTCTAGTAGGCTAATACAAGAGCTTAGCACTTGTTTCCTTTTGCTGATGGAGTTTTCAGATCATCTGTATGATGCACAACTTCAGTTGACTGGAAAGGTTTCAGTTTAAACAGGGAAACTGCCTCAGGGTGTGGTGGCTGCTGTACATACCATTTTAGATATGAATTTGAGACTTACGGATGTAAACTACAACTAATGTTACATGTAAACACCTGCCTGTGTCTAGGTTCTATCTCCCAAAACTCAGAGCATTTACTAAGTAGGTTGGAAGTTTAGCTACATAAGCAGAAAACATTCGCTGGAGGATGAATAAAAGTTCTAGGGGGAAAAAAAGCAATTTAAAAAGCAGCTATCCATTGTGGCCCTGAGAGGAAGCAAGGGCATTTTTCCCAAGTGTTTTCAGTTAGACACTTTTTAGAAAGTAGGGACTAAAACCAAGGGCTATATAGAAAACGTTTTTACTAGAATCATCACTTCTATTTAGGGACTTACTGTAGCAACAAGCAACATTAGCTCTTGGTGGTGCCAAAACATAAAACGTTGCTTATTAAGAATTCCACATAAATCAAAATACACTGCCCAAACCAGAGGATATGTAATGGTACACCATAGTGCCACTCAGGTCTACTCCCATTGTTCCATCTTTGTCCCTGTAGGCATCAGAATATATCATAGAATGGTTTGGGTTGAAAGGGACCTCAAAAATCATCTAGTTCCAACCCCCCTGCTACGGGCAGGGACACCCTCCACTAGATCGTCTTAGGTCAGGAGCCACTGGTGGGAATAGTCACAATTGTAAAACCAGTTTGATGATAGTCAGGAAATGCGAGATTATACTATACAAGGAGAAATCAAGTTACCTCCTGGAGTGGATTATCCAATCCAGTAAGCTGAGAGCCAGCTGCAGCAGTGTCTCTCTTGAAAAACTTGCCTTTGATTGAAGGCAGAGGATTCGCAGAGGCCTCTGCCAGACAAATACCAGCTTCCAAATCACGTTACAGTCCCGACTTAGTGAAAAATTGCCTGCATTTATAAGAAATACTACAATTCTCTGAGTAGTAGTTGCTTTTCAGAGAGGCTTCTCTTGAGCTAAGATTGATACCTGTTTCTTCATTTTACTTCTCCCACTTCAGGTACTGGTGGCCGATAAGAATGAGGTTTTCCAAATCAAATGGTCTTTAACATTGAGACTTGGTTTCAGGGAATGGTTCTGGAGTTTTGTCTCCAAAAAAGCAGAAAAGGGTAATTAGTAGTATGAAAAGAGGGCATTTAAATAATTGCCAAATTAGTTTCAGTAAATTCTGTGCATCAGTGCTTTCACTGCAATTTCCTTTTAAATGTAAGTAAGGGGAGTTACTTTATTAGAAACCTGACATTTATGTTTGTTTTGAATAAACTTTTTTCCATTCCGTGACAGCATCTCTCTCTGACTTGAAAAAAGGTGTTGGTCTGAGCCATATATTCTTTTTAGTTAGATAAAAATATAACATATATATAAAAATCTACATGCCTGTATTTAAGGGGTTGAAGATAACTCTTTGAGCAGAATTTTGTTACTGTAGAATGGACTCACATACAGATGGCTACTCAGAAGAAACCGTCTTCCTCCCTGCATTTACTTCTACACCTCATATCCAGATAATGAGATAGGATGTACCTTGTATCAGCTGGAGGAAGTCAGCAACTAATATACCATTCCCCAGCTAGAATTCTGATGTTTTCTACAGCAGAGGTATTTTACAGGGCCGATAAAGCAATATGTTCCACACTAGACAAAAAAACCCTATAAGCTGTACATGCATTTGGCATGGCGTAGTTGTTTTTGTTCACTGGGAATTGGTCAGTGACTCCAGTTAGCTCTGTGCCAGGCCACCTGGTCTTTCTCCAAACAGGAGTAATTTAGGAAAATGTGATTATTTTAAGCAAATCCACTTGCAGACTATTTTTGATTCCTAAATTTAATGATGTATACCAGTATCCTCCAGGAACAATGGGATCATTAAAAACCAAAATGTGGGAAAATCCACAAAGACTGGGAGAACACTAAGTAGTAACATTTCCAGAAGAAACAACTTGTTGGCAAGAATTAATGGGCAGAAGACAGACAAAAATAAGATAGATATATGTATTCAATAGAGGATAGAAGAGGGAGAAGAACCAGCAGCAGGAGAAAATTAAGAATGTTGGAAAAATTAATAGCAAGACTTTCACTCTTTGTGAAAACATTTAGTTGACACACAATACTTAAAAATGTTAGTGAAAGGGTGTTATGCAATAATAAATGACCTGGGCAATAACAACTGCAAAAACAATTCTAGGAAAAAAAAAAAAATCTTTCCCTAGAGTATGGTTAATACTGGAAAAGTTTAATAATTCTTACTCATTATCTATCCTGTCTTTTATGGGCACTTAATCCTTTTAGACAAAGATTGACATGGATTGGATGGGGCAATGGATTTTTTTAAGCTTGCCAGAACCTCTGTTTGGGAAGAGTCCAAGAAATAATATTTTTCCTACTTTACTGACCTTCAGTGTTTCCACTATTCCACCCTTGGAAAATCATAACCAATTGGATCTGTGGATGAGGACTGTTTAAGGATACCTTTATTCCTTTGGAACTTGTTTTGCTGTATAGAGTGCAAATGATAAACAGAAGGACAGATGGCATTCTTATTGCAGCAGATGGAACATCTCTTCTGTGAATGTCATTGTTGCCCAGGTGAAGTGAAATCTCAGCTGTATTAATGCAGTTTTTATCAGGTGGTGGTGCACTGCATCACTGATAAACTGAGAACTGATAAAATAGATGCAAATTTAATTGCATGATTTATCCAGGTGGATGACAGAGTCAAGGGATCTCATTTCAGCACCTGTCTTTGGCCCAGACTTTTAAGTTTTAACTTCCCTGTGCCTCAATTTTCTTATACAATCAGAAAATAAAATTATTCTACTTCTGTGTAAAACAGAATTTATTTTAAAATCTTGAATTCTTCAGATAGAAAACAGAGAAACATCATAGGAATTAAATGGTTAGTTAATAGCAAGCAATTCAGAGAATATAATTATGTGAATTGATTATTTAAACTTAATTATTTACTGCTTTATTCCTCCTCATGCCTATGCTTTTCTTAAGCTAAGTAGGAACACATGACAGTGCTTCAATTTCTTTTCTCCTTCCTAAGATAGCCTTCATTCAATGAGAAATGTAGCTGACTCCTCTTTTTTTTTTTTTTTTTTTTTTTTTTTTCAAAATACCCTTAGGCCTTTGTTAAAATATCCTAGGTTCTCCACTTCTATTGTGGGTTTCCTGTAAAACTTATATTGGAAGGATCTTCTTAGTTGAATAAAGATTCATTGGTTAATATAAAATATTTCTTATCTCATCATGACTACACTTTTGTTTTTAGTTTTCCTACCCAGTTTTCTTATCCTGAAGCTATGCTCTAATGAATGCTGGTGTTTTCTTGTCATTTCTTTCACTAGTCTGGTATGGCCACAGTACCATGAACACTAGAGGTGAAGGAGGCATACCATCTAATGGTCCATTCATTGGAAAAAGGAAGTCCTGACTTATTTTGTACTTTTTTCACAATTCAACTGGCTAATAATAGGATATTACACTATAGAAAGCAATTTAGACTAGAAAGACTATGCAATTTCTGAAGTAAACAATAGCATTTTGATGGTAAATTAATTAGAGGATCCTGTACTAGCAATGACCATATATAACTTTTAGTAAACTCACCAAGTCAAGTAGCTTGACTGCAAATATCACAAGCAGGCATTAGTATCTTCTCATCATGAGTGAGACCTAAATGCTCCCTGTGTGGCATGACAAACCTTTTATATTCTCAAGGTGCAGTCTCATTGGTTCTTTTGCCTCTATCCTTCAGGTGTAACAGTTGACAGAACATGCTTAAAGGGGCCCTGTGTCTTTACTACACGGATAAAACACCTCATTCAAAATTGAACAGATTTTTCTCCGTTATCAATTATGTCTGGACTGAAGAGTGTTGAAAGTCTTAACCCATTACCTGACCCTCAGATAATATTTTTGATTATGTTTGCATTCTGTAGCAAGGTTGAAAATGATTATTGCTTGAAGCACTGCCTTCAGGAATATTGTAGTTCTCTTGGCAGTCCTGACTCATCATTAGCTTAAGTCTTCAGGTCACTTAGAAAAAGCCTAGCTTGAATTTAGATATCCTCAAACAGGTCAAAAGAAGGATTCTTAAATATAAGGCAAGAAAGATTAGGACTTTTTGATGCATTTTGTACAAATGCCAAGAAGCAAACAAAGTAATTAAACTATCCAAGCACTACCAAATATTTTCAGCTGGTCTCAGAAATGATTAATGGAGTGAAGGATTCTAAGTCAAATTCTGTTTAAAATCCAGGGGTATTTTTTATCTAGCACCCTTTAACAAGTGATTTTTATGAGTTTATGCTGTTTGTACAAGAGTTGCACCTTTTCTTAATGTACATCCAGACTTTTAAAGATTTCAGTTAGAGGATGTTCTGGAAGAACCTTGTTACAGTCTGAATGGATGGAATTTTCAAGAAAACTTCAATGAAAAAACATCGATAAGACTTATGCTGAGAGATCATCTTATATGGTCACTTTAAAAAAATACTTAGATTTTTCTTAAAACCTAATTTTTCACAGGCTTGGGCCAGACAGAATTAGTATTTATTTTGGAGACTTGCTTAGAGTTCAGTAGTACAAAAACGTGAACACATTTTTCAAGGTTTTTTTCAATCTTTAAATACCAGTTTAGGACACTAACTTCAGGCACTATTCAGAAATTTATATACGTGCTTATACCTAAACATGTATTTCTAAGCATAGACACCTGTGCAAAGTACCTGCCTGTATAAGACAACATGCTGGCAGGCTTCTTATGTATCTTGCAAATACCATGGATATTTCTTTCCTGATATTTCCTATAGATCTTCATCTATAACTTCTTTCCTAAAATTGCTACTAACTGTCTCCCCAAAAATATAACAATAACATGCATCCAGAATTTGTAAAGATATTAAATGGGAATACATCCCTTAAATCTTACTGAGTTGCTCAAATGTAATTGCTTAAGATTGAAATTGCTGAATGTTGGTGAATAAACTGAGGAAAGAGATCTGGAGCAAATAAACAAAACTCAGCAGTCTGTCATAAAGGAAAGAAAACTTCAGAAACATTATCCAATTAAATAACTGGCATAACGCTAATTAATGAACACACTATAGACATGTTCAGTATCATTTAAATTATTTATTTTTTTAAGTGGACAATTTAAATGTTGATGTTATTAACCATTTTGTTTTAAATTTATTAGAGCCCTTGGCTGAGATTTCTTGCACTAATTGTAGTACATAGGGGCAACAAAAGTAGAAGGTTATTTTCCAGTGTGCATGTGTGTCTGTGTCTCTGTGTACGTATGTGCTTTACAATTATCAAACATATATTTACACACCAACTTTACACTGAAGTCTTTAAGAAGTCTTTTCTATGGCAGGGGTAAGAATCAACTGACCAAAGACTTAGGTCTATATGATCCATTTGAGATTTTCCAGTATAGTCCCACAGAGCTTCTTATGCTTTCAAACTTTTGCCGGAATGTTACTCCACCCAGTAGTGTTTCTTTATGAGATGAAACCTGGAGCTGAGGAATGCATCTCTTCAGTTTCCTTAACTTCACTAAACTGTAAATAATTTAAATCATTAAATTGAAATATCAAGACATTTAGTTATTGTTCATATCGCTCATCTTTAACCTTCTAATAATACATCACATTTTTAAAATAATGAAAAAACAACAAAAAATACTTTGGAGGCTATATACTACACAATCTCCATGGCTCCTGCTTCTTGGGAAATCTGTTACAATATTACAATTCCCAGAATGTATTTGGAGCAGTGGAACAGAATTGTCCGTTGGCAACTTTCACATTCAGCAATCCAGACACTACAACAATAATTTAAAAAATTGCCTTGTGATTTATTTTTTTATCTGTCTTAAAAAAGGAACACTAACCTACTTCTTAAATATAGTTTGTTTTTTGTGAAACACCACAAGATTTGGCAAAAAAAGATGTAAAAGAAGACTGTTTCGATGTATAAAACTCCTTACCAGTAGAAGAAACACTGACCTTAATTTGGCCTATTCATAGATTCGTTTCACGTAGTTTTGCTGCATATTTGAAGCCTTAAAGAGCAGAAAGAGCTGCTAGTCAGTTTGGAAATCACAGAACAGTTGCGCACCAACAATTCCTTTAACAGGCAAGGTGTCCATGATAAACAGTAAAGTAAAGCAGAAGTGTGTACATAGTATATGCTGTGAGTCATGTGCATACATGATGTATGTATATATACTGTTTGGCTGTGTGTACCAATATTGTGGGTGCATGCCCATTCTTTACAACTTTAAGTGTATTTTGCTTAAATTCTCCTATTCTGTAGCTTCTGGTTTGAACTAGCTTTTCTCCCCAACATGACCATTCTGCTCTACACCTTGCAAACGAGTTCATCTGTCACTCACCAGCTTTATATCTTCATGTCAATAACATTTTAGGACACTGGATGAAGAATTATTTCTTACATAGAACATGATAACACTCCCACTGTAGGAAATGGAACAAAACAAATGGAATAAAAGTGCAGTGACTGTGGTGAAAACATCTCCACAGAGTTAGGCCTCAATCTCTTTTTTTGTTTTTGTTTGGGGTTTTCAAGTTGTTGGGGTTTTTTCACTGAGGGGGTGTGTGTGGGTTTTTTGGGAGAGGAGGTTTTGACTCTCCAGAACATATATTTGTGAAAAATGATCTAGTGGGTTAAGGGGGCATAAGAGGAACTGTGTACATACATCAAGTTTCCCCTTTTCTCTCCTTGGGTTACTAAGCATCGCCCCATTTTTTTCCACTAGAAGTGGAAGTGGTTAGCCCCTTTTTTATCACTTCAGGAAAACAGATTAAGCCCAAGGATTCTTAGCAGAGGCCAATATATTTGAGATTGTTCTGAATGATGACATCTGTCACTGCATCAAAGACAAATTGGATGTTACTGGTATCAGTGGCGCAGGTGAAGTGTGAGTAGATTTCCTTGGTCTCCTTGTTGCGATTCAAGTCCTCAAACTGGCGCTGGATGTAGACTGCTGCCTCCTCATAAGTGTTTTGGCCTTTGTATTCAGCAAAGCAGACTGTTAAGGGGATGCGTCGGATTTTTTCTGCCAGCAGATCTTTTTTATTCAAAAAAAGGATGAGGGAAGTGTTGATAAACCAATTGTTGTTGCAGATGGAATCAAAGAGACGCAAACTTTCTGCCATTCGACTCTGTAGGAGAGGAAACAGCAGGGTCAACAATAGTGTTTCAGCATAACTGTGGAAAGCACACAAAATACATTATTATGTCTATCAATGAGCAAAATCTGCTTTTAGAAACAACTTCTGTTTTATTTGGTGACTGTCCATCTTACCTGACCATGAAATTTCAGCGATCTTAATTGACTTATTTTGATACAATACATTTCACCACAGATTACCACTTCCTTTATTTTTTAAAATATGTGGCAACTATGGAGGAAAGTCTAAAACTGAAGATTTAGAAACAATAGGTGTAACTTTGGAAAACAGGGTTGTGTTTAAATTTAGGTTAGCACTATAAACAAATTCTTTAAATAAAAGGGATGAGTAATTTCTAAGGATTTTACACTACAGAAACATTCTACAGATAAAGTTTTTAAAAAAGATGGAACTACTACAGCACAACTGTAACATTGCTGTACACTTAGATGTGTAGTTTAACACACCATACATGCTCAGAATTTTCTCCTTGCCTTATTTCTCCCCACTGTATAATGGTAAGCTTGAAAAAATACACAATAACCACATTCTACTACAGTGAGACAACTTGATATTTATAGGTGAAAGCTGAATTTAGCCAGACGTGTTTAACATCTTTCTATCTGCTGCCCTGAGTAGGCAAACTCCATTTATGAACAATTTAGGATGACCACCACAATTACATATTTGGAAATAACAATCCAATTCTGCTATAAACTGAAAGTAGAAAGGTCTGTTAGAAATCAACAGCCATCTTGAATTTTCCTCATATGTTGCTGCTGCGACACACTTACTTGTGATGCAGCTGGAGCTGTCCAGGGTACCAAGAGCTCCTGGAAGGCTGAGCTTATTGCTCGGTTTACACCTATAAATAGGTGTAAACAAATGTAATGTTTTGAATAGAAAATATTCTAGATTATTAACATAAATATCACTCAGGTGTTGTCAAAAGTAGATACAGAAAATATCTTAATCAGGCATTTTTGCTAAAGGTCAATGTTTTCCAGCATATTACAACTTAGATCTTTATTTCTGTTTAGGTTTCATTGGCACATCAGCATTATCATTATCTGACTAACTTTAGTCAGATATTTGAAAAATTTTTGAGGTATGCACTCATATTTTGTATTTAAAGGAAAACATCTCTTTTAACCAAGTAGTCGTATTCATATCTAGGGAATGTTGATAAGCATGGCATTTTACAATTAAGCCACAAGGTTTCATTCCAATCTTTTTCAATACCCAGAAATAATTTTTATTAATAAAACTATAATTCTTGAACAAGTGGACCTTTATTCTGTCCCAGTTCAGCTGTGTTCATGCACTGCTGAAAGTAGGAAAAAGATATATGACTGAAAACATGGAATCAGTTTTTTTCTGTACAGCATATGTACTAGGAAAAAAGTGTAGAAACAAATATTCACAAAACAAGGTACATTTTAAAACCCAGGAAATTATATAGATTCTGAAGATTTCGTAGACTTGGAGACAGAGGTAACGTATGCTGAAAATGGGAATTCCTGCAGTAATGTCTAATTTCTTTAATATTTTTTTTTTATTTTAACTAGAAGAGTCTTTTAGCTGTGTGCCAGTTACTCTCTTCTTGCAAATTAACATCAACTAATGCAAAGAATCCCTGTACAGTCAGCTCTGTAAAGTCTGCTCACTGATACACCATGGATAAATTATGAAGAAAGCTTTTCATATACAGCAATATAGATGATAATCTTAAATTCCTTAAAAATAATACACAAGCTAAATAACACGGGGAAAAAATTCTGTAGATGAGATGCATATATTCAGATGATTATTCTTTAAACTGATCTCTACAAACGCTATACCAAAAAACCTGTTCAAAATGCTGTTTCATGTATTTGTGGAGTCTGTTTTTTTTAAATCAATGTGTCTTTCATATTTTTTTTCCCTTCAGGCAAAGTGAATTTGCAATACTGTTTATTAAGAAAATAAATCCTGTTCTATTTAGAGTATCTCTTCCTTTCAGTATTCTCAGAGCATGAGATTGTGTAAGATTCAATATAATTTCTTCAGCTTAGTCCACATAGCAAATTTAATTAATATTAGGCATTATTGATCAGCATGGGGCATGATGGAAGGGATAGGTATTGTGAATGATGGGCATCATTAATGATATGTCAAGATACAGTTCCGAATCTTCCCAGTCTGTTGTCTTTGGTCTCACTTTGTATTACAGTCACATAGTGGATAGTTTCATAGTATGTACCGATCATTAATTTAGTGACTTAAGAGGAGTCATCAGAGAAAGAGCAACTTTCTGTTTTTAAACTTTTTATATAGGGGCATGCCTCACCATCTGAAAGTAACAGCAGCTGATTTGATTTTTTTTATTTAAATAAGAGGAAAAATTATATTGAAAATATCTCGTAAAACTCCTAGAGATTACTGATACCTGATTTCCTGGTGCTTCCAAAAGGTATGATGAATCAATTTATACAGAAATTATGTTTTTTCAAAGAAACACAGTTTCTTGAAGAAAGCCTGGAGTCAACTCAAGCCTAAACAGTTTTAGTATGGTCAAAAGTATTTTGGATTGGCAGAAACAGAAGACACTAAGGTTCCTCAAAGATCATATATACCATATGTTGTTCCTAACATATTTTTAAACTACTATTAAAGTCCTTTTCACAAAACCTCTCCAGTTCCACCTGTAGACTGATCTTTCAACAAACAAAAATACATTAATCAAAAGCTACTAATTAGTAGACACTGGTCAAGATTATTTTCTTCAAGATGTTTTAGCTGATTCCTCAAAACACTTTTTTTCATGTAAGACTGTTCAGTTGGTGACTGACACATTTCAGCTTATAGGATGTTTTGGTATGGCCAGTTTTAAAACCTTTATCATGCACCTGCCTATGTCCTCCTATATATGTCCAGATCCTGACATAAGTCCTGGAAGCTGCTGTTAGACCTATCCATAGTGATGCAACTTTTTTTCAGAAATATCTCTTACAACAAAAAAACACAAAAAAGTTTACTTGACTTCTTGAATTTATACCTGATATAAAATACTAGCATTCTTCCCAACTGAAAGAAAAAATACTTGATTTTTGATGGACTTTTAAGATCAGTGTTCCTTTCTCATATGTATACAAAGATAATAAATTTTGCAAAAGTTCACAACGCTATTTACAGAGTGCATTCATCTATCTTTGTATCTTTTTGATTTACTTCCTGCAAATAAAGAGACAGAATAGGGCAGACTGGAAAATAGCTATTTTATCATCCTGTATAAACATATTATGTCAGATACGTTGATCAAATACATTTACAGAACCTACATTTTCTTTTTTATAATTTAATAACAGAAAGCAGTGAGAATAAGGCATCAGACATTATACACAGAATTCTTTGTGAAATTGCAATGTGTATCAAGTAATATATTCCTTCTACCAAAGACATGTGCCATAGTGCACAGTGGCAGTGTTCTCGAAGTGGTAACAGGGGTGGCACTTTGGATGTCTGCTTACTTTGGATAGCAATTCTATAACCTCTAAGATACTTCAGTAATTTCTAACATTGCCACCTATTCTTCTGCAATAATTGACTCTTTGTTTTCTTCTAATGTTAGCCTGTAATTAATTTACTGTTTCAAACAGTATTAGCTGCATTTACCATATACATTATTCTGCAGGTATTGCAGCCCTTCGTATATGCAATATTTTAGGTTTCTGAAAACCTTATGCATACGTCATCAGTCACCTCAGTGGTCCAGAGTAAGTGAACAGAAGTGATTTGGGATATCAAAAAAAAAGTATATTTTGTTTAGAAGATTATTTGCAAATATCTATGTGCTCCATTTGTCTAGCTTGTGTTCAGAGGGGATGAAAATAATCTAGAGTCTGGGTATTTTCATTGTTTGACTGTGAAGTATTCTAGCCAGTTTTCCTGTTTGGAAAGTGGAGGTGAAGAGATGATTTTGGCTTTTAATAGAAGTAGCAGTATTTTGGGTCTAATTCTCCTGAAATTTGTGTCAGTTGTGCCTAGTGCATCTCTCTTGTGCATGACTTTACCAGAGCCACTCCATATTTCAACTTGTGAGATAAAGAGAGAAGAATCATTCACTGTTTATTACACAAGAAGTAATGTGAAAATATTTATTTAAAATTTAGTTTTTATTTGGTTTTATTAGAGAATGAAAATATATTTTATTGTTATTACTTCAAAGGAAATCTGCAACAATACTGATCATTACATATTGATCATTGTTACAGTAAAACAGTATCCTGAAAAAATTACCCCTTAAAAATGCATACTTGCTGAAATACAAGCAGACTGTTTTACTGAGCTTTTCACATTACCTCTTACACTTTCCTCATTTGCTTTGTGTTACTATTCCTTTTCATTTGCTATGGATTGACTTGGTCAGAATCGCATCCTCTGTTCTCAGAATTCCATGAAGGCATTGATTTAGTTATTTTAGTGAGTAATTCTGTGTTTACAGATTAAAACCATGGACCTTTGGCAGTTTCTGGTCATTTCAAAAGCCCTGGGAGTATTGGAGCACACCATGATGGCTGCCGCTGCCACAGCAGCAGTATGTAGCCATGTTGAAATTTAACTCTCAAGCCTCTTAAGGCTTACTGAAATACAAGCAAAATTATATAGCCCCTATATTTGGGGTTTTTTTTGTTTACTTCTTCCTTTTTAAAGGTGGGGTCACCTAACTTTTGAGCCTACTTTATATACAGGCAGATTTATAGGTGTAAAAACATGGCTTTAAAAACCTCTTTGAGGGTTTATTATTTATTTTCACAATGCAAATTCTGACATGACAGATAATCCCCTAAAAACATTATAGGTCTGTTTCCAAATAATCATACTCTTCTTTCCTTCCCCGAATGCATAGCTCTCAATAAAACCATGCAAGAACATTTTAGCTCAGTTGAAAGGCTTTTGCTACTAATTGTCTGGGGAAGAAAGTGTTTTAGAGCTAATATAGGTTTTTGGCCAACTCTCAGAACATTCATGCCAACAAGATATTGCATTTTAAGAAGTTTGTGTTTATTACTGTATTTTGTAGTGAATCATGATACTGTCCCTCTACTACCAAATCCTCAGTTGGAGTCTGTAGTCCAAGGACAAAATCAGAGAGTTAAAACCCTTCAATAAATTATGGAATGTAATGAACACATACAAGAGGATTGACAGTTTTAAATTAATGTAAACTTGGTGATCTCTTACATGAGGTCAAGAAAGAATTAGTAAACTGTTGTAGCTGACACCTAAGAAACAACTTCTTCAATGTAATATCATTATTATAATATTGGTGTGTATTTGAAAGTCATAAAAACCTTAACTAAACTAAATAGAATTTCTTTTAGTTAAAATGCAAATAAGTTAATCAGGAATCATTTCCAACAAAGATGCAGGCTATAGTACACCAGTACAAAACTATGGCTGCATGGTATAAATGCATGATAGACCATGGGAAATGAACCCCCCAAATCCATTTCATAATTTAACCATAATAGTAAAAGTAGGAAAATGTATCACTGGACCATGAGGAAATGTATCAGAAAGGAAAAACCAAGTCTTCAAGTAACAGTAAGATGTCATCCATAAAATTATTATAACTTTAGGGAAAGAGAAATAGGTAGCACCTACTTCCATATGAAGAACAGAAAACTAACTGAAGTTGTTCTGATTTTTTTTTTTAACTGTTAACATGGAGACATGAAATACATGGTGTTCAATCTCACTTTTCATGTGGAATTAAATGACAAGTAAATCCAAACAAAATATGTGAAACGGCAGTGTATGACATGGCTCTCATTTTTTATAGTCAGTTGACATCTTGATATATCTGAAAATCTTAAATGAGAAGTGATATGTCCACAGTTCTAAGATGAAGGCTGACACTGAAACTGAGCCTGAAATTACATAATGTATCCACTCATATACTCTTATCCTAACATTGCAGGCTTGATTCTGGTTTCATTACTGCACATATTATATGGGAAGTGAACTTGAGAGGGTTATGGCTTATAATTAAAAAACAGAAAAATTATTGTACAACTCCCAAAGGGCTTATAAAATTTTCCTCTTAACATGGAGGAAAAATAAAGGTAGGAAAAGGCATTCTTATCTGCAGTGTCTTTTCCAGTTCAGGAATTCTGAGGGGCGTAGCTAGCCAGGTGGTTAGAAAAAACGTGCTGCTGTAATTTCATAATTATACACAAGCTGGGGTATAAGCAAGATAATGCCAATGCCTTATCCAGATGGCCTTGTTGGAGGCTAATTGCAAATTCTTCTCTGAGAACTAGGAATTGGTTGCTTAAGGGAAAGAACATGCTAAGGAACAGTTGGCTACTTCTGTTCTTCCAATAATTTGCAAACATGCAAACATCCCTGGTCATCCTCTGGAACAGTAGAGGTGTGCTTAGCAGTAAAAAGTTCCAGAACAAGTAAGAGTTTTCAAAAGGGAAGACCCTGTTATCAAGATAACAAGTGATTAGAAAAATCACTTGGTAAATGGAGCCAAATTGGAATGTAGTATCTCCTCACTTTATGGTCACAGTTGGAAGAGCTTTGAACTTAAAAATGAAAAATTATGAAGAGAGAAACTATCACAAATAAGGGAATTAACTGCCATTTGAACTAAATAACCGATAGCTTTATCTTTCAATCATAATTTCTCTTTCATCATTATTTTAAAACAGGTAGGCATTTGGGGATTGTGAAAACCTTAGCTAAACTAAATAAGATTTATCTTGTGTAAACCATAAAAAATGATGAATAAAATTGGTACAGGAATGATAAAGTTTGCTTTCCACAAAAGCTGGAAAATCTTTAAATGCGAGTAAATCTTTGAAGAACCAGTGGAAGCTGTTGCTATTTTCCTGTTGAGGCTTTTCCTTGCAATAGTGGCTGGCATTTAGCATATGCTGGTAGCTATGAGCTATTTCACAAAATGGCATGAATCTTTTTTTTCTGTTTCAAATGTGTTGTTTAGAGATCCACAACTTAAGACCTTCTAAAGAAAGCAGGTGAAGCTAAAGTATTTGAAGAAGGAGTGGTGGGTATTTGAAGAAGGAGTTGGATGTAAACATTGTTTTTTCCTTAAGGTTACTATACAAAAACATTGAATCCATTCTGAAATAATGACAGTCTACAAAATAAATCAAAGGAAATACCGTTGTCCAAGACAGTCATAGTCAAAGCAATTCAGGAATTCAAACTATGTTTGAATAAATGTGTAATGGAAGGCAGAGGGAAAGCAGAAGAATTTTGCAGAAAAAAATACAGATGATTCAGAAGCGAGAGATAGCCTGGATAAATAGAAAGAGCTATTTTTTTCTTGTAAAGAAGCCTAGATGGAGTGCTAGTTGAAAGGTCCTTCCTGTCTAGCTGTTGGGCAGTCCTGGTTGAGTGCCGGATGAGAGACTTGATTTAAAAAGAAAAAGACTATTGTATGATTCCTCTTTTGTTCAAAGAAAGAAGACTCCCACAAGAATGTATAGGATCAGGTGGCTGTGGGTCTAAATGGGGAAGGATGATGATAATTTCCTGAGTTACAAAAAATAATTGCTTTCATTTAAAAATCAAAAAGAAGAAACTATCTGTTGGAGAGAAGTAAATAGACTTAATCCATTTCACTCTATATATCGCTCAGATAAATTAAGAACCTCACTGAGGTAGGCTTAAACTGGGATAAAACACTCTACCTCTGTTGTCCTGTATATACCTGTTTCTAGCCTTGGCATCTCCCAGAAGGGACAGGGTAACCAATAGGAGTTTGACTAAACAGAATTGTTTTGCCTTCCCAAACCCTTTCTTTCCAATCCTAGGATCCCAAAGTTTTCCTGGAAAATGATGGGAATTCTAAAACATCAAAATGAGAAAGGGTGACATAGAAGGGTAAGTCCCATCATGAATTCATTAAGAAGTGTTCTTAAGTCACTTAGCAGCTTAACTTATTCTACAAGTAGACAAACTCATCATCCCATCACCACAGTAATATGTTACATTAGTCTAAAGCCACTGCAGGAATTCCTGACCAGTTACGTGGTAAACAAAACAGGAAGGAGGTCTGGATAAGTACAAGTAGGTATGTCAATACAGCACCTATCATATGGATATATACATGCACGTGTCATCTATTTCTGTCCTTCCTACCAAAATCCCTTTCAGTGTCCTGCATATGTAAGAGGAATGTGAAGAACAGAAAGGTGGAAAACTAACACAGCATGTTATGTATATACATATACTTTATGCCACCGCAATAAAGGGAAAATGAAAGGGATGATAAAAGAAGGTTTTATATTAGAGGAACCTTAAATCTCTACTATGAAATGAGAATATAGAAGGCTGAGAAATGTGGGTGTTATGAAGTGGAGCCCTGAAGAAATCTTACATGGTTTTGTATAGGAAGATATGTATTTATATGGTGAGGGCAAAAAAATGCATTAAGCATGAAACAAGCTTGCTTCCCTTTTTTTTTTAACAGATTCATCCTCAAATCAGGAGGAAAAATTATGCTAGCAAACAAAATTTGTGAACTACCAAATTAATTCCTCATTATTTTAAAGATAATGTCCTGTAATTGTTTATACTTACAGTTTGTACGTGAAAATGTGGACCAGTTAGAGGAGGCAGTAGTCAATATTTGATCCCTCTTTTTCAGAGAAGAAAGGGAAAATAGACCTAACAAAGCAGTGCTGCAGCATACTGTCTCCCTTGATGATTTCCTGTGGAGTATTACTACTGTCTTTACAGAAAATTCTACAGATGATAAATGAATCTGGCAGTATGAATGAGAATTACATGGGGACCTTTAGTCTTGGCCATTGTATAGGATGAGAATGAAAACATTATGAATATTTTATCATGTATGATCACTGGAAAATAATTGTAGTGTTACTAAGGCTTACTGTGGACTAGACTAGACAAAGCAGATTTAATTAGGAGTATTACTTTAACAGAGTCCTGAACATTTTTCTTTGAAAATTGATCCCTGCAACTTTTTAGGTGTGCACTGAAACAGCAAGTCATGTCTGTAGGAGTACGTGATAAGTGAAGCATTGTTCTGTAGTGGTTACATATGGGTGCCAATGACAGACTGGGGTAAACCACTCTTTAATACTATCTATCAAAACTGTTTTATATTCCTAGATCAGGAACAATACAGATTTGTTAATCCTAGCAAGTACAGTCTGACACTAAGCTATGATTATACTAAGGAGAGTGCCTGAGCTGAGAAAGAAGTTTGGTTAAATTTTCTGACAGGAGGATTAGATTTTGAGCCAGGGGATTTCCAAGCAAAGGAACAGGACAACAGGTGCTTCTGCTAGGATTTATAAACAAAATGGAACCTAAAGAAAAGATATATATAAAACTCTTGGAAGAACAGAGGAAAAGGTTACAGAGTTCAAGGATCAGAAAGAGTGGGGCACTTTATCATTCAACAGAAATGCTCAAAGATCCAGATAAAGGCTACTCCAGTATGTCTCTCCAAAGTATTAAAGGGTGTTCCACAACATGGAAGGGGGCAGAATAAAGTGGAGAAATATATATAGATTGAATTATTGCTTGTGACTAGCTATACATATCTTCTAAGCAAGCTGAAGTACAGGAAAATTATATTTAGAAGTCATAAAATGTGCATGTGATAGGTGCTATATTTGTCACTTCTCATAAAAGAATTAGAATTCCAGAGGAAAGTTCTAGAAAAAGGTATGTTCAGGAGAACAGAAATACGGGGCAGTCAATATTGGTCCTGTGCCTGATAGAACAGCAACACAAGTCAACATTTCTGGGAAGAAGTAATAAGGATAGATGGTCAAAACAAATTCTACTGCAGCTGACACAGGCCAAAAGAAACTTACAGTCACAATGGGCCAACATACTGAAATCTACACATTACATAGTGTCCAGCCAGGGCAGCGCTGCCACGGCTGTAGTGAAAGTACACAAGATAAATAGTGTCATGGAATACACCTCTTTTCACAGGCCTCCATTTAATCATTAAAGTGGGTGGGTAGCTTGTTTTTTCTCCTCAAAGGAAAGCTTGCTATGTTTCAGTTGCTCAGCAAACAACTGTTAACACTCTCCTTTTACCACCTCAAAGGTCAACAAAGCTTTATGCTACATAAGCCTCTTGACATAAGTTACGAGAGCTTGCACTGTGCTTTTTTATGTATTATTTTGGGGGGCAAGCAATTTTAAGAAGGCAAACATGCCATAAAAAGAATATAAGAATAAATCTTCAGTGTCTTTGACAGTGCCAGAAAATTAAGATTTCTTGTGTACAAATTAAGATAGTTCTTAACTTAGCTCTAAGAAGCAAATTAGCAGAATATAATACGTATGCTTGCTTGGGGGGGGGGGTGTTAAGCATTGTACAGTATTCCAAGCAAACTGTATATTTCTGGAGTTTAGAAAATAATCTAGTATAAAAAGTTTTATTGTTAAAATTATATTCATTTAAAATCTCACAGTTCTTGAAAATATATCCAAAGTAGCATGAACATGCATACTTTAATTGTAAATATCTGGATGTTTAACGTTAGACTGAGTTATATGTGGTAATAGAGGCCACCTTTTTCATTCCTGGTAACATATCTCAATTGATTTCAATGCTTACTCATTGTTTTCAAGTGGGGTGGGTTTTTTCGCTTTTGTTTTCTTTCAGGCCTTTAGAGTATTTGCTTAGCTCAAGGGCAAAAGGATCATTTCAAGTACATATTCAACATAGCTGAAATGTTGCATAGTTTTACACATAAAGTGGTCCAGGATTTTAGCTGTCCTCATTTGAGACCTTTAAGCTTAGCATCAGCCTTCTGTGTCTAGGCAATAAGTAACTTAATGCTGCACTGACCTAACAAGGAGAGGCAGAGGGAACTGGACTTGTTTGGGCTGGCAAAAAGGAGGCTAAAGGGTGATCTAATAACAGCCTACAATTACTTGAAGCATAGTTACAAAGATCATGATACTAAAACGTTTCCTAGCAGTATCTGATGAAAGCAGCAATGAACACTAATTGCAGTTTAGGAGGTTCAGACTAGATGTGAGGGAAAAAAATTTCACTAGAAGCCTAGCATAGCACTGTAACAATTTGCCTCGAAATTTTGTGAAATCTCCATCCATAGAGGTTTTCCTCACTTGACTAGTTAAAGCTATAGCTAGCCTGATTTACTCTTGGCAATAGTCCAGCTTCAGCTGGGACAGTAGGATAAGTGACCTTCAGAAATCACATCCAGCCTACATTTCTATAATTCCATGAATTATAAAAACATATTTATAGTTGAATCCATAAATGAGAAGTTAATTTTATGCATGCAGTTCTGAGCAGATCTCAAACTTTTCATCCCAAAGAGGCGAATACAAGCATAAGGGCTATGCTTTTGATGGAAAGTTATACTACACTGTCACTATCCCGTTGATGAGGCAGGATGAAAAGGAAGTGGTCAAAGAATGGAGCTGTGGCCTTTGTGGAATACCCATTTTTTATTGTTTTCTGTTCTTGCAAGCTCTCTGGACTTTAGAGTAGCCCCTAAGCTATTGAAATACTGCAGAAACCTGCATGAGAACTACATGAGAATATGCAAGTAAAAACAAAAATGTTTATTCACTGTCACAGACTATTGACTAACCTACCTTTTGTATAGTTTACACATAACCCAAGCTCTGGCTGACAGATTATGTGTAAAGAAACAATGCTTTTCATTGCACCTTCTTTGAAAAGTGCATTTTTCTAATACATCAGGGGGGCAGGGAAGGGTGTTAACAGGGTGAATATTGGTTCCTGTAACCCAGACAATTGTTTGCCTTAACTGAAGTGAAACAATATATTGTATACATAAGAGAAAATTAATTTTTTTTTTAAATGAAAGAACTCTGTTACTTTTTGCCGCTAGTATGCCACTAGAATGTACTAATAAGCTTAATAATCTTGTGTAACAGAATAATGGCAGGGGCACAGATTGCAAAATCCAGTGCCTGTGAATGCCCTTTCTCTGGATTAAAACGCATTTGAAATCTGAAACATCAATGACAAGAGCCCGACCTGATAAACTATGATATAAAGAAAAGAGGACTTCTCAAGTAAATAGGTTTTCATTTGAACACAATCAAGCCCAGCTTTAAATGAGGACTTTCTGCATATTTATGAAAGCTAATAGATATAAGTAAGATGAAGGATCATTTGTAACAGTTAGTGGAATTAGAAAACATAGAGAAAACCAGCAAGAATTATCACAAGTACAGAATGACTATCATATGAAAAAAAATAAACAAACTAGTTCTCTTCAGCCCGGAAAAAGAAATAGCTGAGAGGCAACACAGTAGAGCTCATAAAATCATGAATGGTATGAAAATGGTGAATAGGGAATGATTTTTGCAGCATTTCTTACAATGCAAGAAGTAAGAAACATCAAATTCAGTTATCTGACAGCAGACAAGTATTCATTCCATGCAGTGCATAATTAAATGTAAAACTCTGTCATGAGGTGTTAGAGAATAATAATAGTAAAAGTCATAAATGTGTAATTGGGTTCAAAAAGCAATTAAATTAAAAGGGCACTTAAACAGAAAGATGTTGATGCAATCCTTGGTTCAGTTGTCTGGTAGGGTACATTGCAGGAAGTATCAGTGTATACTTGATCTGTTCCCATATTCTTTCCTAAATATCCACTGTTGCCCACACTGGGACACAGGCTAGTGCAGATATTTGCTGTGACTTAGTACAACTGTTCAGTACACCACCATCTGGGTTATCAGGCCATCTCCCTTCTTTTGACACTATTTCATTATACACTTTACCAAATTCAACTGAAATGAGCAACTAAGTAATGATATCTACACATCTTCAAATTTTTTCACTTGACAAAAGGGAGGGATTCACTACTGCCATCTGTCCAAACAGATTTTGAGACTGTAAAATAGATGGAAATCCTCCCTCAATTAAAGGGACATTTTGGTTCCTAATTACACTGCTGTAAAATTTGGAATATTTCTAGTGATGTTACCGGAGCACTGCAAAATTGAAACCGTCAGAACGTGGCTCTGTATTGCGCCAAACTGCATTATGAATCTTAAGAGTCACACTGGTTTCACCAGGTGAGAAAAGTACATTTTTTTTCCTTTAGAGTCACCATAATGTACTAAAAGCATACTAGACAGAAAAATAAAATTTATAGAATATTAATAGTAAAGATCATAACAACAGTTATCATAACAACAGTTTCTGGAAGAACTACAAATATCTTTTTAAATTAACTTTTTATAGACAGTTTAAAACATTACACGCACACACTATTTTCCAAAGAAAATTTCTTTCCACTATCTACTACCTGTTCAACAACTTTCATCTTTCAATCCCAGTTAGCACAAGAATCTGCAGTAGATTTCTGCTTTTAACAGTGACTTAACATTAAACACTGAATCAAGGTCAAGATTCATCTGCCGTGTTGTCAGATTTTTCATTAGAGTATGAAATGAACCTCCCAGGAACTAGTGACCACCACAAAATATAAATATACAGAAATACACAGTATGCCGTGAAGAGAGAATGAAACAAAATTAATTATGTGTGGCATATATCACTGATACTTCTCTAAGGTATTTCTAAAAATAATTTTAATTTCAGAAAGAACCTATTTACAGGAATTTAGTCTAGAATGTAACACAAAAACGAACTAAACTGGAAAAACATCAAAATTGCAAACTTAAATGCTTGAGTGTCAAAGGCTGAAATCATAGATGCCTATATAGTGTTACTCCTGTAAATCCCATGTTACATGAACACGTAGTTTTTTCTTCATTGAACTCTGTCTCATTCATCTTGCGAGATGGACAATGTCATGTGCTAGTCAATATTTTTCTTTATTGTTATAACGCCATTTATAGACTCATGCTTAACTATATACTTACTATTTATGAACTGCACAAAAGACAGAATTACTGGTTTCTTCTCAAGTTTATAATTATTGTATCTGAACATTTCATTGGCTACATTTGTTTCCACAGCATGTTGCCAGATCAAGAGGTACTGTTAAAAGCAACTTATAAATAGGAAATGATACAATCTATACAATGAGAAATTATAGTTAGAAGGAACCCAGTAATTCTATAGACACCCAACCTAATTTTCTAGAACCTCATTTTTCAGCATGTTTGTTTATTTATGTAACAAAGTTTAATAGGTTTTTCAAGCTGTTGTTGATATCTTGTGTAGCTCTGAGTAACCAGACCTAATACAAATCAAATCACAGGATCTCAAATTAGGTCCCTTTGAGAAAGGTAAGGAAGAATGTGGGATTACCTGTGAAAGTTTTCACTTAAACTGATTTGGAACCAAAAGGGAACATGGACCTATGCTAGGATCTAGCACAGTTATTCAGAGTAGCATTTAGCTGCTTTAGCCATATAAGCTTTCTCTGTTTTCCTATAAGCCTATGTTCCATTCATTTCACATTTTCCTCCCTCTGCAACAGATGATGGCAGTGTTCTACAGTTGACAGTCTTATTTATCACGTAAACCCTCATTAATCATAGAAAAACCATTCTATTCATTGAATGAGGCAGAAAATCCATGGAAAAAACCATCATCACTATAAAGCCTGAATCAAAATATACAGAAATAAGATGTTCAAAATAAGGTTACACCAACAATATTCTCCCATTTACTAACTCTTGATTATTTGATTTCACCAGATTGTTTAAATCACACTCCACCTTATCCTTTTCCTACATTGGTTCACAATCTAAACTTACTCCCAACCTTCTAACTCTTCCAGTTCTGTTTCCTCCTCAGACCTGGATGTTCTGGATGAGAAACAGTGGTTAAATAATTTTGTACCATTAGAGGCTGATCAGATCTCCCTAATGATGGTCTGTACCATTCATATAAGTACTGGAATTTACACAGTTCAAATTAATTCAAACTTGCAAAGGAATAAGAAAATATATATGTGTGTGTGAGAAAAGGGCCATGCCAAATATTAAGGAGATCTTGTTAAAATTGTCAGATTTTTATTATTTTTCCTTTTTAATAATGGATGAAAATATTTTTTCCCCTTACAAATGGTAACTTCTAAAAAAAAAAAAAAAGGAATTCAGCATATATGATACCATTTGCAGAAGGGCAGAATTCATGTCTTCTCTTCCCAGCTTCCTCATCTCTAAACTGGTACAATAAGACTCCTTAGTCATTTTGGTGTGTGCATGTGTATGCGTATCAGCATCTGATAAAGGATCTCGGCTGTAGCTACTTCTAAACTGATCCTGCTGTACTGGTCTAAGATTCCATCTGTCCTGCACTGGGGAAAAGTTCTTGTGGTGCTTTACACTAATCCTAGAATTTGCAATGCTAGAAGATAAGGCTGTTCCTTTTGTACATCGACTCCCAAATTTTATCATTTCTTATATATGCAAGATTTTTTTTCCTAAACTACGGGATTCTGTGTATGTCTGAGTATACCACAGTATTTATTTTTCTTTGCCATCTAATAATTCCAACCATAATTGATAACTGAGATCAAGAGGAATGTCAGATGCCCCAAGACTAATTGAGTTACACACAGTGAGGGCCTGTTCACAAGGAAGTGTCTCATGGGTCTCTCCTGCTCTCAGGAAACAGTAAGAACAGCACTGTTAGCTTATTTACAAAAAATTACCCCATTGCTTGGATTGTTACTTGTGGGATCACAAGAGGAATTACAGTCACATCATAGGAAGTGCTGGTAGAGTAATAACAATTTGGGTGACAAGCAGAATAGAGGAAAATAGAGTAGAAAAAAAGAAGCTGTTTGGGCATCTGATCTTTTCTGTTATTACAGAATTACAAGTCACACTAACTTTTTTTTTTTTTTAAGGCTTACTCAATGCTAATAACAATGCAGTAGTTGTAGCAGCCTGCCTGATGTCTTTTCCAACAAAGCAACTTTTAGTGTTGTCTCTGTAAAATAGCTGCTGTCTGGTTGGTGAGCTCTTAATTAATGGATCTTGGATTGAATCAAGAGAGAGATACTCTGAGAATTAATTATACCAGAGGAAGGAAGGAAAAAACTAACAAAGTGACTAGCTTTTTCAACCTTGAGAGGACTTCATTTATTTGCTTGTCTGCTTATCACTCATCCATTTCTTTGATTTCTTAAAGAACTATAGAATGATTTTCTATTCAATCCACTAAAAGGGAGAAGGTTATATTTTCATTTTGTGTACTGCTTCTCTATTTTCAACTCAGTGTTTATACATTAGGTCAGAAATACCATAATTAATTTTGTACCTGATTATAACAGAGAATAATTTTGGTCCAGTGAGTCCTGAACTTAGCCTAAGCACAGAGTGAGAACTCAAGATGCCTTCTCCTCCAACCCCTGTTTTCCATTGCATTCATTTTAGTTCCTTTTCAAGTTTCCATGGAAATAGCAGAGAAATATGCTTATATTCTTGGCATTGAAATATTCATAAAAAGATATAAGGAGATGGTTTATGTGGCAGATGCTGTATTGCTGAAGCAGGCAGTCAAAAACTAAGCTTCTTGTATGTAAATGATTAGATTCGTAAGTGAACATATTCTAGGGAGAATAGGCCCAGAATGTATTCTCTACAGGGAGAGGAGGAGGAATAGCTAGTACAAATCTGACCTGCAGAGAAAGCAGGTATATCTATCTGAAATGCAGGACTTCCTAGAACAATGCAAATAAAGTGATGCTAAGATTTTACCATTAGAAGTTGAAATCTTTCTTAAGGGAACAGAAGATTATTTAAACTTCCTACAGAGGCACATGTAGTAATGATCACATGTTTTAACCAAAATGTCTTCTCTACTAAAAAAACGGTGTTTCTTGAAACAGAAATTCTCAGGTTGCTGTCAACAGCCAGTATATTAAAATCTTTCAACCCAAAGTAAAATCTATCTTCTTTTTCATAAAGAAAATAATTTTATAAACCTGATGTTTGAGCAGACCCATGAAAATCCCATTAACAGCATTTTAGATTTTCCAATTTAAAATGGGCAAGTAACAATTAATTGCATTTATTTAAAAATAGACAGAAGCAGACTTTCATTAAAAACGTACTTCTAGTTGTCCTAGTAGTTGTACTATATGTGCACTATATAGAAGGGCAGTGAACTCTACTGAATATAAGACTGATTCCTCTCTGAAATTTAAATACATTAACTACTCATCATAGATGCAAGCCCACCTTTACCTATCAGGATCAAAGGTAAATTGTGAGCCATGCCCGAAGGATGTCTTTACCATCTCTAAATGCAGAATCATGCACTCACCTTTCTTCATTATGGATGTAGTAGGTTGGATGAGTCTGCCATTCATCCTATATGCCCTTGTGGTGGCATTACACAGGTAACTGAAAAGTCTGCCTTAAACCTTTCCTGGGTGATTTCCAGCATTGTCTCTCACAAGGCCAGATGAGATTTATGGCAGGAGTCTGAGCACGTACAGCTGGACTAAAGAGATTTCAGTTTGCTTACTGGCAAGGGCTCTTAAATATGGTGTAGACTGTTATTATCATCACCTCTTGGCAGTCCCACCTCTCTAGCACCTCATGGAATCTTGATAAATATTCCAAGACATCATCTATTCTCTTAGAAGTAGAAAAAAAAAATACTGCAGTTTTAAGCCTCAAGTCTTGCTGTAATGCTGCATGTGTGTAAGTAATTGTTGAAATGTGTAGGTATTGCAAATATTACTGTATGGCACTTAATAAAGTTGCCTGAGATTTTTTATAAGTACAATAGCCTATATCACCAAATGCAGTTAAAAATCCTTGATGAATACAATATTAACAGTAGGTTTTTATACATATACACACGTACACAACCAAATAAAAATTTTGTTATGTATTGAAATGGAACTTCATCAGAAACTAGTTTGACAGTGGATACAAGAAATGGAAGAGAAGAACTTAGATAAAAATTAAAGGAAGCCATTTTCTTTGGCTGTAATATTCATGGAACAGTATATGAAATGTCATTTAGACATAAACCAGCATAAATTTATGAAGGTGATGATACAATTAAGTAAAAGATGATAAAAATTATTAGATTTGTAGTGATGCTAAGGATAGCCTAGATTACTTTTTTAAAACTTTTTTTTTCTAGTTATGTATTTCAATGATTGATTTTTGATTGATTTTTTTTTCCCTATAACACAGTTATTTATCCAGTTGAATTGAGGCATAATATGAGGAAAGAAATTAACTTTTCTTTCTTATTTCTGCATTAGTTATGAGGGTCTGATGAAATTTACATATAAACTTGACTTGCTTTACAGAATGTTGAAAGAACATATATAAAGTCAAAACTGCTTGTTTTCTAACACCCTTTTTTTATCCTCTGTGATTCACTGATTTCTGACTTAGTTTATTAGCATTAGTTAATGCAGCATTCTGCACTGGCACAGATGCAACCCTAATGTGACTCAGGAAGCATTTGAGCAACTATAACACTTACTCTGTATCTGAGTTCATTCACCATTTTCCGAAGAGGCAATGAACAAGGAATGTGTATAATAGGCGTATATACACATATATGCATTTATATATTTACTCACTTTATGACAAGTTTCCATACTCATTTTCATATTCAAACTATTCTTTCTGTTTAACTTCTGCCCATGGATTAAATAAATATTTATTAAATTGTCAGAAATCCAGGTCTTAAAATAATTACACAACAAATCATTCAAACATTCTGGAGGATAGCGACTAAGAGTTCTGTTTTTCCATTGACTAATATAAGTCTATTCCATTCAATCTAACCATGAGCATGTTTATGATTTTGGCAAGGTTTTTGTCTGCTAAGCGGCACCATTTTAACTTCACCAGCCCAGTTCTGCACATCTCTAAAACCGCCAAATGAAAATAACTTTTAAAACTCCTAGCAAATCAGATAACATCAACAAGTAAGCATTTGAGCTGGAAATCAAGCACTGTCACCAGCACAGAATGGATCAGATCTATTATTATGCAGATTAATGTGGACTTAAAAAAAGGGGGGATGGGGGGGAGGGGGGGTTAAACCCATTGAAATGAGCCCACTTTAGAATAATGCAAGCAGAACATGGCAGAGCATACAAAGAATCACACCTCTTTTTCCACCCAAAGAAAATATTTTAAAGTGTCCATACTGATTTTAAAAGACATGCTTGATTACTTTGTCCTTATTAGACACTTGCTATTAAGAATCAATAGGACAGTCACCTGACCCAGTGTACAAATGACCAAGTTTTATATGTTGTTTCTGACATAGGGTTTTTTCAAACCAATTTTAATTTGCATGCTAGAATTTCTGCTAATCATAAGGAGGAAACAGTTAGCAGTACTAGCTTCCCACTTCAGTCCCTTGTAGATTGTATCTCCTGTGAACCTAAACCTGATCACAGTGCACCAACGTTTTATCTATATTATAGCATCAATGTAATACTGTCAACATAAAATATAGTAGAGAAGCAATGTATATTTTGGCCTCAGTACTGCAGTGCTGATATGATAATGATCTGTTCTGTGCAACAGTCAAAAACTATTGACAAGGAAATTACATTGAATCCCGAGTGTGTCACCATGCCTTCCTTTCTAATGTTGTCTCATGACTATTTGAAACAGCATTTTTTTTTTAATATTTATGTTTGATGTAACAGCATTAGGCAACTCAAATTACACCTATAGTTAGCAAATATACCTTTCATCTCTTGCTTCTTATACTTTGCAGTTGTTATGACTATATGTAGATAAATATATATGTGTGTGTATCTGCAGCAGAATAACATTTTTATTCCTATGAGGAATGTTATGATGAGTTGGTGTGATGCATTTATCATACATCTTATAAGTACAAAGCCTGGAATTCCTCACAGACTTTTCCAAAAATATTAATTTTTTCAGTTCTTTTTAAGACCTCAAATAGGCAGTTTTGAAAATCCAGTTTAAACTAGCCATAATCAGAAACTGCAATTTATGTCACTACCTTTTGCCATGTACGTTATTTTAAAAAATACAAAACACTGATGAACTATTTTTTTGCTGTGGATTGAACAAAACCTCTGCTAACTCTAGAGCCATGGCTTGTCCATTATCTTTGGCTTCCAAGGCATAAGGACTTATTTTTACCATTTCAGTTGCATGGTAGAATTATCAACAGACATTTAGTAGTTTATGACTGACAAGTAAATAAGTACATGTGGAACAAAAGATTGTTATGACCATTTTTTCAGTAAGTCAAGGTTTATCTGATCTATTTCAAAGTAAAAACACTAGACATATTTAAATAATTTGTTAGTGTAGAATGAATTCTTCTTGTTCAGAAAGCAGAGGAAGTGCCTTGGACACATGCCATAATTTATCTAGGTATCATGGTAAAGTCCACAGTAAAGGTTTATATGTCTATTTTATGCTACTCAGCTTTAAAATCTTCTAGAAAAGCACTGACACTCCTTGCAATCCTTGATTCCAGAGAAATGGTTACAGGAAAGCTTAAAATTAGTCTGTCTCCAGAGATGGCAGTGGTACAGGAACATCCCTGCATATTTCATTACCAAAAAAAAAAAAAAAGCTCCTGATTTTTTTAATCTTGTATCCTAGGGATGACCAGTCATTTCACCAGTGAAGTGGACCTCATGGGATGAGCACCAATTTGCATCTAGATTTGAAATACACTTTAGGATAGCAATTTTACAATCCTTGTTTAGGTAGAACTAAGCTCCAGTGCCACCAGTCAGGCTCTGAAAAATGAGATTTTTGTAGTGGGGTGTTTTTTGTTTGGTTGGTTTTTAAAGTAAGAAGGGTACTTCTCAAAAAATTTATTTCCTTCAGTGTTCATCAGCATTTTTTGTCAATGCATTTTTCTATTTTAAATATTCATATTTTGAAGAAGGAATTGAATGATTTGAGTACAGAATGGCTTTTGTACTCTCAGAACAAGGTGACATTTCTTTGACACGCTGTGGCCTTTTTGTCTTAAATTTCTTCTTGAGCAGAATAGCAGTGGTAACATTTTAGAAAAGCTGCATCACTCCTTTTTAGTCGGGACACCTCCACCTAACTTCTATTTAACCGTCACCTCAAAGAGAATTTATTCAGTGCAGCTAAAATCTTGTCTCAGGCTGGATCACTGGATACTTTGTGGAATTTAATGTCTGAATGGGAAAGACCCATTTGGACGCTGAATCCTATGGATTAGCCAATTTAGCAGATAGTATCAAAAGAAAATTATAGTAATGTCTGTGCTCTAGTCTGCTAGTATTATGGTGTCTATTTGTTGGGGTTTTTGGTTTTTGTTTGGGGGTTTTTGTTGAAGTTTTTTGTGGGGTTTTGTTGTTTGGGTTTTTTTAAATAGATGGCCTATCTTTTCCATTAGTATTGAGGGGAAGGGCTGGTACATAATAGTTCCTGAAGTATACAACTTATTTTGTGACCATGTAGTTTGAAAATGTGAACACTCAGTAACCTACAGTTTAACTCCTTCCTCTACTAGTAGACAGAAGGCATAATTAAACTCAGGGTAGTAATAGCTGCAGTCTTGACTGCAGATTAAAACAGCAAGAGCTATTTAAACAAGGTAACAGGATGAAGTTGAAAATATAATTTAAGCCTCTAATATTTTTATAAAATTGAATTTTTCAACTTGACTGAGAAAAGACTGAATAATTATTTTCCTTTGTATACTATGTTTCATTTTGCTATTAAAACTTACTACACCATTTTCTGTCTTAGAAATGGATAGAGATGTATTAACCCAATCTACACCTAAACATCCCTGGAAACAAACACACCTCCTGTATCTCCATGTGTCATTCATAAACCAGTATTTAAATTTGCTAATTAATTCAATTTTAGTAGACATATTCTGCATTTTCATAATTTTTAAATGTTTATTATGTGATATAGTACTTTATTTAGTATCTTTGGAGATTAAATCTATCGCCACAACACGTGAAAATACAGATACATGACATTCAACTTCTCAAAGCAGTTGTCTTCTAGCTACAGTCAGAGCTGCTCCATATCAAGGACACATGGCTTTGATTCAACATCCTTGGTTTCATACTATGATAATAATTAAACTTGTATTGCAAGGGTACTGACAAAATTCGGTGGATGTATGTTTCACATGAGGCTAGCTACTAACCAATGACAAATTATAATGCTACAGTATCAGGCTATAGCTCCCTGATAAGCTGACTTTGCCAGTGAAGCTGGAAGAAGAATTACCCCCCTCCCACAGTGTGGTGGGATGTCCCTCCGTTATGCCGCCATATCTGTTTGTGAGGTCACACTCTAAATGCGATCAGGAAAACCCATCCAGCAAAAAGTAGCTCATTTTGGAGAATGTGAGTGAGCAGCACAGGGAAAAAAAAAGGTTTGGAACTCTGAATTAGACTTGTTGCCAAGGCTATGGTAACATCAGGCTACTTTAAGCAATGCATGAAACAGATCAATACATAGTAAAATTAACATAGGATTAAAATCAGGTCTCTGCTATGTTTGTACAGTGTGGTGATAACTTATTACGTAAATAGTCAGCAAAGAGCACAGAAAAAAAATCTCACCTTTCCTCTCTTCTACATGCACAACCACCACCAACAGGATTTCTTCATGCATCTGAAAATAGTATCTGGGGAAGAAATGGCCTGTATTCTCACTCTCCCTTGCACCATTGGAAAGTATCTATTTAAAAACTAAAAGGTTGTTTCCCCGAGATCACCTAGCAGTGGTTGGATATATTAGCTGGCAGGGATGTGTCTCTCTTCCCCTTCCCCCTACACCTCCTGCCTTCAACATATCTCAAGTCTGTATAATGGGTCCTACTACAATCGGGCAGATTTTGTCTCCTCCTTTAGCATCCGTAGAAGTCAGCATGGGTTTTGACATGTTTATAAGTAAATCCTTTTTTGAAAGACATTCAAAAAAAGGGTAATATACCAGTCTGTTAAACCTATTATCTCAGTTCTGCGTGCAACAAATACCCTGAGACATTTTTACGATATAAAAAGTCTTTAAGTATCCCTTTCAAGAAGATGTTTTTTTATAAACCATACCCATCTGGAACTGAGAAAAGCAAGACAGAGCAAGGAAGATTAAGCCACTGACGCCAGATGATAGAACAATCGAGAAAGAGCAGTTGAGATGAGGGTTTTATAACACAGAGAACGAACATTAAAATACAAAGAAGTTTAAGAATTGTTGTTGTGCAGTCAGTACAGATAAACTGTGTTGACAGCATCTTTCAGTGAATTTTAATAATTAAAATTTTAAAAATAATACATATCCTTTCATATACAGTTCTGTATTATAATGTTGCAGTTCAAGTCTCAGCTCTAGGAAGTGGGCTCTGCAATGGAAACATATGACAAATACCAGCTGAATCAAGAGGTTCACATCATTAGGAATATCAAGGATTTAGAGAAAGTATGTTTTGTAGGTCTGATAGGTCTGATGAACAGAAACAGAACAGGAGGACACAAAATGGCTATTGGAGATAAGATAGTTTGAGTTTGTTAGGGGATTTAGACAGCAACAGCTAGATCATTCTTTCTGGAAAGTGTATTTGTAGGTGTCAGTCATATTACACAGCTGTTTGCAAAGGCTGATTTTTTTTTTTTAGCTTTATCTTCTTTGTGTCACCAGGGATGCCACATGCCCTAATCATATCTGTGTGTGGAGGATAACACAGATACCACTTAAATAAAGAACAGTGGAGGTATTTTATGTCCAGTATTTATTACCTTAGAAAAGCCTTCATTTTCCAGCTTCCAGTTTTGAATAATCATGTCATTTCCCTGTTGTTCAGAGGAGGCTTATCTTCATAACAGGGAAACAGTAGAATTAAAAAAAAAAAACATTTGTCAAGCTATTCCAAAAAATCACCGATCATCTCTTAATGAGCATGCCCTAGAATCTTTTGTGTAAGGTAAACTGGAAAGGCACCTTGCAGAAGACCTCGGTGGAGGAAGGATTATAATTTGTGTAAAATCTTCAGATTAAGTTGAACCTGCAACTGACTGAAATGGAACTATTTGTAAAATCCATATTCAGAGTAGTTTCCAGCTAAATATCTGGCTAATCACTCAAAGTTACCTTCCAGTAAAGGTAGATGCTGTCAGCCTTGGTATAAAATACCCAAAAACATGGGACACAACTCTTTCAACAAAAATACAACTGCATAAATGTTAAAGTCAGACTATCTATGAATCTTTCTGCCTTTGATGCAAAATTGAAAACTAATTCATGTGATCTAACTCTAAGCTAATAAATAATTTTTTAAAATGGCAGAGAAATGAAGGAAAAAAAGATTCTTTTAAAGGTTTTATGCATGGGCAAAGAGTTCAGATACCAGGCAGTAAACAGTGGAAAAATATTAGCAATCTACCATATGGATGACCTACAAGTTCAATACATAATCATTTCTGCAAGCCAAGACTTTATCGTATATCCCATCATCTCTTACTGGATAGCTTCACCTTACCTGACATTGCATTGCTGTGTAACTGATGCACTTTTGGCAGGAGCTATTAACAATCTATGTCACCTTAGAAAAGTGACATAATGGTGATATTACAGATTAGGGATTAATTCAGTGTACTGCAATCATGAAATTCTCATATTGATGAGCAAGATTAGCTTTTCCCAGTTTGATAAATCATTTTTTTTGTTCTTCATTTCTTAGCTGGACAATGCCTCATTTCTCATGAAATGTCTTTGATACATTCTTAAATACCTTTTGACACGCTAACGATTTTCATTTCTTTATTGTAAAGATTTGATACCATTACAGAAACATGGCAGTGTTTCTGTTCATAGTCACTTGTTGAACAAGTACAATGAACTGAGAATTATAAGATACATGTGAAATATATCTTGAACCACTATGCTGCATAAATGCATGATTACTAGTAGATGAAAGTTAGAAAAAGTGGCACATGATACTGGATTTTTACCACTAGCTAGATTAAAGCATTCTCAAAGGATTTTCTTAAGGATCAGGTGAACTTTCCAGCAAAAATATTGTGTAGAACTCTCTAATGAGAATTTTACAGTGAGTTATTATTGTCCTTTCCTAATCAGTTTTAGAAAAGAAAATTAATTCCTTTTTTGCTGTGAGCATTATTTTATCTAGAAATTAGACATGACTGTTACAGGATCTAGAGTAGGAAAATTTCTCAAAGCACTTTTTTCTAACATTATTTTACATCGTTTCTTATGAATAGATGGGCAGCAGAACAGGTGGACAATTCCCACCGTTCTAACTGAAGGCATCATCCTATTTCACTTAATCAGTGAACAAGCAAACTGATATGCTATGTTAGGCCTGTCCTAAATTTCTTCATAGGCTAATGCTTTAAGTGCACTTTAAAAGCATTAAATCATTTGAAAGTAGTTTAGTTACTATGAAACAGTGTCTGTTGTCCAAAAGAAAAGCAAAAAATACAGGAAAAATAGCAATTGAAATTGGCCATATACGTAGAAATCCCAGTTTGATTTGAAACTTAAAAAAACACTTTTTCAGGTTTTTGTGTTTTCTTGTTTTGATTTTTTTTTCCACATTTAAGTTTGCATACAATGAAATAACCACCACTGATTTCTTTAAATAAAAAGTGGTTCATGCCGAGCATGCCTTATTAGAATATGATGGTTTAGAATATATTTGTGGTATCTGATACGATTTTTGTAACTGGAGGAGTGGACTATCAATTACAGATTTGTATAAGCTTTGCCTAAGGGACTGTACAGAAATTGGTTGTAGAAGTTCTTTGTGTACAAGAAAACTATTAATAAAGCCAGTAAGCTATAATCCATAATGAAAGTGTGCAATGGAAAAGGATTTTGAGAAGGATATAGGAAGCGAAAAAGAGGGGACTGAGGAAATAATATGGAGATCACTGCTTTGCGTAGAAATGATATGTTGTAAGATTGTGAATTGATAGGCTGGTTTCAATGTACTTTTCTGTGAAGCTGTTTTCTCTGCTTTTAAAATGGAGCAATCTTGCATTTACATTATCTATTCTCTTTGTAAATATGTTTACAGCTGATGGCTACAGTGTTTCCTCTGAAATTATGTGACAGTTCAATTTCTCCTTCAATTTACACCCTGCTTCAGCTTAAACCACTGCCAAACAAGTCTGCACCCTCTTACACTGTACAAGAGCTTCCCTGTCTGTATTGTACCCATACATTGAGCAATACAGAAAATGCATATAAAACTGGTTCCTAAACAGAAAAGTCAACTTTATGAATCAGAAAGCAAAGACTCCAACAAAATATCATCTAGGATCTATTTACCAATGAAGGAAACAATTGAGAATGTACAGGATTAATAAGGAAAATGAGTACTAATAAATATTAGCAATTTCCTCACAGCAAATAATAAATGCAAAGAGCACAGAAGTACAGAAGTATTAATCAGGAAAGCAAAGTACAAAGTATTAAAATCTGGACCCTGGCTTTACTCATTAAAATCAGTGATTAACAGTCTCATTCACTTTGTTATTTGAAAAATATTGTTATTAAACTGAAATCAGCATCTACAATACAATCTGCTGGAATTCTATAGAATTTCCCAGTACTTATTCCCCAGTAAAACAAAGTCTTCAAATATTAAGCCACATACATGGCAATATAAATATAATGATTTTAATAATCTAATTGTATATTTTGCAGGACTGTTTACTACACCATTCATTGTTAATTAATTTTTCTAATCTACTTGTAAGAAAAATTATAGCTGATGGTTCTAGCATCTCATTTGAGAGTTTATGAAGTTCAGTATTTCTGACAATTTCTCTTATAATTCTATCAAGCATAAGCTTTTCATTCCTTATCTTTGAACCATCGTTCTCCCATTTTCTAAGATAGTGAATTATTCACTGCGATAAACATTATAACATAAAAAAGAGCATCAAAAAAGTAGCTGCTAATAAATACTGGAATGAGGGAGAAGGCAAGAGTAGGAGTAAGAATTAAATTTAACTGCATCCTACCATGTATCCCCAATCTGTTTCATCCCTGGAAATACGTAACAGAAATAGACTGAGAATCCAATTTCTGTCACAAAACCCCTATGATTCTAGTATTTAAAGTGATTGCATTTAGAGAAGAAATTATTCATATCCTATTGCCCTATGCTCTGACTTTTACAAAAGCAAATAAAAAGCAGCAGGTAACATTAATACTTACCATCTGGTAATAATACCCTGAGTGGCTCATAAAACCTACCATTCAGTCAAATGCAGATATGGAGGTTTGTGACGTCTTCCCTGTAACTACAATAGCGTAGCTTTCCTACTTTTCTTTCCCAAATACACAGATAACAAATCTTATAGTAAAGTTTAGTTATATAGGATGACTTTAGCTCCTTTAGCAGTTGATATATCAGAACAGGGAAGTCTGATTCATCTACCTTTTGATTTTCCTCTGCTTCTGGGCATGGGATCCTACTGTTTGCCTTACACAGATCTGGAACTTACTGGACTCCTCTATGAGTGATATACTCAGGATTCCAGCAGAAAATCAACCACACTGAAATACTGGATAATTTTCTGATACATGAGTTATATCTGTTTAGCAAAGGGCTGGCTCAGGTAACAAGGGAGAAGCATGCAGTAGAGGTAGCAGTAGTTGACTGAAGAGTTGAACAAGCAGGAGGGAGAGAATGAGACCTCCCTTTCTTCCTAAGTGGTGAGCTTGCAGATATATTTTATATATTTAATATATGCATTCAATATGCATTTCACCAAATGCACGTAATTGTGCTTTCCATATTCTATGCTGCTTCAAAGAGAAAAGAAGAAAGAAAAGAAAAAAACCAAACCACACACAGAATCACTTTATCAAAATGGGAGATCTTAAATGGAAGGATTTAGCAGGAATGGGTTATTTAATTTATAAAATAACAAGGCTATCATTTGGACGTTTATCTCTGTATAAATATTAAACTGAGAGTATCATGATCATTGGATCTTTTGGTCTAACTTTCCTTTATCATAACTATGGTCATTTCCATCTATTGGGTTTTCCCTAAGCCTAGTCATTTGTAGCTGATGATGTCTGACTAAACTCTATATTCCAGAAAAGCTGGTTCAACTGGTTCAGCCTCCTTCCTAAAAAAAAAATAATTAAAAAAGCTATTTCAAGTTGGTATTTATCTGACCTAGCTTCTAACCATTTGTTCTTATTTTGCTTTTCTCCATTAGATTATGTATTTCTTGAAGTATTGAGCATTTTTTGCTCTTTAAGGTACTTATACATTAAGCAGGTACTTAGCAATCTTTTTAGCTAAACAAAACAAATTAACCTTTTGAAACCTTTTTAAATGCTGTAAGTCTCAGTCTGGATTTCTGGATAGCAATAACAGCCAGATGCTCTGCAGAACACTGCCTCCAGGACGTTTTAGGCACAGCCACACTGCGTTTGGTTTTGTCAGCCTTTCATTTCATTTTTTCTTAACATATCTTTAACCTTCTTTATTAACCTCTCACATTTCAGTTCATTTTGATTGTTTTCCTTTTTCCATGTACGGGTTGTTGGGGCTTTATTAATTTATTTCTAATTACTGCTTTCATTTGATCTATGAAGAACAGCAAAGGCACAATGCAAGCTGCTATTAGAACCATCCCTTTCTATGTCACTGCCAGGAGAATTCACACTATTGGACTACACCTAATACTAAAAGGCATTGTAAAAATTAGTCAACTCTGACAAGTCCAATGACATTCCTAGCCAGTATTATCAGGGCACTACTGCATAAACATGTACACCAATGGAATTCCAACTGATTTTGGCAAACGTTAATGGAAAGAAACTCTCATTGCTATGTCACAGTTGCAGTGAGAAAGCTCAGATTGCTAGAAACACTGCTAGCTCTGGCAGGACACAGCAAAAGCAAAGCTCATTGTCGAATGATATGACACTCTACCATGCCATGTTGCCAGGGAAACAGCAGCAGAAGAGAACATAAGGTAGTTAAACTGGAGAGGTTCTTTAAAAAAATAAGCAAAAAAAAAAAGCTCAGGACCAGGCTGTCCTGAAGTACACGTAGCTTATGTATGACATAGCATCATGTTATTCTATAAAGTTAGTCATAAGCTTTCTCCCCATAACTGATGGACTGAAGGATTCTTGCTTCTAAAGATACTACTTCTGTTACATGAATTTTATGCTAAATTGTGTTAAAGTATTATAATTTATTTCTACTGATGATAAATGGTTGGGGGTTGGTTCCTGTTTGTGAAGTAAAACATGACCAATCAGTAAATAATGAGGAAAAGTACAGAGAGAATGACTGGACTGTGTATTTTGAAAGCAAGTTGTTTCAATCAGTTTAATAGTGGAAAGAAAGGACAGTATCAAGATTAAATATCTAAAAAATAAGTGACAGGAGTTAGAGAACTGAATTAATTGGAGTAGAGGAGTTATTCATCGTCTGCTAATTTTGAAGTATAATCAGGGGACACTGTCATTGGTTGACAGGTTCAAAATTTAACTAAGCCTATTAATAGCTTTAAAAAAATGCAGTTTGATACTCAAAAATCTATCCCAAGAAGCAGGCTTAAGTATTCAGTCTTGGCAGCATACAATAAAGAAAATACCAAAAACTAAAAGACAACCCATGGCATATGCATACACTGTCTCATCCAGCATAAAGAATAAGCTGCTAGCTATGAAGATTATTCCACCTATTGAAAATGGCTGAAAGAGCGGTAAAACAGCAGCAATAAATGCAAATTACTAAATATATGCAAGTGTACAGGCAGATTCTACAGGGATCTGCTTAATGTCCAAGCTTATTTAATATCTTGGTTAATGACAGAAAGAGTAACTTTACTCACAGATAACATTACATTAAAACATGCCATAAACACCAGCCAGAACAAAGACAACAATATAGCATAATTAGAATTAATTACAGCTGTATGCCAAGTCACTGAGATTTTTTTAATCATATAAGTAATTCAATTCAAGGATTTTACAGAATCAACAGAGATGGGATCCAGAGGAAACTTAAGCAAAATGTGGTTCAAGTTGGGATAGGATAAGAATTTTGCATCCACAGAACATTTTCAATGCAAAAAAACCCCCCAAAACCCACACACCACAAAAAGGTTTTAGTCTAGACTGAGTGCCACTTCAGACTATCCCTATAAGAATATTACTAGGTATGTCTACTGCCTGTTATATTTGACCACTGAAACAGAGTTAATGGCAAGTTAAAAAAAAGACAACACGATCAAAAGGAGTGAAGGCCCAAAACCAGTCTTGTAGCACTCCATGGAACAAGAATGTTCAGTGATCAGTCCATGGACACTGTTGATAATAACTGACAAAATAACTCATTTGACCTGCAGCCCCAAGTCTTTCTAGTGGTGGCAGCAGCTGACTACCATGAACTCTTTCTTATCCTCTAGTCTCACCTTATCTGTCCAGACATTGCACTATGCAGAAAGAGAGTGCCTATGCTGCAGATGTCCAGTAAAGCCAGTCAATCCTGGGAACACATAAGGTTTACTACACATACACAGTAAAGGCGTTCAGCACACGTCCAGAATTGTCATCTGTAAGAAGAGAGGAAGGACACTGACTGGCTGCTTTCTACAGTAGTAGAAAGTAGTAGAAGATGGCAGTGTAGCTTGAGATGTAACTATAGGCTGCACTGAGAGCCACGAAAGAAAGAATTAATTGACTGCAAGGAAGTCTCTTTGCTTTATGCAAGTGAGAAGCTTCTGTACTACCAAAAAAATAAACCAGCTTTAAGATAAGACAGAATATGTTAACCTTTTGTTCAAGATAATAGCAGAGATAAGATTCTTAAGTACCATATTGGAAGATATTAGGCAATGGTGAGAAAGTCAAAAGTATTTATGTAATGATTAAAATACTTATCTAAAAGATTTCTGAGAACATGAATACCTATTTTATAGAAGAGAATTTATAAAAAAGATTGAAAATATACATATTTTTTGTAATGATAGATATAATTCTTTTATTAATACTACCACAAGAAAAAAAAATTAGAAGAATTCTAATTGTTAGAGTTGATCAAGTATCCAGGAACATGCCTTTTGACAAGTTTTGACCTAGCGTTAAGGTTAGTGTTCTTATAATGCCTCATTTCATTACATTCCTAAAAACAAAGATTACTTATTAGTAAGATTTCAATCTCTTCCAATTATTTCTCTGTCATAATTCATATTTCTTTTGTTCTTCTGCCCATAAAATCACGTTAGTTATTTCTTAAAAGTATTAAAGAAATTTCTACCTAAAATTCTAAAAGTGTACACACCAGAGTCACAGCAGATAGCTGATATTCATACTTCCATATTAACAAGATCCAAAAGAATTATAAAAAGCAGAGAAATGGATGCAGAAAAACAAACCATTCCTTATGCAAGGCACCGTCTCCAAGGACAATACTTATATATAAGATAAGCTTATCCAAGGATCTAGTCTTTCAGTGTGAAAAAAGGGACAATTCCTGTTAAAGTATAGCATAGAAGAATAAATATCAGTAAAAGTACTACTGAAAATATCAGTAGCAAGTCAGACCAAACAGCAACTTTTTAATATCATTTAGGAAGATGTTAAACAGTGTAAGCTACTGAGCATCTACTGCTCCTCTCATTTCCTTACACTGAAAGAATTGTCCACCAGATCCTACTCCCACCTTTAATCTTTGTTCAGGACAAGCCTTCCCTGTAGTGGAGGGAAAAGCCACAGCAGCCTGGTTTCTCTCAGAAAGAGTCTATCAAAATCCTTTTTCCAAGGTAAAATGGTTTCAGCATCAGGATTCATCTCCCTGCATAGTTCCTCGTTCCCTAAAAAACGGCCAAAAACCAAACCAAAACACCAAAACCCAAACAAAAAGCCACAGCAAAATCACCAACATACCCACCCACCCAGAGTTAGCAACTTTAGAAGGCATGACTTTCCTTTGTAAGAACCATATTTATTCATGGTATGAATTTTTTCATGTCTACATATTCTAGTCTAAGTTAATAGTTTCTCCCAGTTTTTTGACCTGTGCATACAACAGACTAACATCAAAGGCTATTCCTGAAAACTATTTTAAACACAATTACAAGTAATGTGATGTTAGTAGTAATACCTTGCAGACAAGTATTTGCTATTCACCTTAATGCTTTTCAAAAACAGGTACTTTTATTTTATACATGATTTTATCTGCTGTACTATTTAACTGTTTTGTTTTTTCTTTGTTACTAATCCTGTCAAACCTTGTTGGGCTTTTGGCATTCAAGATCACTTCCTATTTTCTTGTTTCATGCCACACAATTTTCTTTGCTAAAGCTTGTCAACTGTATTATCATTTCTGTTATCAACTTCCAAACTAGATAGTCTTAGTAGGTGAACATTATAGGAGAGATTTGCTCACCAGCCAGCAAGAACAACAAGTGCTGTAGCATTTCAGGAGTAAAATTTCAGATCAATCTTCTTGTTCTATAAACAGTAAGGTAGCAACTCCACCAAATAACAGCAATCAGAAAAATTCTATCAGCCTCCATTTCAGGACACAGCATCTTTCTACATTCACAGGTAGAAGAGCTATATCTGATGTCTTTGTTCTTCTAAGCTAGGGAGCCTTTTAAATTTGCACATTAGGAGTAAGGCATGTGAATAAATTCCCATTAGTTACGTTTTTTATGTTATCAAACAAAGCCAGCTGTCTTCTGAGTCAGTAAGGATTTTGGATACACTGAAAAATATGTATTGGGAATACATACTGAAGAAGTATTCTAATATGCTGGAGGGGTTTTGGATTGCCATCCCAACAATATAGAAAGTTCAGGTGCACGCCAAATTACACTTGCATTACTGTGTAATACAAGTACATACCATTAGTGTATAACGGGGGGGGGGGGGTGGTGGTGGTGGTGGTGGTAATTACAGGAGAATATATTTACCTAAAATATGGACTTGTAATACAGAACAAAGTTCTGAAAAATCCACCAACCACCAAAATTCACTTTGAAGCTGCATTAACAGTAAGGATCCTTTTTCTTTGTTCCAGTATCTCTGCTAGTTTTTAAGGCTAATTGGACTCCACTACTCTCTCAGGGCTGGCATACCACAGAGAGTTCTTACAGCTTTTATCTACTTTTTTGTTCAGCACAGTTACAGAAATAACCCAAAGTAGCTGCTTCCTTTTTTTTTATTGACATGCTCCTACTTCCTGTGATTATTAAGTACGCATACAGTATTATGAGAGATGGTATCAACACTTCTCTACCCACTTGATGGATTCTAGAAGTGTTCTGAACATAACCCGCATTAGTCTATTCATGGCATTGGGCTTCAGATGCCTAATGCCAGAATGCTCTTCTTCATATGCATTAAGTTTCAGAGAATCTAATTAATTTCCTCAAATTTGTGCTTTAATTCAGGAAGTATAACTTAAGATTTTCTCAGTAGAAATATTTCTTAGCATTCATGCTTGAAATATATGTCCACATATTTTTGCATAGCAGGAAATCTCCAAAAATACACATATTTGTACTTGGCAAAATATTTATACCTAACACTGATTACAAACCATTTATTGAAAATTACCTGAAAAATCACTTGAACTAATAACTTTTTTTTTAAAAAGTAATTTTGATAATAAAATGCCTTCTTAATGCACGTTGTAGTCATTTTCTTTAAGCAGAGAAAATTTTTTTTGCATGTTTTATGATGTTAATAACTGGAAAAGCTAATGCACACAGTAAATCGATCGCATTGTTCGGTTATGGTCTCATTTAGGTCCAGTGTTCTTAAAAAGTTATTTTCAGCTTTGTATTGAATGATGTACAATGGATAGTTGTTCCTCTGATGTTTAAATATCTAAACGTCCAAGAAGCACATTTTCTGAAAGGCTAGGCCACGATTGTCACATACTCTTCACAGCCCTAAAAATTTGTGGCTTTCCTTACTGTTCAAGAGGTTCTATAAGGACAAATGAAGACTTTTAAGCAAGTGATTTTCAGTAAAGTCATCTTGAGAGTTTCACATGAAGATGGCAATTTGCTCTAGGAGAACCTTGTATTGCTCTGGTGTATTCCCCTTCTAACTCCTGTATTTGCCTTGTTATAAGGAGTGCTCTAATTTCACTTCTATCTTTTCTGTGACAATATATTTGGGAAGAGGATTGTGACTTTGCAACCCAGTTGAGAGAGGCTAAGAATTCAGTTCATTTCCTTCACAAATTGATTCTATATCAAATAGATGCTATCCAGCTTATACGGTCAACTTCTTAAGTGAAGAAGGGCAAGGCTAGAATTCCATTTGCAGTGCTGAAAGATTACACACGTGAATGCTGAAGTCATCTAGGCTTTGCTCCCACTCAAAGTTTGCTGTGAAATATCTTGAAAGGCTTCATAAAAAATGAGAGCACCTGAACAGATTAGGTCAATCTTTTTCTCAGATTCCCTAGATGTTTGTTTAAAAAGATGTTTGACAATATGGAGGGTTTTTGCCACTGATATTAACAGGTGCTAAAAGGGCTATGTATAACATGTATCACAATTTCCCCTCTATCCTGACTATTATTAGTATTGCAGGAAAATAGCTGCATGCCAGAAAGGAGTTTTCATAAACTGTACTCTCAAAAAGCTGAGGTATCAGGAAAGGCCAATAAGCTCCTTAAGTATTTGGTTTCAGGAGTGGTGGTGGTAAGTTAAAAATTTTGTTTTCTTGATAAAAAATTACTGGCAGAAGCAGGATTTCTGTTCAAAATGCATACCATTAGCATATAACAGAGGGCTTTCCAGGTAAGTTATTCTTAGATAAGTGAGAGGTTCCATTATGACCCCAACAATTTTTTTTGCATGAGGCCCACTGCAGTCTGAACTTTTGGCTGCAGTATTTTGTCTTTTTCATCTCCGTCTTCCTTTTAACAAGATGCTATACTAAAAAAATAGCCTCAAAAAAGCCTAAAGTTTCATTTTGCATTCACTTGGAATGGCTGTAAGAAAGAATAAAAATTATCTAAATAATGAAAATTAAGCTACCTGCAAGAAGTTTTAACATTCATACTTATAAAATTATTTAACTAGTGTCATTTTTAGAAAAAGCAGACATGTCCAACTTTTGCTTGGTATCTCCTGCACCACGTGAATCTGAGCTAGTCAGGAATAATAATCTTATAATAAATCAATAGCATTCCAAGGGTATTGCACAAACCATTTTGCAACTGTGTCAAAAGAAGAGGCAGCTGTTACCTAGTTGAGTCATACTAACTATGTGCATGGAAAGATAAAGCTATATTTATTACATGTTAGGCAGAAAAAAATGTGTAAGACATTGTGGAAATAAAAACAGACAGATCACATTTGCAGATAACCCTAGATAAGCAGGAAAAATATTGGTATAGAGAGTGACAGAAGAAAACACACCAGGTGGAGGAAAAAAAAAAGATGAAGAATTATAGTTTTCACTGTCTTGCTCTTTAGTAAGCAGCTAAATATCACATACTTTGAACAGACAAGTCAAAATACTGGTTTGGCCAGATCTAGAAACTGTTAACTCAGGTGATTCTGTCTCTGCAATTGATGTTACCCACAATAAAGCATAGCAGGAGAAAGACAAAAGCCCCAGAAAAATTCTTTCTTCCCCTTCTCTCATATGTTTCCAGGCAGTATAAGGTTTAACTTACTTTGTCTTTTAAAATTATGCACAAAGGAAAAATTGTCCTGGCAACTGACAGTTTGGACATTATTTTTGTTCTCCCTTCTGCACATTAGTGTCACTACAATACTCTCACCCTGAACAGGCTTCATGAGTTAGCTATATTCAGGACCTACCAGTATGCAGAACTAGCTCATCTTTCCCCTCAATTTTCATCATATTTGTCAATCATTATTTTAATGCATCTTCAGTGAAGACAAGGCTCATGCATAGCATTTATGCACTTCCGTCAACAGGAAGCACAGAAGTTATCATATTCATATAGATCATTTGCTCAACTTTCAGTTTCTGAGTCAGCCAGATTCTTACGTGCTCTGTCAAGCAGTGAGTTATGTTTGGCAGTGGACTAGTTTTATTTAATAGTTCTCTTTACCACAGCTGCTATACCAGGAAGCATCTTAGACTCAGCAACACTATTATTTTGTATTTATTTTGACAGTCTCGGTGTTGTAGTGTTCAAGTGATCTACCAACGTAGATACTTCTCATAGTTTAGCTGTGGGAGCTGTTTAACACTGTATTGATTATTCAGCACACCTGAAACATGCCACGCCCTGCACAGTAAAATTATGGATGTATGTTTGGATGAAGCATAACACCCAGAGGATGGGCCAAAGGTAACCTGTTCTTTATACAGTCAGGTTCCCCCTGAAATGCTATTAGTATCCCTGTCCTTTTTGCCACATAAGTGGGAGATTCAGAAAGATGACTGCTCTCTCATATTTCACCTATGTTCTGATTTCTTGATAGATCATAAAAATATGTCTTCAGAATTTAATTTCATAGATGGCCAAATACTTGGACAGTGGTTGCATACACATGGAAGCTGAGGGAGGACAAAAGTCTGAATTTCAGTGTTGAATACCCTCTATAAGCAGTAGCACCAAGGAACATCAGATTGTAGAAAAGGGATAGAAACAGATCATAGAAGATTAGCCCTCCATGCTGTTAAAACTCTAGGTAAAAGTGGGCTTCAATGTCATTCTCAAATAACCCAGACACTTACTCCATTTGATTCTAGATAAAGGAATCAAAAGCAATGTCCATAAGGATTTTTGGGCTAGTTCTTTTTGATTTTTAAATCTTAAGAACAAGGCAGGAAAAGTCTAAGGAATTGCAAGAAACCAACTAACTCCTAGTCAGAGTCTAGATATGAGATATGCTTTTTCTAATGTCTCAGGAAATAAAGAGAAGAATTAGGGGCAATGCTTCTCTTATGTCAAGAGGAGTTTACTAAACAAAAACCAGATACAGAAGTCGGTTACAATAGGAAGGCACTAATGCCAAGACAAGAATCTCCAGATAACGAAGCATAAGTCCACACGTAGGACAATGAATGGTGAATCAGTCAATGTAGTACAGAGAAGAAAATGGAAATGCAGTGGATAAGCTGTAAAATCACTACAGAAGATAAGAATAGGGAAATATTATATATGTGATATATTTGCAAAAATTCAAGAGAGAATTACATACTTGTAGAATAGCCTCAGACACATGGAGACAATGATGGAGGTGCAACAAAGATCTAGACAAACCCAACAAAGCTACTAAAAATTAGGAAACAATCTATTATATTTTTTCTTAAAATAAATTTCTCTGGTCCGATATTTCTCATGACCTAGTATAATTGTTTCTCAAACTTGTCACTTAGCTGCCTTCTAATAAGGAAAATCTTTGTAAAAGATTTGTACTCATAATGTACGCTTCATTTGCAATAAAATTCAAGTATTTCTGAAAAGTTTTATCAAAATTCAGCTTAGGTGAATGTTCTTGACCATAAGGTTTTTTTCCCCTTGAAGAATCATAGAAAGTGCACGCAAAAGGGATTCAACCATGTATGGAAAGCTTGTAAAACAAAGGGAATATTTTTTTGAAACAATATTTTAGTCTTGGTTCATACCTAAGTATAATTGCTTCTCAAACTTATCACTTAGCTCCCTTCTAATAAGAAAAATCTTTGTAAAGAAACTGTATTAGCCACCAAAAATACTGACAAAGGAATTAAAAGTACAAATGAGTTTAAATAATTTGACATCACTGTACCAATAATGATAAGAAATTGTATTAAGTGGTACTTAAAGAACGCCTTTCCTACATGCATGGTGGGCGAAGGGAATAGTATCACCTATTTCCTTTGGTGATGATCTTGTCTTATACTGGTTTGGAGGGAAGGAGTTGGTTGCAGAACCCAGAACTTGGACAAGACTTTACTGAGAGCTATGGCAGAAAAAACAAAGCAGCAAACAAAAGCATTCTGGGAAATATTACTCTACATGTTTTATCCAGTATTTGTTTCTTTTTGGTTTGTGCATTTTTCATACAATATAAGAATCTTCCTCCAACACTACCTCAGTGATGGCTGTAAACTTCCGATACAAACTCTGGAAAATGTCAGAAGTATCACCTATAGAATTCCTTTCTGTGACCACTTCCATGTCATGGAGTTTCCATACCTCAATTGCTATAAATTCCTATCACCAGAACCGTGGGATCCCCTAGGTCACTTGACAATATTTTAATCTGTACCATAATTCTATGATAAGTGGTATTGTATAAACCGCAGACCAGATAGAAGGCACTGAAGCTGTTTCAGGTACCGATATAGTTCAGGGGATCTGGTGAATGGCATGTGTTATATAAAATATACATAGGTTTTGGGAGGCTTTCACATTTAGCCATTAAAGCCACTGCAGTTATTGCAGTCATTAGCAAAACCACAACCACGTCTTCGGCATCTTTAAAAAGCACAGGAGCTCTCAATAATTTTTAATAAAAAAAAAATCAGGTATGCAACTATGATGACATTAAACAAGTCCAATACAAAATAAACAACAGTGAAGAATGTCACAGTTGGCCCCCTTCCAGGACAGGGGAGTGGAGATTTTCAGGGTAGAGAAAATTTACAGAGAGATCTGAGACAGACATCTTACGTAGAGCTTCAGTACTCCCCCTTTCTCCTAACCTGTTCCTCCACTTCATCATTTGAGAGAAGCCTATATGAGTTGGTAATCAGTTGTGAGATTTTCAGAGGTTCCTCGAAGTTATTATTTTAGAGCAAAAAAAGGGAAAAGGAAATAGACAGCTGCATATGAAGTGGTGTCACACCCATACAAGCACTAGAGGGTGTCACACAGATGATACAGCTCTTGCACATACATGTGCAGTATACTACTATAAAAACTTCTGGGAACAATTTCCTCCCCAACAACACTTAGGTAATGCACCTGCAAAGAACAAGGATTTCAGTGTTCTGGACTACTCCAGGAACTGAAATTTGTGAACAAGCTTTCTAAATGTAAGACAACTGAAGATATGTAAGGGAGTACAAGAGAAGGAGAAGCAGAAACATTTTAAGGTTAACTTTCTGATTTTACAGTATAGATTTTAATTCTTCCTGAAAGGCAGCTGTTTTCAAATGTAAATATCATGTTTAGGAACCACTAGATGATAGACTCATTATGTGTTTCTACCCACAAACTTCCATCTCTTAAGCATCACGTTTTACAAGGCTGTCAAAAAAAAAAAACAACCCAACAACGTTCAAATGAAACTCTGTAAAGGTTAACTCAGGCAAGCCGAATGTGTTAGCAAATGCATAGTTGCATATATGAACACTTACACATATTTTTCCATGGTTACTGTATTTGAGTGCTGTGAAAACCAAAAGCTAATAGCATTAGAGGGAATTAAACAGGAATAGTTATTCATTGGACAAAGCAAACCAGACATATCAACAAAAACAGTCAAAGAAAATTTTAAAATTTAAAAGTTCCATACTAATTAAAAAAAATTAATTTATTTAATCCCAAATTATGATTGAAAATCCTGAAGAAAAAAAAATAGGGAGCAAACTGTTACTTATAACTATTTTAGCTTCAAAATTCCCCAGGACTTGCAAAACATGGTGTCCAAATTAACCATCCCTGTACACCAGGATGTCAGTACTGCCTACTTTTTTAAGTGATGTTTGGAGTAACAATTAACCAGGTAAACATTTAACTAAAAGGCACCAAAAAAAAAATCTGCTGTCATGTGAAGAGGACCTCCATTTCCCAAAAGTAACATTAAATAATTAAATCTGTCCAGTGGGGAAAACTATCCAAACAAAGGAATCCTAGCTTCTGGCTCTATAATAGAGATTGGGGGTGAGGAGAAGGAAATCACCTTTGGGGCCAAGAAGTTGGGGAATTACTGCCTCGGGAGAGTAGGGAGGTGAGGGGGAAAAAAAATGGCCAAACACTGGGGAGGGGGAGAGGAAGAGAAGGAAAGGGAGTAAGGAGTAGAAGGTGCACTTACTGTTTGGTTATCTTCATACAGCTTCAAGTCATATCCACTCAGCTCCACACAGAAAATTATTGCTGTAACCCCCTCGAAACAGTGGATCCATTTTTTGCGTTCAGATCTCTGTCCACCCACATCCACCATTTTGAAAGTCAGCTCTTTGAAGGTGAACTTATTTTCTACAATCCCTGTGGTCATGTCCCGAGAACGCAGAATATCTTCCACTGTAGGGATGTAGTCCAGTGCTGCAATCCTTTCTAGGTCATTTAAGTAGTATGCAGCATTATCCTCTAGGTGGTACTCATTGGAGCGGCAAAAACACTCCTGCACACCTGGGTCTGCCCAGAGCCGTTTCATGACTCCCAGAAGCTCAGGGGTAATCTCACCTTTGCTCTCAGCTGGGCCTGTCAGGGCAAAAAGCTGTACAGCATCATATGCTCTGTCAGGATTGTGAAATTCTATCTTAAGGGTGGCTAGAGCCCGAATGATACGTGTGAGGGAGTCAATTGCATTATAGATAATCAGAGGTTTGTATTCCTTACAGGCCTCCAAGTTAAAGCCACCACTATGAATGATTTTCATCTGCTTTACAATAGTACTCTTCCCAGAATTGCTGGTACCCAGGAGAAGGAGCTTAATCTCTCTTCGTTGTCGCTGACTTTCAGAGCGCAGGTGGCGGTCAATCCTACGGGACCGCCGCGCTGCCTCTTTCTCCTCAGAGCTTTGCCGACATCCCATGGTATAGCAGGCAGTTACAGAAAGGAAAGGTTGGAGATTGTCTCACTCTCTTTGTGTCTCTGAAAAAGATCTGTGGTGTCTTTCAGTTCTCGTGCCAGGTACACCTTGAACGAAACAAAAGTCACTATCCAATACCTGATGATCCAAGATGCCTGTACCACCTAATTCAGTCCCAGCAGAGGTGCAAACACATGTAAATATGCAACCACAGAAATAGTCTCTTCAGTAGATCTCATGGCACTCCCCTTTCCAGTGTATAAACAGTGGCACATTCCTGTTAATGAAGGGACACTTCCCTCTGCCACAGTTTCGCTAGATCCATCAAATACTCTTTTCTGTTCTGCATAATTATTTTGCTGCCTTCTGTCCAAAGGTAAGGAGCTGCACTTTCACCTTCTCTGCTGTAGCCTTTGTCTTTTAATTGTATTTTCTGGTTGCTGCAGTGATGCTGCAGATACAGCTGAAGCTCTTTTCAGTGGTGCTGTACTTGTTTTGTTTCTCTTCCTCCACTTCTTCAGCTGATCCAGTTCAGCTCTGTAAATCTGTGCTTTCCACCTGCCAAACAATGAGAAAAGAAATGAATGAAGTGAGAGACTCTGCTTCCTTGCTGCAAACCGCTCACTTTCTCCTCCTCTTCTAGACTTCTAAAGCTTTTATTATCCAAAACAGAAAATACAGATGGAAAAATATGTAAAGAAAAGCAAAAATCTAAAACCCTAGCAAAAACTTAGGGACAGCTGAAGCTTGCAGACCTAAGAAAATGTGGTTTCTGAACAATAGTAAATCAAATCTCCCTTTCAGCCTTCTGTGTTTTATTATCTAAACCTACATGAAAACAAACAGTGCTGAGCTGTGCCCCAATTTCTCCCTCAGCAAGAGCTTATGGCAGTGCTTTTCCTGCACAGTCCTGTTCTGACTGGTTTTCCTGAAGCAGAAAATGAAACAGACTCACAACTACTTTTCCCAGTCTATTTATATCAATATCTTGTACTCAGGCAGATGTCCTCCTGAGTTTTCTTTCATCTTTTCTGTTTGTACTGAACATTTAAATAACTAAATTAGGAAGCAAAAGGAGGTGATTAACTTTGCTTCATGATTTTGTAAAAGGGAGAGTTACTGATCTTTGCAGAATACAGTAACAGATCTTCTTTCTCTTTGGAGAACAGTACTGTTAAACATACTACCTGCACCCCGCTTAATCAGTGAAGTGATGCACTACTACAACAAACTTTGTAAGCTTCTTTCCACAGCCAAGCTAAGTGTTATTAAGCCTCCTCTCTTCCATTTTTAATACAGAAAATTCTGAGATACAGTAACAGTGACTACAAAGTGGACGTTTCATACAAAAAGCACAGGAAATGCCATCCCAAGCAAGGGCTGACAGCTTTTCAGTGACTTAGAGCAATTACTCTTTTCCAAATTAGGGGTTAAGCCTACTAGTTGGAACTCTGCAGAAGGCAACAGCAGGAAGCAGTTACCTCTCACAGAGGGAAAACACATTACTAATAGCTGATTGGTGATAATTTGCCTCCTTTCTAGGAAGGGCTTGCTGCTCCCACTAAGCTCTGAGCACAACAGAACCGCAGATGTCATGGCTTCCTCATCATGTGGCCCCAGCCCACTTCAACACCTGTCTTGCTGTCTGTTTTCTTGTGTCTAGAGGCTCTTCGGTGTGTATTTTTACAAGCTAAAGAACGTGCCACTGAGATAACCTCAGAGGTAGGCTTAAGAAAAATTTCAGAGCCTACTAAAGAAATGTAACTTCTACTATATTTTAATAAGACTAAGTCTCCCAAATTCCATTTTCAAAGTTGCCCTAGAAGTCTTCGGAAGTTTTTCTTGCATGAACTTACTAGCATTTCAATGTAGATGTGACAAAGCATTAAAATACATATTGAAGAGGATGATTCCACACTACTAGGAGAGGGACCAAATGATCCATTTTCTACACATCTCTCTGATCAAAGATGAAAAATTTTGCAAGAGGCACATACATTCTGTGTAAATGAGATTACACTATTTTCCTTTTTTTTCCTGGCTTCTAGTTATTCCTATTGCATATATTGCAATGATACTTGCATATCACCATTTCAAGTGGGAATATAATGAGGTGATTATATTACTGCTTTGTAAAGCAGAGAAGTAGATACTATTTCCAAATAGTTTACTACAGTAAGAAAATTTGATTTATTTAAATAAGTTTTCCTTCATACACTGAAAAGCATCTTCCATGTTCATAGTCACTCCTTTTAAAGTTCAGAAAAAGAATAACTTTACAAACTATTATGTTACTACATTCTACTGTCCTGGCTATATAAAGATAAATTTCTTCTCACCGGTTTTACTTTTCCTTGGAACATACTCAGAAAATAAGGCAGTCTGGAATTGGTTCTGGTTTTTAGATCAGATTTCATATTAAAAATGCAAGTGTTTCATGGCTGTAAGTTCCTAATTAGATAAAAGTCTTTTCAGTTACTCTAATGGAAAGCCTTATTGCTTCCTTTTGCTGTGCACATTTCTTTCTGAGTTTTCTTTTTAAAAAAAATCTTATTCTGTGAATGACCATGTTATACTGCATATGTGCATCTAAACTAGTACATCTGCCTTCTACTGAAAATTGAAGCTACTCAAAAAGTTAATGTATTTGTCAAATCTGATGATATATATGGACTATCTTATCATGACTAAAATAGATAGTTCTTCCCACAAGATAAATTAACATGCCCCAGATCCTGAGCTAACAGTGATCTATTTTGATTATCAGAGTAGTAATGCCCAAAAGTTCTTTTTTGGAGTGGGAAGGATACCTGAGCAAAATTCTGCAAAATTTATTTATATAATAAACCTGTTGAAGCCCATTTAACTGAGCAGGCTGTTTAGTACTAGCACGCTCTTCTGTCCAAATTTTTGAGGCCAATAAAAACCAGTCATTATTGGTTTCATATCTAGGCTTGCTCTTTGCCCCTGCCCATCACTTCTGTCTTGCCCAAACTGATCTGTGTGTTTGCAGTCATAAACACTTCTCCATTTTCTCAGCATGTTCCCAGGTAACAGGGGTGGGGAGGAAGGAGAATGACATTACAACACCACAATTCAATTGTAAAAAATTCCCTAAGGAAAGATCTGACCGTTGTCTCTTGTTGCATTAGCTACTGGCACGTTATCATGGAATGCAGAGTTACAGAATCTGCCTTGAAAGATATTCCCCCCACTAAGATTTTATCAAAAGGAGCCAGCTCCTCAGCTGAGAGTAAAGCCAATGGCTGTTACTATCACAGTCAAATACAAGTGGTACCAGTAGTCTAATAATTTAGCTTCACCACCACCAGCCCGCACTCACAGGGCTTTAAGAGCTAACCTTATTCCTGTCTTTACAGTATTTCCATCCTACTAGCCAGATGATATATATAATTTTTCCCCAAAAGTACCTATTTTAAGAAAGTAAAGTGAAGTTCAAAAGGTTGCAGCAGACTTTCCACAGCAGTTTTAACTATAGTTGCCAGCAATCTTGGTTAATTCAGGACTGGTAGCCTATTCAGTATTACAGAGCACATACTAGAAAGGAAGAAAACAAAACCTTACCCAAGCTGTACTTTCCCAGCTTATTGGTTCTGATCGCTGCTTCTTTCTCTTTACTCACCTGAAAGTTTAGAGGTAGTAGACCTACCTGTTTGAGCATTTACCCATGCAAAAGCAAATACAAGCAAATCTAGCAAGTAGCACAGCACACATCTAAGACTTACAAGTGTAAGCTAACCTAATATAATCAGTTTCTGATGATTATAGACATCCACAGAGAATTCCAGTACTTTAACAAAACCTCTTTTTTTCTGGCTTTAACTTTCAATCACTTCTTACACTATTAACGAAAGAGAAAAAGACATGAGGGAGTATGATACATCAGGAAATACCCAAGGTAGTTCACTGAGAAGTGTTCTACTAAGCAGACACTTTTTTTTTTTTTTTTGAGAGAGAGAGCATGCGCACGTGCAGAACTGAGGGTAATAAGGAATGGGGAAATCGGTTCAGATTTTTGAATCCAGGAAAGCAGCCAGAAAGAGTCCCAAATATGCATGCAGTATAAATATAGGGTTGAAATAATTTCACAGAAGTTAGTTTACTGTTTAACTTCTGTAACGAATGCTCTTGAATCACCAGTATAAAGTTGTTTTAAACAGTGACCACAAACGTTACTGACATTCTCTTTAGACAATCATTGATATCTGAAAGAAAAGGAGGGAAAAAACCTGACAGAGGAAGAAAAAGATTGGATTAATTTTTTTTCTTATTGCAATCTCTTAGTTGATAGTACAATTTTCTGTTGCAGTTGGCTGGCAATATTATGTCTCTGTTTTCCATCACTTAAAGCTTTGGGAAACTACTTACGTTGAAAGCATCTGCATCATATCTATCTCTAAATCAATGTTTGGGGAAATTTTTCATACGAAAAAATGGCTTGGGCACTTCTGAACAGAGTGCTTAGGGAAAAATGAATTGTTTTGTCCACATGAAAAGAAATAGAGAACTTTTCTTTAAAATTCTGCTATACCTTCAAACTTTGAGCTGAGGACATGAAATTCAACAGAAGATGAGCTTTATGGTGTAGATGTGCATTTGCCATTCTCACAAAACAGGACATTTAACTTGGAGACCTTGAAATATTTTAGTTTTAGCTAGAGTAGAGAAAGATTTCATTTCAAGAAAGCACTTGCTAGACAAGGGTAATTGGACTTGCTGGTCTAGAAGATTAGGAAAAGGGTGAAAAAAAGGGGGGGAAAGAAAAGATTTTATATTAAGGAAAAGCTGAAACAATCTGTACCTACTATAAGGCCTGTGTCTCCAGGGCCAGAAGCATAAATCAAAGTTACCAAACATGATCATGAACTTTCTGCCTGCATGTATTTGTGGAAATCCCTGATACTCCCTCTGTCTTTGCATATACAGGGTAACAACTTATTGGTGTTGTTCACCCTTTTCACTGAATGTAAGCTTCAACCTGACAGATGAGCTGTACAGATATCCATACGACCTATTGTGATAGAGTTGATTGTTTTGTTTCTAAATATCTTAATATTTCCCCAATTTTTTTCAAAGATATTAAGGATGAATATTTAAGTTCTCAGAAGTTGTGTAAGTTATGGCAAAACTTTTAATTACATATTAAGGCACTATAATCCCATCCAGAACAAAGGATGGGCCAGATGTAATAATTGAACAAGAGATCATAGAGAAAGCTGTTGTCTTTGTGGTTTGTTTGTTACAGCAGTTAAAATGCATATCCTGTTAGTCAGAGGAGTGAAGAAAGTGTCATGATTTAATTAGCTGAATGGCTGGACACTACTGAATTCTACCCTTCTTTGTCATGGTGGTTCTTTGCAATGTTAATTAACTCCCTAAGCCCATCTTATCAAATATGATCCCCATTAGTTTCTTAGATGCCCAACTTGAAATACTACTGTTTGTGATCAGAAAATGTTTTCAAGTATAGTTGGCCTCAATAGTAACTGTGTTGTATATATTCAAATATTAAAAAAAAAAGTCATCTTTTTTCAGTTGATCCATCTCAATCTCTATTTCAGAAAAAAGGGCTTCATTTCTACACTAACTCCCCAAGGTAGATTTGGGAAATAAGTTAATGTCTGTGTAACAGATAACAAAATGAGAGCACTAGCAGGGTCAGCGAAGAAATTCATATTGATAGCACTGTCTAGCTAAAATACATTGCATATCCAGACCAGGACCACACATACAATAACCAATACAGAATAATGGAAGCTGCTGAGTAAGGAAGGGGTTCTTAAGTCAAATCAAGTAATTATAAACCAAAACATCACATATATGTAAGCAGAGACACGTGTGCATGACAATCAAGGTTATGAAAGAAGGTATTAGCGCAATGATAACATTTTTTAAAATTCAGAAATCCTCAGACCGGGGCAAGGGATGAGAAGGGCATTGACCAGAACTAGTGCTGTACCATGAGCTCCTTGTTATCACCAGCACTGACTGTTACCAGCCCAACCGATAACTGTTTCCAGCATATGTTCCAGAAAGACAGCTGGTAGGCCCATTGGGTTCTCATCTGCTGATTCGCGCTGTGGTTTTATAGAAATACCCAGATCTGTGATGTAAAACCTGAGCTTAGCTATTAGAATTGCCATCTAAAGATACGTGACACAAGGAAGTTTTACAAGGAAATAACGGAGAACCCAAAGAAAATTCCTTGCTGCTATTACATATAGTTATAGACCCATCAATATGTAGTCTAGATGTAGCTGATATATAATAGAATAGACTTTCTGCAGTGAGATATTATATTCATAGGTTTAAACATCACATCTTTGTCTATTGTTTGGGAAAGATCCAACATTCCTGAACAGTATCAAAACAGAAGTTAGCTAGTGGACACCACTAAGTAAGTATATCACCCAGTCAAAATTTAGCATATAGACTTGATCCAAGTTTTAGGGAAACATAAGAACTTATAGTGGAAACAAAGTTTTTCTTATAAACCAAGTGTTCAACCTCTGCTTTTATAAAGATAGATTTTGATCTTTAAAGTAGTGGCATCGAAGCTTGCACCAGCTCAGCTAAGATCCAAACCACAGTAGAACACAAGAACCTATCAGTTATTTTTATTTTAACTATGCACACCCCACTTCAGGAAGCAGGAAACATAAATCCTATAAAGCATTAATACCTAAATATTATCACCACTTGATAGGCATTTAAATCATGACCTGTTCTAGCAACTTTAAACATCCGCAAACTAGTGTGAAACAGTGAGAAGCATCAACACAACCAGTACGTAATACTGACTGATTCTTGAATACAGCCAAAAATACAACAGTTCTGAGCTGTGTTGCTGAAAACCCAGAGTAGTGTCAGTGAGTGCATATGGAGTTGCCTGTGCTTCATAGTAGTTTAACCAAGACCAGAATCTCCCACAGCAGTCATTTTAGAGGTGACCTTTAGACTTCCATAAAGAATGAAATATTACGAGAATATTACAGTGGGTCTAACAGTGGGTGTGCAGAAAATCTGGCTGCTAGACAAGGGTGAGGAGAAACAACACACATAGCATCTGCTTTAGGGACATACAAACATCAGACTCATTTAAAAATTTGTAATAAAGCAGCAAACGAATTGCAGTACCCACTCAGTGTTTTGTAAGCACCTCAGGTGATGACAGTAGTGTAGGTTATGTCTTCATTAGAGTTGCTGTTTAGCTTTTATCATTGGTGTTACCATAATTCTTATGTAGGTGATTCATGAGGTTGCTGTTACAGGGGTCTTCCATTGCTTAAGGAGATGAGTATCAAAAGCTTTCGATACTGTCTGTCACAGTATCCTTCTGGACAAAGTGTCCAGCATACAGCTTGACAAAAACATAGTGCGATGGGTGAACAACTGGCTGACCAGTTGGACCCAAAGAGTTATGGTAAATGGGGTTACATCAGGCTGGCAGCCAGTCACTAGTGGGGTTCCCCAGGGCTCCATTTTAGGGCCAGTTCTCTTTAATGTTTTCATAAATGACTTGGATGTAGGACTAGAAGGTGTCGTGAGCAAGTTTGCAGTTGACACCAAATTGGGAGGAGCTGTTGATTCTGTCGAGGGTGGAGAGGCCTTGCAGAGAGATCTGGACAGATTGGAGAACTGGGCAATCACCAACTGCATGAGGTTTAACAAGGGCAAATGCCAGATTCTGCACCTGGGAAGGGGCAACCCTGGCTATACATACAGACTGGGCGATGAGACACTGGAGACCAGCCATGCTGAAAGGGACTTGGGGGTCTTGGTCAACAGCAAGTTGAACATGAGTCAAGAGTGCGCCCAGGCTGCCAGGAAGGCCAACCATATCCTGGGGTGCATCGAGCACAGCATTGCTAGCCAGTCTAGGGAACTGATTGTCCCACTCTACACTGCACCGGTGCAGCCTCACCTCGAGTACTGCGTGCAGTTTTGGGCACCACAGTACAAGAAGGACATAAAACTATTGGAGAGTGTCCAAAGGAGGGCAACAAAGATGGTGAAGGGTCTAGAGAGGAAAGCATATGAAGAGAGGTTGAAGTCCCTTGGTTTGTTCAGCCTAGAGAAGAGGAGACCTAGGGAGACCTCATCACAGCCTACAGCTTCCTCACGAGGGTGAGCGAAGGGGCAGGCACTGATCTCCTCCCTCCGGTGACCAGTGGTAGAACCCGTGGGAATGGAATGAAGCTGGGAGGTTTAGGTTGGATATTAGGAAAAGGTTCTTCACTGAGAAGGTGGTTGGGCACTGGAACAGGCTCCCCAGGGAAGCGGTCACAGCACCGAGCTTGACTGAGTTCAAAAAGCGTCTGGATAATGCTATCAGTCATATGCTCTGATTTGGCTGGTCCTGTGAGGAGCCAGGAGTTGGACTCGATGATCCTCATGGGTCCCTTCCAACTCAGGACATTCTATGAGTTTATTACATTAAAAAAGCTAGTAAAAATTAGGTTTTGTCTTGAATATAGTGGCGAATTTCCTATCATTCATTCAACCTTATTCCACACAATAGCTTGTGAAAGCATAAGGAATTTTTGGTAGTTATCATAGCAAAAGAAAGTTAGAGGGATTTGAAACAGGGTAACAACGTAGCCTTGTAAAAGGAAGTTCCTCTTCCTGTGCATAAAAGGTCACATAAGAGAGCAAAAACACACGTGGTTTAGACTTCTGGTGACAGGTACAAGCTAATCAGAGGTCTAAAATCAGAATCTTTAGTAAGAACCTGGGAACAGATAACAGTCTCCTGAAGACAGAAGTTTGTTTAATGTGATATGGAAAAGCAGCCAGTGAAGATTCAGAGATTGAAGCTCGAGGCCAAGCAACAAGATGCTCCAGTAAATGGGAACAATAGACAAGTTTTATCTGTGATGATGGATAAGAAAGCATCTTTGAGACTCTATACAGAAATAAATCACAGTAGTTCTGCTTATGTTTTTTAAGGGAAAGAACCAGAGAAGAGGCAAAAATTAAGGCAAAGAATGAGAGAGTAAAGTCACAGAAGCTGGGTAAGATTTCTAGGGTAAACCAAAAGGGTACATAAACACAGGAACCAAGAAACTTCTGTATCCATGAAAAAAAGAAGGAAGGGATAGTGATAGAGGAAGGAAAGGTGAGCTAAGAGCAGATGGGCACATCTTACTATATCACATTGGCAGAAATCTATATAGAGAAGAAAAAAGGCCAGTGGGAAAGGATTTACCCAGAAGTTGTAAAGATAGGTCTGCACACATGGAATTTAATTACAGTGGGGGTAAGGAAAAAAAAAAAAAACCCCAGGAGAGAAGAAATCAATGGTGGGAAAAATGAGCTGGGTCATCAGATTTCCACCAGAATGGCTTTGCAAGAGAAACGGCATTGTTGAGGGTGAATCAGGGCTGGCAGTTGGCAAGACAGACCTTGCAATAAGACATGTAGCAAAAAGTTTTGGGAAGAGGAAAGCAAAATACAGGAAAATTTCAGTAGATGTGATCAACACTGAAATCACAGAAAGGCTGAGAGAAAGCATGGGAGAAGTGGACTGGCAATGTGACAGTTAAAACTGGGAACTAAGCAACAGAGAATGAGTAATGTTTCACAGAGAACAAATCAAAAGAACCTTGGTGAATGGAAAAACAGAAAAACAGACACAGGTTGAATGAGTATGCAGGAGCAGCAAGTTATCAGCATAAAGTGAAGTCAGAAAAGGAATATAGGAGATGCATGTGAAGAGAACAACATAAAGGAATTCAAAGGACCATCAAAGAACTGATCAAAATGGAAAACAGAAGGAGAGAAAGCAGGACTGTGAAAGAATAAAGCAAATAACTCTCATGATGGTCTAATTTAGGGAAGGACAAAGAAAACTGCAGCAAGTTTGTCGGGTTATCAGCCTCACAAGAAGACATAAAAGTGGATTAAAATGCCATTCATAATTCAACAAGAGAAGGAAGGGAAGAAAGAGTGTTTATAGCCCTGCCTCTTAAGCTGATATTATCAGGGATGAATTTGGTAGGTAGGGTAGAGAGCAATTTCGAGCCTTGGGCCACATATAAAATTAATCATATGAACTACATCAGAAGGTATCTACATCAGAACTGTGGATTTCCTAGGTTCCATCTTAACAACTTAAATTAAATATGATTTTGTCCACAGAAGGGGACATGGGGAATGGAAGAAGTATTAGACCGCAGCCCAGAGAGAAAAAAAAAAAACAAAAAAACAAAAAAACCAAAAACCCAAGCGGCTAAACAGAATCCACAGTGTTCTCTAAAGTGTGACTCATGGGAGAGGACTTGTATGCTACCAAGCACAGATTACAGCTGCAGCCTACGCCTGGTCTCATGCTGCTTCTCTTTTGAAATTCAGAAGCTTTGACAGTCTTACAATCCTGCTGCATGCAAGAGCTTCAGCAGGTACATCTCAGACAGCTGAGCCATTATCCTAGTTACTCTCTAATTCAAAGGACCTTTTTTTTTTTTTTTTAATAAGCTGAATATGAAGGAAGTTGTCCATGTTCTGGTTTTGATATGAAATTGCTTTGGGCCCAATCCAAAAAACCAGATATACTTCTACTTCACAAAACATAACTCTGCAACCAGAAACGTTTAAGCACAGCCTTGTACAATGGCTAATTTGCTCCTGGTTTCATAAGCTAAGCTAATTTTTTTTTTTTTTTTTTACACATTTTGCCATCTAGATGAAGTTCTGTACAGACCTATATAAAGTTCTTTTTCACTCACAATAAAGCAAAAAGGCCTTAATATCCTGATGCATCAACTTCCTTAGCTACCATTTTCCCTTCACCAACACCCCCCTCTAATAAAAAGAAAAAAAAGAAAAACCCACAAATTGCTGCTACCATGAAGAACTTAACATCCTTGTCAAGTTTTAGCAGCTACTAGGATTCCTCTCCAGTCTCTTCTTTCCAGTTCCCTCTTTCTGGAGGGATGATCACACCTTCCTTACACCCCAGCTGCAGTTACACACCCACCACCACAAGCCAGAGGAACCTGAGTTGCTTCATGCAGGCTCCTAACTACTGGGATTAGGAGAAGCTTATGTTAAACATACATCAGACATTAGAGAACACTAGAGTGGTTAAATTCCTTTCATCAGACTACAAAAATGTCTTTTAATAAGCAAATTGGTTGCAACTAAAGTGAGAGAAGGTGCAGCTTTAACTATCTGAAGAGACTGAAGGCCTAATTTACCCAGAGAATGCAGTTAGAGCAGCAGTGCAAGTATCTCTAGCAATATTCTGTGTTTCGCCAAATTCTCCTGAGCATAAGTTTCTTAAATAATGTTAGTTTTTTCCTCTTATTCAACCTTGTTTTTTTCTACTGAAATCAAGAATATTTCTACTTGGCACTAAATGAGATTACAATATGAGTGATAGAAACTCTGCTTGAGAAGTTATGGTGAAACTGCAGCCTATGATAAGTGACACTTTGGGATGAGACTATTCATAGTTTTTCCTCAGCAGAATAAATACCGCTGTCATTGTTTAAGGGAAAAATAAGAATAAAAATCCCCAAACTCTGTAAAGTGCTGTGGTTGTGATCCACTTACCGTAAAGGGAAGTCTTTTAGTTGACTTCAGTGGGTTTTTAAATGAGCCCGTATCCAGTTTTGAACAGGATGAAAATACACGTAACATATTTAAAAACACTGAATACCTAACTGCCAGCAATGTAGACACTTCTACTGCTGAAAATTTAGTATTTAGTGCATGATTCATACTCTTCTGTATATGAATACCTGCAGCTGAAAACTTTTGTAAGAATAGATATGAAATTGAATAGTCTAACTTTCAGTTCCTCAATTTTATATGATCTCATAATTACTGTATTACTAGATACTGAAGCATTATCAGTATCATCATGTTTTAAGATTAATTTCTTCCCTATATGCACATGTTCCAAACCTGGCTTCTGTTGGTATTCACGATGTACATTTGTTCATAGTTCTAGTCAACCTTATAAGAACAGAAGTCAAATTCGACCACATAGATTGTCAGTCATGCTATGACAAAACCTAGTCGTGATGGCTTCTCATATTTATAGGGCTATACATGTTTTCTCAGTATCACGGATCACTTTCATATCATTCTAAGAATAGATTTTTGTCTATACCAATAGGTATTGTATATCAGTTATTATTTATTTTAAAACTGCACAGGTAACAAAAGGAGCTGATAAATGCAAGTTCATCTTCTGAGGAAGCTTGCATGCATTTTTCATCTGGGTATTTGTAATAACGTAGGACTGCCGTGACTTAGATTTGACTGTGCAAAGTTGTCATTTTTTAGCCTCACACAAGGTGGTAAATAGTTATTTTTGCCCAACCTGAAACATAAACGATAGATGGATTTATTTTTGTTACTAGAGAGATAAACCAAAATCCAATCACATTTTTTCTTCATCTTTTGTTATTTTTCAGCCGTGCATTGGTAACTGTACTACTACTACTAGTATTAGCAGTTGTAGCTTCAAATGTTTGTAATATACTCATGATTCTTTTGGTGTTCTATTAACACCCTGATCTAGTTGCAGGTGTCCCTGCTTACTGCAGGGGGATTAGACTAGATGACTTTTAAAGGTCCTTTCCAACCCAGACTATTCCATGAACACTGCTAGTACTCATGTGTGTGTGGAAAGGGAGAAGATAGCAATTACTACTTGTATTCAAAATTGTGTTGTATATAAGACATTTTCAGCATTCAGATTTTTTCCTCATTACACATTTTTTATTCCCTATAGTCCTGCAGAATCCCTAGCCATGCAACCACAATTTCTGTATTTTTACTAAAAACCGTGACAGCATTTCTACTAGTTCTTTAGACCTTAAATTCTCTCTGCAAATAATCTGTCTCTCCTATTGTACAAGTTCCATGTTGAGGTCAGAAAAGTTTCCATTTTGTATCACACCTCAACTAGAATTGTCTCCTCTTCTTCAAGTTACCTAATTAATTAGCTCACCATTTGGTGACCCTTATTGTTTCATTCATTTTGTTTAAAGTAGGCTCTTGAATCAAATATTGAAAACTGATAGGTTGATTTATGACACTACATACATGATCTACTGCTACAGTTAATAGTAATAAAAGTTAATTTTGCAGGTTTTTCTGCATCAGGTGTCCTAACAGCTTAAATGAGAGTTTCACAAACCAGACAAATGTATGACTATAACCACACAGTACAGGTTTAACAACAGCATTTCAAATGGTTCCTCTTTTGTTCTTTTTACTCTCAGTGACATTTCTTCTTGACTCAAATAGCTGTGGCACTAAAATTATCTTAAAGCTGAAAGGTGCTAATCGAGCCTTTAGTTTATTCATTATTCAGCAGTGGATCCTTAGTTATTCATTTCTCATTTCTAGTATTTCTAGAAAAAATTACTTATGGCAACACTGTATCCTACTATTAAGGTGGCACATAAAGCTAAAATTTTACCACTGATAGGAAGCCATATATTCCTAATTAGTTAGCATTCTGCGTTTCACACACATGAGATAGGCAGAGAAAAAAGCTGATGACTTATCATTCAATTTCTTTTTGCTCACTAAAAATCTGCTGTTGATACTGTTGTAACAATTATGAGAAACAGGCACAGATCTAGGATAAGAAATAATACACATGCTAGAGGTTACTCAGAATGTATCCACACCTCAGTGGAAAGGTCATACACAAATTTCTCAGCAAGGCATATTAGGACAAAACAGTGCAAAAGTCATTGCAACTGAACAGATTCCAGCTTCCAAATTCACAAAGCAGATTTACCAAGTGAGGGCCAATATCCACAATGCATAGCAGAACAATAATTTATCTTGAAATCTTTGTTAAAAGAGTATGAGGACCCCTCTGAGACCACTAAGATTACTCACCTAGCAGGGGTGAGGTGGGGGGTTCTGCATTTTCAGTGATTGGTTGTCAGGTACCACTAGTTAAGTATCATACCATTTCTTGCCTGTTAATTACTTCTAGCCTTCCAGGATAGTGGTGCTTAAAAGCACAGGTTTTGTTATGTTTTGGTTTATTTACAGCATACATACCTCAAGACTTTTAAAGTGAGGTACAAGAGTCAGTACTGTAACTAAGAAAAGATGACAAGGGTACTGCCTTCTAATGCCATCTGTGACTTTTAAACAGCTTTTGCATCTTCATTGCTACAAGGCTGAAAAATTCCTCACAGGATGCATCTTAGTAGTAAGAGAATAACTCATTGTCCAACACAAACCCAAAAAGCTACAAACATTCCAGAAAACAAGGCACATAAAATTTCTTACCTCTCAACTCTAGGCAATTGCCCAATAAGGTGTCTTCCCACCTCTAGCAAAAAGCACAAAAGAAAGCAATGGTTAAAGAGCTCACAGCTGACTTAACTTTCAGCCCAATCCACCTTAAAGCAATTCAAATTTTATTTCAATTTCTTCCAGCTGGCAGCAATCCCATTAAGATGTGGTGTCACTGACATACACACTTAACTAGCAGTCTTCTCCTCCCAAAGTATATTTTGCACCAAATAGTTCAGGAGGAATAAAGCAAACAGTTTGTCATCTTTTTGCCCACCGAAGGCTCCATGCATTAGCAAAACATCCAGTAAAAGTTTTAAGTAGTTTTGCTCTTTTAAAGGTGCAGGAATGGCATAGAAATAGCAGAACAAGACAGTAGATTGTCATCATAATACCGATTGTGTCTCCTTGACTATTCTGAGACCTTTTTTTTCACAGTTCTTAAGAGGTACAATTTTTTTTTAAGATTCTCATGTGTGCCCTGTAGAAAAATAATTTTAACTGTCCCTTCCCATCTTTTTTGTTGGTCAGGGGGGAGTTCATCCATAAGGCTGAAATTTCTAAAGGCTTTCGTGAAAGTTAAAAGGAAGAGCCAAATCCTAGAAATTTTGCACACCTGCATTATTTTCTGAAATCTTTTAATCTTGACCTTCTACTGTTTATATTCTGTTGATCTCTGCTTGCCTCTGACCAATCCTAATACAAGCTGAAGAAAATACTTGTAGTGAAAAATAATCTTATGGATTTTTATAACTAGGTAACTGAAAAAATATATCCTTTTAAATTACATCCTAGAAAATATGCAATCTATATTTGATGATTCTGACAAAACAGATGCAGGCATCAAGTAAACAATGAGATTGATATGCTCTTAATGTAACTCCATCAAATATAGATCTTCTTCACGGCATAGGTAAAGACATAATAAACAACATGTCTAAGAAAAATTCCTTTTGCACATCATATCTCATAGCTGAATAAGAACAGTGCTGCATAGATTGACAGCATTCCATCTGGCCTCCTTTAAAAAAATATTTATGAGCACTTTATTATTTTCTTGAATTGACTTGTTTATATAAGCTTTCGATGAGTTCTATGAAAAATTCTTGATGGATAAATCATGAAAACATAAAATATCCAAAATCCAAAGTTACAGTCATACAGATAAGCTTTGATAAATCACAGACTACCTGTATTTGGAAAAACGCACACCAAGAATAAGGTACTGTACGGAGATACCTAAATACCATATTTGTTTGAGACAATAATACATTCAAAATCCTCTCTGCTAATATTCTCATGTTTCACTATAAAGTAGATGAAACCAGGTTAATTTCTGGGGACTATGCACGTGTCATTTGCTCTGACATGTAGAAACCAAATAGACAAAGCAAGTTCAAATTTTATTTTAAAAAATATTTTTGGAAATAATTAAGATATTTGCCTAGTGTTATTCTATAACATTTTGCTGCCCATATGAGGTGGAACACTTTTAATGCCATTTTTATTAGTTGTGATCACAAGACAATGTTATTCAATAATGATTTTACACCAAGAATAAGGAAAGTGTCTCAATCCTTTCACTCCCTAGTTATTTTCGGTGAGGAATAACAAGTCATACCATCAGCAGGAGTTTCTACATTCTTTCAGGATTTTAATCAAATTTAGCCTTTTTTAATTCTGACAACCAAACTTATAACTTGTCTCCAGTCAGCTCATTTGGGTAATCCTATTCAGAATAATGTAGGGAGGCATCTCTAGCCTAATAAAAACTCTTTAGTTCAGACTTACAGGCTGGGTGTGGAATGGGAACTCTGTCGGTTTTCATGGACAATTGACCCATGTTTTCCCATGAATGGAAAAGAACAAGAACTCTTGCCTTTTTCAGTTGGCCACTGCCCTGATAATACCAACTAAAATTACTTTTTAAACATCTCAATACAGATATTTTCTTGAGCAGGTTTTTTTTCCTGTTCTTCATAGTCCTATAGGTGATACAGGGTAATTGTTAATTGCTTTTTTATCTTATAGGTCCTTTTCGTGGAGTACTATAAACTTCTGTTTGGTCAGGCTTTTCCATTTGATTCTTATGAAAGACTGGCCGAAAAGTATAGAAGCAATGTAGAGTATAGGATCATTGGAAAGTACCTTGCTGTCTTTGTACTCACGTGAATTTCACTTGGCTGAAATTCCCTTCAAGATAATGTCATTAGTAGAACTACTCAGAGAGAATCATAGAATCCTAGAATGGTTTGGATTGGAAGGGACCTTAAAGCCCATCTAGTTCCAAGCCCCTGCCATGGGCAGGGACACCCTTAACTAGACCACGTTGCCCAAAGCCCCATCCAACCTGGCCTTGAAAACTTCCAGGGATGGGGCATCCACAACTTTTCTGGGCAACCTATGCCAGTGCCTCACCACCCTCACATTAAGAATTTCTTCCTAGTATCTAATCTAATTCTCCCTTCTTTCAGTTTAAAGCCATTATCCCTTGTCCTATCACTCTACGCCCTAAACTGTCCCTCTCCAGATTTCTTGTAGCCCCCTTCAGGTACTGGAAGGCTGCTATAAAGTCTCCCTGGAGCCTTCTCTTCTCCAGGCTGAAAAACCACAACTCTCTCAGCCTGCCTCCATAGGAGAGGTGCTCCAGCCCTCTAATCGTCTTCAAGGCCTCCTCTGGACTTGCTCCAACAGCTCCATGTCTGTCTTGTACTGGGGACCCCAGAGCTGGACGCAGTACTCCAGGTGGGGTCTCACCAGAGCAGCGTACAGGGGGAGAATCCCCTCCCTCAACTTGCTGGTCACACTTCTTCTAATGCAGCCCAGGATATGGTTGGCTTTCTGAGCTGCAAGCGTACATTGCCGGGTCACGTTGAGCTTCTCATCCACCAACACCCCCAAGTCCTTCTCCTCAGAGCTGCTCTCAATTCATTCTTTGCCCAACCTGTATTTGTGCTTGGGATTGTCCTGACCCCTGTGCAGGACCTTGCACTTGGCCTTGCTGAACTTCATGAAGTTCACACCTCTGAGAGGTAAGAAGGGAGGTGATTGTCCTGCTCACTGAGAAGTTCTCCCACCATTTGTTAATTAAGTTCACAGTACTTAAAGGTACTCACAGAGTTCCATGTGACTGTGTGCCCAACTTACCCTTTAAAGCATACTTTTGCTATAGTAGGCATCACCCATTTCTTCAGATCAATTCTTACAAAAATTATAATGCCTAAATGATTTCCAAATTAGGATATTGCAGTATTTTTCCACTTGGGGTTCATTGCTTTCCAGTATCAGAAGACACAACTAGAAAAGCAACATGAATTAGTCAAAAATACCAAGAAACTCAGATACTCCTAGTCTTGATCTGAATAGGGGATCTGCAGTTTAAGATCTGAATAGGGAGAAATGTTTTCTCGTGATCCAGCCTTCATTGTAGAGCCGGGTTGGAGCTGCCTAAATCTCAGCATGAATTAGAGCAGTTTCCAGGTATGATCCCAAGAGGCCACAATATCAGTGGCTGTTCTTGGTTTCCTTGACTGCAGAAGTGGGAAAAAGGGTAGAGTTGCTAGGCCACAACACAAGGAGAGAGGCTTTTCTCGTCACAGACCAAGGTAATATCCTCTGTAAACATTTAATTTTAGTTTATAACCTGCTTGCACTGACAGAGAACAGGGCTATAACAGAACCAATAATTCAGTTCTTTGTCTATATGGTAGGTTATTATTTTATCAGTGTTTTAACTTCTATTAGGTAGAATTGCACTGTTCAGGACTGCAGTGTACCATCGGTCCTCGTGGGGAAAATGGAGAATTGTAATTTGCAGTGTTAAAAGTCACAGATTCCTACCTCTTGTTGATGTTGATACCTGATACTTTCATTTGTTTAGACCACTATATATTTACTTGACCTGTGAAATCAAAGAATATTGTACTGATATAGTAAGATGCACTGATGTGCACATCAGCCTAAAACTTTGCCGCTTTTAAAACAACAGTTGCCAAGCCCTTGAATTAATACATTGTTGACATTAGTAGCCAAGAATTTGTTCCTGTAACTTAAAAAAAATTACATAAAGTCTTCAGTATTCTATTTCTTTTTGTGAGCACATTTGCAAAAAGCAAACTTGACACACCTATGTAATCACAGACACAAGACAAAGTTCAGATTTGCTTTTGGGAACGTTCACAGCAGGAAACATAATCAGAGGACTTATGCATAGTCAGGGAACAGAAACAATATGATAATGGAAGAATTGTTCAATTTTGAAGTAGGCTAGCCTTAGAATTTTAAATACCAACATAAATGTCACTGAATTACAAATTAAGGTAAGTTTATCTGTTTATGGACATAAATGTATTAAAATAGACGTTAAAAACATGTCTCTGAAATGACTGATTAAGGTGAAATTCTACCATTGCTGAGCAATACAAAATGAAATCTCAAAAGGTTCTTAGCAATTGTAAGAATATAAAAATATCTGCCCATTACAAAATGGCTTCTATAATAGCACCCTGCCTCTGCCAAATTTAAAAGGCCAGGCACAGAAAGGCATCTTGAGAGAAAATCTTCCTGCCAAGATCCAGCTGCAACAAAGGTATTTTGTGAGACACTATCAACTCAGTGGCAATATAGAGAGATGCTCTAGTGCAACAGTGTTTATTCTGGTATATTTTAGTTTAGAATGGATTTGGTTAGCATCATATGCATTAATTTACTGTTGGATTTTAGTGCTTTAAATTATATAGAAAAAAACTTTTATGTAGAATTCATTTGAATCTTCTCCCATAGCATAAACACTCAGGAAGGTCAGCAGCTAATATCCTGGACTTCCTTTCCTCATAAGACATCCAAACTGAAAAAACCCCACTCTAATTCACTTTTATGTACAAGTGGATATTATATATCCAGATGAAATAATATTTTCTTAATATATTCCAAATATTTGGATATATGACTTCGGTAAATATCCAGAGAATAAACTTTTTATGTAAAAAAAAAACCAATGTAGTATCTCAAGCTGCATTATTTTCAGAAGGATGTTCCCTTAGATGATACGCAAGTATCCTTTGAATCATACATCTATTTCTCTTTTAAAGGAGGAAGTATAATAACCAGGTGCATACCCCATCTAAACAGCAAGCCCCGCCAGAGCTAAACATCCAGCTGTGTTTTCGTTACTATGCCATGACACTTTCATCTGAATTGATTACAATTCAGTTGCATTGTTTTTTCCTTCCACAACACAACTGCGTCAACTGCATTTGTGCATCAACACTTGATATGCTGTCTAACTGTATTTGCATTTATGTGTTTTGTGAAGAAAAGGTAGTTATTACACATTGTCTAGATAAGGTTTGAAAATATAGAAAGCAGGCACACAAAATAAGGGTAGAAACACACTGGGAATGTATGCTAGAATACTGCCTGGAGTACTAGGAAAAACTGGATAAAAGATTTGGATTACTTGTATTGTTTCAGTGAAGTCTTTCCTCCACAATACAATAGCATTGTTAAGATACAGTTAGAGGAAGAAACCAGTGTGCTAGCCTAGTTACTATCAAAGAAAACAGGGTTGGTAGGTAGGGAGTAGCAACTGTATTATTACTTACAATATTTATTGTGAACCATGAAAATATCTTCATAATTAACTAGTTAAGATTAGTTAAACATTACAATATAGACAATAGGAGTGGGATTCATCTGTCCAGATTTAGCATACGCATGTAGGTGGCTACTTCTGTGCTAGTCACTCCATGCTTCCTTTGTAGGCAGTGAAGAGAAGAGTCATTTCCAGAGGTCAGTTCCTCTCACACTAAGGCAGTGGTCAAAAACTAGTCTGATTAATTGCCTTTTAGGAATCTCTTTTTCTCTCCATCAGCTATAACAGAAGCCTTAACTACTCCATATGTACCTTGTTATAGTATCTAAAAGGGATGAGATTAGTTCCTCCCAACTGTCAAGTCCAGGGAATAAATCCACTGTAAAAATACCAGATTAACAAGTTGTAGTTCCCAAGAAATTATTATTCACTTTCTGGTCATTATCATTCATGTATGTGGGCAAAATGAATACTTAGAATTTGAATTCTATTTCTTGAATTTGCCTCTCTATGTTTTTCTATTGGCCAACATGGTCACTGGTAATTTCACAGGCTATTTCTGTAACATAGAATTGTCTGGAAATGTTATCACACTTGTCTTTTTGGTGTGATGACTTAGCAATCCAGAGGAGGAACAGCTCTCTGGTATAAGGGGCTTAAAGAGAAAACAAAGGCAGAGGAAAATAGGATTTGTTGGGTAAAACTGCGTTCTCCTACGATATATTGGATGTCCAATACTAAATAATAAAATGGGATTCTGGGGAGAGCCGAGTTTCTGCTGAACCACAGATAATGCTCTGAGCTACAGAAGTAAAAAACCACATGGAAAGCTGTGACCTTCTGAAATTTTGCCATGTGTTTTGTTAGCTATGATTTTAAATTTATTTAATAGTAACAAATGTTTGAAGTCAACATAGAAATGATGGGCCATATCGATAATCTGTTCCTTCCATCCTACCTTACCAATGCCCTTCAGTGCTGGTAAGAAGCAACAGTTGAGAGAGAAGAGTATTTTCTCTGTAGCTTCCATTTCAAGGGTTAAATTGTGTCCTCAATTACACTAGCATAAAGCTAAAATAACTTAAATTGCTAATACATATCAACTCCAGTTTTAATAACAGAAAAAATAAAAGCTGAATTTAGCCCTTCTCTGTCATGGTGTGTATTCCACATACCTTGAATTGCCAGGTGACTTTGAGAAGAGAATCAGTTTTGGTTGTTTCGGATCAGTCTAGTTTTTCCCTTTTGCGATTATTCTTTCATCAATATGGTAGTTGAAATTTGGACTTCTTAATCACCACTCTTGGATTCTGGAAAGTTTAATAAAAATGTGAACTTTGAATATAACATACAAAGTATAAGTCAAATTCTCCTGTCATGTAGACTGAAGGGAATCTTTGGTAAGTATTAATGGATGTGGATTTATTCTGGGTACTTTGGGGATCACAAGGAACAAAACTTAGCCTTGTTTTTAAATAAAAGTAGGAAAAATTTTCTCATCAAGTATAAATAACACAATTGTATCTAAGTATGCCAATATTCTGATTGTGAAGGGCTTGTAAAGTTCTCTTAGATAAAATAAAATAGTTAATTGCTTGTGTAGTGAGCTGTTACTACTGAAGGTGGGTAACGTCCACCTTAACAGCATTTGTGTAAATAACACTACAATTTTCTCAGTAAAAAGAATATGATTAAAATCACTGATAATTTACAAATTAGAGTTTGTGATGCAAACAGAGAGTTACTGAATTTGTCATTGAGACTGTGACCTCACTGAAATCAGCTGTAAAACTGTTCAACATTGTTGTTCCTAGAGGGCATGGGAGAACCTGATCAGTGAAACTATGCATGTTCATATTGAGCCTGGGCTCTCTCCCACTGAAATTAGTGACAAAACTTCCAATGACTCCTGTGACAGCAGGACCAAAACTTTAACCAGAAATAGATTTAACTCTCATTTTCAGCTACATAAATCTGGAGAATCTCTTCTGAAATAAGTGGAATTACTGTGATTTAACCCACAGGAATTAAGAGTATTTTTAACTAATAGGGATGGGGAGAGAAAAAGACATCATTCCTTTATATTGCCTCACCACTGTGTATCAACCAAGACACTATCTGCTGTCAAAATCCTTCTCTGCTTAAGCTGGAGAGGAAGAGCTGACTTCACCATTTAAGGATTTAAGCTTTTATTGTCTACTGAATTTTCTGTTATCCTTATCCCTCTACTTATCCCCTTCCCCACCACTCAGCAGGTAGATTTCTTAAGAAGAAGGGACACATTTCTGCTTTCTGGTTCTGTCTAGATTTCTTAAAATTTAACATATCTTATTCCATCAGCATGTAATCTGAACTGAGACAACCAGAACCCTTTCACTTCAGTCCTTCAGAACTACCTGGCTGGTTATTTTTAGGTGATCATTTAAATTCAAAGCCGAGGCCTGCAGCTGAAGCAGTGAGCTGTACTGAAGGCTTACTAAATTCAAGGTAATACCTCCAGAAGGGTCATTCAACTTGATCACCTGTGGTCAATGAAGTGACAAGCACATAATCCTCAGGTGGAGGTGTACATGGAGTTTATTCATCTCTGTAAGGTCCATCGTCAGAACGAAATCTCCATGGCCTTACACAGAATTAATCTGCTTTTCTTTCCTTATAAGCATGCATACGCACACAGAAGTGGGATTCTTCTTTGAAAATGCAAGTCAGTGCTTTGGTAATGGGTCATATCATGAGATTTTCTCCTAAATATGCCATATAACTAAGATGTTTTCTTTTGATTACACCCGTCACTGGCTTCTAGAAGACTAGAACTTCACTCTTCTATACACATAGGCCTATTCTGTAATAATGTCCTCTATCCAAGGGCAGGGATCTGTGCTTTTTTCATGATAGCTTCCAACCAAATGATTTGGTGGAGACAGCCAAGGTAATGGCAAAAAGCTCTCTGTTCAGCAGAGCTGTATCTCCTCAGCTAGCAAATATGTGCCCCATTGAAGAAAAGCCACTATTTCTGCCTATAACAGCACCTAAGCCATCAGCTGAGACTTCAAATGTCTATATCCATAAAGTCAGAAGCAATTTCCCCTAAGGAAGTACAAAATGCACACTCATTTTTCATGATCCACAAGTAGATGCTCACAGTACCATAGTTTTCTACCTGACCTGCTGTTGTAACCTTTGTAGATGAAATTTTGATGGCCACCCAAAGGGTGTGACCCACAATGGCACAAAATACAGAGCCAAAATAAAAATCAAATTGTGGTTCTAAGAGTATCAGTAAATGGATATAAAGAAATGCTGAAGAGAAAATTAGTGAATTTTTCTCAGATCTTGCACAGGAAAATGTTGTCGAGATAGGTCAGTAACCTCCAGAATAAATACCGCAAGAACACATGTTAAACAGCTTCTACAGTGAAACAGCCAAAACCAGATCAGATCAGTACTATAAGCAGAAATTAAACTGCCATATATTTGTCCATAGCGCTCTCAGCTAACATTGAAGGGTTGGGGTTTTTGAGTATGAATCACCCAAAATGCAAATGCAAAGATACCAAAAAACTTGTGGTTCACAACTGCGGATGGAAGCTGCCCACAGGTGCAGATTAATATAACAAAACCTCCCTATTCGTTCACATGCATGAGCACACCCAAAGAGGTAGAGCATCCAAGCTCTGCAGAGCCACACATCCTTAGAATAAGCCAATGTGACTGTTACAGGGAGGATTTATTACAGAAATTCAGCAGCTAGGAGCCTTTTCTGATAGAACATTAGCCAGTCTGCATTTCCCTGGGAGGAGGTGCTACATAGCGTGGAGGTTCTTCTCCCAACAGGCGGAATCTAATGGATTATCTTTCTGAATCATTAAGAAAGCGCAACGGATCTTAGTAAGGCTCAGGTATTGGATATTGATGGGTTACAGTCCAGGCAAGGAAAGGGAGATGACTTAATTTTGTGAAAAAGGGATCAAGCTGAAGCAGCAGCTGACAGAAGGCCAGTATCCCTTGAGAAGGTCATTTTCACTGTATCAGCAGCCTGCCTCCCCTTACTATTTTTTCTCTACACACAGCAAAACATTTCTACCTCACAGTGATATTCATGTTTTCTTTCATCCAGCAAAAGCATAGCTTATTGTTTCAAAATTATATCTTTTTCTTCTTGCTTTAGAAGTCCCTTTTATTTTGGAAATACATGGAGAGGGAAACGTTGGTCGCTAAACTGATTTAAGAGAGAAAGAAATGCAGAATATTTCACTCACCTCTTCGGCTCCAGGCAGGCAGCCTCCACCTCCTCAATCCATCCGTACAACGCTCGCATCCACTGATGATCCTCCTCTCTGCTTTGGCCCTTTTTCACATCAGCATCTATGATTTGCAGCGAGCAGACACACCACGACTGCAGACACTAGCCCCACAGCCCAAGCAGGAAAAGAAACCTGCCCTTTCCCATTTTCTCCCTAGAACATATAATTTAAAAAACCGGGATTTTTTAAAGGCGATGATGGCAACACGCTTGTCCGGTGTCCCCCCGCGGGAGACAGGGAGGTGCTGAGCGATCTCGCCGGGAAGCCGGGGCAGGGGGAGCGCGGGGCTGGCTCTGGAGGAGGAGTCGGAGGCTGCCAGCCCGTTTCCAAGCCAACGGCGGGGGGTACCGCGGGCGGGGAAGCGGCGGCGCGGCCGGCGGGCGGCTCCCGGGGCCGGCGCGGCTCCTGCCCGGGGGGCGGCCGGGCCCCGCAGCCCCCGCGCCTCCGCCCCGCTCCCGCGGAGGCTCCGTGGCGCATAAGGAGCTAAATGTTGACGAGTGGGGTTGTGGTTTTTTTCCTCGTGTCGTACGCTGTGTTGCACTCCCGCATTACATAATATGCGTGCACATACGTGTTCCGTTTCCTTGTATTACAGGCTTTGCCTATCTGCACAAATGCATTTATCTTCTGGGATTTATTTAGCGGTTCCATGTTTTCTGCAGCAGTGCAGTTCATGGCTCTGCCAGGATTACGATATTTATGATTAATTTTGCAATGCATATTTTAGGCGACCGATGAAGTAGAGGGAACAGATCACATACATGTTAGAATGATGCAATCAAGGGTAAAGGGAGAAAAACCAGGTTATTTAGTTACATGGAATTTATCTACTGTTTGCATTCCACTTTTTCCATCACTCAATTGCTCTTGGTACTGTGCACGTATTTTCTTCTGCTTTTCCCTTTCTGCCTTTCTCTTTTCCTGTCTGTTGCATTTGTGTATATGTAATTTACTACAGCTTTTTTAAGTAATGATGGGTATAATTTTCTTTTTATCTCATTAATGGATTTACCCTATATATATTTTACATTTTTTTCTGTCTTTTTCATTTTGCCTATACTACAATACTAGTTGCGTTGTTAAATCTGCAGCCCTGATCAAACAGCTATGATTTCTCCCTACCCTGCTAATTTTATAATTTGTTACTGATACACTTCTGCTGGAGATAGCAATAGAGACTTTCAGACATAGATAGAATGCAGGCATTTTTCCCCGACAATAAGGCTAACATAAACCAGTGCAGAAAGCACCTGATTCCTGTAAATAATATCACTTCCAGTACTGATATTATCAGCAGAGCTGTAGCATCGATGAGTTCTTATAATGAAATATTTTAGTGTAAAACACGATGTAGCAACATTCTGGCACAGAAATGAGAGCCATGAGTCAGTGTGCCATGTGAAGGAAATTTTCCTATAAGTAATGAATCTTAGATCTTGTTCACACTAGAAGAGTTTGCCAGTACATCTAGACTGGCAAAAGTTGTCCTGGTAAACTCTTAAAAAAAAGAAATATCATATACATAACTTGCATTGTTCTCCCAGCAAAATGATAATATTTAAATAATAAATTTGCAAATTTTAGCTTTCAATATATATGCACATATGTCTTTTGGTCCATTTATATGATCAGATAGTGGTCAGTTTTAAAATTCTAATAGTGTTTTGGTTTTCAGATGTACTCTTTACTTGCAATTGCATAAATCCCCGATATAGTTATGTTGGCAAGGGAATAGAATAAAAAATTGTATCTGTGGTAACTGAGTAGTCTAGATAATTGGATAAAAGAACAATAACAAGGTGTACAGGTTTAATCTGCTATTCCATAAAGAACAAGTAGTTACTATAGAAACTGTCACATTACATGTATCTTCAGTATAGTACTTTATATGTGAGAAAAAGCATCTTCCACAGATTAACCAACTTTGGCAGAAATAACAGCATCAACTACCATCATCCTGGGAAGGAAGATCATTGTTCATACGCTCTCTACAGATTTCATCACTTTTAGGTATTTTCAAGTGATATAACAAAACCCTTTCTTTCTTGCAATTTTGAGGGAGGCACCTAACTGTAGATCAAATTTTGTCAGTGAAGGAATTACAAGCATGCAGTACGTGAGTAATGGAACAGGTCCTTCTCTGAGAAGTTTAGGTGTTACTATTTCAACACCACAGTATGGGAGCTTGCTACTCTTGATTAATGACAGACTTAAAACCCAACTCATCTGAAAAATAAATCAGCAGATATGTTTAAGTTTTCTTCAGTCTCACCTTGTCCTGCATCCAGAAATTCTCAGTTAGGGCCTTTCAGCATGCATTGATTGCACTACATGTAGCTAAGCTCCCACAGGAATTTAGAGAGAAATATATATCTCAAAGTAGCATATACAGGTGATTAAATGCCAAAGTCAAATGGCATGTAAAAACATTTCTTTAGCTCAGTACTCCAGACGTTGTTCTTTATATATGGATGGATTGAAAACATAAATACATATTGAAAGCTTGCATTACTTTTTTTGCCTGGAAATAGTAAACAGGAATTTGAGAGAACCATGATGATCTGCCTGGATTCCTGCTCCCTCTTCCATGTCAGGCAGTCACCATTTTTTTCCCATGTCAGAGCAAGTTTTAATTTGCAGGGAGTAGCATGTGACTGTTGAGGTGTAACATCTAATATGCAGCTTACTGGAATCCTTAACTGCACAAGTTTCAGTCAACTTGCCAGTGCTATTCCTTGACCAAAAGCCAAATCCTTGCCTGTTTGCTGTTGCTTTCTGTTTGGGATCAATCAAAATAGATGCATTCATACATGTTTAGTTTGAAGACAATAGTGCTAAACCAGAAATGTGCTCTTAAGTGGAAAATCCCATAGGGAGTTTTCTAATCAATTACCCTTTATTATACCATGACAACATCAAAATATTTATATGCACACATGCAATGTTCTTGGTGAATGTACATCTCCAAATGATAGAGGGTAAATTGAGAGGCCACATCTGGTCTGTAATAAAAATATAATAAAAGACATTTTGTATTTCATTCAATCTTCTACCAAACACCCTCTTTTTAACAAGCAATTGTAGATCTGGGTTAGATATTTATAGATGGGTCTGTGATTCTCTTTGAGCATAAAGAACTGAACAGAACATTTAGAGAAGAATAAAAAGGCTGTATTTTTATTTTTAACCATTTTTCTCACGTGGAAGAGTTTAAAATAGCATCAAGTACAGATGACTGGGCTCTGATATTTATAACTATCTGGCATATTGTTGCTTTGTACCAGTGACTGTGAGATGGTGGGGGAAAAAAAAAAAATCATGAATGCACCTTCCAGCAGGTGGTATCAACCTGACCTCATTTGGCTTTATCGTTTAGGATGAAAATTCACTTTCTACCAGGATTTTACCCTTTTATCGTCTTCTCACATCCTTCAAGCAACTGAGGGTTTCAGTTAATATCAACTGTTTACTCTTCCTATGAGGTCAAATCATGGGAGACATTTGAGAACGTGAACCCAAATAACGAGTTACAGCTAATACCACAATCAACTAAAGAAAAGGATTCCTCTAGTTTTTCTACAGACAAAAATGTAAAAAAAAGAAAAAAACAACCAAACCCTAAAAAAATGTCAAGTGCCTTCAATACCTTCCTTCACAGTTTTATTAGGTACCTCCTATATTTGCAGCTCACAGTCATTGGCTCAACTGCTGAATCAGCAGTTGCCACTGGAGCCAAGTGTAATAAGACAAGCATTAAATCCAGCAGCTGGTGGACAGCTGCTTGGAGGCTCGCCTGGAGCCCCAGGAGATACACTGGCTTTCCTGTGCAGTTAACTTTACATAGCAGTCCTCACTTCTCCTAAGCTTTGCGATAGATACATTGACCCCAGCTCCTTCCGAGCCTTCATCGGACAAAAGCTACAGACAGAGATACCATAAAATAAGATAAAGGAATTCAGTTCTTTGTAAAGGACTCATCCTTCAAGGGTGCATTATTATGTTTTAAAAAAAAGGAGAATTCAAGTAGTCTTTCCTCATTCTTCACTATTAAGGGCAAAGGAATGGGGAAACAAAACAAAACCCCCTCAAACTTTAACCCAAAAAGAAAGTCAGGATCATTTAGTAAAGTATACAACAAAAGATCTGTGAAGTGTGAACAACTGACAAAATCACTTGAGATCAAAATATATAGATTCTTTGGGAATTACACCCAAGAAGATACAATTAAGCAGGGCCGGAAATTTTTTGAAACCAAAGCTTTTAAAACAAAAAGTACCAGCTTCAGATCTGGTAAAGTGGTCTGAGCAACAGGCTATTGGTTACTCATGGGATACCCTCTTCCCTCCTGCATTCTTCCTGTTTGAAGATTTTCCACTTCGTAAGAATGATTAAATATTCATTGAAGCAGTGAGTTGAAAGTAGGTCTCTCCCACTTGAGGATACAGGTAGGCATTTAGGTTTTGTTTAATATTTGCAATAACAAACAAAAAGAAGAAATGTATTGATTTCAAATATTTTTGGTGTTGTAGCTGATGTTCTTGCCAGCTGAAGAAGTATCAAATTGGGGCCTCAAAAGAATTATAAAATTTTGTTTGAAGACACACAGACAATTCTGGATAGCTATGGAAGAAGAGCTGGGGACATTCAGGTAGCTTTACTATGGGGACTTTAGATGCCAGAGCAGTTCTGTAAAAATTTTGAATACTACAGTCAGGTCTAAGTAATTACTTTAGATAATTGTACACCTATTCCATGTCAGGCCTGTGGCTAATTTTGTATCTACATATACGATAAAGATATTACATACCAACCAGTGATCATTTATGAAGTACAAAGTTGATACACAAAGTGGTAGTTTTAGCCATTTACAACTGATACTACCTCTTTTGTGAAGCATTTTTAGAGAGGGGTGAAAAATTGTTCAAAAGACTGTTTGGTCTATGACTACATCAGTGATAAACTAATAGAAAGTTGCATAAATGTGACTGCTGGGTTTTGTGATTTACCACTCCTCTTTTTTAAAAGTTTTTGCTCTGTCAATGACATGGACAAGATCAATTCAAATAACAAATGAAGTGACTTAGGAAGAAATTCAGCTGCCAGGCAGAAGTCTTTAAGACCGTTTTCAGCTTTTAAGGGTATCTTGTCTTGCCTCCAGCTGCAAGTGTCCTGTAGGTCTTAAGTCATACCTGACAGTCCCAAGCAATACCTCAGATACTAAAATGACATTAGAAACCTACAGTTAACCATCTGAATCACTTTCTTACTAACTGGGTGATGGAATCAATGAAATGGGCAGAGCACCATAAAGTTATGCTAACTTTACCTAACAAATGAACTGATTAAATTGATAAACACTTTATCAAATCTTCCAATTAATGTAGTTTTCAGACTTATTTAAAACAATGTTATTTTTAAAAGCATATTGAAATGGCAGTAATTTCTATCAGCTGATGAAATAGTTTCTGGTATCTGTTATAATTGTTGTGAATATGATTCTCAGTTTCTGTTTAACAGCATTTTGAATGCTCCGTATATAATGTTCTTAAAGATAAGCCCATTAGTAGCACTGTTGAAGTGCCTATGCTTAATCTGGCATGTTTACAGAAGCTAGACCTAATGTTTTAGTCCAGGTTAAGTAACAGGTTCATTTCGCTGTTGTGGCTTGGGTCCTATTGCACTGGTTGTTTTCCAAATAAATGAAAAAAAAAGGGGGGGGGGGCATGCGTCTTTTTGCAAGAACACCTTCATTCATTCATTCACATAGAGAGCCTCATTCAGGAATGCATCTCTAATCGGAAAATATGTATACTGTTAAGATCCGTGCCTATTTGTGATAGACTCCTTTCAGCCAACGTCTGTGATTTACAGCTCACTGGAGGAATAAGGCTCTCAATCCAAGAGCAACATTTACTGGGGAGGCTCTTCAAAAAACAAATCATCCTTAAAGCAGCCCACACCTTGGCAGTCTTGTATTCAATTAAGATTTAGGCATTTTTCACTGCTGGAAATAAAATATAGACTAAAACATACTGGAAGGCACAGTTGTAGACCCTCATTCAGAACAGAATGCAGTTTTCATTGCGTACTCTAAGTAGTTTTCCTTAAGAACATGGCTTCCCATGAAAAATGTGGAATCTGCAAAGTCGCAGGTCTGAGTGGAAAGTGGAGAATCAGTCTGCCTTTCCGTACAGCTCCACACATGTCGTGCAGCCATCTGGGCCTGTGGTTCTAATCAAGATGTGTTTCTTCTACTCTCATTTCAAATAAGATTGCCAAACCAGACCATCTGAAGCAGAAAAAGATTTCACCCACCTATTGTACTGGATTCTTTTCCTAGAGCTTTTATCAGTTCTAACCATTCAATTGTGCTCATCTTGGCACCAGCGTAAGCAGCATGAACTGCAGGATAAAATTGACCTACTGCAGCTTTGCCAGTGTGCTAGATCAGCAAATACAAGCAGTGGATTTGTCAACATTACAATTTCTCTGGTTTCTTCTTCTTCAAAATTTCTATCAGGTCATTTTTTAAAGTAGCAAAAAATAAATCTCCCACCCTTCTAAGTACTTACACAATGAGACTAAATTAACATTCCCTTTCACCTCCTCCTGTTGTCTTCTACCACTATTTGCAGTCTTTCAGTCTGTTCAATTTTCAGTCTGTGCAATGATTCATATATACAAAGCAAGTTTATGTTAATTTTCAAGATTAAATTCCTCAGTATCTGACACCTAATTAAATCTAGATATTTTGTTCCTTTAAGCCTCTCATTTTTATTTATTGTTTGACAGTAGTATAATCAAATCTGTATAGGAAACTTTCTCTTTCATATACCTCTGTTTCTGATTGACTGTGATTCAGTTATACTATAGAAGTTCAAAGAATATTTTCACCATCTTAATTACATATTTCTCCTAAGGAACAAAAGTGAAAAAATGTCTGTTCTTGTACAGCATCCCCTGAGAGGAAGCTTCTGTCATCCCACCAAGCCTCCAGCTTAGCCCACCTCCCCGTTCAGGAGGCTCTTAATGATTTCTCAACTGTTCAACTGACCTGAAGAATTACTTTAAAGAACTTTTTGCCTCTTCCCATCCACTCCTTTTGCCCTGTCCAGTTAGACAATAATCTGTGTAGGAAATGAGCTGTCTTGCACATCTTTACAAGAAGCCTCTGTGACAGAGCAGACCTCCTTCTCTACTACTCTGTAGTAAAATTTACTACAATGTAAGTAATAATCATATGAACATTTGTCAAACTGATAATGTCATGTTCACCTTACAGCATCAATATCTCTGTGACTATTTGCTATAGTAATTGTTAACACTTTCCACACTCTTGATGTACATGCTTGGTATGAAGTATAAAATCCAATATTTAAGTCAGTGTTTGCGATTGTGCCAGTCCAGGTTCTTTTCTGAACATATTCTCTGTTATGCATGCTAAATTCATTGTTTTCTGTGAATGCTGTGTTTCACAACAGGTACTTGCGGAAGCAGAATGTCAGCAGAGTCTCTTACAGTTAAGGGCTGCACTGGTCCCTTTGAGTCTCATCTAATAGCTACATGTCTCCATTACTGACCAGCAGAAAAAAAGGACAAATTTCGACCTGGAAAATCTGAAGTGGAGTAGCAACTCAGCGGCTGAGGCTCAGCTTTTGGGGAGCAGTTATCTCAAGGCTTTCATTTTCTCTACAGTAACTGATCTGAGGACTTTGGCACAAGCAGTACATATGTCAGATTGTTTTCCTTCCTTCATGCATTTTGGCAAAGTCTTCCCTGTAGAGGAAATTAATAAATTTCAGGATGACATTTCCTTCTTCATCCAAAAGAACAAGATTAAAAAAACCCCTCTGGGTTCTTTTCAGTCTTTAATTTTTATGATTTTTTTAAAAACTTTCTCTGAATAAAGGAAAGGTATTTTGTCAGAGAAATAAAAGCCAAGAAATTTCATAATTTGTGTGACCAATATGCATGCAAGATCAGCTGAATATGTATTATACCTATGCACATGCATTCACACACTTAAACTCATGATCATCCTATGTACCTATCTATACGTTAAGTTACAAATTTAGAAAACTTAAGATTAATTACATGGGAGGTGCAAGCAGCTAGAGTTCTGAAGGGCAAAATAAAAACATTGCAAGAGATATCAATGCTTATACTTCAATGTGCAAGCAGACTAGCAGCAATTAGAGCTAGGAAAAAAATGTATAATCCAGCATTAGTTTGTTACTTGTGTTTCACCTTCATTTTGATTATTTGCTTTCACGTATATGATAGGGTATGAATACAGGTTTATTAAAAGGAGGAAAAGTTCCTTTCATTTTGGACACTATATTCTGATGCCATATGAATGACCAGCAATCCACAGTTCATGGATTATGCACTACTACAACAGAGAACATATTTCATTATTTCCACCGTAGTGGTTTTGGTGATTTTACTCTAAAGGGTCTCATACCAACATCAGTCAGAAGTAGGGTACTTGTCTTGGTCAATTATTGATCTCACCCTGTAGATAATTCTTGTACAAAAACAGAATCCAAGATTTATTTTTCAGGTTGGAAACTGTTTCTATGTGGAACACAAGTCTATCTAATTCACCCCCAGGGTTCCTAAAGATGCTGGGATAAAAGACATTCTGTAGACCAGAATTTTTAATTTCTTTAGATATTATTCCTCTTTTCATAGGGCATAAATGATTTAGGTGGTTTAAACCCATTGCTTTCAAGCAGAAGGTCACAGGCAGTCTTATTTACTACCAAAATGGCAGTTTAAAAAAAAAGAGTGAATCTGTTTCTTGGCTTTCTAAATTATGATAGAGAAGCTACTGCAGATATATTAGTTGTAGTTTCAATGTTAATTACTTTCAGTGGTGCTTTGATATTATGATTTCACACATGCTAAAGCAAAATTTCTAAAAACAAACACAAGATATGCAGAAGTCTGTATCATTCTTTCCTGAGGATTAGGAACCTCTTGTTTATCAGACCAATTTTTCCTGTTCCTTGTTAATGCTGGAAACATTTTGGATTTTTGAAGGATCTCCAGAGGCAGCACATTATGTGCTTCTCCATTGTACTGCTGACTTTTTCATACTTTTATAATTTCTATTAAGTCTTTCATTCAGATAACATCCCAAAATCCTGAGTATTGGAAAAATTCTCGGTGGCTTCAAAAGCAGATCCCATAATGCTTTTATAAAGTTTACAGCTATTGTATTTTTAGTGAGGATATGACAGACACTATTATTGAGGTTGTGATTTTATACCTCGTAAATCCTTAGGACTGTCATAAGATAAATGCATTTAGCCAATGCACAGATTTGAAATGGCTTGAAATAGAATTGTTTATTATTTCTACTCCGATACCAATATCTACAGTGCTTTCCTCAATTCTCTTAATATCCTAGTAGCTCATCATTCATTTAAACAGGGACTTTCCACCTTTCAGTCCTTTAAGATAAGAGATACTCTTTGTCTCTAGGCATAGGCATCCTTTGGGACACTACTGTTTATGCCAGTTAAATTATCATTAAAAGACAGAATTATTGTTGCAAAGAAGAGGAAAATATTCAGAATGTGACTTTCAAAGATGTCAACAGAATTTTCCTCTTCAGCTACAAGTCTTGATAAAGCTGATGGGGCATAGGCAGGTGAGTTCTAGCTCATTTAATTTGGTCTACCTACTGCTCCAAACTTGCCAGAAAGAAATTTCAGCCCAGTTTTATAGTAGTATTTAATCTGCTCCCTGACACAGCCTTAATGCTGGAAGCACTGAGACTCAAAATGCTGAATCTTAACATTAAATTAGCTACTACAGCATTCTCAAACTATGCTCTTGTGACTGGTGACTCAGAAATCTTCTCAGGGAGTCTAAAGAATAATTATTTTTTTTCAATTTAATAACTCGTTGCTCACTACTGTTTAAGGAAGGTTTGCCAGTGAAGGATTTTCTGTGGTCATCTTCTCACTCAGAAAGGAAACACTATACAAGCAGTGCATTTTTAAATGTATATAATATATGTTAGCACTCACTAGTTTAACAGACACTTTATTACCTCTAAAATGGCGCTAAACTATTGCCACGCTAGCAAGGGAGCTGCTAGGTCTACAAATTTTGTCAGGATCATTTGGCTACTCACAGTTCACCCTGGGATTTTGCAGCCGCTGTGTATTGGATGTGTTGATAGCATACCGTGATGCTAGGCAGCATTTTCCCTTCTGACTGTGTCTGGCTCTGCTTTTCTTTTCCTTGCATGCCCCTTCCTAAGTAGAAATGCTGTTACTAAGCATTTCAAGTAGTTGTGTGAACATCGCAGAGACACATCTGAGGTGTTAACAAAATATTCATATTATATAGAATCTCACTATGTTATACTACACTGTACCTTATTTTGTGGCCATGCATGAGGCACAAGCTTCATACTAAAACAAACATTTAAATGGCTTTGAGTTGAAAACCGACATTTGTAAGGAAAAGGATTTGTAATGTGATTTAATTGATTTATGTAATTGAAAACCAAAACAAAACATCACTGTTATGTACTATAAATGAGTCCTTTGTCTTCTACAAAATTTAATTTGTTTACATGCCCTGGAGCCATACTGAGAGAACAGAATAAATGGCAGTTCCTCTTTGGGCCTATTTGAAAAAAGAGTCAGGAAAGGGAGGATGAGAGTGGCCAGAGGGTTATGAGAAGGAAGAGATGAGCGCTCAGATAAAAAGCAGCCCAAGGGAAGATTACAAGTTCTCAGAAAAACAGATCAATAATGATGTTAACTATGCAGCTGCAAACGCAACTATTTGCATTTTGAAAACATTTTTCCCCTACTGCTTCACTATGCCCAGGGTATCTAGAACACTCTGCACTAGATAAATCACCTTTGAAAGGGCAGTATTTTAATGAAAAGTCAAGATCCTGAGGATGCCGCCGCATTTTTCAGTATAGGACTACTAGAAACACCAGCTTACCTTCCCCTCCTATTGCTTGCTCAGTAAAATGCAAGGATCTGGGACTGCTCTAATTTACCAGTAACTCTCAAACAACTTTCCACTGATTTTGTCTCCTCCCTTTTCCCTTTTACCTCCCCGGACCTTTCACCCTTTGGTTCCCTCAGGAAAACCATGACGAATTTCCACCTGGAAATTTCAGTCTCAATGTTAGGTAGTCTCTTTTTGTTGTTGTTGATGGCCTTTCCTCTCCACCCTCTTTCTCTTCACCACATTGAGACTTTTGACAAGGTCAAGCAATTTGTCTTTGTTTCTATATTTATATCTGGGAAGCTCCTTCAGTAGCATGATAGCATTTCAGACAGGACAGCTTGACAAAAACAGTAGATAAGAAAGCTCTTGGTACAGAGACCTGGCCTGGTAAAATAAAACATATTTTTAAAAAATGAAAACAGCCCAAGTGTTCATACAAAATAAGCACCCACTAGCTACATGGGGATTTCTGACCATAGAGTAAATACTACCTAATGGTTCCACAAAATAAAAGCTATCCTAAACAACATTCTGTATATTATCTTGCCATATTATTGAAACAGAAAGACATAAAGTGGCTTTGTTGTATATTTTGCACTCAGGACTGCAGCGCAATAGTAAAGGTTAACACCAAAAGAAGACATGGAGTGCAAATTCAACGAATGAGAGGTGACAGAGTCAAAGAAAGTCAATAAACATTAACTGGAAGGAATAAACTCAAGGGCCAATGAAAGCAGCCCTGTCTAGTTGAATGTATTGGTTGAATGTATTAGAAGATAAGCAAAAGACACAGACACAAAGAAGTGAACCCTGAATGCTGATAGTGCTTCCTGGCAATATGATAATAAAGTAATCAAGAGAACTGAAATAAAGTTAGCAAGGAAGTCCTGAAAAAGAGGGAATTGCAGGAAACTAAAAATAGAAATTAAGATGATGGATTAAAAAATGGCTATTAAGTATTTGAAAACAAGTGCAAAAAATAGTAATGGAAACCTGTCTGGGAAAGAACAAAGTATATCCACAAGCATGAGAAGGATAGACAGAATATGATAGTTGTGACAAAGATGGAAAGTTACATTAAAGGAACCAATGGTTTCTTTGGGCTCAAGCCAGAATGCTGACCACTCTGTGTAAAGAACAAGTGAAATGATATGATGAAATGCTTATGGTGTGACACAATCTGAATGAAGACTGGTATCAATGTGAATTAAAGCTACACAAAGGCTCTAGAGGAGCATAAAGTTTAAACTTCAGTTCTTTGCTACTCTTATTTACATTTACAGTCAGTGTGTTATCTTATCTAGAAAGAATGAAATTACCTTATGGTCAAGTAGTCCAGATGTTGTTTGGGTTCAAAAGTATCACAGATCATCTGGTAAAGCAACTGTACAATAAATAAGTGCTTGCTACAGGGAACGTCAGCTTATAAGTTTATCACCTCCAATTCATTAATCTTCCTCTGAAACTGTATCTCCCAAATTTTGGTTTTATACTGATTTCCACAGCAACCCAGAATTTAGAAGTGTACATGGTGACTGTGTGAGCAGCCTGAGTATCCCAGTTTCATGCACACAGACCACATGGTTTCTTTTAATGACAAACTTTGGGAGAAGTTTTAAAAGATGACTTTGAAAAATCTTGTCTTTCATAGGCTGTTTCAAAAGACTGTTGGGAAGTGTGGCTAAAACAATTATGGATAAGATTTACAGTCATCTGAGACTGCTTTAAGCTACTTCCATGGGAGCAGTTCGCTTGTGGGATCCCTACTGCCTGGGACTCCATAAGGCAGGGAGTCTTACTGTTGTCTAACCCACCCATAACCCTTCTATACATGTAACACACAATCCAAACACCTGTAATCCTTGTCAAGGGAGTTGCTGCTGGGTGATGGAGTAAGCTGTGCAAACTTTGCCTCCTTCTCAGGGACCTCTCCCAGAGAGTCCTCTGCCAGACCAATAGCGCAGTTTCCTTTATCACATCCCTCTATGGGGACAGTATGAATGGGCTGGAGCTTATCTGTGAGAATTTTCTTCTTTTTGTTCCTCCAGAGGACATAGATACAGGGTTGAGGTTGTTTTATTTTTGCTATGAAAATGCCAGCCCCCCACCTAGTGATAGACAGAGCCACTGCTGCAAAGATAACATCTTTTTACTTTCCTTTCCTGCTTTGCCTGTCCAGCAGAAGGAGAAATTCTTGTTTTTAAAATGTTGTTAGCCTTCAAGAGTGAATTGTCTGAATCTGGTTTTCCTTATTACTTATTTGAATTCTCACAGCAACTGACCTCCAAATGTAGCACAGGTAGTAAAAGCTGTAATAATATCATCCCTAGGTGTTTCTTTTCATTTGCATTAGTAAAGTGGATCCTAATAAGTTAGTAACATAAGAAGTTATTCAATGTCAGCAAAGCCTCAGCAATATGTACAACAGAATAGCCTCTAGATTAGAATCATGTTTTTCACCTGATCGTCAAGCCGAGGGATTTCTCTCATGCATTACCAAGGGCCACTAAAAATCTCTTTCCTGCTTGTCCTTTTATCCCTGGCTGTGGAGATTCATTTGAAAATACCTTGATGACTCTTATCCACAAAACTTCCTTGTCTAACCATATATGAATCACTTTGAAAGGAGCCACATTTCTCTTAGCAACCAAAGAATCAGTCTTAGCAACAAGACAGCTGGAGAATTTTGTTTTCAACATAGTTACTCGTGGACAGTACGTTCTGCTTTCTGCTTTCCCATGGCATTGCTGTTTCAGTGTTGACTTAGTAAAGTGTAAGAAATGGTACAAATCAGACACTTGCTCAAAGCAAAGATACATGATCTTTCTACCTTTGATGCTGTTTCCTTAGGAGATAGTGCAAGAGTACTGAAAGCTCGAAATTTAAATTTTCCCCATGACAGAATTACTACAAAGAAATGTGTGAGGAAGCTGACAGTTTCCAAAATCTTGACTTCCCCCACAGAAACCATAGTGGAGTATCAAAGCATTAGCTCTAAAGGCTCACATCTCAGCCTCTCTTAGCATCTGTTCACATTGAGAACAGTTAGAGAGGCTGAATATAAGGTGACTTTTTGATACATATATAATCTCCTGTATTTTCTTAGCAAGCATTATTTTGGGAGAAATATTATATTGGGGGAAACTGTGAACATCAGAACAATTGCCATTTTGGTTATTACCTGGGCTGATGTCTTTACAGGACTATTGGGGAAGCTTCCTCAGGAAGCAACACTAAGATGGCATTTATGAACAGAGCAGTGTTGTAGTAGTTGCCAGCTCTCAATCCCACATCCATGTAGGGAAATGAGTTACCATATGTATTTTGATCCTATTAAGAAATTCAAAGTGCAGGTAGAAATAGTAAAAGCACTCACACCTCACCCATGTTCCTTCTGTGTCTCCTCCTGTAGGGGCTGTTGGCATACTGCATGCCGGTTTGATTCCCTCACTTGTATTCAAATTGAAGACTGAGTCGGATGAAATCCAGGAGCTAATCCTTGATACACTCTCCAACTGTCTGCATGTGGAGGCTTCTGAAGCTCTAGCAACTGGTGCTGTCACTATCCTGAAGGAAAAGCTCACACACTCATCAGTGGCCATCAGAAGCAAAGCAGCTTGGATCCTGCTAGAAATTGGGTAAAGGAAATCTGTCTGTATACTTAATCCCAAGAAAATACTCATTTCATGAGTGAATCAATGTCATTAGTTTACAGTTGTGTTCCACTACACATTTCACATGTAAAGTAACATCAGCCTGAATACACACATAAGTGGAAGAATTCTAAAAGTCACAACTGCTATAAATCACACAAGAAAGCAGATACTGATGAGGAAATGTCATTCCTTCTCCTTCTACTTGTCTTCAGTATTGGCAGTGAAATCAGGATTTTTTTCCTGGTACAGCACTGCTGAGAAAAAGCTTGCATGAGAAATCATGTGAAAACAGGATTCTGACCACAATGGAGGTAGGGAGAAGCTCCCTTATTGTTTTGAACAACCACACACTCTCAAAAAGTTAAAAGTCCTGGGAAACTTTCAACGTGATTGAGGACAGAAATAGTTTTCTGACACAGGCTACTACATACGTCAGTGATGGATCAGAAAAAGCAATCTTTATATTAAATTTGTGTATCAAACACTGGATGAAAGGAACAACTTAAGTCATGCAATGACAAAATATAATAAAAGTACTCAACAGATGTCTAGTTTAAAAAGGTCTGCAGATCATGTAGTTTACATACCAGTTGGCACAAATACTTCCTAATGTCCTATAACAAAACAAGGTCTTACAGGAAAAGAAAGACAATATAGATAAAATGAGTCGTAGAAAGAAAGCAGAAATGCACCTAGAGTATGGACATTAGCTATGTTCTAGGTCCCTGCAGTAGCTGGGCCATGTTAAATATTCCCCACATTAAGGAGGAAAGAAAGAGAGAAAATTGACCTGGGAGAAGATTTGCAGACTCATAATTTAGCAGGGTTTAAAATCTGTATGGGGTTCAACAGCCAGGTTTCTAACTAACAGTGCCATTAGGACCACCAGCACACTTAATCCTACACCCTGTACATGCTATTACCCATCGATCTCCAGTGTATCATAGAAAGCACAAAAATCCAAAAATCACCCAAAAAATAGCCTAAAAAATTGTTAAGCCCACATGCATAGGTCAATATGATATCATCGGTATTGTATCAGCAAGTAGATTTAATAGACACCAGGCACCAACAGACATCTCCTTTCTTTTCTTTGTGGCTGGGTTGTGGTGCTTGCCATCTGTCTAACAGTCAGAACATTGTGACTCCAAAGAGAACAGAGAGGAGGACTGTGTCAGCACTGTTGTCATGAAACGAAGGAGGGCTGCAGGGGTCCAGGCATGGGGAGAGGCTGTGGGTAGCTGCATGGTTAGCAGACGCAGTTCAGGAAAGCAACTTAACCATCATTTCTGCACAGTACTCATCCAGAGGGAAAAAGCGTGCTATGTGAAGAAGTTATTCCTGTGCTGGTGAGCCTCTTGGAAGATACAGATCCTGAAGTACAAGCTGCTGCAACAGGAGCACTGATGTTTGCTACTGTTAAACCTCAGGGTGAGAAACAGAGGCAGTTCTGTTGGGATACTTTCTGGAAATCCAATTCGAAGGCACCTTAGTAACAAAACTTTTGGGTCAGTGGGTGGGTGTCCCCGTCCCACTCCCCCCTCCCTCAGTTTCTCAGTCCTCAGTTTCTGATAGTGTTAAAACTCTTCAAGAAACTATAAGATTAGGATATTTCTTTATATTGGTCTCAAGCAACTATTGTTACTCCCCCATCATGTCTAGGGGGGACAGTTTATTTCACACGTCATTCACCTGAAGTAGGTCAAGTAGTTATTTATCTACCCCACCTGCATCATTTCTCTCCAGAGCACTGCTCCAGAGGGGGGAACATTTTCCATTCAAGTCCAGACCACACAGAGATCCACATACCCGAAGCTACTCTGAATCATCAGTCCTCAACAGAGGAGCACTACTATCTAGAAACTCTTTTTGTGGTTAGAGGCAGTTTCTCTCTCACAGCTGGGAGAGGAATGAATATTAATAAGGTCTGCAGTTCTCCCAAGTAACTTGCATGACACTGAAAATACTAACTGTTAAATTTTCAGTGTGGTGAATGAGTAATTACACATAAAAGACTTAATAACAGCAGTTGTGTTCCAGTCCTCCTCTGCAACCATCCCCCTGGCTTCTGAAGACAACATAGGAGTGTATCTCAGTGTTTGAAGTGTCTTTAAAAGTAAAAGAATGGAGGATGTTCTTAAGGCCATCTAACACCCCCCCAAATATTTTGTCCTATCATTTAGCGCCTTATATATTCTTATACAATTTGTTGCAAATGAAATAGTAATGTGCAAGGCAGATAAAGTTAACTAAGAAAGGTGGGGGTTTTTTTTAAAAAAAAAAAACAGCTGGCAGCTAGCCTTGGTCTTCAAAAGCAAAACATGTCCTGCCTCTTCACACTGCACTTCTGAGGTGTTCAGAGCTGTAGCTCGGCAGGCAGTAGAAAATAGCAATTCAAAATCATGTTGATTATGTGTAATAACACATTTTAAAGCCAGTTTATTTCTCTACAGGGAGATTCTTAGCCCTAGGTGCTGAAGCCATTCCACCTTTACTGAAGCTGGTTGCTGAGGAAACCAGCAAAGCCCGTCTGAGTGCAATCAAAACCCTCACCATGCTGGCGGAGCTACCAGAGGGCCGCAAGACACTCCTAGATCATACAGATACATTTCAGCAGTGTCTGAATGATCCCTGTGAGGCAGTGCAAAAAGCTGCCAAAATTGCCATCAGTGTCATCAAATGGAAACCTTTCTGAAGACATGATGTTTCATAGAAATCTAATGCCCTCTGTTGTTGTCTGGCTGTAAAAGTTGCATGATTATATGAGACCTTCAAAACAAAAACTCTCTTCCTCAGTTACACTGGATCAATTCCTCCTGAAAAGTCATTTGTCAACAGTTTCACATCTATATTGCAAGTCATGAGCAGAATAATGGGAAGAAAGAAAAGTTAGGAAGTCTAGAATTCTCCACTAGGAGTTATTTCCTGAGTTATCAAGATTTTCCTGTGGTACAAGAAACTGATCCTTTTTGTTTTCTTCATAATGTTCTCTCCTTCCTTTTTTTTTTTAAATCTCAGCCTATCAAACATTAATCAATTACTAATTATGTTAGAAAGGTTCATAATTAACCTCTCCAGCAGTCTTGTCTATGCTGGGAAATTAACAGGAATTTATGTAAGTTTTGCTGCAAACGTTTGTTGAACATGGCATTAGAACCATTTAGAGCATCGTCACAGAAAAAGCAACGGCAGTGTCATAGAAAGCCTTCCCCTAGAGAATTATGAGACTTTCCCAGCCTAAAACATAACCAAATGCTTATCAGCACCCTTGTAACAAATGGAGTTTCTGACAAGACTTGTCGGCAGTGAATCTGGTAGAGACAGACTCTGCTGCCCTTAGTTAAGAGGACCGCAGCCTAACCCTATCCCTGCTACAAAAGCTATCCAAGCAATGCTCCGATAACCCCTGCTAATGACTTGTCAAGGAGAGTTTTAGTAGCAGCCCTTGCTTTACTCTGCAGCCCCTTCCAAGCCCCACTCTTGCTGTATGTGTCAGCAGCCTCTCCCTCAGCCTTAGCTGCAGTGATTGCTCCCATGTTTTTAAGCTGGTGACGATGTCAACAGGCAGGTTTTCTCCTTCCATGTGCTTGGAGCCAGGCTCAGGACTGCCATGTGCAGTTGTCCACACTTAGGGTAAAAGGAAAATAAGTCAGAAAGACTTTACTAGGGGAGCCCTTGGTAAAGCTTTGTTGGGGACAGACCCCACCATCTCTAATAGAAGAGGGGTCTGACTGCCATCTGACATTGGTTATAGTACAGAACAAAAGTGCCTCTGTGTTTGTGCTAGTACTTGGTATTTTGTGGTTTTGTACAGCTGTGATCTATCCTTTGAGTATAAAAATTAACAAATATAATGGAAATGTTGTGCCAGAACTGAAGAGGTTTGTCATTGTGGCTCACTTCTGGGGGAGAAGGAGGGGGCGAGAGGAAAGCTGATCCTAATGTTGTGGTCTAGTCCAACAGGAGTTGGACAAGACGATCTCCAGAGGTCCCTTCCAACCTCACGTATTCTATGATTAACAGCTGTCTAAACAGAGAGATGAGGAGATAAACAGAGAACTGAAAATGTCAATTCCCTATTTTGGAAAAATGTAGGGATTTTTTTTCTTTAAAAAACTCAACAGTGTGTTTTTTTAAAAAAACCTTTTACTTCATAGAATTAAGAATAACACAGACAGTTCAAGCTGTTTGTAGAAGCAAGCCTATCTAAGAAGACATAAATTGCCTGACGGAAATAAGGTAGTTCCTGTGTTTAGAGCTGATGGGCAGTTCAGTTATATTTTACTCACTGTGTAGTCAAGGCGAGTCACTACAGATGTATTGCAAATTTCTCTCTCTGCAGTTGCAAGTGTATAATTTAAGAGGCATCAACACAAGGCCTGGGCAAAGAAATAAAGCAAGCTATCAGGACAAATCCTGGCCATTCTCAGCAACCAAGAAAGGTTGATAGTGCAGCTGACTCAGCTTCACAGGATGTCCCATTTGTTTTCACTCAGGTTTTACTCTCACATGGTATTTTTATGTCTAGAAGTTACCAAGTTGTAGCTACAAGAAGCTGCATCATCTGTATAAAGGGGTTATTTGTCAGGACTGCTTTTCTGTTGCAGAAACCCACTGTCACACTGCAAACGTCATTACCCTTATACAAAGCATAAACTTGTTCTGTAGGAGTGATTAAAGTTAAAATGTTTCTCTTCCATAACCTAACCAAAGGGTGAAGTTCTCCTCCTATAAAGATGTGATTTAAAAGTATTGAGTCAGTTGGATTTGTTCCCTCTGGGCAGGCACTTGGAGAAACTCTTCCTGTTAAACACACTTTACATACTGAAGGCACTCATACGTAATACATATTGATGCCAGGGTGCATCCAACTCAATAAAATAGAGCCAGGCAGCTTAATAACATGCTGCACGTTCAGTAAAGGCCTAGGGAATGGCAGAGAATGGTAGGCTCATCTACACTTAGAAAACTGCTGCAGGAAGATGCAGTAACAATGATTATTTTAGCTCAGTTCCAAACTTCTGTAACAGCCTTCCCTGATAAATTCAGGTATCACACTTGATGTGTTAGCAAAATAATTAGCTTGTGCAGACGTAGAAATAAGACCATCCAGACTGAACTGCTGTAACTAGAAGAAATTTAGCTGACTTGGACCCAAAGTACTGCATTCTGATCGTTGCTTTAAAGACAATATAAGCTGTTTCCCAACAAGGCCCTATATGGTATTGATGCTCTTGTCTTAAATACACAATACAAAAATGGAACAAAGCCTTAACTGAACTCTGAACTATGGATGCTAGTGGTACCCCTTCCGCATGTCAGCTTTTGTCTCAGCAATTCTTTGGCACTATTACATCTAACAACATAAAACAGGATATTTAAATCACAACAGTAATTCCATTGGGCTATACTGACCATGTACTGCCTATATAACCATCAGAATTCGAAGTCTGCATACAGAACAGCCATGAACCATTATTAAATTATTCTTTTTTTACTTATAAAGCTATATTTACTGACAAAAAGGTTGCAGATATTGTAATTCAAGTTCACATGCAGCTTGCTGCAATTTATTGGAAGGACTGCAGGTGATAAATGTTTGCAGGAGCAGAGCACAATATATGACAATGGTGGCAGAGTTAAACAGCCTATGTGAAGCTACAGAGAACATGAGCTAATGCAGAAATAATCCCATTTGTTGCAGAACACTGTTTTGTAATCTGTGGTGTTTCTAGAGCTGTATTATCTTGGTGTCCAAATGTTTGATGTCTCATACTGGGTTACACTGCAGGAGACCAGTGCAGGAGAGTGAACGGCACACAGTGCAGCAAGCCCTGTCACAGCGTGGGAAACAAGGGAACAATGCACAGATCTACCCGACATAGCAAAGAAATATCACGCTACCTCCTTTGTAATCCTGACTATATGGAACCTGAATTAAGAGGTAAGTTTTTATTCTACAAAATCATTTTTCAGGGTATATTAAAATGTAACACACAATTGCTCCCATAGTAATATGCTGATTCCTAAATCTCCGTCCTAAAATGAGCTTCTCAGCCACAATTCAACATCTGAAATGTCCCTTTACTTTCTTCATAAAGACCTTTGAGATCTCAAATGTAATTGAAATTAGGCAAATAAGTAAAACTAAATGTCCGAATGCATGGGGGGTTTCCCCCCAGGAAAATGTAGACATGCTTTCTTTTTATGTTATTTGGCAGGAAATAGCATTCTGTGTTTTATTAGAAGATATAACACAAAAGACAGACATAATTTTATAGGGCTTATACTATAGGCCACCCATACATTTAGTAACAAGGCACAAAACCAGCATGTAGATATCAAGACCATCCACCAATGTTAACAGTTACTAAAATGTCCAGTAATTTTTGAGATATGTTTCAGTGTATTTCTGAGTATCCCTGTTCAAGCAGTGACTATAGGATGGGAGATGAGATTACAGGTTTGAAATGGTAGTTGGAAAAATCAAAGCAATCAAAAATAAATCCTTGAACAAGTTTTCACAAACAGAGAAACTGATGGTGAAAATAGCAACTTGACCAAAAACATGTTTAGAAGACAGACAAAAAAAACAACCCAGTGGTATGAACAGAAATTACAGGGTAAAAATAATTGAGTAGAAAATCTACAGTATAAGCCAGATTTTTAGGTTTGGAATTCTCAGTACTCTTACTCATTGTTAAACTAACTTTGATTCTATAATTTAGCAAATAATCATTTAATGTATTTTCATATCTAAAAAAATATCCTTATTATTAAGGATTTTCTTTTTCTTCTGAGGTGCAATGAGTCTTGAAACAAAGGAGAACAAGATGTACTGAAGTTACAGCAATGCTAATTTACGAATCAGGTTGGAGTTAACCCAAGATATCCTTTGGCCCTAGCAGTATTTTGACTTCTGTCAGTTATTACTTTACTGCTAAGTACAGTTTTGCCCTTAAGACAGTACACTAAATGAAAAATGCATCCTAAAATTCTTCTCCTATTGACATTCTGATTAAATGAAAAGGTCACCTGTCCTAGCAAGTCCAAGGGCAGGGACAGTTGCGTCATGTTCCCCACAAACTTCACCACCAAGATGATGACACTGATGTTACATGGGTGTTAAACGGGCAACCTGCAGTACTGATACTTTTCTGTGGGCATTCTTTCTCAAATTAGGACATGTTTTCTCACCCAAGTCACAGATTTAGTCCTAGAGACATGCTTGCTGGCTTTGCGTTGTCTTGGCGTTGAACCATTCAACACGAGGGGAAGTACCGAAATGTAGTGTGTATGGGGAGTGCCATGGCTGTCTATGGCTTTGGAATGAGAGACAACAGTCCCTAATTTGTGAGGCTGGGCAATTTATTAGCACTCTGGGTGTCAGTAAAACAATTAGCTGGATCAAAGAAACACAGCTGATGAATGCTTCCCCTTGGACTGACTTTGCTTTCAGTCAGTATACTCCATAATAAAGCTGCCACAGACTTGGTCACAAAAAAGCTAAGGATCCTTTTGATTTGCTTCATACACATTATAAATACTTAAATTAACGTGCCAGGCTCTGGAATCTCATGCACTATAATTAAACTCATTGTTTCAAAAGAAGTGCTGTGTATACAGCAAGTCTTTGCTTTTAGCGCTATATGCTGCACAGTGCTCTATGCTACAATGATATTAGCACCTAGGCAGATTTTTAACATCAATGAAAAATTATTTGTCCTTTTAGCTTGAAGCCGACAATGATTAAGGCCAAAATATAATTAATGTGGTCAATACTGGAATTAATTCAGTTAGTTACACTTTATGCAGACTAAGTTTTCAAATCAACTGCCTAACAATTCTCAGCAATACCAGGAGAAGACAAGACAGCTGCACTCATGAGAAACAAGACCTTCTTGTATAAGCCTTGTGTCCCACCCAGGCAGAGCTCATTTTGAATGCACAAAGGTTTATATTAGGTTTTTTCTAACAGTTTCCAGAAGGTTAAGAATATTATGGCTCTTTGTTCTTGGAAATAGACTCAATCCCTGTCCCCATTTGCTTTCAGAAGTCCAGGAGTTGGAAACCATTCTGTCCTGCTCTGGAAAATGGCAGCTTTTAATTCTATCTCTTCATGTTCCAAAGCAGGGAGAAATTTTGCTATTTTTAAAAAAAAAAAAAAAACATATTAAAAACACATAGAAGTGTGAGATTTGTATAAGGACAAAATAAAGAGCCTGGAAAGTCAGATTTGGCTAATTACATTAAACCAGAAGGGCAGAATGTCTTTTCTGTGACTACACACAAAACTATATGCTGAAAAGTTCAAACCCAGCACCTACTTTTAGCAAAACAAAATTTGCAATTTGAATGAATGAAAACCATTGTAATAACTTAAGATACTTTGAGTATAAGCTAAGTTTTGAAAGATTCTGATACTGTAAATAAAAACATTACACAGCGTAAGGATACACTTACCTCAACTTGAAGCTCTTCCAGGTACCTTAAGAAAAGCAGGCGAGCTGCTGGTGGGGCACATGCACAGCGGCGCTGGCTTAAGCACTGCCCGATGAGGGGAGGGTGGGCACAACAGCTCCAGGGAATTCTTTTTCTCAGCTTCCCCTGGTAGATGATGAGGTGGAGTGTTCTTCAGGAGGGACAGGAAAGGCAACCTATTTTATTAATGATAAGGGTAATAACCTCAGGCACTGGTTATGCTGTCTTTCATCAGAACAACTACTCGATATCTGAGTGAGTGCAGTTTTACTCTGCCCTTTAAAATCTCTAGCACAGGCCTGCAATACACACTCCATGAAAAAATGCCGTGAATCACCAGGTAAAAACTGGTGGGTTTTTGCATTGCTCGTCTTCCTTAGTAGCGTATCGCCCTCTGTTGTCAAATCTGCGATACTGTATTTTAACAGAAGGGAAGCTAACTCTAACAGCTGCTCCCTTCTCTTGCTTTCTTGCTACCACACAGTAACACTGTAGGTGCAGGCCACAGGGACCTCCAGCCAAGACATGAGATCATCAAATATATTTTAAAAAATCAGCCTTCCTCAGAACAGCTTTGCTGTGACTCCATAGCCTGTGAACAGCCCTCCTCTGTGCAGTGGGACTGTATGTGCCCAGGAAGATCAGCTTTAAACTCCAGCTCAGTGCTTCAATCCAATGAATTCGTGTTCTTCAAAAACAATAACCGAGGCTCTGCAGCTTTTCTCCCAAACGCCAGTCACCACTGGTGATACATATATTTACTATTAATCTTTGCTCCTCATTTTTGTGTCAGCTTTTACTTCGTATAAACGTTCCTAATTTTGCCAGTTAAGGAATTGATGTGAGCAGGAATTGAGCCAATTAGCGGTCCTGGCTGCTGACAGTGCTCTGATCACAATGATCGCTTGCACCTGAAGAACTCAGCCTTGTGCTGTGTCCTAATTCACCATGGACAGACATTTTGGTTAAAACCAAACCTTGATTACTGCAGATGTATTCCAAATTAAGCCACAGACCTTCCCTTCCCCCAGCATTTCAGTGCATGAGCTTTTTCAATAACAAAATAGGAATAAAACCAAATTCTAAGAACAGAGTGTTCTCATGATCATTAATAATTAACATTTGTGAGATGCTTGGATACGTTTGTTATGGGTGATACAGAGAAACAAAAACATAAATGAAGAGTGGTTACCCTTTTTCAGGACTTGGCCTGAAAATTATGTAGTCATTCTTAAATGGAAGATCTGATTTGTTTAGTGTGTGTTCTTTATATCTCAGTGTTGTAATTGGCTTACAGTGCTACGAGGTGAATTTTTATTTTTGTGCAGTTCATTTAAAATAATTCTGTATATCTAACTGAAGTCCACTAAAATAAGCTGTAACCCTGTATCTTACTTGACAAGCCAAGCTGGGATGTCTCAGGACCACCTGAAATAGAGTTGTAATATGCTGTACATGCCATGCATGTATATTGTGCTGTTAGCCAGACATATATCTGGAGTTTCTCCACTAACCAGAAGTATTTCCAATTTACAGTCAAACATGGGGAACAAGAATGTGCTTGCTGTTCCCATTTCTAAAGCATGAGAATGCCCAGGACAGTGTCAGCTACTTTTTGGGGTTTATCTGAGAGCATCCCACAACACCAGCTGTAACATGGACAGAGTTCCCCTGACAACTGAAAAGTCACTTTCTTCCTTAAAATCATGGAACTGCCTTTGAATGCAATAGTTACCAACCTGAGGTGGCATTTAACTATTAATATAAACATAAAATTTTTATCAACTGTCCACAGTATCAGGCAATTTTTCTATGAAATTCTACAAAATTAGAGAAGTACTCTAAGCAGCAGTCAAACTTTATGTAAACATTTGAACTCTGCCCTTTACATCATCCAGTTTTCAGACTAGAATGAAAACAGATTGCTGAGGACGTACAGTGAACGTCCCTGGGAAACTGAGAGTTAGTTTTTCAAAATTCTTTAATTCTGGGGAGGAAAATGAAGTGAGGGTGCCTGATTAACCAGGAGGTCATCTAAAGGCTGCTCAAATACTTGTGCTACTTGTCTTTATCCAAACAGCTGTATAATTTCACCATATTTTTCTTTTTGTAACAACGCATGACAAAGAGGGATCTTGGCAATCCTCATTAAGTATTTCTTGTTTGTTCGTCATCCATTACTATTACCCAGAGCCAAAATCTAGACACCACATTAAGTTTTGCTTTCTTCCATCTTATTATATAAAAATCCCATCATTTTGTGGACACCAAATACTTCAAAATATACAAATACTTTAATACATATAGGTCTTCATAGTCCATTAAATATAATTAATTCCATGATCTTTAAAATACTCTGTATTAAGTGTAAGAAAAAGGTTTGTACTGGTATTTATATACTATTGATTTGATCTGGCCTATGCAAAACCTTTCAGCGTACTGCAGGGATTATACTGAAGAGCAGGAATTCTACTGAAGACCAGCAATTCTGCTAGAATCCAGAGCGTTAGATCCAAATGAAGAAAAGATACTGGCAGAAGGTTATGAAGTGAGAGCGATTAAAGCTGCAGGAGTTAGTGGCAGTGTGGTGTAGCACATGCAGAGACACTACACTGGCTTCTTATTTAGATGCACTTATTGGAAGTCTGGCGCATCCTGCTGTAGAATCACACTGAAATGCTTTGAGACAGTGCAGCATCCCCCAATATGTGTGCAACAAGAACTGTGGTGCAGCTTGACTACAGCAACCAAT